>NC_134528.1:30082731-31440231 GCF_027942865.1 Odontesthes bonariensis | reverse complement strand
ATCCTGGACTGTAACCTCTCACTCCAAGCTCATATCAGTAGCACCACCAAATCCGCCTTCTTCCATCTCACAAACATCTGCAGACTCCGGCCCTCACTGTCAGACCCAGTTGCAGAGACTCTGATCCATGCCTTCATCACCTCCCGTCTGGACTACTGTAACGGTGTCCTCTATGGTCTTCCAAACAAAGCACTGGACAGACTACAGCGTGTCCAAAACGGCTGCCAGGATCCTCACCAACACAAAGCGGTGGCAACACATTACCCCCACACTGAAACACCTTCACTGGCTCCCAGTGAAGTCACGCATCACCTACAAAATCCTACTCCTCACATACAAATCCCTCCACACTCTTGCTCCCCAGTACCTCTCCGATCTCATCCAGCAACACTCCCAACCAAGGTCCCTGAGGTCCTCTGGCAAGAACCAGCTCGCCACTCCCCGCTCCAGACTACGGACCTTTGGAGACCGAGCCTTCTGTGTTGCTGCCCCCACCCTTTGGAATAGTCTACCTCTCCATATCCGCCAAGCTCCCACACTGGAAACGTTTAAAAAGCACATCAAAGCCCACTTATTCACTGAGGCCTATGATCCTTAATCACCTTGGCCCCATCCCCATTTCTACCCCCTCCCCTCTTCTTTCCTCTATTCCCTAGCCCCATCTCCTTTTTGTAAAGCGACCTTGGGTTACTTGAAAGGCGCTATATAAAACCAAGTCATTATTATTATTATTATTATTATTATTATTATGTGCGAGGCTCACACAGCCCGGCTATGTGCGAGGCTCACACAGCCCGGCTATGTGCGAGGCTCACACAGCCCGGCTATGTGCGAGGCTCACACAGCCCGGCTATGTGCGAGGCTCACACAGCCCGGCTATGTGCGAGGCTCACACAGCCCGGCTATGTGCGAGGCTCACACTGCCTAATTTTATCCCACATTTAGGTTACACTTTAGTCTCTAAATATACTTCCACAGGCTTCTGCATTATAGTCATAATCCTACAGAGTACAGTGGGAGGAAAGAGACCTGCAAGGCAAGCTGTAACCTTTCCATAAACATCAGATGAGCTGTACACTTCAGGTCTGAAAAGCTTGAAACTTTACAGGCAAATTTTACTGGTCTGACAGCAGTGAGATAAGATGGCAAGAGGCCTCCAATGCCTCCATTTATCTGAGCAAACGATTAGCTTGCAGAGAAAAGACCCATTGAGCAGCCGTCACACCAAACTTGGACAGGACCCCTCTATTCTCTCCGACTGCTTGAGGTGGGGCAGTTAAAAGTCTTTCTCTGAACACAGAGGGGCTTTATCAGAAAGTGGGACTTACTAAGTTTTCAGTGCAATCTGTTGGTTTTCTTAGCTAGGAAATTGTTTTTGAATTGGCTCTATATGAACGAATTGGATTATTTTATGAATTATGATTATTATTAATTAATTGAATTCCAATTGGCTTGAATTGGACTTACTATCTAAGTGCCTTGAGATGACATTTGTTGTATTTGGCGCTATATAAATAAAAATGAATTGAATTGAACCAATTACTTCCAATACAGAGTTGGTCCAACTTGATGTGTAGAATCCCACACACACAAAGTCCTTCCCATTTGACTTTGTGTGTGTGGGATCAAACTCTTTTAATAATAAAATGATAATAGACTTTGCAATAATGTCAAAACCCCAAATGCTCCATCAAGTTTACAACATGGAAAACCACAAAAATGTCACTGAATGCAACATTTTGGGGCCCAT
The DNA here is from genome assembly GCF_027942865.1 of Odontesthes bonariensis. NCBI lineage: Eukaryota > Metazoa > Chordata > Actinopteri > Atheriniformes > Atherinopsidae > Odontesthes > Odontesthes bonariensis. The sequence continues at coordinate 31,438,481 of NC_134528.1, read as the reverse complement.
CCCTAACTTTAACCTTTAGCGCTTCATACTTAACCCTGAAGTCATTACAAACTGTACTGAAACTTTTATTTCCAAGGATTTGCATCATCTTCCCTTCTGCTAAAGGGGCTTATGGGTTGTGTTGCACTGTTTGGAGCAGAGATATTTTCCTGACACAGTGATCCCCACACTCTACCAGACCAAAGCTGAAATCCCTGAAGAAATCCTGTGACGTGTGCCACTTTGTCACAGATGGTGGACAGATAGGGTCTCATGAGCAACAGCAGTGAAGGAGGGATTATATTGAAGCTAACAGGAGGATGTTGCTTAGAGGTCTGTTACTTTTTGGTAGGGATTCAGCATATGTGGACGTCCGTATCAGTTAACTACCAGTATGCTGCAACGGAAACACTTTTCCTGTTGGGTCTTTTTCAGTGTGATGAAATATGCTGACAAATGAAAAATTCCAGTTAACTGGCCACATTTATTATTTGTTTTATCAATAAATGGTATCAAGATTATTTCATGCTTTGAAAGTAAGGAAGGAGCCACGAGGTTAGGAAAAAGTCTTGTAAAGAAAAATAAGATACATCAATAATTAGGGATTATCAACCTGATTATCAGTTTTTTTAGCCCCCCCGAGTCCCAGTCGTTTGATTTTGAGTATCTGCCGATACCGAGTCCCGATCCGATACTTCTACAGTACATTAAAAAAAAATGAAGAACGGCGAAGAAACAGATCCAGGATGTCCCTGATTATTTAAAATACCTCCACACCGTGGACATTTGCCCCCCAGCTTCAAGCTGCTGCCGTGTTCTGCTTCGCTTCACGGCAGCAAAGTGACGTCATGCCGCATGTTGCTGCGTGGAGCTGAGACGCTCTGACTCTGTACCTCCACATAACAGGAAATACTAAGCTGTTGTTTTTTCCCCATTTGTTTTGAAATATTATAGTTCTGATAAAAATAAATAATGAGAATAAATATACATAGATAGGCTACATATCCGATCGCTGATCGGGATGAAGAGACCAATACCGATCGAGTCTGAAACCACGTGATCGGCCACGATTTCTGATCACGTGATCAGATCATCCCTATCAATAATGGTTTTATAATCTCATTGCAACCGTCTGAATCATAATGAAACACTCCGCTTCATCACCTCCATGAGGACGACTGCTATTCACAATGCCAGCAACTTTAAAAAGGATCCTCAAAAAGGATCCAGTGAGGTAACAATAAGAAGAACACAGCATCCACATGCAGTCCCAAGCAGCCCACAATGTGCAGAACATTGTACTGGGATGTTGATAAACTGCTGGATTTTGGCAGTCTTACAATTTTTCTGTGGATGTACTAAACATTGGTGAGAAAAACTCAACCGCATCAGTCTCTGGTGGTAACACCCAAAGTCCACCAGAGAAAATCCATTACCACGAGACAAACTGTGGCAATAAAAATCTAGATGCTCGCTGTGGAATGTGTTCATATGACAGCTGATTATCTTTCTGTTTTGAGTGTTTTGCTCCGTCAGTCTGATCATGTTTTAGGATTAAAGAGAGCTTTAGCTGATGTACCAAACTTGTGACTGCCTTACTGGATGGGTCATGCTTAAGTAGAAGGTTAATGGAGATAGCTTGAAGCAACTGCAAAGTTAAAGTGGTGTTGATATTTATATAGCACACATATACACATCTTTGAACTATTAATTCATCATTTATTATCATAAGTCAACAGAGCAATATCACGTAGGGCCACAACTAATAATAAGAATGTCAACAATTCTCGAACTCTGTTTGCTATGGTTGAAAAACTCACAAATCCTCCTAAACAGTCAAACCCAGACCTCCTCTATTTGCCAACTTTTTCAGCCAAAAAAAATCAAAACGATTAGTCAAAACATTCATGCAACACAGACAAATCCAAGGACTCAGGTCAGCTGGTCCAGTCCAGAGTCCAGACTAAACATGGAGAAGCAGCATTTAGCTGTTATGCTGCAAACAAGTGGAACAAACTGCCAGTGGAGATGAAACTTTCACCAAATGGAGACATTTTTAAATCCGGGTTAAAAACATTTCTGTTCTCATGTGTCTATGCATGAAACCTGAACGATATCTTTGAATTTATCTTGACTGTTGCTGGTTTTTAAATTCATTTAAATTATTTTATTTGTTTCTCTTTATATTCTTTTATGTATTTTTAATGCTTCTTCCACTCCCTGCTGTAATGCTTTTATTTTATGTAAAGCACTTTGAACTGTTTGTACATGAAATGTGCTACAAATAAATTTGATTTGATTTAATAATCATTTTATATACTCTCCCTTTTATCCTTCAATTAACTATTACAAGCCAACAAAACGTCGTCTGTTTCCAAAAATGTTTCCAAATACATTTTTTTCTAAGTTTCCAACAATGTAAAAAGTCAGTCTACAGTGTGTGATATTAAAGTGAGAACAAAGAGAAGATTTTGGGACATTCTGGCATGAAACTGACATGGGCAGTTCATTTTCTGCTGCTTACACTGTGGGACATATGTTGAACTTATAGTTCTATTAAAGAACTGCTATATGTTGGAATGGTCTGCCAAGATAATGGATCAGATGGTTGGACCTTTCTGAGCCTGACTGCACCCACTTCTTGGGTAGTTAAAGAGTAAATTATGACCAGTCTGTCACATAGCAGCTCATACCAAAAAGCTGACCAGAAAGGAGATCAATGTCCCTTTAACGTGACATTAGCAGCATTCGGACAGAGCAGTTCTAAGAACGCCGTTCTAAGAACGGTCTTCCTCGAATTCCGTTCTGATAACTGTCCTTCCCCAGGGGAACTGTTTCAGTCTGCATTCCCACATGAGTCGGGACCAGGTCGGGACTGATGCAGCGCACACATCCGTCTGCGACAGCGACGTGTTACTTTAGCACCACATTCAACAAAAAAAACAGAACAAAACAGAACCTGCGAAAAGTAAGCAGAGAAGAAAAAACACCACAAAGAAGCTAACATGGAGAGCGGGGAGGCCACCGTGTTCATGGTCTGCATGATGGTGATATTAATCATGGACGATCACATGGGGCGTCTAACATGGAGGCTGGAAGAGCTCACAGAGAGAGTCAGGAGACGAAGGATGGAGCGCAGGCCATACTTCTTGGTTTCATGAAGGAAGGAGAGCAGAGCGCCGCAGACAAAGGAGACCACGTGGAGGTTTAACTTATTAAACACACCAAGGTTGTGTCCGTGTCGTATGAGGAAACATTTCAGCCTGACAACATGACAAGGGGCGGAGCTACCGACCACCAAACACCTCCGTCAGATGTGTTCCTATAGAACCCAGAACAGACCCAGCTGAGGAGAAGGAGCTGAAATGGTTCCAGGAACTGAGGGCCGTGGTCCCGAGTTCCTGTATGTGTGAATGCGGGACATACAGGTGATACAATGATTACTTGATATAATTAAATGAGATAAATAACACCATCATTAAGCTGTCACCATAGGGGGCGGGTGAGCCCGACATTTGGCAAGGTGCGACGTTTCAGTGTGTAGTTCCAGAGAGAGATAAAAAAAAAAAAAAAGTCCCAGAGAGGTAAACAATGGCTGCGCCCGGCGAACAGGCTTATATAACAGCTATATTGCCTTCCATTAGCTAGCTCTCTTTAGATTTATAGGGAAACGAAGTAAACTTACATCTGAGAGCAATCCCCAGTCAATTGCGAGCATGATGTACCGAAGACGGCGGGCCGAACGGCAAAACCGGAAGTGCGTTGCTCACTGCGGCTAGCTTTAGTAGCGACAAATTCGTGGGAACAAAATTGTAAATAGCTGGTATTTTGTCAGATTTTCAACACCTTGGGGGTCTAAATGACTACTTTCTCGCCTGAAAATGTTTCAAATGTTGCTAAAGTTATATATTTACAGAGTTTATAGCTTAAGAGTAATCAGCTTTTCAGGCCATAGACTACAAACCACGATGTACATTCCGTCGCGTTGACTACATAAAACTTCTTCATCGCTCTGATTGGTTGTTGCGCCATCCTATTGCGTGGCGTTAAACTTGACAGACAGCCGTTTATCCCGCCCACACTGCTATCCAGCGTCACTAGACCCCTGTACAGCTTTTTGCTGTACGGGTCTGGCTTGCTAGGCTAACCCACAAGGCTACGGCCAGCCACAGCCACTCATCACTCCTTTAATAGGCTATGTAGACCTGGCACAGTGCAAATTAAGCCTTCAAATTCATTTCTTTGTTTTTCCTTTGCCTTGAAAAAAGTTTGTATATTTTATGCTTTTTGCGGGGAAAAACGGCCCCGTTCCTTAAAAGGTTATAGGAACTGCCAAAGGTTCCTACAGTGCGAATGCGGCTAATGTCCTCACTTTGCACCAAGTCCTCTTTCAAACAGGCAAAAAACATGTTCCTATCACCTTGTCATCGTCACATCTTCTAATTGCAAATCAAAAAGAGAAATTTGAAACCCAGGCATTGATCTTTCACCATAGACATTACAACAGCTCATCTACTGTACCCACCGCATGCATAACTACAGCTATCCTCACCTGCTCCTTGGCTTGGGACACCCAGGTCTGAATCAGCAGCTCCAGTCTGGACTTGTGGTACTTCCTGGTAGTCTTCACCGCAATGAAAAGGTCCTTCAGCTCAAGCATATCAAGAGACTTGGACCGTGAAGTCGGACCCAGGTCTCTTTCAGGGACTCTTTCAGAGGCCACACCTAGCTTGTGACTGTGCTTCTCATTCTGGGTAAGTTTGGTCGTAATGGTTCTTCTTTGGACCTCTAACCCACTGAGCCCGGTGGCTGAGTCTGTGGCCCGAGCACTGTCGATGCCTGCTGGAACCAAGGTGTGGCGTGACGGCCTGGCTTGGGCCAGTCTAACTTGAGGTCGGGGCTGAGGCATCTCCAGCTGGCGTGGTGGGGGCTGGAGGGCTGGGATGAGCAGAAGGAGGAGGCAGCAGAATGCAACAGCAAAAAGGAAGCAGAATTTGCTGACACCTACTGAAACTATGTGCATCCTGACTGGCCAAAGAAGAGAGTTCATCAGCCTCCAGGGCTGCAGTCGCTTCCAGCTCCCCCCTGTCCCATCGTCATACCGTCACATGGAAACCTGCACAGAAAGAACTCCATGTTCATGCTCTATTCAACACCTGTCCATCTTCTTTTTTACTTGTTTCTGCTCAGTTAACTTTTCTTTAATGTTCTGTGGCGCTGTGACACCAGGTACAACCTACTCTGGTAATCTCTCCCCTCAGCTCACATTGGTGGAGAGTCAGAACAAAGAAGTTTCATGAAATGTTTGAGGAAACTTTTGCTTCATTTCGAAAGCTGATTACATTCATTCCTTTAGACAGGCAACACTGAGGGCTTAACGCAGCTCACACCATTCCCAAGCTGAAACAACTTTGAGACAAACCAATCATCTGCACAAATGCTCGCTTTTACAACACGATTCTCATTCATGGCAACTGTTTGCTTTTTAGCAGCAGGAGTGAAAAGGTTTCTAAAAAGAAATGAGAGCCTTGACCTTGATAAAAAGTGCTAAACTAAATGCATGTTGCCATATCTTTGGGTTAGAGATTCTGCTTGTACCGTGCAACATGTTGCTCTGGAACTGTGACACAGTCAACTATTACCAACTATGTGAACTCATCTGTCACATCTCTCATGTCCTCTCTCCCAGTCCTGCTTGGAGAAAATATTAAATCAAATGATAACCAAAATCTAATTAAATGTTTAATTCTTCTGTTCATAAAATGGATTTGTCTACTAAGAATGTGCTTAGTCTTAACAGGACTAAAGGACAGGGTTTATCTCAGGTCGGTCTCTGCTGTTTACTTCAACACTAGCCTACTTTTTTGGTTTTTACCTTATTGTTAGGCTATTCAAGGTTACCGAGTTAATTGTGTTCTTTGATTTCCCTTTTTTATTGTAACTTGGGGGCAGGAAAAAAAAAAGTTGTAACCACAACCTTAAGAAATGAATGTTGTACACTTGTTCATGTAAAAAGATGGCAACAGATGCTGGCAACGTGATCATTCATGTGCTCAGCTGTGGCTCAGATGGCTGCAGGTTGCCCACTGATCCCAGAACCCCAAGCAAGGATGGTCCAAGGATCCAAGGATGGTCCAAGGATGGTCCAAGGATGGTCCAAGGATGGTCCAAGGATCCAAGGATGGTCCAAGGATGGTCCAAGGATCGTCCAAGGATCCAAGGATGGTCCAAGGATGGTCCAAGGATGATCCAAGGATGGTCCAAGGATGGTCCAAGGATCGTCCAAGGATCGTCCAAGGAGGGTCCAAGGAGGGTCCAAGGATCGTCCAAGGATCGTCCAAGGATGGTCCGATGGTCCAAGGATGATCCAAGGATGATCCAGGATCCAAGGATGGTCCAAGGATGATCCAAGGATGATCCAGGATCTCGCTGCCATCCAAGCGACATTTGAGGACCTGGAGCTTCCAGTGAATGCTGGTTAATATCTTACAGCTCCAGGTCATTAACCAGCACACTGTGGACATACTGAAGTTATCCTTAAACAAACGGTATCTAACTTTCACCAGTTCTTAAACTATGACGTTGTGCAAATAATACAAGTTTTCATTTACATTTCATTAAAACGTGTCATTTCCGGCTCAGTTTAAATGGCGAATGGAAGCTATAGTCGCGTGGACCGCGCTGCCAACTAAGTAAAGAAGCTCAGACATTAAAATAAGATTTGTTAAGACTGCTCCTTTTATATTATATACAATTAACACCATGATACTCAGAGGCACAATGTGGAGCAGGACTCCAGGCGGAGTGCTCGCTCAGAAACAGAAATGAATGCAGAGCAGTGGGAGCTCCCAGCTTACCAGGAATGACGCTCAGCTTCGGTGTTCCACAACGAAAAACTAAGAAAAACGACAGGAGGGCATTCACTGCGACACAGGCTGAAAACAATGCGAGGCTGCCACAGTGTTCGGGCAGAAACAGATCCGCTGCGTGGGATCCAGTTCTTCCTTTTTGTTCCTCTTGGACTCCAGTCCAAAGAGGCGGTATTCCTGCTTCTGCCTAGGCCTGCCGGATCAGGTCAGAACCCCCACCTTTTTAAACACAACCGGGAGGGAGACCCGGGCCGGGGAACTTGTGCTGGGAACGCCTGTTGGTCTGGTAAACTCTGTCAAAATATCTCACAAACTCGTCTCAGGTAGTTACAGCAAGTTAAAGACAAAAGAAAGATGCAATTTCCGGTCAAATATTTCAAAATAAACTAGCTAAGCGAAATGAGCCCAAACGAGTCGCCAGACTACATTTGTGCCGTTTGAGTTTTTGGCGCAGTTGTCATATTCATTGTCATTAACGTTCCGGTTATTCTTTTGTGTTAACTGTTTAACACCGTTGAATATCACCGTTCGTTCACTCTGTGGCCGGGCTAACCGAAGCCCCTGGCTTCTGATTGGCTAAAGGACTAAAGTTTCCCCCTTCAAAATAAAGGATCAACTCCTCTGCCTACCGACGGAATCTTGTCTGCAAGATGAATGTGTGCTGGAAGAAGAGTGACAAGCGGCTTCAACATTACGTTATAATGACACTTTCATTGTGGTGATGATACCCCAATGATTACTTGATATAATTAAATGAGATAAATAACACCAACATTAAGCTGTCACCATAGGGGGCGGGTGAGCCCGACATTTGGCAAGGCACCGAAACCGACGTTTGTGTTTTTTTTTTTTTTTTAACCATAAATGGCGTAAAAATGAGTTATTTAGCATAATTAATAACAACACCACAAGGATTCTGTTTCAAAAACAAAAAGGAGGACATGACGGTGAATTGTACTGAATTGTATAGCGCTTTTCTAGTCGAGCTGACCACGCAAAGCACATAAGAGGCTGCAAAGGTAAGTAACACTACTCTGGTCTTCTCTTCCTCGACACTAACATCCAATGTCATGAAAGTCCTGGACAGACCATTATGGGCTCATCTAAATAAACAAGTGAACACATTTCAGAACCAGCTCGTTTCCTCATCATGGGGTTGGGGTTGAAGATGTGATGATTATCTACCTGCTTCAGTGAGTCCACTCTCAGCTGGACGCAGCAGCACAGTGAGGATTATGTTCTTTGATTTCTCCAGAGCTTTTAATACAATACAGCCTGCACTGTTATGTAAGAAGCTGCAGAAAATCCAGGTGGATGCCTCCACAACCACCTGGATTGTTGACTTCCTGACAAACAGAGCACAGTGTGTGAGGCTGAAGGGTTGTGTGTCTGAGAAGGTGGTCCGCAGCACAGCAGCACCACAGGGGACTGTACTCTCACTGTTTCTCTGCACTCTGTACACCTCAGACTTCCAGTAGGACTCAAGAGTCCTGCCATCTCCAGAAATGCTCTGATGACTCTGCAGCTGGTGGATGTATCAGTGATGGACAAGAGGCTGGGTACAGGGAACTGGTTCACCACTTAGTGGCATGGTGTGGGATCTATCACCACGTCTTAAATACAAACACAACAGATGACTGGATTTTAGGAGGGAAATGTGGGCTGTATATGTAACACTGAGGCTGTCAATATGAAAGGACAGAACAGACTATGCTTCTTAAAGAAACTTCTTTAGGCCTTAAAGTCATTCAATATCTGCAGCAAGATGTTTTATATCCTCCATCAGTCTGTGGTGGAGAGAACAATCTGCTTTGCAGCATCTGTTGGGCAGCAGCATCAGAGTCAGAGACTCAGAGAAACTGAACAAACTGATAAAGAAGGCTGGCTCTGATCTGGGACCTGACTGTTGATGAACATAAAGAACAACACTGCTCACCCTGTACATAATAAAGTGTTGAAACAATGGGGTGTGATTAGCATAAGGCTACTCCAACTATAATTGAACACAGAGATCCAGGAGGGCATCCCTGCCAGTAGCAATAAGGCAGAATGAAAGTTTACAATCATTTGGAAAGACAATAACTATAGTAGAACCATTTTGTTTTGGGAGAAATTAAATATTTTTTCATCACATTTAATTACTTTCATTTTGAATAATAATCACCAAATACATCATGGGGATTTCTGAGGTGTCGAGCAGAGGTCAAGCAAAAAGGCGATAACAGGAATATACAAAGTTTCATTAATGGGCCAAAAGAAGGTCATGTTATTGTCCTGCAACAGAGCAAGAAGCAGTCAGTTTAATCTGGCTTTACATCATCTCTGCTAAAAAGTGGTAAACGATTTCAAACCAAGAGTTAAAACTAATGAGACTGCCAAAGCCAGCAGAATCCTGACTGCCTGTAGGAACCGGGCCCGACTTTCCACGATGTTTTAGGAGGTTAAAATGACGGTAAAAAGCAGTTTTGCTCTACTTTCACTGTTGAAGAAGTGTGCCATTTGTTCCCACGCTACTAACAGAGAATGAAAGTGATGACTGCCATTATTCTGTTTTATTAAAACAAGCTCCAGACATCAAAATGTTTGTCCTCACAGCTACTTTAAGATCCCTTTGACAGAAAAGAAGAAAAGTCTGTCATAGCTGTTGAACCGAGCCTCAAAGTTTCCCAGTCCGACTCTACAGAAGTTAGACTCATCAGTCCGAAAACAGTGAACTAATCATCTTTTGGAGCCCCCTTGAGACTGGACCTCTGCTTCTTTACGTCCATCTGACCCATGACACGGTAGAGTTTTTTCTTTGCCTCTTTTTGTCTCTTCAGCTTGGCCTCCTCCTGCTTCACCTTTTGCTGCAGGAACTCCTTGTGTTTGGCATGCTGCACCGAGTGGGCCTTCTTCCTCTTGTGATTGTGGACTGTGCTCAGAGCATGGAGCAGAGCTGCCACCTATCAAACAGGAGAAAACACAGGAAGAGGTGCTCAGCTTTTATTCAACTACAACAAACTGGGTCTTGTTTCAATAGTTTTGGACATTTTATGATAATATTGGAGCAGAGAAATTTGAGATCCTTTTGTGATAAGGATATAAACAACCAGGTGAAAAAAGGCACCACCAGAACTATCAAGTTTCTTTTTTGGAATGAATGGAGTTTAAAGCGTCAGTATCATGACAAACCGACCACCAAATATCAGAACCTTTTTGGAAATGCACGTTTGGGGCTGCCTCAGTATGTGGAATTGTTGAGCTGCTTTGACACTTTGTGTTTGTGTGTGCTTATGACCTGATGGGAGAGGTAAGGTGAGAGGCTCCCATTGGAATAACACTGCAGGGATTAATATGTTCCAGTTATTCAGCGGGACTGAAGCAGCTTCTTGTTCCTTAAACATCTATGTTGAAGGAAAAGATGTTCCTCTGTTTCAGAAGGCTCCAGTTATGGGCCTCAGAGAATGCTGAAACTCCTCACACCGGCTTAAGAAGTGTCCAACACATGATTCAAACCTGGAAGGACGGTGGGGAACCATCACCTTCCAGGAAGAAAATCACAGATCACTTCAATGTTGGTGAAATCAAATCAAAGAAAATCAACAGCAACGTGTAGTGGTGACAGAAAGAGGATGTTCACACACAACGTGCAGAGAAACCAAACAGCTGTGGAGACTGAAGACCACCACTCATCAGTGAGGACGATGCAGAAAGACTGCAGGCAGGTCAGCAGAAAGATTGGACATCAGTCCAGCTCTGAGGTCTTTACACTGGCTGCCTGTCCATCAGAGGATAGACTTTAAAGTTCTGATGCTGGTCTATAAAGCTCTGAATTGTCCAGGACCAGAACACATCAGTGACCTCCTGACCCAGTATGAACCTTCCAGACCCCTCAGGTCATCTGGATCTGGTCTTCTATCAGTTCCCAGAGTCAGAACCAGACATGGAGAAGCTGCATTCAGCTTCTATGCTCCACATGTCTGGAACAAACTCCCAGAAAGCCTCAGATCAGCTGGAACACTCAGTGTGTTTAAGCCCAGGCTGAAGACACACCTATTTTCAGCTGCGTTTGAATAAAGCTCCAAATCTGAAGCCTTAAGTTTCAAAACTTAATCACATTTTAACTTCTGATTTTATCTATTGTTCTTATTTCTTTCTTTTTTCTTTCAAGTTCAAATCCTGCTTTTTATTTCTACTGTTTTAATGTCTCTGTAAAGCACTTTGAGTCACCTTGTTGTTGGATTGTGCTGTACAGATAAAAAAAAAAAAACTGAATTAAACTGATTTGCTCCTGAACTGCTGAGAAAATGTGCTGTGCTAAAGGTAGTCAGGCTTGGCTCACCTTCTTCTCGTGGGGCTCTCGGATCACGCTGGGCCTCTGGAGGTCTCTGGGAATCTTTCCCTTGGGTTGCTGCTGTTTGGGTTTGCTCTTGAAGGGCAAGGCCTTCTGGAGCTCCTTGGGAATGTGGAGGCGATTGAAGTATCTTTGGGCTCGGGCTACCGGCTACAGGGGAAGAAATAGATTTTTTTATATTAGGTGGGCATATAGGTTAGACATATGACACTTGATATGCAGAGAGGATAGGCAGCATTGGGGCTATCGCTAATGAAACAACAAGCTTCTGTCTCCACCTGAATCCTCAGCAATCAAACAGAATGTTTGGGAGTGTTTCACATCGACAGCCATGTCATTACAAAGCAAACTTTGATTATTCACATTCAGTTTCAGGACACAGTGCATCATCATACTCCTCCCACGTTATGTGCCTCTTCTTATTACTTCATCACATCAAGTGTACAGAGAGCCATCAGGCTGAGTCTGCTCTACCTTGTACAGAGAGTCAGTGTTGGGTTTGTTGCGGATGCCCAAGTCGTGTTTGAGCTGGCCCAGGGTCCTCATGCCTGACCAGCTGTCCTTCTGGCCAACAGGCAGCAGCAGAGAGGTGACGGGGTTGTAGAGCTGAGGAACTGACAGTGGATACCAGGAGCGCAGGAACACAATGTCTGCACAGCACACAAAACACAAAGACATTTCAAATCTGCTGTAACTCCTCACAGATGTCCGTCAAACTGTAACCAGCCAACACTATTCAGTCACAGGCTCACAGGTCATGCACTGCAGCCCAGAATAGATTTCTCTTTCTGTTATTCTGAAAAGATTTGAGATTATCAGAACATCCATCAGCTTGTGGATCTTCATGACATAATGGCCTCATCATTTTACAAACTGGATGATGGTGTCCTGGAGAAAGAACTCTTTTGCAGCAAAGGAGGAGGGAGTCTTAGGAACTGTATGCAGTTTCTTTATTAGTTCCAACGTTTTTGGACACTTTTGACACAGTATGGCACAGCTTCCAGTGAGCTGAACTCTAACTAATCCTTCGGTTCACTTCCATGGTCCAGGGTGACGACAAGGAAAATGCCTACATTATCTCGCTCTCTTAATGCAGCCGTGCTTCCACTAAAGTGCACATGTTATGTGAGACGTGCAGATTCGAACCAACAGCAGGTCAACAGCTGAAACTACAACAAACTAAAAAAAAGCTGGTACATCTCTCAACAGGGAAAAGGCAGGATGGATACGTTCACTTTTTTATTCATCTTCAACTCAAAACGACCTCTCTGAATGCTACAGGGTGTGAAAAAAGAGCACCCCAGAGAGGCGGAGTCTTTCAAACCTGGTGATGGACAATAATGGAAAAAAGAAACAATTATCTATGCTACAGAAAATCTTCAACGAATCCAGGGAGTATGCAAAGAAAAAGGCCAACAAGCAATAATGGAAGCTGTGATCTTGGAGCACTCAAACCGCCCTGTGGTGCAAAGTTCCAACATGCCAAAGAAGAGAAATCCTTTGGGATTTTGTCTGATTTGTTGGTCATGGTATTGAGCTGCGTGTTCTTCCAGCCACATTTCTTCCTGGAAGGTGATGGTTCCCCACCGTCCTTCCAGGTGTGAATCATGTGTTGGACACTTCTTAAGCCGGTGTGAGGAGTTTCAGCATTCTCTGAGGCCCATAACTGGAGCCTTCTGAAACAGAGGAACATCTTTTCCTTCAACATAGATGTTTAAGGAACAAGAAGTTGCTTCAGTCCCGCTGAATAACTGGAACATATTAATCCTTGCAGTGTTATTCCAATGGGAGCCTCACCTGTTGACCCAGTTAAATCCAGGCGGTGGCAGCATTTCTCTATTTTTGTGCTTTTATAGTAAATGTTTCAGAGTTATAAACTGGCCTGCCAGCACTCCAAACTGAACACCCACTGAAAACATCTAATGCATCATGAAACAAGTCACTCAACACAGAAAGCACTCATCTGCTGAGAGACTCTTATTCCATGTTAAAGCTATAATGTGTAATATTTCACGGACAATGAATGTCTCCATGTCGCTCCGCCATTTTAAAACTACGGGATTTGTAGAAGGACATATCATCAGCTTCGCATTTTCCGTTTCCAATGTGGAAACGGAAAATGCGAAGCTGATGACATGTCCTTCTACAAATCCCGTAGTTTTAAAATGGCGGAGCAACATGGAGACATTCATTGGGGTGTAACACTCTTATGTACATTTGTATGCTGAATATAAAGAATATAAGAACACTGCACTTTTGTGATGGAGGTAATTAATAACGATTGAGGTAATACTTGTGAATGATAAGACTCAAATTTGTTAATAGACAACGTGAAATATTACACATTATGGCTTTAAGCAAGAAATAGAAAAGATTTCCAACTGCTCTCCTCAGTCTCAAAACACAGACAAAGATCACCTGTTAAAGCAAGAGGATTGGAAACTCACCACTCATAAGCAGGCGGTCCTCAAAAGTGGCTCTGTAAGCTCCCGCTGGTGTCGACAGTGCCTTCTTAATTTGACCTCTGATCCCTGACACTGTTCGTATGGAAGCACCTTCAAATTTAGCTACCTCCAGCACGGTGTTGAACATGCCCTGTGAAGTCATGCGGAGACACCCTTCAGTATGCAGGACACACGAGCATCAGCCCAGCCCAGCCCAGCCCAGCCCAGCGCAGCGCAGCGCAGCGCAGCACAGCGCAGCACAGCGCAGCACAGCGCAGCACAGCACAGCACAGCACAGCACAGCTTCACAGAGTGCTTTGAGTGAGGACTTTCTTTGCATCTGTGGGGATAGAAAGTCCTGATAAAGCTGGAGAATGATTAGAAGTCTCCAGTGCAGATGCTCTGTGTCACCGATGAATCACATCCACTTTAGACATATTTTAGATGAATGACAAAAAAAATGCACCACCTCACTCAGGTAAAAGAGGGAGGCCTCCCACCTTAATGAAACTGGTATTCTTGAAGATTTTGTAAGGGTAACCAATCAGCTTCAGCTTCTTCACTACAGTCACTGATTTATCCAGATCCAGGACAACTCCTGTAGCTGCAATGCGGAAATTGGCCTGCAGACAAAAGGAGAACAGGAAATTGGCCCATGGCATGCAGGTCTTATCTGCAGTGTAAATGAGCTATTATCAATTTATCTTTTCTATTATAAAAGTGTAAAGAAGAAAAAAAAACCTTGGCCCAATCTCTTACTGTGACACGAACAACATTCACACTTATTAGTTATTCCTCCCATTATCTGCAGTTTATCATTCCAGATAATGATAAATAGCCATTTGTCCTGCAGTGGTCGAAGTGACTTAAACTTACCTTAGTTCCTGTTACAGACTGTACAGCCAGGAACCCGGTTCCCTGTGGTGTGATGGGACCTTCAGTGAGACACAACAAGGGTTAGAAATCAGAGCAGAACTCACACCCAACTGTAAAGCAGACGTCTAATGAGCTTTGGAATTCCAGAAAAGGAAGACGACACCCATTCAGCTGTGGTCAGATGTGTACACTCCCATAACCAACATGACTGTCACTGCATTACTGGGCCCTCTAGAGTTTCTAAAACGGATGTTTCTGAGACAGAGCGATTGAAGTGTTACTTTTCTGAGATCAGTGCAAACAGCACACCTAAAGTCTGGTCACATGTCACTTTGCACGTTGATCTTTTGAGCAGTATTTTTTTGTTGTCCATCAACAACCTCCGGCTGAATTCTGCTCGAGTATTTGAGCCGTTTATCAGCATTCAAGAGAAGTTCTGTAAGTTTGGATGGTTCTGGTGCACAAACCCAGCTTTGTGCACTGTTCTCAGGGTTGCCTGCCTCACCGTTACTCCTCCACAGATACCTCTGCTCATTGGGACCAAACACCTCAATAACTAATGTCATCATCATCCTGAGTGCTGATCAATCTGATAAGTCCAAGTCCAATTTCATGACCACTAACAGGAACTTTAGATGCTTTGGGAATCAATTATCCAAGTTAAATGTGATTTTTTTCAGTCCTGTGCATGTTATTTTAACTATGTTCATTTCTGAAATATAAAAAATATTCTTAATTTTTTCTTTTTTGTTCAGAAATAGAAATTCTATTAAAAGAGACTTGAACAACTTATTGGGATTAAAGGAACTGCATTAGGCTGGTTTAAATTAGGGATGTCCCGATCCGATCACGTGGTTTCAGACTCGATGGGAATCGGACGTTTCATGTCACTTTGCTGCCGTAAAGCGAAGCAGAACACGGCAGCAGCTTGAAGCTGGGGGCCGAATGTCTGCGGTGTGGAGGTATTTTAAAGTGGAGGACAAAAACGTTGCGATTGCAAACTGTGAGATATGCAAACTTGGGATTTCAAGAGGTGGCGAGGACAAGGCTAACATCCTTGATGAGAACAGGGACAGGCTCAAACCTGACAAGGTAGAGATGTTGGTTTTCATCAAGAAAAAGGTACATTTCCTTCTGTGAAGCCAGAGGAGGAGAGGAAGAATTAGGAGTGCAGCACATTACTGGCCTTACTTTATTACACTGTGGCACTTTTTTATGTTTATGACTTGATTACTTTTTTTGTTCCAGCTACCCCACAGAAGTGCTCTCTTTATAGTGTTAAATGATCAAATAAGTGAAGAAAATAAAGAATCAGGGACATCCTGGATCGGTTTCTTCGCCGTTCTTCTTTTTTTAATGTACTGTAGAAGTATCGTATTTGGGACTCGGTACCGGCAGAATCAAATGACTCGGAGGCGAAAAAACCTGATCGGGACATCCCTAGTTTATATCATATTTATCTGATAGATTTCAGTTTGTTCTTGTAAATGAAGAATCTTCCTCACACACCAGAGTAAGTCATGGAGTTCCTCAGGGTTCTGTGCTTGGACCGATTCTTTTTACTTTATACATGCTTCCATTAGGTAACATTATTAGACAGCATGGCATAAATTTCCATTGCTATGCTGATGATACTCAGCTGTACTTATCTATAAAACCAGATGAACCCAATAGGTTGGTCAGACTACAAGCATGTCTTAAAGACATAAAGACCTGGATGACTCAGAACTGTCTGCTTCTAAATTCAGACAAAACTGAAGTCGTTATCTTTGGACCTGAGCGTTTCAGGGAGAGATTGTCTAGCTATATAGTTACTCTAGATGGTATTTCCTTAGCTTCTAGTTCTACAGTGAGGAACCTTGGAGTTATTTTTGACCAGAACTTATCATTTGACTCGCATATAAAAAGGTTTCTTGGACTGCCTTCTTTCATCTTCGTAATATTGTTAAAATCAGGAACATCTTGTCTCAGAGTGATGCAGAAAAACTAATTCATGCATTTGTTACTTCAAGATTGGACTACTGTAATTCTTTATTATTGGGCTGTCCTACATATTCTCTGAAAAGCCTTCAGCTGATCCAAAATGCTGCAGACAGAGTTCTGATGAGAACTAACAGGAGAGATCATATTTCTCCAGTTTTAGCTTCTCTTCATTGGCTCCCTGTTAAATTCAGAATAGAATTTAAGATTCTTCTCCTCACATATAACGCTCTTAATGACCAAGCTCCATCATATCTTAAAGATCTCATTGTAAGATATTTTCCTAACAGAGCACTTCGTTCCCAAACTGCAGGTTTACTTGAGGTTCCCAGAGTTTCTAAAAGTAGAATGGGAGGCAGAGCCTTCAGTTATCAGGCCCCTCTCTTGTGGAACCAGCTGCCAGTTTGGGAGGCAGAGCCTTCAGTTATCAGGCCCCTCTCTGTGGAACCAGCTGCCAGTTTGGGAGGCAGAGCCTTCAGTTATCAGGCCCCTCTCTGTGGAACCAGCTGCCAGTTTGGGAGGCAGCGCCTTCAGTTATCAGGCCCCTCTCTGTGGGACCAGCTGCCAGTTTGGGAGGCAGAGCCTTCAGTTATCAGGCCCCTCTCTGTGGAACCAGCTGTCAGTTTGGGAGGCAGAGCCTTCAGTTATCAGGCCCCTCTCTGTGGGACCAGCTGCCAGTTTGGGAGGCAGAGCCTTCAGTTATCAGGCCCCTCTCTGAGGAACCAGCTGCCAGTTTGGGAGGCAGAGCCTTCAGTTATCAGGCCCCTCTCTGTGGAACCAGCTGCCAGTTTGGCTTCAGAAAGCAGACAACTTTCCTTTTTGATAAAGCTTATAGTTAGGGATGGCTCAGGTGACCCTCAACAGGTATCCTTTGAATGGTGTTAAAGTGGTTTTTTCCCCCTCTTTTCTGTCTTGTCAAACCCCAGCTGGTCACGCTCAGGACGGGAGATTGGACTGAAGACAAGTTTCGGTGCAATCTGTTGGTTTCCTTAGCTAGGAAAATTGTTTTTGAATTGAATTTTGAATTGTTTGAAAAATCAAACATGTCTTGCCTGGACATTCCTATCTGAGAATGTGCAAACTTTATTTTGAAATGTGTTTAAGGCCTTAAATGTCCAGCTTTGGAAGAACAAACCAAAGAATGAATAGTCCTATAGGTATGTAATGGAGATGTTACAATCAGGTCAAAATTGGAATGTCATTAGAAGCCCGAACCAATGTTGTGAAAAGCCTTTCAGAAAACCACCTAAACCTGATCTATCACTGCACACCAGTGATCAGCAGAAGAGCTTGCTTTCAATGCATCTCACCCCAGATAGAGGCTCCACAGTGCATGTGCTGTGGAGTGTATTTGAGTAGGCGGTGACGTCCATTGTGATCCTCAATGTGGTAGAGTGGCATGGTTTGGAAGCGCCGCCAGCCCAAGGAAAGGATGAGGGGGTCTCTTGTCTTCAGGATACGGTTATACCATCTGTGTTTCTTCAGTCGCATCTGACAAACATACACAAAAAGATTAAGATTGTTTATATTGGGATAATCATAACAATAATCAGGTCCTTACCAGATTTTAAAATGAGGTAAATAATACTCAGAGTTATCAGGACAAGTGAGTCACTGACACACAACTGACCTTAATGAAAGCTTGAACAGTCTTTCAACAGCTTATAAGCTTAAAGTCCCCACCAAATGGGTTTGAACTAAAGAACCAAGATAAAGAAGTTCAGTTGCCTTTATTCAGGCTCTTAGAATTACCATGACCTGAAAGACTGGTACAGAAAACCATGACTTCAAGTTGTTGGTGTAGATTCTGACGTTCTCAGTCTCTCTCATGGTTGAGGAGGAATCTTGGCCCACTCTTCTTTCCAGCGCTGCTTCGGCTCATTGAGGTTTGCAGCTTTGGTTTCTGCACAGCTCTCTGAAGGTCCCACCACAGCATCTCAGTCAGGCTGAGGTCTGGACTCTGACTGGACCATTGCAACACCTCGATTCTTCTCTTCTTCACACATTCTGCTGTAGATCTGCTGCTGTGTTTGGGATCTTTGTCCTGTTGATGAGCCAGTTTCAGGCCAGCTTTAGCTGTCGGACAGACGGCCCCACATCTGACTCTAGAACACTTTGGTATCCAGAGGAGTTGATGGTGGACTCAATGGCTGCAAGCTGCCCAGGTCCTGTGGCTGCAGAACAAGCCCAGATCATCAGCCCTCCACCGCCGTGCTTTACAGCTGGTGTGAGGTGTTTGTGCTGATATGCTGTGTTTGGTTTCCTCCAAACGTGCTGCTGTGCATTATGAGCAAACATCTCCACTTTGGGCTGCTCTGTCCAAAGCACATTGTTCCAGAAGTCTTGTGGTTTGTTCAGATTCAGCTTTGCAAACCTAAGCTGTGCTGCCATGTTCTTTTTAGAGAGAAAAGGCTTCTCCGGCAGCCCTTCCAAACAAGCCATACTTGTTCAGTCTGTTTCTAACTGTGCTGTTATGACCTTTAACCTTTAACATGCTAACTGAGGCCTGCAGAGTCTGAGATGTAGCTCTTGGGTTTCTGACCTTGGGGTAACCTTGCTGGGACGTCCACTCCTGGGCAGATTGACAGCTCTCCTGAATGTTTTCCACCTGTGAATAATCTTTCTCTCTGTAGAATGATGGACTCCAGATAGTTTGGAAATGGCCTTATAACCCTTCCCAGGTTGATGGGCAGCAACAGCTGCTTCTCTGAGATCATTGCTGATGTCTTTCGTCCTTGGCATCGTGTTAATACACACCTGAATGCTGCAGAGCAGCAAACTGACACAACTTCTGCTTTTATAGAGCTGCTCACACTGACTGATGATCAGTTAATACACTGCTTCTAGTTTAAAATGTTTAGCTGATATTTTCTGACATGCACCACCTTAGAGGGTGTTCTTTCTTTTTCACATGCTTGTACATGTTATCAGTTCTTGCTGCAACAGAAGAAAAACTGAGGAAATCTTTCGTGACATAGCAGGAATAATGTCTGCCAGAAGCAGAAATCTCAAAAAGCAAACTGTATCTGATAATAAGCGCAGGAGCCATAAGCAGCTGCAGATGTATTGATATTATTTCATCTGAATTTTTTGGTTTCCGTGAAGATAAAATTCTCTCCTCATCAAACAGCAGCCACTTCAGAGACCTTCAACCTTCATGTTGAAACTGTACTTTATCTTCATAGCTCAGAGAAGATGAGAATGCATTAATGTTTGTTCAGACTATTCATTTCTGAGCTCTGTCAATCACTGCTTACATGAACATACAAATGAATCAGAGAAACAACCTGTGCTTTAAAAGTTTGGAAACAAACAAACTACAAATGTACTACTTTTTGCTTTCTAATTTCAAATGAACATTTCTTTATCTGCCTAGATGGATAAGTTGGCCCTTCTTTGCACATACCTGAAGATATCCTATGTTGCCTTCGCTGGAGCTCAGGCCTCCGAGGATGATGGGATAATGGGGGTCAAAATTAGTCGCAAACTCGCAGGGCAGAGAGGAGATTTCCACTCTGATGTACATTCCTGGCCGGAAGCCTTCATACTGCACTCTGGTCTCATCTTCCATGTCTTCAAACTCAGCTCTGTTTAGCTGAAGACCAAATGCAGAGAAATGTTTCCATCAATTCACAGAGATGAATCTGTACTGTGAAACAGCTGTGAATGTAGCAGATGGTAAATGAGCCTACCTCTGCCTGCTTCTGCAGCTCTTCTTTCAGGTCATCAAAGTAAGTGGCATCACCGTCATCATACTCCGTGTCAAATCGCTCCTTTAGCCTGCGTTTCTTCTCTAAACGCTTCTTCTTCTGAACCTCCTCATCATCCACCTTCACCTGAGCCTCTTCATCCTCCTCATCATTCTGCTGATCACACAGTACACAAAAAAAAATCAAATAAAAGGTAGTGATGAGTTTACCTGACTCCTGCCCTCTGGTATTCGCATACCATCTGGGACGAGCCCACAACCGACATGATTTCAAATGGGGCTATTTTTTCTAAAATTCGTGCATGTGATTGGATGAAGAATCTGTCCGTCATCTTGACTGACACGCCACTTCAGCCACTCCCAATGACTCAACCCGTGACGTAGCTCAGAGCGACACCAGGACCACTATGCAACCAGCTAGCCTTTCATAACAAACACCATGGCGGCAGATAGTATGAAACGGAGCGAGGAGCGATCAGTGAACGATTATTGTCGTATGTGCAAAGAAAATCTCAGGATTAAAGGCATTCATCCAAAGTCCCACCCAGCGATTAATGATTGGCTCTGATTATTTTCTAATCGGACGAAACACATATGACTCCCATGCTCCTCAGATGGTTGTGTGAGGAAAGGGAACGCCCCCGCGTGTAGTTGGTGAACGCAGCCAGATGACGTGAGTCAGGTTAGTGAGGAGTTACCAGGAGCTGGAAATCCTAAACTTTGCCTCCCCGGCAGAAACAATGGAATCGCCACACAGTCATACGGTTTTCATTTACAGATATGACACATGACTACTTCATTTAATAGCTCCAAATTGTGTCTTCGGAAAACATTCCACAAAGACAATGATAGCTCAATAGAACATTTTCAGGGTGCTGTATAGCTGAACTGTTTGCAGAAGCTGTAGTGCCTAAAAGCAGCTGGCCTGGGTTAGAATCCAAGCCAGCTTAATTGTTTTAGCATTTCACTGATGAAAAACGACATTCTCCATCAGTCAGGTTCCAACTTTCAGCTGACCCATCAGCTCTGCAGGATGGAGCCTGGGGTTTTCACCATAGACCTGAACTCAGACCAAGATCCGGACTGTTTGCTGGTCATGTCTTTGAGATGATGTTTTTCCTGAAGAAAGAAAAGAGTCCAACGTGTCCGAGCCCACCTGAGCCTCTCCTGCAGACGTAATGGCTGCCATCTCCCCTGGTCCTTTGGGTTAAGATTGCCAAGCACTGTGCTGCTGCAAATATGCAGCTTGCTGGAGCCACAACTCCAGAGAGAAACACGCCGATCAAACCCAGTTCCACCACAGGTCCAGGTCCTCACCACTCTTGGATTTTTGGCCACTGGAACCTTTCAGAGGGAGATTGGAGACAGATCGGGGGTGTCCCAGTCCTCTGTGAGTCGTGCGCCCCCCTTTGGTCATCAAAGCTCTCATCAGTTTATCACCCATGGTGCATCAGATTCCCATACACCGCTGTCCAACAAGTACAGATTAAGAGGGACTTTCATGCCGTGGCTGGACTGCCAAACATAACCGGAGTAATAGACTGCACACATATACGCATCAAAGCACCCGTGAGCTGAAGGCCAGGTGGGTGTGTCTCCATACAGCGGGGGGCAAATAGCCCAGAGAAGGCATGCCAGATTTGCACAATATTGCCATGAATGAGGGTCTCCACCTGAACCAGCCCAGGCAGACCAGAAGGTGTGGTGCCAGGAGACCCCCCTCATGGACCGCCCCATCAAAGAGCCATCATGATGAGGCAACAACTGATTGCACGGCTTAAGCTGCAGTCATCGAGCGCCTGGCCATGGCGAGATGTTTTTGTTTTTTTTTTTGTTTTTTTTCTCTCTGTGACATTATGAACTACAGATGACACGGAATTAACAGCACTCGTAATAACTTCCCATTTCTTGGCTTTAGCAGGTCCCGTAATTCCACTGCTGACACTGCTGAAAATGACATATCTTCCTTTCTGGATCTCTGAAAGCAGAACTTCAGTCTCAGAGCCCGTAAAGTTGTTCTTTACGTTCCTTGATGCCATTCTCATGACTCAACACTTACTGGCACAAGAGACAGGAAGCACAGCCTTATATGGTATAAATGTGGGTTAGGGTTAGGGTTGGGCGTGGAGTATGCAAATTTACTATCCTCGTGCACGTGCACTTAAATACGCACGGGTGGCATTCATCATTTACGCAGGTCGTTTACACACTTTTTCCCAAGTTAAGAGCGTTTGTTGAATCTGACGTGGCGTGTTCGTACGAGACCTTCGTACCAAAATAGTGAGAGAAATTTAGAACAAAAATACAAAAATGTTCTTGCATGAGGCCCAATGAGTCAAACAGCAGCTGCAACAGCTCATTAAGCTCTGCAGGAACTTGTTTAACCACAGACTCATCTGCATATTTACTCTTTTGGAAGTTTTTGTTTTGGAATACAATTTAGACAGTGATTCCATCTTTTTTCCCCATCTACTTCATCTAAATAAATAAATGAAATATGTTTAGCAAAGCCAGAATGTTCAGCTGTTCACTGGACTTGTTGCACAGGTGGCATCCTATCATGGTACCATGATGGAATTCACTGAGCTACTGAGAGCATCTTTCACAGATGTCTGTAGAAGCAGTCTGCATGTCGAGGTGCTTGACTTTGTACACCTGTGGCCATGGAAGTGACTGGAACACCTGAATTTAATTATTTGGAAGGGGGAGTGAATACTTTTGGCAGTATAGTGTGTACAAACACACACTATATCACAAAAAATAGGACAAGATGCCATGTGGAATCTTTTTGCCAGTGACTGTAGATTTTCAGCATGAGGGGATCAGAATTAAGTGTCCAAGCATGGCTAACAGACACATTGCTTTTGCAGAAAGTGATCTGTTCCTGTGTAGGGGTTTAACGGTATGAAAATTTAACCTCACGGTTATAGTGACCAAAATGATCACGGTTTTCGGTATTATCGCGGTATTTTTAAAAGTGTGTTCAATCTGTTCAGAAAGCACTGATAGTGCAAGCTGAAAAAGTGCAACAGTGTCCGATAAGCATGCATGTCAGACCAGCTGGCGTCGGATCGCGGGGTTATGGGAATTGATGCAGAAATACGTTTGTTGACATGAGAACGTAATACCGGCTTTTGAACTATTTCCGAATCTGATATTACTGTGGTCTGCCCCGAGTGGAGTCCTCCGCTATCATGCGTTTTGGCCGCAGCAAGTCTGCACAGTTTCAGACTGCGAATGTTGTTGTGTTTATTTTAAAACGAAATACAGGCTAACGGGGTGAAATACAATCTTACAGGGCAAAACACAGGTGAATTTGGGAGATTTGGAATTATTTTTCCGTCTGAAAGTTACAAACTGTAGCCTACGACTGTATGATAAACGCAACTCAAATGTGCACCCGCCTAGCTCTGAGGCTAACGTTAAAGATGTGTCCCGATTAGCTCCACACTAACACCACTGAATGAACATGTGCCGTAGGCATCTGTTTAGATTATTGACACGTTATTAAAAAGTTAGACAGACAGATCGTTGCATTCTGCTTCAACCCGATGTCCCCACACCATGCATTTATTTATGCATTTGAGCTGAAACGTTAACTTACCTTGCATTGGCTATACAGTTGTGGGTGATGATCGCAGAGATGAGCAAAGAGATTTGACGTATTGCCACCTTTAGCGGAAACTTTTTTTCTGCATGTTCTGCAGACAGGATAACCATCTTCTATCAACTGTCCCCCGGCATTCTTATAAAAAACAAAATATACCCATACTTCGGATTTAGTCCTCTTAGAGGGCTGATAAATGTCCTGACTGAGTGCTGTCATCTACACCTTCGGCCATGATTCCAACTTCAAGAAATGCACGTTGTAGGCTGCGCAGTGAGCATGCGCGACAAATTAAGAACTCAGATGAGGCTGGGAAGGATTAAACTCACAGTTTTCATACCGTGTTATTAACCGTGATATTAATGATATTTGAAATGAACGCGGTAATTGTTATCGTCAACACTTTTTATCGTGGTTTACCGTCATACATGGTAACCGTTACATCCCTATTCCTGTTAAATATGCCAATGCTGTTATTGGAAGTGGCAAATCACCTACCAGATATAGTCCAGTCCATTATTAAACAGTTCCATCAAACAACAATAACAATGTGTCCAACCACATTCAGGAATGGTTGAAAAAGAATCCATAACAGTGGGTGA
Organism: Odontesthes bonariensis; assembly: GCF_027942865.1. NCBI lineage: Eukaryota > Metazoa > Chordata > Actinopteri > Atheriniformes > Atherinopsidae > Odontesthes > Odontesthes bonariensis. The sequence continues at coordinate 31,414,082 of NC_134528.1, read as the reverse complement.
GGGACAGCAGGCTGAAGGGATGAAAATGTCGGTCACACTGCACGGTAGATCTGCAGTCAAAGTGGTTCTAACCAAGCACAAAGAAATGAGCAACGCAAAGGAACAGAAAAGTCTCACACAGACAGTGTCCCCTGAAAAGTGACAATACAGTCACCAGGCAAAGGATTCAACCCACTTCACATGGTCAATGCAATGGAGGGGAAATCCTTTTGCTTAGGACTGTAAATGTCCAGCAGGCACAATCAGCACAGAACTGACCGAGACCAGAGAGGCCCTGGTACTCCAATCCATAGGCAAACCGTCAAAGGTTCAAGTTAAAGCAGTAGGCAATCACATTCCAGCTTGAAAAGGTTTCTCTACCTCACTGCATACAGCTGATAAAACATTCTGCCACCGCTGATTCTACATGTGCTGCATCTCATACCTCAGCCTCATCTTCATCTTCATCTTCAGGTCCAGTTTGGCTCTTGTGGACTGCTCCCGTTTCCAAATCTTCAAAGTCACCATACAGCTCCTCTAAGTAAAGCAGAACAAACAGGTGCATCGTTATGATTCTTTGTACATCATCTCAGAATAAAAAGGGGCCCAGTGGATATGAATGAATGAAAGAACTTTCAGGGGAAAAAAGAAAAGCGTGTCTGATCTTCGGTCAGCCTAGAGGAGCTCTAGGCTCTCGCAAGGCTTACATCACAACTCGGTCACTCCGGTCGTCACAGGATTGTCCTCGAGCAGGGCCTACACCACGCTTAAGACAATCCAGACTCTTTTCATGTGTCGTTCCACGATGGTGGAATGACCTGCCGAGAGCTACCAGAACAGGGGCGTCCCTGAATATCTTCAAGAAACTCTTGCAGACCCAGCTCTTCAGAGAGCATCTCCTATCCTAGCACTGAGCCGGTACTTCCATACCACCTCTACTCCACTTCTCTTTCTGTACCTCCCTCTATGCCTGCTCTCTATCTCTACACTGTCCCCTCTGACAGAGTCTGACTGGTGGTTTCCTTCTATGTAGCTTATTGTTAGCTTACTGTTAGCTGTAATGTTAAATCCTCATTGGTAAGTTGCTTTGGATAAAAGCGTCTGCTAAATGCAGAAACAGAAACTATCATCCTAAAAGTCAGGGTTAATGAAATCAGACACCAACCACAGATCCAGAGTAGTGTCCATGCTCCGCTCCTAAACATCTACAATGTGCTTCTGTCTAAACTCTTCTTACCATCATCCTTCAGCAGCGTGGCTGCATCCTGGCCTTCATCCCACTTCCCCGTCACAAAACAATCCCTGATTGATTTCAACATCTAAAAAAAAGAAGACATCAGACGGACTCATGTTAGGTCTCACAGCTTGGGAGTTTTCTAAACTTCTTGACAATTCAACAACACACAAGGTACATCAGCTGCTTCAGCATGAACAGGAAGGAAGGAACAACCTTACCTCTTCCAAATCCCAGTTGTGGGGGGTGTCAGGGTTGAAACGGGAGCAGTCCAGAGCGTCCGCCTGAAACCTTTTGCTCTTCTGAGGGCGGCTGACTCGAAACAGCCCACCCAGTTCTTCCTCCTCATCCTCAGAATCATCTGCCCCTGCCACTGCAAAGCAAACAAGACAAGATTTAGTGAAGGGACTGATCAAATCTGAAGTGTGTATTCTTAACACATCGCATCAGCTTCTGCTGAAACCACATTTTTAAAGATTTACCAAAAATGATTGATATGCAGCTCTTTTTGGTTGCCATGGCAGCAGGCATTGCTTCTGAATGTGTTCCCACGTATTGTTTCAGTAAATTAAGCAACAATATCCTGACAATGTGAAACTACAGCTGAAATATATACGCGGGCGGCAGTGAAGCTCTGAGCTTCATGTCCCAGACTGGACCACTTGTTTTAGACATGGAGGGGACTGTCAAAATGAATCCTTACTATCCGGCAGTCTTTAATCAGTAGGCCTCTGTACATTTCTGCAGCTCAGTCCTGACCTCCTTTCAGTCCACTTCAACATGTCAGTGCTTCCCACTTTCTCTGCCTGTTCTGAACAAACTTCAGGCTGGACAAGCTTCTCTTACTGGTGACCTGAGTCAGATACTGAGCTACTGATTAAAATGCTTTCACCTATTATATATGAATATTATGTTAAAGTTATATTTGGTATAAAAACACTGCTAATCTACCTTATTCAGAGGAACTTGGCATAACTTACTGTAAACATAAGAATTTGGGCTATTTTCTGTTTAAAGATTCGAAAATAACATTTTAATAACTCTTTATTGCTCCATCATGAGACGAATGAAAACAACTCTTGACAAAAAAAAGCGGGGGGATGACATCAGGTGGAAACTGTCTGTTGCAAACGAGAGGCTGTGCAGTTCCAAATATCAAAAGGGGAAGAACGTTCACGTGTTGAGAAGATTTGGTAAAAATCATATCAATAAGCAGCCTTTTTAATCTGTGAAGCACCTGAGGCCGTGATCAGCAACGATCCTCAGTGAAAAGAACAAATGCTCCATCCATCCCAACGGAGGACAACTGTACGCGTGCTGCGAGCGAGTGAAACAGAAGCACCAAACACCCGTCTGCTTGGCTTCTGTACGGCATGCTGTGGGAATGGCATCATTCTTACTTTTCAACTGTGTGCGTAGTGTGTACCTGAACCATAAACCACTTTTCTCAGATTCGGAGCAGCTTCTTGTTGCCGTAGAAACACCTCTGCAGCTTTCTGCTGGAGACCTTCCTTCCATCTGAGAGCCCCTGAGGATGCAAACAGAAAAGAGATGAGGCCACATGACAGAAGATATATCCAGGTTCCACCCCGTCTCCCCCCCAGCAGACAGGAGGAGAGTGATGTTGAATGATATGAGCATGCACCAAATGTATGTGTTGTTTCACACAGTGTTGTTTCTCATGAATTGTTTCATGAATTGTTACTCTGTGTAAAGAGCTGCTGACTTGACTGAGCAGAGTTGAACAGCAGGTTTCAGCAGCTCAACCTATGTCCCAGCAGCTCAAGCAGTACCATAATTAATACAATTTAAGACCCATTTCACATCCATATTGGCAAAAAGAAGACCTGGAATTTAGTTGCAAAATATATGACTTTATTGGTCGAACATCAGCACGAACGGGCCCTTAAGTTAGGAGATGAGGTCTCTTTTGATGGAATCGGCTAATCCAAATCGCGTGATGTACGCCGTCTTGGCTATCTCAGAATCCGGGAACATGGTCTGGAACAGCTCATCAATGTTCTCATTGCCAGCACATGCCCGTTGCTTTGCTGCCGTGTGAAGAGTCCAGAGCAGCTCGGCTCTTAGTGTGGGCGTAGAGCCAAACGCTGTCCAGATGTCAGACTGGAGCTGCAGCAGCAGCAGACTGGAGCTGCAGCAGCAGACTGGAGCTGCAGCAGCAGACTGGAGCTGCAGCAGCAGACTGGAGCTGCAGCAGCAGACTGGAGCTGCAGCAGAAGACTGGAGCTGCAGCAGCAGACTGAAGCTGCAGCAGACTGGAGCTGCAGCAGACTGAAGCTGCAGCAGACTGGAGCTACAGCAGCAGACTGGAGTTGCAGCAGCAGACTGGAGTTGCAGCAGCAGACTGGAGTTGCAGCAGCAGACTGGAGATGCAGCAGACTGAAGCTGCAGCAGCAGACTGAAGCTGCAGCAGCAGACTGGAGCTGCAGCAGACTGGAGCTGCAGCAGACTGGAGATGCAGCAGACTGGAGCTGCAGCAGACTGGAGATGCAGCAGACTGGAGATGCAGCAGACTGGAGATGCAGCAGACTGGAGCTGCAGCAGACTGGAGCTGCAGCAGACTGGAGATGCAGCAGCAGACTGTAGCTGCAGCAGACTGAAGCTGCAGCAGCAGACTGGAGCTGCAGCAGACTGAAGCTGCAGCAGCAGACTGGAGCAGCAGACTGGAGCTGCAGCAGCAGACTGGAGCTGCAGCAGCAGACTGGAGCTGCAGCAGACTGAAGCTGCAGCAGACTGAAGCTGCAGCAGCAGACTGGAGCTGCAGCAGCAGACTGAAGCTGCAGCAGCAGACTGAAGCTGTAGCAGCACACTGAAGCTGCAGCAGACTGGAGCTGCAGCAGACTGGAGCTGCAGCAGACTGGAGCTGCAGCAGACTGGAGCTGCAGCAGACTGGAGCTGCAGCAGCAGACTGTAGCTGCAGCAGACTGGAGCTGCAGCCGCAGACTGGAGCTGCAGCAGCAGACTGGAGCTGCAGCAGCAGACTGGAGCTGCAGCAGCAGACTGGAGCTGCAGCAGACTGGAGCTGCAGCAGCAGACTGGAGCTGCAGCAGACTGGAGCTGCAGCAGACTGGAGATGCAGCAGACTGGAGCTGCAGCAGACTGGAGCTGCAGCAGACTGAAGCTGCAGCAGCAGACTGAAGCTGCAGCAGCAGACTGAAGCTGCAGCAGCAGACTGGAGCTGCAGCAGCAGACTGGAGCTGCAGCAGCAGACTGGAGCTGCAGCAGCAGACTGGAGCTGCAGCAGAAGACTGGAGCTGCAGCAGCAGACTGGAGCTGCAGCAGACTGGAGCTGCAGCAGACTGAAGCTGCAGCAGACTGGAGCTACAGCAGCAGACTGGAGTTGCAGCAGCAGACTGGAGTTGCAGCAGCAGACTGGAGTTGCAGCAGCAGACTGGAGATGCAGCAGACTGAAGCTGCAGCAGCAGACTGGAGCTGCAGCAGACTGGAGCTGCAGCAGACTGGAGATGCAGCAGACTGGAGATGCAGCAGACTGAAGCTGCAGCAGACTGAAGCTGCAGCAGACTGAAGCTGCAGCAGACTGAAGCTGCAGCAGACTGAAGCTGCAGCCGCAGACTGGAGCTGCAGCAGCAGACTGGAGCTGCAGCAGCAGACTGAAGCTGCAGCAGACTGAAGCTGCAGCAGACTGGAGCTGCAGCAGACTGGAGCTGCAGCAGACTGGAGCTGCAGCAGACTGGAGCTGCAGCAGACTGAAGCTGCAGCAGACTGAAGCTGCAGCAGACTGAAGCTGCAGCAGACTGAAGCTGCAGCAGCAGACTGGAGCTGCAGCAGCAGACTGGAGCTGCAGCAGCAGACTGGAGCTGCAGCAGCAGACTGGAGCTGCAGCAGACTGAAGCTGCAGCAGCAGACTGGAGCTGCAGCAGCAGACTGGAGCTGCAGCAGCAGACTGGAGCTGCAGCAGCAGACTGGAGCTGCAGCAGACTGAAGCTGCAGCAGACTGAAGCTGCAGCAGACTGAAGCTGCAGCAGCAGACTGGAGCTGCAGCAGCAGACTGAAGCTGCAGCAGCAGACTGAAGCTGCAGCAGACTGGAGCTGCAGCAGACTGAAGCTGCAGCAGACTGGAGCTGCAGCAGCAGACTGGAGCTGCAGCAGCAGACTGGCAGCACACTGAAGCTGCAGCAGCACACTGAAGCTGCAGCAGCACACTGAAGCTGCAGCAGCACACTGAAGCTGCAGCAGCACACTGAAGCTGCAGCAGCACACTGAAGCTGCAGCAGCACACTGAAGCTGCAGCAGCAGACTGAAGCTGCAGCAGACTGAAGCTGCAGCAGCAGACTGGAGCTGCAGCAGCAGACTGGAGCTGCAGCAGCAGACTGGAGCTGCAGCAGACTGAAGCTGCAGCAGCAGACTGAAGCTGCAGCAGCAGACTGAAGCTGCAGCAGCAGACTGGAGCTGCAGCAGCAGACTGGAGCTGCAGCAGACTGGAGCTGCAGCAGCAGACTGGAGCTGCAGCAGCAGACTGGAGCTGCAGCAGACTGGAGCTGCAGCAGCAGACTGAAGCTGCAGCAGCAGACTGAAGCTGCAGCAGCACACTGAAGCTGCAGCAGACTGGAGCTGCAGCAGACTGAAGCTGCAGCAGACTGAAGCTGCAGCAGACTGAAGCTGCAGCCGCAGACTGGAGCTGCAGCAGCAGACTGGAGCTGCAGCAGCAGACTGGAGCTGCAGCAGCAGACTGGAGCTGCAGCAGCACACTGAAGCTGCAGCAGCACACTGAAGCTGCAGCAGCACACTGAAGCTGCAGCAGACTGGAGCTGCAGCAGACTGGAGCTGCAGCAGACTGGAGATGCAGCAGACTGGAGATGCAGCAGACTGGAGATGCAGCAGACTGGAGATGCAGCAGACTGGAGATGCAGCAGACTGTAGCTGCAGCAGACTGAAGCTGCAGCAGCAGACTGTAGCTGCAGCAGACTGAAGCTGCAGCAGCAGACTGGAGCAGCAGACTGGAGCTGCAGCAGCAGACTGGAGCTGCAGCAGACTGAAGCTGCAGCAGCAGACTGGAGCTGCAGCAGCAGACTGAAGCTGCAGCAGCAGACTGAAGCTGCAGCAGCAGACTGAAGCTGCAGCAGCAGACTGAAGCTGCAGCAGACTGGAGCTGCAGCAAACTGAAGCTGCAGCAGACTGGAGCTGCAGCAGCAGACTGGAGCTGCAGCAGCACACTGAAGCTGCAGCAGCACACTGAAGCTGCAGCAGCACACTGAAGCTGCAGCAGCACACTGAAGCTGCAGCAGACTGAAGCTGCAGCAGACTGGAGCTGCAGCAGACTGAAGCTGCAGCAGACTGAAGCTGCAGCAGACTGGAGCTGCAGCAGACTGGAGCTGCAGCAGACTGGAGCTGCAGCAGCAGACTGGAGCTGCAGCAGCAGACTGGAGCTGCAGCAGCAGACTGGGACCTCCAGCTGCAGCTCCTGATATGGAATAATACTGGCTGATGGAAAGTGTTGGCTGCTGGCATTTTAAGACCGCTGTATGCTTTTCTGATTTGGCATGAGACTCCAACGCCTTGATGCCCAATGGGTCAAGTTCCAAACTTCTCTGGCACAAGGTGCAGTGTGCTTCATGAATATTTCCATCAACCGGCTTCAACCATGAGGTAAAGTGTTCGTTCTGAAGCCACAAACGGTCAAATTTGCATTTACCCATCTTAACCAAAGAGTTAACCGATTAGCCGCTCCTCAGTCGCGGCGCTGCTAGCAACCAGGAACAGAAAAGTCTGTGCCAGGTTGTGCTGGATAAATTCTGGCTGGGCTGCACAGGTGCTTCAGTTTCGTTATAGCGTCCTCAAAAATCCAAACATTTAAAAGCGAGACTGAAGTTTGTACATTTGTTTTAAATAAAAGCCACGTCAATACATTTTTAAGACCTTTTAAAGTAGGATTTAAGACATTTTGTGAGATTTCAAGAGAATTTGAGACTTTTTAAGACCCTGCGGATGCCCTGGACTGAGCAGGAAAATAAAACTTGATCCTCCAAACACCAAAAAAACTCATTTAAAGTAAATAGGAAGAAACTCACCCTGCTCTTCTTCCTCGCTCTCTCTCTCATTTTGTTCCTTCATCACATCTTCAGCTGCACTATTCTCCTCTTCCACAGGTTCATCTTCCTGTTCTTCTGCATCATCATCACCCTCCTCCTCCTCCTCAGAACAGAGTCCGGAGTCTCCCGTTCTGCCACCCTCCTCCTCACTCAGCTCCAGCTCGTCCTCACTGTCTGCAAAAGCTGGCAGCTCAGCAGCCACCTCTCGCTCTTCCTTCTTCTCTTCCACTTTCTGTTTCTTTTTCGGTGGATGGCCGCCACCTGTGCTCTGTTCACATTCGGCTCTTGCCTCGTTGAGAAAAACAGACAGATCATCATCGTCCTCTTCATGTTCAGTCAGGTCACTTTCTTCGCTGTCATCATCCTCATCATCACTGGGCCCACTAACATCACCTTCCTCCTCGGTGAAGACCACCTTCCTCCTTTCTCTTTGGATGTTGGGATCCCAAACACATGTCTCCTGAAGTCGATCATGCTCTCTATCACACGCACATACACACAGAGAAAAGTTCAGGGTCATTAATGTGAAATACAAGTTTTTCCTTTCACACCTTTGTACAGCTGTCCCTTCCAGCTCTGCACTCACTCTAAAAGCCCCCCACTCAATTTGAAACCCTTTTCAATTGAATTCAATTCAGTTTATCACTGCGTGCTGCCGCCTGCCGACAGCCGCGCCTGTTACGGTGTTTGCTGCTCGGAAGCAGGGGACTGCTCGCTCTGCACTTCGGTCTGCACGGTCTGCACAGCAGGCAGTGATACGAAGGGAGAGAAAATAGGGCCAAGCCATTGTGAGGTCTGACTTTTTCCAGGAGAACGATTTTGTGATGCAAATGTATTACTCTATGGAACGCATATTGTTTTGAGAAGCAAAACACTTTATTTTTGTGGCCCCAGCCAATGTTTCCTCTAAGCTGCGCGCCTGCGCAATCGCGCACATGAAAATCTATGCAGCGCATAAAATAAAATTCACCATAAACGTACTAATTAATATCTAATACCAGGCGTAATGTTTTTCTGTACCATTTTTCAATGTAACGCAATGAGTGACAGGTGTTCAGCCAATGATACGAGTTTACTTACGCTATGCAGCCAATCAGAGCATTGATAGTGCTTGCATTATGTGCCCTGCCCATACGCGCCGTGCAGGTTAGCTAGCAGTGTGGCGGAGTTAAGAGACGCAACCCCGCAGCGCCAGCGACACATCCACTCACCAAGCCAAAGTAAAAAAAGAAATGCGGTTCTTTTAGGATTGAATGGCTGTCTGAGTATGTGCAAACAGAAGAACAAGCGGTGAAACTGGCTGATATTTTTTTCTTTTTCGAGTGAGAAAGGTCTACTCTTCAAAACATGCAGGCTGCAAGCATGACTCTTCCCATGGCCAAAGCATGACTCTCATATATAACATACTATACATTTCATGAACAACAAGATTTTTGTCTTTTTCTTTTTTTAAGTGGGCCAAATCACTTGTATTAAAAGTAAACTAATGAAAATTGCTGCTGGGATTTGATTCTTTTAATAAGCCATGTAACTTGTTATGATCCAAGGTTTTGAACAGGTGTGATACTGATGTGTGGCCACAGCGTGCACATCTGTTGTTGCTCACAGTGGTCCTCAGTGTGCTCAGGGAGCTTGTGTGTTTGCCCAGACACATGAAAAATTAGAGGGAACATTGGCCCCAGCCAACTAGCCGGACTACCTTCATCAACACCAAAACGAGGCTGGAACTCTACTCACAGGACGCAGCAGGGGGTAAGAAGATGTTCAGAAATGATGTTGCTGATATGGGATGTCATACAGCTTCATGTCAAAAGAGGCGAACTATCACTTTAAAGCACGCAGCTGTGAATTATACCAAGGAGCCAACCTCTTCTGACTGATTACCTTCCTTTTCAGAGGGGCAACATTGTCCAGTGCTGTACGCATTGAAACTATAGTGCTGTCAACAAGAGAGTCAAGTGCTGCTGGAGTAAAGTTTAGGTAGTCGTCCTCTGTCATATCTGCACATGGCAGTGAAGAAAAGGATGATGGAATTAATTCTTTAAATCTGGTTACAGCATCCTCTGATTATCAGGACACAATAAAAATCATCAGGTCCTTCCCAGGTCTTAAAAATGAGATAAATCCAACCTCAGATGAACAACAACATGTGACACATCAAACTTTCAGCCCAGCTTTAGCTGTCGGACAGACGGCCTCACATCTGACTCTAGAACACTTTGGTATCCAGAGGAGTTCATGGTGGACTCAATGGCTGCAAGGTGCCCAGGTCCTGTGGCTGCAGAACCAGCCCAGATCATCAGCCCTCCACCGCCGTGCTTGACATTTTTTCATGTTACAACTTGTAATTTGAATGGATTGTTTGGGGGATAATGTAATGGACCAAAACTACATAAAATAGTCCAAATTAGTGAAGAGAATTGAGGGAGAAAATAAAATAAAATAAAAATAAAAACCTAAAACTGGTGCAAGTACATATATTCTCTCACTTTGCTATGAAGCCCCTAAATAGGACCTGGTGCTATCAGTACCTTCAGAAGTCACATATGTAGTTAAATAGGGTCCACCTGTGAGGAGTGCAAGTGTCACATGATCTCTGTATATGTAAGCCTGTTCTGAAAGGCCCAAGAGTCTAACACCACTAATAAAGAAGCAAAAGCCAAACAAGCAAGAGCATGAAGACCAAGGAGCTATGCAATCAGCTCAAGAGAATTCAATTCAATTCATTTTTATTTATATAGCGCCAAATACAACAAATGTCATCTCAAGGCACTTAGATAGTAAGTCCAATTCAAGCCAATTGGAATTCAATTAATTAATAATAATCATAATTCATAAAATAATCCAATTCGTTCATATAGAGCCAATTCAAAAACAATTTCCTAGCTAAGAAAACCAACAGATTGCACTGAAAACTGAGAAAGAGAAAAAAAAAGAAAAAAGAGAATCACTTTAAAGGGACACTCCACCCATTCGCATTAAGGCTGATTCATACTCGGCGCAACCTTGCTCATACTAGCTGGTCGCAAATGGCGCAAACGGTCACGTGTCCCAAAATTCCGCCACGCCCCCCGTCGCAAGCTAGAAAATCCTCGCACGGCGCAAGGGCGCGCACACAACTTTTTTTCTGACTTTGCGCGCGCTCCACCGGAAACAGCTGACCAAGAAAACGAAAAAATGAACACTGCAGAGACCGCGGTGACTGAGAGGATGCGCCTCTACAAACATCTGTACGACACGTCTATGAAGTTACACTGGGACAACGTTTGACAAAGTTCGTCTTGTTGCAAAGGACGAACATCCCACCTTCTCTTCTGTTTTTGCCGCAGCCGCTTAGCTCTGAGATACATATACAGTTCTACACCCAGAGTAAATTCATTCCGCATCAGATGTGCCAGCCTCTGCTGACGTGACACCACAGGTGGCATTGTGTATGCTTTCTTTGTATGCTTTTCAGCTTGTTTCCTCAACAGTGACGCTCGCTGGTGTGGAGAGAACTGCAAATGTGACGCATTCTCGGCGCAAACTGCGCTTATGAGCTGAAGGAACTGTGAAGGGGCTGGCGCTTTCGATGACGTCATTAATGGTTCTCGAGCCAGAACAGTTGCGCGTTTGCGCTGAGTATGAATCAGCCTTTAGGCTTTGCATTGTTAGAAACCCAGTCATACTTTTGAATGGTCATGCAACACCCTCTCATTTCCCCCTGAGACGGGAGAAATCTGTATTCACCTCTTTCCACTTCCTCCTACAATGACGCAAAAATTGTCATTTTGCGTCATTGTAGGAGGAAGAGTAAGAGGGGTGGATTTCTGTTGAGACTACAAGCGCTAGTTCCCACCCTTCAACACAGACCTATCACAGATCAGTGCCAGTGCTTTAGACTGGCAGAGCGCTGCAGCTAACTATATATATATAAATAAAATTGTCATGAGATCTACACTCCTTACCAGTTGGTGGCGGTAATGCTGCTTTAATTTGTTTGCCAACCACCAATAAAAAAAAAAGCGAAATAGAGAGAGCTGCAGCCTGCAGCTAACACGGAGGACTGGAGAAGATATGGCTCGAGCTGGGGCGAATTGGTGGCGTCCTGGAGACCTACTTTAGAATACCTAAAGTCAACTGGAAACGACAGCCAAAGCCTACAGGGCCAAATGGACGTCTTTCTGTAAAGTAAGTTTGTTTTCTTTGTTACTATGTCAAGGAGTACTCTTGCTAACACGCTAACGTGGCATGTTCATTGCACAAATAGCTTGCAGTTATGCAAGCTACTGTGGCACGCTAGGCTCAAATGCCATCACTCACTTTGTGATCAATGTTTTGTCTAGACAATTTCGTCTAACAGCCTACCGGCACTTTCTTGAGTGGGTCCTGCAAGGAGAGAGATTGGGCAGAGGGCGTCGTGTCGTGCAGGCTATCCGCCAGAACTACCCAGCTCCAGACGGCCTGTACTGCGGGCACCAAGAAGTGGAGGACGCTCAGGAGGAGCTATAGTTTCCTTGTTTTATATTCATTCAACAGTTGTATTGTTTGTATAGTTATTTAATTAAATTGTTAAAATGTACGTTGTTGTGGTTCTTTCTTAGTAATGTTGCTCCAAGTGTATTGGAGTTATTGAACGACCAACATATCAGAACTGGAACTACCTAGCTACTGTTACCTCACATGACAAAACGACAGAATTGTGATCATAGCCTACCTATAATTACTATAAATTATGAAGCATTACAAGTATTGTGGGAGAAGGATGTCATGACATGCTCATGACTTCTGGCCTAGTTACATCCTGGGCCTTGTTGACTGGTTCATATGAATATTGTTGATAGTTAGAATGAGCGTGTTGATGATAAACTGCGAAAGCTAGGCGCCTCCAGAGAGGGCCACGTACACTTGTTATGATAAAACTGTATAAAAGGGTGTCACAAGATGAGCTCGTCGGACATTTTGTACATTCTGTATGCACATTTGCTGTGACGGTTTGTTCAATAAACTCCCCAATGGACGGCTGACCAACGCGGGATTCGACTCTAATTTCTCCACAACATAATGGTGACCCCGAATTCGTGAGAGTTTGCATCTGGATCCCGGCGGAGCGTGTCCTCTGTGCCCCGACAACCGACATCAGCTGTAACAAGCCGGCAGGTGGGATTTTGTTCCTACCATTACGCAGTTAATCTCTGTTAGTGGAGCACAGCTGACGGCTTCTTCCGGCTTCCCCAAATTTAAAAGAACACAGGAGAGAGACGGATCCTGCATTCGGTAAGCTCTTCCATTGCTTTCCTCTGCGCAGGGGGGCTGCTGAAATTGTTTGGGAAATTTTGGGCCAAGAGGAGCCATATGTGTGAATTGGGATAAAATTGGGTAAACAGCAGCTGATGTGAGTTGTAAAGCAGACAGCTGTGGTAAGTTGGTCTGGCTTGTGTGGTTGTATTGTATTTATTTTTTTTTTTGGTAATTAAGAAGGACTATAGTCGCCGAGCTCCGGCAAATTGTGAATCGGATGAATTCAAACTGGATTAATTAATAGCTGTAAAGAAGCGGGTAGGTTGTTGAGCAATCGCCAATAGTACCTCTTGCATCTTATCAGCCATCCTTCAATGCATTGGGGGGAGGAATACTGACGGGAGTACGGGGTACACTAGACTCATTAAACATAGCCTACGTGAAAATTATTTTCACTAGTCAAGGAGTAAAACGAATACTGATAATTGATTGACTGGCGAACATTAAAGTTCAACGATTGAATCAATCAGGCTTTCAAAAAAAACTCTGAAATGAAAAAATCCAGTTCTATGAGGAGCACATTTTAAGTATATATGTTTATATCATTTTATATATCTGCTTAGAACTCTTTGGAGTTATCCGAGACCTCAGTATAAAGACATTTAGAAGAAAGTTCAAATTCGTTTATGAAATTGACCACAGGAGATTATTATTAAGAGGTCACAGCGAAGCTGATAAATACACGTCAGCATCTGTTGCTTTGGTCAGAGACCATATCACAAGGCTTGTAGAGAAAACACATTTTGTATTCCATATATTGCCGACACCAACATCTCCTGAAAAATTAAAAGTCTAAATGAAAGAAATTGATAATTTAAAACTGAAGATTTGAACGGTGACTGACACAAAAACTTTGATCGACTGACTTGGTGTGAGTGTGTGGGACCGGTCTCTGTTGTCTGTCAATGTGTGAAATCCTGCTGTTTTATGTGAATGTAAAAAGAAGAAAAGAAAAAAGGTTCTGACTCATATCATCCCTTGACTTTTGAGTATTCGTAGTATTTTAAGTTAAACTCAGATTGGCTTCATTGTTATAATTGCCGCATTGATAGTTTGTTGAAATAAGGGGTTGTTACAGTGAAGAGCTGTGATTTTTAAACGCTGAGTGTTTATTTCTTTAAGATTCTGTATTTTCGTTGAGTGCATCTTGTTATTATTGAATTATTGAATACTGCTGTGATTGGTGTTAAGTTTCTAAAGTTCTATTCTCAACAGGCGAGTGAAGGTGTTTTGGCTTTCAGGGGGACAGAGGGTGCTGCGCGTTCACGAGGCCGGTGTGAAGGCGCGTGGTTTGTCCTTGACAGTTTTCTGCTGCTGCAAATGTTCGTGTGTGACCGCATTTTCTTTCCTTGTGTCTTCCAGGGGCACTTTATGGTTGAACTGTAATAATTATTAGTTTTATTTAGGTAATGTGCTAATTGCAGAGTTGTTATCAGTCGAGTAATGAGGGTTTCGCAATTCTAGAGGAGAGTTTCTGTCTCCAGTCCAGTGAATGTGACATTCGTTTTGATTTGTAGTTTCCCTGTCCACAGCGTGTTAAATTGTATTTCTTTCTCTTTCTTAACAAATGCCATTTTGAGGTGAAGAATAGTGCAACTGTTATTTCTGTGTTGTTTGGTTTGTATTTTTTCTCTGTCCAGCTGGAAAGTTTGTATTTCCTCCTCTTTCTTAACTTGTCACAAAAAGTGTGACAAACGCCATTTTGAGTTGGGGTGTGGTTCAATTGTTATGTCTGGTTCAATTGTTATGCTTGGGAGGAGTTAATAACGGTCTAGGAAGTAGATGTAATGGTGTGTTCATATTTGGTTGGTTAGAAATTCACGTGGTTCATTGGAGGCGGGCTTAGAGGTGTGTTCAGATTTCATTGGTCAAAAAAAAAAAAATTTTTATTTCATTGGTCAGAATTGACGTAGCTGTGACGTACATTGGATCATCTGGATTGGTGGAGGACATTGTGTGTGGATTGGATCGGAAGCATCCGGATGTGAGCAAAGGTTGGGGCAACGCCTTTAGCCTGAGTCACTTCAAACAGAGTAAGCATTAACTGAGCTTTCGATTAGCAATAAATTAACATTGGGTAGCATTAGCAATACAGCAAGTATTGATTAGCAATAATTAGTATTGATTAGCAATAACTAGCATTGTTTAGCATTGATTAGCGTTGATTAGCAATCAATAGTATTGATTAGCAATAACTAGCATTGATTAGCAATCACTAGCGTTGAATAGCATAATTAGCATTCAATTAGCACTGGTCAACAAGGAAGCTAGTATTGATTAGCAATAAGTAGCATTGATTAGCAATAGTTAGCATTGGTTAGCATTAGTAGCATTTGTTAGCATTTCGTTAGCCATAATTAGCATTGATCAGAAAGACAATTAGCATTGATTAGCAATAGCAATAAGGCAAATATTGGTTTAAATCTTAATTAGCAAGAGGTTAGCATTTATTAGCAACAGCTAGGAAGCTAACATCAATTGGCATTGGTTAGCAAACATTAACATTAGCAATAATAGTAACCGAACTCCAAACCAGAAGTCAAAAAGCTAAATTAGCCTAACATTGAATTAACATTGGTTTAATTTAAAAAAAAAAAAACAACCTAGAGCATAAGCTTTCAAAGCTAACATAGGCTAACCTTAACATTAGCATTGACAATATCCAATCCAATAATTAGCTGCATCTAAGCTAAATTTAGCCGAGCATTAAATTAGCATTGATTAGAGTTAAATTATTAGTTAATTTAAATTGACTTTCAAAAAAAAAAAAAAAAAAAAAAAGGGGGAATACGAATAATAAATAAGGAAAATTTAGAAAATAGATAAGTAAATAAAAAGGAAAAGTCAAAAGTCAATAGAAGGGAACTAACAAGTTGAAACAATGGATGTAACACCAACAATAACCATTAGCGCCAAACATCCTGAACATTCCAAAGATATTAAAAAGATATCTCTAAAATGGGAAAAACGAACAAAAAATAACGTCTCACCCTGGCCAAAAGGTGGCACTTTTAATGGAGCTACCTGTAAGATTATGGAACAAAGGATTAAAGCTTACAAACCAAAGGACAAAAGCAAAAAGAGACAGGAAAAGAGAGAGCTTGAATTAAAAGTTCTACATTTCTTTGAAAATGCAGAGCTATATCCAACACTGCCAGGAGCAGCAAACATACAAGGAGATTCTGAAATAAAAGATCATAAAATATCTCATGAACGTCCAGAACCACAAATTGCTACATCAAGCAGTCATGGAGCTCCTGAGCCAGACGCCGTCTGTAATTCAGATCAGGCAGGGGGACAGCTCCCACAATACCAAAAATCACCCGAACTGGCATCTCCAGTTCAAAAGGCATCTTCTGAAGAACATAAGAGTCCAACAGCGTCAGCACCGAGTTTGATAGAAATGACGCAGGGACAGTATGTGCCGTGGCAGACGCTCGTCCTAGGGGGGCTGGTTGCTCGATTGCCGGACATTCACACAGGTGCAAGCAAATGGATAAGAGCTTTTGAACAAGAGACTGTGCATAAACTGTTGACTGTTGGACACATTAAGGCAGTGTGGGCACTGTGTTTTGGAACTTCTACCATGGAGGGCATTTTGAGACACAGTGAGAATGGCTGGATGTTAAGCCACCGAGCTGATGGAACTGGTTTTAATGCATATCGAGCTGCACTCTGGAGAGCGTTACGAGCTGAGTTTCCTGCGGGAGTGGACCTCGAAGCATTAAAGGGGGAGCCACTGTCAGGAACAGAGAGTCCGGTTGTGTACATTGCACAACAATTGAAGAAATGGAGACAAGAGTCTGAGGGAGAAATCGAGAAGAGCCCAGCTTGGGTGACATTGTTCAGAGTTTCCATCAAAGAGGCTCTGCCTGCCCCAGTTCAGGGGAGGCTGGAGGATGTGGTGGGGTTGAATTCAATGTCACATGGACAATTCCGAGACCACGTGGTGCATGCAGTAAACAAATACAGAAAAGAACTGAAACGGAAGAAGCAGGAGAAGGATATGCAAAGGGAACTTGCACGGTTGCAGTTAGAAGAACTGCAAGCGAAGCAAGAAGTACGAAATGAGGCCATGACAGCGGGGGCCGCTGAACAGCCATCACAGGGGCAAGTCCATCGTCGACCCTGTCAAAGGTCAAGAAGAGGTGCACCTGGAGGACGAAGGTCCTCGGGGGCATGTTGGGCCTGTGGCGAGAGGGGACACTTTGTTTACAGCTGTCCGAGAGCACCGAGAAACCCGAGTGTTCGGCAGGACCGTGGCCAGTCCCTGCGGGGCGGAGCAAATGGCCCGGCAGGTCCAAGGCGTTCCTCTGGCAGAGGAATCCCAGTATTGGTTTACATTGACATATAGAGGTAAGAAGTACACTTACATCGGACATACTCAAAAGGGTTTAAAAACCGCCCTCAGGTGTGTCATCATTACAAAACGAAACGAAGTTTTTAAGTTAAATGTGTCACAACTACTAAGTTTCTAAAACTTGAATTTAAATAGGTCACTGTTACTAGGACAGAACAAAACAAAGTTTCTGAATTTAAAATTTAAATGTGCCACTATTACGAAGTTCTAAAATTTGAACGGAACAAAGTTTCTAATTTAAATTTTAGAATTGATGGCCTAAATTAGAATATCTATTTAGCCCATAGGGAATTACTGATATCTCTCCATCCCACTTGGAGGGAGTAAGAAAAGCGCCATGTCCAAAATAAATGAATAAATAACTAATGAATAAATAAATAAAATTAAAATACAACAAGTATGATCTTCTTTTGGGAGGATTATGCAATAAAATGCGCTTCCTCTGGAAGGAATCATGAAAAATCCAAAGATCAAAGGTTGAAAGCACAACTGGAGAGGACAGCCGAGGCTGTTAGCCTTGGAAAATTTGAAACGAAATTAGCAAAAGTCATCCAAAACGGCCAACACTAGTCTATGAGAAGCCATTTTTCTTATATGTCTCCAATAAAAACCATAAGATTTCAGAACTAATAAATCAGAGTAGGTATGTTGTGACTCGGACAGGATGTTTGCAGGTTGTGCATCTTTTGACACGTCCAGATGTGAGAATACAGAAGTGTACTACATCGGATCCTGCAGATGTCATTCCACGTGAGTTTGAAGGAGAACCACATGAGCGTGTGTCAGAAGCTGTGAGATACATTAAACTGAGACCTGACTTAGAAGCAACTCCACTTGTTCAGGCTGATGTCACTTATGTTGTGCATGGTTCATGTTGTGAGATCATTTGGGTGATCATGCAGGGTTTGCAGTTCTGAAACAGGAAGGTGGAGAACTTTGTGACGGTGAAAGCTGAGAAGTGTGAACGGCCATGTTCGGCAGAGTTGGCTGAACTGAAGGCACTAACGGAAGCATGTCTACTGGTGAAAGGTAAGGTTACGAATGTGTACACAGATTCTGCATATGCTCATGATAGTTGCTATTTGTTTGAAGCAGTTTTGAAGCAGAGAGGGTTCAGGAGGTCAGACGGAAGTCCAGTGCGACATGAGGTCCAAATGAAGGAGCGGATTGCAGTCATGAAAATTGAAAATTGGCAGTGATACAGTGTCAAATAATCGTAGAGGTAACAAAATGGTTGGTAAAGGTAATATCGCGGCTGATGAAGCAGCGAAAGTAGCATCAAAGTGCCAGCTTGCTGTTTTGGCACCAATGGTGTTACTGGAGCCAGAGGTCGCGCCATAACAAGGATATTGGTCATACATATTGGATAAATAGTCGTAAAATTTTTTTGGTAAGAGAATTGATTCATCTGTTTGTCATTCCATCAGAGATTAGCTCAAATAATGGTTAAGTGTTTGTTTATAAAAGTGCAAGAGGCATTCTGCAGCAACTGCGAATCAAGCAGCGCTGTGGGGCCGTTTATCATCCACAGAGTCAAGGGATGGTTGAGAGGATCAAAGGAACCTGGAAAGTGAAATTGAATTGAATCTGTGCTTCAACTAAACTAAACTAGATGCTTTGCCGCTTGCACTAATGAGATGTCCTATGCAGACTCATAGAGTCACGCACTAACACTGCATAAAATGCTAACGGGTCGACCCATGCCGGCACCTCAGTTCCCACTTGAGCAGGTGCAAACAGAGTGGACAGCGTACATGAAGCAACTAACTGCAATCCACAGAACAATCTATCTACAGGAGGAGTTCAGAGACTTGAGTCTCAAACAGCTGGTTGAGAGGCCAGTGGTGCCAGGCGACCAGGTGCACATCGAAGTGTTCCGAAGGAAGTGGCTTGAGCCAAGACGGAAAGGACCGTACACAATGGTGCGAGCAACGTCAACAGCAGTTCAAGTGGAAGGTAGCAACACATGGTACCATTTGAATCACTGCACTAAGGTTCGAACTAAAGAGACAGACGGAGTTAAGTCCGAGGGAATGGATGAACAAAAGGAAGAGGTTAAGATTTCTGACACTGTGAGCATCCAGGTGTGGGTGTTGGCCGACAGCATGGGCTCAGGAGAACGAAGCCTGGAGATGTTGGACGGGATCCCGCAGACAGGAGAGGCTGGAAGGGTCCCGTGATGAAGCCACCCCGCAGGGAAGTAGCCAGCCTGGGTCAGATGAGTATGATGCAACAATACACACCCACTCAGACCATGCCACGCCACAAACTTTTCCAGCAATACACACTAGAGCTAGTCGTGAAGAGGTATCTGCTAAGCTTGAATTTAAGTTCATGGAATAAACGATTTGAGGAAGTGTGGATCATGGGTCCGGAGGAGGAGACGACCAAATCACCGCCTCTGGACGCCACGACAAAGGGGCAATCTGGTAAGATCATGTCAGATCGGGTCAGAAGTAGTTGTTCACAATGGTTGTAAGAATAGAAAGATTTTTCGGGAAAGGCTAGGGGGATTTGATACCATTAGCACTACAGGACAGAATAATCATGTTAATCCAAGAACAGACGGAGTGTACATGCACAGGTGGAGTCAGGAAAACAGTGTAACTGTGGAAAATGGGTTAAGGCAGCACAGGATACGTGGTATAGATGGGCATGGTACATTACGAGAGGACTGACAGCGACGGAGTGTCTCATATGCACAGACGCTCCAGGAGCATTGCCTGTTGTTGTTCCAGAGCCACACACCTTCAGGGACTGTGCAGTGGTCCAGCAACGGGAATGCAGAGAAGGTAGGTTCACATCGGCAGAGGATAAATGGTTATTGTTTCCTATGTGTGGTATTAAGTGCAGATTGATGTTTGGGCCAAATAAATTATGGAATTGTTTTCAAAATAAGGGGGGGCCAAAAAATTTGAGTCTTCTTGTGCTGAATTTAATCATAGTACATCACAGGATGGGCCTCCCACTGATTATAGAGTAGATTACGATGGTGAGTTTGAATGCTTTTGGAACTCGCGTAGGTAATACTACTGTTAAATGAAAACAAGATTTATTGGGATTTATTTATTTGGATCATTTTGTGAAAATATAGAAATGATCATTTTAACTCTATATCTTTTTGGGGATCAGACACACCCAGTAGCTGAGAGTTACTGGATGTGTGGAGATGATGTTTTGTTAAATGTGCTACCCAACAGGGAGATAGGTTTTTGGGCACTGGTGAGGAGGAACACATCAGTTGTGGTAGTGTATGACAAGGTAAACGAGATGCGAGGTTTGGATGTGGAAAAAGGGAGAGTTAAAAGATCTAGTGATGGCTACATCAGGGATAAGCACGTTTACTTGGATGCAATATGACAGCCGAGAGGGATTCCTTTGAGCTCAAAGCACGCAGGGAGATTGCAGCTGGATTTGAGGCTGGTTTGCAGGGGATCATATTTAACAAAATGGGGAATGGACTAATTACATATAATACAACCAACAGGGAATTCTTAGCTACACGAGTGAAGGGTTTGCAGGCTTTGGAGAACAACTACATGAGACGAGTATGATGGCTTGGTAGAACAGACAAGTTTTAGAATGGATATTAGAAGGGAAAAGTGGTGTTTGCCAGATGGTTGGGGAAAATGTTGTACATTTATACCCGGGAACACTGCAGCTGATAGAACGTTTACAACGGCCGTGAAGATCAGATCACTGAGAGAGGAGCTGACGTGTGATGCTGGTGGAGGTGAACGGTGGTGGACTGGTCTGTTTGGGATTTTGGGAGAAGGGGGAGCGATGACAGTTAAGGCGGGAATAGCAATATTGTTGATAGTGAGGATGGTTTCCCTATTGGGGTGTTGCATTATACCCATTCTGAGAAGGTGTTTGCTGCAAGTGATGTTCAAACAAACAGTGGAAGGAATCAGGAGGCAGATGACCATGCGAGACCAGGTCTGAGGACCAACGCATGGGAAGGGCGGGTCAACGAATGAAGGTTATCAACGGACGGTTCACAAGTTTCTTTCCTCGAGGGTGGAACCAAGTATAGTCTGACAGGGAGAAGAGATGCTGAAGATCTCTTTGATTGGGAGTGACGTACTGGCGACCTCTCCTCCCAGAGTTAGCTTAGCAGTTCCAGACCCAGCCGGACGGATGTTCGGCCAGAAGCAGACGACACCAGAGTACAGGAGATGGGACGGGACTGGAGGAGCTGCATTACATTGCATTTTATTACTATTGTTGTGTGATAATCCATAATTTTATGTATTGTACTTGATACAAAACGGTGATTAACTGATTTGAAGGTGATGTATTCAGTCTATGTGTATTATCAATCAGAACTGATCACTAATATGTCCATTGCCAATTGTGTCGGTCAGCTGTTCGGAGTGCGACCTTGGTAAAGTGGTCGGTCGCCAGTGGGGGGGGGCCGTAGGTGAATTTTCCCAAGATAAGAACATGAGTTACGAAAGTAGCAGCCGGTGGGTTTTTCGCACCTATGCACTGCGAACAGTGGACAAGTGTGATGGCAATGTAAAACTTGTAGTGTTGTTGAATTCAATATCGTTTAATTTAATTTAATCATTTAATGTGATTCGAGTACACGCATATATATATTCCTGTTCATTTATTCAAAATGGTCCCGTTGATTGATATTGTAGAATTATTAGAATAATTTAGTGTTGATTATGTTAATTAATTCTTAATTAACTATGTGGGATGATTTTCTTTCATTTTAGATTATTTCTTTATTAAATCACTGATAAGTGATTTCAGGGGGGACTATGTGGGAGAAGGATGTCATGACATGCTCATGACTTCTGGCCTAGTTACATCCTGGGCCTTGTTGACTGGTTCATATGAATATTGTTGATAGTTAGAATGAGCGTGTTGATGATAAACTGCGAAAGCTAGGCGCCTCCAGAGAGGGCCACGTACACTTGTTATGATAAAACTGTATAAAAGGGTGTCACAAGATGAGCTCGTCGGACATTTTGTACATTCTGTATGCACATTTGCTGTGACGGTTTGTTCAATAAACTCCCCAATGGACGGCTGACCAACGCGGGATTCGACTCTAATTTCTCCACAACAGTATACATTGCATTATAAGTTTGTTGCAAATCAGTTACCTCCTTCCAAGTTTATGATGCTATTCTAAACTTTGTTGAAGGCAGACAGGAGAGAAGGAGAGACATTTTGTGTTTTAATTCACAAAATAAGAATTGTCATGAACATAAAGACACACAAACAACATTATCCACACTATAAAAAAAGAGGTATTGACCCTGTGATTGAGTATACACTAAGGTGCTCGATGGAAGTGCAAACAGGTAAGGCAGTGACATGATTTCCAGGTGGAGCTCGTACACTCTCGGGGGAGTGGCCTGCGGATCTTGAGCATTGCAATGCACTATGGGGATTGTTGTCTTTAATCCACAAGCACAAAAAAGTCATTTTCTGCCTTTTCTCGGTCAAGAAGGCACCAAATTAGAAATTTATGCTACTATTCTACTACATATATGGCCCACTTTCAATACATATTCATGTCTCCACTGGTGGAATGTTCCTTTAAGACCTGTTAAGGACCAGGTGATTTTTTTCATTATGCGCTGATATGTAAAACTTCTTTTTCACATAACTGAACATTCATATATTTGTTGTCATGGACATATAGAGTATGTAACTTCTGGGTTGATAATTCTCCAATAACCTCGATAGGTTTTTATGTATAGAGGTTGGCACTGTGTCTCACCTGCTCTGCTCATTGAAGTCAGTGTGGTCCAGGGTGGCTGAGCCGCTAAAGAGAGACACCTTACTAGCAGCCATCTTGGCATCTAGAGTGGCATGTGTGTCAATGAGAGACTGGACCAGTTCCGTTGTTGGCCGCACCTCCTCCTTTAACAGGGTCAGAAGAACATGGTTCCAAGCAGGGAATTTGTCATCCATGTTAAACAGAGCACAAGCCCAAAAACAACAATCCTGGAAGTGGAAGTTAAAGGACAAATACCTGCTTCAGATTGACATGGTTGGCAGGGAGGTCAATGTAAACAGCATCTTTGTCATACACAAGCCCTCCGACCCCTGCCATGGGTGCATAGAGCAGACGTTCCTTCTCGTTCAGCGCCCTCTTCTTTTGAGCATCTGGCAGGGCACACGGGTCAGGGAGGAAGTTGACATCAGTCACCTGAAAGTCTCCTACACCTGCAGAGATAATGACAACAAAAACTCACAGAAGATTTTCATGGAGGATGACATACAGAAACCTTCACATGAGAGGACTACACAACACACCTGGGATATGGACCTGGCCTTTGTTTTTCAAATGTGTCCCTCTCAGGTAGCCATAGAGAGACACAGTCCGGTCACACTTAGGGTCTGTCCTGACCTTCTCAGGATCCGTTAAGTCCTCCATACTGCAGAGAGGGGGACAGGGACCATATGACTGAATGCTCAGAAAGATAAAATCATACACGAGGTATGAGCTAACCAAAGTTTTAACACCAAAACAGGACTGGGATATTTGGTTTGAGACCAGTAAGATAACAATTCCCCCTTCGGGACTTTGACAGGAAAGTGATTTGGTCTCACTGAACATCTTGAGATGGTTCTGACAAAGAGCAAACATCAATCCAATGACACGTGTACCATACTCAGGCGGAGTAATGCTGCGTGTACTCCAAGAGCGACCTACGCTACCTGAGCGCCGGAAATCATTATTTCTCTATGGAGGATGAGCTACCTGGGCTACCAGAGCGGATTCTCCAGTGGCGAAGCTACCTGAGCGACCAGAGCGGATTCCAGCGATTAAACTCAAGCTAACTTTATGGTAATGAGCTATGACGCGCTTCGGCGAAAACCAATGACAATCCACAGATTGTAGGGGTCCAACAATCCGCGGGGTTCGCGGAAACAGACGTGTAAACTTTGGTTCCTATCCAAACAATAGTCGTTTAATCCTGAGACTGTTGCAACTGCCGTGTCGAGTCCTTCAATACAATAGTGTAGTAACCCCACGCATACCTTTCTCACTGCAATTAAGTTTTATTTCTGATTTATTTCGGATTTTATTTCAAATTTAGTTTCTTTTTCACAGCTGCCTCTGCTATTCCTGCTCTTCTCAGGTGTACCTAATGTAGTTTTACATCATTTGTAACGTGATGTATATCTTGTATAACAAATTGTAAATAACAACACGTTTATTCGTGTCCCAGCCCTCTTTCCTCATGTTTTTTTCTGCGGGGGTGCTGCACAGCCGCGGGGCCTTTAAGAATTGAACATTCTAAATGTGACGTCACGAGCTACCAAAGCAAATTCTCAAGCGAAGCTTCTCCAGCTACCAGGTAGCGGAGGTCGCTCTTGGTGTACACGCAGCATTAGGCAGAGGCTACACCACACCTGGACATACCCCATCTCCTTAGAGAAATGAACAGCAGCTGTTGACATGCCTCTCCTACGTGTTATCTGATCACATGTTCATCTCTGTCATGGCTTATTTGATTAGTGCATCTTTCCCTTTCTTCTATTTGTTGATCAGTCTGTTTAAAATATGCTGGGATGTTTTCTGTAATGGCTCGGCGTGTTTAGGTCGTGCTGCTTCACAATAATCCCAACATTAAAAATGATGGCTGTCTTCCAACACAGCTAACCTGTGAGTCTGGGCCAGGATCATCTGTTTTTCATTTGCACATGTGCTAATCCTTTTATTTGCATGATAATGTGGCCCCCACTATAACTGCCCTCAGCAATCCACTGTGCTCATACACTGAAAAGGATTCATTACACATCTAACTGACAATACTCCAGAACAATCAGCTTATCCAAGGAGTCTCTATGAAACCTGACATGTTATTTCCTTTCAGCTATGTTGGAAATGTTTGCTATGCAGCTCCCGTCTCTTTGACTCTTTAACCTACATTCAGACACACACTTATGGCGCATTTCCACTAGCTCGGCACGGCGTGGGCGGGGTCGTCGTAACACGGCTGCGCGACCAGAACAACAACAACAACATAGGAGGAGGATAGCATGGAGGACATGGAGGCGCTCGTGTTGCTGCTCACCCTGTGGCTTTTTGTCGCACCGAAGGCAAGAGAAGAGAGCCAGAGAAGACTCCTGGCCGCCAGACAAAACAGTATTGAAAAGTGACAACACTCATCGGCCAATCAGTGGAAGGCAGTCGGATGACGTCATGTTTTAGTAACGCTTCGGCCGGCTTGGAACCAGGGCTGAGGTGGTACGGAAAATCTACCCGGGGTGCAGGTGCTGCGTGCTAGTGGAAACACACAATAGCGCACCGAGCCGATTATAGACAGTATACAGCAGGGGTCCCCAATCACCGGGTCGCGGACCGGTACCGGTCCGCAAGACATTCCAAACCGGGCCGTGAATTGGGAAAAAAAAAAGACATGGAAATCGGGAATTCTTTCATTTCACTCGCTAGATTCTATACTTGGAAACTGCATAGATTGCATTATAGGAGGCTGATTGTGCACGTTTATTTTTTTCAATGATGACTGTCTGTCTGTCATCATATCCTGATTATCCTAATTTGTAAAAGCGTCTGCTAAATGTAATGTCTGTTGAACGTAAAGTACAAAAAAAAAAAGAAAAGTAACCCCCCCCTCGACCGGGCCGCAGGAACAAATTGCAGAACCAAACCGGTCCTTGGTGCTGAAAAGGTTGGGGACCCCTGGTATACAGTATACCTTAGCCCAACCCTAACCCTAACCCCATGGGGCTTTTTCCCCTCTCACACACATTTCCACTTCCAAGGTTGTGATTGAAAGTGGAAACAATTTAATGTCAATAACAATTCTGACCTCAAGATCGAGAATCAAAAGCCTTTGAAAGCTTATGAGTGTCACTAAAACCAGACTTTTAAAATGAAATGCATGCAAGCATTTTAATCAGACCAACAACATACAAACTGAAAATCCCTCCTGCATGTAAACACTCAGCTGGACTCAGATGAGCCTAGGTGCTCTGTAAAAAACAGCAAAGTGTCAGTGTATATTAATCCAGTGTCAGAAAGTGTATTGATAGCAGAGGACACAACGGGAGCGTTGTTGGGAGATGGAACGCAGCACGATCATCATTTGATCCTGTTGTGATTATTGCTGAGGGCCA
Source organism: Odontesthes bonariensis (assembly GCF_027942865.1). Taxonomy (NCBI): domain Eukaryota; kingdom Metazoa; phylum Chordata; class Actinopteri; order Atheriniformes; family Atherinopsidae; genus Odontesthes; species Odontesthes bonariensis. Next base: position 31,388,041 of record NC_134528.1, on the reverse strand, counting down.
GAACTGCAAAGAAAGTCCCATTCAATCAGCCATGGAGCCCCATGCAGAGGCCAACATGAGAGAAAGCCGGAGCTTTGCCATGCCCACCACTTCCATGTGAGAGCTGCAGAGTTACTGGAGCCAACTCTGACTCCAGGCACTGCTACTTACTAACAACTCACTGGAAAGACTTTCACACTCGCACTGGACTGAGGAAATGTTCTGAAGATGTTCTGGAACGGTGGCACGGGAGAACCCAACTGTCTGCAACATTGGCTGCGGACCTCTGCCTGAAATCTCAGGTTCATGAGCGCCGAGACCATGCATGGATGTGTCAGCAAATACCTGGTGTGTGTGTGTGTGTCTCTGTGTGTTCATTTCTGTTCTCCAGAGTGCAGAGCATTGCTTTATCAGGTCTCGCTTTAAAACATTTTTCACGCTTGATTTGTGCGGGATGGGTGTCAGCAGGGCTTTCTGTCCTTGGCCTTTCCACGCTGAGGTTTCCCCAGACTCCCTGAATCTTTGCACAATATTCTGCTCTGTAGATGCTGAAAGACCAAAGTTCTTTACAGTCTGACTCTGAGAAACATTTTCTGAACTTATTGATGGTTCTCTGATGGAGTTTGGCCCACAGCGGTGAGCCACGACCCATCCTTGTTGGAGAGCCGGCCCTGAACCTTTGGTAGATGCTGCTGTTGCACCCTCACCTGCCACCAGGTAATCTGCTGATTTTGAAATTTTAAAGAATACTGTTACTTGCGTATCTTATAAATTCTTTCTTTTCCTTTCTTTTTGAGTATGTGGCTGCATCAAATCTTAGATTTGTTCAGATTTGATAAAAATGTTCAAGTTAGTCAGTGAAGACACTAAACTCAATTCCTCTGACTGGTTTCTGTTAAATAAAGGTTCAAACCAATGAAAACTTACAGGCTTAACTTTTTGGAAATGGTGTTTGCACAAAGAGCTGTTCTGCTGCAGTGTGTGGGTACCACTCACCGGTCAACCAGCACATAAGGGTGGGAGGTCTGCCACACCAGAGGACGGAACTTCATGACAGAGATGAAACGGCCGAGGTTCTTCACCTCCTGAGTCTGATATTCACCGTACACCATACCTGACAGGTAGAACAGTTTGGCTCCCTGAAAGATTCAAACAGAACATGTGAGTAACAGCTGATTCCAATGATCCCCAACGCTGTATATTAGGGTCTGAATATGAGCAGTAGAGAACCTGATCTCTGTACCTGGTACACCTCTGTCCAGAAGCGATGTTTCAGGGTCTTCTTCGTCTTCCTCAATGTCTTGTTGTTCTTGAATGAATCCAGGTGAGTCAGTACACCCATGATACGGGGGAAACCGTGGACTTGACAGATGTTGAGAAACTCAAATGTCTCCATCTCAAAACCAAAGCTGGCATCGATCAACATCAAAACCTGGAGGCAAAAAAAAGAAAAGCAGCTTTCCCTCAGACATATGACTGCCTTTTACACACAAGTCTTCTGGATGTAAAAGTACATTCTTCAGTGTGGAAAAGTTACTTTAGAACAGGTACATACACACGTTGTGCCACACTGTTCATTCATGCATTGTAATAAAAATGTCAAACTTACAAGATCAGCCACCTTGGCGAGGTCTATCATCGTGTTTATATCATTGTTACACTCCATGAAAGTCAGACGACGCTTCTTGCCTGAAAATGCAAAAAGAAGGGTTTATTACTAACAAACACAAAAATATGCCACCGTGTTCAGGCCCAATGGTCTCCAAAAGGTCACTTATTTTATCTCTTCAAATTTCACCATCCACTGTCTCTTGGGGGAGGCCTCCATTGATGTGCAAGAGAAAAACTGACTGAGGAAAACTAAATCTAAGAACCTTCAAATCAGACTCCTGCTGGGGTAGGCAGCTCAGAGTGCAGGGCAGTCCTTTTAGCTCTTTAATAGGACACATCCCATCTGCCTTCACCCAGAAGAGGCTGTGATAGCAGCTGCAACAGCAGCATAGTATGAAAACTATATTACAGTACTTTAGTACAGCATCGCATGTACGTGCCAACGGAGGAGTCGGAGGATTTGCCAACAGTCTCTTCATAATGAGATGGACATCCTTCAGTCCCCCACCTTTGGAAAGACTTCCATTGTTCCGGTGCCCTGGATGAATGCACCAAAATGTCTTAAATCTCTCACCTCTTTTGTATGAAGGCCTTTGAGAAAATGGTTAAAAACTACATCCTGAGTGCCACTCAGGGGAAACATGGACCCAGGGCAGGCAGATGTGTGGAGGATGCAGCATACAGTCCTGGTACCCTGGATGGGGCTAATCATTTTGTGTGCTTGCTTTTTATTGACTTTTCCTCTGCTTTTAATATTTTAGCTCACGGACTCACCATCGTGGTCTCATTGGTTGAATTATTCCCCAGAGTGAAGGTGAACGGTGCTTTCTCTAATGTCCCTTTATCATCCACAGGCTCCTGACACGGCTGCGTCTTAACTCGGCCTTTACTTGCTTTATGCACAAACACTCAGGGAAAGACACATATCTAAATTTGCTGATGATTCGGTCATCGTGTCTGTACTTGACAAAAACTCAATGGGCCATGGCCCAATTGTGCAGGACTTTTCAGAATGGTGTAAGCAATCCAAACTCAGCATAAATACCTTTAAGACAAAAGAGATGATGACCGACTCTGCAGGAAAGCCCCACCTGCATCCAGCCTATGTTCCCACGTACATCAGCGTCTGTATTCTTATTGCAAACTGAGGAGTTTTAATGTCAACTGTTCTTCTATTCAGTCACTTTGAAGCTATTCTTTTATACGCTGGTTTGGGTCTCTCACTTTTAAAGACAAAAAGAGGATGGATTTCATCCTTAACCCATTTAGGCCGGGAAAGCATTGCCGCATTTCTACCTTTAAAGCCGGGGGCGCTGTTGCGTTATTCTACCTTTAAGGCCAGGAAAGCGTACACATGTTTTTCAGACGGGAGCGATTGTGAGGAGTTTTCTTGGCTTTGATGATGCTGATGAACGTGCTGACCCAATTGATGGAGATTTATGGCTAGCACATATGTTTGAGGATGATTTTGAAGGGTTTGAATGTGAGTGGAAGACTGACAATTACCGCCGTAATCGACGGAGAGATTTCAACCGCACACCAGGGGTGAAAGTCGGTTTACCTGCAGATGCCACACCGTTGCAGGCATTTAATCATATTTTTACTGAGGAGCTTTGGGCGCATCTCGTTTCCGAGACGAATAGATACAGTGAGCAGGTACTTCAGACTCCAGCTCGAGCAAAGATGGCAAGGTGGTCCCACGTAACTGTGCCGGAGATGGAAACGTTTATTGGAATGTGTATGGGCATGAGACTCCTTGTGCTGCCAGTACGAAGAGATTACTGGCGATAAAATAAATAGATAAATAAATAATTTAAATATAAAATTAAATTTTATTTTATTACTGTTTTCTAATTGAAAATAGCGCTGTTCCTGCACTTTACTTTTTACATTTTCTATTTTCGTGAGGGTGGATGTAAATAAACTCAATTTCCAAAGAAAGCCACAGGTGTAAGCTCTCCAATACTTTTTGAATTTTGTTTCTATCTGCTACAGAGGCTGAGAAATCAATCATTTAGTAGGCGTTGACACAATTGCTGAATTTCCAGAAAAACTTCAGGTTTTAGGGGGTCTTTCTGAAATCGCCCATAGGTTTTACAGGCATTCTTTTCCAGGCGTTTTAGGCCTAAATGGGTTATACCAGCAGCTTGTTTGTTGGAACGACCTCAGCAGTTAACCCAAGGCCAGGGCGGCACCCACACACCCTTTAAAGAGCATTAAAGAAAAAGTTATGTCCTACCACACAGATTTAAAAACTCTTTTGTTCCCACCACCATTGCCCTCTTAAATAGCACTGACCGATGACTCCCACCCCCCCCCACATTGTGTGTTTTGTATGCTGGTGTTCTTTCATCTTTGCTGTTCACTACAAAATAAATTGCCCTAAGGGGACAATGAAGTAACCGTGAGCTTCAGAAAAAACATCTGAAATAATGTCCCATACTTCCACACCAGTGCGAGGCCAAACTTACCAGAGACGATGGTCACAGGTCCACATATATCGCCAAGCTTCTGCCGAGTGAAATTCTTGATCAGACAGCGGATCAGCGTACTTTTTCCCACCTTGGGAGGTCCGACGACTACAATCACAACTGGAGGAGGTTCTACAGGAGTTCGGTCCACAAGAGGGATGTGGTGTTTTTTGGTTTTTATGTCCTGTGCCCTGATGAAAAAACAAAACAAAATCATTTTCAGATTCTTTCTGACAGGATGAGCCTCAGGTCCGAGCCTCAGGTCTCAGCCTCAGAGCCTCAGGTCTCAGCCTCAGAGCCTCAGGTCTCAGCCTCAGAGCCTCAGGTCTCAGCCTCAGAGCCTCAGGTCTCAGCCTCAGAGCCTCAGGTCTCAGCCTCAGAGCCTCAGGTCTGAGTCTCTGGTCTCACCTGTGGAAGGTTTTTGCCATGCGGACAGCAGACTGAACCGCAAATGCTTTAGGGTTGCGTCTCCGCTCATCCTCCTCTGCTGATACTCCCTGCTTCTTGAGCTTCTTCTTCTCCGCTTTTGGTCCACTGTGCTTCTGTTGATGCTTCCTTTGCTTTTTAACTTTCCCATCCATTCTGTCCTCTGTGAAGCACAAACACCATCTTTAACAGCTATTTCAAGACACAGTTAGGTGCCCAGTTCAAAACGCTCAATAAATTCCTTTAACCCCTAATGGAAATAAAGAAATAAAGAAATATAGGATGGATATTTGGGATCTGCCAAACATTATCTCGTGTAGGTCACAAGTCTCAGCTCAAAAGCTAACAAAGCTTTGCTGATAAAGCACTTCTGGATTCACATCTTCAACTTGTAATAAATCAAAAAGGCAAAAACAATTCCTGAAGAACGATAGAAAAAGGGCCCAACTGCCAGGCTGCATGTGGGGCTTTTCTCCTTCACACAGCAGTGCCTCTGTTTTTCTACTTCTTCTCATTCTCTGTCAGCATTTTACACTCTACATTTGTGCAGTTTTCAAATCCATCTAATCTGGTATAAAACGGATTTAATAGTTAGGCTGGTCGCGATAACGTTTTTCCTTCGAGATACCAAAGTGCTTAAGTCGCATTTCGAAGTTTGTTTGTGCCGGAACCTTCTCTCCCCCACATGGCTGGAAGTGTTCAGAGATTTTTCCTGCGTTCAAACGGCTGGAAACTCTTTAGAAAGCCTTCCTACCTGGCGTGCACGCGGGACAGCAGTGCGAGTAAAAGCGTTGGTCCACCAAAGTGCTGCTCTCACTACCTGAATGCTCCAAAATTCCTCCAGTCAGTCTGCTTTCTGTGGCTCTCACGTGTTGCACTGTGACCTCTCAGCCGGAAGTGAACCCGTTTACCGAGCCGCGTCCGCGTCCCACCAAACCGGGTGCAAACAAAACACTGAAAGGTTCCGCACACTGAGAGGTATTTGCAATGGCGCCCTCTGCTGGCTAAGGGGAAACTTGGAGAAGGACCTGCTTCCTGGGCTGGTGAGTGCCTGATGAGTCATCTGCCCACGACAGAAATAGTAAAGAGGGAAAATGAGTTCATATTAAAGAATAAATATGATGCAAAATGGACAAAGGTTCTCCAACCTAAGATACTAAACTATATATTAAGAGATTACTGATCAGCTGCTTGGTCGACTGGAGGCCAGAGCAAACTTCCTGCGTTGGACAAACGCTGCTCTTGCTACAAATCAGATATTTCTTACATTGCTTTCTTGTAAGTTGATAAATAGGATATTTTGATCCTCATGAACAATCAAAAACAAAAACTTTAAAAAGCACAAAGGTGACTTTGTGATGATCTGGACCTGTATCACTGCTAAAAGTATTTCAGAAGAGGACAATTCCAGCATGAAAACAATCCAAAGCACACAGCTGTTTATTAGAATAAAGCACAGCACTGGCATTCCCAGAGCTTAGTGAAATGGAAATTCTTCTCAGAACTCAGAGGACATCATGTAATTTGATCAAATAGTATGTTTTTGCCAGACTGGCCCAGAATTTCTTAAGACCAAGAAGGATTGAGTTTGTTATCACCAATACATCAGGTTAAAAACCACAAGACTTGATTCTCAGGAAAGAAATGTGTATCTTCTTTTTTTTAAATCAAATTGAATTTCTTCCGTGACCTATACTTTTTCTAAGTAAACTCTTAATTGTATGCTGTGATGTACCGACAACCCATCCAGGGTGTAACCCACCTCTCACCTATTGGCAGCTGAGATAGGCTCCAGCCCCCCCTGAATTGAATTAATTGGTTTTAAAAGTGGGAGGATGGATTAAGGAGAGTTTTTAATTTTACAAATGAGTGACCCTTACAACTTTAAAACAAGAGTGTTTAGAAAGGACATCCTCCACCAAGTCCAATGCTGTATTTTGCAGTTTTAACAAAAGTGATCGTGATCCACACCAGTTCTTCCTTTGCACACAGTCCAACCCATCTTCAGGTTTCATCGGAATCAGAATACTATTAATCCCCAGGGGGAAATTCTTTTGTTCGTGACATTCAACTTGGTAGTTTTTGCACATATTCTTCATAGACAAATGGAGAAATATACAAACAATAACAATCATTTAACTCCATCAATGTCGCCTTTAAAAATATGTGCGATTTGGAATCATTTGAAATGAGAATGATCTTGGATGTAGTGTATTTAATTCTGCTGTATACTGTATACATCCCATTATACATGATGGAGTTTCCAGGTAAACTCCTTGTCTTATGTAACAAAGCATGACTGTGCTACAAAGAATTCTAATTCTTCTGAACTAGAAAGACATCCTAATTATTTTCCACACAGTGACAGAACTTAACTTGTGTTCTCAGAGCTGTAGTAAACAATGTACACCACTTGATGGTGCCAGCATCCCTGAGCTCAATGAACAAGCTTCAGCAGTGCTGCTACGAGTGGTGATAAAACAGCGGCAACCTGACAAAGGACACAGGAACAAACAATATTCCACTATAAGTGGAGGATGAACTGAATAATACTTTTTATCCACAGTTTGACGAAGCTGACCTGAATCCCTGTTCTTTAATGCCAAAATTGACCAGTATAATTACATCACTATCACTATCGTCATCATCATTGTCTTCTCTTTTACAGTCATGATTGTTATCATTTGCAATATGTTATGAAGAGTCCAGTGAACCCTCAACTGCCTTTGAACTTCCTCTTTTAAACATCAAGTGCTTGTTGTCCTTTGGATTATCCATTTTCACCTTCGTCTAATATATTAGGATCTATTTTATAGGATCTGGCATGCAGCCCAACTCCCCACTCAGCCTGAAATAATGATTATGACACAGGGCTGAAAACCAGTGGCAGTCCACAGAGGACTGATCAACAGCATTTACATTTTTCTTAAAATATATATTTTTGGACATGTGTGTCTTGTACTGTCTTTATTGATTAAATAGCATTTTAAAAGAGGCACAATTCAATTAGTAATTTGTTCATTGTAATACAGTCAGTAATACTGATAAAAACAAAGAGACAAGAAAGAGAAATAATGTTACTGGAAAAGTCATATCTTCCTGTGGAAAATTTTCTGGGGAAGAGAAGAACGTATGACTGCATATTGAAAAATGAGTTTCTATGCAATGAAGCGAAACCACTGGTAGGAGTCCAAAAGTGAAGGAGCTCAAATATTTGAGTTTTAAATGTCAGGTGGGATGTTTGTGTGATGTCAGTTCAACTGGGGGGATAGTTTCAGGAAATCACTGAGGATACAGCGAGAGAAACAGCTCATTCCTTTTAAATCTTTTAAACAAGAGATGAAGTATCAGATCAGCCATTGTGTAAACTATCCAGAAATGTAGCTAAATATTCAACAACAGAGAGTAACAAAGTGCCCCCACTGCTGTTAAAAAAGGGCCACATTAGAGCCACAGGTGCAGAGATAGTAGCGCAGTCATCTTTCAGTCAGATGGTCAGAGGTTCAGTCCTTAGCAGCACACTGAGCCTCACATTGCCCAAATAGAATCAGAATAAGAAGTCTGTGGTCAAGAAGAAAAGAAACTACAAATGCAGTCCATTTTTCAGCAAAAAACTTGTTGATTTAGAAATCACTCAAAAACCTTATGTATGTCACTCTGGACTAATGTCGGTAGCAGGTGTATAACAGCTCATCTTTAACTCGTGACAAAGTGAGTTGGTTTTTTACATCAACTTGTAGCTGAGGTAAGTACAAAAAATGTAGAAATGTGAACTTGAACTTGAGTCAAACTACTAAGTAGTTTCGGGACAATCGGGCTGAGAGTGCCCATACTAGAGCTGAGAGAGAAGAAATGGAAGGTAAACACGTCAAGAGAGCTCTTCAAACCTGTGGATACCCAAACCCTGCCTTTGTCAAATCAGCTAAGAAATCTGGACCAAGCAACCCAAACAGAGAAGAAACGAAGAACGGTGCAAAATATTGTTATTCCATCTATGGTAGGAATGTCTGGGAAGGACCTTTTACAAACACAACATTCTGGTGCTTTTCAAACCCAACAACACCCTCATCCAGAGACTGCTTCACCCAAATGTCTAACTGCTTCAAAAGAGCATGGCACAACACAGAAGAGCCAGCTCCTCAAGTCAAGCCACGTTACAACTTACACCTAACATGTTTACTATTTAGACTCAACAAGTTAAGCTTCAAATATGGATCCTGTACATATTATACTAATAATTTCTAAGTCCTGCGCCTCAGGCAGGAAAAGAGCCAATTTACACAAGTAAGAAAATCTGAACACTGAACTGTGAACATTAGCATCAGTATGCTTCTGGAAACAGAACAGTGCATGATGGTCAGTGAACAGTGCATGGAGTGTATATCTTCTACATACTACTGTTCGTGTGATACATGATGGACAGTAGTGCACCACATGGTGAATGAGATGAGCTCTACAAAATGGCTGACTCACTATATGGAGAATTAGAACAAAGCATATTAAACCAAAAACATGATTAAAGAGGCCCTGAACTGCAGAGGACCTGTGATATCTGTAAGGGTTGATGGTCAATCAGCCTTATTGGTAAAAGAAACTTAGAATCAGTTTGTATCTAAAGAATGGCTGATGCAGAACACAATATAATGGGTTATTTAAAGCAAAGCTAGACTCTGTTATAGTTGTCTCTGGGTGTTGCAGTTTTGGACACCTATGCATACAAGCCAGTGTGGTTAAACACATGAAGATTGTGATAAGAATAATCAGTCGAAGTTCAGAGGAATTAATTGGTAGAAGTTCTATGGTGTTTCAAATCAGGAAAAAGGTAACTATGGCTTCTCCTGACTAAATCCCTATTTATGTTGCCAATCACGAGGCAAAAATATTTAATTTAACTTCAGTGGAGATTTTTAGATCACCGGTGTGTGTCATGGCTAGTGCCTAGCCGACTCACATAAGGACCCAAGAACAGATGCTGAAACAGCAGAGGTTGAGTAAAGATTGGGATTTTGGGGAAATGGAGAGCTATGGCAGTTAAAGTGGGAATTACTTTACTGATAGTACTGATAATGATCTCCCTATTTGTATGTTGCATCATACCCATTCTGAGAAGGTGGTTGCTGGGGTTGGTGTTCAGACAGAGGGTAGAAACAGCTGGGCTGCAGCTGACCCTGCCAGGCCTGGTCAGAGGACCAAGCATGGAAGGACTGGTCAACGAACTGTTGGTGGTAAAGACCTCTGTGGGTCTAACTGCAGGTGGTAAAGGTGGGACATTTTTCCCATGAATAAGAACAAAAGTAGCAGCCAGCGACGATCCTAATGTTAATGTTTATGGTCTTAAACAATTTTTGGGTTCAAATATTATTATGACTGAGTTTTGATTGTGTTTAACTTTTTGGTTCAGGGCTTCAGTTTTAACTTGAAACTGCTTCATTTATTGAAATTTTACACATTTTCATGTGTAGTGATTTTTGTGTAGTCATTTGATCATTTTTGGTGATTTCTTTGATTCATCGTTGATTCTGTTATACCAATGGCGTAGCCACGGGTGTGCCAGGGTGTGCCGGTGCCACCCAAAGAGGCAGCTGGCACACCCAAAAAATTGCCGTCAGACGATGCGTTGCGACACCTGCACCTGCCAACCTGGCGTAGCGTTATTTCTGATGAAATAATAAATGCGTTCAATCACCTGGCCACGCCGCCTTGCCCTTTAAACTGAGAGCTGCGCAGTGCGCACAGGTAAGCAGCAATATGGCTGTGTCCTGTACTCTGCTGCTGAGCCCAATAGCCGTGTTCAGATGGTTAAACAGCTTTGTTGATCATGCGCAATGTGGACACGTCATGGCTCTGTGAGAGTGCATGAGTACGTGCATGAGTGTGTATTTCACCATGTTCATGTCATTGGGCACGCAGTGTCTCTGTGTGTGTTATGTTTTTGCTGTGTTTTTGAGAACACAAAGTGTGCTTTTTGTATTACTTTGTTATTGATTTATTTGAGCGCATGTCACGTGGGAATGTTTAGACCTGCTGTGAACTACTGCTGACTATTACTGATGAGGACGCACACAATGTGTGGGTATGTTTTGTGTTAATAATGTTGTATTCCAGAGATACATTCTTTTGAATGTTTGTGGAGGTGTAACACTCTGTTGAATATAAATTTGGCACAGCCAGTATTCACTGGTGGACACCCAATGTCTTTTGTGTTTTTTATATATTTTTTAATATATTTTTTTCCATTTCTGGGTGAATTTGTTTGAATTATCTCATTTTAATAATTTTGTGTTAATTATGTGTGTCGATACAGAAGCGTTGTGTATAAAGAGAGGAATCCACACAGAGAATACAAACCTAGCAGAGTCCAGAGTCCAGACTAAACATGGAGAAGCAGCATTTAGCTGTTATGCTGCAAACAAGTGGAACAAACTGCCAGTGGAGATTAAACTTTCACCAAATGTAGACATTTTTAAATCCATGTTAAAAACATTTCTGTTCTCATGTGTCTATGCATGAAATCTGCACGATATCTTTTAACTTATCTAGACTGTTGCTTGTTTTTAATTAATTCTAATTCATTTTAATTATTTTATTTGTTTCTCTTTATGTTCTTTTATGTATTTTTAATGCTTCTTACACTCCCCGCTGCAATGCTTTTATTTTATGTAAAGCACTTTGAACTGTTTTGTACATGAAATGTGCTATACAAATAAACTTGACTTGACATTCAAAATGAGAAAATGAAAGCAACTGATCAAGGCCAGCTCATAGGTCACAGGTGATTAACAAGGCCTTATTTCAGCTTTTGTGTAATGTATGTAATCTTCAGCAGGTCAATATTTTCAGCTGTCCACTTCTAGTTGGATTATTTGGCTCATGTGTTCATATCTCCAGAATGTTTTCCCCATCTGACTTAGATTGTGCCTCAAATTTGATCTTACGCTAGCAGTAATGTTTGGCTAAAAAACCCATCTCAACTGTTTCTGCATGGACAACTATACATTTTAGGTGCGTGATCCTATGAGTCTGCATGCGATAGCTCATTAGTGCAAGAGGCAAAGTATCCACCCAGTTTAGTTTAGTTGAAGCACATATTTTATTCAGTTTTTCTTTCAAGGTTCCATTGATTCTCTCAACCATCCCCTGACTCTGTGGATGATAAACGGCCCCACAGCGCTGCTTGATTCGCAGCTGCTGAGCACACAAACGCTGAGCCTTTATCTGAGCTAATCTCTGATGGAATGCCAAACCGAGGAATCACTTCCCTTACCAAAAACTTTGCTACTGTCTCAGCTCCCAAATCCTTGGATGGAGTTGCTTCGACCCATCAGCTGAAACTATCAATCACCTCTAGCATGTATCTTTTACCCTGTACTGTTTTAATCATGTCTGCATAGTCTATGACCAATGACTTAAAAGGTCCCTCTGGACAGGGAATATATCCCACTGGTGTCTTTACACTCTTCCGTACATTGTTCTAAGCACAGATTTCCCACTGACCCAACACTTCTTCAACCATTGCATGCATGTACCGTGACCAATACCCTTGTTGTTTTACCTTTTCAGTACCTCTCCCCTGGATTCCTCCCAGAAATCAAAATTGTTAACAGAGCTACCGGTGCCACCAGGAGACCATCCTGTGATCTCCACAATTCCTTCACGTTCTTTTTGGCACCTCTCTGCGTCCAGACATTGTGCTCTCTCACACCTGCTTCCTGTTGCATTAGAATGATGGGACTGGATAGTGTAGTAGTAAGATTGCCACTTTTCATGTGGGTTACCTGGGTTCAAATCCCCTGCATGAATGCTACTACCTCCAGTAGGGGTCCTAAGGCAAGACCCCCTTACCCTATCTGCCTACCTGTGTAAGTTGCTTTGGATAAAAGCCTTTGCCAAATGCATAAACAAGCATGATATCTTCTGGTGTGACAGCTTGCTCCATTGGTGCCAGCTCCTTACCTTTACGATGAGCTTGACACTTTGTCACTGCCACTTTCAAGGGGAGCATCATGGCTGCAATCAACTCCTTTATTTGGTCCTCATGTCGCACTGGACTCCCATCTGCCCTTCTGAACCCTCTCTGCTTCCAAACTGCTCCAAACAAATAGCAAATATCATGAGCATATGCAGAATCTGTGTACACATTTGCAACCTTCCCTTTTGCCAGGATACATGCTTCCGTTAATGCCTTCAGTTCAGCCAACTGCACCGAACATGGCTGTTCACACTTCTCAGCTTTCACTGTCACGAAGTCTCCACCTTCTTGTTTCACAACTGCAAAACCTGCATGATTACCCAAATGATCTCTAAATCATTACACCTCATAGTTTCTGCTACACACTCATGTGGTTCTCCTTCAAACTCAAGTGGAATGACATCTGCAGGATTTGATGTAGTATACTTCTGTACTCTCACATCTGGATACGTCAAAAGATTAATGATGTGTGATTCATGAGTCAGTCGTTCAAAACTTGAGATTCTTTTTACTGACTCGGGAGTTACTAGTCATTGTCTCCATTCACTTGTTTACAGACAGCTCACAGCTCCCTCGCTCTCTCTCCCAACCGGCTTCATTTTGAGGGAAGCGGGAGTTCATTCATTCTGTACATAATTATTTTACTCTAATGTTGAATAGATACTCTACCTTAGGCTGACAATACTGAAGTTTAGATTGAGAAACTTTGTATCCTCCCTCTGCCAGCCTCTGGACGATCTTTATGGAATCTTGATGGCAATCCTCCAAAGTTGGTAAGCACAGTAGAAGATCATCTACATAGCATCGTAGTGTGCCGTTCAATGCGAGGCCCTCTAGGTCTTGTTCAACGACCTGGTTAAACACATGAGGTTTTTAGGTGTTTAAACCCTTGGGGAAGTCTGGTGTAAGTCTACTTCTTACCTCTATATGTGAATGCAAACAAATACTGAGATTCTTCTGCCAGAGGAACACTGAAAAATGCAGAACACAAATCAATTACTGTGAAAAATTTTGCATTAGGAGGCACGTTGGTGAGAAGTGTGTAAGGATTTGTCACCTCTGCTGGCCAATCCTGTACAATCATCAAGTGCAAATCATGTGCTAACCTGTACCTGGACTTGTCTGCCTTCAATACTGGAAATATTGGAGTATTACACACACACACGCACACACACACAGTCTCAACCAACCCTTTTCCTACAAAACCTTCTACTGTCCCACTCACCTCCTCTGCTTCTGGCTTGAGTGGATACTGAGGACGATTAGGAAGTTTTACACTGGGTGTCAACTCTACTTTCACTGGATTAGCAGATTTCACCAAACCAACATCTGCATCATTTTTAGACGACACTTGGTTTGGGACGTGAGCTATCATTTTTCAACAAATCACTTTCACTAGTTTTTGCTTCTCTTTGCGTCGCCAATGCTATGATAGCCTGTGGTTTTGCCAATGCTGACACGCTGCACAGGATTTTAATCGTTGTTGCATCTTGTGATTGGAAGATTAATGGATTCTCTGTTTGTTTCCACTTCACTCCCAAAGCAGTTTTCATCATGAGCCCCAAATCTTTTGCTTTGAAATTCTCATTCACCAACAAAGTAACATGTGGAGCAGATTCTGGCACATTGTACCATTTAGAAATAAATGCATTTGATTCCACATTCATGGCTGCCCCTTGTTTTCCAATGATAATAACTGAGTGATAATAACGGCAGTCTTTATAACTGGACACACTAGTTCAGACACAAACCAAAAAGGATCAGGTGGTGTTGATAATCCGGTTTATTGCCAAGACACGGGTAACAGGTGGGAACAGAGGCGCAGGATAATGGAGATGGACCAGTAACCAGAAGGTGGGGAATCCAGGGGAAAACAGGGACTGATCTTCTGTGAGGGAGGCTGGCGGCTTTGAGGTAGAAGGAGGATTCCAGGGAGACCACGGCGGGGCAGGTGAGTAGCTGAGACCAGGAGCTGAAGACAGGGAACTAAAGGTTCAGTAACATGCAAAGACAATACTATAGAAAAGACCAGAGTCAAGGCTCAATACCACTGAGGATAAGCAGACGATCTGGCGGCGAGTGGAGGACTGAACCAGGGCAGTAGATGTAGATGAGGCTCCATTGATTGCAGGTGTGTGTAGATAATTGGTTCCAGCTCCAGACCAACCTCCAGTCAGGAAACAGGAAATCCTGACACTGAGATGTCAAATTTATCTCAGAGTGTTCTGTTTGTTTGTCCCATGGCTCTTCAAACTCTCCACTTTTTCAAACATCATAATACATTGTACAATGATAGTCGAGTGTTGGTTTTCTTTTTTGATATTTTTTTCTTTTTTGATTTTTGATAATATGGGGGTTGTCTCTATGCAATCTGATTTAAATCGAGGACAGCCACTGGCTCAGGACATCCCGGGTCATTATCTTTACTTAATGTTCATGTCTGCTTGATGTAGCTACTTCTGCCTCCAGATGTCCATGTGGTGTCTTGTGATCTGTTATTTCAAAATCTCCTTGAATGTTTACTACCCCTGTCAGTGATGGATGTAGTCCTGCAGAGTTATGCTGAAAGATTTGATCCACTTCTACCTGTTGCCTCCTCAGTACTGCTATTTCAAGTCCTCAAGGTTGGACGTGTGAAGGACCATGACCCAAAGTTCTTTTGATAAGTGTGAATCCACATCAGCAAAGCAGGACTTCATTTCTTCCCAAAGCAAGTTTATGTGAGTAAACTCTGCATAAAGACTGTGCCATTGGACTGTTCCATCAGCAGAGGAAGCATGTTGTAGCTTCTCTTTTGACATTTTTCCAATTCTGAAATCCAGTTTGAGCAGGAATGCATCAAGTTTCTTTGCACTGGAAAATGTTTGATTCAGGACCTTGCATCCGCTTGTTTCTAATTGTAGACCGTCAATGTGTCCAAGATGTATGCCGTTTTAATCCAAAACACATTGGTCAGCTCTTCACACCAGTGTGAAGTACTCTTACAAGAATTCTTTGATGTTTTCCCTTCAGTTCCATAAAACACACAAGCACTTGTCCACGCGGCCGCCACCATACCTCTGATGCACCTTTAGAAGAGTGGGCCTACCACTTTTACAACAGTTTCCAGGGTGTTACAGACGTATTCCAAATGTTTTTTTTGGCTTGTGATTGGCGATGTACCACACAGTGGAAAATTGCACATCCCCAGGCTTTTTTCTTGAGTCACCTGTTAAATCGCTTTTTTTTTTGCCCATTACTGCTGCAGCCCCGTCAGTGCAGCACACAGCGATATGTCAAAGAGCAGATTGTTTGATTAGAGATCCACAGCCATACAAATAGCTTGGCCTGATTGGTGGACATGAGAATGTCTTGTTTCATGTCATTGCCTTCGTCTGACAGTGTTGTTGATTCATCCAACTGAATTGTGTGTTTCACTGCAATAAGATATCAGGACTTATATACTTTGTAATCTATTACATGCTTCTCTCTCTTACACATACATGCTCTCTGTGCCTTTCATGCTTGGGCTGCAGACCCTGACCACCTCGCTGAGATGTTTAGATGAGGAAAAATGACAGGGGACTCGACACACACACACACACACACACACACACACATGCACCCCTCCCCACGAAATCCGTTTTATTTGTGCCATCAAGCACTTGATCTTGACTCTCCCACTTAGAAGTCAGAAATGTTGTGCCATACCCCACTACCTCCAACCTCCAAATGTAGACCTTTTAGCCTATTAAATGTGATGCACCAGTTGAAACATTTCACAAAATGTGTTACTCTATGGAATTGTTTTTGTGTTCAGTATCACAAACAGCAACATTTAAATGTTTAAATGTTTGTGAGTATTTTACATTTTGACATGAGGCTGCATGCAGATAACATGCAGATAAAGAAGCATAACACTAGAATTAAACGGTCTGAATAAAAACCAAAGAAAAAGGTTCTGCATATGTATAGAATCCAAGAGTAGTTGAAAGAAACAAATAGAAGTGGCTGGACAAAGCAGCAGAACTGAGCAAACACAACTGGGAGACGTGACACGGATCAGGCGAGAGAAAAGCTTGTTGTGCCTAAACACAGGTGAAGACTAACAGAAAACAGGCAAAGAGAAATCACATGAGTCACAAGATGCAAAAGAAACATACAAAGAGAAATCAGCTGAAATCGTCAAAGGAAAAGTTGTTTCGAAACAAAATAAAAGAGGAAACACAGCGAAAAGAATTCAGTCTTATACTAAGCCAGACCTATGTGTATATAGAATGGGATAGGATGATAATCAAGTTTAGGATTATTTTATTACTTTTACAACATTTATTCAATCAGAAAAAAAGCTCACTCAGGTCAAAGAATTCCTTTGAAGGAGCCTCTGGCCATGACAGTTACAACACACTGCAGACATTTGCCAAAAGCATAAGAATCACACAAGGTTTACAGAAGATTTACCATGAAAATGCATGTGCCAAGAAATAAATCATAATAGCACTTGGAAGTAATAAATTCACACGGTAAATATCCCAAGTTATCAGCATCAGTCATCTGAAAATGTCAAGTTAAAAACAGTCAATCAAATCATGAAGATCATAAAGTATCTGCCTCAAAGTTACAACAAGATTGCTTTGAATTCAATCAGTTATTCATTAATATTTAGCTTCTTAATATTAAACAATTTTAAAGCGGCACTATGCAACTTTCAGTAATACGGGGTTTGTTTACCATGCAATACACACCCCAAAGCTGTAGGGGGAGCTCCGTAGAAAATAAGGCGACAGTCTAGCCATATTATATATTACTACCACAGCCATTATAATGAACAGCCTTGCCACTCTCTATTAAGCCCCATTGTACCGGCTTTTTGGCTGCAGTTCCACCAGAATTCCACTGGGGGCGTCGGTGGAGACCAAAATGAATGGGGCCCAATGGAGCTAGATGCTACGAATGGTCAGTTTCACCTAAGTCTCCTCAAGAGCGCTCAGATTTGAATGTAGTTTCTGAGAGCTCAACATGGGTTTCAAGTCAAAAATCTACTGAACGAGTACATATATCCCTTTGATTTCTTACTGGTTGGCTTCTTGTTGTCCACCACGCGCTAGCATTGTGCTAATGACAGCGCTCGACCAGAATTACGACCAGAGGCACCGCTTGACGGCTGGCTCCATACCAAGCGACAACAGAATTAAGATGGACTTTATCCGCTTATGTTACCACAGCCTAAGAATCTGTGATGTTACCACACATTCTCTCTTACTACAGCTCTTCCTTGAAAACGCTGCTGCCTTTGAGACCAACAACAAGCAGGATTGTTGCCGTAAAGCGGCATCTCCGGTCGTAAGCTATGTATGACGTCATATACACTTCAAATCCTTTTTTTAAGCAAATGAGTGGCTCTAAAAATCTAAAACTCAGCCATGGGTATTATCTAAACATTCTCTTTCGAAAACAACATTCGAATTACTAGAGAAAAAATTATATCTTGAGATAAGAGCACGAAAGGGCGTATAGCTCCATAGGACTCCATTCATTCTGGTCTCCAAAATTGAGCGCCCCACGTGGAAAAAGGGTGGAACTGCAACCAAAATCGCCTCGTTGGAAACCGGAAATGCACCGTGAGTGGCGAATCTGTCCTATTATAGAATCTGTGTTACTACTCTAGAAGCTAACCGCATTCAATTTAGCCGTCGACAGCTAATGGAGAGAGGTGTGTCTTATCAGGCTCCCTGGCTCGGCTCAGAGCCCTTTAGACCTGCCGTGAAGCAGTAGTTCTCGGCTCTCGTGTGTCGCGAGACTTCCAGAGCTAAACAAAGCACGCGGCGCCACAGGCAAAGTTGCAAGCGCTGTTTCGGGCTAGGGCCACCAGATGGAGATGGAAATGTCACCGTTTTCATCAGAACGGGTCAGCCAAGCAATCTGATGATTGCCAAGCAATTTTATGACCACGAAAAAGTTGCATAGTGCCGCTTTAAGGCTGATTCCAGTCAAAGGAAGCTTTTTAAATTTCCATTTCTCAGTTCAGTACAGGTCCTGGGAATAGATTGCAGGAAAAAATTCTGAATATGAAGACAGTCAGCATGGTTACATGCACAGTTGAGTTGAGCTACTGTTACAGCTCAACTTGGCCATTTAACCGGATCACTGTCCTCGTCCCAGTATATATGCACAGGATGGGAGATGAGTTAAGGAGCAAAGTATGTTCAACCCCATGACACTCTAGTGTGGGAAAACGTTAAAGACATTCTGCTGCTTCTAACTTCCTCTGAGGGGATCATGGTACATATAAGTACAGCTGAATTCACTGCACAGACGCTGTCTTTAAGCTATTCCACTGGTGATTTTGTGCTTATAAAAGCAAGCGAGGATCAACATTTGTGGTCAGAGTTTTGGTGAGAAAGTGAGGAGTCTTTGTTTTTGTTGCACTGAGGTTGATGGTGGTCTCACTTCTTATTAGTTCATCAGTCTTCTTTGACCTGTGTCAGGAATCTAGGTAGTTGCTCTTTTTGGCTTCTGTTACAAAAGCTCCAAAAAGAAAAAGTAAAGCTGATGGTAAAATCATCTCTATCCATCAGGGTTGAGTGTAAAGTGTAAAACAATGGGGCGGAACCAGCCCATTTGTCACTATTGTTGCAGCTTTGATAGAAACTATTACCTTTCTGTAAACTCTCTGACTTCAGTATATCATGGTGGTATGTCTTGTTTGTCTGCTGTACTGTATTGGCCTCAACAGATTTTTTAAGTACTCATGTGATTCCATAATCCCTCCTGGATGTGCTCTTGAATTAGCATGTAATGGGGAAATGATTGTGTTTTTTCACACCTTGTGGTGATGACATCTATAGCGTGACAGCTTCTCTCTGTACTGAAAGAAACTTTACATGTTGCAGTCTAGTTCTATTTGGACCCTGGTACAGTTTTTGTGAATTTGATAAAAAAAATGTGATGAAGTGTAGGCTTTACTTCAAAAAGAAATATCATTCATCTTTAGGAATTACAGTAATTCTTTTCATAGGACATCTACCAGTGGAACCAAATACAGATTAAACTTCAGCTCTCACTGGAGCGGTTCGCAGCCGAGTGTGAAGCGG
The DNA here is from genome assembly GCF_027942865.1 of Odontesthes bonariensis. Taxonomy (NCBI): domain Eukaryota; kingdom Metazoa; phylum Chordata; class Actinopteri; order Atheriniformes; family Atherinopsidae; genus Odontesthes; species Odontesthes bonariensis. The sequence continues at coordinate 31,368,512 of NC_134528.1, read as the reverse complement.
CTGGGATGAGAATCAGCACCTCCAAATCTGAGACCATGGTCCTCAGCCGGAAAAGGGCGGAATGCCCTCTCCGGGTCGGGAATGAGATCCTCCCCCAAGTGGAGGAGTTCAAGTATCTCGGGGTCTTGTTCACGAGTGAGGGACGAATGGAGCAGGAGATTGACAGACGGATCGGTGCGGCGTCTGCAGTGATGCGGGCTCTGCACCGGCCCGTCGTGGTGAAGAAGGAGCTGAGCCAGAAGGCGAGGCTCTCGATTTACCGGTCAATCTATGTTCCTACCCTCACCTATGGTCACGAGCTGTGGGTAGTGACCGAAAGAACGAGATCGCGAATACAAGCGGCCGAAATGAGTTTCCTCCGCAGGGTGTCTGGACTCTCCCTTAGAGATAGGGTGAGAAGCTCGGTCATCCGGGAGGGGCTCGGAGTAGAACCGCTGCTCCTCCGCATCGAGAGGAGTCAGATGAGGTGGCTCGGGCATCTGGTTAGGATGCCTCCTGGGGCATCTGGTTAGGATGCCTCCTGGGGCATCTGGTTAGGATGCCTCCTGGGGCATCTGGTTAGGATGCCTCCTGGGGCATCTGGTTAGGATGCCTCCTGGGGCATCTGGTTAGGATGCCTCCTGGGGCATCTGGTTAGGATGCCTCCTGGACGCCTCCCCGGTGAGGTGTTCCGGGCCCGTCCCACTGGGAGTAGGCCCCGGGGGAGACCCAGGACACGTTGGAGAGACTATGTTTCTCGGCTGGCCTGGGAACGCCTCGCGGTCCCCCCAGAAGAGCTGGAGGAAGTGGCCGGGGACAGGGACGTCTGGGTCTCTCTGCTAAGGCTGCTGCCCCCGCGACCCGACCCCCGGAGCAGCGGAAGATAATGGATGGATGGATGGGTATCAGGATCAAAACAACCTAACCCAGGGTGAAACACAGGGGTGAAACAGAAGGGTGAAACAGAGGGGTGAAACACAGGGGTGAAACAGAAGGGTGAAACAGAGGGGTGAAACAGAGGGGTGAAACAGAGGGGTGAAACAGAGGGGTGAAACACAGGGGTGAAACACAGGGGTGAAACAGAGGGGTGAAACAGAGGGGTGAAACACAGGGGTGAAACACAGGGTGAAACAGAGGGGTGAAACACAGGGGTAAAACAGAGGGGTGAAACAGAGGGGTGAAACACAGGGGTGAAACACAGGGGTGAAACACAGGGGTGAAATAGAGGGGTGAAACACAGGGGTGAAACAGAGGGGTGAAACAGAGGGGTGAAACAGAGGGGTGAAACACAGGGGTGAAACACAGGGGTGAAACACAGGGTGAAACAGAGGGGTGAAACACGGGTGAAACACAGGGGTGAAACACAGGGTGAAACACAGGGGTGAAACAGAGGGGTGAAACACAGGGTGAAACACAGGGGTGAAACACAGGGGTGAAATAGAGGGGTGAAACACAGGGGTGAAACACAGGGTGAAACAGAGGGGTGAAACACAGGGTGAAACAGAGGGGTGAAACATAGGGGTGAAATACAGGGTGCAACAGAAGGGTGAAACACAGGGTGAAACAGAGGGGTGAAACACAGGGGTGAAACAGAGGGGTGAAACACAGGGGTGAAACAGAGGGGTGAAACACAGGGGTGAAACACAGGGGTGAAACACAGGGGTGAAACAGAGGGGTGAAACACAGGGGTGAAACAGAGGGGTGAAACACAGGGGTGAAACAGAGGGGTGAAACACAGGGGTGAAACAGAGGGGTGAAACACAGGGGTGAAACACAGGGGTGAAACAGAGGGGTGAAACACAGGGGTGAAACACAGGGGTGAAACAGAGGGGTGAAACACAGGGGTGAAACAGAGGGGTGAAACAGAGGGGTGAAACACAGGGGTGAAACAGAGGGGTGAAACAGAGGGGTGAAACACAGGGGTGAAACAGAAGGGTGAAACACAGGGGTGAAACAGAGGGGTGAAACACAGGGGTGAAACAGAGGGGTGAAACACAGGGGTGAAACAGAGGGGTGAAACACAGGGGTGAAACACAGGGGTGAAACAGAGGGGTGAAACAGAGGGGTGAAACACAGGGGTGAAATAGAGGGGTGAAAAACAGGGGTGAAACACAGGGTGAAACAGAGGGGTGAAACAGAGGGGTGAAACACAGGGGTGAAACAGAGGGGTGAAACACAGGGGTGAAACACAGGGGTGAAACACAGGGGTGAAACAGAGGGGTGAAACAGAGGGGTGAAACACAGGGGTGAAACACAGGGGTGAAACAGGGGTGAAACACAGGGGTGAAACAGAGGGGTGAAACAGAGGGGTGAAACAGAGGGGTGAAACACAGGGGTGAAACAGAGGGGTGAAACAGAGGGGTGAAACACAGGGGTGAAACAGAGGGGTGAAACAGGGGTGAAACACAGGGGTGAAACACAGGGGTGAAACACAGGGGTGAAACACAGGGGTGAAACAGGGGTGAAACACAGGGGTGAAACAGAGGGGTGAAACACAGGGGTGAAACAGAGGGGTGAAACACAGGGGTGAAACACAGGGGTGAAACAGAGGGGTGAAACACAGGGGTGAAACAGAGGGGTGAAACAGGGGTGAAACACAGGGGTGAAACAGAGGGGTGAAACACAGGGGTGAAACACAGGGGTGAAACAGAGGGGTGAAACACAGGGGTGAAACACAGGGGTGAAACAGAGGGGTGAAACAGGGGTGAAACACAGGGGTGAAACAGAGGGGTGAAACACAGGGGTGAAACAGAGGGGTGAAACACAGGGGTGAAACAGAGGGGTGAAACAGGGGTGAAACACAGGGGTGAAACACAGGGGTGAAACAGAGGGGTGAAACAGAGGGGTGAAACACAGGGGTGAAACACAGGGGTGAAACAGGGGTGAAACACAGGGGTGAAACAGAGGGGTGAAACACAGGGGTGAAACAGAGGGGTGAAACAGAGGGGTGAAACATAGGGGTGAAACAGAGGGGTGAAACACAGGGGTGAAACAGAGGGGTGAAACAGAGGGGTGAAACACAGGGGTGAAACAGAGGGGTGAAACACAGGGGTGAAACAGAGGGGTGAAACACAGGGGTGAAACAGAGGGGTGAAACAGGGGTGAAACACAGGGGTGAAACAGAGGGGTGAAACAGAGGGGTGAAACACAGGGGTGAAACAGAGGGGTGAAACAGGGGTGAAACAGAGGGGTGAAACAGGGGTGAAACACAGGGGTGAAACAGAGGGGTGAAACACAGGGGTGAAACACAGGGGTGAAACACAGGGGTGAAACAGAGGGGTGAAACACAGGGGTGAAACAGAGGGGTGAAACACAGGGGTGAAACAGAGGGGTGAAACAGAGGGGTGAAACATAGGGGTGAAACAGAGGGGTGAAACACAGGGGTGAAACAGAAGGGTGAAACACAGGGGTGAAACAGAGGGGTGAAACACAGGGGTGAAACACAGGGGTGAAACACAGGGGTGAAACAGAGGGGTGAAACACAGGGGTGAAACACAGGGGTGAAACACAGGGGTGAAACAGAGGGGTGAAACACAGGGGTGAAACAGAGGAGTGAAACAGAGGGGTGAAACAGAGGGGTGAAACACAGGGGTGAAACACAGGGGTGAAACACAGGGGTGAAACACAGGGGTGAAACAGAGGGGTGAAACAGAGGGGTGAAACACAGGGGTGAAACAGAGGGGTGAAACAGGGGTGAAACACAGGGGTGAAACAGAGGGGTGAAACACAGGGGTGAAACAGAGGGGTGAAACACAGGGGTGAAACAGAGGGGTGAAACAGGGGTGAAACACAGGGGTGAAACACAGGGGTGAAACAGAGGGGTGAAACAGAGGGGTGAAACACAGGGGTGAAACAGAGGGGTGAAACAGGGGTGAAACACAGGGGTGAAACAGAGGGGTGAAACACAGGGGTGAAACACGGGTGAAACAGAGGGGTGAAACACAGGGGTGAAACAGAGGGGTGAAACAGAGGGGTGAAACATAGGGGTGAAACAGAGGGGTGAAACACAGGGGTGAAACAGAGGGGTGAAACACAGGGGTGAAACAGAGGGGTGAAACAGGGGTGAAACACAGGGGTGAAACACAGGGGTGAAACAGAGGGGTGAAAAAGAGGGGTGAAACACAGGGGTGAAACAGAGGGGTGAGGCAGCATCATCTTTTGCAGCAAAGAAATGTGACTTCATTCAAAAATCTGTTGATGACCAGCGAAATGCTTACATCATGCAGATCACTAGGGATTAATGACAAGATAACCTTCCAGAAATTAGAATACAGTGCACACATTGGACTTCCTAAGGATGTGTAGTGCTTTGTGCAGTACACTTGCTGTTGTGCATGAGTGGCCAGTAAAGCACATTTATAGCTCGGTGATAGTGCTCCAACATTTCTGCTGGCTGCTGCATTGTGTTGGTGCTGCCCTCAGCGATGGCTCCCTCCCTGCGCTGCCAGAGCAGCTTCTTTCAAATGAATGAGAAGGATTTGTTTATTCCCCCAGAGATAAAGGTGGTGTGAACGTGGCCTCTGAGTATCTCTGACTGTGTGGAGGAGGGATAACTGCACCTGCTGAGGTGACAGCAGAGCTGCCTATTGCTATGCTAACATTGTTCTTGTCAGCTGAGACGGTTTGTGACACACAAAGCCTCTCACAGGAAAGTTCCAAACACTGTGCACTTGAAGTGAAGCATCTGGAAAGCTACAGAAACTACCCATCAATGGCTTGACCAGAACGTGAATGGAGTCTTTTTCATAGTAAAGTCAGAAAAACAGCAAAAATAAGCTCACCAAGCCAAACCAAAACAGTCTCCCATTACCAGAAATACTTCAACCACTCCTAACATTATGTAACATTATGTTATGTTTGCTAAAAGTCTGATCTTCCATATAGAGACAAACTACTTTTAAGTGCAATTAAAATGCACTGAATTTTAAGACTTTGTGTCATCATTTACAAGAGATACTTTTTATATATCTCTGCTTCGAGAACTGGAAGCGAAGAACAGTCAGTTTTCTGCTGCACAGACTCTGAGCCTGACTGGGGTATTTAAAAAATCTTAACAAACAAAAAATCTGTTTTAGTGTGGAAACAAGCCTGAATCAGACACTAAACAACACACTGGATGTGCAGAAAACTTCCTCTGGGGGCTTGTAGCACTTGGAAAGTAGGGAGGAGTGTGTGTCTCAGGGGCAGGAAGGGCCCACCTCCTCTCCCCAACACCCTGGCCAGGCCCTTTGTTCCCTGATGATGTATGAGACAGCATCTCCCTTGGAGTACCACAGGAATACAACAGCAAAGCAACAACGCTGCTCCATAATGGAGACTGATGGGACAGCTCCCACTCTTTTCACTTTGTCCACTACTAAGATTGAGTTGGCATGGCACTGCAGGTTCTGACAGGGCCCTTGGACAGCTTTGACAGGGGCTCTCGTTAGGAAAGACTTAACCTGACAGTGGCTCATGTCTGTCGCCTGTGCTGAGTCCTGCCACAGCCTGTCAGGTGGATGGATAGATGGATGACGTATGAGAGGGTGGAAGGGTAGATGGATGAAGAGGGACATGCACATATCTTTGTGGGGTGGGTAACTGCAGAGGAGAAGTGAGGGGGACCAATAGTCCTCTGGGTCCCGTTGAACATTCCTTAGATTACTGAGCTACTACAACTCAACTCTGCAAATGAAGCCAGCTTTCCTCAAAGCGTTAAAACCCTCAAAAGACCATTAGTTGGGGTTGGTTTGATTCTTGGTTTCACACTGCATATAAGCAGGATGACAATGCACAAGGATAGCAAAAAATAAATAGATAAAGGAGGGACATTAGAAACCAGGAAGGTTGTAATATGGAATCTGGTAAAATAGAGAATACTATAAACTTTTTTCTAACTATGCCTCAGCACTGCCCAATCACCAGAGCATACACTTTAACAGTTTACATTTCTAGGAATCCTACAGCTCCCAAACCAAAGAGAAATTACGCCTTGTTTGTGATTGAGGAAATGTAGCGAGGCCAATGAATGTCACTTGTTTCACAATTTGGAGTCTGCAGAAATGGCATAATACTACTGAGATAGTTGCAGAACAACCCCAGCCAGGTAAGCCACACACATCATCATCATCACCATAGTTAATTTATAGAGCACATTTAAAACAACCTCTGTCGACCAGAGTGCTGCACAGAGGCAAAAGCGTGATAAAAGAATCATAAACATTACATCAACAAATACAATACAAGGGATACTAATCATTCAATATAAAACCAATTCAGATTAAAAGCGAAAATAAAAAGAGAGTAAGAGGGATAAAGAGAAGGCGAGAGAGCCAAGATTCCTCGCTCAGCTGGGAGTGAACGCCAAGGAGAAGAGATGCGTTTTGAGGAGTGTTTTAAAATGCCCAACAGACTGCAGCTCTAAGATGGAGAGGTAGGCTGTTCCACAGCTTAGGAGCTACTGAGAAGGCTCGAGCCTGGACCGAGGTCCTGCCAGGAGCAACTGGTTTGACCACCGAAGTGCCTGAGCAGAACTGTGGAGCTGTAGAAGCTCTGATAAATAAGGTGGTGCCAAACCTTTTACACATTTAAAAGCAATTAATAAAACCTTAAACTGAATACTAAAATGAACAGGCAGCCAATGTAAAGAGGCAAGGACAGGGGTAATGTGCTCACGCCTTTTCTTTCCAGTCAGCAAGCGGGCGGCAGCATTTTGAACGACCTGCAAACTGTGCAATGATGTCTGGTCAAGTTCAACAAACAAGGAATTACAATAATCTAAACGTGACATAATAAATGTGTGAATTCATCTTTCAAGGACGTTTCCTGGGAGAAAAGCTTTCGCTTTTGCCAACAGTCTAAGTTGAAAGAAGCTTGTCTTGACTATATGGGATATCTGTTTATCAAACCTAAAGTTACTTTCTAGGATAACGCCATGGTTCCTTGCAAAAGGATGACAATGAAACTTGAGGGAGCCAATGGCGCTGTCACATCCATCTAGCAGAATTTGTTGACCAAATAAAATGATTTCAGTTTTGCCTTTGTTCAAAGACAGAAAGTTTACTTCCATCCATGGCTGGATATCTTTAAGGCAATCTAGTAGAGCCTGAACAGAGGCTCGCTCATTTTATCTTTAGGGGTAAATAGATTTGTACATCATCGGCAAAGCAATGAAAAGAGATGTTGTACTTTCTAAAAATGGATCCCAAGGGCAACATACTACAACACACGACTACATCTGCCAAGATTAACAAAATTTCCCTGCGCAGCAGTGAAACAGAGAGACAACATAGAGGACCAAAGGTGACCCTGAAGGAGCTGAAGAGCTCCACAGAGGAGCCTGGTGTATCTGTCCATAGGACGACTATAAGCTGCACACTCCACAGAGCTGGGCTTTATTGAAGAGTGGCCAGAAAAAAAGCCGTTGTTAACAGAAAAGTTCACTAAACGGCATGTGGGAGACTTCTCAAACATGTGGCCAGATGACACTAACGTTGAACACTTTGGTCATTGAGTAAAACTCTGGTGCAAACCCAACACCTCCCATCACCCCAGAAACAGCATCCCCACAGTGAAGCATGGTGGTGGCAGGATCCTGCTGCTGGGATGTTTTCCATCAGCAGGGACTGGAAACTGGTCAGGATTGAGGGAACGGTGGATTATGCCAAATAGCCTACAGGGAAATTCTTGAGGAAAATCTGTTTCAGTCTTCAGTTTCAGAGGTTTGAGACTGGGACAAAGGTTCCCAAAAAAGTGAGCCATACGAAATGCTTGGAATATTCTAGTCAAAACCCAGACCTCAGTCCAACTGAGAAACTGTGGCATGACTTAAAAAGTACGGAACACCAGCAGAACTAACTAACTTGAAGGAACTGAAGCAGTTTTTCAATTCAATTCAATTCAATTCATTTTTATTTATATAGCGCCAAATACAACAAATGTCATCTCAAGGCACTTAGATAGTAAGTCCAATTCAAGCCAATTGGAATTCAATTAATTAATAATAATCATAATTCATAAAATAATCCAATTCGTTCATATGGTACATTTTGCTTTGAAGAATGTGTAAAAATCCAACTGGCTAGATGTGGTGAGCTCAGAGACAAACCCTAAGAGAAAATGTGGTTCTACAAAGTGAGTTAGATACGCATGCACCACTATTGGGTTTTTCAAATTTCTTTCTTCGAGAAAATAATACATTTTTCTTTCACTTAACTGTAACTTTCTGTTACTGCTATCGAATTTTATTTTCAAATGTTCCAAATGAGCATCAGCATTTAGTTCCTCCTGGCAACAATAAATCAAATACACACATTTCTGTTTGTACATACATTAAATATGTCTGTTTCAATGTTAAGATTAAGATTCAATTTATTGGTCATACACATGAAATTTGTCCTTTGCTTTTAACCCATCCAGGTTGGCACCTGTTGACACACACATGCACAGGGTCACACACTCAGATACAGATGCCACCCTGGAGCAGTGGGCAGCCATGAAGCGCCCAGGGAGCATGGGGGGTACAGTGCCTTGCTCAAGGGCACCTCAGCCGTGACAAGGAGGTGGACTGACACCCCTCCAGCTATCAGTTCCACCAATGTTTTTTGAGTGGCGAGAGTGGGAATTGAACTGCCAACCTTGTGGTCATTGGATGACCGACTCTAGCCATTGAGCCACAGCCGCCCTGTGATACAGATAATCCCTTAACAGGCTAATGTCTGCAGCTGGACAGAACTTGAGTATCTTAAATGTGAAGATTGGACTTCCATCATGTGGTGAATAGATGCTGTAGAGTGTCATATGTCCAGATATAGAGAGATCTATACCTAAATATTGTATCAAATTTTCTTTTTGAATTAATAAAGTAGTTTTTCCTTTTTATTTATCATTTCATTATATATCACATTATATGACATCTGCTAAGGAACAATATGGCAACATTTACACCGCAGGTCTCCATGCTCAATTTCAATTTTTGGCTGAAATCTGATTTTTTTTTTGCATGATTATTCACATTGTGTTTATGGAAGTAAATATGGATGCTACACACGTCAGCGCATGTGTGTAGCAATTCACACTTTGTTGTGCAATTGGAGCCGACCAATTTATGGCCAAGTGATAAAGGGAAGGAGAAGGTGAGAAAAAAGACGGCACACATTTTAATCATAACCTTTTGTGGAGCAGTGGCTCCTACTAATCAAGTCCAAAATTTCCCTTTCTTTGTACTGACCAGCTCCATCAAGGGTGTCTGCCATGCTTGTGTCATCCATTGTTTGCATCTATTTTTGCTGCGTCCCACCACGCCCGCCACAGAATTGTGACGTCTGTCTCACTTCAGTGGTATAAAAGTTGGATGAGTGGCCTGGGTCTGATTTGGAAAAATCTGAGTTTTGCTGCTCAGGCTGTCATAAAAAAATCAGATATGGGTTACAAATTGGTAAAAAAGTTGTATTTGGGCCACGTTTGCCTGCAGTGAGAACGTAGCCTGTGCCTGAAACAGTGGTTGTGTTAACTATGGGACTGCATAAGTTATAACCTGGGCTGCAGATATTACAGCGTTTAATTCCAGGGGTGCATTCCTGCCTGTAGTGAAACCTAGTGAGGCTGAGGACCTTGTAATGCTTGTGCATATTCACATTATTAAAGACAACAAGCCAATTAAGATTATAAAACTTGCAAAGGTTTAATGAGGAGCCTCTCAGCGCTGAACTTCATAAAAACTAACTAAAAAAGAAAATGAAAAAAACCCATCCGAGTTTCTCTAGTAATGAAGCTGAAAAAGAAGATTAGGACATAAAATGCACAACAGAAAGATGATGAAAAGGAGGACAGATAAATACAAGAAGAAAAACTATGAAGTGACAGAGAGATGTTTGAATGCTCGGAAAACAAGAGCGATAGAGGTTGAGAGACAGGGAGAGAACGCACAGTACTTTTACAGGAGTTTTTTTCAAATCCTTTTCTGAGCTTGTGTATGTGTGTATACTGTGTATACAGAGTATGACTCAGACAGGAAATAGAGACTATGATACTTTTAAAAATGGAGGTTCAATTGTTGAATGGATAATTCAGTCTAATATGTGGATAATGTTCCCACTACACAAAGACTTGACACACATGCACACGAATGCCTATTATGAATCATTTCCTCTGATTACAATGTTACAGTCATTAAAGTATGAATCCATATACAGAAAGGTCAGAGACTGTGACAATGGTAGACTGATTTTTAAAGACAAAAGAAAATGAACAACAATAACAAAAGATATCAATTTGAGTAACAACAATACGAACAATAACAAAAGCATCAATAACAACAACAAATTTGTGGAATAATCGAGGTGGAAAATGAAATGAACTGAGATAAAAATCCAAAATCCTTCAAAATTGCAGAACAGATACTAGTCTGATAGTATTAAAAGTTGAAATGAAAAAAGTTCTTTTCACACAGCTCACTCACATGGTGACTGCTGAATCTTCACTGTGTCCTTTGGAAGGAAGGAGATTTGTGAGGACACCAAGAGAGTGGAGATAGATAGATCCAGCTGTTATGTTGAAGTCGTGGAGTGCTGAGTGCTTAGTTTGAAATATTTTATCCAAGAACAGAAAAACGTATGTTTAAATTCATGTTTATTTATTACATACTGAATAGTTTAAGAAGTGCTGTATGAGTGTGTGTGTGTTTGGGTGAATGTGGTTGGTGTACGGTGGCCGAGAAGGGCAAAACAAAATTACAAACTCTGAAACACTTTTACATTTTGGAAAACAAAATAACATTTCCCAAAACAAATTAACATTTCAGAAAACAAATTAACATTTCAGAAAACAAAATTACAAACTCTGAAACACTTTTACATTTTGGAAAACAAAATAACATTTCCCAAAACAAATTAACATTTCAGAAAACAAATTTACATTTCGCGAAACACTTTTACAAGTTCCGAAACAAATTAACATTTCACAAAACACTTTTACAAAGTCGACAATATTACGGAAAGGGAGGTTCCAAACCTCCAAGCTCCGAGGTTGACCCGGAAGTTATAACGGAAGCCTTCGATTTGAATTCATAGACTCTCTGTTCATAGTGATCCAAGATGAACAGCGATATACCAGCGTTTCAAAACGCTGCTATATCAAATCGAAGGCTTCCGTTATAATTTCCGGGTCAACCTCGGAGCTTGGAGGTTTGGAACCTCCCTTTCCGTAATATTGTCGACTTTGTAAAAGTGTTTTGTGAAATGTTAATTTGTTTCGGAACTTGTAAAAGTGTTTCGCAAAATGTAAATTTGTTTTGTGAAATGTTAATTTGTTTCGGAACTTGTAAAAGTGTTTCGCGAAATGTAAATTAGTTTCGAAACTTGTAAAAGTGTTTCGCGAAATGTAAATTTGTTTTCTCAAATGTTAATTTGTTTCGGAACTTGTAAAAGTGTTTCGCGAAATGTAAATTTGTTTTCTGAAATGTTAATTTGTTTTCTGAAATGTTAATTTGTTTTGGGAAATGTTATTTTGTTTTCCAAAATGTAAAAGTGTTTCAGAGTTTGTAATTTTGTTTTCTGAAATGTTAATTTGTTTTGGGAAATGTTATTTTGTTTTCCAAAATGTAAAAGTGTCTCAGAGTTTGTCATTTTGTTTTGCCCTTCTCGGCCACCGTATTGGTGCGTAAAAATGCTTGAGCGATCGACTGGACTAGAACTGCGCTATAATAGAACAGTCCATTTACCATTTACATCCTAACAGAGCAGGAGTGTAAGGCATTGTTGAATAAGCTCCTCTTGACGTCAAAGATTTTCTCATTTCTCCGATTCTCTCAGGAATTGTGGAAGAGTGGACCTAAGTGCACACAGAAGAAAATCAGCAGCAGCTGGTTGTTGCTCCAGAATCTTGTGAAAAGAGAACACTGGTAAAAAAATTAAAAAATTAAAAAAAATTAAAAATAAACATACACAAAGAAAAATTTTCAGGAAGCATGGGACATGAAACATGAAATGATCTGACAATAACCAAGTGAAAACCAGGAGTATAAATACAGAGCAAGTGATGAGGGAATTGAAAACAGGTGAGTGCTAATCAGCAACAGAATTCAATGTGTAACAAAGAAACGGAAGTAAAACCCAACTGAATAAACACGGGGAAACTCAACAAAATCAAACAGAAGTAACTATACATAAAAAGGATCATAAAAGATTCTGAAGTGTTATTTGCAAGCACATACTAACACAATGTCAAGCTACCTTGTGTGAATGAGTAAAAGTGAGCACTGAGAAAATAATGAGCCATTCTTCTTTGTAACAGCATGATCTCAGTGTATAATATTGTATGTGTATATATTTGTTTAAATATTGAATTTATTTAATCAGTGCATAAACAAAAAACATTAACTATCCCTACAATAACTATTTTACCATATTTACGTTTATCCTTAGCCAGCAGTTTTAAATAGGATTCTATGTCGCCCGCTCTGGCCCCTGGAATGCATTTGACTATGGCCGCTGGTGTCTCTAATGCCACGTTTCTGACTATAGAGCTGCCAATTACCAGGGTTTTGTCCTCAGCGGGTGTGTCGCTGAGTGGGGAAAATCTGTTTGAAGCGTGGACAGGTCGATGGTGAACAACGGGCTTGCCTTTAGGGCTATATGCCTCCTCTTCCTGACAGTCACCCAGCCGGTCTGGGGTCCCGGCTTCCCGGTTTCTGCTAAGGGGTGGCTAATGGGGTTAGCTATGCTAGGTGGCTCCACACTGGCTAAAACGACCTGGCTCGCTATTGGGTGATTTTCAACAGTGCAGAGCCGAGCTTCCAATTCAGATAACCTCGCTTCCAAAACTACAAAAAGACTAGATTTGTTACATGTACCATTATCGCTAAAGGAGGCAGAGGAGTAACTAAACATCTGACACACGGAGCAGGTGAAAGCAGGAGATGGAGGGAGAGAACTGGTAGCCATGCTACGCTAGAGAACCAGACACACCGCTAAAAAGTGAGAATAAAGATTAAAGATCTGTAGGAGTGTGTTAGAACAGAACGGTAAGCTATAGAGTTAACTATGCAAAGATAAGTAACTTATGAGATGAAATTGAGTGATTTTTAATTGTCCAAGAGGAGCAAGAAATTCCACAGAACACATACAAGGTAACAGGAAGTGATGCAATACGTCTTATCGCAAAGCGTCAAACTCCCTCATAAACTCATGAGCATTTTCCTGTAACTCCATTAAAGAGGTCACAGGGCTTTTTTCCACAACCTTTTCACTCACACGTCATCGTAAGTGAAAGGCAGGATTTCCTTTTATGGTGGCAGTTAGAGCGTGGACTTTGTCATAGTAAAATAGCAAGTTTTTGTATCAGATTTCAGTCCTCTTTTTCTAACCAAAAGCTAGTATCTCAGGCACTTCAAAGATAAAGTCCAGTTCAAGCCAATTCATTAAATTCCAAATAAGTCCAATTCATACAATGCTAATTCAGAAAAAGTTGCTTAGCTAAGGAAACAAATAGATTCTCTTATGGCGCATTTCCACAAGCTCGGCACGGCTCGATACGGCTCGGCACGGCTCGGTTTGGTTGTGTTTCCATTTACAACCCAGTATCACTTGGTGCCTCCTCGACGTGGGCGGGGTCGTCGTAACACGGCTGCGCGACCAGAACAACAACAACAACATAGGAGGAGGATAGCATGGAGGACATGGAGGCGCTCGTGTTGCTGCTCACCCTGTGGCTTTTTGTCGCACCGAAGGCAAGAGAAGAGAGCCAGAGAAGACTCCTGGCCGCCAGACAAAACAGTATTGAAAAGTGACAACACTCATCGGCCAATCAGTGGAAGGCAGTCGGATGACGTCACGTTTTAGTAACGCTTCGGCTCGCTTGGAACCAGGGCTGAGGTGGTACGGAAAATCTACACGGTTGCAGGTACTGCGTGCTAGTAGCCGAAGCGAGCTAGTGGAAAAGCGCCATTTGATCCAATCCCCCGTCCTGAGTGTGCTAGAGGCGACTGTGGAAAGAAAAAAACTCCTCTTTAACAGAGAGAAACCTCCATCGGAACCAGAACCAGGAAGCCATCTGCCTTGACCACCTGGGGTTTGAGAGGACAAGAAAGAGGGGGCAACAAGCACCATAACACCAGGCCAGGGATACCTGCTGCTCCCCCAGCAGGCTGGGCCTATAGCAGCTTAACTATGGGATGTTTCAGGATCACCTGAGCCATCTCTAACTATAAGCTTTATCAGAAAGGAAAGTTTTAAGCCTGGTCTTAAAGGTAGAGGGTGTCTGCTTCCTGAAGCCAAACTGGCAGCTGGTTCCACAGAGAGGGGCCTGATAACTGAAGGCTCTGCCTCCCAAACTGGCAGCTAGTTCCACAGAGAGGGGCCTGATAACTGAAGGCTCTGCCTCCCAAACTGGCAGCTGGTTCCACAGAGAGGGGCCTGATAACTGAAGGCTCTGCCTCCCAAACTGGCAGCTGGTTCCACAGAGAGGGGCCTGATAACTGAAGGCTCTGCCTCCCATTCTACTTTTAGAAACTCTGGGAACCTCAAGTAAACCTGCAGTTTGGGAACGAAGTGCTCTGTTAGGAAAATATCTTACAATGAGATCTTTAAGATATGATGGAGCTCGGTCATTAAGAGCTTTATATGTGAGGAGAAGAATCTTAAATTCTGTTCTGAATTTAACAGGGAGCCAATGAAGAGAAGCTAAAACTGGAGAAATATGATCTCTGCTGTTAGTTCTCATCAGAACTCTGGCTGCAGCATTTTGGATCAGCTGGAGGCTTTTCAGAGAATATGTGGGACAGCCCAATAATAAAGAATTACAGTAGTCCAATCTTGAAGTAACAAATGCATGGAGCAGTTTTTCTGCATCACTCTGAGACAAGATGTTCCTGATTTTAACAATATTACGAAGGTGAAAGAAGGCAGTCCTAGAAACTTGTTTTATATGCGAGTCAAAGGATAAATTCTGGTAAAAAATAACTCCAAGGTTCCTCACTGTAGAACTAGAAGCCAAGGAAATACCATCTAGAGTAACTATATAACTAGACAATTTCTCCCTGAAGCGCTCAGGTCCAAAGATAACGACTTCAGTTTTGTCTGAATTTAGAAGCAGACAGTTCTGAGTCATCCAGGTCTTTGTGTCTTTAAGACATGCTTGTAGTCTGACCAACCTATTGGGTTCATCTGGTTTTATAGATAAGTACAGCTGAGTATCATCAGCATAGCAATGGAAATTTATGCCATGCTGTCTAATAATGTTACCTAATGGAAGCATGTATAAAGTGAAAAGAATCGGTCCAAGCACAGAACCCTGAGGAACTCCATGACTTAAGCCTGGTTTATAGTCGGTAACGCAAGACGCAACGCAAGACGCAACGCAAGCCCTTGCGCGGTTGCAAGTCCCCCCTTGCGTGCTTGCGTGTGTCACCTCAATTTTCTAAACTTTACGCAAGACACAAGCACAAGCCACTGGCTGTGTTCGAAACCGCCTACTACTTGAAAACGGCATACTCATCGATCTGACAGTATGCAGAGCGTTTACACACAGTGCACTTCACTCCTGTCCGAGCCGAAATCAGCCGGCCTGAAAAGCTGATTTCCCTTAAGCTATAAACTCTGTAAATATATAACTTTAGCAACATTTGAAACATTTTCAACCGAGAAAGTAGTCGTTTAGACCCCCAAGGTGTTGAAAATCTGACAAAATACCGGCTATTTACAAGAAGAAGAAGCATGAATCCACTCAAAGAGGTCCTGGCGGTGAATTTCCTTTCATCGTAGTAGGCTTGTCATTGAAAAAACCCGCTACTCCACCTACTGTCCTGGCGGTGAATCGCCACGCAGCACACGCAACCGCCGACAAAGCTAAATGAAGCATAAACGTCTCGAGCCAGTAACACAAGCGCAAGACGCAAGCGCAAGGGCAGTTAAAAGAAGTATAACTCAGCCTTTACTCTGGTGTGTGAGGAAGAATCGTCGTTTACACGGACAAACTGGAATCTGTGTTTATGTTGTAGCTATAACTTTTGTTTGCTGATTACACGATGTTGATGTGCTATATGTATTAGAGTTGTGCTGTGCTCTTCCTCTGTTTGGTATGTGTGACTTAGAGGAACAGCGTGGGTTAGTAAGGGTGCTTTTCAACAATGCCCATATGTGAAAATAGCTAGTGTTTGCCTCCATGCTTGGGCTAAAAATGAGCTAATCGCATTATTTAAATTGTGTACATGCAAAGGTAGCTGTATTATTGTGACCGGCGTGCACAGCAAGAGAAGCAAGATTTAAATTTTTCTTTCTTGCTGTCATGTATTTGGCAAACCAAAATAAAAAAAAATTAAATTGAAACTGTGCCCTTTGAGGTAATTTTTGAGAATCAAATTTACTAAAAAATCTATATCAAGAAACCTATACCTAAAGACAGCAATTCTGATTAAAAAAGCATGCATTAGTAGTGCATCATATCTTGCAGCTTCAACTCTAACTATGCAAACATATCTTTCCAGCAAGCTACTGAATTTTCATCTTTTGCTTTAATACTCTTAGACAACAGTGGTTGCTTCACATTTAGTGATGGCCTGATTCTCTGAGGGCACAGGGGACAACAAATAAAAGACTCCTCATGTTCTCAATGCAAAATAATGACAACTCTGATGGAAGACAACAGGCAGTGTATTGACTGAACACAAAGGCCACAAAGTGATGCATAAGCAGCTGTTATCATTGTGCGATTGTCCCAGTATGCTAATCCTAGAGGACAGAGGAATGCGTGCATGACTACGTCTGTGTATGTTTGTTAATGTGTCTGTGCGAGTGCAAATGCTTGTTCCATCACAATCTAACATTTGTACAGACTTGACTGTGTGTGAATATTAAGATTCAGATTTTTACCCACCTATGTCTCCATATACATCACACCTATATACATAGATACAATTTGAATATCCTCAAAATGTGTGTCCAGTATTTGCCTCCGTGTGTGTGTGTGTGTGTGTGTGTGTGTGTGTGTGTATAGTGTATTGCTTTCTAAATAACAGACAGACATGCAATCAGTCTCTCCGTGCAGAGTTCCTTGGCAACGGCTCTGACGACTGTATGATGAAGCTTGCTTGACTTCTCTGCAATGCCAGTCATGCACATTTTAAACAGAAGGGGAATAATGTTGGCTTTATGTCTGAGGACCATCATCAAATGCTAATAAGATCTCAGACAAACAGGGGTCTTTACAACATTGTTCTCAGTAAATGCATAACTCAAACAATATTGTTGTATGCAACTTTAGCTAAGGATGATTAGATGAGGTCTCAAAATTCTGAATATATTTCAAATTAGATGAGCTACTGTACCATTTTTACTAATACTTCCTAGACTACAAATTACACTGGCAGGGAGTAACTGGCTCTGGAAACAGTTTATTAAGATAAATTATATTTTGCCCATTCCCTGTTTGCCAACGTAAAGTTGAATTCAGCCATTCATCTCTTTCAGGCTACACTAGAAATGTCATTATTTGGTACCACTGAGCTGGTGAACCATGGTCCTTACAGACAGGAGTGACATGATGTCCTTGGAAAACTCACTTTGCGTGGCCCTCCTGTATAATTAGACTGAGATACACAGTCTTTTAGCCACAGCCAAATTAGTTGTTGGCTTATTTGTCATAGATATGGTTCCCTTTACAGCATGTTAATAAGTAAGTTCAACAGGTCAGTTCAACTACTTCTCTTTCATAGCTTGAAGAAGTAGCAACCAAATGTTTGAAAAGATAGGCAGTAATAACCAACACTAGATTATTTTTGTACTTCTCCTTATGTAAGTCCCCAAAACCCTGAAAGTATCTGGGGAATGTGGTTTAATGTTGTTATTATTACAACCCTAACCCAGATTTTATACACTGGATCTTTTGTTTAAAAGTTAATCTGGTTCTTTCTACACTATCTATGAAGTATAACAGGTGTTCTTGTGTTTTCTGTGTCTTGTTCTTATTGCTGTTGTACAGTTATCGGAACATGCTGTCTCCTCACACTTACTTGAAGATTGGCAAAAGAAGGGACAAAAACATTCATTATGAATTAGTCTGATCCCATTCCTCCTGTAGACTCACCACCTGCGGGAGATGCTGTAAGGGTCTGGTGCAATGTGGACTGGGTGCCAATCTAAGGCGGATGTAAAGTCAAGTCCTTCGTCAAGTCCTGTAGGTAGTGTATCAGAAGTATCGGAATCAGATCAGAAGTGTGCCACTTACTATGGACCACTCCCTGTCCCTGTACAACTGGAGTGGGAGCTTGGTCCACATTGCCAACTGTAGGTCTGATTCATTACTGGTGTGTGTTGGACTCTGCCAGGTCTGGCCTTTATTGCTGATTCTGTTCATAACTGTTACGTCCCAAAGGACAAAACACCCAAACACAAACTGAGTGATGTCGTGTATGCAGCGCAGTGCAGCGCAGTGCAGCGAGGAGTGTGCAGATCTCTTTATAGGAGAGACCAACAACAGCTCCACAAGAACGTGGCACAGCGTAGGAGAACCACCTCTCCAGGTCCACACTCAGCAGCGCACCTCCATCTGAAGGAGAAGGGACACTCTGAGGACAGTAATGTCCACACTCTGGACAGAGAAGACAGATGGTTTGAGAGAGGAGTCAAGGAAGCCATCTACGTTGAACTGGAAAAAGCATCTTTGAACAGAGGAGGTGGTCTCAGGTATCACCTTCCCTCACCTACAGAGCAGCATGGTCTCTCCTCCCCAGGCAGGTTCCCAATCATTCCCACCTTGGATGCTGTGGCCAGAACTCGCCCTTTCAGACAGGTCGACAGTTCAGAGGTGATAATGACTCCAACAACATGCTCATTGGTCGGGGGGCTCAGTGACACATGTGACTGGAACGACCCTCTCTGCTTATCAGCTGATCCTCCCCACCTTCTAGTTCAGAACTGAAGAAGCCTTTCAGATGAGAGCTGAAACGTCTTGAAGATCCAAGAACAAGTCCAGTTGCCCTTATTCAAGCTCTTATGGTTACTACGACCTGGATGACTGAGAATCTTCATCAACATAACTTATATCATTACTATTATTAGCAGCTGTAGGAGGAGATGTTCTTGTTGTAGAATAGAATAGAATAGAATAGAATAGAATAGAATAGAATAGAATAGAATAGAAAAATACTTTATTTATCCCCCAATGGGGGAAATTCAAATTCGTCAAGTAGCTCAACATTTTTTTTTAAATATTTACAATGATTGAATGAACAACAATAAACAATAAAACAACAACAATAATTAAACTACTAACTAAATAATAATAAATGACTAAATGGCAAAATAAACAAATAAATAAAAATCAATCAATCAATTTGAGAGGAACTCAGCAGTCCCTGTTAAAAAGCCTTCTGGCTGTGGGAACAAAGGACCTCCTGAAGCTCTCAGTCCTGCAGCCTCTCACTGCAGCTGCTCCTCTGTCCTGCAGGATGCTGTGGAGAGGATGTTTATTGTTCTCCATCACAGAATCTAACTTCCTCCTCATCCGTTGCTCCACCACAGCACTGAGAGGGTCCAGCCTTCTGCCTACAACAGAACCAGCCTTTTTCACCAGTTTGTCCAGGCGCCTACAGTTTGTGTCTGTAGTGCAACTCCCCCAGCAGACAGCAGCATAGAACAGTGCACTCTCAATGATAGTGTGATAAAACATGCACATCATATCACTGCAGACATTGAAGGACATGAGCCGTCTCAGGAAAAAGAGACGGCTCTGTTGTGGTTGCTGTTGTAGGGTAACCTCAGAATCATTCACATTGTTAGTATTGATATTTAAATTTGATCTAAATATATTGGGATTATATCATTATTGTTTTGCTTTGATGAACATAAATGATAAATGAACTGTACTTGTATAGTGGTTTTCCAGTTTGGTTGACCACAAGAAGCGCTTTTACACTAAACGCCACATTCACACGTCTTAGTCTACAACACAGTGTTATAGACTACAAAGTGCTTTTTTCACATTTACACTGTCACACAGCAATGGACGTATCAGAGGCAACAATCCTTTTGGACTGGCAGACGACTGCCCTTCTTCCTGGGCTATAGCCATTGTCAAGGGAAAATACACTTTGATTTAATCAGCCAATGAGTTGATTAGTAAATCTTTCTTTACCAGTGTTGGCAACAGAACTTTCTTTGGCATACATTTCAATTCACTGAAAGCAGAAGGAAAATTGAACTTAATGGTTGGTTCAGGGGCTGCACGGTGGTGTGGTGGTTAGCAGCGTCGCCTCACAGCAAGAAGGTTCCAGGTTCAACACCCAGCTGGGGCCTTTCTGTGTGGAGTTTTCATGTTCTCCCCGTGTATGCGTGGGTTCTCTCCGGGTACTCCGGCTTCCTCCCACTGTCCAAAAAATCATGCATGTTAGGTTGATTGGCATCTCTAAATTGTCCTTAGGAGTGAGTGTGAGCGTGCATGGTTGTTTGTCTCGTTTGTCTCTATGTGGCCCTGCGATGGACTGGCGGCCTGTCCAGGGTGTACCCCGCCTCTCGCCCATTGACTGCTGGGATAGGCTCCAGCCCGCCCGCGACCCGATCGACGGATTCAGCGGTATAGATAATGGATGGATGGATGGATGGATGGTTGGTTCAGATTACTTGTCTGCCTGACCCTCTGGGATTCGGAAAGAATTAAATGAATTTACCATATGCTTCACCTAATGAAGACACGTTTCTAAGCAACACACTCTCATCTTCTAGTACAATGACACTGGGCCTGTGTCAACCACACAGAAGTGTGTGTGTGTGCATGCGTGTGCGTTTGAACCTGTCATGAACTGTTCTCATTATTTCTCAAGAGGATGCTGTTTTTTTTGTCTCCGTCACTCCTCACACATAATATTTCATGCATAATACAACATGCACACAAATGCACCGAGTTACTAGCACAATCAGATCAGTACAGTACATTTGGTCAGAAAGAGTCTGTGATGCTAGTGACTCAGTCCTGTGTGGAGTGTTTGGGATGTGGGTGACTCAGCCCTTTATTTTGTTGTTGGCATTTTTCCCAAGTCACTAAAGACAGCTGCCATTAAGCCACTCCTAAAGAAGAGAACTCTAGACGCCTCTATGATGAACAACTACAGATCTGTCTCTAATCTCTCTTTTATATCCAAGATTATTGATAAAGTTGCATTTAACCAGCTCAACGACTTTCTGAATGAAAGTGGAAGTCTTGATAACTTTCAATCAGGCTTCAGACGTCATCACAGCACTGAAACAGCTCTGGTCAAAGTGTTAAACGACATTAGGTTGAATACTGATTCTGGTAATGTTTCAGTCCTGGTTCTGTTGGACTTCAGCGCTGAGTTTGATACTGTAGATCACAGAATCCTGTTGCACAGGCTGGAAAACTGGGTTGGACTTTCTGGAGCGGTCCTTAACTGGTTCAGGTCCTACTTAGAAGGACGGAGTTATTTTGTTACAATTGGCAGCTATGAATATGAGCGAGTGGCCATGACTTCTGGAGTCCCCCAGGGGTCAATTCTTGGACCTCTTCTGTTTAACTTGTATATGCTCCCTTTGGGTCAGATATTGCAGAATTTTAACATCAATTATCACAGACGATACACAACTTTATGTGTCTCTGTCACCGGACGACTGCAGCCCAGCTGACGTACTGTGTCAGTGTCTGGAGGAAGTAAACACCTGGATGAGAGAGAATTTTCTACAATTAAATGAAGATCACTCTGTTTTTTTAGCAAAGAGAAGAGGGTCAGCGTTGGTAAATATCTTGAGACTCGGGACCTTACAATCACTGAGCGAGTTGGTAACCTCGGAGTGTTGATAGACTCAGATCTGACTTTCAGCAGCCACATCAAAGCTGTCACCAAGGCAGCTTTTTACCATCTCAGAAACATCAACAGAATTAAAGGTTTCCTCTCCCAAACAGACCAGGAGAAACTCATCCATGCATTCATCTCCAGTAGACTCCATCACTGTAACGCTCTTTTAACTGGACTTCCCAAAAAGAGCATTAAACATCTGCAGCTCATCCAGAACGCTGCTGCTGGAGTTTTAACCCGGACTAAGAGATCTGAACACATCACAGCAGTTTTAAAATCTTTACTCTGGCTTCCAGTCAGTCACAGAATAGATTTTAAAAGCCTGCTGATGGTTTACAAATCCCAGAACGGTTTAGGCCCAAAATCCATCTGTGATATGTTCAGAGAATATAAACCCAGCAGAGCTCTTAGATCCAAGGACTCAGGTCAGCTGGTCCAGTCCAGAGTCCAGACTAAACATGGAGAAGCAGCATTTAGCTGTTATGCTGCAAACAAGTGGAACAAACTGCCAGTGGAGATTAAACTTTCACCAAATGGAGACATTTTTAAATCCAGGTTAAAAACATTTCTGTTCTCATGTGTCTATGCATGAAATCTGCACGATATCTTTGAACTTATCTGGACTGTTGCTTGTTTTTAAATTCATTTAAATGATTTTATTTGTTTCTCTTTATATTCTTTTATGTATTTTTAATGCTTCCTCCACTCCCTGCTGCAATGCTTTTATTTTATGTGAAGCACTTTGAATTGTTTTCTACATGAAATGTGCTATACAAATAAACCTGACTTGACTTGGTATAATAGAGCAATTTAGTTTAGTTAACATTCAGAGCATGAGCACAAACAAACCAAAACAACAAAACAGAACCTGATTTTGACTTTTGGTTATCCTTTGAGTAAAGAATTAGTATATAAAAATTCATGTTAACCATTTGGAATGACTTGATTTCGGCATCACTGATCTCCACAGTACTGCTTACTGTCTTTATGTCACGACCTGATTCCTGCTCCACCTGCCTTGATCCTAATGATTTCCACCTGTGCCATGTAATCACCCTCATGCTACTCACCTGCTCACCTCTGTATTTAAGCCTCCTCTTGTCCTCTCTCAAGTGCCAGATAGGCTGTTACTGTTTGCTCAGTGATAGAGCTTTTGAGCTGCAGCGTGGTTTGACTTTGTTTCTGACGCACAGATTACTGCCTTAACCTAGCCCCTTTTGGATTGGTTTTCAGACCCCTGCCTTCACACAGACTAACCTTGCCTGCCCTAGGACCTTGCCTCCTTGCTTACCCCAAACTGTAAGTCTGACATACAGGTCAGAAATACTGATCACTGTTTTTGGACTACCTGGTTGTCAGCCCTGGAGTACATATCGGATACATTATTAGCTGTGACGTCATCACTAACCCCTGTTTTCCTTCAGTGAAAGCAACCTAACCACAAGCCTTTCCAAGCTCGTCTACTCTTCTGATAACATTCACAGTGCTAATTCTACAAATAAGTTTGCAACAGAAAATCTCCCCTGATAACAAACTTGATCTAAGCTGCAGATCAGAGGTCCGTTTCACAAAGCAGGTTTAGTGAAAACTCTGAGTTTATTAACCCTGAAATGAGGGAAACTCTGAGTTTTCTGTTTCACAAAGGGAGGTAACTTAACCTTTCGGTCAGTTACCGTAGTAACAGACTCTATGAACCTAACCTGGTCGGAACCAGGTTTTATTCAAGAAACCTGGAGTTTCTCTCTGTCTCCGCCCTCTTTCAGCCACACATGCCATTTGATTTCCTCATTCATTCAGTCAGCAGAGCGAGTTCTTCTACTTCTAGAAGTCCATCAGGCACAGCAGGAGGCGACTTTTTTCACCAACATGTCCTTTTGACAACGATCCCGTGGATGAAGGTGCAGCATTACTGCGCAGAGAAATAAATATTCATTGGGAGATGGTTATCATAGATGTTTTAGCATTTACAGACAATTATCTTTTTGAGCGGCACCATCAGAATTTTGTTGGTACAAAAGAAAAGAAGACATAAAAGACAAATAAATATTTGTATGAATAGGCTTAAAAAAGATATTTATAGGCCTATTATATTTTATTAAGAAACTTGTCTCTTGGGGGTGGATTCCCTCAGCCACTGGCCTTCCAATATTCTGCTTAGGGCCAGCTCCTCTTCCTCCGTTAGAGGTGGCGGTGCTGGCCACCACCTGTTTTACAGGCATCTGCCTTCTTTCTGTTGGCTCAGTAGAAGTCTGTGTTAGTTTAAATAGGCTTAATTATTTAACAGAACATGATGTAGATGAGAAGACATTTATGTGTGAGAACAGCATTATGTTGGGGATAAAATAACTGCACAGTCAAATAGCCACTTAATATTTACTTTACAGTGTAAAACATGATCAAAATGAGGTACCTCCATGCCGAGGTCTCACCTGTTTGAACAATGTTTTTATATTTCATCTTAAGCTGCTGCCAAGAGCGCTTCTCCCCCGCGGGATTGCACCTAAATGAAATAAATGAATGGGCTACCATTCAAGCAGTTTCCCTGTAATATTATTGTGATTGCAAAGGACTACATTTAAACTTACACTTTTGTTGCTGCAGCGGTGTTGCACTTCTTTCTAAAAATGTGTTGAAACTCGCCGTATGAGCGCATTAAGATTTTGAATTCCAGGTTGGTGAAAAACGTAGCCCCTCCTCTTCCCCGTTGCCATGGTGACTCGTCGAATCAGGGCTCCATTGATGCTGGCTTTTTAAAGTTGTGGTGCACGCGCCAAACTGAAAGATGAACCTACTCAGAGTTGACTAAACTCACTCAAATCAGCATTTCTGGAACCGAAAACTCAGAGTTTTCTATCTCAGAGTAGATCAACTCAGAGTTCAGGAGTAGACTCAGAGTTTGTTGAACCTGCTATGTGAAACGGACCCCAGATCTGCACAATGTACAGAGGGAATTGTATTTGTCACTGAATTGTTTTAGCTCCGTCAGACGATTAGGTCTGGTGGGAACTTCTTTCTTGAGGGCGATGTCACATATCTTTAGAGTTAAAGTCTGGGTTTTCACAGCACTCTGTGCTGTTCCGTGAATTAACTTTAATGTTTAGGGTCACAGTCCAACACATTAGGACTGTGTTGGACTGCACTTTGATGCCCAACCAGCGAAGCAATTGCAGGTCATGGTGCTGTCTCTACTATGCGTCACTTTTCTCTTATTATGCATTGTCATTTTCACACCAACCATGGTACCACATGTCTGCTCAAACAGTTAAACATTGGATTCTTCAGAACCAAATGGATCAACACAGCATAAAAAAAACTACACAAAGTCTGGACATGCACATCTTTGTACTGTCGTGTTTTATCTGTGAGTTCATGCTGCTTGTGTTGAAAGCTTCAACAGGCACTTTGAGCAACACACGGTCTATCTGTAGTCTGAAATCCTAATTCCATCAAATAAAGAAGCAATTTCCAAATAATTTAGATGAAAGATGTTTGTATGAGTTAAACTGTGTGGATAAGTAGTGATGGAGGATATGATGTCGATCATCACAGCGGAGAGTTCAGTGGCCTATCTGGCCTTCCCCTCTGAAACTGTGTTGCATCCCCAGGACTTCTGGGAAATGAAGTGTCAATGAAATGCTGGTTTACGGTATTGTGGTTTTGGATGTACCAGGATATCAATTAACCCAGCAACACAACAAACGTATGTCTATGAAATATGATCAGATTAAACACTGACTCACTCCTCAGGCTGCCATGGTTAGGGTGAAAGTACTATTTTCTAACTGGACTACATATACCATGTGGCGTTTGGTTTTGTGCGCAGACTCCGTGAGTGTGAAGGAAAAAAGAGGCGAGACGGTGGAAAATGAGTGGTGGGAGGCTAGTATTTGGCGGTGAAATTACACATTAGAATCATGAACTGTCTTTTGTTTCGATAATAGTCGCAATATTGTCTTTTATTTAACTTGGACCGACTAACTTTACAGGACATCTGGTGCCATCTGAAAGCCGTTTTACAAGTTTTTTTGTGGTCGGACCCTTGCCAAAGACACACCGATAAACCGTTAGTGTTTTTTCTTCCGCCAGAATGCCGCGGGACAACAAAACTCCTCTTATTCAGAAAATAGCCAAGCAAGCAAATATCACATTTAAAGACTTGGCGTCTTCGGCCAACGGGGACAGTAAAGCCACTGCGGACAGGCTGCATGAATTAATCTCCTTAGTGACCGCCGTGAGGGCTGCTGACCTGAAAATTGCTCCCAGGAACAACAAGCCGAGCTCCGGGGCGGCGGGGCTCCACAGTCCCCCTGTCACCTACATGCACATCTGCGAGACTGGGCTGTTCAGCATGGGGGTGTTTCTGCTGAGAACCGGCGCCTCCATACCGCTGCACGACCACCCGGGCATGAACGGGATGCTGAAGGTCTTTAACTTTGTTTACGTCACACCTCGTACAGTCTGGGCTCCTCTGTTCTGTAGTGGGGCTCATAACTGGGACCCTTTTAGGCTGGCTCCAGCAGGTCAGCAGGACCTATTTTCTGTTGGTCCACAGTAAAACAGCTGCTGTGCAGAGCAAACACTCCTGGCATGTCATGGTCCATCTTTGCCTAAGTTGTGCCAACATCATAATGTCATGTCTCTTTGTCAGCGTGGTGGAGCCACCATGTCCACCCGCCCCGGTGTCATAGGACCCATGGTCCTGGAGGCAGTTAGGGGGTCCCAGATCAGATAAGATTAATTGATTAAACACTAAATTAATCATTTGGCAACAATTTTGATAACTTTAGTATTTAAAGTTGGTTAGAAACCAAAAGGCGTTTGACTTGTTTGATAGGATGTGCATACATTCAGCATGCTACATAAATCAGGTGTGCTTATGAGATGTAGCATTCTCCCATCACAAGGATGGTGTCACTCTGGATAGAAATCAGATAATGTAGCCAACAGGATACTAATCTTATTCTCGATCTTTTAGACCTGGGATATGAAAAACTGCTGTTTCATCAAATTTAGCCCTTTCACGCTGGGCCTTCATGTGGTCTTGCTGTTCTGTTTGTAAAGTCTGGAGACTGAAAGCAGAGGTGGTCACAGGGCCAGATCCATCAGGATGTGTAAGGGGGGACAGAACGGGGCACCCTGCATCCACACTGCTGTTGCTCTTCAGATCCAGCATGGTGGGAATGCTATCTGGATGCAAACACCGAAGTGGAGCTGAGCCGCCTCTGTTTGGTTTGTATGAAAGGGCACAAGTGAGCAACGGTAGCATAACAAGGATGCTGTGTTTGCAAAAATAGAGTTCAATCTGTTTTAATAGAGCTTCAGTGTGGTGTTAGAGGAGAGGTTTCAACACTGGCATATAGGAAACTATCATTAGAAAGTAATGCAGCACTTACTAATGGTGCAGGGAGACGTGGGGAGAGACCATCTGGAAGAGTCTCCCTAAAAGGAGATCATACGTCAGATTAAGATGTAAGGCCATCAGGTCACCGATCCATCAGTGGTGGGGGTTCATACTGGTGCTGTTTTCAGTCTCATTAGGCCTGACCTCATGTGACCAGGGGGCTGATAGAGATGCAAAGCCTGCATGAAGCCTGCAGGAGTGCCAGGGCCTTAAGACACTGTGGCTCAGCACTCTTAACTTCAGTTGTTGAAGATTTTCACACCTCCAAAACCTCTCAGGTACTGATGCTTTTCTTTATACAGTCATTTCAGCCTGATATTTGTCACAAAGCTGGTGATACAGTAAGTTTTGAATGCATCTGGGCATGTTTTCCCTCGTTAAAGCGTAACAGGCTTTGCATCGTCTTCCCTGAGCAGAGGAGGCACAGCAGTTGGGCAAAGTCCATTTAGGTGACTGGTGCGCTGGAGTTTCACGCCCAGCTTTTTGCTTCCTGTGTTTGCCTTATCACAAAAACTACAGCAACATGCTTTAAAGCTGCCGTCGGCAGGTTTTCAAAATTCCGAGTCTAAAGTCGGAAAATTCGAACTGATACAACTTTCAGGTCCCTCCCCCAACCTCTACCTCTACCCCTCCCCCTCTGTGGACGAGGTTGTGCACGTGAGTTCACACCAGTGTGCGCGCACACAAGTTGGGGCAGACCCACACTCAGATAATAGATAAATAATAAACCTAACGTGATTGGTTAAAAACAGCCGGGAGCGCTCGATTTTTGCAAGCATGATTACAGGCTTCAGAGGGAGCTACAGAATTCGGGATTTTTCCTAAACAGCCTATTTAATATTCTACTTCCAGAATCCCATGACAGTTCAAGCTAATATGACTAAAAAAAAGTTGCCGACCGCAGCTTTAAAGCTACAGATTATCTGCAAAAAACAAAGGGATAAACAGCAGAGAATAGAAATGTATTTCTGATGTGAGCCCATGGATTACCTGAGCAGGCAGGAATTCCAACCCACGCCTGCTGACTGCAGTGCCACCTGCGATGCTCAGGTGGAATCACAGAGGATGGTGAAAGTAGGAAAGTGTTGCTCCACTGCTATGGTTCCCTCCTTTTCCTGACCCGTCCCTGTCTTTTGTCCAGGTTCTCTATGGGAAGGTGAATGTCCGATGTTTTGACAAGCTGGAGGACAGGCTAACTGTGAGCGGAGTCCCACCTCACTTTGAGCCCCCCTTAGCACCGCTGCAGATGGCCTCCGTGTGGCGCTCTGTGCTCCGCTCAGCCACCGAGTACTCAGAGAACAGCGGGCCGTGCCTCCTCACTCCTGTACGGGATAACCTGCACCAGGTCGACGCGGTGGAGGGCCCCGCTGCTTTCCTGGATATCCTGGCACCTCCTTATAATCCAGATGACGGGCGGGACTGTCACTATTACAAAGTCCTGGAAACTGTAGCAGAGGAAGGAACAGATGCAAAATGCAACCCAGAGCAGCTGGGAGAGAAGGGGGAGAAAGAAGAGGAGGCATGGCTGCTAGAAGTCCCGCAGCCAGAGGACTTCTGGTGTGGTGGGGAGGCTTACCCGGGCCCTGCAGTCTCCGTCTGAGTCGCTGCGGTGGATGACAGACATGACATTTCCGTGGGAAAGCCAAATATTTGAGTTATTGTTACCTGGATGTCAGGAGGATGGAAGCTTTGTTCAAGGACACTACATCAGAGCAGAGGCTTGGAGAAGGAAAGCAGGACTTTGCGTTCCTTATTTGGTAGTTTTCTTGGGACCATTAAGTTGCCTTCTACACATATGAATGTTATCAGCCCAACCGTGTGAGTAACGGGGCATAATTAGACACTCTGCTGTGTTCTGTGGGGCTTGGAAGGCTTTTTCCATGTTACCTTTGCTGCAGAAGACCGTGACATTGTGACACGTTTTTACGCCTAAGCCTGGAACTTAAGTCCTACCTGCCTTATTTGCTAATATTTGTATACTTATTTCTATTATAGACACTCGTTTCTTCTTCCAAAGTGCACACACTACAATATACATGCTTAGTTTTCTTTTCATGCCCTCAAAGTATTGTAGATAACATGGTCTCTGAAAGGTCGGTGACATAAAGGTGACGTCCTGTGATGTATCAGACAGCCACTTCACCTCATGCCACTCAATCCAGAGTTTCTGTATTCATCAAATCAAATCAAACTTTATTTCTGTAGCACTTTTCATTCTAAAGTAGCAGCACAAAGTGCTTTACATAATCAAATCAATTCATGCAGAAACTCAAAAAACAACATCACACCGACAACCACACTGCACACATATTCCCCCCCCCCAGCTGGGAGCCAGCCCACCAATGACCGCCACCACGGGGAACCGCCCAGATCAGGGCAGGCGGGCGTCCACACCACAGCCAGGGCTGCATTGCAGGATCCCCCAGCCTCCCCTGAACCAGGGCCATCCCCACTGCAATGATCCCACAGACCGAGCCGGCATAGTCCCCGGTGTGGAAGATCCCCATGAGGAAAAACCCTGGATAAATAAGTGTATAATAAGTATATAATAAAATAATTCAAAGATAAATATTTAAAATAATGGATGAATAGATAAAAGTAAACTAAACCAAAACAAACAAATATATATGTAATAAATGAATGAAATGAAATCCAGGTGTAAGCTAAACTAAAAAGGTAGGTCTTTAACCTCTTTTTAAAAACATCAACATTCTCTGCAGCCCTGAGCTTCTCTGGCAGGCTGTTCCACAGATGAGGTCCATAATAGTAGAACGACGTCTCACCATAAGTTTGAGTTCGAACTTTAGGAACAACTAAAAGGCCGGTACCAGAGGACCTCAGAGTCCGCGAGGGCTCATAATTTAAAAGCAGATCAGATAGATAAGAAGGCCCAAACATTTACACATTTATAAACGACTAAAAGAACCTTCAAATCAAGCCTGTATTTAGCACATACAGCATAATCTGATGTGTGTATATAAGACGTGTATTAAAGATGAAGTGAAAGCCCTTAATTGGATACAAGTATTAGAGATGGAAGCCGTGTTAGAGATGTTGGACGTGGTGATGATGTAAAAGCAGCACCTTTTCTTTTCTACTGTCGAGCTTTTCCAGTTGAAAACTCCTGTCATGTTACTGTATGCTATCTGAGCTTATACTCTGACTGTTGTTTGGCCTGCATGTGACCCCACACACGTCTGGATGTCAACAGTAACTATGTTAGTTTAAACTTGAATGTATGAAGAACAATAAAGCGGACTGGGATCCTCATCTGTATCATTCCTGAGTTTCAAATAAAGATCATGCACAGCTTCAGTTATTAATTACCTTTCATCTGAAAGTAGTCTGGCAGGTTTAAATCTGCGCAGGTACGTGTTTCCATACTACATGCATACACCGATGGTTGCATCAGGAGGCAATTTGACAAGTGACCTGGAGAAGCCGGATGCAGATGCAGATGCAGATGCAGATGCAGATGACTGTCACCTGGACCCGGACCTGTGTGTCCTTCTGTGGGTTTTCCTCTGCTGCTCCAGTGTCTTTCAACAGTCCAAAGACATACAACACGTTCAATTACACTGCAGGTAAAATAGATTGATGCCTGCATATGCTGAAAAATACTCAATCCCATTATGGATGCTTAGCTGAAGTTTAATCTGGTAGATTACCTTCATGATTATGATACTGATTTACAATCTCTGACATCACAAAAGCTAAGTGAGACCCTGATGTGGTTGTCTTACTTTGGTCAAATTTGAAAACTTTCTGCTGCTGTAACATACTATTTAAGTGTTGTATGGTTGCATCCCCCTTCCACCACCATCCTGCCACAGATCCCATTTAGCCTCCTCTTCACTGCCATCCCTGCAGTTGCTGGAGGCATGCCCTGACCGGGAATCAAACTCATGAGCTCATGTACCAAGGGCAGAGACGATACCACTTTGCGGAAGTGGGATATTAATGCGAGCGAGAAACTTCGAACTGAAGCCATGCTGGCTGGACGTCACTTAGATCGATAAGGTGTGTGTCAGCTGTTGGGAGACCAGTACATAATGATGGAAAGGGTTCCTGGAACAAGACATTCATGGAATAGAGCGGACACTCTCACATTGCTGGAATGCTACTGTTCCAGCAATCCCAGAGAGAAGGGATATATGCAGAGGATGTGGGACCAATGTGGGATATTTCCCAACCCAACATCTAAACTATGTTAGGAAACAACTAGAGATTGATCAGGTACAACAAAGATGTGACGGCAACAGGTCAGGGGATTCATCATCATCCCCACCTGACAATGGGTACCAAGCCCCATTGGAAAGCCCTGATAGCTTTAACACAAGGGCAGCTGACTTCAGATGGAAGATAATGAATAACCTGGATACCTGGAGCCTGCTAGCCCTTTGCCAAAGGCTAAGAGACAAAGTACCTTCTGAAAGTCTCCTAAAAGATGTGAATGCAGCAGATACCTACTGGAACCATCACAGAGACAAACGGTCCAGTGATCATCCTTAGTTATTAACAGGGACTAAGTTATGAATCAACCAGTCAGTCGCATCATACCTAATTTGTTGACCACAAACTAATAATTTATTTCCTGTTGAAGAAAATAGAATGTTAAGTTTGCTCTTAGTGCAATCAGATTTTTAAAACTGAAAGACTCTGACATTGACCGCCAAAAATAATCAAATTCAAACAAAATTCTTCAAAAAGACAACAAGCAGAAAAAGATCTTCATCTGGACCAACAGTTCTCCCGCACTCCAACACAGTTCAGAATCATCATCAGTCCCTGGTTGTTGTTGTCTGGTTCTCCTCTTCATGATGCCCCCCCACACCATCACAGACGCTTGCTTTAGATCTTTCTCTGAGAACAGCCTGGATGCTCTTTCTCTGCAGTTTGTCCCAGAAGCAGCTGAAAGGTGGACTCATCTGCCCACAGAACACGTGTCCACTGTCTTTCTGTCCATCTGAGACGAGCTGGGCTCCAGAGAACTGGGCCGTGTTTCTGCACAGAGCTGATATATGGCTTCCTCCTGGTGTGGGGCAGCTTCAGCTCACATTTCTGGATGCGGCCATGGACCGTGTTGAGTGGAAATGGTTCTCCCAGCTCCTCCTGAGCCCATGTGGCCGTATGGATCATGGTGGCTGTTACATGCCAGGCATGTATGTGTGAGTGTGTTTGTTGTGTCTGTGTCTGTGTCTGTGTCTCTCCCCCCTCCCCTGTGTCTTTTAGGTGCTTACAGCAGAAATGCTGTTCACCTGTGCAAGCAGGCTCGGCTGCTCATTGGCCCTCTACCTCCCCAGCTCGCCTATGGTGACAAGGGAGAGGCCTTAAAATGGAGGACATCCCAGACCTTTGGTCCCTTTTTGGTTTTTGCTTGTGCTTGTTGCTGTCCTCATCTGGCTAAGTAGTGTCTCTGACTCTTAATTTGGACTGTATGTGGTGGGAGGTTTTGGGTCTAGGTAAGTTGGGGTACCCTTTACATTTGTTCATGCACGTAGGTGAAAATTGTTATCTCACTAGGTTTATTGGTTGTGCCACTCCTGTAATGTTCTTTTGCTAGAGAAGCCAGTTAGCCATTTTGTTTGCACTTTATTTTCTTCAGAGGTAGTTTAGGTAGGCCTCCTTTTGTTATATTAATTTAATTTGTTTTGGCACAATCTCTTTATCCTATCCTCCCCCACTTCAGTGTGTCTTTTTATTTTAATAAACCACGTTGTTCACTTTCACTGAGACTTGTTTGATTTCATTGGTTGTCGAGTTAATGTCTGCTGACTGGGTCACCAAGTGGACGTAACAGTGGCTGTATGGATCACGGTGGCTGTATGGATCACGGTGGCCGTATGGATCACGGTGGCAGTATGGATCATGGTGGCTGTATGGATCACGGTGGCCGTATGGATCACGGTGGCAGTATGGATCACGGTGGCAGTATGGATCACGGTGGCAGTATGGATCACGGTGGCAGTATGGATCACGGTGGCTGTATGGATCATGGTGGCCGTATGGATCACGGTGGCAGTATGGATCATGGTGGCTGTATGGATCATGGTGGCCGTATGGATCACGGTGGCAGTATGGATAATGGTGGCAGTATGGATCACGGTGGCCGTATGGATCACGGTGGCCGTATGGATCACGGTGGCCGTATGGATCACGGTGGCAGTATGGATCACGGTGGCCGTATGGATCACGGTGGCAGTATGGATCACGGTGGCTGTATGGATCACGGTGGCAGTATGGATCATGGTGGCTGTATGGATCACGGTGGCCGTATGGATCACGGTAGCCGTATGGATCATGGTGGCTGTATGGATCATGGTGGCCGTATGGATCATGGTGGCTGTATGGATCACGGTGGCCGTATGGATCACGGTGGCCGTATGGATCAAGGTGGCTGTATGGATCACGGTGGCAGTATGGATCACGGTGGCCGCATGGATCACGGTGGCCGCATGGATCACGGTGGCCGCATGGATCATGGTGGCTGTATGGATCATGGTGGCCGCATGGATCAATGTGGCTGTATGGATCATGGTGGCCGCATGGATCATGGTGGCAGTATGGATCATGGTGGCCGTATGGATCAAGGTGGCAGTATGGATCATGGTGGCCGCATGGATCATGGTGGCCGCATGGATCAATGTGGCTGTATGGATCATGGTGGCCGCATGGATCAAGGTGGCAGTATGGATCATGGTGGCCGCATGGATCATGGTGGCCGCATGGATCAATGTGGCTGTATGGATCATGGTGGCCGCATGGATCATGGTGGCAGTATGGATCATGGTGGCCGTATGGATCAAGGTGGCAGTATGGATCATGGTGGCCGCATGGATCATGGTGGCCGCATGGATCATGGTGGCTGTATGGATCATGGTGGCAGTATGGATCATGGTGGCAGTATGGATCATGGTGGCCGTATGGATCAAGGTGGCAGTATGGATCATGGTGGCCGCATGGATCATGGTGGCCGCATGGATCAATGTGGCTGTATGGATCATGGTGGCCGCATGGATCATGGTGGCAGTATGGATCATGGTGGCCGTATGGATCAAGGTGGCAGTATGGATCATGGTGGCCGCATGGATCATGGTGGCCGCATGGATCATGGTGGCTGTATGGATCATGGTGGCCGCATGGATCATGGTGGCTGTATGGATCATGGTGGCTGTATGCATCAAGGTGGCAGTATGGATCATGGTGGCTGTATGGATCATGGTGGCCGTATGGATCATGGTGGCTGTATGGATCACGGTGACTGTATGGATCATGGTGGCTGTATGGATAATGGTGGCCGTATGGATCATGGTGGCTGTATGGATAATGGTGGCCGTATGGATCATGGTGGCTGTATGGATCACGGTGGCCGCATGGATCATGGTGGCCGTATGGATCATGGTGGCTGTATGGATCACGGTGACTGTATGGATCACGGTGGCCGTATGGATCATGGTGGCCGTATGGATCATGGTGGCTGTATGGATAATGGTGGCCGTATGGATCATGGTGGCTGTATGGATAATGGTGGCCGTATGGATCATGGTGGCTGTATGGATCACGGTGGCTGTATGGATCACGGTGGCAGTATGGATCATGGTGGCTGTATGGATCACGGTGGCCGTATGGATCACGGTGGCCGTATGGATCAAGGTGGCTGTATGGATCACGGTGGCAGTATGGATCACGGTGGCCGCATGGATCACGGTGGCCGCATGGATCACGGTGGCTGTATGGATCATGGTGGCCGCATGGATCAATGTGGCTGTATGGATCATGGTGGCCGCATGGATCAATGTGGCTGTATGGATCATGGTGGCCACATGGATCATGGTGGCAGTATGGATCATGGTGGCCGTATGGATCAAGGTGGCAGTATGGATCATGGTGGCCGCATGGATCATGGTGGCCGCATGGATCATGGTGGCTGTATGGATCATGGTGGCCGCATGGATCATGGTGGCTGTATGGATCATGGTGGCCGCATGGATCATGGTGGCTGTATGCATCAAGGTGGCAGTATGGATCATGGTGGCTGTATGGATCACGGTGACCGTATGGATCACGGTGGCCGCATGGATCATGGTGGCCGTATGGATCATGGTGGCTGTATGGATCATGGTGGCTGTATGCATCAAGGTGGCAGTATGGATCATGGTGGCTGTATGGATCACGGTGACCGTATGGATCACGGTGGCCGCATGGATCATGGTGGCCGTATGGATCATGGTGGCTGTATGGATCACGGTGACTGTATGGATCACGGTGGCCGTATGGATCATGGTGGCCGTATGGATCATGGTGGCTGTATGGATAATGGTGGCCGTATGGATCATGGTGGCTGTATGGATAATGGTGGCCGTATGGATCATGGTGGCTGTATGGATCACGGTGGCTGTATGGATCACGGTGGCCGTATGGATCACGGTGGCCGTATGGATCATGGTGGCCGTATGGATCAAGGTGGCAGTATGGATCATGGTGGCTGTATGGATCATGGTGGCTGTATGGATCATATTATTAATATGTAAATAACTGATAAATGGACTGTACTTATACAGCACTTTTCGAGTCTAGTTCCACTTAAAGTATTTTTTACACTAGATTCACACACATTCACAAGTACTCATACAGCCCATTTTAGTCTGTCCACTGTTACAGGCAATGCACTGCTTTTTCTGCATCACACATGTGGGGCTCAGTGCCTTGCCCAAAGATACTTTAACATGTGGTCCAGGGAAGCCTAGAATGAAATCATGACCTTCTAACTGACGGACGATTGCACCTCTTCCTGAGCTACTGGAAAGTTCCAGTGCTGTGGCAGACATCCTGCTTTTTTTTCTGTACCAAAATAGTCTCATGCATCATTAAAGTTATCAAATAAAAATTAAATAAAGAATCATATATTTTACTCAAAATGCACAAATAACCTGAAAAATTCCCCAAATATAAAGACATTCTTAAGTTGATTTAAAAGCTAACTTTTCTACAGTAAAAAAAAAATTGTAATTCTACAGTGTCTCTCTTTTATTTTACATATATTTTCCATATTTCAAATATATCGATATATCAACTGAAGTACAGAAACGGACTCTGAATAAATGTCTAATGTTAAGTAATGCAAAAAACCCCTTATAACTGCGAATAATCATCAAATTTTCATTCATTTAAATGAAATTGAGATTTATTTATTTTTTTATAAAAAGGTTGTTAAATTACATTTGGGGGAGGACTTTGACTGAAGTCACTTTCATGCTGGCTGGCACAAAGACTCATGGGAGTTTTAAATTCAAGTCCAAATTCTTCATTTGTGATGTAGTTGTAGGAGGCGGTTATTGTGATGAATTTGAACTTTGGTGTTTGAGAACATTGTTGGTGTTTAATGAATAAATGGCAACCATGATGGTTCTGTGATGTATCCGGTGTGTCTCTGCGTGTCAGTTAGCTCTGAGCTTTACTGCAGATCATGACGCGGTGGTGGTGTGGCTGCAGCGACTGAGAGCTGCTCAGGGTTTCTGTGAACGTCCTCATATCAAAGTACAACTTATCTGCCACAACTTAAGTGTGTTTCCAAATGAAGTCTGATCAATTATTATCACCAGTTATAATACCCTGTATTTTAGAAAAAAATAATATGATTATCTATAGAAAAGAATTTAAGCCTGGACAGTTTTTAATTCATTTTGGCACCTAAGCTGCTGTTTACAGGTATTTTTTTATTTTACTCTTTTTTTCAAATGTACCCCACATTCCTGGTTACAAGGTTTGTTGCGGGCACAACTTTTAATACTGTAGTCCAAAGCCTCATCATCCTGTAGTTATAGCTACAAATGGATTCAAACACATATATAAGAAAGGAAGGGAACACAATATGTGTTGTAGAAAATAATATCTGCAGTTCTGAAAGGGAGCAGAGAGCAGCTGAAACAGAACTCAGTACTGAGTAACCCAGAATACACCTGAACCACCTTCAGTAAGTGTGAGGTTTAATGTTTCTGAGTTCCAGTTTTATTGTCACAAAAATTATTGTGCTACAGTTGCTGATGAGGACAGGGGAGTGCAGGGGTTAGGGTGCATGTTCACCAAGGTGCAAGTACAGGATGATCAAGACCTAAGTGGATTATCTTTATTTGGTCAGTTTGCAGAGGGCCACTCTTTCTTTGGGAAGAAGGGAAAAGAAAACATTTTCCTCTAGCACACACACAAGTTTTAGAGCATTTAGGCAAATCTGTGGCTGTAAAATGCTTGTCAGGAGGCCTGCTCATCCATCTGTTCAGAAAGAAAGAAAGAAAGAAAGAAAGAAAGAAAGAAAGAAAGAAAGAAAGATTTGTTTCTATATGTTTTAATCCACGGGTAATCATGTCTGATGTTGCTTAAGTATTTTCTATATTCCCATCATAAGCAGTTTATGAGAGGAGAACATTCCTTCTTTCATTTCTACATGATTGTCCACAGCTTTGATCAGTGTCCTCCCAGCTGAAGCAGGCCTTTGCTTGGACACACAACTTCCGATGGGAAGAAGAAGGTGGTTTTCCATTAAATGAGCGTTTTTCTGTTCGGTTCTCTTAAACGGTGTCTCTTTAAGTTAGCAGGATTTTTATACAAGTCTTCGCGTAATGGATGATTAAGGCGTTAAAGCTCACGAAGAGAAGCACGGCATGGTGATTAGAATAAAAAAAAAGAAAAGGAAAACCTCTCCTACACGCAACTGGAAAAAGAAAAGAAAAAATAGGATTTTTTTTAACCTTTTAGCTTCAGGTCTCCACATCGACAAACCCGAAAGAGAACATGAATAACCAAGAATATAAAAAACC
This sequence comes from Odontesthes bonariensis, assembly GCF_027942865.1. NCBI lineage: Eukaryota > Metazoa > Chordata > Actinopteri > Atheriniformes > Atherinopsidae > Odontesthes > Odontesthes bonariensis. The sequence goes on along the minus strand of NC_134528.1, from coordinate 31,330,540 downwards.
TGCCAAATATATCGAATGTGTCAGAGGACAGGAAGTTCTTTTAAAATAAACGGATACATAAATACATAAATGAATGGACTATAAGGCCAGCACATTTTTCTAAAATCATTTCTGTCGCTGTAGGCAGCTTCATCCGCATTTCTCCTTTTCACAAAGTAGACCAGCGCAGATCTCTGATTCAGGGTTGCTTCTTTTAAACCGTAAAGTTCGTCCTAAAGGAACGGCCGGAGTGAGATGGAGAGCCGGGTTTGAGCTTTACTGTGATGACTGATTTGGCCTTAAGAACCGCGGAGTCTGACCGTGTAAACTGATCCCGACTGTTGCGACCTGCCAGCTAAAAGAAAAATGCGGGTATTTGCATGTATGTGCTTCCAGATCACTGTTTGATAGTCACCTGATGTGATACCTAAATAAAAAGTGAGTGGGTAAAAACTGAGTCAGAGATGCCACTGGTGACGCAGCGTGGGGTTTACCCTGAAATTTCCAACATCAACAAGTATTGAGATGAGGTTGAGATTAAAGCAGTTATTCCTGTTAGGCTGCTGGAATGAACCAAACTGTGTTTATCATCTGCACACATTTAATAAGGTTCAAAACACACGTCACAACAAACATATCAGGTCGGTAAGAGCTCAACATATTTACACCTTTTTACACATGGAACACAACAGCGGAGTTACACGAGACGAAATGTGTACAAAAATAGAATGTCTTCAAAGTTCCCATATTAAAGGACATATTTACATTGCATTAGAAGCGTCCTTGATCAGTCAGTGTACAAAGGACACACAGCAAGGCACTGGAGGGGAGATACAGTCACAAACAGATAGGTTAAAATTAAACCTTTGTCAATCAAATAATTTAACTCTATTTTTATTTCTGTAAAACGTTATTGCAGTTATTTCACATCTACCAGCGCGGGCTGCGCGCACATTACAAGATACATTACAAACGCCCTGTTAAGTTCTTCTGAATTAATGGCTAGATTTACTCTTATGTTCGGTAGAGTGCGCGGGCAAAGTGCATTCTTTCAATACGTTCTGCAGCAGGAACCAATGAGTGTGCGTAATAGCGCAGGACTGCACAGAAGTTGTTCATTTCTCACCATCCTGTGGATTAGTCTGCTAAGTTCAGTTCTCAGCGGTTTCACGGTGATTATCTGAGTTCTTACATGTCAGGGATTAGTGTGCGTCGCGCTGCCAGGGGAGCAGAGTTTTCCAGGGAAGCTTATGAACAGATCCCGTTGGTCGCACTAATGCAGCCCGACTGACGCTCCAACACGGAGCTGGTGGACGAAGAGGAGGACGAAGAGGAGACCGTGGAGGACTTCCTCTCCTTCTGCCTCAGGTGGATTTTAGTGTGTCTTTTCCTCTCGTCACTCCGAGCAAACTTGCGGCCGCAGAAATCGCAGGCAAACGGCTTCTCTCCAGTGTGCGTGCGGATGTGCGTGGTGAGGTGGTCGCTGCGGCTAAAGTTGCGCATGCAAATCCGACATTGGAAAGGTTTGTGTCCAGTGTGAATACGGATGTGCCTGGTCAGTTCGTCTGAGCGTGAGAACCGCCGGTCGCAGCCCTCCGCCGGACAGGGGTACGGCCGCTCGTGGATGGGCGTTTTGCTGGGTCGGTTCGGATATTTTCTTGGCCGCAGGATCGGCCTCAGAGGCAAGTTTTGTGGGCTGTAGGCAGAGGGGAGCCTCGGTGGTCCTCCTTCCGGGCCACCAGCACTTGGACCTCCTAACGTAAAGTTCCGGATAGTGTTCAGTGGGGTCAAGGGTGGAGGGACACGGAACGGATCCAGCGGACATGGGACGAACGGTTTCCGATCCTGGATACTTGCTGTGTGCATGTCGCGCTGACAAGCTGGCTGGAAGAAGCCCGAATAGTCGGGAATGATGGGGAAAAGCCCCGGCCCTTCTGAGCCACCTGGCTGCTTAGGGGAAGAATATGAGGGTGGAGGATAGGAGCCTATTGGGCAGGTGGAGGTGGACAGAAACGCGGAGGGATCCTGGTACATCTCCCCGCAGCCAGATGAAGAGTACGGAGGCGGGGGGGAGTACAGGTGATGGGGGTGATCTATGTCTGCCTGGCTCTGAGCCGCCATGGTGCAGCTCAGATTTCCGCTGGAAAAGTGATGTGGAGACCCTGATGAGGCCGGAGAGGAAGACGCTGAGGAGGAGGGAGGAGGAGGAGGCGGCTGGGCCACGTTGAAGATGCCCGAAACGATGTTGATGACCCCCTCGGGGTTCCAGTTACCGGGATACTGGGAGTCGATGGAGAACTTTCCCATGTATGTGAAGGTCTGGTTCCGATGGGATGCGGGCTGAGAGAAGCCGCCAGAGTAGGAGGAAAGGTCCACTGAGCGTTTGTCTGCGCTCATGTCAGCGCCCAGCAAGCCATCTGCGGGAGGAAAGGACATGAATCATAAAGCTGTGCTCACTACGAAGAAGAGAAGAGAAAAGAGAACTTTCACTGACAGAGTCAGCGCATCTCTTTAATCTCTCTGTCTCAGGCTTTTGATGAAGCTTATTTACGCTAACTTTGTTTCTGCACTGTGGTGATTTAAAGCAGAACATTCTTTAATGATTGATAAACAGCTACAACTTTATATTGATAAGTACACATACAACAGACGACCACCTTACCTGCTGCCATATTGATCTGTTCGTAATGCGCTCCTAAATCGGTGTTGGGGAAGATAGCCACTGAGGTCGGCAAGCTGGAGGCGATATCATCCACGGAGTACACGCTTTCCGCTCCAGGATGCACGAACCCCCCGAGATTCACCGGCACTTTCTCCAGAGTTTTAGCCGTCATTGTGCAGAGAACAATCAGAACTTAGGTGTGTGCACGTCTTTCTTTTTCTTTCTATTCTTCTCCTCAAACTACTGACTGATCAGAATGTGAAAGCCGGCAGGTTGGAGTTGTCACTGCATGTCTCTGTCGGTGGTTATCTGCGGGAGAGGAGGCGCTCCGCGTCTCTGCTGCGCTTCATGCGCTCTGCTGACAAAGTTAGAGTAAAGTAACGGGAGCGGGGCCCCTCACACAACTATGTATATATGGGGAACCTTTATCAATACGCACACTACGTCATTACCCAAATTTGGAGTGGGAGGGGTGATGAGAGTAAAGACGGTCCTGATGGTGATTGGCTGAGAAGCTCCGTGACGATTTCAAAGGGAATCACTTGTCAGTGGAGAGCCCGCTGTTCCATGCGCGATAAGACAGAACTGTTTCCACTGGCTGCCAGATTGCTACAGTTCCCCATCAAACTTCACACCAGTAACAAACTACAGCCTGTCGCTGTAACCTTTGGTCTTTCTTCCAAAAAAACTTTTTTTCTTTGGTAATAAACCATCGCGCATCTCGTATCCACCCGCGCTGTGATATCAAAAGAGGAATTCCGGTTGAGCTTCTGAACCCATAAAAGGTTGAATCCGGTACGAAAGGGAACACCTCCTCGGCTCCATATATGGGTTCTTTTCCGTAATTTGATAATCGGAAAGTGACGAGTTTTACCGAGCTGAGAGAGACAAAGGCATAACCACAACCAAATGAAGCGGCCAGATGAGTGGAATTTACTCCTCTGGGTGCGATAGGCTGCTGGGCTCGGAAACTTCTGACGGTCGGATTTGACTATGCTCTAGGAAAGAGTCGATTTAGTTCACTGTTGAGTTAACTATAGACCTGTAGAGATATTTTTAGAGCTTAGGAAAAGAAAAGCAAAGTGTGTAGATGCCGGGAGAATGGGGCGTGAGAAATAAACACGCAGGACAAATAAAGGTCCACACAAATAAGACATAACCTGTTCAGGTTCTCTCTGAAAGGCTTTCATCAGCGTGCTGCTGTCAGGTGGCAGGATGTGTTCAAATGACGATTCAATGAAAATATCAAGCAGGCTTCTTTTTACATGTGGATGTTTCAGTGATCCTTAAATCTGCTCAATCTGAGGCTGCTGTAGTTGATTTATTTGTCCCCTCAAAACACACACTTCTGCGGAACCTTTAGGAGGTGTCCCTCCCATTAACACACACACCCACCCACACACACACACACACACACACACACGCACACACACACACACACACACACACACACACACACACACTGATAGATACACAAGTCATTGACTTGTTCTGCTCTATTTGATGTGTAAAGTCCCTCCGTGGGTGGACCAAGATGATAGACAGAAAACAGAAAATATTGGGCACCTTGGGTGGAATATACTTTCCATTTTGTCTGCTTGTATGTTTGTGTATTGCAAAGCCACATCAAACATTTACCACTGTCTTATAATCTAAATATAGGCTTTTAGTGACCCAAAGCAACCAGACTTCTCAAAAGTCAAATGTTCACTGATCATGACAAAGAAGCCTTTTTCTGATACTGGAAATGGATTTAGGCTGCCATTTCTAGTCATATTTAAGGGTATTAATAGATTACCTATATGATTTTTTTTAACTGGAGGACTTGTTGATTATTAAATTTGTAGTTTTAGTATGTCATAGAACCTATTGGATGGCTGGTCATGAATTATGATGTGCATATTCAAGCCCCTTCCACAACAATTTGTAAGGACTTTTTTTATCCTCCGGTTTATCCAGCATTTTGACTTTATGACCAAAGGCCTCTTAAACTAATGAGAATTTAAAGATCAACCAATGCAGTACATTTAGTCTCTCATTTGAAATGATCAAACATACATACATTTGTATGCTAAATAAGAATGATGGATATAAAACCTTGCACGAGAGGCCCTGTTTGCAGGAGAAGCAGTTGGCTGCCAATATGAAGGTCTTTGGGTGAACTCTCACCCTCCCTGGACCACACGTGGAAGTCTTTAGTCCAGACACTGAACCCCACGTTGCCTCTGATGCATCGTTGGCTGTGAGAATGTGTATGGTAGAAAAAGCACTGTGCAGCCTGTAACATCGTATAGACTGCTGTTTGAGCGTGGGAGAATAAGGCTCATGGTGCAGAAAGCACTTTGAGTGGTCAACTAGACTAGAAAAGCACTTTATCAGTACTGTCCATTTAACATTTTTTCACTTTCCTTCATTTTTTTAAAGGTTTTTTAGGCACTAGAGGCCTCTATTTGACAGTTGGTAGACAGGGAAGGAGACAGAGAGAGTAGGGGGAGACATGCAGCATTGCCCTCAGCCGGGACTGGAAGGCAGCAGCTGTGCCAGGGAACTACATGGGATGCCCACTCAACCAGCTGAGCTATACAGTAACCCAGCTCACTTCACTTTTTAGATCGTTTTTTGTTCATGTTAAATGCCCAATATTTATGTCAAATGGAGTTATTTTTTTTATATAGAGAACACTTCTTTATGAACTGCCTGACATTTGTTAGCTGTTCAGCCTTTCTTTCATAAATAGGTATCATATTTCAATCATGTAACAAATCTGCAAAATGGAACCATTTCACAAGTATCATGCTCTGACTCCCTGTGTTCTTTGGGTTTTTGTATCATCATTATTTTCATTAAATCTTCAAAATCTACTCACCACCTCTGATGTTGTCTGCATTTGGGTCCAACTCCTAACATGACACTGCCTTTACAACTAGGACAGCCGACGGAGCAGAACAGACTGGACGTTATGGTAGTGTTTGATGAGCCCACTCTCAGTAGAAAATAGGTGTTTAAGTTTAGTAGGTGCATAGCCAGAAATACACATTTTGTGTTTGAAAATGATCCCTATACTGTACATGGTTATTACACCACAGGAATAAAAAAACATGGAAATTTAGATTTGTAAGTCCTGACAATTGTATCTACTTGTATGCCCAACCATGTAGATGACTTCTAACTCTTAACTATTTACTTTTAAATCCTAACCATTTGTGGTTGAGAGCACATCCTGAAAGTAAGTAAATGTGACTGGAGTCAGCACTTTGGTGTCTTCCATCATCACCATTCCCTTCCCAGAAGTGTTCCCAATCATTAGTAGAGGGTTTATTATTATTATTTTGATAGATCCTGATCTTTTGTTCATTTCGGTTAGTTTTGCCACTGCCTTGTCACACCTGGTTTCTCTTACTGACTGCTCTCACCTGTTCATTTTGTAATTATTCACTCAGTATATATTCTCTTGGTTTTCCTTTGTTCCTCGCCAGGTCATTGTACAATGTTGCTTTGGATATTGTTGTTTCCTTGTTAGTAAGTTTGTGAGTTAATTTTTACTTGCTTTTGTTTAATTCATTTTTTTTGTAGTCTGTAATTCTGTTATGATCATGCGTGGCTTTGGTGTTAGTTTGGTTTCTAGGTCTTAGGCGGGGGTGAGCAGGTTTTTTTTTTTTTTAAGTATTTTTTGGGGCTTTCCATGCCTTCAATGCCAGGACAGCCGGAGAGAGACAGGAAGCAGGGGGCAGAGAGAGGGGAAAGACACGCAGCACAGGGCCGCTCGGTGCGGGAGTCGAACCGGGGCCAGCTGCAGCGAGGACCACAGCCTCTGCACATGGGGCGGCCGCCCAACCCACCATGCCACCGACCGCCCCAGGGGGTGAGCAGGTTTTCCAGGAAGCCCGGGGTGGAGTCTGGTTCAGCTCCTGAACTCACACTTGCTTTCCATCTGCGCTCATCAATGACGCCTTCATAAGGATCTGCAGGAGGAACCAGTCTTTGCCAGATTGTTCTCATTGTTACAGTAGTAATCCGGCTGACTTATGCGCTCATTTCCTTGTGAAACACTCTATGTACTTACCTTGTTCTCTTGTGCTCCCAGTGTCTGTTACTCTGTTGCTCGTTGCACTCTGGATTGCCAAGCTAAAGGATTTAGCTCTCCACTGTGGATTCTGAGACACCTGCCTGCTCACCACCTGACTGCTTGCCCCACCGTTGACACAGTACCTTCTTTACCACAGCCAGCACCCTCCCCTCCACTCTGGAAACCCTCTTGGACTCAGTAAGGAAAAGTGGAATTCATTATAGACTTCTGCATATTAGTTGCAGAAAGGGGATGGCCACCAAATGCCCTCCAAGGAGTCCTGCTCAATGCCTTTAATGACTAGATGAAGGATCAGCTAGCCTCAAGGGAAGAGCCACTCCTTTGAGGAATTAATTACCATGGCCATTTACATTGACAACCGGTTAGTGGAACGCAGGAGAGTCTGCCGTTCCCATCAACCATCTTTCCAGCGGCCTTCATACCGTCCTCTGGACCACCCCAGTCAGAGTCCTCTTCCCCTGCATAAGATCCTGAGTCTGCAGGTGGGTCGAGCGAGACTCACACCGGAGGAGAGGATTCGTTGTGTGAAGGCAAACAAATGCATCTATTGCAGCTGCAAGGGTCATTATATCTCTGCCTGTCCAATGCAGCCAAAACACAGAGCCACCAGTAGAGGCCCGGATCACTGGTGGGCAGAACTGAAAATTAAACTCCTCCACGTTTTATTCTACCCGTTACCATCCAACTAAGTAACACAACCCGGGAGCTTGTCACCCTTGTGGATTCAGGAGCAGAACAGAACCTGTTGGACCCCAGCCTGTCAGCTTGGTTTACCCCTGGAACCCCTGCTTTCACCCATCATGATCTCAGCTCTGGATGGAGGTATCCTAATTACCATAACACATAAAACCAAACCCATTACCCTAATTGTTTCTGCCAATCACTGCGAGTTAATCGAGTTCCTCCTGTTCCCTACTGTACTCTACCTAGAAGACTATGAGATCTTTGACGAATTTCAATCTGGCTTTTGCAAAAGGCATTCTACTGAAACTGCACTTTTTAGAGTTGCCAATGATATTATGCTGGCAGCTGATTCAGGGGAATACACTGTCTTGGTTTTATTAGATCTATCATCTGCTTTTGATACTGTCGATCATAATATTTTAATCAACTGACTTCACGACATTGTTGGAATTTCTGGTTCAGTTTTACAGTGGTTCTCATCTTACCTGTCAGCCAGAACATTCAGTGTTTGTGCTAATCAGATTGTCTGATTCTGCTGAACTGTCATGTGGGGTGCCCCAGGGCTCGGTATTGGGGCCTATGCTCTTCCTTCTGTATATACTCCCTCTAGGTAACATAATTAAGCAAAACAGAAACGTGACCTACCATCTATATGCAGATGATATCCAGCTGTACTGTACGTTTAAAATTACTGAGCAGCACAAACTGACATCTTTGATGGACTGCTTGACAAACATCAACCAATGGTTGAACAACAATTATTTAAAACTCAACTCCAACAAGACCGAAACATTAATCATTGCACCAGATCACAAAATCCCTGAGATCAAGCAGTTCATTGATAAGGATCTAGGCTGGTCTGTTAAGCCTAGTCTTAGGAATCTAGGTGTTCATTTAGACTCGGCAATGTCTCTCGAGCAGCACTCTAAAGAACTGACCAGAAACTGCTTCTTTCACCTAAGGAACATTGCCAAATTAAGATCACTGGTCTCGAAGGCTGAACTTGAGATGATTATCCATGCTTTTATCTCCTCTCGATTAGACTACTGTAACAGCCTTTTTATCTGTTTTAATAAGAAAGACCTGGATCGTCTCCAGACTGTACAGAATGCAGCTGCACGGCTTTTAACTCGTACTAAGAAAAGAGCTCACATCAGCCCAGTTTTAGCATCCCTGCATTGGCTTCCAGTCCATTTTAGAATCCATTTTAAAATACTGGTCCTTACTTTTAAAGCCCTACATGGTCAAGCCCCTGCATATATCTCTGATCTGATTTATCACCGTACATCTGCCCGTACTCTGAGATCAGCAGGTCAGGCTGTTGGTTGTTCCTCACACACACTTCCACACTCGAGGCGACCGTTCCTTTCAGGCAGTGGCCCCCAAACTCTGGAATGCCTTGCCGCTTTCACTAAGGTGCTCTGAATCAGTGGACTCTTTTAAGAAGCAGCTGAAAACTTTTTTATTTAAGCAAGCTTTTAGTTAGACAGTAGTGAACTTATCTATGTCTCCACATATATATATATATTTATCTTGGTATGTCTCTTTCGTCTTTTATGACTTTATAATTATTCATTTGTTTTATTGGTGGTGTTTTCTTATAATTGTTTTTATGTATTTGATTGTAAAGCACTATGTGATCTTTATCTGTGAAAGGTGCGATATAAATAAAGTTTACTTACTTACTTACCTACTAGCGCAAGTTACGAGTGAGTCTGGTTACCAGAGAAAGAAAGAAAAATATTTTTAGAGGTTGGTGACCAAATAAGTCAATTAATGTACATTTAAAAAGAGTGGAAATACTAATGCTCAGCAATCTTAGAAACAAAGTGGGGGTTGTACCTTCTTCACCACATCCAGAACCCTCCCCTCCACTCTGGAAACCCTCGTGGACTAAGGAAAAGGAAAGACACTCATCTTCTCTTGGACAAATTAGCCTCTCTAACCGCTAACCGTCTCCCTCTCCTCTCAGAGTTACCTGTTCAACTGGATCCGCTCATCGGCTCATCGTTGCACCAACCTTTTAATAAATTTGAGTCTGAATGGTGAGTCATTTATCAGGTTTTCGTTTTTTTTCTGCTTGCAGGTGTTCCTGATGGTTCTCCACCTGGTTACCACAGAGGCCGTAGGATGTTTTCTGTTTAGTCTTTCTACAGATGTTAGTTGTCTGGTTTTGTCTTGTTTTTCCCTGTCTGTTTATTTCTATCTCTGTTTCTTTTCCCTTTCTTTTTCTTTGCTCTCCCTCTTTCCCTGCCCCCCGTCAGGTTCGGCATTATTGTATACCAATATATTATAAATTGTTGTTACTAATAAAAATAGATAAGCAGTACTAGGGAATAAAGGGGAGCTTCCCTTTCATAAACCTTCCCTTCGCAATATAAATGTGTTTGGCATAACACAATATTCAGATTACAATTCTGCTTGCCGTTATGTTGGACAGGATAAGGGGAAAAAAAGGACTCTTCTGTGGCCCTGCTCTGACCAGCTGTTAGCTTTGTCCCCTTGTCAGAATTCCTCTGACAGATATCTGCTGCAAAAAACAAAAACTGCTCGAACTACATATCGTTTAGGACCAGAATGAACTCTGTCTATACAATGATGAAGATGTGGTGGCATTCTCAGAGAGCAGGTGCCAGATAGAGATTGGGTTTGGGCCACATACACACAGAATGATATCAGAAGGTATAAGAAGATCTCACAAACTAAGGTCATTGGGAATTTCTGTGCATGCTGCCAAGTGCATGTCTCTGTGTCGTCCATCCATAAATCCATTTTCTATACACGCTGAATCCAACTCAGGGTCGCGGGGGGCTGGAGCCTGTCCCAGCTGTCATTGGGCAAGTGGCAGGGTACACCCTGGACAGGCCGCCAGTCCATCACAGGCCACACAGAGACAAACCAGACAACCAACCACACACACTCACACTCACTCCTCAGGACAATTTTAGAGACATCAATGAACCTAACATGCATGTTTTTGGACAGTGGGAGGAAGCCGGAGTACCCAGAGAGAACCCACGCATTCACGGGGAGAACATGCAAACTCCACACAGACAGAACCAGCCGGGAGTTGAACCTGGAACCTTCTTGCTGTCTCTGTGTCGTTCTGATCAATAAATTCCCCATAAGAGGCTGTAAAGGTGAGTCTTTGTACATTAACAGTGCTAATATTATCTAAATCATTAAACAATTAAGGACAAATACAACCATGAGCTGACACACATGGAGCTGGAAGCCTGAAATGCAAAACTATACTACTGATGTAATCACTGAGTTACTTGGCATATCATACTTACTGGTTTTCAGTACTGTAATCTGTGTCCGATTTATCTTTTTATGTTAACTTTTTATTACTTTATCTGTTTTATATAAAGATATCATTCTACTCAAGATCTCCTACATGTACTGCTGGTGTTTCACCATGTAGACATGTTCTGGTAAACTGCAACTTTCATCCTCACTGATCTTACTACAGCAGTAACGAGCAGCAGTAATAATGTACGTGAATAAATGTCTCTGTGATGTAATCAGTTCTTGCGGTGTGTGTGCTAGCATAGCATCAGGAGGTAAAGTAAAATTTATGTAATAGGAAATATCCTTTTTAAATTTCTCTCCCCTGTCTTTCTCCTTTGGGATCAATTAGACAAGTACTGTCCAAATTTAAAAGTTTGACCTGATGAAAGCGCTTTTTGTAATTGAAATTGATCTGGAAGGGCCTAAACAATTAGGGGGTTGTCAAGATATTTCACAGAAAAATACAACTGCACAAGAATTAGTACTCATCCCAGGCACCGTTGACGTAAATTTAATAAAATCTATTGAACAGTTGAATAGGGGAAGTTTGTTTTTTTTAAACCTGGATCTTATTTCTGGTGTAAAATACGTTCATCTACTCACCGATAACAGTTTGGTGAAAGTTGACATTATCTGTCTTTATTTCACCAATACTTTAAGACCAATGAATGAATGAACGCGTACTGTTGCACTGTTAGCTCATAGCTGCCGTGTTGTTGTTATTGGGGGCTATCGGGGGCTTTTTCGGGGGCTTTCTACACACACGTCTACTGGGATGACGTCATCGCGCCGCTGCAGCACAGCTTATTCACTCCGTGCTCTGTGACGGTCAGCTAACTTCAGACGGAGTTTGCTACATGGCAGGATATTTATCAGATTTTGACGGTGTGGATGGACGTTCTTACCGGAGTAAATAGTAGCTGTTATGATGCAAACAAGTGGGACAAACTGCCAGTGGAGATTAAATTTTCACCAAATGGAGACATTTTTAAATCCAGGTTAAAAACATTTCTGTTCTCATGAAATCTGCACGATATCTTTGAACTTATCCAGACTGTTGCTTGTTTTTAAATTCATTTAAATTATTTTATTTGTTTCTCTTTATATTCTTTTATGTATTTTAATGCTTCTTCCACTCCCTGCTGCAATGCTTTTATTTTATGTAAAGCACTTTGAATTGTTTGTACATGAAATGTGCTATATAAATAAATTTGATTTGATTTGATTTAAATGAGCTGTGCTGCAGTGGCGCGTGGCGATGACGTCATCCCTCTAAACGAGTGTGTAGAAAGCTCCCTATAAAAATAATAAGAAAAAAAAAGAAAAAAAAACGCTCCCTATAAGCCCCCCCCCGATGGCCCCCAATAACAACAAGCTCGGTATTTTTAAAAGTCAAGTGTGATATTGGTTGTAATTGTCAAGAATAAGGCATTATTACTATTCCAATGTTGCCATAATGCGACCTTTTCATTAAATAATCAATGCAGTATTTCTGTGAATTTAGAAAGTTGAAAATTTGACTTATAACAGTAGAATAATTAATTGAAATGGGAAATGAAGTAATGGACCCAGTGAACATGTGCTTTTTAGAGTATCATGGATATGTTTCCTAAAATTCAAGCTTGTTAACTTTCAAGCAATCATGCTCAGGTTGTACCACAACTTTCACACACAAGAACATACAGGTATCTGCTTATGTGTTTAATTGTTACAGTCATTCAGGCAAAACCCACACTGGATACAGTTTGCTTTTGTTTGCCCACATACTTTTCTGTGTGGGAGTCAAGTGTGTGCATGCAGATGTGTTTAATGTCTCTGAGTAGCATGAAGCGTGACAATGAGTGTGTAACTGTCAACGTTAGAGTGCTAATAGGATCTGAATGAACAAATAGCAGTGTCCCCACAAACTCTCTATTGACTAGCAGTGGAATGCGTATTAAAGACTTTTAGTTTTCCACATCCAGTTTCATGATGATCAAATTATGTATTTACCTATTGGATTGTGGCACTTCCTGCCTTTCATACTCATCAGCTCATTGATATCGTATGTTCACCCCTCAGAAAAGCTTCTCTGAAATAGACCAAATAGTATAGATCAAATCCACCAATTTAAAAAAAACATTGTGCAAACAGATTATAACAATTGTTGCTTGTCTCTGTGTGGATGTGTTTTTTACCTCTAACTAAAATTAAGTCATTTTCTCCAGTTTTGAGTAATTTTCAAAAAGAGTAAACACAGAATCTTACAACTAAACGTTACATTTAAAAAACTTGTATATGAACAAAATGTCTTAAAATGCTGTGTTAGGGGTTGATGGAGGGTGTCAAGTTGTAAACGTAACACAGGTTGTTAGAAGAGGGTGGAGCATTTGTTACCTGCCGTGAAGCACTGATATAAATTTGGTGACCTAAAACCGTTATAATAATGAAAACATCTCAGATGTGGTTTGGACCAAAGGTGTGTGGTATCAAACACCAGGACATGAGCAGCAGTTCTTGAAGTCCTGCCAGCACCCTGTTCGTTTGTGGTTAGTCCAACTGCTACAAGGTGTTCATCCCAACTGGCACAGTTGTGTGGCCTGTTTGGTCCAAGCTAAAGTCGGAAACATCTTTCCACCCAGCCATTTCTCTCACATCTAACATGTTGGCTATGCGAGCCAATTGTTTGCTTGCTGTCCAATATCCATTAAGTATTGAAATGTTGCATTGTGAACAAAAACATTACAATTCAGCATAATGACAATCAAGTAAATAGAAAGGAATCCTGAGTAGGAGGGGAAGTAAAAACTGTGGGAAACGTGCAGTGAGTGCAGCTGAGTGCCGTATTAGTGCTCTCTTGCATTGTCATGACATCGGTAAATACTGAACATCTACAATAATTCATCATGTAAGCTTCTTCTCCAAAGAGATCAAGGGAAATGAGTGTGGACTGGTGATCGTGGTCATGGCAATATTTTGTAAAAATGCAACTTTTGGTCCGTGGACCAATGTAGCTTTTTATACATTCAATAAGATTAGGCTGAAAAAATATGCATGATGATACTGTATATTTACCTCATCTGATACTACTTTTGCTCAAGCTAAAGAGGACTGAAGTGCAACAGCAAATATAAAGCCTGTGCACACAAATAGAGTTGCTTTTAATGTGAAAAGCTGTGTCTTCAGGGTCCTGTCCCTTTCTAACCATCATATCAGTGCCCACCACCACACACACTAATTCCATTTTCCTTGAGGTGGAAGATCGTTACCCCTAATTCTGAAAGTCACTGCTCCTAAGTCCATAATTCTTCCTTTAAAGCTGCTTGCTTGCTATCATGACTGTTGTCTTTGTTGCATCTCAGACTTACAGCTTTCATCGCTCGCTGTGTGAAACATGAAAGCAAGTGGAAATGCTCTGATACTGGTCCAAGATAGAGGAGGGAAAAGAAAAGAGAGCAACTGGAGTAATGGATAAAAGAAGAAATCTGTCGATCACACAGACATGCCTTGTATGAGACACCCTGACTGGGGGGGCAAAACAACTTCAAAGTAACTATTCTGCATCCCAGTCCTGAGCTCATAATGTCTTTCAGGAGATTTAACACAAAGTTTTCTTGTTTAAATCTATTCCAAATGAGTACACTGTAAAGAAAAAAGAATAATAACAATCGAGGGTGATTATTTAAATAGTACTTAGGATAAGAGTACAAAAAAGTAGAATAACAGAAAGTTTACAGTATAATGTGATATTGACATGATTATGCTCACAACGGCTCAAAAAAATGTTTCTGTTTCTGCATTTAACAGACCCTTTTATCCAAAGCAACTTCCATATGAGGCTATAACATTACAGCTAACAATAAGCTACATAGAAGGAAACCACCAGTCAGACTCTGTCAGAGGGGACAGTGTAGAGATAGAGAGCAGGCATAGAGGGAGGTACAGAAAGAGAAGTGGAGTAGAGGTGGTATGGAAGTACAGGGTCAGTGCTAGGATAGGAGATGCTCTCTGAAGAGCTGGGTCTGCAAGAGTTTCTTGAAGATATTCAGGGACGCCCCTGTTCTGGTAGCTCTCGGCAGGTCATTCCACCATCGTGGAACGACACATGAAAAGAGTCTGGATTGTCTTCAGCGTAGTTTCTTATTTTACATCTTATTTTTATAAAGATGTTCACAACAAAGTAGATAAGTAAAACCAATATGTTCAGCATTACATTAAAAGCTAATTAGTGAATATAACCATACTATGTTGTGTAATAATGAGTAATGGAGCATATACATTTCCAGTCATCATCTACTGTTTGCAGTGATTGTGGCTGTAGCTTCAACCCATACCCCTCATGTTACTGGTACAATGACAATAAGAACTTTTGATTTCTATATTTTTCTATATTTCTATACTCATAAGCCGCATTCCCACTGTAGGAACCTTTGGCAGTTCCTAGAACCTTTTCAGGAACGGGGCCGTTTTCTCCCGCATTCGCACATACAGGAACTCGGGACCACGGCCCTCAGTTCCTGGAACCATTTCAGCTCCTTCTCCTCAGCTGGGTCTGTTCTGGGTTCTATAGGAACACATCTGACAGAGGTAGCTCCGCCCCTTGTCAGATTTCCTCTTCTTCATGTTCCTGATCTGCTCAACGCAAACAGTAGAATAACGGCTGAAATGTTTCCTCATACGACACGGACACAACCTTGGCGTGTTTAATAAGTTAAACCTCCACGTGGTCTCCTTTGTCTGCGGCGCTCTGCTCTCCTTCCTTCATGAAACCAAGAAGTATGGCCTGCGCTCCATCCTTCGTCTCCTGACTCTCTCTGTGAGCTCTTCCAGCCTCCATGTTAGACGCCCCATGTGATCGTCCATGATTAATATCACCATCATGCAGACCATGAACACGGTGGCCTCCCCGCTCTCCATGTTAGCTTCTTGGTGGTGTTTTTTCTTCTCTGCTTACTTTTTGCTGGTTTTGTTTTGTTCTGTTTCGTTGTTGAATGTGGCGCTAAAGTAACACGTCGCTGTCGCAGACGGCTGCGCCGCATCAGTCCCGACCTGGTCCCGACTCATGTGGGAATGCAGACTAAAACAGTTCCCCTGGGGAAGGATAGTTATCAGAACGAAATTCAAGGAGGACAGTTCTTAGAACGCCGTTCTTAGAACTGCTCTGTCTGAAAGCGGCTATAGATACTAATTTGTGAAGTGGATTGATGGATTTTCACCAATCCAGGAATCCACTACACTCAAGGTGTCAGTAGGTGAGTGTGGGTGAGCTCAGTTTGTCAGAAATACAGTTCAATGCTGATAAACCAGTTAACCATTTATTTACATGCAATGAATGTAAATTTAAAGATAAAGTACAATTACTGAAAAAACACAAAAAGATACCTTTGAATATCAACCATAGAGTTACAGTGCAGTTAAATATTTGTCGAACTTTGGGGAAAGGTCTATGGCTCCCTTGTTCTGACTGTGCTTCTGGGTAGCATATTTTTTCATTTCAGACATGGATACCGTCTCACACTAGCTTGAGTCATTACGTAGAGCTAAGTTAACGTCCTCCTCACTCTTCCAGTACTTAATACAGAGGCAATAGATTGACATGGATTTAATCATCACATTTCATTTGAAAGAAATTATATACATATTTTCCAAAATGTCTAACTTGAAGGCATGATTTTTAAAGTCTTTCTTCTAAACCATCCATGAGTATGTATCTAGTTCAGGTTGTCTTCAAAGTCATTTCTAAAATAACCAGATTCATTTGGCTTACTCACTGAAACTTTAAATGATGGCTGTGGATTCCTTACATGCTGCAAATACATCTCTTCTTGCCAGAAACATTTCTAAAATGTAATATTAGCTTAAATCTGTTATTAGTTCATTAATTTAAAACAAGCCCAAGAGAATCTTTACTGTCCAACCTCGTTGTATTTAAAGATCAGACACAAATCTACTATTTGATATGGCAACATACTCAAGAAAGTTTCAAGAGGGCCAAAGACAGACAGAAAGTTTCCAGAATCTACAGGAACAGCGTTCTGGAAGCTTCTCCAAGCAGCAGGTTACCTGCTGACAGGTGAGGGTGTCAGGATGGGGTATAACAGCAGCATCCACCAAAGGTTCAGGCTCTCCAACAAGGATGGGTCGTGGCTCACCGCTTTGGGCCAAACTCCATCAGAGAATCATCATTGGGTTAAAAAATACTTTTTGAAATGCAATATAGTAAAGAGCTTTGATCTGTCAACATCTAAAGAGCATTTCTGTGAGAAGTTTGTCTGGAGGAAATCTCAGTTGGATGTGTGAAGACTTCATATGTGTGGAGGTGCCATCGATGCAGAGAGAGACATTCTACCATCAAGAGGATGTATTTTCCCAGGAGGTCCAGCAGCTTCATGCACACAGAGTGTGTGACCTCCACCGGCCTGCCTGCAGTCCACATCTGCCCACATCTGCCTCCTGCTGAACATGGACGGAGCATCATGAAGAGGAGAACCAGACAACAACAACCAGGGACTGCTGAGCAGCTGGAATCTGGGATTCAGCAGGAATGGACCCAGATTCCTGAAAAACTGCAACAATCAGTGTCCTCAGTTCCCAGAGCGTTAAGAAGGATTGTTAAAGGAAGCTGATGGAGCAGGATGGGAAACATTAGAGATTTGTTCTATTCTTTTAACACAGGTAAGGTGGTCTGTGAAAACACAAAATCATTTATTTGGATTTGTATATGTTAAAAAAAGGTTCACATTTATAAACAAGCTACAAATTTGCATTGCATAATCTTTTCATTGTTAAATTAGTATGAACCTCTCAGTCACAAGCAGCCATGTAAATAATTAATATTCAATTTTTACAAGCATATATTTCTTCCCATGGTCTTCATCATCAAAGCCAAATTTTGGACAGAAATAAGATCATTCCACTTTCTTGTTGTGTTGGTAAAAAGGAAGTTCCATTTTTATCATTCATTTCAATTTGGAAACTAACCTTAATCTGTTATTGCTCGATTATTGTGAATTGAATTGAGTCTTGTGTTGTGGTGTTGTTGATAAGTTCTGTGTTTTCTGTTTTACTGTATGTAGTTAGTTTTTTACAACAGAGCTGCACGCTGGTGTGGTGCTTAGCAGAGTTGCTTCACAGCAAAGGGTTCCTGGTTGGAATCTCAGCCGGTTCTTTCTGCGTGGAGCTTGCATGTTCTCCATGTGCATGTTCTCCATGTGCATGTTCTCCATGTGCATGCGTGGGTTCTCCAGGTTCTCCAGCTTCCTCCCTCCGCATGGTTTTTTGTCTCTGTGTGGCCCTGTGATGGATTGATGACTTGTCTTATGTGTATTCTGTCTCTCACCCAATGGCCACTGGGATAGACTCCGGAAACTGAAATATCAAAAGGTGGGATAGTGATTTTGCTGATTAGTATGCATATTTCTCTGTAAGCTTGGGTTGAAACACCCCTGTACACATATTGTGTACATATAACCTGCAAGGTACATCAGAAAAACATTGTTTATAAGCAAGAATGTAGTTCTACTTCTTTTGATCCAACTTCTTTCACTTTTAAATCAAATGTAATGAAAACTGTCCTAGATTTGTTAATTCAACCCTTAAGAGCTAAAGATCATCATCAAAAATACACATTGTTGTGTACATTATACGTCCAAGTGTTGTCAGTTAGTAGTTGTGTGAGTGGAATGCAGTCTGTACATTTGCAACATGTGTTGTATGTCTGTGTATAAGCAGACAGTAGAGCCTCTCACCCTGCTAAATATGCAGCCGCCCCTGTAAAGTTCCAGAGCCAAGTGTCTTAGCTGAAAGTGTACAGTCATTGTCCCCGTCACCATCCACCTCTGCTCCACACTGCACTACAAAGCTGCTGTGGTGTGGTTGATCTGACATCACACTGCACAGCTCTGTTCCACTGTGGAAATACTGCAGCCTCTGTGCTGCTGTGCGCTGTTTCAGCTCCTGTCCAGGCCTTCATTTGACTCTACTGTAGGTGTCCTGGTTAGCAGCTTGAACTGGTGATGCTGCACAAACATTAAACAGCAGTGATGTAACATTCCATGTGTGCTCCTCAATTATCACTGCAACAAGCTAAGTTAAGGTACTACAGCTTCTTCATATGCATTAGTTTTCCATATTTTTGACACTGCACATATTTTCATACGTGTTACAGGTGCACACACAACATTTTCTAATTTATCAAGGCATTAAACCTTAATTGAGTGGAGAGCAGCCAGGCAAGCATGTTACATGCACACATAAATACATGTCCCCCCCTAACTGATGTATAATCACTGTGTGAACAAATGGCAAGAGGGTTTGACAGAGACATTAAGTCCACACATATACACACACGCACACGCACATCAATGTGACTGATTGGTGGACAGAGGCCAAGTTGATAACCTGCTGTCAATGAGAGAATCCTTTAAACACTCCACCAGTGTCTGAACACAAATAAAATGAGACACGTGGACACACACTGAATAAACATGTGCAACCATACATAGTACACGGAGAGCAATAAAGCCGTGGCCCATTAGCACACTGACAGACACACACTCCAAAGAAAGCTGAGACAAATGAGGTCTTTCCGTATTTTACAGAGCATAATATCTGTCCTTCAGCAGCAGCTGCAGATTAGCTGCCTGTGCAGGCTCCTGGAGATGCGCTCTGACAGGATAGGGACGTTCAGCATGGGAATCCACACAGACAGACAGGTGCAACAGAGTTACCTCACCTGTATAACACCACCTGCATGACCTGGGTAAATGTCTCCTCACCCGCTTGTTTCTTTCAAACATTTTGATTGTAGAACATACTCCACTAAACTAACATAGGTAAAGACCTTAAGGTGGCTTTCAATTGAACTGATTCTATTTCAAATGGGTTTTATGGTTATGCATGTGTTGAAATTGAATTCCTTCACCATTATTGTTTCAATACAGTGTCAACATGTCTAACATTCTTCCATTTATTTGAATTGAAATCAATTTAGGGAAACCTCTGTAACATTACAGAGTAATTAACCCTTACATTTGTACCGCTTCCCAACAGGCCATCAGCTGTTTTCTTTATAAATTCTCAGGTGGTGTGAAGAAGTAGATACATATGTGACATACAGCTGAAAAGCTAAGATTCATCTGAGGTAAAGCATTTTACTGTAAAGTGACCACAGCGGGTACCAGCAATACATACAACAACAGCAAATTGAAATCAAATAATTGAGCTTTGGGGTTGAAAAGCCTCTGTCTTATTCTTTAACACCAACAATGCAGTTCATTAAAACCCCAAGAAAACCCCCGAGAAATTCCTTCCTCAATATATTCCAACAGATTGATCATGCATCATTTTCAGTGAGCCAGCAGATCTGCCCTATCCTCTATTACGCTCTATCTATAAAATGATTTTGACATGTTGACGTTATAAATGCCTTTTATGTAAATGAAAAGTTATCAGCCACGTAGCTGCAGGAGGCATTAGCATTCTGTATCATTATTGATGATCAAGAACAGTCTGTTTGTGGAACTGTTGGAGTTGTAAGTCCTAAATGCAAAATGATTATCGTTCCCATACCAGTTCTGATATAGACATTCCGAGCATAGATCAAAACATTTTCCACCAAATGATAGGTCACTGTGATTTTATTGTAATTCATAGACTTCAGCTTTTCACCCTACATATTTACAATTGCCAGTCCATCACAGGGCCACACAGAGACACACAACCACGCACACTCCTAGGGTCAATTTAGTTTTGCGATGGTGGGAGGAAGCCGCAGGTACCTGGTGTCTATGAATGACCAGGTACCAGGACCAGGTAACCCACGCATACATGGAGAAAACATGGAAACCTGACAGAAAGGCCCCAGCCAGTATTCCAAGCAGGAACCCCTTATTGTGAGGCGATGGTGCTAACCACCACGTCACCGTGCAGCCCTAGTTCTTTGTGTAAAACTAAATCCAATCAAGATGTAGTTGAAAAATGCAGTCGTGGTGTCAAGTCAGGAAAGGAAATATCAGACATAAAGAGGGTTTTTGCAGACCATTTGGAACCGTTTTTGGAGAACAAAAAGCTTTACAGTATTAGTTTTCTGTGCTCTTTTTATTAAACATGGACCAGGACTTTGTAGTAAATAGATGTAGTCATGTACAGGCATCCATCTATTTTATGACGCAACAGTCTAAGCACAGATCCTGAGATGTTCCTATCCCCAGCTATGTCCTCCAACTATTATGGGGAATACAGTTATTAGCCGCTTTCGGACAGAGTAGTTATAAGAACGCAGTTATCAGAACTGTCCTACTCGAATTTCGTTCTGATAACTATCCTTCCCCAGCGGAACTGTTTCAGTCTGCATTCGCACATTAGTCGGGACCAGGTCGGGACTGATGCGCCGCGCGCAGCCGTCTGCGTCAGTGACGTGTTACGTTAGCCGTTTAGCGCCACATTCAACAACAAAACAAAACAAAACAAAACCGGTAAAAGTAAGGAGAGAAGAAAAAACACCACAAAGAAGCTAACATGGAGAGCAGGGAGGCCACCGTGTTCATGGTCTGCATGATGGTGATATTAATCATGGACGATCACATCAGGCGTCTAATATCGAGGCTGGAAGAGCTCACAGAGAGAGTCAGGAGACGATACTTTTTCATTTCATGAAGGAAGAAAGGAGAGCAGAGCGCTGCAGACAAATGAGACCAGTGTAAGTTTAACTTATTAAACACCCGCCGGTTGTGTCTGTGTATGATGAAACATTTCAGCCGTGATAGCATGACATGGGGCGTAGCTACCGACCACCAAACACCTCCGTTAGATTAGTTCTATAAGAACTATGAAAAGACCCGACCTCGGAGAAGGAGCTAAATAGTTATAGGAACTAAGGGAGAAAGCCCCGAGTTCCTGTATGTCCGAACACGGGAGAAAACGGCCCCGCGGATTAAAAGGTTATTAGAACTGCCAAAGGTTCCTACAGTACGAAAACGGCTATTATCATGACAGCCAGAACTATAGAATTCTGGGTTTAAGCCTCCAAAAATATTTATTTGTACAGAAAAAGGCTAGAAAGCAAGCATCAGTAGAACAACTTGAGAGATGTGTGGTCATGAACGAAATGAGCACAGGTTTTAAAGAGTTTCATATCATACTCTTTTTAACAATTTGACACAATTTGAGATTATTTTGAACATAAAATAAACAGAAAACACTTTGTTTTCAGAGTGCTCGAACCCACCCTTTTAAATGAGGTCAGCAGCACAGAAGTTGAGGTTTAGCAGAGGAAGTGGCGTGGACTTAATGGGTGAGGTACTTTTGAAATGAAAATCGGATTGGCTCATGAAATGAAGAACTTTAAAACAAAGGGGAACTAAAAAACAAAATGTCAGGAGTTTTACACCTGCTAGTGACTTCAGACACCCTAACACATGCTCCCAAGAACAGAAAAAATAGATTTTCCTCAAATTGTCACATTCAAGTTGAAGGGACAAACTGAGACCTGTTATATGTGAAGCTGCACAAAATACAAGTGGATGCCTCCACAAGCACCTAGATTAGAGACCATCTGAAAAACAAACCACAAGTTGTGAGATGGAGGTGGTCAGCAGCACCACAGGGGCCTGTACTTTTACTGTTCCCCTCACTCCGTACACCTCAGACTGCCAGTACAACTGGTCCTGAAATCTTCAAAAATCCTCATATGACTCTGCAGGTGGTGAAAGTTCATCTTTGAAGCTTGGTTCTGCTGGGGGTTGAACCCAGGCCTGCATGCATGTAAAGCAGACATGATAACCACTACACTACAGAACCTCTGAGGTACTTTTATTCACAAAGTCAGACAAATATGCACAATGAATGCCTCTACAAAACTACACCACTGAAATTTATGAAACGTGGAACACACAGAACATGTCAAGCCCAGCAAAAAATCCCCTTTGAGGTATGAGCTGAAAACAAAGTAAAAGTGGTCATTTTGGTTCATAGACACCATTTAGGAGTTCGGTTTACATAACATTACATTTTGACAAACTCCTACAGATTTCATAATGCTGGTTGGTACAGTTTAAGCCATGTGTGATCAAAAGACATTCAGTTTTCGTCAGTGAGTGAGCCCTATGATTGACTGATGACCATGATAAACTGGCTACAGAAGATGGATGGATAGATGATTAGTTTTTTTTTTTTTTATAATTTTTTGGGGCTTTTTATGCCTTTATTAGATAGGACAGTGGAGAGAGACAGGAAGCAATGAGAGGTGGAACAACACGCAGCAAAGGGCTGTCTGATGTGGGACTTGAACTGGAGCCAGCTGCAGCGAGGACTATAGCCTCTTGTACATGGGGCGCCTGCTGTACCCACTACGCCCAAACTCCCCATCTATGATTAGTTTTGATTAAACAATAGGTCCTCATGTCTCACACATACAAGTTCCAAGCTTCGGCAAACTTTGCAAACTTGATTAAAGTCTTTCCCTAGTACACAGTAAATGGTAAATAGACTACTCATGTAGCCGTTTCCCAGTCTGACCACTCAAAGCACCTTTACACTACAAGCCACATTCACCCATTTACACACACAGTCACACAGCACGTCTTAGTTTATACAATATGCATGACATGTCTTCTTTGCTCACTTACTTTAGAGGGGTAGCCACTTTTCTACACAAATCCATTCACTCATAATAGCAATATCACTGAGTCTGAAGGCATATTTATCATAATTGAGATAACAGTTAACAACAGACCAATAACTATTGCATCCTTTTATGGTCGAAATAATGATGACACAACCTTCTTTCAGAATTTCTTCAATTCACTTTCTACTTTATGTGATTCTCCAATTGTGATTGGAGAAGATTTTAATACAGTTTTCAACCCATCACTATACAGAGCCAGTAGCTTCCTATGTAACACGCAATCTGTTAAGATTAACCAGGAGACTGAGACGAGGAGGTAAGCTCCAGTAAGATTAAGATCAGATTTTATTGTCATGTACATGCAGGGAAATACACTCAATTTGTCCTCTGCATTTAACCCATCTGTCCAACACACACATGCATAGGGCAATGCCATATACGTTGGGGCGCCCGGGGAGCATGGGGGTATGGTGCCTTGCTCAAGGGCACCTCGGCCGTGGAGGTGGACTGCCACCCCTCCAGCTCCCCAAATTTCTGTTTGTGTGGCAAATGGGAAATGCCAACCTTTTGGTTATTGGACGACCCACTCCAACCACTGAGCCACGGCCAGCCTATAAGAAAGTCAAGTCCCACTGCTGAAACCTGGTATTGAACCTTTAGATCTTCAGCTTAATGCTCTCCCAACTGAGCTATTATGGCTTGACAGATATTGATAGGAATTGAGTTACTGAAGCTACATGTAAGGGAGTCTCTGAAGCTTGGTTCTGCTGGGGTTTGAACCCAGGACTTTCTGCATGTAAAGCAGATGTGATAGCCGCTACACTACAGAACCTCCTCCTGAGGGGTTTTATGTACAAAGTGAGACAAATATGCACGATGAATGGAGGTTTTCTGTACAGCAGTGAACTCTCTCATGACGGATCTGTCGCTGTGATGGTAAAACATGGACTGACTTCCCTGTGATTCCCTAGGCTGAAAACTGGTGGTTGGAACGTTGGTGGTGCAGAGTGGCTTTTTCCGGATGAAGTTTCCTTGAGGTTGTTTTCCTGTGATGGACGCTTGAACTCTCAACGACTGTGAATAATAATAATAATAATAATAATAATAATAATAATAATAATAATAACTTGTAAAGTAAAGTGAAGCAGACAATAGATGTTTACAGCCAGAACTTGAAATGAAATAATGTTTGGTTTTCTGTGAATGGCCAAAGAAGTACCTACTAAGGGTGAACACAATCTGGGATCAATCATCTGAAAGACTGGAGCTCAAATACCAGAGCAAGGCAACAGGTTCGCAGGTGAAAGCAATCAGGAGTAATCCTGGGGCCGACAGCCACCCAGCTCACAAGCACACACACACACACACACACACACACACACACACACACAAACCCAGAACCCTGATACAATCCACAGAAATATTTAAACAGTATTCCAATGATTTTGGTCTTGGAGATGATTGGTGGCTAACACATCCATCCACCAGAAAATTATCTTTTTCTCACCAACTCCTTTATTGACTTCTTACTCACCAGCAACTCAATCACCTGTTATATTTCCAATGCAGAAATACACCCGATTATTATAAGTGATTACAGACATGTATACCTTACCATGGAACATCAACCCCACCCAATCCTGACTTTGACATATACTTAAAAAGAGAGTGGGCATTCTCTCTTGAACTGGATGACTTGCCAGAAACAACACCATCACTTCTTTGGGAAACAGGAAAAGCAATACTAAGGGGAAAAATAATCTCTTACTTAACCTTAGTCCACCAGTCTCCCCCTTGCTCCTAACAGCTTTTCTCTGCATTCTGGCAGCATCAATTATCTAGGAATCCACATCTCCCCAGGCCAATCTTAATTTCAAGTCACATCTCAAAACTATAGAGAACAACCTTCAGCATTGGATCAACCAATTGGAAGGATTCTCTCATTGCAAGAATTGCTACAATTAAAATGATTATATTACCCAAGATTAACTATCTGTTACCCACCAAACCTTCACCTTCCTGGATCAAAGTTCCATGTGACAATATTAGCCAAGCCAGCACCGGCTGTGGTGTAGAGGTTCTGAGTCGGCGGCAGGGCAAACAGGCAGGTGGAACTTTGATACAGGACGGAATCCAAAGTGGAGGGGAGGGTGCTCTCCACTACCACGATATAAATGAATACATAGATATATTACTATATTGGAGAAAGGGTGTTTAAAATGGGTTTGATACATTCTCAGATCTGCTCACCCTGCATACAGAACATCCTTACTTGTGTACCACATGGGACAGCACACCTATTAAAAAATTCTACAAAGATATCACAAATAAGCCATCTCGTCATTTGAACTGCTGCATCCCATTATCTCCCCTATTGTGCCTACTCTGAGATTTGCAAATTACTCTACATAGCCAAGCCAATTATCGCCAAGATCACTATAATCAAAAACTGGAGATCAAGGAATCAAATTATTACTACATTATGGAAAAAATTCATAATTGAAGAAATGACTATGGAAAAACTATCGACCTCCCTCAGAAATGCTTCTGCCAGCACTGATATTTGGAACTAATTCTTCAATAATCAAACCTCTCCCAGCTTTAATATTACATCTGTTTGCCAGTGATCTCTTTGCATATATTTAATTTTACAATGCACATACACAATAAGAGCACCCCAAACACATCCAATCATATACAGCTCCTTCGTCATTGCTTCTCTGCTTCCATAATCTTTCCATTTGTTTTAAAAAAAAATGTTAATCATTATTTTTAGCTGTAATTGATTATTAACTTTATATTATATTATAATCAGTCTAAAGTTGATGACATGGATGATGGTAAAGATGGTAATCATTATTATTGTTATTATTGCTTATTATACATACATAAACACACACACAGGGTAGTCCTGGCGGGTGGGGGCCAGTTACCCCTCATGCATCTTTTAATGCATTAAATCAATCCAACACACACACACACACACATCCATACATGGGCTGGTTACCGATCGCTCATCATGTATGTCATATTTTAAAGCATTGCACTCGTCTAACATATACACCCAGCCATACATTTTCTATACCCGCTTAATCCGTCGGTCGGGTCGCGGGGGGGCTGGAGCCTATCCCAGCGGCCATTGGGTGAGAGGCGGGGGGCACCCTGGACAGGCCGCCAGTCCATCACAGGGCCACACAGACACAAACCAGACAAATAACCATTCACGCTCACACTCACTCCTCGAGCCAGCAGGTTATGCTTGGAACTTCCCGTTGGTTCACACAGCCACACAGTCACATTGCTGTAGCTGCTAGGGCTGTTTATCCAGGACGCTTTTACCCATACAGTATAAGCAATAGTGCTTTAGCCTCTAAAAACTTCAAAAAAACACAGAGGCTTGGAATAGTTATGCAGCCAAGGGTTACAATATGATTGTAAACAGCCAGCTGGTTAACATGTTGCCTATCCTTACTGTGGTGTTTTAATTTGGTCCTGTTTAATGCATGACTCAAAATACATGACGGAACTACAACCAGGGGAAATGTAAGTATTTATAGAGTGAGCTCACTGTGAGCTCAGTATTTACTAGTGTGAGAACCAGTTTAGGTACAGAATGCTCTCTCATATAGTAACAACCTGATTCAGAGGTGATTAACTGTAATTTGTATCCAAAATTTGTTGGCATCATTGAGCACTGTACGCTAATATGAAAAAAGCCCATGGAAGACAGGGTGGAGTGGAATCAAGAGGCTCACCGAAGAAAGCTGCTATGAACAGAGGTGTAAAGACATGGCTGGGATAGGAGTTGTTGTATTATATCTCTGTCATACTTTAGACAAAGCAAGTGAAAGGCATTTCACATCATTGAGAATTGTATCAACTTGTGTAAAATGGAAGAATATGTCTCTTTTAAGGCTAATAATTTGGTACACTCAAGAATAGTTGAGTCAATTGGACTAATATTGCCATCATTAAAGTCTCCTGGTCCTTTTTTAGTCCCACTGAAATCAATACTGGAATCAAGTCTACAAAGTGACCTGTTATGTTGTGAGTGACTTGTTCCAATAAAGCTCAGCATTGGTATAATTCAACAATGAAAGTGTATGTATGAGCCCTCAACAATAGACATCATATGATGAACCTTACAGTGGGCCATTGATCACAGTATTCATCACAGTGAAGCTCCTCAGTATAAATATAAGATGCAGATTGTGTCAGCAGTCCAGTAACAATAGCCTAGTCACTACATAAGTTCCTAAGTTTTAGCAGAACACTGAAAGCATTTGAAAAGCCCCAGCATTAAAAAGCCTCATCTAAATGTTTCACATTTTCAGGAATGTTTCTCGTCCGCCTCCACAAACTCAGACGAGGAAACAGTTTGACTGTGGGGACGTCCTCAGATAATGTGGCCTGTTTTTCTTTTGTCTCGCCCACAGACAGAGAAATGTTTGCACACTGTGGTAAAAAAAGAGAGAGAGCAAAGGAAGCCCTGCAAGATAACAGAGGAGTGGAAGAAGATGGGGTCTATTGAGGAAAAAGAAAAAAGCAAAACAAGGAAAGCGGGGAGGAAGGAGTGGGTGAGGGAGAAGAAGAAAGTGAGGCAAATACATGAAGATGAAGACATGTATAAAGACAAGAAAGAGGAAGGAAAATTAGGAGAAGAGGAGGAATAGAAAAAGAGGGTGAAATGAGGGAGAGAGAAAAGAACAAAGGAAAAATGAGAAAAGGGTGACAGGTACAAACAATAAGAAGAGAAGAAGAGAAAGAAGGAAAGAATGGAAAACATTTCAAAGAAACACAACAAAAAGGCAGGGGGATAGAAAAAGAGAAGGGGGGTTCGGTGACGAGGCCTTTGGGGTTTAATGGCCAATAGCTCTGCACACCCACGCCTTGCTGGTCACAACATCACCGCTCTTTTATTTCGGCATTGGCTCCAGAGTCCCCTCCAGCTCCCTCATCATCAAATCAATCAACGTTCATCTGCTGCTGTAATGGCTTCCACTGTCCCTCTGTGTTCCAGTGTTTCTCAGTTTAACAGCAAATGTAGTTTCAAACCCCACTTGGATATTAAACCCCACATCAGCAGTAACTTTGTTTCATCTTTCTTGAGATGCTGTGGACAAAATTCTACAAGACCAAGGAAAACTTCAAGTACCAAACCACATCCAGCTTCTTTTGCTGTGGAAGTAAAACAGATAAATCCTCTGTAGTTCACTCACAACTGAAGAAAATGTCATTTTTACTATTGCATGATTTTTATGTGCTCATCATGGATGCTTACAGTGGATAGGCTTATTTATGGACTTATTTTGATAAGTAACATTATTCATTTCTGCACTGGTTTTCGGCTGCAGCTGGTATTCAACATACAAACATCAAATAAATTGCTTTACAGTGACAGGAAATTGAAATTAAATGATTAATTCAAAATTATATCATCTATATATATATATCAGCACATAATAGTCAACAGTCCTATGTCATTATAAGCAGTCAAAGTGCAGGGCTATAATAGTGAGCAGGAAGATCTTAAAATATATGACTTGGATCCAGATAAAACAAAACCTAATTGAAATTTCCATTTGTGGTGGATCATTAACTACACTTATGTCACGATTTGTATTTTTTGGTGATGTTTTAGGTTTCTGTCTAATCTTTAGTTTTGCCAGGTTTTCCTCACTGCGATCAGCTGCCCTCACTCACCGATCACCCTCCTCAGTATTTAGTCTCCAGGTTTTTTCATGCCCAGTGCCAGATCCTCACCGTCACTGAGGTTTACCCAAGTTGCCACTCATGTGTATCAGGTTTGGAATCCATGTTGTCTTTTTCAGGTTGTCACAGTCACAGTCAGGTTTTGTTTCGTCAAGTTTTTGCATAGTTTAGGTTTTTGTATTCCGACTCAGCCGCGGCTTTTATTTGGAATAAATCAAGTTTCTTTTGGAATATCTGCATCCGGGTCCTCCTTCACCACCACGCCACATGACCCACGTGACAACTTACGGATTTGTTTGTTGGTTTAAATTCCCTCAAAAATACAGTTGGATCCCAAAGATCAACAGATACTGTTTTTGAATATTCTGTACTAAAAATAGCCACTATCACCGAGGTCGCTATCTTGTTCATATGATATGTAATTCCAAAGACTTGAATCGTAAGTAAAGTAGAAATTAATCTTGACTTCCACTGAAGTTTCCTAGAAATAACTATTTCATATGGTCCAAACTACAGACAAAACAGAAAACTGAAACCGAGTTCTGACCACATTTTCTGTACAATTAATATATCACAATTTCCAGGGAAATCCCAAGACTATCAGTTACTTCATATGAAATTATAAAGAATTACTAGACCCGTGGAAGTATCACCAGAATGTCCTACCAAATGAACTGACATGGGATGATATGGTAAGTGGGCTAAATAAAAGTGCTGACTGTAAAGTGACTCGAAATTAACACTCTACCTTCATTGTTTCTCTACCTTCATGTGCTCTTAGAGCTTGTCACTGTCCACCCACATCCTCCAATCCCCCCTGTCCCCCCATACTGACAGGACACCCCCAGTGCACACACACAATCTGGTGAAGCTGACCATGTGGGAGATGGCTGCATGTTAGGCCTTTCTTCTGCTCAGGCCGTGGGAGGCTTCTGTTTTTCTTTGTAATTTGGTGTAGGTGGATTTTTTTCCTCTGACTGACCATCAAAAGAATCTAAGTTGCAGGGCACTGACAAAACATGACAGTTAAAAGGATTATTACCATAGTTTCACTGTGTATATTTTAGAACATTGCTTTGCACAGTTGGTTTAGTGGGAAAATATAGTAATTGAGGATCATTGGAGGTATTCTTGGAGCAATTCATTGATATAAAATATATTCAAATGATATATGTTGATTTTATTGATACATTCAATTCAATTCAGTTGGATTTCAGTTTATATAGCGCCAAATCACAACAAATGTCATCTCAAGGCACTTCAATAATACAGTCCAATTCAAGCCAATTAGAATCCAATTTATTGTAATCATAATCCAATTCAATTCAAAATTAGTCCAATTCAAAAGCAAAGTCAGCACTACCCACAGAGTCACAGTGGCTAAATTAATGGACAATGCATTGGGCTTAAATATAATTTTCTTTTAGGGGTGTATGATATAAAGTATAGGTCCAGTTGTTACAAGGGAAACAGAAACCACGCTAAATCCCACTCTGCATGCTTAAACCTACTTATACAGCACTTCTAACCTCAGATAGGGTCTACAAAGAGCCTTGCAGAATGTTTGTTATGTATGTGTTTTGTCTCAGCTTTTGTTCAATAAATAAGGACACAGTGTGGTATGTCATGTGCTGCTGTTCCTCTGATGTTGGATTTACTGAATTTTAAGACCTGCTGAGGACCAGAGGATTTTTTCTTTTTTTATGTCCTTATACATGAAACTTTAGAACTGAAAGAGAGGGTACTGTTTCACAAGGATATATGTCAGCACAATTTAGGCATGGCAAATTTATTTCTATAGTACAGTTCAACAACAAGGTGACTCAAAGTGCTTTACAGAGACATTAAAACAGTAGAAATAAAAAGCACGATTTAATTTTGAAACAAAAAATAAAGAAATAAGAACAATAGATAAAATCAGTAGTTGAAATGTGATTAAGTTTTGAAACTCAAGCTTCAGATTTGGAGCTTTATTCAAACGCAGCTGAAAATAGGTGTGTCTTCAGCCTGGGCTTAAACACACTGAGTGTTCCAGCTGATCTGAGGCTTTCTGGGAGTTTGTTCCAGACATGTGGAGCATAGAAGCTGAATGCAGCTCCTCCATGTCTGGTTCTGACTCTGGGAACTGATAGAAGACCGGATCCAGATGACCTGAGGGGTCTGGAAGGTTCATACTGGGTCAGGAGGTCACTGATGTGTTCTGGTCCTGGACCATTCAGAGCTTTATAGACCAGCATCAGAACTTTAATCAACTTACAAGAAGTAGCTACACAATAACAATGGAATATGACTTCAATTGTCTATTTACAAGATTTGTAATATAGCCATATACCCATGCAGCCCAAGTGTTTTATGATGTTTTTTAAGATGAATAATATTTTTATCAGTTTTATCAGTTTGGAATTTCTTGCTGTATTCCCCGCTCTAAATTCCAGTTCACCAATGTTTTTTCCCTGATCATTTTTTAAATTCCATCTTGTGAAGGCTGTGTAATTTTGAAATTAATTTGTGAGCTTGCATTTATCATCTACTTCATTTTTGGAAGATCACTGGGGAGCATCCAAAGATCAGTAGGCCAGAGTTAATTGGTTTCCACTCATTAAAGCAATCCCCTGTTTCAGTCATTAGACTGAGCTGGGCTCCACCATTGACATTTGGCTTCTACACCATTATCAGAAAACATTAATGCTAATGTCTTGTAACAGCAATAAAAGATTTTTAAAAAGACTTCCTCATATCAATGTCTTTGGAGTGTTATAGAAAAAGATCATATGAAGTGCTTCATACGCACACGTATGAATAAATGGAAGCATTTACCATGACATACTCATATAGCTCTGTGGACTCATGTTTTGGGGATTTAAAACTGTTGATAAAGTCACATTTTAGGGAGCTGTGTGTGTGTGTGTGTGTGTGTGTGTGTGTGTGTGTGTGTGTGTGTGTGTGTGTGTGTTTGATATTACTGGGACACATGAATATCAGCCTCAGTGAGTTTGAGAATAAGAAACGGTTGATCTGCTGTGACCTAACTGATACCTTCAAATGTGGGGAATTCTTGTCTCACAGTTCATCCAGCTCTCTACCATTTCCCAATCATGACCTGTGTCATCATCAACCGACAGTGTGTTGAGCAGAATGAGAAAGATGGAGGAAACAGATACGCAGATAGGCAAACAGACATGTACAAAGACATAATACCATACATACAAACTGTATTTGTGAATTTGGAAAGTTTTACAGAAATCCAAAACAAATGGAAGAGGACACAACATGGTTGTTGGGCAGGACCAAGACGGAGAAATAGTTGGAGGTTTCAAACATCTCTTCATTCTCACATCTTTCCTTAAAGAAACCGCCAAGTCCTCATACAGAGGAAGAAGGTGTGGTTTAAGGGAGCAGCTAAGTGTGATACTTTAAGCCATGGGCCTTTATGAGACATGAGACCAAGACAGACATACAATCTGTTAATAGCAGTACATTAAAACACTTTTGTCACCTCATGGTTAGGTTTAAGCAATAAAACAACTTTTTACAACTTGCTTGTCACCGACATGGACACCATTTTGCTGGTTGCTTTGGTTACGTTCACAACATGTTACTAACATGATAACACAACATGTTACTAACATGATAACACAACATGTTACTAACATGATAACAAAACATGCTAGTAACATGTTAACACAACATGTTACTAATATGATAACACAACATGTTACTAATATGATAACACAACATGTTACTAATATGATAACACAACATGCTAGTAACATGTTAACACAACATGTTACTAATATGATAACACAACATGTTACTAATATGATAACACAACATGCTAGTAACATGTTAACACAACATGTTACTAATATGATAACACAACATGCTAGTAACATGTTAACACAACATGTTACTAATATGATAACACAACATGCTAGTAACATGTTAACACAACATGCTAGTAACATGTTAACACAACATGCTAGTAACATGTTAACACAACATGTTACTAACATGTTAAAGGGGAACTGCGGTATTTTCAACATTAAGCCTCTTTTCTGAGTCGTCTGCAATGTTTTAGAACCCCCCTCATCGCTTTTTTGATGTTTACTGCTGTCTCCGGTATTTGCCTAATTTTGATTCTTCTCAACCTGCTTCAGAATGGCAAGCATGGTGCATGTCCAAAAAGGTCCGTAAAAGCACCATAAACGTCCGTTTTCAAAATCACCAATTCACCGGAGTGGTTACTGGTGTGCACTGGTAATCCATATCAAATTTCGTTGCGAAAAGTTGCTTCTGTCGTGTTTTATTTGGCAGCTCGTTCATGCTCGCACTATTTTCTTAGCGGTGGCGGAGTAATATCAACGAACATCCAGTACAAAATGTCAAATAAAACACGACAGAAGCAACTTTTCGCAACGAAATTTGATATGGATTACCAGTGCACACCAGTAACCACACAAAATGTATTGTGCAAGTGTTTGATAGACAACAAATTTGAATGTAAATGTTTTTAATGTGCATTCATAAGATTTTATTGCAGGGCCTTGTAGTTCTTCAGATTTTTTTCTTTTTGTGCTCAGTTACCTCAGAGAGCAGATTTGGATTAATGTGATGTCATTTATTCTGATTGTTAATCTTTATATTGGGTTTGAGTCCGTAACCATGGTGCTTGTGGCATGTCATCTCCCTCTCACTGCTCACGGCCCCCTTTCTCTCACCAATGAATAAAGGACACTTTGAGCCCCTAAAAATCTTGCTTGCTCGTATTGGAAAAGATTACAATTTAATGTTTGTCCCAGATTAAAGTGAAATCGCACCCAATTTAACAGGATGTTGCTTTGATATGAATAAAGTAGTTCACGAAGATGGACTTCCTGTCTAAAGCATATTTTAAGGCTCAGTTCCTTTTTCCTTCAACTAATATGGCTGAAAAGCAACAAAATCAACATCTCATCCTGCATTACAGATCACTTCCACTGCAGACAGAGAAAGAAAAAAACATTGTAGATACATTAGGCAAATAGCATCATTAAAGCCAGTTAATCTTCACCTGTTGACTTTGTATTTGCAGGGTACTCCATTCATCTTGCAGCCCCTCCCAGGAGCTGGTCAGGTGTCAGACAGGCTAACAAATGGTCTCAACTAATCGTTATTTAATTTACTACGAGCAGTAACAAAGTGACATGAGGCCCAGATAGAGTCCAGCTAACAATCTACTCTGAGTGTGTTGTGTATATTCTAAACGTGGTGGAAGTTTACCCATTAGTCAATGATCACATTAATCATACTGTGTTCTCTAAGTTCCTGTCTATTAAAATCACAAAACTGATGTCAGATATCAGCTTTATGTCTTTGTTTGTCATCTGTGTGTGTTAGACGTTTACATCATGTGGGTGCTTTGGCTTTCTTGTAAACTTTAACAGGAATATTACAAAAAATGGACAAAACAAAAATCTTCATTCCCTTTATTATTAAAAGTACACCTGTCACAATATCATATGTTCACTGAGGGATTATCATTACAATGTCAAAAGAAACATATCACAGTTGCTGATAATTCTATATTTATTATTAATCA
The DNA here is from genome assembly GCF_027942865.1 of Odontesthes bonariensis. Taxonomy (NCBI): domain Eukaryota; kingdom Metazoa; phylum Chordata; class Actinopteri; order Atheriniformes; family Atherinopsidae; genus Odontesthes; species Odontesthes bonariensis. The sequence goes on along the minus strand of NC_134528.1, from coordinate 31,295,940 downwards.
AAATGATACAAACTACTGATAAAATACTGATATTATGTATTAATATCAAAATCACTATTATCATCAGTATTGCTACGATTGCACCATAATCTTATCCCAGTCCCAGTTTGAAATCTACTCTGTGCTTGTGATGCAAACTTACATCATAACAGGGTTAAAAAAAGCCCTGTAGTCAGGTCTCAGGCCAGCTGAGCTCAAATATTCAGTGTACCTTTGGTCCCTGCATCGCAGATATCTGATCTGACAAATTTCAAAACTATTTCTGTTCGTGTACATGTACAGAATGTTCAAACATAAGTCTAAATGTTGGCAGGTTCACATTTGTGTATATATATATATGCAGTGTACTTATTATATGGCACCCCATCTCACATCATACAGTTTTCTATATCTGATGAATTTAAACCATTTTGGGGGTGTTGCGTCAGTATAATGGTTTTTTGTCTGTCAAATTTCCAGAGCAGAAAATTTAAAACCTGGTAGTCACACACTATAATACATGTATTATTGTCCAACTATAGCAATAAAAATTTACAAGCTGCTAAATGGGAGGTTGATATCCAGGCATTATTAAACATGTGTGTCTCCACCATTACTTTGATGACTTCATTGATACCATTATGAAATGTGATCATCTTCATTAACTTTAACTTTCACAATTTCATGCTGGGTTAAAATGTGAGATCAATTGCGGTCTTTAATGTGAAATACGACACCGTGTTCATTTGTGTTGTGTGTCTGTGTGTGGGAGGGTGTCGGGAAGATAAATGACCTCAGTGTCACACAGGCAGTCAGGAGTCCTCTCATTAACCAACAACACAGAGGAGGAGAGAATTGAATCAAAATTGAGTTTGACTTTTTACGGCATGTCTCCTTCACTTATCCCTTCCATCTCAGAACAGAGTCAATAAGAATAAACACAGAGATGAGGCTAAAAACTGCTCTTCGTTTGGAATTCTGTGCAAATGAATGTATGTGTTGTAATAAAGAGCAACATCCTCAAAAATAGAGCAATATGATACTTAACTAAGGTAACAAGTTTTATCAGATGGAGGACGTTTATCTCTTTCACTTATTTAGATCATTTGGATTACCGATAGGGGGACCTTTAAATAATTATGGTCCTAGAGATGGCTGACAAAGATAAGTGGATCCATGAGATAGAGTTCTCATCCACCAAACACACAATCCTCAGCTTCTCCAATTGTCAACATGTCTTTGAGCAAGCTCTGTATAAATGCAAAGCATGTCTCCCAACCAAGATTTATTTTCATCTAATCTGACACACCAATCATCTGAGCACACAGAATTAGAATATTGGAGAATAATTCTGAAATGAGCAAAGTTGAATTGTTGAGTATAATGGATTTAAGCAGAATTAAGGAAAAAAAAGGATTTGTAACTGGCCTTTAGGACACAACATAGAAGAATGCCCATCTCAGCAGAATTCCATTTTTCTGCAGCATCCAAAGCTTTCAGTGAAAGGACAGTTTATGTTCAAAGAAATAACAGACAGCAGTTTCCCAGCTTTAAAATCTTACATTTTTCAGGGCTTTGCATTGTTATCTCATTAAAAAGCACATACACTTAAAGGGCTGTTAACTCTAAAATCATTCTACTGCGTTTGGTCCAGACATTGGGGGGTTAGTCTATCAGCATGTTATTGCTTTGACTCTCTTCTCAACAAGTTCATTACCACAGCTTAGTGAGCTAATGAGAGCTTTTAATTGGTTGACGAGCCCAGCTGACTGGGGAGGGCATTGATCGTGTCATTCTTCGATTTCAGTTGAGGTTAAAACATTAATTACAAAAAGCCCTGTAATACTGGACATACATATCGTCCCATCTCTCCAACTGTTTAACACTGACTGAATTGTATTGTAAAAAATGGCCAGTGTCTTACTTTTAGTCATCCTATGTTTAATGAATAACTGTAATTTCAGTCAGTAACATGGACTGCATCACAAAAACCCTCACTTAATTTGAGAGGCTCCAAATTCGTATAAATGCATGAAACAATGACACAACAAGCCCACATTAAATGGGCATTTTAGGATTAAAGAGCATAGAAAAAAATAGTAACAAAAGCTTCACTCAGTAATCATACTACACTATTCACAAGGGACAATTTAGAAAAAAATAGAAAATAAAACAAATTCAGTAGAGCAGAAACAGAGATGCATGCTTCTGATATCATTAAACATTAAACATTAAAGCTTCTTTTCAACAGCCGCAGTATTTCACTGTAACTAGTGGAGTCTGAAGCCGGGCACATGAGCAATAGAGCAAGTAGAGCAAATGTGTTCCCATGATGCAGCTGGGGACAGCTAACTATGGTTCTGCTTCCCTGTTATTTGCATATGGTTAATAAAAAAAGGTCACCATCACACCCCCTGAGTGAACCTGCTTTGTGCCACTGACTGTTCTGTCAACAATATTACTGATATTAAACTATTGTAGCAGCTCATCATATTTTAACATACACTATGTTACCAAAAGTATTGGCTCATCTGCCTTTATACGCATATGAACTTCAGTAACATCCCATTCTTAATCCAGAGGGTTTAATATGACGTCGGCCCACCCTTTGCAGCTATAACAGCTTATATCCCCAAACTGTTTCCACAAAGTTGGGAGCATGAAATTGTCCAAAATCTCTTGGTATGTTGAAGCATTCAGAGTTCCTTTCACTGGAACTAAGGGGCCGAGCCCAGCTCCTGGAAAACAACCCCACACCATGATCCCCCCTCCACCAAACTTTACATTCGGCACCACGCAGCCAGACAAGTACCGTTGCCCTGGCAACCGCCACACCCAGACTCCTCCATCAGATTGCCAGATGGAGAAGCGTGATTGGTCCCTCCAGAGAAGGCGTCTCCACTGCTGTAGAGTCCAGCGGCGGCGTGCTTTACACCGCTGCATCCGACGCTTTGCATTGCACTTGGTGATGACTTGTTGCACAGGTGGCATCCCATCATGGTACCATGCTGGAGTTCACTGAGCTCCTGAGAGAGAAACATTCTTTCACAGATGTTGGTAGCAGCAGTCTGCATGCCGAGATGCTTGGATTTATACACCTGTGGCCATGGAAGTGATGGAACACCTGCATTTAATTATTTGAATGAGTGAGGAAACAGAGTTCTCTGTTGAATAAGCTGCCAGTAAATATCCAGGAAGCAGACACCCTTTCCACTTTTAAGACCAGGCTTAAAACTTTCCTTTCTGATAAAGCTTATAGTTAGGGATGGCTCAGGTGGTCCTGAAACATCCCATAGTTAAGCTGCTATAGGCCCAGCCTGCTGGGGGGCCTCATCTGTCACACCTTTCCTCACTTTACTCTCTTTATGTATATGTGACATTATTGTGGTCATTAACTCGTGTTTCCCTGTTCCAACAGGTATCCTTTGAATGGTGTTACAGTGCCGCCGCGGCTCCCTCCCTCCCCCCCTTTCTGTCTTCTCAAACCCCAGCTGGTGGAGGTGGATGGCCACCCTTCCTGGTTCTGGTTCTGATGGCCACCCTTCCTGAGTCTGGTTCTGCCAGAGGTTTCTTCCTGTTCAAAGGGAGTCGTTTCTCTCCACAGTCGCCTCAGGCACGCTCAGGCCGGGAGATTGGACTGAAGACAAGTTTCAGTGCAATCTGTTGGTTTCCTTAGCTAGGAAATTGTTTTTGAATTGGCTCTATATGAAAGAATTTGATTATTTTATGAATAATTATGATTAAAATTAATTGAATTCCAATTGGCTTGAATTGGACTTTATTATCTAAGAGCCTTGAGATGACATTTGTTGTATGTGGCGCTATATAAATAAAAATGAATTGAATTGAAGTGAATGCCTGTAGGACCAGTTTCTGGGCTCCAAAACCCCAATACACAGCTTGGAGACAACGCAAGCAGAGTGGGTGATGGGAGTAAAGGAGGAGAGACTGCAGTGCTTGGTAAATGGAACCCAGCTTATATGTCTTATATGTAGGTAATCACTGGCTTTGCTTGTATAGAAGCAATATTTGGTAACATAGATGCAATATTTAAAAGACTACACACATTTGTTTTCATAGTATAAGAGAAAAACCTTTGAGTCATAGTCGTTCATTGTTATTCAAATCCAATGCATTGTGAGTTGTAGTGACAAATGGCTCCAGTCTCTGGACATACATATATACATGACTTCTGTTTTTGCCTTTTCCATTTGAATCTGAGCACAGGAGAATAGGTGAAGACGAGACTGAAGACATTACTGGAAATCTTACAAAAGGAAGACAGAGCTCAAGATGGGGAGGAAAGAGTTGAGTGCTGACTGAGAGCAGTTTCAAACTGGTTGGTGCAAAGACACATGGTTTGCACTTTGATTGTTGTGTTTACCAAAGTTAGAATGGCTGAGAAATATGTTCGATTTAACTAACAATGGACAACCAGTTCTGTGGGAAACAGTGACAACAAGTCTGTGTTTCACACACAGACATGTGGCTAGAGCTCAGTGTTACAGCTCAAAGATAAATGAAAGCTATAAAAAAATTGCCAGGACCACACGATAGGGAGAAGCTGCTCAACTTCTTTAAATGCAAAAACCTGTGGTTCCTAAACATCAGGTCCCAGGAGTTCCAATAATAACATGATGGATTGTTGTAGGTCCTGTTACAATCAGCAGCACATGTGAGCTTTTTCCTGTTAGTTAGAACGAAAATGAATCAGAAAAGAAATGGAGAGCACAGCCGTGGGAATGTAGGAAGCTGGGTTTACCGCTTCTGTTATCTGGGGAAGCTGTGAAGACTTGTTGCCTTTAAAATACGAACAACAAAAGTAGCACCATGTGACACTTATTCAATATATATAGAGTGTGTTGTGATCATAAAGTATGAGTGGGCAAAGTATTTTTGATATGTGATCAATTTGAAGTATTTTGTGTGATTTAACAACCTATTTTAGTATGATAGAGTAGAATTAGAATTTTTTTAGATCGTATCAGCCATTAATTTAACAATAGACAATGTGATCCTAAACATGTCACTGAATGAAGAGCATCTCTGCCTCTTATTTTCTGTCCATGTCATCTACTGACCTGAGTTACCTGCTGATGCTGCTTGTGAGGTCATCAGTTCAGGTGTTCCCAGGTTGCAAACAAAATCCCTCCCCTTCTATTCATTTATTTATGTCCCCCTTTGAGGATTATTAAAGTTGTGTTCCATATGTCGAACACATATGTGAGTCAAAGCTAGCCAAGGCAGACAAATTCATCTTAAAAGGTATGTATTGTAGGTTGAAGCACAGTTTAAAAGCTGGTGTGTTTTCCACAAAGGGCACACCACAGGGAGAGTAAGGAACCAGTGGCCTCTCGCAATCCTGATCCTTCTCATTCGTAATGTTTTTGTAACTCCCCATCTTGTTTGCTTGTTTAGCAAGCAAAATATATTTTGAAGATGGGTGTACTCTTGGAACTCTTTGTCATTGAAGCATGCGTGATCAGAAAAAAAACTTTAGTGTAAAGTTTGAAGTTTATTTTTGTGATTGTTCAATCTCTGTGCACTCTATGATTTACGTAATGTTCAGCAATACCGCAGCAAAGCAGAGACTAAAGGTGTGGAGACTGAAATGCTGGATAGTTGTATCCATCTGTCAGAAACCTGTGGCTGATATTCAGTGTTTTAGTGAAAATGACATGTCTTTCTTTCTTTTTTTGCAGCTGTGTAACCCTAACCCACCTGAAGCATAAGACTTAGGCATGCCCGAATCATATATGGTTGTGATAAGCAGATAAGGCTGTACAGTGAATACAAGTGTTTGAAGTGTTTAGAAGCAGGACAGTTACTAATGAGTGGCTGAACCTGGAAGTCAAATTTGAACAAACATAACTAAGCTCGGGTTGCACGACGGTGTGGTGGTTAGCACCGTCACCTCACAGCAAGAAGGTTCCAGATTCAACTCCCAGCTGGGGCCTTTCTGTGTGGAGTTTGCATGTTCTCCCTGTGTATGCGTGGGTTCTCTCCAGGTACTCTGGCTTCCTCCCACTGTCCAAAAACATGCATGTTAGGTTCATTGGTGTCTCTAAAAAATTGTTAGGAGTGAGTGTGTGTGGTTGTTTGTCTGGTTTGTCTCTGTGTGGCCCTGTGATGGACTGGCAGGTTGTCCAGGGTGTACTCCACCACTCACCCATTGACCGCTGGGACAGGCTCCAGCCCCCCCCCCCGACCGTCAGATTCAGCGGGTATAGAAAATTGATGGATGGATAACTAAGCTCTGATGTGTGTTGACCCTCAGACCCAAACCCTGACTCTAGTTTGTCAAAATTATCTTCAATCCATTGAAAGCATCTGTTAAAAAATAAAACTTTTAGCCTCAGCTATGAACAATGCATCTGCTTCACAACACTTCCAAGCTATTTGGACCACTTTCTTCTGTTAGGGAAGCTGATTCAATATAAATTGATTAGTCCCAGTTGATAAAATGACAAATCAAATTCAACGGGATTGTTGTGCAGTTAGCTGATATGAATGAAAGAAATAAAGATGATATTATTAGGGCTGATTGTGTGCAAATTTTGTAATCAATCACATTTGTAAAAGAAGCTCAGAGAAAGACGGAGACAACCACATGAAAGTGATAGAGGGTGGTGTGGAGGGGCTTGCTATGCCGAAAAATGATTGCATCCATATCTCCAAATTTTCTTGCTCTTTTCTATGAGGATAAATGTTTGCAGATGAGAGTGGAAGGAAATTATTCCACAAAAATGTTAATAACAATACATTTGTCATAAATACAGATGACGGGAGGTAATGTTGGAGCTTAAATAGTCTTTCATGTTTATTCCATACACTTTGCTATGGGAAACTGCGCCAACGCCACGTACAAATCTAACCTAAAACACAATTGTAAAGAATCGTATGTACAGTTCATCTGTTCAAGTATTCACAGCGCATTTAGTTATGTTACAGCCTTGTTCCAAGATGAATTCAGTTCATTTTGTCCCTCAAAAATTCTACACGCAATGCCCCATGACAGTGAAAAGAGTTGGTTTGAAATTTATTAAAAATATAACATGTACATAAATATTCAAATTGAGCTCAGATGCAATCTGTTTCCACTGATTGCCCCTCAGATGTTTCTACAACTTGATTGGAGTCAGTTGATTGGACATAATTCGGAAAGACACACCTGTCTATAAAAGGTCTCATAGTTGACAGTGCATGTCAGAGCACAAACCTGAAGTCCAAGGAACTGTCTGTAGACCTCTGAGACAGGATTGTATGGAGGCACAGATCTGAGCTGGCCGCCCGTCCACTCTGAGCGATCGGAGGGTGAGGTGACCAATAACCTGATGTTCACTGTGACAGAGCTCCAGCATTACTCTGTGAAGAGAGGAGAACCTTCCAGAAGGACAGCCATTTCTGCAGCACTCCACCAATCAGGCCTGTGTGGTAGAGCGGCCTCGACGGAAGCCCCTCCTCAGTAAAAGGCCCATGACAGCCCGCCTGGAGTTTGCCAAAAGGCCCCTGAAAGACTCTCAGACCATGAGAAATAAAATTCTCTGGTCTGATGAAACAAAGATTGAACTCTTTGGCCTGAAAGCAGGCACTGGTCATCAGCTGGCTAATACCATCCCTACAGTGAAGCACGGTGGTGGCAGCATCATGCTGTGGGGATGCTTTTCAGCAGCAGGAACTGGCAGACTAGTCCGTGTCGAGGGAAAGATGAATGCAGCAATGTACAGAGACATCCTCGATGATTTCAGAGCACTTCAGAGCACTTCAGAGCGCTCTGGACCTCGGACCGGGGCGAAGGTTCATCTTCCAACAGAACAACAACCCGCAGCACACAGCCGAGATAACAAAGCAGCGGCTTCAGGACAACTCTGTGAATGTCTTCGAGTGGCCCAGCCAGAGCCCAGATTTGAACCCGATTGAACCGACATCGGCTGTGCACCGACACTCCCCATCCAACCTGATGGAGCCTGAGAGGTTCTGCAGAGAATCATGGAGGGAAACTGCCCAAAAATAGGTGCCAAGCTGGTAGCATCATGCTCTAAAAGACTGGAGGCTGTAGTTGCTGCCAAAGGTGCTTCAACCAAGTATTGAGCAAACGCTGCGGACACTTATGTTTTATTTTGTTTTTTAATAAATTTGCAAAAGTTTGAAACAAACTTGTTCCACTTTGTCATTATGGGGTATTGTGGGTAGAATTTTGAGGTAAAAAATGAATTGAATCTATTTGGGAACAAGGCTGTAACACAGGATACTGTGAAAAAAGTGGAGCGCTGTGAATACTTTCCAAATGCTCTGTATGAAGCTGATAGATGTAATTCAAGATCCGAATAGCAGTGATTAACAAGCTGTGGTCCAGTTGAGGTTCTGACTGGAAAATAGCATATCTTTTTTCAGAGCCAAGATAGTGTTACACTATAAATTAAGAAGCAAGCATTTACTTGTTGTGTGCATATAACAATGTACTAACACCTTTTCCAGAGAAAGAAGTCATGGATTCTATTTATATATACTTGTCCTTTTCTTATTCGTTACTTAATGATTTTTGGTAATAATTCTGTGTTTTAGAAAACTTGTGATGAAAGGTAACCTTAAAGGATAAGACCGGTTTTTTGACATTGGGCCCTTGATTTCACATTATAACATGATGTTCTACTCACCCCTGCTTGTTGTTGGTAATTTGGAGCTGTTCCGAAGATATTCGAGAGGCGTCTGGCTGCTCTCTTGAGATATTCGGCCATGAAACGGTTTCCTATGGGCAACGTTATACAGGCACAAACTATGCTGTTTATAATTTATTAATTACTGTACACTAGCACTGATAACGTGGAGGTGCGTCGCTTACTTAAAAAAATCCGGGTTACTAATTTTGAATTTTAGCCGAATGAATAAATAGGCAGCAGGTCTGTGGGCTGTCTGTGGTAGTAGCACGACGATGACGTCAGTTACACCCACTTCACGACAAAAAAATCAAAATTACAGTAACCCGGATTTCTTTAAGTAAGCGACGCACCTCCACGTTATCAGTGCTAGTGTAGAGTAATTAATAAATTATAAACAGCATAGTTTGTGCCTGTATAAGCTTGCCCATAGGAAACCGTTTCATGGCCGAATATCTCAAGAGAGCAGCCAGACGCCTCTCGAATATCTTCGGAACAGCTCCAAATTACCAACAACAAGCAGGGGTGAGTAGAACATCATGTTATAATGTGAAATCAAGGGCCCAATGTCAAAAAAACGGTCTTATCCTTTAACTGTTTTCAAAAGCCTGCAAATAGTCCATTAAAACAAGTTTAATTTTATCGTTTTATAAGTCAAATTGATGGCAGTTAGGGTTGCATGTAGTCCACACCAGTCCTCACCCACGTGCTCAGTGTTATACTTTAAGTATGTGTAAACATTAGATTTTAAGTTTGATTCTGTCTTTATTAAGACTAACCACATTGAACATTCATTCAGGTGGTTATGCTATTCTTAAGATGTTATTGTATATGCTCCACATCGACTTTGTGTGAAAACACTCATTTAGCCTATTAACTAAGTATAGATTTGAAGAGATGCATATTTATTTTCCGCCTACATTTTACATTTATTTCTCTGCCTTTTATGAGGCCTACGCCAAACTAAATGTCAATGTCAAAACACACAAAAATGTGTGGACACTTATTTTGCATCAATGCAAACACACAAACAACCACACGCGCACAAGATGGTGGGTGGGAAAGGAAATCCCCTCGGCATATTTCTGAGCTTCAGTTATGAGTGTGTGTCTGACATTAAACTCACATAATCAGCAGATCTGGTCCAAGCTTTGGATTTTTCTTTCTCTTCATCAGCATTAATAGACATATGTTTTTGATTTTGTGAAGTTAACAAATCCAAATTCTATTTCACATTGACAGCTAAGAACTGATTTTTTAGAATAAAACCCCTCTTCTTTCACTAATTCTTAAGTTTCATACCTATGTCTAAAGGTCAGTTTGTGATATTGGAAGAAGCTGATATTGCTAGTACTTTTCTTCATTATTTGTATAATGATGAAATTCTATCTATCAAAAAATAGAAAAACAGAATAATAATAGTCAAAGAAAATAATTTTTTGGCCTTTTAGTTTGTACTAATATTTCTCAGTGTTTCTGCAGCTTTATAGGGGATTTTTCTTCATTTGGTTCCAGGATGGAAACTTGCTTCTCTACTTAGAATTAGGTTATATACTGTATTAGCAATAGGTTTAAGGTCAGGGTTAGGATTTCAATTCTGATGGCTGCAAAAACAAGGATTTGTGTGTATTTATTCTTGCTTTTTGCTATCTTTCATGGTTGAAGCACTTGACCTTGTTGGGAGTAGTCTTTATGGAAAACAAATCCTGGTGCTAACGAGGCAGGACATCATTTCTAGATTTCTGGTGAAGGTTAAGGACAAAGTATGAATTGAGGTCAGGTTAAGGTTTATGTCTATGACTCAGCAGGTTTGAGTGATCATCCTCTAACAAGAAGGTTCGTGGTTCAAGTCCAGACTCTATGCCTGATTAAATGTTGCCAATCCATTACAGGGTCAAATAAAACAAACCACCGTGCATGCCAGAAGAGAACCCACACATGCACAGGGGGAATATGCAAACTCCACAAAGAAAGGCCCCAGAAGAGATTTGAACCAGGGACCTTCTTGCTGTGAGACAACAGTGCTAATCACCATTCCACCATGCAGTCTGTTTGAGTTAGGATTAATAGGCCAATAATAAACCCAACCCCCCAAAAAATGATAGTGCTTTCCAAATGCTTCAGCTCAATCATTTTCCTTACCCAAGCACATACTGTGTTCACTTTTCTTAAATGTACAAGTGCTCCAAGTATTTTATTTCTATCACGCATCATCTCACGGTCAATTTGTGCAATAAGTTGTTCAATCTATTGATAAGATAAGATAAAACCAGATAAAACAAGATAAGACAAGATTAGACAAGATAAGACAAGATAAGACAAGATAAAACAAGATAAGACAAGATAAAACAAGATAAAACAAGATAAGACAAGATAAAACAAGATAAGACAAGATAAAACAAGATAAAACAAGATAAGACAAGATAAAACAAGATAAGACAAGATAAGACAAGATAAGACAAGATAAGACAAGATAAAACAAGATAAAACAAGATAAAACAAGATAAAACAAGATAAGACAAGATAAGACAAGATAAAACAAGATAAAACAAGATAAGACAAGATAAGACAAGATAAGACAAGATAAAACAAGATAAGACAAGATAAAACAAGATAAAACAAGATAAAACAAGATAAGACAAGATAAGACAAGATAAAACAAGATAAAACAAGATAAGACAAGATAAAACAAGATAAGACAAGATAAAACAAGATAAAACAAGATAAAACAAGATAAGACAAGATAAGACAAGATAAAACAAGATAAAACAAGATAAGACAAGATAAGACAAGATAAGATAAGATAAAACAAGATAAGACAAGATAAAACAAGATAAAACAAGATAAAACAAGATAAGACAAGATAAGACAAGATAAAACAAGATAAAACAAGATAAGATAAGATAAAACAAGATAAAACAAGATAAGACAAGATAAAACAAGATAAAACAAGATAAAACAAGATAAAACAAGATAAGACAAGATAAAACAAGATAAGATAAGATAAAACAAGATAAAACAAGATAAAACAAGATAAGACAAGATAAAACAAGATAAGACAAGATAAAACAAGATAAAACAAGATAAAACAAGATAAGACAAGATAAGACAAGATAAAACAAGATAAAACAAGATAAGACAAGATAAGATAAGATAAAACAAGATAAGACAAGATAAAACAAGATAAAACAAGATAAAACAAGATAAGACAAGATAAGACAAGATAAAACAAGATAAAACAAGATAAGATAAGATAAAACAAGATAAAACAAGATAAGACAAGATAAAACAAGATAAAACAAGATAAGACAAGATAAAACAAGATAAAACAAGATAAGACAAGATAAAACAAGATAAGACAAGATAAAACAAGATAAAACAAGATAAGACAAGATAAAACAAGATAAGATAAGATAAAACAAGATAAAACAAGATAAAACAAGATAAGACAAGATAAAACAAGATAAGACAAGATAAAACAAGATAAAACAAGATAAAACAAGATAAGACAAGATAAGACAAGATAAAACAAGATAAAACAAGATAAGACAAGATAAAACAAGATAAGATAAGATAAAACAAGATAAAACAAGATAAAACAAGATAAGACAAGATAAAACAAGATAAGACAAGATAAAACAAGATAAAACAAGATAAGATAAGATAAAACAAGATAAAACAAGATAAAACAAGATAAGACAAGATAAAACAAGATAAAACAAGATAAGACAAGATAAGACAAGATAAAACAAGATAAGATAAGATAAAACAAGATAAAACAAGATAAAACAAGATAAGACAAGATAAAACAAGATAAAACAAGATAAGACAAGATAAAACAAGATAAAACAAGATAAGACAAGATAAAACAAGATAAAACAAGATAAGACAAGATAAGACAAGATAAAACAAGATAAGATAAGATAAAACAAGATAAGACAAGATAAAACAAGATAAGACAAGATAAAACAAGATAAGATAAGATAAAACAAGATAAAACAAGATAAAACAAGATAAGACAAGATAAAACAAGATAAGACAAGATAAAACAAGATAAAACAAGATAAGATAAGATAAAACAAGATAAAACAAGATAAGACAAGATAAGACAAGATAAAACAAGATAAGATAAGATAAAACAAGATAAAACAAGATAAAACAAGATAAGACAAGATAAAACAAGATAAGACAAGATAAAACAAGATAAAACAAGATAAAACAAGATAAGACAAGATAAGACAAGATAAAACAAGATAAGACAAGATAAAACAAGATAAGACAAGATAAAACAAGATAAAACAAGATAAAACAAGATAAAACAAGATAAGACAAGATAAAACAAGATAAAACAAGATAAAACAAGATAAGACAAGATAAAACAAGATAAAACAAGATAAGACAAGATAAAACAAGATAAAACAAGATAAAACAAGATAAGACAAGATAAGACAAGATAAAACAAGATAAGACAAGATAAAACAAGATAAAACAAGATAAGACAAGATAAAACAAGATAAGATAAACCTTTACTTGTCCCACAACAGGGAAATTCACATTGTTGTTGAAAGCCACAAGGGTACTACAATTAATACAAGGGATATCAACAATAGAAATATAAGTTTATCAGTATGCATATTTACAGTATGTATATAAACAGTATGGGTATGGTGTGGTGCGCAGCACCATTGCCTCACAAGCAAGAGGGTTCCCCCCGCGACTCTGAGTTGGATTAAGCGGGTACAGGAAATGGATGGATGGATATAAACAGTATGTGTATGGACAATATATACAGTATATATAAACAATATATATACATATGTGTGTGTGTGTGTGTGTGTGCTTAAAGTGCAGTTAGTGAATGGGCTGTAGTGGGGGAGGGGTGTGTGTGATCTACTAGGAGCACAACTGATTGTCCAGTCTGACTGCAGCAGGAACAAAGGACTTGTGACACCTCTCCTTCACACATTTAGGTTCTCAGTGATCTGGGACTCTGCTTACATTAATTCATTTCACCATTTCTTCGTGTCGGCGTCTTGCTAACTATTTACATTTACACACAAAGTTTCTGTCCTCTCAATAAAAGCCTAACTGTTTACTCTGAAACGGGGATCGGCTGATTTGCTAGTCACATGACTAATCAGCCATCACATCACATGATCGCCCTTGCATCTGGAGCATGCGCAACTGCTTAGAAAACACGACCTACAGGTGCATATTGCCTTACACACATGACGAATGATGAGAGAGACACTTGGACGGGAAAGTCCAAAGGCATTTGCAGTTTTCCGTAGTCTCCCTTCATCACTCAAGTAGTATAAGGTGCAAGCAACCTTGGTAAAAACGTCGATGGGCCGTCTCATTCTTGTTGTTTTCTTTTCCAGCTGTGGACGTAGTCGCTCGGACAGATTTATCAGGGCTGCTCTGGACATTCGAAAGTTCTCGCGCCATTCTTCGGCGACAACAACTTGGTCCACGAAATTGTCCCACCATGCGCTGCTTCTTCCCGGTCTAACCCAAAAGCGGCGCTCCATGTACGGCTTGCACTGCGGATCCTCGTTTCTCACCGTTTACAACTGCTAAAATCAGCATCGTATGCGAATGCTTACGTGGGCTCCGTCGTCTTTGAATCCTTCCACCTATGAAGTCGTATTCCAGTATTTTAATGTAAATGGACAGTGCATCCGCGATAGAAACGATATAGAAACAGATTAGTATAAATGGCACATCAGACGGTCTGAGAGGATGGTCCAGCGAGGCTGAGGAGGCTCTGAGGGACTGTTATGAGACAACTGTGTGGTCAGAACTCTGGGCCCATCGTGGGGAGGACATTGGCAGTTTGACAGACTGTTTCACAGATTACATCGACTTCTGTGTGGAGAACACTGTACCCACCGGGACGTGAGGTGTCTCTCCAACAACAAACTGTGGATTAATCCTTCAGAAGGAAAGACTATCTGAGATCACCATCTCCACTGTGTCAAGGGGGCATCACAGGACTGAGCTGGTCTTCTTGATCACTTCTGATTGAAAAACAGTATCAGGTAGTTCACCCACTCCTGAGATCCTGTAGCCTGGGAGTATGGCTGTCTGTGGCCAGAGAGACATCCCAGATATCCCTCCGCCGCAGCTGATCCTCCAGCTTCTTCCTATAGCTGTCCTTACCCTGTCTGATCTTCCTCCTCAGCTCTTTCTGGACAACCTTCAGCTCCTCCCTGTATCCTGATCTAAAAGCCCTTCTCTTCTCGTTGAGAAGAGCCTTTATTTCAGGATTAATCCACAGTTTGTTGTTGGAGAAACACCTCACAGTCCTGGTGGGTACAGTGTTCTCCACACAGAAGTGATCTGTGATACAGTCTGTCAAACTGTCAATGAGTTCTGACAGTTGTCTCACAACAATCCCTCAGAGCCTCCTCAGCCTCGCTGGGCCATCCTCTCACTGTGCAGCTGCCTGCTGACAAGGGTTTCGTACACAGGCGTTTAATGAATGAGGTTGAGGTCAGATCTGCATGCTATGTGTTCTTTAGTTTCTTAAAGATCATTTCTCTGTATACAAATGATTACATTCTGCGTAGTAAGTGTTAAGAAAGACTGAATCTGGATCACTTCAGCTGCACTGATCCTCCATCACTGAAGCAAAGACACATGGGAAACATTCAAGACAGCTATTGTTCTGCCTTGATGTTAAAATGCTTTTTCTCTTCTCTCCTTTGCCACCAGAATATGATAAAACCTTTTCTTAAATCCTCTTAAATATGTCTTGCTACTTTGTGTTACTTTTATATGTTTTCTTAATGTCTTTTCATGTGCTGCAGTTAATATTCTTGTTGAAAGGTTATAAATGTGATGTTTCATGTCTTGCAAAAGAGATTGTTGAAGCATTTATCAATTCTTTGATTTGCACATTTTTTTAATGAGAAATTATATACAATATTCTTAATGTTACATGTATTTCCCTCCAAATATCATCACAAAACCCTTGCAGAAGTCACTACCAAGCACTGGTGAGATGATTATTTGAAAGTCTCTGCACAGACTTGTAGGTACTGAAAGCACCAGGTGTTTGAGGTTGCCAGTGATGCACAACAAACACAAAGTCAAAGCACAAAATTGAAGCAGAAAAGTGACTGTAAACATTCCTCTCCAACATATACACACACAAACACACACGTGCACATACACGTGCGCACACACAAACATGGCGGTGCGCACTGGTGCTGCGGCTGTATGCTCTCTGTTTTGGGGCTACGTTTTTTGTTTGTCGTGTATGAGTCTAGGGAACAATATCTATGAACAGAAAGACCGCATTGACATTGGATTACGGCACAGCTCGACTGTTTCGACAGAATTTCTGTCGGCGACTCGGCCCACAATATCCCTAAGGACATCACAAGACCTCAATTCAATTCAATTCAATTCATTTTTATTTATATAGCGCCAAATACAACAAATGTCATCTCAAGGCACTTAGATAGTAAGTCCAATTCAAGCCAATTGGAATTCAATTAATTAATAATAATCATAATTCATAAAATAATCCAATTCGTTCATAAAGAGCCAATTCAAAAACAATTTCCTAGCTAAGAAAACCAACAGATTGCACTGAAAACGTTTTTCTTTTCGGTCCAATCTCCCGGCCTGAGCGTGCCTGAGGCGACTGTGGAGAGAAACGACTCCCTTTGAACAGGAAGAAACCTCTGGCAGAACCAGACTCAGGAAGGGTGGCCATCCGCCTCCACCAGCTGGGGTTTGAGAAGACAGAAAGGGGGGGAGGGGGGAGGGGGGGGGGGCGGCACTGTAACACCATTCAAAGGATATCTGTTGGAACAGGGAAACACGAGTTAATGACCACAATAATATCACATATACATAAAGAGAGTAAAGTGAGGAAAGGTGTGACAGATGAGGCCCCCCAGCAGGCTGGGCCTATAGCAGCTTAACTATGGGATGTTTCAGGATCACCTGAGCCATCCCTATTCAAGGTAAACACAAGAAACTTGTGCTAACGAAAATAAATAAATAAAATAAATAAATAAATAAATAAATAAATAAAGGACCAGACTCAGTGAGTAATTCCCTATACTCCCTATATAGATCTGCTCCTCACACCACAACAACCATCTTTTTACAGCCACAAGCTACCTCAGCCTCTCACCAACTGCACACCAGTCACAGCGGGGTGGGGATGCAAACCCTGGTTCGGGTAGGGGGTAATGAAAGTATAGAAGGTGCCAGAGGTGGAGGCAGGACAAGACACACTAGCAGATACACTATCAGATTCAACAGACCTAACTATAAGCTTTATAAAAAAAGAAAGTTTTAAGCCTGGTCTTAAAAGTGGAAAGGGTGTCTGCTTCCCGGACATTTACTGGCAGCTTATTCCACAATAGAGGGGCCTGATAACTGAAGGCTCTGCCTCCCATTCTACTTTTAGAAACTCTGGGAACCTCAAGTAAACCTGCAGTTTGGGAACGAAGTGCTCTGTTTGGAAAATATCTTACAATGAGATCTTTAAGATATGATGGAGCTCGGTCATTAAGAGCTTTATATGTAAGGAGAAGAATCTTAAATTCTAAGAAGAATCTTAAATTCTACCTCTGGGCTCTCCCTGGAATGTATTCGGCACCCTCAGGTTGCGGAAACAGCGGATGGAGCGGAGCCAAAAGAAAGGCTGCCGGTCGGGCGTACGAGCCAGGCTAACTGGGCGCCCACACCAACAGCGACTTTAGCGACCATGGCGACCAGCTGCCATTCATTTTCAATGTATGCTGGCGTCGATGAGCGACCGGCGGCGTCGCTCGCCTCACAACGAAAGTTGAGAGAGGCTCAACTTCATACAAACGAGCCAACCCAACGGCGGCAACATCCAATTGTGGCCGATCTGGATTCCGAAGGCGGTAAAAAGGCAGAAAAGAGCGGAAAACAATGGAGGAGAAATTAATTATTGCAGTCTTGGGTTTCCCAGAGCTTTATGATACGACGGCAACGGGCCCTGCGTTTCCATCGCAAATACAGTGAACCCTCGTTTTTCGCGGGGGTTACGTTCCAAAAAGAACCCGTGATAGGCGAAATCCGTGAAGTAGAAACCTTTATTTTTTTTACAATTATTATACAATGAAATACTCTATAATGCATTGAAACCAAAGAACAAAACCTTTTTACAGGCCCAAGCATTTGTTTAACAAATAAAAGTACTGTATAAACTTTTTTTTTTACAAATAACTACTGTACTGTAAAATAATCGTTTTAATCATCAATACGAACTGAAGGCTTCAAATTGCGGAGATCAGCACCGCCTCACCGCGAACCGAGTCATTGGATTAGAACGGGAGAAAATGAAAAATGATTATGAAAAGAAATACAAAGTACAGTAGGACCAATAGTGACTCACATGTATTTCACTGCTCTTCTGACTGAGCCGCTGCATCCTGACTCCGCTCTGTAGCGCTTTTTTCTTCTAAAGCCCGCGGTGCAGGTGTGTTTATTCGAGATAAGAACATATCGGTAGTTGTTGTCGCTCTTTTTTCTTCTGGGCAAAAAGATTCTTATATACCGAAATGCCACCATCGATTATGTTTGAGAACTGTAATGAACGTGTACTTGTACATATTAAACCGCAACGTTATTGACACACAGGTAGAGAAGAAGCGGAGAGACTGTTTAGCCAATCAGAATGCAGAAGACAATGCACGATGCAAATCCGTGAAGCAGCGAGACCGTGAAAGGTGAACCGCGTTATAGCGAGGGTTCACTGTATGCAGATGCAACACAAAGAAGGCTGCCCAGAGTGCGATCCATGGTGAAAGAGGGAACCGATGTATAGATGGATTATTATATATGCCTGCTGTTTTATCGCCTACCAGGAGACTGCAGGCGACGCGATGTGAGCAACCAGAGCGACCACATGCAATTTTGTCACTTTTAGGTGTGAGCGCCCAGTAAGGAAGCTACCACTGCACTCCCTAGCATCTTCGTAACCAACGCCAGATCAATCACGCATAAATTGAACTGGAGCTGACCATCGCTGACCTACTTACAGTTACGCCCAGAACAGTGTGATGATTACCTCCGAAACCTGGCGACACCAGCTCATGACGAAGCAGTGCAGCTAGCAGGCCGCGCTCGCTACTGACCGGACAGGAATGAGGACTCCGGTAAGAGGAGACGTGGGGGATTGTGCATGTACGTGAATAACAACTGGTGCACTAATAACAGGATTATTGCGAACTACTGCTCCCCTGACCTAGAAGCCTTGGCAATCCTCTGCAGACCATTTCATCTCCCTCATGAGATATCTTCAGTGACAGTTACTGCTGTTTATTTACCCCTCAGGGCGAATGTTAGCACCACTCTCTCCCACCTGCTAACCATGCTAAACGAACAACAACACACAGAGGGGGTTCACATGGTTGCAGGAGACTTTAACCAGGCATGTTTAAGAACTGCAGCCAAGCTTTGTGCAATGTGTAAGAACTCATCCTGGATTTCAGGAGAAAACACAGGGGCTATCCAACATCGCTTTGGATTAATGGAACATGTGTGGAGCCGGTTCACTCATTCAAGCCCCAGGGCTGCACATATTAGATAACATCTCCTGGCCCATCCACACCAAAGAAATCAGGAAAAAGCCACAACAGCGTCTCCATTTCCTCAGGCTGCTGAGGAGGAACAACCTGGAGGAGTAGCTGCTTAAGACCTTCTGGGCTCAGCCACTGAAAACATCTTAACATCCAACATCACAGTTTGGTGTGCAGGCAGCAGCGGATCATTCACACTGCTGAGAAAGTCATCGGCTGCTCACCTCCCTCACTTCATGACATTGCCAGAGCTCGCTTCCTCAAAGAGCCCACACCATCTCAGAAGACTCCACACACCCTGGACATGAACTATTTCAGCTGCCGCCCTCAGGCAGACACTATCGCTCCATCAAGACTCACAGGTCCAGATATAGAAACAGGTTCTTCCCTCAGGCCATCACTGCACTAAACTTTCAATGACTTCTTGAATTCATGCAGATGATCATTCTATCCTCTTGTTGTACTTTACTGCTGCTGGTTGCACAATTGATTTGCTCCATGGACTCAATTTCTTATGTTGTTTGTGGATGTGAGTGTGTGCAGGCAGTGATTTTCTTTCATCATCTTATTATTTATGCGGAATGCTGTTGTATTTTATACAATGACGATAAAGATTCTATTCTAAATACCCGTATACACATGCACATACAGAGTCGAGTATAATGATGCATTGGAAGGACTTCATTAATCAAAACCCATGTACCACATATGAAAGGGCTTCCTCTTCTTACTGCACAAACCCTCTTTTCTTTTTTCTCCATCCAATGTTTCTCATCTTTTCAGTCAAACTTTGTCCTTCTATCCACATCATTTCCTTTTGTTTCTTCTTCTCACCACGCCTTGACTTCTGCTCATCCTTTCTTTGTCATTCCTTCAGCTTTTTCATAATCCTCTTTTAGCTTTTTTGTGACACCTTTTGTCTATCTTCCCCCCCCCTTTTTCAATGACTCCTCTCTTCATCTCAACTGGTCTTCTGTTTCTCTGATAGATTTGTATCCATTCTACTGATCCCACTTCGCATTTTCTTTCATGATTCCCCTCCTTTTTAAATGTTCCACACCAAGATTTCCCGACCTTTTGAGTGTCACGTTGTTACACTCCACAGGGCGTTTCTCTTGTGTTTCGAACATCTAAACTTTTCTCCAGACTGAAGCCCCAACTCATCTGACTGATATCAGCAGTTCCAGCAGTCATGTAGTCGGATCTCTCTACGATTCCACTACATTACCCCAACACAAGCTGCCTCTGGGTAGTCAGTCAGTTTGTGAAGTAGAAAGTGTTTGTTTCTCTCTGAGGTAAGAACATCAGGAAGCCTGGCTGCTGTCACCAACATTTACCCAAATTCTGCTGACTTTCCTCAGCAGATTGTACTTTCTGCATCATATTGTTGTATCTTTGCGGAGTTGACCCATGACCTCGTGTCACCTGACCTGGTCTCTTGAATTCTCATTGGCTGCAGCTGTTCACCTACAGCTCACTCTCCTCTTAACTTCTCCCACTCCCACCCAGACTGTTCTGAATAGCAAACATGTTGGCTTTCAGTCCTGGACTGGAACCAGCCTCACAGATCTGACCTGAAGAGCTCTCGCACACAGTGATCTGTTCGAGCTGCCGCTTTGCCTCAGATCTGGGGCAAATCGCCTGCGACTTCCAACAATTGTCTGGGACATGAAAATCAAGCTTCAATTCTCCGTCAATGAGGCTCAAGGCCTGCTCTTCTATCTCCTCTGTCTCTCTTTTTGCCTCTCACCCTTTCTGTCCTTCTTTCAGTATTCCTTTGTTTGTCTGCTCCTTTTTTTCTCATCTCTCTTTTTCTTTCCTCTTTTTGTCCTATTTCCCTCAGCAATCCTTTCCTTTTCAGTTCAGTTTTCATATTCCTGTAATCTCTTTTCTCTTGTTCTTTGTCTCCCTTCCTCTCGCCCCTTTTCCTCCTCATGCATCCTCTCCCACATTTGGATTTGTCCCTCTCTTCCTTTTTTGATTTCCCAAACATTTGTACAACATTGTGCTTCTCTCTCTTTTAGGTTCCTCACCCCACCTATTCTATGTGTCTGACACTTCACTGTGATAAATGTGTAACCTTTGACTTCCTGGAAACAAGATTTAATTGGCCGTGATTATTCTAGAATGCAAATTATCCACATATACACAATCACACAGAGAAGAAAAAGTCTAAAAAGTTCACTTTTAATAACCGCTGCGGCTGTGAATGTAATAAAGGCCTACCAAAACTCAGTCAGCACACACACAGGCGCACGCATCTCTGTCATGAGTTATTAGATCACGTCTGCTCTCTAATGATGCTTGTGTGTCTCATGTTTCTTCCTGGATAAAACTAATAGGAAACTGTACCTGCCACAACACTTTAATGCCGTTAAAGCAGCGTAGGAGAAGCTCATCCAGTCCTTATTTTCATTTAGCTGGGGATGAGTTGTGGGGGGCTGGAAGTGGAGGAGGTGGGGTAGACCTCATAATCAAGCATTATTATCAGATAGCCAATGTGTGTAGTTTAGATAACCGGGGAGGAGCGGTGGGTTGGGGGGGGTCTTAATGTTGTGACAACAGAGTAGGAGTGAATTAGATGAGGCCCTAACCTCCAGGCTGATAATATCGCTCATAATTGAATGCCATTCAGTTGTATAGACACTAGTTAAACAACCTGCACAGTAAGAAGAGAAGAGAGCAGAAAAGAAGAACATTTCAAGATATAAGTAAAATAATATTCACAATTTTTCACTATTACAGTAAAAAAGCTTTATCTAAAATTTCTCCAATGATCCCACTAGGGCTGAATGATGCAATCTGCTTTACACTTTAACTGCTCAATCCTCGTCAACAGAGTGCCTTATTTTCAGATACATGCTAAACGATTTTTATCTAAAGATATTTCTCTTTTTAGCAGGGTCAAGCTATTTTCTCTCCCTTCATATCACTGCGTGCTGCCGACAGCCGCGCCTGTCACGGTGTTTGCTGCTCGGAAGCAGGGGACTTTTTCCTGGAGAACCATTTTGTGATGCAAATGTATTACTCTGTTGAACGCATATTGTTTTGAGAAGCAAAACGCTTTATTTTTTAAACCCCAGCCAACTAGCCGGACTACCTTCATCAGCACCAAAACGAGGCTGGAACTCTGCTCACAGGACGCAGCAGGGGGTAAGAAGATGTTCAGAAATGATGTTGCTAATATGGGATGTTACACAGCTTCATGTCAGAAGAGGCGAACTATCCCTTTAAGTTCACACTTTAAGACATACAGTTCCATATCCATATATGATTGTTATCCAATCAGTTTTTCTGTTTTTATTCTACATATTTCATATCAACAGTAGCACCCACCTAAATACTTCACTGTTGCTGTACAACAGTACACTGTACTGTGTTACATGATGCAACATAAAGCTGCATGCTATTTGCATTGTACTGTGTTGTTAAAACAAAATCACACCAGTTTATATCATATCTCTTGAATTACTCTAAGTATATCTTCAATTGCTTAATGGACCTAACAAGACAAAGACTGAGGAGGTTAGGGTAATTATTAGGAGAACAACTATGTTGTAGACTTAAACAACATTCAACTGATGTCATACTTTAACATCTGAATTATTTTCATCCCCTCGTAACATCTGAAAAATTCCTTAACATTTTAAAGGGATTTAGCCCTGAACAATGTTACTTTGTTGGGGTTAGAAGTCAAATCTACTTGATTGGGGTTAAAAAAGATTACAGTTAGGACAAAGACACACTCTTGTGCCAGAAAAGGCCAGAAAATGTGTTCACTGACATTTTAATGAGTCATGTCCCAACAGAGAAGCTGTTTACATTTAGTTATGTGATGACAATGATGACTTTGACCTCTCACTACATGATAATGTTGAGATTCAACGCGATTGATTTGTCCACACCCGGTTTAAGAGGCATCCCTCATATGTTCTCTATCATCCTTTGACGAGTCTACTTTGGTCTCGCTAACATATGATTCGGGTATTAAAAATTCAGCAAACTGTCAGGGTTAGAATTAAGATACAAGGTTAGGTTTGCATGTTCCAAAAGAATGTTGGAGTCAGAAATATATGCTGCTGCTCATTACCACTGTTTCAGACATCCTGACAAGTTTTGTGGTGCAACTAACCTCAACATGCAATTTAAAAAAAAATCCCCCACTATCAACTTCAAGACACTTTAAAGATCCTACACATTTGATTATTTGTGACATTTTGGTGTAAACATATTCAATATGAGCATTGAGAAATGCGGTTAACTAACCCTAACCCATCTCCAAACCCCCACACATCACTTTATCACAAGTGGCTTTTTCTGTGACAGTTAAGTAACTTTTGGTCTTGTGTAAATCTTATTCTGCATGCCAAATCAAGAAAAACAAATCATCCTGCACCTGCGTCTTGTCATTAAGGAACAACAATTATAACATTTATTGGATCTCAGTGCCACCGGAGGGCAGACTGAAAACCACTACGCTGGTATTAAGGAGAACTTGATCCAGCTGTCTTTACACTCTTCAGCAGGTTTTAATTGGTGGGAACAGGAGAGAAGAGTGTGGCAAAAACATCATTATGGGCTTAAACTACCACAACAGGGTATTGCTGAGATTTAATTACACCAGGCCATTGTTTAATTTTCCTCTCAATGCTTCAATTAAGCAAAAAATGGAATGTAAGGGTTCAGGTTTCAGACTCATTTTGGAAGGAAAGGAGAGAAGTTCCCCAGTGAAGTTCATATAACATCACACAGTAGAGATCAAATGGATTTGTCATCATTTGACTAATGACTGGAGAGAGGAATAAACCCTATTAGAAAATCATCAAGAACCTCTCTGTCTCTGCTGATCGTCTTTTCGTGTGTTGTGTTTCCGCTGTAGAGAGGCCTCGGAGCTGATGGTGATGTATTTACACTTATATTGAATGCTGCAGATGATCTGATCTGAGGTTGATGAGGACCAAACAGAAAAATCTCTCCCTCTCTTCAGAATAAAGAAATGAACCAATCCCCTTATCACTTTTGTTGTTATTCAATCTGCAGTCCTTTGTCTTGCAAATAGCAAACTATATGTATCCAAAGAAAGATTTATTTCAAAAACTTTTGATCTCAGTGATATACAGGCTAAACATTTGGGGAAGATAGGATTTGCAAAGCTCAGCATATGTTGTCAATTAACAAGCGTTATATTCAGAGCAAAGCGTAAACTATTAAACTTGTTTGATTACTCATTTCTTTATCATTAATCGATAATTCAGTGTACCACATTTGGCTGTTGCTCAAATGTTGGCACTTCAATCACCAAATTGAACCAAAATACAATGTTGGACAATTTGAGCAGACATGCTCAGAAGATGTTTGTTCTCTTTGGATCTGCTGCCATATGTGAACAAATAATCTCAGAGATTGTTCTGTTAATATTATGTGGTACTCCATTTAGAAATGAATATACATGCTGAGACGATGGACATCTAAGGACTATTTTATTTTTTGTTTCAACTCGTTCATTCTGAGAGAAAGTTTTGTGATCAAATAATTTGAAGTAAAAAAAGAAAATCTTTGTGGCCTATTTGTTTTGTTCTAACATATTCATAGTCAGGGCTGAGGCGTGCCTGCATGTCTGACTGCTGTGGAAAATGTCCTGCTGGATCAATATTACTTTGGTCATTATTTATCAACAATCAATATCTTTATAACAGACTTGTTTTACCGTTGGTAAACAAATCCTGTAGTTCTCTCGTGGATTCCAGCAAACACAATCTTTCAGACTGGAAACAGATGGCAACAACTACCATGTCCCACTTTAGTGAAGAGAGCAATCTTTTACACATTATGTTTATTACATTAATGTCATGACAAAAAGTCATTTTATTGTTTTAGGTCAAGCTTTTCGGCTGTGCCTGGACAAATAGCATTTACCCATCCACTCAGTCCGTTTTTGTCTTCAGCCGTGGTGATGTGAACAGATCCGGTCAGGGAAATGGCTTCAGTTATGGCAGCCTTAATGAGACAAGGCCAAAAGGACAGTCCCTGCCCCCAACTGTTCGGTGGTTTACAGTGGGAAGAGTTAAAATGCTCGCCTTCTGTCCCATGTTGTTCCAGACACAAAACCTTTGGCCATGTTCAAACATTAACACTTCCGTGCTGCAGGTGCCCATTGTTGCTCCTTGCTTCAGTCTCTATGCATAGTTAATTACCCAACGTTTTATCTGAGCCAGAGATCAAATTGATTGCAGAGTTTTTTATATGACCCAAGGCAGGAGAACATACAAGTCCAAATCAAATAAAGTGGGACAATGGGCATGGAGGGAAAAACTTTTACTATGGCCTTTAGTTCTTTGCAGACATTACAAACCGGCATTTCATGTTTTCTAATGTAAACTGAATTTTAGTTGGAGAGTTGTACTGGTGGCAATTTAGGGCTGGTAATTAGATTGTAAAAATAATTATGTTATTTCAAACAGGTAATGTCAATTGGTGATTGTAATAAAGCAGCTTCCAGAAAAGGCTGGATGGGACCAAGTTACAGCTGGAACTCTTCATCACCTGGTGTCCTCAGTGTCAGAACGTCTCTAAGTGTTGGGAGAAGGAAACGCCACAGAGCGGGAGAAGGAAACGTTACAGAGCGAGAGAAGGAAACGTCACAGAGCGAG
The DNA here is from genome assembly GCF_027942865.1 of Odontesthes bonariensis. Lineage (NCBI taxonomy): Eukaryota > Metazoa > Chordata > Actinopteri > Atheriniformes > Atherinopsidae > Odontesthes > Odontesthes bonariensis. The sequence goes on along the minus strand of NC_134528.1, from coordinate 31,270,080 downwards.
AGAAGGAAACGTCACAGAGCGGGAGAAGGAAACGTCACAGAGCGAGAGAAGGAAACGTTACAGAGCGGGAGAAGGAAACGTCACAGAGCGAGAGAAGGAAACGTCACAGAGTGGGAGAAGGAAACGTCACAGAGCGGGAGAAGGAAACGTCACAGAGCGGGAGAAGGAAACGTCACAGAGCGGGAGAAGGAAACGTCACAGAGCAGGAGAAACGCCACAGACTCAGAGCGGGAGAAGGAAACACCACAGAGTGGGAAAAGGAAACGCCACAAAGCGGGAGAAGGAAACGTCACAGAGCGAGAGAAGGAAACGTCACAGAGCGGGAGAAGGAAACGTTACAGAGCGGGAGAAGGAAACGTCACAGAGCGGGAGAAGGAAACGTCACAGAGCGAGAGAAGGAAACGTCACAGAGCGAGAGAAGGAAACGTCACAGAGCGAGAGAAGGAAACGTCACAGAGCGAGAGAAGGAAACGTCACAGAGCGAGAGAAGGAAACGTTACAGAGCGGGAGAAGGAAACGTTACAGAGCGGGAGAAGGAAACGTCACAGAGCGGGAGAAGGAAACGTTACAGAGGGGAGAAGGAAACGTCACAGAGCGGGAGAAGGAAACGTCACAGAGCGGGAGAAGGAAACGTCACAGAGCGGGAGAAGGAAACGTCACAGAGCGGGAGAAGGAAACGTCACAGAGCGGGAGAAGGAAACGTCACAGAGCGAGAGAAGGAAACGTCACAGAGCGGGAGAAGGAAACGTCACAGAGCGGGAGAAGGAAACGTTACAGAGCGGGAGAAGGAAACGTCACAGAGCGGGAGAAGGAAACGTTACAGAGCGGGAGAAGGAAACGTCACAGAGCGAGAGAAGGAAAGGTTACAGAGCGAGAGAAGGAAACGTCACAGAGTGGGAGAAGGAAACGTTACAGAGCGGGAGAAGGAAGGAAACGTTACAGAGTGGGAGAAGGAAACGTTACAGAGTGGGAGAAGGAAACGTTACAGAGCGGGAGAAGGAAGGAAACGTTACAGAGTGGGAGAAGGAAACGTTACAGAGTGGGAGAAGGAAACGTCACAGAGCGGGAGAAGGAAACGTCACAGAGCGGGAGAAGGAAACGCCACAGAGCGGGAGAAGGAAACGTTACAGAGCGAGAGAAGGAAACGTTACAGAGCGGGAGAAGGAAACGTTACAGAGCGGGAGAAGGAAACGTCACAGAGCGGGAGACGGAAACGTTACAGAGCGGGAGAAGGAAACGTTACAGAGCGGGAGAAGGAAACGTCACAGAGTGGGAGACGGAAACGTTACAGAGCAAGAGAAGGAAACGCCACAGAGCGGGAGAAGGAAACGTCACAGAGCGGGAGAAGGAAGGAAACGTTACAGAGTGGGAGAAGGAAACGTCACAGAGTGGGAGAAGGAAACGTTACAGAGCGGGAGAAGGAAACGTCACAGAGTGGGAGAAGGAAACGTCACAGAGCGGGAGAAGGAAACGTCACAGAGCGGGAGAAGGAAACGTCACAGAGCGGGAGAAGGAAACGTTACAGAGCGGGAGAAGGAAACGTTACAGAGCGGGAGAAGGAAACGTCACAGAGCGGGAGAAGGAAACGTTACAGAGCGAGAGAAGGAAACGTCACAGAGCGGGAGAAGGAAACGTTACAGAGCGAGAGAAGGAAACGTCACAGAGCGAGAGAAGGAAACGCCACAGAGCGGGAGAAGGAAACGTCACAGAGCGGGAGAAGGAAGGAAACGTTACAGACAGGGAGAAGGAAACGTCACAGAGCGGGAGAAGGAAACGTTACAGAGCGAGAGAAGGAAACGTCACAGAGCGGGAGACGGAAACGTCACAGAGCGAGAGAAGGAAACGCCACAGAGCGGGAGAAGGAAACGTCACAGAGCGGGAGAAGGAAGGAAACGTTACAGAGTGGGAGAAGGAAACGTCACAGAGTGGGAGAAGGAAACGTTACAGAGCGGGAGAAGGAAACGTCACAGAGTGGGAGAAGGAAACGTTACAGAGCGGGAGAAGGAAACGTTACAGAGCGGGAGAAGGAAACGTTACAGAGCGGGAGAAGGAAACGTTACAGAGTGGGAGAAGGAAACGTCACAGAGCGGGAGAAGGAAACGTTACAGAGTGGGAGAAGGAAACGCCACAGAGCGGGAGAAGGAAACGTCACAGAGCGGGAGAAGGAAACGTTACAGAGTGGGAGAAGGAAACGTCACAGAGCGGGAGAAGGAAACGTCACAGAGCGGGAGAAGGAAACGTCACAGAGCGGGAGAAGGAAACGTTACAGAGTGGGAGAAGGAAACGTCACAGAGCGGGAGAAGGAAACGTCACAGAGCGGGAGAAGGAAACGCCACAGAGCGGGAGAAGGAAACGTCACAGAGCGGGAGAAGGAAACGTTACAGAGTGGGAGAAGGAAACGTCACAGAGCGGGAGAAGGAAACGCCACAGAGCGGGAGAAGGAAACGTCACAGATTGGGAGACGGAAACGTCAACAGAGCGGGAGAAGGAAACGTCACAGAGCGGGAGAAGGAAACGTCACAGAGCGGGAGAAGGAAACGTTACAGAGTGGGAGAAGGAAACGTTACAGAGTGGGAGAAGGAAACGTTACAGAGTGGGAGAAGGAAACGTCACAGAGCGGGAGAAGGAAACGTCACAGAGCGGGAGAAGGAAACGTCACAGAGCGAGAGAAGGAAACGCCACAGAGCGGGAGAAGGAAACGTTACAGAGCGGGAGAAGGAAACGTTACAGAGCGAGAGACGGAAACGTCACAGAGCGAGAGAAGGAAACGCCACAGAGCGGGAGAAGGAAACGTCACAGAGCGGGAGAAGGAAGGAAACGTTACAGAGCGAGAGAAGGAAACGCCACAGAGCGGGAGAAGGAAACGTTACAGAGTGGGAGAAGGAAACGTTACAGAGCGGGAGAAGTAAACGTTACAGAGTGGGAGAAGGAAACGTCACAGAGCGGGAGAAGGAAACATCACAGAGTGGGAGAAGGAAACGTTACAGAGCGGGAGAAGGAAGGAAACGTTACAGAGTGGGAGAAGGAAACGTTACAGAGTGGGAGAAGGAAACGTTACAGAGTGGGAGAAGGAAACGCCACAGAGCGGGAGAAGGAAACGTCACAGAGCGGGAGAAGGAAACGTCACAGAGCGGGAGAAGGAAACGTCACAGAGCGGGAGAAGGAAACGTCACAGAGCGGGAGAAGGAAACGTTACAGAGCGGGAGAAGGAAGGAAACGTCACAGAGCGAGAGAAGGAAACGTCACAGAGCGGGAGAAGGAAGGAAACGTCACAGAGCGAGAGAAGGAAACGTCACAGAGCGGGAGAAGGAAACATCACAGAGTGGGAGAAGGAAACGTCACAGAGCGAGAGAAGGAAACGTTACAGAGCGGGAGAAGGAAGGAAACGTTACAGAGTGGGAGAAGGAAACGTTACAGAGTGGGAGAAGGAAACGTCACAGAGTGGGAGAAGGAAACATCACAGAGTGGGAGAAGGAAACGTCACAGAGCGAGAGAAGGAAACGTCACAGAGTGGGAGAAGGAAACGTCACAGAGCGGGAGAAGGAAACGTTACAGAGCGAGAGAAGGAAACGTCACAGAGCGGGAGAAGGAAACGCCACAGAGCGGGAGACGGAAACGTCACAGAGCGAGAGAAGGAAACGCCACAGAGCGGGAGAAGGAAACGTCACAGAGCGGGAGACGGAAACGTCACAGAGCGGGAGACGGAAACGTCACAGAGCGAGAGAAGGAAACGTCACAGAGCGGGAGACGGAAACGTCACAGAGTGGGAGAAGGAAACGTCACAGAGCGGGAGACGGAAACGTCACAGAGCGAGAGAAGGAAACGCCACAGAGCGGGAGAAGGAAACGTCACAGAGCGGGAGAAGGAAACGTTACAGAGCGGGAGAAGGAAACGTCACAGAGCGGGAGAAGGAAACGTCACAGAGCGGGAGAAGGAAACGTCACAGAGTGGGAGAAGGAAATGTTACAGAGCGGGAGAAGGAAACGTTACAGAGCGGGAGAAGGAAACGTTACAGAGTGGGAGAAGGAAACGTCACAGAGTGGGAGAAGGAAACGTTACAGAGCGGGAGAAGGAAGGAAACGTTACAGAGTGGGAGAAGGAAACGTTACAGAGTGGGAGAAGGAAACGTTACAGAGTGGGAGAAGGAAACGTCACAGAGTGGGAGAAGGAAACATCACAGAGTGGGAGAAGGAAACGTCACAGAGTGGGAGAAGGAAACGCCACAGAGCGGGAGAAGGAAACGTCACAGAGCGGGAGAAGGAAACGTTACAGAGCGGGAGAAGGAAACGTTACAGAGTGGGAGAAGGAAACGTCACAGAGTGGGAGAAGGAAACGTTACAGAGCGGGAGAAGGAAACGTCACAGAGCGGGAGAAGGAAACGCCACAGAGCGGGAGAAGGAAACGTCACAGAGCGGGAGAAGGAAACGTCACAGAGCGGGAGAAGGAAACGTTACAGAGTGGGAGACGGAAACGTCACAGAGCGGGAGAAGGAAGGAAACGTTACAGAGTGGGAGAAGGAAACGTTACAGAGCGGGAGAAGTAAACGTTACAGAGTGGGAGAAGGAAACGTCACAAAGCGGGAGAAGGAAACATCACAGAGTGGGAGAAGGAAACGTCACAGAGCGAGAGAAGGAAACGTTACAGAGCGGGAGAAGGAAGGAAACGTTACAGAGTGGGAGAAGGAAACGTTACAGAGTGGGAGAAGGAAACGTTACAGAGTGGGAGAAGGAAACGCCACAGAGCGGGAGAAGGAAACGTCACAGAGCGGGAGAAGGAAACGTCACAGAGCGGGAGAAGGAAACGTCACAGAGCGGGAGAAGGAAACGTCACAGAGCGGGAGAAGGAAACGTTACAGAGCGGGAGAAGGAAGGAAACGTCACAGAGCGAGAGAAGGAAACGTCACAGAGCGGGAGAAGGAAGGAAACGTCACAGAGCGAGAGAAGGAAACGTCACAGAGCGGGAGAAGGAAACATCACAGAGTGGGAGAAGGAAACGTCACAGAGCGAGAGAAGGAAACGTTACAGAGCGGGAGAAGGAAGGAAACGTTACAGAGTGGGAGAAGGAAACGTTACAGAGTGGGAGAAGGAAACGTCACAGAGTGGGAGAAGGAAACATCACAGAGTGGGAGAAGGAAACGTCACAGAGCGAGAGAAGGAAACGTCACAGAGCGGGAGAAGGAAACGTCACAGAGCGGGAGAAGGAAACGTTACAGAGCGAGAGAAGGAAACGTCACAGAGCGGGAGACGGAAACGTCACAGAGCGAGAGAAGGAAACGCCACAGAGCGGGAGAAGGAAACGTCACAGAGCGGGAGAAGGAAACGTTACAGAGCGGGAGAAGGAAACGTCACAGAGCGGGAGAAGGAAACGTCACAGAGCGGGAGAAGGAAACGTCACAGAGTGGGAGAAGGAAACGTTACAGAGCGGGAGAAGGAAACGTTACAGAGCGGGAGAAGGAAACGTTACAGAGCGGGAGAAGGAAACGTCACAGAGTGGGAGAAGGAAACGTTACAGAGCGAGAGAAGGAAACGTTACAGAGCGGGAGAAGGAAACGTCACAGAGTGGGAGAAGGAAACGTTACAGAGCGGGAGAAGGAAACGTCACAGAGCGGGAGAAGGAAACGTTACAGAGCGGGAGAAGGAAACGTCACAGAGCGGGAGAAGGAAGGAAACGTTACAGAGTGGGAGAAGGAAACGTTACAGAGTGGGAGAAGGAAACGTTACAGAGTGGGAGAAGGAAACGTCACAGAGTGGGAGAAGGAAACATCACAGAGTGGGAGAAGGAAACGTTACAGAGTGGGAGAAGGAAACGTCACAGAGTGGGAGAAGGAAACGTTACAGAGCGGGAGAAGGAAACGTCACAGAGCGGGAGAAGGAAACGTTACAGAGCGGGAGAAGGAAACGTTACAGAGTGGGAGAAGGAAACGTCACAGAGTGGGAGAAGGAAACGTTACAGAGCGGGAGAAGGAAACGCCACAGAGCGGGAGAAGGAAACGTCACAGAGCGGGAGAAGGAAACGTCACAGAGCGGGAGAAGGAAACTTCACAGAGCGAGAGAAGGAAACGCCACAGAGCGAGAGAAGGAAACGTTACAGAGCGGGAGAAGGAAACGTTACAGAGTGGGAGAAGGAAACGCCACAGAGCGAGAGAAGGAAACGTTACAGAGCGGGAGAAGGAAACGTTACAGAGTGGGAGAAGGAAACGTTACAGAGCGGGAGAAGGAAACGTTACAGAGCGGGAGAAGGAAACGTCACAGAGCGGGAGAAGGAAACGTTACAGAGCGAGAGAAGGAAACGTCACAGAGCGGGAGACGGAAACGTCACAGAGCGAGAGAAGGAAACGCCACAGAGCGGGAGAAGGAAACGTCACAGAGCGGGAGAAGGAAACGTCACAGAGTGGGAGAAGGAAACGTCACAGAGTGGGAGAAGGAAACGTTACAGAGCGGGAGAAGGAAACGTCACAGAGTGGGAGAAGGAAACGTTAAAGAGCGGGAGAAGGAAACGTTACAGAGCGGGAGAAGGAAACGTTACAGAGTGGGAGAAGGAAACGTTACAGAGCGGGAGAAGGAAGGAAACGTTACAGAGTGGGAGAAGGAAACGTCACAGAGCGGGAGACGGAAACGTCACAGAGCGAGAGAAGGAAACGCCACAGAGCGAGAGAAGGAAACGTTACAGAGCGGGAGAAGGAAACGTTACAGAGCGGGAGAAGGAAACGTTACAGAGCGGGAGAAGGAAACGTTACAGAGCAGGAGAAGGAAACGTCACAGAGCGGGAGAAGGAAACGTCACAGAGCGAGAGAAGGAAACGCCACAGAGCGGGAGAAGGAAACGTCACAGAGCGGGAGAAGGAAACGTCACAGAGTGGGAGAAGGAAACGTCACAGAGTGGGAGAAGGAAACGTTACAGAGCGGGAGAAGGAAACGTCACAGAGTGGGAGAAGGAAACGTTACAGAGCGGGAGAAGGAAACGTTACAGAGTGGGAGAAGGAAACGTTACAGAGCGGGAGAAGGAAGGAAACGTTACAGAGTGGGAGAAGGAAACGTTACAGAGTGGGAGAAGGAAACGTTACAGAGCGGGAGAAGGAAGGAAACGTTACAGAGTGGGAGAAGGAAACGTTACAGAGCGGGAGAAGGAAACGTCACAGAGTGGGAGAAGGAAACATCACAGAGTGGGAGAAGGAAACGTCACAGAGCGGGAGACGGAAACGTCACAGAGCGAGAGAAGGAAACGCCACAGAGCGGGAGAAGGAAACGTCACAGAGCGGGAGAAGGAAACGTTACAGAGCGGGAGAAGGAAACGTCACAGAGTGGGAGAAGGAAACGTTACAGAGCGGGAGAAGGAAACGTCACAGAGCGGGAGAAGGAAACGTTACAGAGCGGGAGAAGGAAACGTCACAGAGTGGGAGAAGGAAACGTTACAGAGCGGGAGAAGGAAACGTTACAGAGTGGGAGAAGGAAACGTCACAGAGTGGGAGAAGGAAACGTTACAGAGCGGGAGAAGGAAGGAAACGTTACAGAGTGGGAGAAGGAAACGTTACAGAGTGGGAGAAGGAAACGTTACAGAGCGGGAGAAGGAAGGAAACGTTACAGAGTGGGAGAAGGAAACGTTACAGAGTGGGAGAAGGAAACGTCACAGAGTGGGAGAAGGAAACATCACAGAGTGGGAGAAGGAAACGTCACAGAGCGAGAGAAGGAAACGTCACAGAGTGGGAGAAGGAAACGTTACAGAGTGGGAGAAGGAAACGTCACAGAGCGAGAGAAGGAAACGTTACAGAGCGAGAGTGGGAGAAGGAAACGTTACAGAGTGGGAGAAGGAAACGTCACAGAGTGGGAGAAGGAAACATCACAGAGTGGGAGAAGGAAACGTCACAGAGCGAGAGAAGGAAACGTCACAGAGTGGGAGAAGGAAACGTTACAGAGCGGGAGAAGGAAACGTTACAGAGTGGGAGAAGGAAACGTTACAGAGCGGGAGAAGGAAACGTTACAGAGTGGGAGAAGGAAACGTCACAGAGTGGGAGAAGGAAACGTTACAGAGCGGGAGAAGGAAACGCCACAGAGCGGGAGAAGGAAACGTCACAGAGTGGGAGAAGGAAACGTTACAGAGCGGGAGAAGGAAACGTTACAGAGTGGGAGAAGGAAACGTTACAGAGTGGGAGAAGGAAACGTCACAGAGCGGGAGAAGGAAACATCACAGAGTGGGAGAAGGAAACGTCACAGAGCGAGAGAAGGAAACGTCACAGAGTGGGAGAAGGAAACGTCACAGAGCGGGAGAAGGAAACGTCACAGAGTGGGAGAAGGAAACGTTACAGAGCGGGAGAAGGAAACGTTACAGAGTGGGAGAAGGAAACGTTACAGAGCGGGAGAAGGAAGGAAACGTTACAGAGTGGGAGAAGGAAACGTCACAGAGCGGGAGACGGAAACGTCACAGAGCGAGAGAAGGAAACGCCACAGAGCGGGAGAAGGAAACGTCACAGAGCGGGAGAAGGAAACGTCACAGAGTGGGAGAAGGAAACGTCACAGAGTGGGAGAAGGAAACGTTACAGAGCGGGAGAAGGAAACGTTACAGAGTGGGAGAAGGAAACGTTACAGAGCGGGAGAAGGAAGGAAACGTTACAGAGTGGGAGAAGGAAACGTTACAGAGTGGGAGAAGGAAACGTTACAGAGCGGGAGAAAGAAGGAAACGTTACAGAGTGGGAGAAGGAAACGTTACAGAGCGGGAGAAGGAAACGTCACAGAGTGGGAGAAGGAAACATCACAGAGTGGGAGAAGGAAACGTCACAGAGCGAGAGAAGGAAACGTCACAGAGTGGGAGAAGGAAACGTCACAGAGTGGGAGAAGGAAACGTTACAGAGTGGGAGAAGGAAACATCACAGAGTGGGAGAAGGAAACGTCACAGAGCGAGAGAAGGAAACGTCACAGAGTGGGAGAAGGAAACGTTACAGAGTGGGAGAAGGAAACGTCACAGAGTGGGAGAAGGAAACGTTACAGAGCGGGAGAAGGAAACGCCACAGAGCGGGAGAAGGAAACGTCACAGAGCGGGAGAAGGAAACGTCACAGAGCGGGAGAAGGAAACGTTACAGAGCGGGAGAAGGAAACGTCACAGAGTGGGAGAAGGAAACGTCACAGAGCGGGAGAAGGAAACGTTACAGAGTGGGAGAAGGAAACGTCACAGAGTGGGAGAAGGAAACGTTACAGAGCGGGAGAAGGAAACGCCACAGAGCGGGAGAAGGAAACGTCACAGAGCGGGAGAAGGAAACGTCACAGAGCGGGAGAAGGAAACGTCACAGAGCGGGAGAAGGAAACGTTACAGAGCGGGAGAAGGAAACGTCACAGAGCGGGAGACGGAAACGTCACAGAGCGAGAGAAGGAAACGCCACAGAGCGGGAGAAGGAAACGTCACAGAGCGGGAGAAGGAAACGTCACAGAGTGGGAGAAGGAAACGTTACAGAGCGAGAGAAGGAAACGTCACAGAGCGGGAGAAGGAAACGTCACAGAGCGGGAGAAGGAAGGAAACGTTACAGAGCGGGAGACGGAAACGTCACAGAGCGAGAGAAGGAAACGCCACAGAGCGGGAGAAGGAAACGTCACAGAGCGGGAGAAGGAAGGAAACGTTACAGAGCGGGAGACGGAAACGTCACAGAGCGGGAGAAGGAAGGAAACGTTACAGAGTGGGAGAAGGAAACGTCACAGAGTGGGAGAAGGAAACGTTACAGAGCGGGAGAAGGAAACGTCACAGAGTGGGAGAAGGAAACGTTACAGAGCGGGAGAAGGAAACGCCACAGAGCGGGAGAAGGAAACGTCACAGAGCGGGAGAAGGAAACGTCACAGAGCGGGAGAAGGAAACGTCACAGAGCGGGAGAAGGAAACGTTACAGAGTGGGAGAAGGAAACGTCACAGTGCGGGAGAAGGAAACGCCACAGAGCGGGAGAAGGAAACGTCACAGAGTGGGAGACGGAAACGTCACAGAGCGAGAGAAGGAAACGCCACAGAGCGGGAGAAGGAAACGTCACAGAGCGGGAGAAGGAAACGTCACAGAGCGGGAGAAGGAAACGTTACAGAGCGGGAGAAGGAAACGTTACAGAGTGGGAGAAGGAAACGTTACAGAGTGGGAGAAGGAAACGTCACAGAGCGGGAGAAGGAAACGTCACAGAGCGGGAGAAGGAAACGTTACAGAGCGGGAGAAGGAAACGTCACAGAGTGGGAGAAGGAAACGTTACAGAGCGGGAGAAGGAAACGTTACAGAGTGGGAGAAGGAAACGTCACAGAGTGGGAGAAGGAAACGTTACAGAGCGGGAGAAGGAAGGAAACGTTACAGAGTGGGAGAAGGAAACGTTACAGAGTGGGAGAAGGAAACGTTACAGAGCGGGAGAAGGAAGGAAACGTTACAGAGTGGGAGAAGGAAACGTTACAGAGTGGGAGAAGGAAACGTCACAGAGTGGGAGAAGGAAACATCACAGAGTGGGAGAAGGAAACGTCACAGAGCGAGAGAAGGAAACGTCACAGAGTGGGAGAAGGAAACGTTACAGAGCGGGAGAAGGAAACGTCACAGAGTGGGAGAAGGAAACGTTACAGAGCGGGAGAAGGAAACGTTACAGAGCGGGAGAAGGAAACGTTACAGAGCGGGAGAAGGAAGGAAACGTTACAGAGTGGGAGAAGGAAACGTCACAGAGCGGGAGACGGAAACGTCACAGAGCGAGAGAAGGAAACGCCACAGAGCGGGAGAAGGAGACGTCACAGAGCGGGAGAAGGAAACGTCACAGAGTGGGAGAAGGAAACGTCACAGAGTGGGAGAAGGAAACGTTACAGAGCGGGAGAAGGAAACGTCACAGAGTGGGAGAAGGAAACGTTACAGAGCGGGAGAAGGAAACGTTACAGAGTGGGAGAAGGAAACGTTACAGAGCGGGAGAAGGAAGGAAACGTTACAGAGTGGGAGAAGGAAACGTTACAGAGTGGGAGAAGGAAACGTTACAGAGCGGGAGAAGGAAGGAAACGTTACAGAGTGGGAGAAGGAAACGTTACAGAGCGGGAGAAGGAAACGTCACAGAGTGGGAGAAGGAAACATCACAGAGTGGGAGAAGGAAACGTCACAGAGCGAGAGAAGGAAACGTCACAGAGTGGGAGAAGGAAACGTCACAGAGTGGGAGAAGGAAACGTTACAGAGTGGGAGAAGGAAACGTTACAGAGCGGGAGAAGGAAACGTTACAGAGTGGGAGAAGGAAACGTCACAGAGTGGGAGAAGGAAACGTTACAGAGCGGGAGAAGGAAACGCCACAGAGCGGGAGAAGGAAACGTCACAGAGCGGGAGAAGGAAACGTTACAGAGCGGGAGAAGGAAACGTTACAGAGCGGGAGAAGGAAACGTCACAGAGTGGGAGAAGGAAACGTCACAGAGCGGGAGAAGGAAACGTTACAGAGTGGGAGAAGGAAACGTCACAGAGTGGGAGAAGGAAACGTTACAGAGCGGGAGAAGGAAACGCCACAGAGCGGGAGAAGGAAACGTCACAGAGCGGGAGAAGGAAACGTCACAGAGCGGGAGAAGGAAACGTCACAGAGCGGGAGAAGGAAACGTTACAGAGCGGGAGAAGGAAACGTCACAGAGCGGGAGACGGAAACGTCACAGAGCGAGAGAAGGAAACGCCACAGAGCGGGAGAAGGAAACGTCACAGAGCGGGAGAAGGAAACGTCACAGAGTGGGAGAAGGAAACGTTACAGAGCGAGAGAAGGAAACGTCACAGAGCGGGAGAAGGAAACGTCACAGAGCGGGAGAAGGAAGGAAACGTTACAGAGCGGGAGACGGAAACGTCACAGAGCGAGAGAAGGAAACGCCACAGAGCGGGAGAAGGAAACGTCACAGAGCGGGAGAAGGAAGGAAACGTTACAGAGCGGGAGACGGAAACGTCACAGAGCGGGAGAAGGAAGGAAACGTTACAGAGTGGGAGAAGGAAACGTCACAGAGTGGGAGAAGGAAACGTTACAGAGCGGGAGAAGGAAACGTCACAGAGCGGGAGAAGGAAACGTTACAGAGAGAGAGAAGGAAACGTCACAGAGTGGGAGAAGGAAACGTTACAGAGCGGGAGAAGGAAACGTTACAGAGTGGGAGAAGGAAACGTTACAGAGCGGGAGAAGGAAACGTCACAGAGTGGGAGAAGGAAACGTTACAGAGCGGGAGAAGGAAACGTCACAGAGTGGGAGAAGGAAACGTTACAGAGCGGGAGAAGGAAACGTCACAGAGTGGGAGAAGGAAACGTTACAGAGCGGGAGAAGGAAACGTCACAGAGTGGGAGAAGGAAACGTTACAGAGCGGGAGAAGGAAACGTTACAGAGTGGGAGAAGGAAACGTTACAGAGCGGGAGAAGGAAGGAAACGTTACAGAGTGGGAGAAGGAAACGTTACAGAGTGGGAGAAGGAAACGTCACAGAGTGGGAGAAGGAAACATCACAGAGTGGGAGAAGGAAACGTCACAGAGCGAGAGAAGGAAACGTCACAGAGTGGGAGAAGGAAACGTCACAGAGTGGGAGAAGGAAACGTTACAGAGCGGGAGAAGGAAACGTCACAGAGCGGGAGAAGGAAACGTTACAGAGTGGGAGAAGGAAACGTCACAGAGCGGGAGAAGGAAACGTTACAGAGCGAGAGAAGGAAACGTCACAGAGCGGGAGAAGGAAACGTCACAGAGTGGGAGAAGGAAACGTTACAGAGCGGGAGAAGGAAACGTTACAGAGTGGGAGAAGGAAACGTCACAGAGTGGGAGAAGGAAACGTTACAGAGCGGGAGAAGGAAACGCCACAGAGCGGGAGAAGGAAACGTTACAGAGCGGGAGAAGGAAACGTTACAGAGCGGGAGAAGGAAACGTCACAGAATGGGAGAAGGAAACGTCACAGAGCGGGAGAAGGAAACGTTACAGAGTGGGAGAAGGAAACGTCACAGAGTGGGAGAAGGAAACGTCACAGAGCGGGAGAAGGAAACGTCACAGAGCGGGAGAAGGAAACGTTACAGAGTGGGAGAAGGAAACGTCACAGAGCGGGAGACGGAAACGCCACAGAGCGAGAGAAGGAAACGCCACAGAGCGGGAGAAGGAAACGTCACAGAGCGGGAGAAGGAAACGTTACAGAGTGGGAGAAGGAAACGTCACAGAGCGGGAGAAGGAAACGTTACAGAGCGGGAGAAGGAAGGAAACGTTACAGAGCGGGAGACGGAAACGTCACAGAGCGAGAGAAGGAAACGCCACAGAGCGGGAGAAGGAAACGTCACAGAGCGGGAGAAGGAAGGAAACGTTACAGAGCGGGAGACGGAAACGTCACAGAGCGGGAGAAGGAAGGAAACGTTACAGAGTGGGAGAAGGAAACGTCACAGAGTGGGAGAAGGAAACGTTACAGAGCGGGAGAAGGAAACGTCACAGAGCGGGAGAAGGAAACGTCACAGAGCGAGAGAAGGAAACGTCACAGAGAGAGAGAAGGAAACGTCACAGAGCGGGAGAAGGAAACGTCACAGAGCGAGAGAAGGAAACGTCACAGAGCGAGAGAAGGAAACGTCACAGAGTGAGAGAAGGAAACGTCACAGAGCGGGAGAAGGAAACGTCACAGAGTGGGAGAAGGAAACCTCACAGAGTGGGAGAAGGAAACGTCACAGAGCGAGAGAAGGAAACGTCACAGAGTGGGAGAAGGAAACGTCACAGAGTGGGAGAAGGAAACGTCACAGAGCGGGAGAAGGAAACGTCACAGAGTGGGAGAAGGAAACCTCACAGAGTGGGAGAAGGAAACGTCACAGAGCGAGAGAAGGAAACGTCACAGAGTGGGAGAAGGAAACGTCACAGAGTGGGAGAAGGAAACGTCACAGAGCGGGAGAAGGAAACGTCACAGAGCGGGAGAAGGAAACGTTACAGAGCGGGAGAAGGAAACCTCACAGAGTGGGAGAAGGAAACGTCACAGAGCGAGAGAAGGAAACGTCACAGAGCGGGAGAAGGAAACGTCACAGAGCGGGAGAAGGAAACGTCACAGAGCGGGAGAAGGAAACGTCACAGAGCGAGAGAAGGAAACGTCACAGAGCGAGAGAAGGAAACCTCACAGAGCGGGAGAAGGAAACGTCACAGAGCGAGAGAAGGAAACGTCACAGAGCGGGAGAAGGAAACGTCACAGAGCGGGAGAAGGAAACGTCACAGAGCGGGAGAAGGAAACGTCACAGAGTGGGAGAAGGAAACGTTACAGAGCGGGAGAAGGAAACGTTACAGAGCGGGAGAAGGAAACGTTACAGAGCGGGAGAAGGAAACGTTACAGAGCGGGAGAAGGAAACGTCACAGAGTGGGAGAAGGAAACGTCACAGAGTGGGAGAAGGAAACGTTACAGAGCGGGAGAAGGAAACGTTACAGAGCGGGAGAAGGAAACGTCACAGAGTGGGAGAAGGAAACGTCACAGAGTGGGAGAAGGAAACGTCACAGAGTGGGAGAAGGAAACGTTACAGAGCGGGAGAAGGAAACGTTACAGAGCGGGAGAAGGAAACGTTACAGAGCGGGAGAAGGAAGGAAACGTTACAGAGCGGGAGAAGGAAACGTTACAGAGTGGGAGAAGGAAACGTTACAGAGCGGGAGAAGGAAACGTCACAGAGTGGGAGAAGGAAACATCACAGAGTGGGAGAAGGAAACGTCACAGAGCGAGAGAAGGAAACGTCACAGAGTGGGAGAAGGAAACGTCACAGAGTGGGAGAAGGAAACGTTACAGAGCGGGAGAAGGAAACGTCACAGAGCGGGAGAAGGAAACGTCACAGAGCGGGAGAAGGAAACGTTACAGAGCGAGAGAAGGAAACGTCACAGAGTGGGAGAAGGAAACGTCACAGAGTGGGAGAAGGAAACGTTACAGAGTGGGAGAAGGAAACGTCACAGAGCGGGAGAAGGAAACGTCACAGAGTGGGAGAAGGAAACGTTACAGAGCGGGAGAAGGAAACGTTACAGAGTGGGAGAAGGAAACGTCACAGAGTGGGAGAAGGAAACGTTACAGAGCGGGAGAAGGAAACGCCACAGAGCGGGAGAAGGAAACGTTACAGAGCGGGAGAAGGAAACGTTACAGAGCGGGAGAAGGAAACGTCACAGAGTGGGAGAAGGAAACGTCACAGAGCGGGAGAAGGAAACGTTACAGAGTGGGAGAAGGAAACGTCACAGAGTGGGAGAAGGAAACGTCACAGAGCGGGAGAAGGAAACGTCACAGAGCGGGAGAAGGAAACGTTACAGAGTGGGAGAAGGAAACGTCACAGAGCGGGAGACGGAAACGCCACAGAGCGGGAGAAGGAAACGTCACAGAGCGGGAGACGGAAACGTCACAGAGCGAGAGAAGGAAACGCCACAGAGCGGGAGAAGGAAACGTCACAGAGCGGGAGAAGGAAACGTTACAGAGTGGGAGAAGGAAACGTCACAGAGCGGGAGAAGGAAACGTCACAGAGCGGGAGAAGGAAGGAAACGTTACAGAGCGGGAGACGGAAACGTCACAGAGCGAGAGAAGGAAACGCCACAGAGCGGGAGAAGGAAACGTCACAGAGCGGGAGAAGGAAGGAAACGTTACAGAGCGGGAGACGGAAACGTCACAGAGCGGGAGACGGAAACGTCACAGAGTGGGAGAAGGAAACGTCACAGAGCGGGAGAAGGAAGGAAACGTTACAGAGTGGGAGAAGGAAACGTCACAGAGTGGGAGAAGGAAACGTTACAGAGCGGGAGAAGGAAACGTCACAGAGCGGGAGAAGGAAACGTCACAGAGCGAGAGAAGGAAACGTCACAGAGTGAGAGAAGGAAACGTCACAGAGCGGGAGAAGGAAACGTCACAGAGCGAGAGAAGGAAACGTCACAGAGCGAGAGAAGGAAACGTCACAGAGGGAGAGAAGGAAACGTCACAGAGCGGGAGAAGGAAACCTCACAGAGTGGGAGAAGGAAACCTCACAGAGTGGGAGAAGGAAACCTCACAGAGTGGGAGAAGGAAACGTCACAGAGCGAGAGAAGGAAACGTCACAGAGCGGGAGAAGGAAACGTCACAGAGTGGGAGAAGGAAACGTCACAGAGCGGGAGAAGGAAACGTCACAGAGTGGGAGAAGGAAACCTCACAGAGTGGGAGAAGGAAACGTCACAGAGCGAGAGAAGGAAACGTCACAGAGTGGGAGAAGGAAACGTCACAGAGTGGGAGAAGGAAACGTCACAGAGCGAGAGAAGGAAACGTCACAGAGCGGGAGAAGGAAACGTTACAGAGCGGGAGAAGGAAACCTCACAGAGTGGGAGAAGGAAACGTCACAGAGCGAGAGAAGGAAACGTCACAGAGTGGGAGAAGGAAACGTCACAGAGCGAGAGAAGGAAACGTCACAGAGTGGGAGAAGGAAACCTCACAGAGTGGGAGAAGGAAACGTCACAGAGCGAGAGAAGGAAACGTCACAGAGTGGGAGAAGGAAACGTCACAGAGCGGGAGAAGGAAACGTCACAGAGTGGGAGAAGGAAACGTTACAGAGCGGGAGAAGGAAACGTTACAGAGCGGGAGAAGGAAACGTTACAGAGCGGGAGAAGGAAACGTCACAGAGCGGGAGAAGGAAACGTCACAGAGTGGGAGAAGGAAACGTTACAGAGCGGGAGAAGGAAACGTTACAGAGCGGGAGAAGGAAACGTCACAGAGTGGGAGAAGGAAACGTCACAGAGTTTATTCTGTGAAATGAAACTGTAAGAATCGTTTTCTGTTTTGTTTGTTTGTTTGTTTTTACTTTTTTTTTTACATCATCGCAATTTTTTCTGATTTGGGGTTATACAAGTATTATTTCAAATATTTCTGAGTGTTCCATTCAGCTGCACAAGCTCAGAAGACTCTGTTTCTACTGATATTCCAGCTTTTTGGTCTCTTCCACCCAGCTACTTCCTTCTTTCTCTGAGGTTTCCTTCACCAGAGGTCTACACAACAAAAACTACAGACATGGTCATTTTGCTTGATGTGTTGTCACTGCTGTCTTGTCCCTTCTGAAGAACAAAGACACCCAGAGATGGATCAGCTCAGTGTGTCTGAGATAGAGACTACAAGACCTTCCTCATCAGTAAGCAGCTGAGACTCTAATTATGTAGCTGAGACAAAGAAAACTACATAGACCGAAAAAATAGCCCCATTTCTGGAAGCTGGCGTCTGATATAAGATGTGGTGTGAGATATGCATTACACTTTGGTGATAAACATTCCACTTCTTTTTCCACTTAATACAGGCACAAATGGACGTACTCTAACCCTGTGAAGTCGATGCCATTTAAAATGGTTCACTTTGTCTGCTAAGGTCATGAATACATTGGGTTTTTAATAATATTCTTAAGATATACTATGCAGGCTTATGTAAGACATCAACTGTTGTAGGATTCTGTATTTTTGTAGGTTGGTTGATTGTTGTGTTTTTAAAGTACAACATGAGTGTCTTTCTAATGTGCAGAGTTAAGTCACCTATTTCTACAGAGCAGTTGCTACTTCTACCCAGTGGACTTTAAAACTGGAGGTATATATTGAGTAAATTCAATTCATTCTGAAAACAAACTGTCATGTAATGTTGGATTGGGTAGAATTAGAATTACAATAAAGAAACAAAGCTCGACTTCATCTCTCTGCCCACTATATGTGTTTTCCTTAGACTCAGGGATCTGCAGTAAAACTATTGAGAATGCAGAAGTCACTGAAGTAATCTTTAGGGAAAGTTGAGCGTAAGACTTCCCAGCCACCTTTCTCCTTTCCCTGCCTCTGTGTCTGTCGGCCGCTGAGCGGGTTCCTGCCGCAGCTGAAAACTTCAGAGCAGGCCGTTACGGTTGACATGCCGTCAGCCCTGTCTTGTCCCATCCAGACAAACAAAGACAGAGGGTCCTGTTGAACAGCTCTGTGTTGATGAGACTCCGACAGTCCTGTCTGTCTCAGCAGGGCTTCAGGATGCAGCAGAAAGCTGGAACTACATTCACTCCTATTCAGGGGCAGCCCGTTGATAGAAAGCCTGTTAATGTTCAACTACAGACAGGAACTGATGCTTCTGCCAGGAAATGAGACACCCCTTCACACCCCATTTTATACATTCATCATCTCTTAATTCATATCAAACCATTTCAAATATTTTATCAGTGTCGGAGTAAATATTTTGGCGATGATAAATATGAATGAGTCAATTGAGTGTGTGTTGAGTGCAGTTAACCCCGTTTTAGGTTTTCAGCTGAGCATCATGTAGGATTCTTGTTGCCCAGGGGTACTTAGCAAGAATGAAGTGCAAAGCTTAGCTGAACTTATGGAGTACTTCACTTGAGTCTGCAATTAGCCCACTTGGTCGCAACTGATTGTTTTCTGATGCATTAAAACAATGTGTCAGTAAAGCAGAGAGGGCTGACAAATGACACAGAAATGTTTGAAAAAGACATCTAAGCGTAACAGATCAAAGTAATCTGTGTACATTAGAGTAGTAAATCATTTTGTGAAAGGATCCAATGGAAACCTAATAAAAAGATGTACTTCGAAATTTTTGCTCAATAGAGTTTTTAAATTAAATGTACAGCTACTGAATTCAAACTATATGAACATTTCTCATTATTATTTGCAAAAATGTCTTGGTTTACAAGAAATTGTCATCTAATACGAATGCTGGGATTGCTAGTTAAATGACCTTCACAAAGCCCAGTTGGCTCAAACAACAGCTTACATGGAGGACTCTGCTAAGGTAGCGACAGAGAAACACTCCGAATGTTCCTCTTCCATTTTCCATGCAACAAAAACAATGTTTCACAAATTGTCTTTATAAAAAAAACAAAAATGAGAAAAAGTTGTAGCCACTGGTATATAAAGCACCCTTCACTTACTATAGAGATAACCTGAACACTAAATACTAAAATATCATGGACATAAAGTGAACATCCAGCACTGACTGAGAGCCACGCGCAGTCGTGTTACTTCAGTCGGCCTCTTCCCAGCTGGCACTTCCACATGTTCTGGGACATGTCCGCCCCCTCAGCTTATTTTGGTCCAGACAAAAGATTCTAACAGCTGAAGTTTATCTAATACATTTACAGTGACTAGCAAAGAACTCACACTGAACAACATCACAGAGTGTGTTTGAGTTTCCAGCTCCCATGTACTCTATTGGCCCCCTGCTGTTTCTTTTTTCCTAGCCCCTCAGGGTTGCTCTTCTTCAGGCATTAGAGACTTGAGTCAGAATAGGGAAGTGAATGTCTCTCGATTGGTTGGTCTTCTGTCTCCAAACCATTTTATCTACATGTATGAGCATGTCCCAGGCTTTCAAAATTTGTTGCCATTTGTTCTAAATTCAGAAGGTTTCCATGGTTTGCCTTGGGATTATTTGCCTGCTGTTATTTGTTGACATCAAAACCTGAAAAAATTCCCTCATCTCTATTTTGCTAGTAGCCATCAAAAGGTACTCTTTCTCCTTAAATGTAGGAAGATTCTGTCGGTGTTCTGTCACACATGCACAACATCATATCATCCATCTTATGGTGTCTTTCTGTTTCTGACAGGAATGATGACATGGCAGAAAGCAGTGTCAGCCTGTGCCTTTCTGTTGCATCAGGAACTGGCTGTAGAAGTCAAACAAATGAAATGCTGTGCTGTTGTGCCGATTTTATTTCATAAAAAATGGCCTTTAATAATATCAGTATAAAGTGGATTGAAATAATCCTGTTTCATGACTTACACAAACAGCTTTGTGTAGTGTCGCAGTCACACTGAGACCTGGGCACTTTGTATACAAAGAAAAAAAATGTTTAAGCAACCATCCATAGTGTTAAAAAACTAAAACCATGACCATCTGCGCTCTGAAGGACGCGGCCAAAGATTTATTCTTTCCTAAAGAAACACAAGGGAAGTTTGTCAACCTGCTTTGTAGCTACGCCAAAGCGGCTGAAATCCTCCACTTCAGAACTTTGGACGGCACAGTAGGATTTTGCTTTACGTTAACATTTCACACATCAGTCACTAGATAAGAACACACTCTTGCCATAAAAAGTGAAGATAGAAAATGAAAAAAGACACTGCTGTCATTGAAAATAATGTTGACAACAAAAACAAACTCTGGGGAAGATGCAGCAAAGAGACCAAAGACAACTCTGCCAGAAGAAGTGAGATAAAGTGCCTGGACAAGATTAAAGATTAGATTGCAAATGATTTCTTCTAATCTGAAAATGTTTGGTCAGTTTGAACAAATTTTAAACCAAAAGGGAAGTTAACAGTCTTTCAAAATGTCCTCTGCTGTCTTCCAATACATGACACTGTAATACATCAACGTGCATTATGTTGCACATGTGCTGAGGTCACACATACGCCACATTCCAATCCTTCAAAAATGTCATTAAAAAAATGTAACTGCTTAACAAATAAACAAGATATTGTGTGAGCATGTTTGTTCGTCACATATATAAAAATATAAGGTCCTGGGACATTCTTTTACAACAAAAGAGCAAAACATTTAGTCAGACTCTCTACCGATGCTTTAAGAGACAACATGACAAAAAGTGAAGCAGCTGGGCTTTGAAACGAATCACACCGTGATGACATTATCTTATGTGTGTAATCTATGGCAAAACTCAACAGCTTCAAAGAATGACAGAAAGAAAAATCAAAACCTGAAACACATCCCACATACACATAACACTTCAAGATCCTTTGATTTACAAAAGAGGGCATGGACAAAGTGACAGAATGGCAAAATATTAACTACATGTACAATTCTGTCATGAGACGGATAAATCAGACATATATTTCCTTCCATATATTTTCCTGAACATATAACCTCAGAAATGAGCTACTGACTGAGAGAAGAGACAACCATCCCTAAATATGACGGCCCAGTGCTGAGCACAAAGAAAGGAAAAGGGTGAGACAGATTCAGTGTGCTTCAGAAACCTCACAGGAATCTCATCTCATCAAATCTGCATATGCATGAGTTTGAACAAGGATCCTGTTTACAGGCCAGAAAAGAGTGAGTGAAGATAAGTTCAATTTCACTTCAGTTTGAATTTGAATGAAATGATTAAATCACGTAAGCAGAGGTTATACCAGAGAAAAGGTTGAAAAGGACCATGCATGTGAGGTATGAGGGGCTGGACAAGGATTCATGAATAAATGCAGAAAAAGCCCAAAATGAACACGGACTCACAATTTGTCATCTGAATGCTTTGCTTCCAGAGACTGGAGCATCTTAAAAGCATTTTTGGATTATGTTAAGGGGAAGTGTGCCCTACCATCAGACAGTGTGGAATGGAGGTCATAATTCATAATCATCCCGATCAGAAGAGTCCATGGCTCCCACTCTACATGCTCTCTCCGCTACTCTTCTCTTCTTTCATTGGTGTTCCTGAGCTGAGAGGCACTACAAGCCAGTGAAAATGACACCACCATGTTATTAAGCTTTGTGTGTATTATACTCATCCATGCCTCCTTCATTTCCCTCTCCATCTGACCCGTTTCCCTTCATGCACAGCCCTCCTCCTTTTCTACTACACATCCCCTCTTTCTGCCTCCTAACTCTCTTTGCTGAGTCTCTCCATCTCTCCAGTAATATCTTTTATTCAGGGAGCCATGGATAAGTTTGCATCAGTCTGTAGTTTTTCAGTTCCTCTGATGATGGTAGAATGGTAGGGCAGCTGAAAACGTTGCTCTGATCGACCTGTGTGTGGGCCTAGCTGGTGTTCAGAGGATTATCCTGTAAGATGTCCAGAAAGTTTTCAGCTTCGAACCTGTAGAGGGATGTGGGGGAAATGCAATGATCTGCAAATCTCATAGGGCAAAGTGAGACACTTTACTATTTCATTAATAATATTCACTCATCCTGAATTCAAAAATAAGCACCATGAGAGAAGCAGAGACTCTTTCAGAAGCAAAGATGGGCAGAAGTTCACAAATCTACAAAAAAAACTGCGGAGCTGTTTCAGAAAAATGCTCCTCAGTGTAAAACTGGGACGACTTTGAATATCCCACCATTAAAAGATTCAGGGACACTGGAGGGACACTTCAGTCCTGGATGTCTGTGAGCTTCAGGCCCTCAGGCAGCACACCTGATCCTGTCCTGGAAATCCCTGCAGGGCTCAGGAACACTTCCAGGAATCATTGTCTGTGAGCACAGCTCACCGTAACATGCACAGATGCAGGTTAGAGCTCCATCAGGCAGAGAAGAAGCCACATGTGAACATGATTCTCTGAGCCAAAGCTCATTTAGAATGACTGAGACAAAGTGGAAAACTGCTCTGTGGTCAGATGGACCGAAATCTGAAATTGTTTTTGGAAACCATGTACATTGTGTCCTCCAGACTAAAGAGGAGAAGGGCCATCCGGCTTCTTATCAGCTCTCTTTCACATATACCTTTCACAGCCGGGACTGATGCACCTTCGCTGCACATCATGTCATGTGTGAAAATCCGGAGAAGGAATGAGGTCTTGAAACTGATCCCCCACTGATACGCCTCTGAGCTGCTCCACCTCATTGTGCTCACACATTGTTGTTGGCATTGCATATACATAAAAATAAGTACAAGCTAAAGTGGGCCTCAGGCAGCATATGAAATATACTTTTAATCAAATTAAATTAAATTCAGGGTACAAGACTTTTGTCATTTAACTCACTCATTATCACTCACATGTGCAATAATTGGGCTCTGAAACCATCCCAGCCTGAGGAGGTCTTGTTGAACAGAGAGCAATGAGTTGCTGTGTCCCGCATATATCTTCCTAATGCAGGTACTTCTGTCTTTTCTGTTCACTGTGCAGCTGTCAAGGATGAGTGTGTCCATGTTGTCATTCCTGTTGACTTCCATATAATACAGAGGAATGTGAGTGTAGGAGTGGCCCTATTCTGCACATCAGTATGGTTACACCGACACACATTTTCTGCATCCCTCTCCACTTCACACTTTTCCCGCCTCACAGGTTTCTTCCTTTCTCCACGCTCTCACTCTCACGCAGCCTTTGTTCTCCCTCTGCTTCCTGATGTCCTCTTCATCTATGGTTTCTGCCTGGCTGGCTTTTTTGCTGACGGACTCCAGCTGGATGTCAGGGCTGGGAGAAAGGTGGGATCCTCAGTGTGTAGGCTGGCCTTTAGAGTCCCCCTGTATTGGGAAAGCCCACACTACACTCCCACACAGCCAGGGATTCCAATCTCTACAAAGAACACTTGCTTGTAAAAAGAATTTATTTGTTGGATGAATCATATAATGGATTGATCAATATTTTTTTTCATGCTGTTTTAAAGAGGAAGAAGAATAGAAAAATTGTTCTAGTTTTCATTTGTTCCTGTGTTAATGGTATTGCCAACAAATCTGACGCAAATTTAAAATACTCACCCAGTGTGTGACATGCAAACTCTTTCCAGAGCAGCTCAACAAGTATTGACATGAATCCATCTTTTATTTTCTCCAGATTTTTATTCCTGGCTGCAGAGAGCAAGTTAAAGCCTACACACATTCATGATATAATGGCACTGCTTGATTTCATAAAAAAGTATTTCAACTTTCGTGTGGTTTCCCTGGAATCAGCTTTGTTATGGGAAAAAATACAGATACTTATGCTCATTTAGACTTTGCATTAATTTAACCTTCGTCTTGTGTTAGTTCCCTGTTACCATCTCTTTTGTTAACGGGTCGGTTTTGACCCGTGTTTTAATTTAGTTGTGAAATACACTAAAAACAATCATCTATCATCCAATTTGTTTTCTCATCTCTTGGTTACCTTGTTAGGCTTCTTTATCCATAAAAATATTGGTTTTAACATTTTTGGTGTGGGCCCCTGGGCCTTGTTTTTGTCAGTATACCCCTCAATTTCAATAAAAACAAAAATGTAAAATGAACCTCAAGAGAATCAATAAATAAAAGGTTGTTATGTCACCTGACTATTACTGAGGGGATTTAGAACACATCTCTTAAATAAATTAGTTTTATTCATTTTTTCATTTTAATATTATTAACTATAGTAACATCTATGGTGTTACGGGTCAGTTTCGACCCATATATTTACTTCAAGAAAAAGGCAAAAAAGTCTCTTTTTTTCAGCAATAGAACTTTAGTACAAACACAAAATGAAAAGCAGTGTGTTGGCTGACAGTGAACTTGTGATTTCAGTTTTGGCTCTAATTATTGCTTTATTATCTTATTTTTATAACTGGGTCGAAACCTACCCTAACAACACAAAGGTCTTAATTTCAACTAGAGCATTTTATAATTTAGTGAAAACAATTTTTTTTGTTTTATTTTGTTGAAATTTATATGGTTATTTTATGCATTTAAAACCTAAAAACGGGTCGGTGCCGACCCTAACACAAGACGAAGGTCAATAATATAAAAGATCTTTTTTTTCTTCTATCTACAGACACAGAGGTATTTTGTGAAGTTATTCGTAATAAAAAGCTAAACTATATCTAATTCACAAAATGTCCCCTAGTATTACTAATAATAATGATTACAATAGTAATAGTAATAATGACAATGGTCTGAGAAGTCCAGGCTGATGTACCTGCCTCAGTAGGCACAACAGGAATATTAGAAGTGGGAGGTGCTCATTGTCACTGCACAGGGCACCATATAAGTGATCCAAGACAAATGCCATCTATCTAAGAAAAAGTGTTGCGTTATCTTTGTTATGTGTCAGAGTCAGGTTAGACTGAAAAGTCAGGTAATAGTGTATTAATGGCCAGCTTTAGCTATATATGCACACTTTGCAAAAGTTGGAGTCCTCCCTTGTCACCTGCTGAACTTTTTATCTTGTTTTGCATTTATTATGATAAACTGATGCAAGAAGGTCGTACATAGTCAGATGGTATTGGTATGGAGTGATTTGCCCACCAATCAGACAATAGGCAGTTCAGTCCCCAGTCCATGTTTATTGACAGATTTGAGAAAAACATGGCACTGCTTGTACAGTGAAGTACTATCAAGACACGATCAGGTCTGTGAGTATGAAGGAAGCACAAACTGTATGGAATGAGCTCCACCTAGTGGTGTGTTAAAGACATTATCTAAGTGTAATCTGGCAATTCACAGAAATAAAAAACATTTCACTATGCAAGTGATTGTCTCTGACATGCATATCTGGATGAACACATTCGTGCTGACAAAAAACTTTGCATCTTGTGCCATGTGCTCATCTCAGTCCATGCAGCTCCCACATCACTGCTCCTGAAACAAGGTGAAAGCCAAAGCATGCAGTCAGGAAAACTGACACTCCGCTTTAAATCATGCACTCCTCTGTTATCTATAGAAATCTCTAACATGGATTCATTAGGAAACAGGATTCTGATGTCGTGGTATTCACCATGACAATGTCAGGAAGAAAACAGATGGCTGCAACGTGATGAGCGGACCTCGTTCACCTCAGTGTCATATACCATCAGACTGTTTCTGCAAAGGAGTTAACAGTCACATTCACTACTCGCAGAATCTGATTCCATCTGAATCTGATTCCGTCTGAATCTGATTCCAAAACTGTGGCAGCTCATGCTGCCACTGGAAGTGCCATTACTGGTGCCACTGCCATGATTTGAGCTTGCTGTCTCTCCTATACTCAGCACCCCCGACAGAATCCCCCGAGGAACACAGTTGTAAGCCTTTTCCAAGTCTAAAAAACACATGTAGACTGAATGGTCCTATGATCCCCTCTGTAACTCTGCCAGGGTAAAGATCTGCTCCACTGATCCGCGACCTGGGCCAAAACCACACTGCCTCCTCTCTAAAACCCTGAATTTCTTTGTTTTGCTTGCGTTTGTATTTAGTGAAAAATAAATAGTAGATATTACACAAAATAAATAAAATAAAATTGTGCCACCTGTGTATCTCCTGCAGAGGCAATGGCTGCCATCTCCCCCGGTCCTTTACCTGCCATCTTCCCCTGGTCCTTTACCTGCCATCTCCCCTGGTCCTTTACCTGCCATCTCCCCCGGTCCTTTATCTGCCATCTCCCCTGGTCCTTTACCTGCCATCTCCCCTAGTCCTTTACCTGCCATCTCCCCCGGTCCTTTACCTGCCATCTCCCCTGGTCCTTTACCTGCCATCTCCCCCGGTCCTTTACCTGCCATCTCCCCTGGTCCTGTACCTGCCATCTCCCCTGGTCCTTTACCTGCCATTTCTCTGGTCCTTTACCTGCCATTTCTCTGGTCCTTTACCTGCCATCTCCCCTGGTCCTTTACCTGCCATCTCCCCTGGTCCTTTACCTGCCATCTCCCCATGTCCTTTACCTGCCATCTCCCACGGTCCTTTACCTGCCATCTCCCCCGGTCCTTTACCTGCCATCTCCCCCGGTCCTTTACCTGCCATCTCCCCCGGTCCTTTACCTGCCATCTCCCCTGGTCCTTTACCTGCCATCTCCCCTGGTCCTTTACCTGCCATCTCCTCTGGTCCTTTACCTGCCATCTCCCCTGGTCCTTTACCTGCCATCTCCTCTGGTCCTTTACCTGCCATCTCCCCCGGTCCTTTACCTGCCATCTCCCCCAGTCCTTTACCTGCCATCTCCCCTGGTCCTTTACCTGCCATCTCCTCTGGTCCTTTACCTGCCATCTCCCCCGGTCCTTTACCTGCCATCTCCCCTAGTCCTTTACCTGCCATCTCCCCTGGTCCTTTACCTGCCATCTCCCTCGGTCCTTAATCTGCCATCTCCCCCGGTCCTTTACCTGCCATCTCCCCTGGTCTTTTACCTGCCATCTCCCCCGGTCCTTTAAATGCCATCTCCCCCGGTCCTTTACCTGCCATCTCCCCTGGTCCTTTACCTGCCATTTCTCTGGTCCTTTACCTGCCATCTCCCCTGGTCCTTTACCTGCCATCTCCCCTGGTCCTTTACCTGCCATCTCCTCTGGTCCTTTACCTGCCATCTCCCCTGGTCCTGTACCTGCCATCTCCCCTGGTCCTTTACCTGCCATTTCTCTGGTCCTTTACCTGCCATCTCCCCTGGTCCTTTACCTGCCATCTCCCCATGTCCTTTACCTGCCATCTCCCCTGGTCCCGTACCTGCCATCTCCCCTGGTCCTTTACCTGCCATCTCCCCTGGTCCTTTACCTGCCATCTCCCCCGGTCCTTTACCTGCCATCTCCCCTGGTCCTTTACCTGCCATCTCCCCCGGTCCTTTACCTGCCATCTCCCCCGGTCCTTTACCTGCCATCTCCCCCGCCATCTCCCCCGGTCCTTTACCTGCCATCTCCCCCGGTCCTTTACCTGCCATCTCGCCCCGTCCTTTACCTGCCATCTCCCCCGCCATCTCCCCAGGTCCTTTACCTGCCATCTCCCCCGGTCCTTTACCTGCCATCTCACCATGTCCTTTACCTGCCATCTCCCCCGGTCCTTTACCTGCCATCTCCCCCTGGTCCTTTACCTGCCATCTCCCCCGCCATCTCCCCCGGTCCTTTACCTGCCATCTCCCCCGGTCCTTTACCTGCCATCTCCCCCGGTCCTTTACCTGCCATTTCGCCCCGTCCTTTACCTGCCATCTCCCCCGGTCCTTTACCTGCCATCTCCCCTTGTCCTGTACCTGCCATCTCCCCATGTCCTGTACCTGCCATCTCCCCATGTCCTTTACCTGCCATCTTCCCCGGTCCTTTACCTGCCATCTCCCCCGGTCCTTTACCTGCCATCTCCCCCGGTCCTTTACCTGCCATCTCCCCCGGTCCTGTACCTGCCATCTCCCCTGGTCCTTTACCTGCCATCTCCCCCGGTCCTGTACCTGCCATCTCCCCCGGTCCTTTACCTGCCATCTCCCCCGGTCCTTTACGTGCCATCTCCCCCGGTCCTTTACCTGCCATCTCCCCCGGTCCTTTACCTGCCATCTCCCCATGTCCTTTGCCTGCCATCTCCCCCGGTCCTTTACCTGCCATCTCCCCCGGTCCTTTACCTGCCATCTCCCCCGGTCCTTTACCTGCCATCTCCCCATGTCCTTTACCTGCCATCTCCCCCGCCATCTCCCCCGGTCCTTTACCTGCCATCTCCCCTGGTCCTGTACCTGCCATCTCCCCCGGTCTTTTACCTGCCATCTCCCCTGGTCCTGTACCTGCCATCTCCCCATGTCCTTTACCTGCCATCTCCCCTGTTCAGACAGTCATCTTTAGAACATGCAAACTCCAGAAAGGCCCCAGCCAGGATTCCCTTATCCATTTTATTTACACTTTCTCTGAATTTCAGACACATCTGACTGGGATCTTTTGTCACACTCTGAGCTGAATTGCCTCCTTGAAGGAGTTTAAGAATCCTTTTTGTCTTCTCCACTGACAGCTCTCTTGTTGAGGCCTGTCAGTCAGCAGCTGCAACAGCTAGTTAGGGTATTAAAATAAAACAAAATGTCGAAAATAACTAAACTTGAATAAACATCCTCCAAATGTGGTCATTGCATCATTTCTGACACAAGTTGTGAATGAAAAAGAGGGAGGGGGCAAAATTGCAAAATCATTCCAATGAGTGTAATCAAAATGAAGTAGATAAAAAAGGAATAAATATCACAGTGGCCCAATGAACAGCAGGAATACTTCAATTTGAAATCCATCCATCCATTTTCTACACTCGCTTAATCCGTCGGTTGAGTCGCAGGGGGGCTGGAGCCTATCATCCGGTCATTGGGCAAGAGGCAGGGTCCACCCTGGACCCCAGTCCATCACAGGGCCACAGAGACAAACGCTCACACTCACTCCTAAGGACATTTTTAGAGACACCAGTTAACCTAACATGCATGTGGTGGGAGGAAGCCAGAGAACCCATGCATACACAGGGAGAACATGCAGACTCCACACAGACAGAACCAGCCAGGAGTTGAACCTGCAACCCTCTCGCTGTGAGGCGACGGTGCTGACCACCACACCACCGTGCTGCACTCAATTTTAAATTGTTAATGTAAATTTTTTCGTCAGATTCTTCCCAATCACCAGTGCCTGCATGCAACAGTCATACTATTTTCATACATCTCAGTGGGTTGAGCCTTGCAATACAAAGGGAATGCAACCATCCTAAAACTAGATGCACTGGGTGCTGCCAGTGAGCAGCTAACTACCAGCAACCAGTATGACTGAATGTCTATGATGGTGGAGGAGAGTGTCAAGAAAGAGCAGAGCAGAACACAAATACTCAGAGTAATATCAAAATACAGGCCATATACTGAGAGACAGTTAAACATCAGGCTTCTCACACAAAATGACACATCCGTAGTTTTTTATGATAAACATATAAATCAAACATTTCTTAAGATTCATCACATTCATTAAATGTACAGAGCACAAAACAATTCAGCTCGATAGGTCAACATATGTCCATTCTGTGAAGAGAGGCTGAACCAGCGAGAAGCACAAACAGGTGTCCCGGTGAAAGGAGGAATCATTTCAGCTTGGTGTTCAGGCACAGCGAACTCTGCTGGGACACAGATAACTGCCACATAACTGCTCAAAGGAGGGAAAAACAAGCAAACCTCAGCAGCTGCTCATGTTAATGAGGTCGGAACACTTTTAGGTAACACTCAGTGGCTGAAACAGCAGTGGGAGTTGGTAGCTTGTCTACAGCTGTCCTGTCCAGTGTTGACTCATGGACTTCGCATTGAGCTCAAAAAAAACAAAAAAGTTCAATATCACAGGCCATTCATGAACTGACTCAATTAAAAAGTGATTTTATATGCATTTTTCATTTTTAAATCAAGGTGGGTTCTTTTTACCTTGCCCTTTTTTTATGAATCCATTTTTGCATATCCTTTATATGTATGTTCTGTTTTTATTACTCCCAGCAATTTACTACAGCGACACAATGCCATGTGTACTATGGAGAGGGTATTTCAGATGATCTGAGGCCAAAGGGAGAGCGTATTTATCCTTTTTCAAAGCTAATAGTTTTGATCCTGCACCTGTTCTCTTGGTCACTGGGATGTCACAAGTAACCACTGACTTTTTATTTTTGGAACAAAGATAAGACCACTTGATTACCTGCATTATAAGCCCTCCATATTGGCTAAGAGTTATTACCACACCATGTTCATGCTTCCAAGAGAGTATACTGCTAAGCAACTGCATATAAAAAACAGATGTGTTGTCACTGTATTCTTATGTATTCTTATGGGCATGTTAAGATATGAAAACCTTTTGGATGGCTTGCATGCTGTTGCAAACTGGAGATTTAAAATTGTAAATTCTCTGAGAGTGTTTCAGAGGATACATGAGACACCTGACCTTCCTTCAGGAGGTTTCAACTTTTTTCTTTAAATCACATGATTGCAAATGTGTTAACAATCAATGTGAACATCTTGGCCAATTTGAAATGGTAACAGTAATATCTCTGACTGATACAACATCTGGTGTATCTAAGTAATCGGGCCATCTCAATACTTCACTTTAAGGCCATCGTGACGCTAAAGCAATCTTCCATCCAGACTAAAAGGGGTAAATTTCTGAGCTTGTTGTGATCCAATCTCAGCCACATACAGAGCTCCACTCTTCAAATCCAGGTCGACCAGGTGGGGCTTCACCTCATCAGCCAGCTGGATCACACTGACCACTCTACACTGGCCTATCAAACCCACCGGTGGTGCCTCCAGCAGTGAAATCTGATTGGTGTTGAGCTGTACTACAACAAAGTATTTCTTGTCTGGTGTCAGACGGACAGAGTAGGGTGCATCCTCTGTAAAGCAGCTCCCCCATGTTCCCAGCCAGTCCCCAGTGATGGAGTTAAAGACCTGGATCCTTTTGTTGCCCCTGTCGGCCACCCACACTCTCTGAGCGTTATCTACGGTCACACTGTGGGGGATGTAGAACTGAGCCAGGCCGCGTCCTCTCTCTGCATGCATCCACAACACCTTCTGCTCTTTGGACAGTTTGATGAGGCGGTTGTTCATTCCACCATCACCATCCACAATGTACATCTCCCCAGAGTCATGGATGAAGATCTCAGCTGGCTGATCAAACCGTAGAGGGTCCACCTCAGAGCCTGCTTTCCCCGGTGTCCCAAGCACCTGACACATAAGAGAAAACGTTCAGCAACAAGCAACAGAATTCTAATCCTCTTTAGGAAATCGTACCAAATACTTGAAAACTAAGGATGTAGAGACAACTATTTCCAGCACTATGACCAAATCCCAGAAGAAGCAGTCACCTTCAGAAGCTTCCCTGACGGTGAGTACTGTTTGATGCAATGGCCATACGGACCATTCCCCACATCTGTGATCCACACAGTTGGGTTTTTTGAGGCAGCATGTGCTAAAAATATCCCATGAGGCATCTCCAGTGTGGTTGTGTTCCAGGATACGAGGAAATCTCCATCTGTGGTGAACACCAGCACCTTGGGCACATTGTAACCTAAAGCAAAGCAAACACTGCTGCAGATGAGCAAACAGTAGTAAATAGACAAGAAAATATCAAACTGAATTTAATCCATAAATAAGTGTCTATAGAAATATGAATATAGTGATCTGTTAAATATAGGATCAATTTTATTCGGATCAACAGCTTTAACAGACAAAGGTAGAAAATGAGATAGAATTTTATAACAATGCAGGATCATTACAGACTGAGTAGTAAGTCATTCTCTCATTAAAAAATAGAATATGTTGCATTAGTAGTCAGCAATAATAAGTCAACTGCATCAAGGATTTTTTTGAGTTTGCAGTTTTAATGATAGTAAGTCATTCAAATGGAATCTGTTTCTCACTGTATGGAGTCCTGATGTGCAGAAAGAAACCAACAAGGAGCGTATCCCATTAACACGCGTGGGTCATACAGCTCCATCTCTGCCTTGACCTTAATACAAAGACAGCCTGATCCATGAGGCTGCTTGTGTTTTTATTTAGCTCTACATCTGGAAACCTGTTCCTCAATGAACAAAGCTTAAAGCACTGATCTTCTGGTCTTCATGCTTTAGATGTAACAGATCGAGATTCCACAAAGTGTACCACTTAGAGTACCACACATTGTAAAAAAACGACACTATAACTTCATTCTGACGTCAGGTTTCTCACAATCACAGTGCTACTTAGTAATCACTGTTCTTTTGGAGACTTGAGGTACATCCATATTCATCACAAGGTAACAATAGCTGGAAGGTATATTAGACATAAATCATATGTGTCAATAAAATATGCTTAAAAGTAATCTAAATACTGCTTAAATGGAAGGTAACACGTAAAGAATATGGACTTCAGTGCTCGGTCCAGTGCTTAGAACATATTTTTATTACTTGGATCAAGGGCTTAACTAATCTACAAAGTATAGCTAACAAATAATAAAACTATGAAAAGGTGTTGTTCAGTCTAGACATCTGGGACTACAGCCCTAAATGTTTTTAAAACTTTCTATTAATAGTGCATAAAAAAATGAGAAAAATATGTAAAAAACAAAAACAGGTCAATTTATCTGTCATTCTAATCATTTATTAAAGTAACTGCTACTTAAACCCACAGATCTCTATAAGAAGGAGTGGAGGAGATTCTACTTTATGAGCAAGTCCAGGTCCTTCAAAAAGTCTGTGGTGGACAGTGAAATTTGCTTTGCCACCATCTGTTGGGGCAGCAGCATCAGGGGCTCGGAGAAAAGACTGGCTCTGTACTGGGGACTGCTCTGGAGCCCCTGGAACTAAACGTGATGGACATTGCTGTACATTCTCTACATGACATATTAATTCAACAATGGAGTGTGTTCAGTCAGAGGGTTCACTGAGGTATCACTACTGAATTGTGTGTGTGTGTGCACTTATTACTTAAATACTTTGTGCATTTAAAAAACTCTTTCTGCATAATTGACCGTTTCATCTGCCTGACATGTCACGTGTCTGAGGTTGTTCTTCCAAACAGAGAGAGAGATTTGCATGTCCGGTATTTACCTCTCTGTGCCACGTACACCACACCTGCATACTGATTGACAGCCACGCCAAACACCTCTCCGGTAAAGAGCTCGGAGTTCTTGGGCCAGTTCAGGTCCAGTCTGTACAGGGGTCTGTACAGGGGTCTTCCCAGCAGCTGGTACTCCACTCTGACGCCAGAGCTGATTGGCTGCTGGCTGCTGATGGTGCCGTACAGCACCATCATGAGCAGGACTAATGAGGCCATACTGGAAGCTATCAAACACGTTTGACCTCTCTTTTTCATCAACATCAGCGGTTCAGCTATGAGCTAATACTGCGTGTAAAGTTCTGGCTCACCGAGGAGCACCGAGCCCATCTAACGCGAGATCACCACACGACTTATTTCAGTTCTGATAAAACCACAAGCCTACTTGCAACCGACAAATCGTACATATTGCAAATTACACTTGCTCTCAAGTCCTCGATGAAAACAAAAAAAAATGTGGCAAGTTGGTATGTATAACATACAATTCCGTTAAAGATACGGCAATAAAATAATTAACAAAATACGAAGCCTGAGTTCAGACCTAACATATAATCAATTTGAATGAAATATATATATGTTCGTATGAATTATGTGCTGCTTGGTAACATTTTATATGGATAAAGTGTAAGAAATTCAAGACAACCTTTTTTAGGGTTTTTATTTCTAAGGCAAGTCTTTTTACTTTCCGGTTGTTTGATGCAGCTTCCGATGTGGGGCGTCGTTCACTGTAAACTGAGCATGCGTGAACAGTAGCACGTCTCCATCCGTGAGCGGCTGCTACGTCATTACGTCTCGTTGTATCTTTGGCTATGGATTAAAGGCAACTGTGCTTCCTTAACAGTTATTCTTTTGTCGCTGTTTTTTTCGAGATTTTTGTTGCGCAGTGCGAATGACAGTCCGCGAGGGACAGAGACATATTTCATGTAGATTAAATCATCGAAGAATTGACTCCATGGAGGTCTCAGACAGCCCGCTCAACCTCGTAAGTTCCCCTGTGATGTTGCAATAACAGGCCAACATTACTATAGCTTGCATAGGTAAGCTATATTAGCTAGCTACTTTACTGAGTTAAGGGCTAATAGCGTTGTTGGTTTTTGTTGAACTTTGTTCTATTCTTGTGGTCCGATAGAGGCTGAAAATGTAACGCAATGATTGGGCACACCGGTATTTCCCTTTGCCAAACAGATTTACGTGTCCTGTCATTATAATTCGTGTTAATAGCTGTTGATAATAGTGAGTATACATGTTCAAGTTTACATGGAGTCCTATGGCTACTCTGCTCCCAGCCTCATCCCCACTTTGTCAATATATGGCTTCTTACATGTTTTAACCTTTTCTAGGTTGTTGTCATTGTTGTCAGATAAGGACACAAGCAGTGACATTCTTCATAAGACAAACTTATCTCTTTGACAGACAAAAGCCAAAAAGTCCCTTAAGTCCTACCTGGGTGGGATCCTCCAGAGCAGCCTCGGTGCTTTATGTCTTTTATCCCTCATTTGACTTGAGGGTTGACCTGTGTGTCCTCCTCACAAGAGTTTTCCATTATATTTTCTCGGTGATGGTGAATAGAAACAGTTGCTCCTCAGAGAGTTCCCATACTTCATGTGTATGTTATTGTGTGGCTGATATGCACATTTACAGTAGTATGCTTTGTTTGTGTAATACCATTTAGCTTATAAGTTACCATGAGTCACCTCATGACCATATAAGTCCCTTTTTACTCTACGTATTCTCAGAAAAATAAATACTGTGTAGAAACTAGGGTTACTGAAGCGCAACAAGGGTTCTCAAGCAGAATTAAAGTGGGAACGTTTGTTTGTAGAGCAAATTCAGATTACAGACTGCTTTACATATGACACCAAATTAAAACTGCAAAATTTAGCATTAAACCTGAAAAGCGATCCAGTTATCTACTAAAACAATGAGGAAAGGCTATTTGATCAAAACATGTAAAGTAAAAGCAAGTAAAGAGGCAAATTGTTTAATTTTCTTAAAACTAACTACTAATACAGTAGCTTACCTACGCTTAACACACACAACTGCCAGAAGATTATGCTGAGGTGTGTGTGAATAATTTGTTCTGTTATTTTGAAGGTCATCTGTCCATCATTAACACCAGCAGCTGAAGCTTTTATTGCACTTAGTCATTTGATGGAAGATAGTTGAGGAAATATTGTATTTTGTATGGGGTTGTGTAAAGTTCTTATGAGTAATTAGTCTGCTAAAACCTACTCAGAGTGGGCCATCAGAAAAGCACATTTTTCATAATCTAAAACATCTTTAACCTGAAAATATTTTGTAGCTTCCAAAGACATATTTGTGGATATTTACAATACGTTACACTGATTGGGTCTGCAAAACATAGTCAATATCACTACTCGGGGTTGGAACTCAGATTGTTGTTTGCTGCCGGCTCCCTGCAGAGATCACCATGTATTGCTGTATTTACTCTATAGAGTGAACAATGAGAGTAATGCTGTAAATCTGCTCAGTGTCACGAGGCTGGCATTAACTGGCAAAAAGTCATCTTGACTCAGTTAATTTGTCTTTTTTTTTTTTAAACAAGGCTTATTTAAATTGAAAGTATTTCTGTTGTATTGATTTTTCAAAAAAATGAAATGCATTTATTTTCTGTTTTGGTTTCCGTTTTGATTTTTTTTTTTGTCTGAGATGCAGCTGCTCTAGCACAGCTCCCAGTGGTTTTCTTAAGGTTGTACTTTCAATGTCAGTTGTTTTTTAGCTAATTAACATTAATTTTGTCTGTCGTTTGTTGATCTCAGGATACTAAAAGAAATTCCTGTCTATACACATATTGCAATTTTCATGGCCAAAATGTAAATGAAAGAATACACCATTTTGTAACTTTCCTATATGAAAGTTAAAATTGTGTGGTCATAAAATATTTTCTATTAAATAACTCCCCAAACCTGCACCAAGTTACAGAATGTTCTGTCAATTTCACTTGAAGATCAAAAGAAAGTGCCCCGAGTTACAAACAAATTCCAGCTCCGTATGTGTTGGCATGACAGAGGCCAGATTAGTTAGCCAGCTAGTTGTCACATGCACCACTAGATGGCTCCACTTTTTTAAATGTTCTGGTGCTAGAGGTGGGCTCATGGGATCATGTCTTCTTCTCTTTAGGCTCATCAGCAGTGCAGGAAGGCAGAGCGTTTTGTAGCTGCTGGAAACTATGAAGAAGCCATCTCCTGCCATGGAAAAGCAGCAGGTAGGCTCTGTGACACAACCGCAGTGTTTGTGACACACATTAAACTTGAAGCATATGACTATTTGGTTGAAAGTGTCATTGTTGAATAACAACAATGCGCATGAACTATACTTACAGATCATTTAATCAGGAATGCCAGTACATTTTCTTATATGCAAAGCATGATGTCGTACAGGGACCACACCGATGCAAACACTTAAAGGAATCACGGGCCAACTGTTGCCCAGAATGACATGTATCATCAGCATGGAAGACCCAAACATGTTCTTGATCAAATAGCAATAAAATGAACTATTTTAACGTGCTGTTAAAACAAAGCAGGGTCAAAACCTGCTGTCCAGTAGTGACTGGACTGGATCCAGGTGTGCAGCGCTCGCACTCTTTTCTGTGCTTGGACGCAGAGCACAAGAGCTACTCGCAAGAGAGCAAATGTTGTCATCTCCACCACCCTGGGAGCATTTAAAAAAAAAAAAAAAAAGATATTTTTGTCTTCTTTTCAGGTGGCGTGTGCATGCAAGAACAGAGGAGAAGTGTAAACACGCAGCCATGTAGAGACAGAAATGATACGCCATCATTTAAATAACAGGGACAGGCCCCCAGATCACATTTTGTATTGTAAAGACCTTTATAAAATGTGCTATAAATGTCTTATAAAAAACAAGTAATAACATGGATAAACACTTTAGTCAAAGTCGAATCTTAAAATGAAATCTTAAACAATCTTTCGTCCGTCTCTCCTTTGTGTTTTGCTTTTCTCTGCCTGTTCATTCCCACCATCTCTCCTCTGTTTGCATTCTGCTCGTCTTTCTGGGTAAATGAGGGTAAAAGAGAAGCTGCCTTGGCATTAGACGATCTTTCTGTCTATCCTACTCTCTTTTTCTGTTGACTTCTTGTCTTTCTCTCCCTCTCTATCTTCCTTCCCCCCTGTATGCTGTCAACCAAAAGGCAAACAGAAAAAAAAAACAGACAATGTATCATCTAATAATATAATCTGAGACGTATAAAATGATCCATATCAATTAATGACATTATTCTAACTTAATATAAGGTTGTTGTGATACATGTAGTCAGATTATGTCGTTTTGGTCTTATTCTATGGGGGTAAATCCCTAGCTTTAGATTTTGTTTCACTGCAATTCGCAAGCGAGGAAAAAGAATCCACAAGGAGTAAAGTCGGAGCACAGACACAATGTGAATGCAATGAGAAGGTATCAAACATGAGCTGAGCAGATTTGTTGGTGAGCAGAGAAAAATCTGAGCATGAAAACAAGGATTCTTTCTCTGGAATCTAAAACATATGCTGTTGATTAAAGATGAGGATTTACCCCCATACTACTCTCTCATCTGAACCTGGAGCTTACTTACAAAAAGCTTGTGTGTCCTTTATATACGATTGGGAAACTCTTGGTTCCAGCAGATGATTAGAAAAATAAATGACAAATAACTAAATAAACAAAAAAATAGCTCATTAGAACAGAGTTGCTACCAACGAACTCAAAAATATCAATGTACTGTAAAAAGAATATGAAAAAAGCAGTCATCCTAAACAAGTCTTATTACGGGCACACATCAAGGTGGAATCAAATAACCAGTTTGGTCTATGCACATATTATCTGATAAACAAAACTGTTCCTATTCTCTAATCATCACATCACAAAATTAGAGATTAGGTAATAAATTTGTGATGTGAACAGGACTCCTTAGAGGAGAGGTTTTGGTTTTCAGAGTTCCTTTATTGGACCTGCACAAGGTGGAGTAAAAGATTCCTCCTTAACCATGAGAGAGACTGATAACGTTCCACAGGAAACCATTACTTCAGCTCACTGCTGCTACCAGCTGCCGGATCAGGGGTTCACTTAGTTTCTCACTCACTGCTGCTACCAGCTGCTGGATCAGGGGTTCACTTAGTTTCTCACTGCTGCTACCAGCTGCTGGATCAGGGGTTCACTTAGTTTATCACTGCTGCTACCAGCTGCTGGATCAGGGGTTCACTTAGTTTATCACTCACTGCTGCTACCAGCTGCCGGATCAGGGGTTCACTTAGTTTCTCACTCGCTGCTGCTACCAGCTGCTGGATCAGGGGTTCACTTAGTTTCTCGCTGCTGCTACCAGCTGCTGGATCAGGGGTTCACTTAGTTTCTCACTCGCTGCTGCTACCAGCTGCTGGATCAGGGGTTCACTTAGTTTCTCACACACTGCTGCTACCAGCTGCTGGATCAGGGGTTCACTTAGTTTCTCACTGCTGCTACCAGCTCATGGATCAGGGGTTCACTTAGTTTCTCACTCGCTGCTGCTACCAGCTGCTGGATCAGGGGTTCACTTAGTTTCTCACTCGCTGCTGCTACCAGCTGCTGGATCAGGGGTTCACTTTGTTTCTCACTCACTGCTACCAGCTGCTGGATCAGGGGTTCACTTAGTTTCTCACTCACTGCTGCTACCAGCTGCTGGATCAGGGGTTCACTTAGTTTCTCACTCACTGCTGCTACCAGCTGCTGGATCAGGGGTTCACTTAGTTTCTCACTCACTGCTGCTACCAGCTGCTGGATCAGGGGTTCACTTAGTTTCTCACTCGCTGCTGCTACCAGCTGCTGGATCAGGGGTTCACTTAGTTTCTCACTCACTGCTGCTACCAGCTGCTGGATCAGGGGTTCACTTAGTTTCTCACTCACTGCTGCTACCAGCTGCTGGATCAGGGGTTCACTTAGTTTCTCACTCACTGCTGCTACCAGCTGCTGGATCAGGGGTTCACTTTGTTTCTCACTCACTGCTACCAGCTGCTGGATCAGGGGTTCACTTAGTTTCTCACTCACTGCTGCTACCAGCTGCTGGATCAGGGGTTCACTTAGTTTCTCACTCACTGCTGCTACCAGCTGCTGGATCAGGGGTTCACTTAGTTTCTCACTCACTGCTGCTACCAGCTGCTGGATCAGGGGTTCACTTAGTTTCTCACTCGCTGCTGCTACCAGCTGCTGGATCAGGGGTTCACTTAGTTTCTCACTCACTGCTGCTACCAGCTGCTGGATCAGGGGTTCACTTAGTTTCTCACTCACTGCTGCTACCAGCTGCTGGATCAGGGGTTCACTTAGTTTCTCACTCACTGCTGCTACCAGCTGCTGGATCAGGGGTTCACTTAGTTTCTCACTCGCTGCTGCTACCAGCTGCTGGATCAGGGGTTCACTTAGTTTCTCACACACTGCTGCTACCAGCTGCTGGATCAGGGGTTCACTTAGTTTCTCACTGCTGCTACCAGCTCATGGATCAGGGGTTCACTTAGTTTCTCACTCGCTGCTGCTACCAGCTGCTGGATCAGGGGTTCACTTAGTTTCTCACTCGCTGCTGCTACCAGCTGCTGGATCAGGGGTTCACTTAGTTTCTCACTCACTGCTGCTACCAGCTGCTGGATCAGGGGTTCACTTAGTTTCTCACTCGCTGCTGCTACCAGCTGCTGGATCAGGGGTTCACTTAGTTTCTCACTGCTGCTACCAGCTGCTGGATCAGGGGTTCACTTAGTTTCTCACTGCTGCTACCAGCTGCTGGATCAGGGGTTCACTCAGCATGTTGTTAACAATAATAAAAAGTAATTATAATAGTAGTAAATAGTAGGACGGTGTAAAAGGTGTTGTTCATCTGAGGTTGTATTTACCCCAATTCAAGATGTACTAAGGACCTTAGACTGTATACTGCGTCCCGTTCCAAATGTTCTGCGCACAGTGTTAATGCATGCTGCTGCTTCCAGACAGCTGGTTACCACACACAGCTGGTTACCACACACAGCTGGTTACCACACACAGCTGGTTACCACACACAGCTGGTTACCACACACAGCTGGTTACCACACACAGCTGTGTGTATCCTTGTATGAATTGCATTGCACTTATTGCTCCCTTTGCTGTCTCTCTCCCAGATCTTCTGACCGAAGCGATGAAGACAACAGAATGT
This sequence comes from Odontesthes bonariensis, assembly GCF_027942865.1. NCBI lineage: Eukaryota > Metazoa > Chordata > Actinopteri > Atheriniformes > Atherinopsidae > Odontesthes > Odontesthes bonariensis. The sequence goes on along the minus strand of NC_134528.1, from coordinate 31,230,139 downwards.
GAACAGGTGAGACCCTCCATCCTGTGTGAGAGCTGAACTGGTGAAACTGTTCTTTTTACTATTCATGCATTCATGTTAACTCGAACCGCTCTCTACATCTATCTGCATGCAGTTCAAACCTTCCAGAAAAATAAAAACAGCACTGATTAGGTGTAACACCAGTTCAGACAGTATCTGCATAACAGAGGGTGTTTTTTTGCTTTTTTGTTGCTTGCTTTTCCACCATTTAAAAAAAAAAAAAAAAAGTTAAGTTGCTCCTTTCATTGCTGTTGTGAAGTTCCAGTTTTCCTTCCTAAACCTCATGCTTAGAGTGCCTGGATGAGACGGGATGACACACATAATGAAACTGTACTCTGACTGCTTTGTGGTTGTCTCTGTGGGTACGTTTACATGCACAACATATTCCTATCCTGACCTAATTTACAGCCAGAGTATTTTGAATGCCTTAAAACAAAGGAAGGGAGTAGAGTAATACTTTATTATGTCCGAGTTTGCTCCAAGACATTTTGTGTCACTGAACTGTATCTTATTTGTTTAAAAATTTGCTTCAGCTATCTTTACCACTTGGATTAGATCTGTAAAGCTAAGAATGATTATATGTTACGCCATTACCTTTTTGAATGTCGATGCATTTAAACGGCTTCAGGGATAACAAAGACACTCCTTTTGGTACGAGGGAGAAATATGAGGCGGACATGTGCATGTAATGAAGGCTTTGGATGACAGCATGAGCCAAAAATATTGAATCTTTTGTCTCGTCAACTTCATTTGTTGATTTCCATTAGTTTTTTCCTTTCAGGCCTGTAACATTTTTCTAAAAAGTTGGGATGATTTTAGTTTTAGTAATGACTGAAAAATGTCATTTTTTATATCTGCTGTACTACTGTACTACAGGTGACACGGAATTAACAGCACTCCTAATAACTTCCCATTTCTTGGCTTTAGCAGGTCCCGTAATTCCACTGCTGACTCTGCTAAAAATGACATATCTTCCTTTCTGGATCTCTGAAAGCAGAACTTCAGTCTCAGAGCCCCTAAAGTTGTTCTTTACGTTCCTTGATGCCATTCTCATGACTCAACACTTACTGGCACAGGAGAGAGGAAGCACAGCCTAATATGGTATAAATGTGGGCGTGGAGTATGCAAATTTACTATCCTCGTGCACGTGCACTTAAATACGCACGGGTGGCATTCATCATTTACGCAGGTCGTTTACACACTTTTTCCCAAGTTAAGAGCGTTTGTTGAATCTGACGTGGTGTGTTCATACGAGACCTTCGTACCAACAAAGTAAGAGAAATTTAGAACAAAAATACGAAAATGTTCATACATGAGGCCCAATGATCCTCAAAGAAAGATGGAAAGGGATTTGCATATTTCTCTGATCCGTCATTCATCAGCAGCTGATAGAAGCACATGGACAAGGGATTACTGTGGGAAACCTTTGTCCAGCACTACGATCCAGAGTTCCATTCACAGACTTTACTGTGCAGAGAAGAAGCCTGATGTTAACCTGCTCCACTTCTCTGGGCTCGGAGGCGTCTGGGATGGAGCGTCACACGGTGGAAACGTGTGCTGTGGTCGGAGCCATCCGTGTTCCAGATCTTTGTTGGAAGAAATGGAGCAAAGAGCCAAATGAGCATCCAGCCTGCTGTCAGCACCCAGTCCCTGCAGCCAGGCTCTGTGCTATGCTCCCTGCACTGATCCCTCTAAAGTTTCATCCTGATTTGAACTTCTTCCTGCTGGCCTTCAAAGCCCTTCGGTCACCCTGTCCCGTTACACATCTCAGACCTGGTGCATGCCCTTTGGGATTCACAGACTGGACCTTTTCCCCATCTTTTGCCGACTGAAGTCAGGCACACAAAGTCTATAGCTGCCTTCAGATCCCTCCTTAGAATGTTTCTCTTTGAGAAAGCCTTCAGCCATGTCTGATACATTTCTCCCACTTTTCTGTTCGTGTTTGACGGACCCTCATGATGCCCTCCTGACAGATGATGTTTACTTATTATTATTGTTGTTAAATAGTTTCATCTGGATCTATTTCACTTCTACACCAGTCAGTGTGTTTAATGAAAAAAGAAGAGACATCTTATTAAGATGTTAGTTTAACCAAATCCATGTTAGCATGTTAATTCCACTGAAACCATCCAAAATCCAACTTTTCAAAGTCAGACTAACAGAGCCAGATAGTTCATTTCAATTCCATTCATTTTTATTTATATAGCACCAAATACAACAAATGTCATCTCAAGGCACTTAGATAATAAAATCCAATTCAAGCCAATTGGAATTCAATTCATTGTAATCATAATTATTCATAAAATAATCCAATTCGTTCATAAAGAGCCAATTCAAAAACAATTTCCTAGCTAAGGAAACCAACAGATTGCACTGAAAACTTTTTGTTTTTCGGTCCAATCTCCCGTCCTGAGCGTGCCTGAGGCGACTGTGGAGAGAAACGACTCCCTTTGAACAGGAAGAAACCTCTGGCAGAACCAGACTCAGGAAGGGTGGCCATCAGAACCAGAACCAGGAAGGGTGGCCATCCGCCTCGACCAGCTGGGGTTTGAGAAGACAGAAAGGGGGGGAGGGGGCCGCGGCGGCACTGTAACACCATTCAAAGGATATCTGTTGGAACAGGGAAACACGAGTTAATGACCACAATAATGTCACATATACATAAAGAGAGTAAAGTGAGGAAAGGTGTGACAGATGAGGCCCCCCAGCAGTCTGGGCCTATAGCAGCTTAACTATGGGATGTTTCAGGATCACCTGAGCCATCCCTAACTATAAGCTTTATCAGAAAGGAAAGTTTTAAGCCTGTTCTTAAAAGTGGAAAAAGTGCTTCCCGGACATTTACTGGCAGCTGGTTCCACAGAGAGGGGCCTGATAACTGAAGGCTCTGCCTCCCAAACTGGCAGCTGGTTCCTCAGAGAGGGGCCTGATAACTGAAGGCTCTGCCTCCCAAACTGGCAGCTGGTCCCACAGAGAGGGGCCTGATAACTGAAGGCTCTGCCTCCCAAACTGGCAGCTGGTTCCACAGAGAGGGGCCTGATAACTGAAGGCTCTGCCTCCCAAACTGGCAGCTGGTTCCACAGAGAGGGGCCTGATAACTGAAGGCTCTGCCTCCCAAACTGGCAGCTGGTCCCACAGAGAGGGGCCTGATAACTGAAGGCTCTGCCTCCCAAACTGGCAGCTGGTTCCATAGAGAGGGGCCTGATAACTGAAGGCTCTGCCTCCCATTCTACTTTTAGAAACTCTGGGAACCTCAAGTAAACCTGCAGTTTGGGAACGAAGTGCTCTGTTAGGAAAATATCTTACAATGAGATCTTTAAGATATGATGGAGCTCGGTCATTAAGAGCTTTATATGTAAGGAGAAGAATCTTAAATTCTATTCTGAATTTAACAGGGAGCCAATGAAGAGAAGCTAAAACTGGAGAAATATGATCTCTGCTGTTAGTTCTCATCAGAACTCTGGCTGCAGCATTTTGGATCAGCTGGAGGCTTTTCAGAGAATATGTGGGACAGCCCAATAATAAAGAATTACAGCAGTCCAATCCTGAAGTAATAAATGCATGGAGCAGTTTTTCTGCATCACTCTGAGACAAGATGTTCCTGATTTTAACAATATTACGAAGGTGAAAGAAGGCAGTCAAATGATAAATTCTGGTTAAAAAATAACTCCAAGGTTCCTCACTGTAGAACTAGAAGCCAAGGAAATACCATCTAGAGTAACTATATAGCTAGACAATTTCTCCCTAGAGCGCTCAGGTCCAAAGATAACGACTTCAGTTTGTCTGAATTTAGAAGCAGGCAGTTCTGAGTCATCCAGGTCTTTATGTCTTTAAGACATGCTTGTAGTCTGACCAACCTATTGGGTTCATCTGGTTTTATAGATAAGTACAGCTGAGTATCATCAGCATAGCAATGGAAATTTATGCCATGCTGTCTAATAATGTTACCTAATGGAAGCATGTATAAAGTGAAAAGAATCGGTCCAAGCACAGAACCCTGGGGAACTCCATGACTTACTCTGGTGTGTGAGGAAGATTCTTCATTTACAAGAACAAACTGAAATCTATCAGATAAATATGACTTAAACCAGCCTAATGCAGTTCCTTTAATCCCAATAACATGTTCAAGTCTCTGTAATAAGATACTGTGATCGACCGTATCAAATGCAGCACTGAGATCCAACAGGACAAGCACAGACACAAGTCCGCTATCAGAGGCTAAGAGGAGATCATTGGTAACTTTCAGCAGTGCAGTTTCTGTGCTATGATGCACTCTGAATCCTGACTGAAACTCTTCAAACAGATTATTTCTGTGTAAGTGATCACAAAGCTGAGCTGCAACTATTTTTTTCAAGAACTTTAGACATAAAAGGGAGATTGGATATAGGTCTATAATGAGCCAACACTTCTGAATCAAGAGTAGGTTTTTTAAGTAAAGGTTTAATTACAGCAACCTTAAAAGTCTGAGGTACATATCCTGCCAACAAAGACAGATTGATCAAATCCAATATGGAAGTGTCAATTAATGGGAAAACCTCCTTGAACAGTCTGGTTGGGATTGGGTCTAAAACACAAGTTGATGGTTTAGAAGAGACTATTGCTGTTGTTAGTTCAGAGAGATCAACTGGACAGAAGCCGTCTAAATACAAATCAGGTTCTAAAGATACTTCTAAAGCTGCTGTACTTGATGATACATCACTGATAATAGTGGGAAGGACTCCATCAATCTTCTCTCTGATAGAAACAATTTTATTAATAAAGAAGCTCATGAAATCATCACTGCTGAGAGTTAAAGGAATAACTGGCTCAGCAGAGCTCGGACTCTTAGTCAGACTGGCTACAGTGCTGAAGAGAAACCTGGGATTGTTCTTATTCTCTTCTATCAATGATGAATAATAAGCAGTTCTAGCTTTACGAAGGGCTTTCTTATACATTGTTAAACTATCTTTCCAGACTAACTGAGACTCTTCTAAATTAGAGGAACGCCACTGTCTCTCCAGCTTTCTTGCAGTCTGCTTTAAAGCACGCAGCTGTGAATTATACCAAGGAGCTAACCTATAATAATAATGAGGTGGCAGTTGAATTACTCCTGCCCCACAGCTCCTGCCCCACAGCTCCTGCCCCACAGTTCCTGCCCCACAGCTCCTGCCCCACAGCTCCTGCCCCACAGTTCCTGCCCCACAGCTCCTGCCCCACAGCTCCTGCCCCACAGCTCCTGCCCCACAGTTCCTGCCCCACAGCTCCTGCCCCACAGCTCCTGCCCCACAGTTCCTGCCCCACAGTTCCTGCCCCACAGCTCCTGCCCTGAGAATGAACAGAAGAAGCCTGTATATGTAAGAATGAAGTACAAAGGATAGTACGCATCGTAGCAGTAAAAATGTACAGCATCTATGAACTGTGCACAGGTGGAAAGATGCCACTTTGTCACTTTCATAGTTCTTCTTGTTTGGTGTGTGATGTCATAGGTCAACCATGTCATAGGTCAACCATGTCAAATCTGAATATTATCCACATGAAAGAGGGCCCGTTGCTTCCTTTAGTAGTGGAGTCAGATACTTGGGTCACTATATCACTTCCCCTCCTGTATTTGCTCACTGGGACAATCAGAAATGAAATTAAATGAAAAAATACTTCATGTATCCCAAAGGCAAGGCAGGTTTATCTGTACAGCACAATTCAACAACAAGGCGATTCAAAGTGCTTTACAGAGACATTAAAACAGTAGAAATAAAAAGCAGGATTTAAATTTTAAACAAAAAAGAAAGAAATAAGAACAATAGATAAAATCAGAAGTTAAAATGTGATTAAGTTTTGAAACTAAGGCTTCAGATTTGGAGCTTTATTCAAACGCAGCTGAAAATAGGTGTGTCTTCAGCCTGGGCTTAAACACACTGAGTGTTCCAGCTGATCTGAGGCTTTCTGGGAGTTTGTTCCAGACATGTGGAGCATAGAAGCTGAATGCAGCTTCTCCATGTCTGGTTCTGACTCTGGGAACTGATAGAAGACCGGATCCAGATGACCTGAGGGGTCTGGAAGGTTCATACTGGGTCAGGAGGTCACTGATGTGTTCTGGTCCTGGACCATTCAGAGCTTTATAGACCAGCATCAGAACTTTAAAGTCTATCCTCTGATGGACAGGCAGCCAGTGTAAAGACCTCAGAGCTGGACTGATGTGGTCCAGGCATGTTGCAGCTGGAAGCTTAGCCCAACCTAACTGCATGTGAGCATACTGAGTGTTGGTCCTGATTCTCACTGCTGTCCTGTCTCTGTAGGCCCGTCTGTCCATGGAGCTGCAGCGAGACAGTCACATCAAACAGCAGCGACTGATCCAAGAGCGCTGGAAGAGAGAAGTCCGGCGTGAGGCAACAAAGGCCCGACCTGGCCTGGTGCATCATGCATGTGGGCCACAGCTCCTCCCCAAAACTCAGAACCAAGCCCATGGTTTCTCTGGCCTCTCTGAGGAAAGTGGGAGAGTGGAGAGGGAGTATGATACGTTACTCTACCAGCTTCAGGTGCGGCAGACTGGAAGCTGCCAGCCTCTGACTCCACCCTGTGCTGGATCCAAAACCACCAAAGATGACAAAACTCGCCTGGAGGAGCAACAGACAACCATTGAAGACCTGCGGCGCTTGGTTGACCACCTGCTGAATGAAAACCAGCGGCTGACTGCGGAGAACGAGCGGCTCGGCCTGGAGAACGCTCAGCTGCACTCTGAGGCAGAGGTGGAGCGCTCCGAGCTGTGGGTGCTGCCACAGGCAGCCGGCGCCATGGGCTCCGGCAGCGGGCTGGAGAGGAAGAGCACAGGAAAGGGCAAGGAGATCGCCATCCCCCCGCTGCCCCCGCTGGAAATGCCCGCTCAAGAAGACCTCTGTCTGGATGACCTGCCGCCTCTGGAGCTGCCGGAGGACATCAAGCACGAACTGCAGGAGCTGCTGGAGAGGGACAAGCTGTGATGAGAACACACACATGCACGCACACACACACGCACGCACGCACGCACGCACGCACGCACACACGCACACACACATGCACAGACACACACACACACACGCACACACACACACACGCACACACACACACACACACTCATCAACACAGGGGTTGAAACAAAGGCGTTTCAGTCCAGATGAAAACATTTTGAATATGTTTAGAACATTCTGACTGATGAGATATCTGCTCAGGTCAAAAATGGAACGACTCATCTCCCAAACTGCACTAATAAAATGTGTCCACCAAACAGTCCTGCCTCCACTGGTGCAAGACTAATCGCTGAGGAAGGAACGCGTCACGACTGATGTTGTCCAGAGCATTAGCAAAGTCAATTTAACAGGTTTCTCAAGCTTTTAACTGTTTCAAGATCTTCCATGGTGCAGTATTATCACATCACTAAAAGGGATGAGAAACCACAACATGTGGGTGTACAAGTTTGTTTCATTAAGAAAAAACTAGTATTTGATCTTTTTTTGATTATAGCCATTAATTAGCTAAATCAACACAAAACATCATTTCAGCGATCAATTGTAGTTCTAATAAACCCAATTGCACTCTGGCAGCACAATATTTAAAATCAGTTTCATTCAGATTGCTTCAAATCACAGCAAATGTTGTCTGAAGCCTCTGGGAGGATCCACAGTCCAATTCACTGTGGGGTTTTGTGTTTTCACATGTCTGACAGAAGAGAGCAGGACACACCTGGAACACTGATATGTTGCATGAGCCGTTCATCTTCTGTGCGACAACATGTTTCCAACATCCTCTCTTGTCATGGAGAACGCTAAAATGAAGCTTCAAATTCAGTTGACGTTAGATTGAGTTCCATCAGCATGCGTTGATAATGATTGGCTGCTGTATTTTTACATGAACTGCTTGTTGAAGTCAGTTCATCCAACCCATGAAGGACGTACTCAGATGTGGATGGTGCAGTGTTATCAGCCGCAGGAAAGCATTTTGCTGTTGTTGATGAAAAACTACATTTTTGATATTCTGTAGCAGACTTGGATTAAAGGCTTCAATTATCATTTGTGTGCGCAGTGAGTTTGATTGAGATGACATGAGAGAATTAGCACAAAGAACATGAGAATATCATGGGTGTTACAGTTAAAGACAAAATATTATTTTACACATACATCGTAATATGTCCTATTTTTCAAGGTCCATACACAATCCATTTTTCCCAGCATTCTGTACATTTCTCCAACTGGAGTCTTAAAACAAAGGGAAGTCTCTCCATCCAGTAAATTTCTCTAATGATCCCATACCACTGGTCCAGAGGGTCTATTTGCAACCATTTTCTGGTTGTAGCTTTCCTACTACTTGCCAAGAGTATCTTCAGTATGTATTTATCCTTCTGTAGGACTGTTTCTAGTCATTTACTGAGATATAAAGTAACAAAAGAGGAATCTAAATCCACCCCTATTGTTTGATTTATCTTGGTAACCACCCTCTAGTGTGAGTGGATCTTCGGACAGGCCCAAAACCCATGGAAGTGATTAGCCACAGAGACTCCATGTTGTCTCCAACAGAAGCCCCTGCTCTGTGTGCCTGTTGGCAGTTCTATTCATTTAGGAGTTATAAAAAGTTTCACTACATTCTTCCAGCCGAACTCTCAACGATCTTGAGTTTGCGGTGCTCGCTTGTGTCTCGCATATTTCCATCCAGATCTCTTCTGATATCTGTGTTTCTGACTCCCTCTCCCATTTTTGTTTAATGGATATCGTAGAATGATTTTTGAAGGCTTGCATACTTCCATATATTCTTGAAACCAACTTTTTATTGTCTTTTTTTTTAGTATGCATCATAAAATATAGAAATCAAGTTGTATTTCTTCTCTTTGATTCATATTTTTCTATTATAGTAGTCTCTGACTTGCAGGTATCTATGGAACTCCTGCTTTTCCAGACCAAATTTGTCTGAAATGCATTCATAACTCTGAACATTTCTGTTTGAGGCGAGGGAACAAAAGGAAGTGATGCCTCTCCTAACCCACTGTTCGAAGCCCCCGTCCAATCTAGCAGGTTCAAATTCTGGATCATATGCAACCCAATTCAGGACCCTAGCCTGTTTCTCTATTTGTAACCTCCTCAAAATCTTAAACCATAGCAAATAGCAGAGTAAATAATGTCCATTGATTCAAGCTGTTATGTCTTTCATTTCCTATTATAACTTGTATTGTAATTTTTTCCTGCGTAAATTCCAAGTATTTCCATATATTTATAATTTGGAGCACACCAGTATACTAAGGGTTTCAATCACGCAGCGTAATAATAGTCCTGTAAGCATTGGAAAGCTCTTCCTCCCTTTTTCCAGCTGCAGAGTCTTGAACTGAACCCTAGATCTTCTGCCGTTCCAAACGAACTTTGAGATCCGACATTCCACTCGTCAAATAGTTTTTTGGGGTAACTCTAAAGGCAATGACTGGAAGAGATAAAGAAGCCGTGGAAACATTCATTTGAATTATTTCTATTCTATTACTCCATCTAGTGGGAAGAGGGTCCATCTAGAAATGTCAGATTTGATCTCTTTATTAATGAGGCCGTAGTTGTTTTCAAAGAGTTTTGACATTTCTTTCATACAGTTTAATTCTAAATATGTGAAGGACGAGTGGAATGACATTTGGTGTGTTTTAAGTGATCCACAGTGATCAAATTTGAAAAGATACAGGAATCTCTTGTGGTCACGATGGTAATTCAACTCCCGGCTGTGCTTTTGCTTTTGCAATGGTTGAGATGATGTTTTTGGGGCTGGATAGAAAGGGAATCTGTGTCACTGTAATGATGTAGTGTTAGCCTCAGTTAAAATGATCAGCTGCACCTCTCTACAGCCTCTGCTATAAAAGCTTTATATGGTAAGTTTTTCTTTAATAACGGACTGAAACCATTTTGCATAGAGTTGTCAGGCAGCTTTTATTTTATTGTATGTATGCATCAGGAAACAACATATGTTCAAAACACAGATCAATCAAACATAACCACACGTGTAGAGAAAGTTTTGGTATCATTAGTCAGTTATGAGCAATAAATGGACGCCATAACATGAGCGAGTTTGGCTTTTTGTTGCCCTCCGTGGAGGACAAACGGGTTGTTGGAAACGCTGATAAAAGCAAACCCTTAGAAAACATCACTTTGCTTCAGTACAAACATGATGCTGGATGAGAGGCACACTGACACACAATAAAGTTTCCTTTACATTAAGAGAGTTTGTGCAGCTTCTAAGCTACACAACAAGAAAATGTCAGGAGTTGCTGTTATTGTTATTAAAAAAGTCGGTTCTGTCACAGCTACTGCGTCCTCTCACATTTTTAAATGAGATGACATGCAACAACAGCATAGATTAAGGAAAGAAACGTTGGAAAGAGGTATACGTGCAAATCAAGTAGTTACAATACACCAGAGCTTTTGATTGAACACACAGACGTCATATAAAAATGTCAATGATCCTAATATTCACAATTATGGCCAGGACACAAAATGATATCTAAATACATGAGTAAAAGGCTCAACAAATGTATGCCTTGACAAAGACAGACATTCTCTGAGTGAACTCTGCCAGAATCTCCCTTCATTCATTGCTTTGGTTTTCTCCGTTTCACCCCTCTGACCAGAAGAAGCACGAGTTGAGCTGCTGGTTCTCGAGTGGAGCTCCACTCCAACACGCTCTCCTCGTGCTATTCATCCATCTCTGCTCAAGGTTCAAATGCTCATGTTAAATCTCTCTTATTATCAAAGGGAATGTTGCAAGTATCTGAGCCCAACTGTGGCCCTGAAGGTAAAATCCGTCCCCTGTAGTATACTGAGACATGCGTAAGATGTCCGATTTAAGCACTAATGACAGGTTCAGGTCGATTAATGCCTGAAGGGCAACAGAAGAAAAACTGGTATGAAAAGATATTTTTCATCATGGAGTTAGAAGTTGAACTAAATCACAAGGAATGTGCTGCAAGTTCCTTGCAGGCCAATAATAAAAGCAACTTTGGAAAGAGACATTTCAATTAAACCAATGACCCTTCCCTGGAGAGCATTTTCACTTGTTCCAATATTAAAGACTGTTCAAGCTGGACTGTACACATGCTGCTGAGCAGCCGCTGTGGCACAATGCCATCTTCAGTCCATTCAACTGTCCTGGAGCTTTCCAAAAAGCACACGGTCCCTCGGATTAATGCTCACTCTCTATGAGGACAGTGTGAATTAGATCCTGTACAAAAAAAATTGTTCTTATTAATCGTTTAAAATTGGGCTGTAAAGAACGGTTAAGCTATTAGTTTCAGCTTATTAAGAACTCAAGAGAAAGTCTTATTAGTAAGCGGGGACATAAAGCTCTAGAATCTAAAAGACTACACACATAACACCTCTATAATTCTACTTAAAAAACAAACCTCCACACATATAATCCATGTTAAAGATGTCCCAAACACCCCAACCATCCCATGATCTGTTAGAGCCGCTGGTTTTGGATGAATTCCAGAATAAATACGTCACCAGAAAGGTCACCAGAGGAGTTGCGCTCAGTGAAAAGTCTGAGCTGGAAAACAAGCTGAGCCAGTATGCAGGCCACTCTGCTGTGTGTTTGTGCAGCTTTGGACAGCTTTGGACAGCTTTGGACAGCTTTGGACAGCTTTGTGGGAGTGCCAGCAGCGGTCCCATCACATTCCATAAGTGACTGAGCTGAGTGCAGGTCTCTTCTTGCCTTTAATCTTCAGAGATCCATAACGAGCCTGGTGGCAACAATCAAAGCAAACATGACTTTTTCATACTCCAATGTGTGATTTCCATTTTGTAGACATAGTTCTGGGTCCCTTTTTCCTGTCAGCAGCATAAAGAAGACCACCTACGTCTTTGCGGACTTTGGATCTTGTTATCTTGACGCTCTGCGATCGCCTCAGTCCTTTCTGACTCACAGCCTCATCTTCAGAAAAGGTTGGCTCCGTCTCTTCGTCCGTCCTCTCCTCCTGCTCATAAAAGTACTCTGAAAAGCAGACACAGCACATGCAGCTATGGAAAGGCATGGAACTATATCAGGAGCCATGTTTCACCTTTAATTCAGCAGAACATCCTTCAGATTGGACTTTCTCCCCCTCTTACCAAACAGAACCCTGAGATACTTAAACTCCTCCCACTCCCAACCAGAGGGGCCGATCGTCCCCAGTGCCTGCTGGAGGTCTCCCAGCTGGAGGTCTCCCAGCTGGAGGTCTCCCAGCAGGCACAACCACAAAAAGCAAAGATGCTATCCTAAGCTGAAACCCTCCACCCATTCTGAAACACAATAAGTGAATAAGGGCAGTCCCCACACCGACTTCCAGCTCTCACCACAGATGCACGGGGACTGGGCGGCCCGCAGATGCACGGGGACTGGGCGGCCCACAGATGCACGGGGACTGGGCGGCCCACAGACGCACGGGGACTGGGCGGCCCACAGATGCACGGGGACTGGGCGGCCCACAGATGCACGGGGACTGGGCGGCCCACAGATGCACGGGGACTGGGCGGCCCACAGACGCATGGGGACTGGGCGGCCCACAGATGCACGGGGACTGGGCGGCCCACAGACGCATGGGGACTGGGCGGCCCACAGATGCACAGGGACTGGGCGGCCCACAGATGCACGGGGACTGGGTGGCCCACAGATGCATGGGGACTGGGCGGCCCACAGATGCACGGGGACTGGGCGGCCCACAGACGCACGGGGACTGGGCGGCCCACAGATGCACGGGGACTGGGCGGCCCACAGACGCACGGGGACTGGGCGGCCCACAGATGCACAGGGACTGGGCGGCCCACAGATGCACAGGGACTGGGCGGCCCACAGATGCACAGGGACTGGGCGGCCCACAGACGCACAGGGAATGTGTGTGCTCTTTGTGGCTGGCAGAAATGCTTTTCATCAGTTCAGTATTCCAAATGACTGAACTGGATGTGTTGGTGCTCTTCAGAGATTTAAAGGATCTGGAGGTTTATTTCTAACATACAGAAGTATCATTATGCACAGTAACATGCAAAAAGGGCTGTTGCTTATGCTTAGATTCTAGTGTGAAGACACAGGAAGAGAATGATAAAGAGAAAGAAGAAAGGATCAGCGGACGTTCTTTATCTACAGGTGACAAACCTTCTCTGAAAGGCAACCAATAAGAAGAATGAGAAGGGGAAATCTGATTACAGACCTGGACAGACTGTGTTGGGCAGCTGGTCCAGCAGAGGTCAGCAGAGGCCTGCTGTTACTTTGAAAAGCACAAAGCTATTTCAGGCACCAGCAGGTAACTCTGATTTCCAAGCATGAGGGTCTACCAGCGTGGCTGACATTAGGAGAAGAACTGCGTGCATCAGCCCGTCTCTAGGAGCTACTGCAGCTCACTTTCTGCAGAGATCTCTTACTCTCTCCATGTTTCTGATCCATGCTTGCTGACTCAGTGTTAATCATTGCACCGTTGCTATGAATTCACTTCTTTTTCTGTCCTGGTGCCCCCTCACCTAACTGTTCCAAGTGGTTGGCTGCCTCCCTGGGCCTTATTCTACCTCATTTTTCTTCCTTTGTGAGAGTCTTGTTTCTGTTTCTGGTTCTAGCTCCCACTGTTGTTACATCTGGATTCTATAAGGGGCCCCTTCCCACTCAAGAGTTGGAGGCAATTCTTCACTGTTCCCCTCCGAGGGGAAAGAGAGTGGAAAGAGACCAAGTCCAGCTTTATATAAGATGTCAAACTCTCACACAGTGAGAAAGAAGATCTTCTGCATAGGAAAGTAGAATCCTCCTGTACAGAAACCAGAGTCATGTCTCAGGCTGTTTCTCACATTCAGAAAAGTAAAAAAGTCATTTGCACAGGACTAACATATTCCTGTAGTTTTTGTCTGGGGTGTAGAGAGGAGAGGAGATCCCACTCATTCCAGCCAGTGTATTCTGTGGTAAATCTCTTCAATTTCCTGTTATGTAGGGACCTGTAGGCTTTGTAAAACATCACCTCTTCTAGCTTTGACCAAACAACTCTTACAATGGCCAACAGAGACCAGAGCAGTGTGTCCAACCAGGACCTGGTTCCTTTCAAGCTCTAACAGAAACCATTTCATACTGCAACCAGACCAGGTATAGCATTGACATAGTTTTAACCTCCTATTGAGGTTCACTATTATTCTCAAAGTTCTGACCAAAGTTCTGTTTTCCATCTGTGAATCAGTTCACTGGAGTTTATCTGAAAAATGAAATATCTGCACAACAAGGTAATCTATGATGAACTCTGCTCATTTGAATCATTGTTATACTTAGAAACCCACTAAATGGGAAATAGACTGTACTTATTCCCTTCTTTCTGCTGGGATGACGTCATGGCGTCGCTGCAGCACAGCTCATTCCCCCCGTGCTCTGTGACGGTGGCTAACCTCACAGTTTGCTGCTGCTAGTTCTGTGCAACATGGCAGGGAATTCATCAGATTCTGACGACGTGGACGACCACTGTGAGTAGGATGGACGTCCTTACCGGAGTAAATGAGACACGTGTGTAGAAAGCCTCCTTTAAGCCCCCCGATAGCCCCCAATAACAACAACAGGGCAGCTCTGAGCTAACAGTGCAATAGTACGCGTTCATTCATTCATTGGTCTTAAAGTATTGGTGAAATAAAGACAGATAATGCCTTATTTAGAGGCTGTGTTGTCTCTGCCCTGTTCTCTCTGTTATATACGCCGATCTGCAGTGAGCTAAATATCTTCTGAAGGGCGCCGATTTTCACCAAACTGTTATCGGTGAGTAAATGAACGTATTTTATGCCAGAAATAAGGTCCAGCTTTAAAAAAAACAGACTGCCCCTTTAAGAGTAATGGGCCTCCACTTTGGTCACCAGAGGGTGTGTGATATGAACGAGATGAAAGAATTGGTGATAGAAAATGTCTCCCTGCTTTTACTGCCCTTCCTCCTCTCATCTTTCTGCTGGCTGCCTGAGTGGAATACATAACACAGCCTTTCTTCTCTCAGTATGCTAATGCCGTCTTCCAGGCCACCATTCATTCATCCATCTCTTCTTCCTCCAACATCTACCCTTTACATCTCCATTCTGCACCTATACATTCATCTTTGTCCTCTCTTTCATTCCAACACCCTCTCACTCTCTTTTTCCACGGCTCAATGACTGCTTGTGTGTGTTTAAGACACAGACAGAAGGAACAACGAGAGTATGTGTTTGACATTCCACTGGCATCCCATTCAATCTCATCTCATCCCCTCTGTCTGCTGGAAAGTCATCTCACACAGCTGCAGAGTGCTTTCATTGAAATGCCAGCCAACCTGCAATTCTCATTAAGCAGAGAAGGAAGGAAGAGAAGAAAAACTAACAGAGATAATAAGTCAGCGGGGCTATGTGATGAAAACCATGGTGGATACAACATGATAGCATAACTGTGTAGATTTGATTCATTTGACAGTGGCTGTCTGCTTTATCAGACAAAAAAGGTGTAAACTTCCATTTTTCCAAGCATAGATTCAGTAACAGGAGAGCTGTTGGTGAAGAGACAACTGAGCCAAAAGGCAAAGCTGTCCATCTACCAGTCAATCTCCATCCCAAACCTGACCTACGATTGGGAACGTTGGGTAGTGACCCAAAGAGTGTGATGACAATTCAAGCGGCAGAAAGGAGCTTCCTCTGAGAGGGACAGGGTGAGGAGCTCAGGCATCAGGGGGCCGAGAGTAGTCGCTACTCCCCACACTGAAAGAATCCAAGTGAGGTGGCAGACATCATACATTACATTTATGGGATCATTCAATCTGTTAAAAGTGATGGCATTCAGTCATTAGTCACTTTCCATTCATCTTCCTCATGCCTCATTTCGGCATGTCTGTGAGAGTGACGCAGACAGCCACGGGGCATGCATGACATCTGAGTAAGATTGGACATTCCAAGGCCTCACAGTTTACATGCAACATCATGTCACCTGAACAATTCATGGTAACCCTAACCCTGAACACAGTGGGTAGGTAATTAAGTAGTTAACCTGCAAAAAAGCAGTAAGAACCACGCTGCAAACTTGACAAATTTGGCATCACATCCTCATCAGCACGCACTACATGATGAAGACCAAGAGCAGAGCTGCTGCTGAAATCATTTTCAACCCATTTTTTCCTTGTTCATATGGCTCAGGCACATGGAAACCATGCAGTAAGAAAGTTTGTTCATTAAATGTGTTTAATGTGCCAAAAGTGGATCAAATGTTACCATGTCCTACTGGTGGGGCTCATTCAGACATCACACAGACATGATCAGTTATGCTCAGATTAGAGTGAAGCATTTCCATCAGTGCATGACACTGCACAGTCCTCAGAGGAGGAAGGCTTCCAGGGCAGATAGTCAACACGGCCCCAGTATTGTGTCAGCTAGTCTTACTGCTGCACAGTCTTTCACTTTATTGAATGAAATCAGTTGTGACATAGTTTTCATACTCTTTCAACCATGAAAAAGCCAAGACTTTTTTTTCTTTTTTAAATCTATAGATAGAAAATGTTACATCCTTGCTCATCATCTTTGTTAAGACGATTACAACTTAGATGGAGAGCACCCTGTTATCAATGGCCTTCATAGATGTACAACATGACCCAAAATTGCTTTGTGGGGCAAACCATTGGAGTTAGTTTTTTAACAGTGTGTAGTCAACCTCCCAGAATGTTCCCCTCTTCTGAAGCCATGTCAATGCAGCATTCACAATGTCCAAAAGAAAAAAACAAAACACTTTTGAGTTGAAATGGAGCAACAGATCAGAACAACCTTTTACATGGAGAAAACATGTCTTCATCAAGACATTTTTCTTTATTCTTGTATTGCGTGTACATTTATGGGTGTGTGTGTGTTTTTTTGTTTGTACCCTCAGTGTTCTGAGATCTCCTGATGGCAGGGTTGGCTGAGTGGGAGCTGTACTGGTACAGCTGGTTTCCTCCGTCATCCTGCTGGCCTATCTGTGTAAGGTCATGCATACTCAGACTACGCAGCTTTTCTGTTATGGCCCCCTGACCCTGTGGAACAAACAGACAATGTTACATCTCTAACAATCTCAACCTCTCAGAGATCAATAGGACAAAACCTGAAACGTGGATAAAGTATCAACAGCCTGTTGAGCACATTTTATTATTTCCCTCAACATCTAAAAGGTAGTCAGTTGTTTTCACACCTTTAATACAATCAATTAAAGCAGACTGCAAGAAAGCTGGAGAGACAGTGGCGTTCCTCTAATTTAAAAGAGTCTCAATTAGTCTGGAAAGATAGTTTAATAATGTATAAGAAAGCCCTTCGTAAAGCTAGAACTGCTTATTATTCATCATTGATAGAAGAGAATAAGAATAATCCCAGGTTTCTCTTCAGCACTGTAGCCAGTCTGACTAAGAGTCGGAGCTCTGCTGAGCCAGTTATTCCTTTAACTCTCAGCAGTGATGATTTCATGAGCTTCTTTATCAACAAAATTGTTTCTATCAGAGAGAAGATTGATGGAGTCCTTCCCACTATTATCAGTGATGTATCATCAAGTACAGCAGCTTTAGAAGTATCTTTAGAACCTGATTTGTATTTAGACGGCTTCTGCCCAGTTGATCTCTCTGAGCTAACAACAGCAATAGTCTCTTCTAAACCATCAACTTGTGTTTTAGACCCAATCCCAACCAGACTGTTCAAGGAGGTTTTCCCATTAATTGACACTTCCATATTGGATTTGATCAATCTGTCTTTGTTGACGGGATATGTACCTCAGACTTTTAAGGTTGCTGTAATTAAACCTTTACTTAAAAAACCTACTCTTGATTCAGAAGTGTTGGTTCATTATAGACCTATATCCAATCTCCCTTTTATGTCTAAAGTTCTTGAAAAAAATAGTTGCAGCTCAGCTTTGTGATCACTTACACAGAAATAATCTGTTTGAAGAGTTTCAGTCAGGATTCAGAGTGCATCATAGCACAGAAACTGCACTGCTGAAAGTTACCAATGATCTCCTCTTAGCCTCTGATAGCGGACTTGTGTCTGTGCTTGTCCTGTTGGATCTCAGTGCTGCATTTGATACGGTCGATCACAGTATCTTATTACACAGACTTGAACATGTTATTGGGATTAAAGGAACTGCATTAGGCTGGTTTAAGTCATATTTATCTGATAGATTTCAGTTTGTTCTTGTAAATGAAGAATCTTCCTCACACACCAGAGTAAGTCATGGAGTTCCCCAGGGTTCTGTGCTTGGACCGATTCTTTTCACTTTATACATGCTTCCATTAGGTAACATTATTAGACAGCATGGCATAGATTTCCATTGCTATGCTGATGATACTCAGCTGTACTTATCTATAAAACCAGATGAACCCAATAGGTTGGTCAGACTACAAGCATGTCTTACAGACATAAAGACCTGGATGACTCAGAACTGTCTGCTTCTAAATTCAGACAAACTGAAGTCGTTATCTTTGGACCTGAGCGTTTCAGGGAGAGATTGTCTAGCTATATAGTTACTCTAGATGGTATTTCCTTGGCTTCTAGTTCTACAGTGAGGAACCTTGGAGTTATTTTTGACCAGAATTTATCATTTGACTCGCATATAAAAAGGTTTCTAGGACTGCCTTCTTTCACCTTCGTAATATTGCTAAAATCAGGAACATCCTGTCTAAGAGTGATGCAGAAAAACTGCTCCATGCATTTGTTACTTCAGGATTGGACTGCTGTAATTCTTTATTATTGGGCTGTCCCACATATTCTCTGAAAAGCCTTCAGCTGATCCTAAATGCTGCAGCCAGAGTTCTGATGAGAACTAACAGGAGAGATCATATTTCTCCAGTTTTAGCTTCTCTTCATTGGCTCCCTGTTAAATTCAGAATAGAATTTAAGATTCTTCTCCTTACATATAAAGCTCTTAATGACCGAGCTCCATCATATCTTAAAGATCTCATTGTAAGATATTTTCCTAACAGAGCACTTCGTTCCCAAACTGCAGGTTTACTTGAGGTTCCCAGAGTTTCTAAAAGTAGAATGGGAGGCAGAGCCTTCAGTTATCAGGCCCCTCTCTGTGGGACCAGCTGCCAGTTTGGGAGGCAGAGCCTTCAGTTATCAGGCCCCTCTCTGTGGAACCAGCTGCCAGTTTGGGAGGCAGAGCCTTCAGTTATCAGGCCCCTCTCTGTGGAACCAGCTGCCAGTTTGGGAGGCAGAGCCTTCAGTTATCAGGCCCCTCTCTGTGGAACCAGCTGCCAGTTTGGGAGGCAGAGCCTTCAGTTATCAGGCCCCTCTCTGTGGAACCAGCTGCCAGTTAGGGAGGCAGAGCCTTCAGTTATCAGGCCCCTCTCTGTGGAATAAGCTGCCAGTAAATGTCCAGGAAGCAGACACCCTTTCCACTTTTAAGACCAGGCTTAAAACTTTCCTTTTCTGATAAAGCTTATAGTTAGGGATGGCTCAGGTGATCCTGAAACATCCCATAAGCCGCTTTCGGACAGACCGTTCTAAGACAGTAGTTATCAGAACTACCCTCCTCGAATTTCGTTCTGATAACTATCCTTCCCCAGCGGAACTGTTTCAGTCTGCATTCGCACATGAGTCGGGACCTGATAGGGACTGATGCGCCGCGCGCAGCCGTCTGCTTCAGTGACGTGTTAGCCGTTAGCCGTTTAGCGCTACATTCAAACACAAAACAAAACGGTAAAAGTAAGGAGAGTAGAAAAAACACCACCAGGAAGCTAATATGGAAAGCGGGGAGGCCACCGTGTTTATGGTCTCCATGATGGTGATATTAATCATGGACAATCACATCAGGCGTCTAATATCGAGGCTGGAAAAGCTCACAGAGAGAGTCAGGAGACGATACTTTTTCATTTCATGAAGGAAGAAAGGAGAGCAGAGCGCTGCAGACAAATGAGACCAGTGTAAGTTTAACTTATTAAACACCCGCCGGTTGTGTCTGTGTATGAGTAAACATTTCAGCCGTGATAGCATGACATGGGGCGTAGCTACCGACCACCACACACCTCCGTTAGATTCGTTCTATAAGAACTATGAAAAGACCCGACCTCGGAGAAGGAGCTAAATAGTTATAGGAACTAAGGGAGAAAGCCCCGAGTTCCTGTATGTGCGAACACGGGAGAAAACGGCCCCGCGGATTAAAAGGTTATTAGAACTGCCAAAGGTTCCTACAGTCCGAAAGCGGCTATAGTTAAGCTGCTATAGGCCCAGACTGCTGGGGGAGCTCCCATGATGCACCTCGCCTCCCTCTGCTCCCTTTCCTCTCCATGTCCATGACATTATTGTGGTCATTAACTCGTGTTTCCCTGTTCCAACAGATATCCTTTGAATGGTGTTACACTGCCCCCTCCCCCCCTTTCTGTCTTCTCAAACCCCAGCTGGTGGAGGCGGATGGCCACCCTTCCTGGTTCTGATGGAGGTTTCTTCCTGTTAAAAGGGAGTTTTTCTCTTCACAGTCGCCTCTTAATTGGCTCTGTATGAATTGGACCAATATGGAATTTTATGAATCTGATTTGCTTGGATTATGACTAATTGGCTAAAATTGGATTGTATTTCTGAAGTGCCATGAGATGACATTTATTGTGATTTAGCGCTATATAAATAAAACTGAGTTAAATTTAATTGAACTGAAGCAGCCCGCGGGCTGCGATGCCTTGGTCACACTCTCTCTCCCCTGTCTGTTTCTGTGTTGTCTGTCATGACCGAAACTGGAATTTCCCCTCGGGGATTAATAAAGTATAATTGATTGATTGATTGATTGATTGATCAGATGTATACAATTGCAAAAGACTGATGCCACTGGTTCCATTTACTTTACAAATTACTTAAGCATTGGCCATGCAAATCATTAAATGTCACTATGATCTCAGTTAGGCAGATATATATAAAATATCCTTACTAAGACTGAGCATTTGATCCAATGCTTCTTATCATGACAAACAAGAAGAAAAAAAAGTACAACCTAAATCAGAAAAATTTGGGATGTATGGAAAATTTAAAGAAAAGAAAAAAACAAAGTGAGTCTTACTTCGACTTTCATTACATCATAGTTTGTATGAACCCTACATTTTTCCATCTTTTTTTAAAATACCAGTGATGAGGTATAGCAATACAATACCTTTTGTTTTTTCAAACAGATGCTTGTAATGATGATTTGGTTATAAAGCAACATTGATTAAGGGAAAACCCTTCTCAGCTCAAGTGAACTTTCAATCAATCAGCATTTGACCTACAAAGTAGCATCATTTGCAACAGCCACATATTGTAAGATTATTGGAAGACCACATGTATGTCTTGATAAAATACCTAAAATCACTCTGTGAGCTGAGAGAGATGCAGATGGATACCTTGATACAAGCACAAAGAGGCTCGTAACACAAGAACAACCTAAAAGCTCAGTAGAAAGTTTCAAGAGAATATGAAATAAGGCAATGTGGCCAGAGCTGCTGCAACGCTCATCATTAAGGCAGCACTTTTTTACAATTATTAAAACATGAAATATCTTGGCTTCATACTACATGCAATTAAGTAAAGTTTCTTTCTAGTCACTATTTTTAAACTATGTCAATTTTTTCTAATTTGGAACTATACTAAAGGCTAGACTGATTAGTACAATCAACAGCAAAAGTGATTTTGTCCACTGACTAGCAGCTTATGGGCATGTCAGACAATAAAATTTTTTTAAAATAAACCAATATTGCTAATACTAAGCAGCTCTGTGGTGAAAACAGAGGCTTGTCTTAACTGTTGGAGCCAAACGTAACATGACAGTAACATGATGTGACACATACTATGTAATCAATAATGTTACAGTAAAATCTGTTAAACAATGTAAAACTATTAATCAGTCTAATTTAAACATTAATGTAGCACACACGTGTAAATTATGTCAAACAAGGATTCAAAGTGTGAACAATGAAATGGAAAATATATTATGATCATAATTGATAGAATTCACAACTAAACCTACCAACCAAAATACTTGATACCAACATTATGATAACATTTAATGAAATGAGTGACACCAACGGGAAAGGGTAGAAAAAAAACCACAACTTGAGATTTTCAATAAAACAAAGGAAGTGAGAAAGGAAATAGTAGCAAGTGTTACAATCCAACTCATGTTTAAACCAACTAAAGTCCTAAAATATCATGGGAAATGAATGCAAAAAGAATCAGGTAGAAAATCATGAGTTAATTGTATTAAAACAAATCTTAGTGATTCTATGGATACACAAAGAAGTTCTGAAATCAACAGATATTTTCAGGCAGCAAGTCTGTTAAAAGAAGAAAATGACTGAAAATCAAACAATGGGAGCAAGTTTGAATGGGACAAAAATGCTGTGTGAAATGAGAAACGAGTGTTTTGTCTATACAGCATACACAGACTGGTCTTTACCTCCCAGAGGAGCCTGCTGAGGCACAGAAACCCTAAAGAAGTGTGTCAGTGCAGGCATAGAAAGGGAAACAAAAGTCACAAGAGGGTTAAATGTGTAGCTGTCCAACAGAGGTATTACCGTGCTATCCTGCTGCCATTAGTTAACTTACAAATCCAGTCACAGCAAAGGCTGAAATACCTGTGCTCCTAATGTAATTCATGTCTGCAAGCATTCCCCAAATGTTCTCTTCCAGGAGGCAATAACACACTCAAATGTGTGTCTTTCTTTTTTTTCCCCCATGAGTGTTTTATCTTGACAACTTTGAGGAGAAGAGGTCTAATCCCTTATCTCATTACTATGCTACTAGCATATTTTAAAGATCATTTAAAGTGGAAATTGAGAGTAGTCAATTTAATTTTCTTCCAATCTGAACAACAGTGGTGTGAATGGAAAATCGGAAAAATTAGGAAGAACACTTGATATACTAGCCCAAAACACACTTAAGGGAGAAAAAATCCATTCAAGTACTGCCCTTCTCAACTTGAGTGAGGGCTTTGCAAAGAATACAGTGTGTGAAGCCTACACCTCCCTGGGAAAGACTGGGGCACGCAGAAGAAAGCAGGTAAAGGCCAAAGAGGCTGCAGAAAAGGCAACTTAGAAGTAATGAACACATCAGCAGGTCATGTAGAGCTCTGTACCTTCCCTAGGAATCTCCTGAGCTACAGCTGCTTGCATATATGTAAGCAAAAGAAGTGGACAAGCTGTGCTCTGTTTCCTGAACACAAGCTTTGAACTGAAAACTCTAAGTCGGGTGGCCTGGGAGGGGGAGCCCGAGGTTGAAAGATCCAAAACCCCAGATGACCCCTGGTAACGTCACTGACAATATGTCCGAGTGCATCATTAGAAGAATGTAAACAGAAAGGCATAAAATGAGATATTATGCCAGAGACTTCTTATAAGTTAACGCGGCTCCCTGAAGTTTTGAAGAAATGTCTGATATTTTATTGTCAGATCACCACACAGATAAAGTATATTAGCTCATTTTCAAACTATGAATTAACATCTTTATTGAGAGAGGAAAGCCTTGGGGCTCATAGTGCCTGCCTGATTCCACCTCTCTCCTCCACAGTCTGAGATTGATAGTATTCAATAACCCCCTTGAGGCACATTATTACTGTGCATGAGAGCATACAGAGAAGAGCCTGCAAGCTCACACCAGCAAATACAGCAAACTGATAGACTGGCCACAATCAGCTGGTACTGATCACTATTGTAGATACATTCTCTCTGCATGTTGAGCTAGTCTTGGTTGTTAAACACCACTCCTCTGACAAAGTAAAGAAATGCCCTACTGGAGAGTTATTACATCAATCAGAAATCGTGTAATAATTCCTCTAACCAATATCAGATCGATAAACTGGGCCACATGGTTGGTCCATTCCTTTCTTAAATTAGGTGAAATATAGCTTCTGTAACCATAACACCTGTAGATGTTTTACAGATGCAGTCCCTCGTTATATGTGTGTTGATATGCACCCTGCAGGCATAATGGTGGACTAACTATGACACTGCACATCTAAAATATCACCAAGTTAAAGGACCTTGAACAGTGCCGAAAACAAAAATTTGTGTGTGGGAGTGGCATAGCTCTGCAGCAGAGATTAATAAAAGTTTAACATAGGCAGAGATGAGAGGATTCTTACAAGTCCTATACTATCACTGTTAAAGCATAAAGACTACAGGGAAGTAAGAGGCAAAGCTGCACAGTGAAATTCTTAATATTCATCCTGTTGATCTTCTTTGTTTCAGTAGCTGAAAACATCCCCTTCACACTGTTGCCTTTTTTTTTTTTTTTTTTTTTAAGAAAAAGGACAATATGTACTTTTTGTTTCTTAAATTTTCTATTTTAAAATATCTGCCATGAAAAAGAAAAAAAAACTACTTTATTGCTTGGGAGATGACATCTTCCTCATTCAGTTATGGCTCTATAAATATACTAATGAAGCTGCACACCTCAGCCCCTCTACTCTGACTATGAAACTCACTCTTCAACGCTCATATTGTAAAGAAAACAATAAATAAAATATTGATGGCAGCTAATTCTCATTCCCTGAGCACCACAATCATGGGCTTTAAAAAAAAATAAGATGCAGCAACTGTTTGTACGAAGAATATTTTCAGCAACACACCAGCAGTTCTGCCTGGGAAGGAGAGAGTCAGCTGGGATACGTGTTTTATGTTTTGCGGTTGCGTTTTCTGATTTGCCGTTGTGATTCACACTTCAGGGCCACCGTAGAGTTGTCAGGTTAAATAGCCATCAGATCAGGTAGACAGAGAGAGATCACTAAATAGCTGTTCAGTGTAGTGAATTAACTCTGTACAAAGTTCATTTGACTGTTATTTTTCTATGAATAAAGCTTAAATGCTAAATAAAAAACAATCCATATGGTGTGTTAGTTTAAATTGAGTTGGATATAAAATTGAACTAAAACATGTTTACCCTACGGAATAATTCAGAGACACCTGCTCTGTTCAACACAAAACGTTGTGTCCTCCTGTACATTTGCAGTTGGAGGTTGTCTTTCTGTTTGTTAAAGTGCCATTTTTTCCGTTGCCAATGTGAGGAGACAACAGAGAGAGTCTTGCTGTCACCTCCTGTTCTTGATAATGGTTCAGTGTGTAAGAACCCTGATATGCAAGCAAAAGATACCTTAAAGACTTTCATATTAAAGCATCTATCATCAACATCTTAAAAATGAACTGAAATATGTCTCTGGTGGCGTTGAACCTACAGAAAAGAATATTAGGATTTTTGAGCTTCCCTAAGCTCACCTGGGGCCTCATGTACAAAGGGTGCGTACTCACAAAATAGTGGCGTGCGCACTTTTTCACGTCAACAATCAGATGTATCAAGAGCGAAAAGACCGTGGAAATGTGCGGTGCCTCACGGCAACTTCAGGGCTGGCGTAGGCACGTTTCTGCAGCTGTTGATTCTTTGGCGACCTCTAAGGTGATGTTGGGAAACTGTTTTAATAAATAATTGTGAAAACAATTTGTCCTCAGACAGTGATGTGCACATTTCAGACACATGAACAATTAACACACCCATGTGTCTGCAGTTAGACGAGTGGATATAAAAGCATGTGCAAAGTTCTGCAATGCATTAAAAACAATGGCTGCTTTCGCGGTATTAGAAGACTTTTTCAAATGTTGCAATTTGAAGAGAGTGTGTGTTCAGAGACAGAGAGGATTCATTCTTTTTCCTTCATTTTCTGATCGTACAGAGAGGGGAATCTCAGGTGCAGGGCTCATTTAAATATGATTTGCATATTTAAGTAGGAGCGTGGACAGGAAGGAGTCGGGTGTTCCGACATGTGCGCTCAATTCCACGTAGATTGGGATGTACAAAGGAAATGTGCTTGGATTGATGCGTGCGCACAGATTCATACATCCGGGTATTTTTGTGCGTTTGGGTTTGAGCATACGCCATGTTTCAGTAGGAAATCCACGCAAGTCTTTGTACATGAGGCCCCTGGGCTTTACATAATCTATGGTTTTAGATGTTTACCAGAACACAGAAAAAAAAAACATCACTTACATCACTTGTAAAACTAAGTTTTGGTGCCATTCTCTAAACATTTAGAAGTGACCTGGTTTTGTGGCTGCCAAAAAGCAAGAAAAAGGTTCTAGATTAGGTACCGGCTCCAAACATGTCATCAATTTCTCGTGGTTGTGAAATTTTGGTAAATACAAAAAGGAATTTTATGATGCATTTGAATAATAGCACATGCAGATAGACATAAAAGAAAATCAAAAGTAGCATTTTTACAATTATGCACAAGAGAATATTCAGTATTCCATAAATACTTGCCTTCACAGCTGCAGTTACAGCAGCTGTTGCCGCGATGCTCAGTCCCTGCTTGCCAAAGTTCACCATGGTCTCATAGCTTCTCTCTTTGGCCTGCACAATGTATTCATCTATTTCCTACATAAAAGACAATTAATAACATCTATAGAAGACAGTTTAACCAGGTAAAAAGCAGTGTGACTATAAAGGTCTCAACAAAAAGTAATCCATGTAGAAATAAGCAGGCATGGATGCATGGATTAATGATCTTACTCTTTCTCTAGAGGACAGCAGGGGGTGCAGACACTTCCTGTAAATGAGACTTGCTCCTCTGGTGTAAGGAGACAGGAGCCAGATCACGAAAGCTATCTTCAGCTCGTAGTACAGAGGGAACCTGGACACACATAGAGAAGTAGTATTCAAGCGTCAATCTGGGTGTGTCTTTGTCCTTGTCCACTGCAAGGCCAATGACCATCAACTTAAACCATCAGTTCACTGCATCTGGATCAACCAGGATGAAACATCCAATCAACACGTCCACATTAACCACCGTTTGGAGAGAAAAGGATTTTCAGTTTGTCTACGGTTATGGGGGAAAAAAAGTGGACAGGGCTGGTGAAAATGAAATACAAAAGTTTGCCATCTTCTACAGTTAGGACTAGTGGTGCAACAGATCATCATTGATCCGTGATCCGTTCGGATCAATTATTTCGATTCGGCACACACATGATCCGCGGATTGATTTATGAAAGAAAAAAAATTGTGCGCATGTTCAGTCCTCACACAGCCGTTACAATTCCTGCTAGTTCCAGGGACAGGGCTACTTTCCACGCTCTTGGTAAAAGTCTGCAACAGTTCCCTCTTCAATAAACAAACAGTCCTATGGCTCGTTTGTGATTTATTGTCCTCAGCGTACAACATGTAGAACAGTGGGCATGGAAAATAAAAGTAGGCTAGACTTCAGTGACTACTGTAACTGCTGCCTTTTTTGGGAGCATTTTGGCTTCCCTGTCAAATTTAATGAAGAAGGAAAGAGGTTGGTGGATAAAACCGTGACGGAGTGTAGCCACTGTGACACAAGAAAGCCACACAACAGTGGAAACACATCGAGCATGGCCACGCATTTGCAGCGACATCACCCCGGTGTTTCAACAATGCTCAACAACCGCTCATCACCGCGGTGTTTAAGCAGCCCCTTCCTTCACAATCTGACCGGGCTAAAGCGATCACAAACGCTATTGGTGTGTTTATAGGTGCAGACATGAGGCCATATTCAGTTAATAATTTAAAAGTGTTAATAAACAAAAAGACAAAACATGTTTATTTGTCTTGTCTATTTGTTTTTGGTTTTTTTTGCTGATCCGAAAAATGATCCGATCCGTGAGTTTTTTTGATCCGTTGCACCTCTAGTTAGGACTGAAGCATAAACTGGGTTTATAATGTGTTGGAACCGTATATCAGGTCTAATAATGGAGCGTTACCTTCAGTTATGATAACTCATACAGCTGGGATGAGTTAAAGTTCAGTTTAGTTTAACTCAAGATGAGCAAATGCTTAAACACTGTTCTACCCCTTCTTTTACTAATAGTCTAGTAAATGCATATTTCCCTTGTCTACCAGGCAAACAGATGCAATCAGTATAGTTGCAGCCTTTCTAGTGAGATACTTCTGTGTAGTTTGGGGAATTAAAAATGAAGTGAGGATGTCCATAAAAGTTTGAGACTCAGCATAAGCACAAACATTTGTATTTTTAAAGTACTGTGACCATAGTGTTAAAGTAAATATAAAAATCCACATGTATACAAGATATATTTAGATTTTTAGTTTGCTAAAGGGTATTTATGTTACCAGATTTTATTTTTAAAAAGTGCTGCTTATACTTAAACGATCTTTAAACAAAGTACATTTTTGTGTTTTATGTTTATGCATTTGGCAGACGCTTTTTTCCAAAGCAACTAAGGTGGTCTTGCCTAAGGACCCCTACCTGAGGTAGTACCTTTCATTTAGGGGTGTCAGGATTTAAACCCAGGTCACCCACATGAAAGGTGGCAATCTTACCACGACACTACCCAGTCAGTGAGTACTCTGTTCACTTCTCCATCGCCAGTTGGAATTAAACTCGGGGCTTGCCACTATTCTCCAATAGGGGTGTGCCAGTCAAGGAAAACCAGATGACACAACTTTACGGTGTGCCGTCTCGCTTCTGATAAGTCTGTGGTTATATTCATAGACTGTCTACAACAAATGATATGTGGACTACCGTACAGATGCATTATGCCTTCATCAAGAGGTTTTTGGAGCCAGAAGTGACCATATTTGGAAAAATAGTGACAACATCTAAATAATCAGCCAACTGTAGCACTGAGCTGCTTAATAGAATGCATCCTAAATGCCTCTTAATTTTAATATCAATCCCAACCCTCTGTCCCTCACATCAACACAAAAACAATAATAAAAACTGTCTACAACGTGCATTTGGACTGGAAAACAGACAGTAAAGAAATTTACTGGGAGGGTTGGGTATCAGTATTCGTTAGTCCAGTGAACTGAAAAACAATCCATTTACAATTACGGTGAATTTGATAAAAAACATAAATTGAGGATGATATTGACAAAATTGCAATCCCGAATCAATACAGTAAGCAGGTGTCTCAAAGTTTTCAGTGACTGAGCCTCCTGTCTTATCTGCCTCTTTCCACTGGCTTGTCAGTCATTCACGCCAGCTGCCAGGTATGAATGTCAAGTCAGTCATGGCCCCAAACACTGACATTTCAGGGCTGAAATTCCCATATTAAATTAGCCACCAGCAAACTGTAGAGTGGAATTGGCAAAAAATACCATATTAGCCTGCAAGTAAAATTCTATGAAATTCCTATTTCATAAGAAAATTTAATGCCTTTTGAATGCAGGTTTATTGAAGCCTATACCTAGAAGCTATAATGGGTATTGGATTGTATAAAACTTCCACATTAGCTTTAATACAGGATAAATACACCCCTCTTAAACATAGTTTAAAGTAACATACAATTCTATATATAGGTATAACCGAACAAAACTCAGGAGATAAAACCTACATGTCTCATCCATAATCTAAATCGGACTGTTCTTGGCTCATCTCAATAGGCAGGTGAAACACATTTCAAGTACCCCTAAAGTTGGCTTATTGTCTGACAATCATGTTCTTTGATTTCTCCAGAGCTTTTAATACAATACAGCCTGCACTGTTATGTAAGAAGCTGCAGAAAATCCAGGTGGATGCCTCCACAACCACCTGGATTGTTGACTTCCTGACAAAGAGAGCACAGTGTGTGAGGCTGAAGGGTTGTGTGTCTGAGAAGGTGGTCCGCAGCACAGCAGCACCACAGGGGACTGTACTCTCACTGTTTCTCTGCACTCTGTACACCTCAGACTTCCAGTAGGACTCAGAGTCCTGCCATCTCCAGAAATGCTCTGATGACTCTGCAGCTGGTGGATGTATCAGTGATGGACAAGAGGCTGGGTACAGGGAACTGGTTAATGATTTTGCAACATGGTTTGGGACCAGGAAAAAGCCAAGTACTATTTCTATCCTGGGAGGATAGCAGCATCTGTTGGGCAGCAGCAGAGTCAGAGACTCAGAGAAACTGAACAAACTGATAAAGAAGGCTGGCTCTGTGCTGGGGCCTGCTCTGGAGCCCCTGAACATGACTGTACCGAGAAGAATGCTCCACAAGTTACTAGATGGAATTCATAACACACCACACCGTCTAGAGTGCATAACGATTAAAGAGGCATGTACAAGCCATTCCTGCCAACAGCAATAACTCTACACAATGACTTACTTGTATCTATTACTGATGACTTTGGGATTACTAAAGTAATTCAAAGCAAAGTAACTCAAACTCAGTACTTGTTTTTTACCTTAAAGTTTACCAAATGGTTTACATTTCCCTTAGCATAACAATTTCAGCTCTGATCTAGAATAGAATAGCCTTTTATTGTCATTGCACTGTGGTGGTACAACAAAACTGAAGGTGCTCTCGCATATCCCCCGTTATAGATCGACTATGAGTGAGTGAAAGTGTGTGTGCCCATGGATGTTTGCAGTACGTTTGGCCCAGGGGAAGAAACTGTCTTAATCCACACATCAAAGGGAACGGTCATGTCAGCCACATTAGCTGTGCAATGTCCAAACACCAAAGATTTCCTAAGTAATTTACTGGATGATTAGTTCCTCAGCATGTGTCTGTGCGTGTTTACTGGGGTGAGTGTACAGTATTAGAGAGTAACTTACCATGCCAATGTTAGATCAGTGATGGTCTCCACGACAGTATAGAGGGCAAATACAATCCAGTACATCATCCATCGGACCTACACTCATGCACACACAGGGAGTGAAACAGAGAACACTGGATGACTAAGTTTATTGTTTTTATCAGCACTGCAATATTTCAGCAATCCCACAATTTGAAGACAGATAAAATAACAAAAAATGAATGTATGTCTGTATATTTATATAGAGAATACAATAGAACAGAATAGAAAAATACTTTATTCATCCCCCAGTGGGGGAAATTCCTCATCTGTTGCTCCACCACAGCACTGAGAGGGTCCAGCCTTCTGCCTACAACAGAACCAGCCTTTTTCACCAGTTTGTCCAGGCGCCTACAGTTTGTGTCTGTAGTGCAACTCCCCCAGCAGACAGCAGCATAGAACAGTGCACTCTCAATGATAGTGTGATAAAACATGCACATCATATCACTGCAGACATTGAAGGACCTGAGCCGTCTCAGGAAGAAGAGACGGCTCTGGCCCCTCCTGTACACCGCTTCTATGTTGGCAGACCACTCCAGTTTATTATCCAGCACCACCCCCAGGTATCTGCAGGTCTGAACGGTCTCTATCTCCCCTCCATCAATGCAGACTGACTGGTATGGGGTTTTAGATCTCCTGAAGTCCACCACCAGCTCTTTGGTTTTGGTGGTGTTCAGGAGCACAGCCGCGCCTGTTACGGTGTTTGCTGCTCGGAAGCAGGGGACTGCTCGGTCTGCTTGGTCTGCACAGCAGGCAGTGATACGAAGGGAGAGAAAATAGGGCCAAGCGATTGTGAGGTCTGACTTTTTCCTGGAGAACGATTTTGTGATGCAAATGTATTACTCTTTTGAACGCATATTGTTTTGAGAAGCAAAACACTTTATTTTTGTGGCCCCAGCCAACTAGCCGGACTACTTTCGTCAACACCAAAACGAGGCTGGAACTCTGCTCACAGGACGCAGCAGGGGGTAAGAAGATGTTCATAAATGATGTTGCTAATATGGGATGTCATACAGCTTCATGTCAAAAGAGGCGAACTATCCCTTTAAGTAGTCAGCCCCAGTATTTAGGTCTTATATTAACTGCAGCTAAGTCTTGAGCGGATATGAGGCCTCCCTCTGTGCTTGAAGCAGAGAGGAACAGTGCAAGAAAAACTCAAATATAAAGTCAGAAAAGTTTGTTTAAAAGCCTATTTCTTCTCACTCTGAGCTTTTTTGAAGACATCCGTTATGGGTCTGAAAAAAAGTCTAAATTTGGCCAAGAGCTTTTGATGACAGTGCAAACCAACAAGTGTCCCTGCTGTGCAAGATAATGTTTTAATCTGGTATGAGCATGAGGGGCAGAGAGGCCAATGGAATGTCTGCGAGTGCCAGTGAGAGAGACAGAGAGGGAGGAAGGGGTTGAACTGAATCCTCACTATTTGGATAAGAAATACTAAAAATATGTCAGTAGGTAGCTAAATGTAGTTGGACGGCTGTAAATATACCTTGGCAGCTCACCCAAGTGTTAATATTGTGTATAAAACCCTGATTTTTACAGCAGAGGACAGGAATACGTGATGTTATAAAAACATATGTCCACTTTGTCGGTCAGTCAAATCTATCAAAATGGTGAAAAACAAAGTGGAAAACACCACATTTGTGTCTGTTTCACCCAGATGTTTTTAAAATGATTATGACAGTTATGTTACCACAACTGTCTCAGATAAATGTGATTACATCAGTAATTGTTAATCCGCAGCATGCCTACTACAACCCTATGCATCAGAAGACAAAGGGAAGTTACGGCTTACTGTCCTTCAGCCCGTGAGCTAATGTGTTCAAGCTGTGAACGACTGGGATTTCATTCTCACTCACAGAAATTACATCACCCACTTTCACAAAAAAAAACAGCCCTGAGAAAACATTCATGTGTACTTTCCCATCAAATTCTCGTATGTTAAATGAAAAAACAATAATAATGTGTCCACTTGGGCTGCTCACCCAAACCTTTCACTTATTTTCACATTTAAGTACTCATAGTTTCTGTCACCTGTTGCTGTGCAATGCCATGTAATGTGTGAACTTACGTATTCCTTGACATTTTTGGTCTTAACAGCTTTGTAAGAGTAATATGCAGGATACAGCGTTCCAAACAGCAGCCTGTCAAGAGAGACAATTCACCTTAGGACAATGTTTCCATTATGTTGTTTATATGAGTTGCAAAAAGAATATTCCATGCACATTTCCATTAATATGTTACAAAGCATGGACCAATTAATGAGTCACACACATGTCCCTCTACGCTATGGCAATATGTAGCAGAGGGTCATTGGTCCCCTTAAAAAGAGCCGTTATCATTCAGAAATCAGATCAACTGTGCAGAGATGCCTTTCTCCACAACCTTCGATACAAAAAAAGAACGTTTGGAGATTGATTTATGGTTGCCTAAAGATAAGGGCTCCAAAAAAGTCTTTTTGTAGTAAGTGGATGACCAACAACATGTTTGAAACTGTCTGGAAGAAAACCAAAAGGCCAAAAAAAAAAAATTTCTTTGAGCAGTCTGATAGCAACAATATCTAGTCTGTCAGTTTGTGTTCAGAGGTACTACACTAAAAATGGAAAAGACTGCAGAGAAACTGAATTACTGTGTTAGTGTAACTAAAAACCCACATTTGAAATGACATGTAAGTAAAGGTGAAGAAGAAATAATAATTAAGAAAAGAGAATAACAAGAGATTGTCTGCATCGTATTTGTTATCTTTAAAAAAAAGCATGCAGAATGCATATAGCTATAAAGCAATCCATTTTAATGCTCAACATGGGAGCAATGTAAGCCAGCTATATTGTAGGTGTATAAGCAAGGTGGAAGGTTGTTGGGGCTGGCAGTGTTTTTAAGGATCTGGCCCATTAAACCTTTAGAAACTTCTCTGAGACTTCCCTCTGCCCCTGTGGTAGCTTTATGATTTTTTTGCTTGAATGTTCTGTTGGGAATGGTTATACGTATAAGTCCACAAATTCAAATAGCATGGGTGATATGCGATCTATGTCCATCCCTGGGTATCCGCCCTCTCAGAAAATGTATACTAGATGGCTAAAATGTGGATGTCTTTCAAAGAGGGCTGGTGAAGGTCACAGGCAAAACAAAAAAACGTTTGGGGGCTAAGGATGCATCAGAACAATACTAGGTGGCAGCTGTATATACCTCAGACATTTCTTGGATCATGTACAAAAGAAGAGGCACCTGTCAACACAGCCCTGAAGCCCCCCCTAAAACAAAATAAACTTTTCCAAGAGAGAACTGAGCAAATGAAAAGGTATGGATACTCAAGTTTACCAACGGAATCTGGAGCTGGAGGCAAGAAGATGTATGTTTGGACAGTCATGCATCTCAGATGTATTTGACACAAGGATGAAGTTGACATGTAATTGAGAAGGCAGCGGTGTGTAAGAGTTGCCAGGGAGAGACTTTATGGTTTGGAAAAACCGTTCAATCATTTTAACATTATGTGGCTTGAAATAAATAGGAATCACATTGCTTTCTTTGTTTTTGGAATGGAAGCATCTTTGCCACTTCAGTTTTCATTATGTAACCAGAGGCTTAGCACAGGGCACTTTAGTATTGTATCCTAACCACACTAACCCAACAGTGATCTCTTAAACCATTGGCTTAAGCCCTGAGTGACAGAGTATCTGTGTTGTGTGTTGGTGGAAGGAAAGATCAATAAGGGTTTATTTGTCTGGACAACTGGGTAAGACGAGCGGAAATATCAATGATCTGATATCAAAACAGATGATGCGCATTAAGAGACACAGTTGGGAGCGAATTACAATCACCAGCCAGCATGATTCGCTTAAAATGTCATTCAAATAAAAGCTAGAGTGTTAGTGATGGCAGAAGGAGGCGAAACTGACCACCAGACAAATCAATACTTAAAGCTAACACTTCTGAGAAGCAGAGTTAGAGAGCAGGTCTTGTGTGGAGTGGATTTAACATACACCACTGCCCCTCCGAGGATGGTCTGAGAGATAAATATCAAAAGCATCTTTATCTTGAAAAGAAAAGTCGCAGAATTAGCAATAACATCAGCACCTTCCAAAGCAGCCGAGATTCACAGGATATATCATTTTGGAAGCAAGCTGCAAGAAATTATATGGAAATTTTACGAAGCCCCGATATATTCATTAAGTCAGTGAATACACCAGGATTAGGCTGGATACTCGACAAAATAACAGATAATAACCTAACAGCTAATATTGTGATAAAGGGCCCTGTGGATACCGTCTGAGCAGACATATCAAGAGAACAGCAGAATGCAAAGGCAATAGAGCGTCCAAGAACAGACAGATAAAACAATATTCACAGGCAGAAACAGACGCCACTTTTCACTTTTTATTGGGGACGTTGGACAATTTGTAGTTACCAACAGTGGATGAGTGGCATCTAGATTTCCATCAGCATAACCACTGAGGATCCACGCTGTGATAATGCAGCAAACCACAGAAGTCCAACCATAAAGAAGTAATTCAAAAGCAAGCTAAATGATATCACTTTGAGGCTAAGTGTTAACTACAGTGATAACAGGTGACAGATGTGGAAAGAGCCTGGATGGAGGCAGATTCCAGTGGTGAGCAGAGTTAGCATCATGAACAGCGACACTTCACAGGTTCTCCTGCATGTTCTGCTGCTCTGTTCATCTCTTTCACTGTCCCTTCACTGTGGGAGAAAACTGGAATTTATCAGGCAGGCTGGTAAATTGCTCTGGTCACAGAGAAATCTACAAATAAATTCCAAGTCATTAGATCTTATGAACAGGAATTAGGTGATTCTGCTGCAGTTGTAGAAAATGAGCCCTAGTAGGGAGAATGGGGCATGTTCAGGTGAACACTACCCAGGGGAAATCATTCACTGTTGTGTATATGCATCAGAGAACTGTGGAGGAGAAACGCAAATGAGAAGCATGATGTAATTAAGTCACCATGGCCCTGGATTACCAGTCTCCCTGGAAATGACTTAACTGACTGAAAAACTGATGCACGAGGGTAAAATCTTATTACACTTCTCAACTCCTTTTTTTTTAATGAATGCGACTCATTTGGAATTGAATTAATTTTCCTTTAGTGGACCTTAAAGGAGACGGACCCCTTTTGACACCATTTCCTGAGATCCCAATGAAATGTGTGTGACATGCTTTGGTCAAAACACAGCAGAGATAGAGTACAACACTTCCCTTTTCAACCAAGACCAAGCAAGATGTGGCACCCAATTCTAAAAATGTGCACCTGGTTTTACCTCATTTGAGACTATTTGAGTTGGTTCCACCTTCAATACAACCATCACCCAAACACTGGTGAAAAAACTGGCAGTGCTCTGAATATCCTCTCCTGCAACTGGATTGTGGAGTGATCAGAGCCTGTTTGCATCAACACCGGCTGCCTCAGCCACCCGTTCTACACACTGCTGACACATGACTGCAGAGCAACCCCATCGTTAGGTTTGCAGATGACTAGGCCGTGCGGGACACATTACCGGCAGAAATGAGTTAGCATACAGGCAGGAGACAGATAAACGGTGGTTGAACAACCTGATCCTAAACATCAGGAAAACCCAAAAAAAGATTTCCAGAAGGCTGACAATCCCCTACATCCTCTCTGTGTTAACAGAGGAGCTGTGAAGACAGTTCCCTGCCTCAAATACCTCACATTACACCCAGGTAGACAGTTAATGACCAAATCATTTATTTATCTGGAATGCAGTTAAGATGACAAAAAATGGAAGTGCTGCATTAAAGTCATTCCACCAACTTTAGAAAGTAAGTCCGGAGCTCTGTTTGTTAAAAACATGTTGTGTCTCTCCATTTGATATTTTTCACTTGATGGTATTGAAAATAGAATCAAGTATGTTCCTTGGAATCCAGATATCCAATTCTTATTTCTCCTTTCCTACCAACATACAATACACTCTTGGTCCTTCACCCACAGTTGGTGTATTTGTTTGAACAAGTTGGCAATTTAAAGGGATAGTTCGCCTCTTCTGACATGAAGCTGTATGACATCCCATATCAGCAGCATCATTTCTGAACATCTTCTTACCCCCTGCTGCGTCCTGTGAGCAGAGTTCCAGCCTCGTTTTGGCGTTGATGAAGGTAGTCCGGCTAGTTGGCTGGGGTTTAAAAAATAAAGTGTTTTGCTTCTCAAAACAATATGCGTTCAAAAGAGTAATACATTTGCATCACAAAATCGTTCTCCAGGAAAAAGTCAGACCTCACAATGGCTTGGCCCTATTTTCTCCCCCCTCATATCACTGCGATGCAAATGTATTACACTTTTGAACTCGTATTTTTTTCAGAATCAGAATCAGAATTACTTTATTAATCCCTTGCGTGAAATTCCTTTTTTGCAAGGGATTAATAAAGTAATTCTGATTCTGATTCTTGAGAAGCAAGACGCTTTATTTTTTAAGCCCCAGCCAACTAGCCGGACGACCTTCGTCAACGCCAAAACGAGGCTGGAACTCTGCTCACAGGACGCAGCAGGGGGTAAGAAGATGTTCAGAAATGATGTTGCTAGTATGGGATGTCATACAGCTTCATGCCAAAAGAGGCAAACTATCCCTTTAAGCAGCAACCTGTGATCAAAAGACTACAGCTACACAGACCTTACGAGCCTCGTCTCCTCTCCAGATTCTCCTTTCTTCAGTCCAGCGTTGAACTGGACCAAGTTGTTAAAACAGTGGGATGAAAAGTGGCTGCTGCACATCCACAGTCTTTAGCTAACTCTGCTGGAACATTAGCCTCAGATAGTTTATCCACTGGGCTCTGATATCCTCTGAGGCTGCTGCTGGATGGAAGATGCATGCTCCTCAGAGCAGCTGACAGCACAAGCTGGCTTGAACTTGAGAAGTAGAGTAAGTTAGTCTGAACTTTTTGTCTCAGCTCAGAGCTTTGTGGATTTTAAGGCATGTTATTGCCATAGTCTGTAAATAGTGCGTTGTGGACAAAATATTCTTGACAACTTAAAAAAAAGCAAGACCCCTTCTTTATACTAGATCTACCCCCCCCCCCACCACCACCACCACCACCACCACCACACCTCACCACCCTGCATGCAGCTGAGAAAACAGCCCAAGAGCTTTAAAATGGGGCTTGACTCTGAGCTACAGGTCAATTTCCCTGGTTTCCTGACATCAAACGCCACCAACAACCAGATGGAGGGAAGGAGAGCGCAGAACATAGGAAAAAGAACAATCAAACACAGAGAAACACAAGAGACAGAGTAAAGGGGGGAAGGGGAGGGTTCCAGCAATCTCCATCATTTTGAGCACCCAGCATCTGGTTTCAGCTTCAGGAAAAATCCTCTGGCACCAGAGCCAAACACCCCCATGCTTCATGTACTGATCCAGGTCTGGACAGTTATCAAACTGGGACAACAGTCTTTTACAACCATCTCTTAAATTCCACGTCAGAGGAGTTGTGCTTGAAGGCAAAACTTGCTAAATGGAAAGGCGTTTCTTTTTTTCTCCACCACTCCCTTCTGGTCTTTCCACCACATTCCAAGCCCCATTACCCTGAGTTATGCAACCACTGCTTCTGAATATATACAGAGTGGAAAAACACAAGTAGGGAGAGGAAAGAGAATGTCACAGGGCAAGAGAAAGAGCTGAAGGAAATATATCGCACCTACACTGTATTAACTTGAGATTTCACCGACTTGTCTGGGGGAAACTATCAGGTATATAGAAACCAAACACAATCACAAAATGTTCAGCCTCACGGTTACCTGCTTGAACTGATTAGTTAATAACACCTCAGCTCCATCTGACCTGACTGGGCACGTAGAGACTTGTACGACACATTCAGCGACACTAAAGATAAGTCCCATTCGGTTAGGCCTGACTCACCAGCAGCATGGATGACTATGAATCACACACACGGTGTTAGCATGTCCTGTAGACTCAGCAGCAGATCATTCCGCCGCAAGGCGAACAAGTGTGGGGACACAACACATCAATATCACACAGGGAAAAACATCGTGGCGTCTACTAATAATTCCGCAACCTGTTGTCTCCTGTTGATAAGGTTTTTGAAGCAATGTAGGACTTCGAGCACTAAGGTCAAAACTTAGCTTAATCACGACACCAGGTCAGTGGAGCAAGCTAACAAAGCTCAGCCCATTAGCTGCACTCTTTTTTTATCTGATGTCAAATAACTTTTGGAACTAGTTGAAAGTGCTCTCGACGATCGTTATACTCACACAACGCTTCTCGAAATAATCCAGGACACCATATCTTCTGCCTTTGTTGTGCGAGTTGTGTCACAGGTAAAGGACAGTTCCGGTGGTTAACGTCTGGCCCTATAACTGCAAACTTCTTCAACGAAAACTTCGATAAGCGAGTCCAAGAAGCAGCCAGTTATCTCATTCTTCATGGGTGAGCCAACGCGGCGGAAGGACCTCCCTGTTCGGTCTTTGAAGTCATAGCTCCATAGTTAAAAGCTTATATTTCCTGGACAATGTCTGTTGTTTTGATGCAGCTCTTTTTTTCCGTCCTTACTTTGCTGCTCAGTTCCTGATACCGAAGCTGTGTGCGGATGGCTGACAAAGGCTCTGACGTCAACAGGAACGGAACAACCTTCCGTGCCTACCATTGGCCAGTTCAGGCTGTTTACACAAAATACATATTATCATTGGATGGCCATCACCGACCGGTGCCTTTTGTGTTTGAATGGAGTGATGTAAAAAAAATCATTTTGCCTAGTTTTCGTATTGGTCCACTTTAGATTCGTTGCAAGTTCCAATCATCAAGAGAAAGGTGATAAGACGCTTAAGTTTCTAGCTTTGATGTTGAAGGAATATGTTTCCAGGCATGTACATAAGTTTGCCACTTTTCAGAAATTAAAATAAGGGTATGACCATAGTCCACCCGGAAACCAAACCACACTGATAAAATAATTTATGGAATGATTACTATTGCGGCGTATAAACTTAAAAACCAATCCAAACGCCGCGGCCGGCTAAAGCCTAATTTAAGCCTGATTCTTACTCGGCGCAAACGCGCAACTGTTCTGGCTCGAGAACCATTAATGACGTCATCGAAAGCGCCAGCCCCTTCACAGTTCCTTCAGCTCATAAGCGCAGTTTGCGCCGAGTATGCGTCACATTTGCAGTTCTCTCCAGACCAGCGGGCGTCTCTAGCCCTTTTCACACTGCGACCCGCTACCTTAGCGGGTCCAAATTGCACCTTCTACCCGCGTCGAGCAATGTGAACGCTTGGCGTGTCAGGGTGACCCGTGTCGCCTGAAGCCGAGTTCAGGGGGAGTTGCCTAGTGGCAGAGCGTCACACGAAACACATAAAATGCTGGGCGTGTACAATGACGTAGGCACAAGCCATGCGTCGGAGGTAGGGTGAAATACACCTGTCTGTCTGCATCAAATTTTTCAAACAAACGATGGCGGGACACCTTGAGAACTCGTTTTTGCAATGCAGTTCATGGAGATGTTACTTTACGGTGCGTCTTGCTGCGTGGGAAACCGCGCTCTCCCATCTTTCTCGCCAGCCCTACCAGCAGAGGTCCATCTTTCACCGTCCCCGAAATGTGGCGGAAAATAACGTCCTCTGCTCGGGGGCTGAGGAGCTCGCGGACCTCCTTGTCTCACCAGTTGACCATATTAAAAAATGTCTCCAACTTGATGTAGGCTAAAACAGAGTAAAACTTGTCCTCACCTGTCGCTGTTGTTCTGAATCAGCTGTCCATTCTGTCTTTTAAACTCCTCACGTCACGCCACGCCCACGTCCGACCCGCGTCGATTGCGTTCACACCAAACTCGGCTCGGCAAAAAGACTAGGGTCCGACGCGGGTCGAAAGGCGAGTCGAGTTGACGCGGCAGCCCGGGTCGGCAGTGTGAACACAACAGCGGACACGCTAAATTCGCGAATTAAACGCGGCCAGTTTACTGTAATCATTTTATGTGCAATCAATAAAAGAACCCTGAGCATAAACACACTATTTTTCCTTAAATCTGTTAAGGATACATTACCCAAAATTAATTGCCGTGGTTCAATTGGTCTCTTTAAATTCAAAATCTCACTTATTTGTCGTTTCACATTCTCCCAAAAGTTTTGCAATTTAGGGCAATCCCAGAAGATGTGGGGAAAGTCCCCTATTATACTGCAACCCCTCCAACATAGGGGGGAACAATTCTTATCATAATTAGCTATTACCAAAGGAGTTTTAAAATATCTTAATCTCAACTTCCAACCAAATTCTCTCCAAATTGGGCTGCTTAAACATTTCTGCCAGGGCACCCAAGAACTCTCCCACTCCTCATCAGCAATTATGGTATTAGCTTCCAATTCCCATTTAGCTTTCACATCAAGTGTATCCACTGATGTATCCATACGGATTCTGCCATATATACACGATATTGAGTTTTTAGTGTTCATCTTGTTCTCAGCTATCTCAATCCAATATTGTTCAAAATTAGATGGAACTTCTTTAATTTTGTCCCACTCTTTGTGTGTCATCGGATAATGCCGAATTTGAAAATATCTAAATAAATCCTTAGAATCAATGTCATACTTTGCTTGAAGTTGTGAGAAAGCCCTGAGAGTCATTCCATCAAATAATTGATTTATTGTAATGAGGCCCTTCCCTGCCCATCTAATGAAACCACTGTCCATTTTTGCTGGCAGGAAGTCGCAAGCAGTAGCTACTTTTGACGCCCTTGATAGAGATAGAGGTAATTTCAACAGACGTCTTGTCTTCTCCCAAACCTTTAATGTATGATTAACATATTCGTTTTGTATCTTAAGTTTATGCCTTACTTTTGAATTTAGAAAGGGAAGGGTTGAGAGCGATATATTTTTTACAGAACCTTGCTCTATATGTACCCATTTTGTGTCCATATCTAATCTCATCCATGAAACTAATTTCCCAAGTTGTGCTGCCCAGTAGTAACTTCTGAAATGCGGCAAGGCTAATCCACCCTTATCCTTGCGTGCACAGAGGACTTTGAGTCTCACTCTCGGTCTTTTGTTCTGCCATATGAATTTGGAAACAAGCTTATCCAGAAATGTAAAGGTAGCTACA
Organism: Odontesthes bonariensis; assembly: GCF_027942865.1. Classification (NCBI taxonomy): domain Eukaryota; kingdom Metazoa; phylum Chordata; class Actinopteri; order Atheriniformes; family Atherinopsidae; genus Odontesthes; species Odontesthes bonariensis. The sequence goes on along the minus strand of NC_134528.1, from coordinate 31,188,598 downwards.
GGAACAGTGATAGGCAACGTATTAAAAAGAAATAACAATCTTGGCAGGACATTCATCCTGATAATTTCTACCCTCCCAACTAAAGACAAAGGAAGCATCTCCCATCTATCCAAGTCATCTTTAATTTGAGAAATAAGTTTATCATAATTTGCTTTATATAACTGATTTGAGGTATGGGTCAGAATGACTCCCAAACAAGACATTTTTGATAATAAAATTGTATAATTCACAGTGTCAAAAGCTTTTGATAAGTCTAAGAAAATTCCTAGAGCGTGTTCATTTTTCTCGAAAGCAGTTGAAATCTTTTCTCTAAGATGCAATAGAGCCATATATGTAGAACAATTCTTTCTAAAACCATATTGGTGCTCATACAAAATATTATTGGCATCCAGATGCTTCAAAATTCTAGCACATACCAACTTCTCAAGTATCTCAGAAAAGCAAGGGAGAATTGATATAAGGGCGATAATTCGAAAATACAGATGGATCATCGGCTTTAAACAGTGGAATGACCTTGGCAAGTTTTAAATCTTGTGGAATAATACCAGATTCAAGTGATAAAGAAAAAATAAATGTTAAAGGAACAATAATTGTGGGTGCAACTTTTTTGATCAGATAGGCTGTAATTTCGTCATGCCCAGCAGAGGAGTTTTTAAGATTCTTAATGATTTCAAGTATTTCTGACGGCTTTATTGGTTCAAAATTGTTTAAGGAAGGATAACCTTCATTTATAAAGTTAGAAGGAGAATCATGAACATTTTCAATATGCTTTACAAGACGTGGGCCCACATTTATGAAGAAATTATTAAATTTATTAGCAATTTGTGTAGGCTCTGTTATCATTAATGTGCCATCCTGAAATGTAGCCTGAGATGGAGTAGAGGAGTTTTTCTTGTTGAGTAATTCTTTTAAAATATCCCATGTAGATTTTGAATTATTTGATGATTGGGTAAATAAATCACTATAGTAATTACGTTTAGCGTTTCTAATAAGGTGATTGTATTTATTCCTATAATTTTTGTATGTAGCGCAATTTAGAGGACTAGGGCTTTGCAAATACCTTTTATATAGCTTGTTTTTCTTTAAAGCAGATTTCCTAAGTTCTACAGTGAACCATGGTTTGTTAAGGTGTGTAATGACCAGATCAGAAAACCCGATAATTCAACCAGACACAAGCTTAGTGGTAAAAGGTTTATTGGATCACAGGTGCTGGACAGGAGTTGAATGTAGCTGGAGTCCGGATAATCCTCCAATGGAGATGTGGATCCGTGATGGTCAGAGTCCGCTCCAGGGTACGGAGAACAGGTCCAGAGAAGACAGTCAGGGGTAATCCAAGATTGGGTATGATCCTGAGGATCCAGGGAGGTCTTCTGGAGGTAGAGGGTTATAATCCAAAAAGGTGATTCAGGCAACGGTCGGAACAGGAAATCAGGAAGACACAGTAGAGAGGTGAGGCTTGACATCTGCTGGCTGTGAGGCTTGCGATAATCTGGCAGGGAACTCTGGCAGGAAGGAGTTGATATAGGCGGAGTGCAGAGTGGGAGAGAGCAAACGTTAATCAGGCACAGGTGAATATCATGAAGGCAATTAGTGTCAGAGCAAGGAGCAGACCAGGAAATGAACAGCTTCCAGGCTGCAACATTACAAGGTGTGCAGAGTTTCCTTTGCCTTTAGAAATAAGAGGAAAACATTTATCAAAAACAGAATAAAATTTTGCATAAAAATTATTATAAGCCATATTCACATCAGAAACTTCATACACTGTTTCCCAGGACATCTTTGCTAATATACTTGAGAAGTTGTTAATGTTATTTTCATTGAGATTTCTAAAACAAGTTATCTTTGATTTCTTTGTAAGCTGTTTGTTGAGTATAGAAGAAAACTGAAAAACAGGAAGATGATCAGAAATATCTGTATAAAGGATACCAGATTTTATGACATCAGTCAAAGCATTAGTACAAATATTGTCTATCAGTGTAGAGGATTGGCTAGTTATTCTTGTGGGCTTACAGATAAGGGGATAAAAATAATTTGAAGACAATATATTTATAAGGTCATCTATGTGCTGTTTGTTCTTGTCTAAAAGATTAACATTAAAGTCACCTAATAAATAGCACAGTTTACCCTCTTTATCAACAAGTTCCAAGACATCTAGAAGACATTCATTAAAGTTGTTGATATCTGTATTAGGAGGACGATATATACATCCTACAATCAATTTCTTTTCTCAGATTGCACCTCAAGAAAAACACATTCAGTATTACACCCATGAAACTTCATTTCAAAGTCAGATCTCTGTTTGAATTCATGATCCTTTTGAACATGGAGAGAGACTCCTCCACCTCTACTTCCTCTATATTGGTGAATGGCTGTGTAACCATCGAATTTAAATAGTGAATGGATTTCATCATTAAGCCAAGTTTCGGTCAATGCAATTATAGAGAAAATGTGGTTCAGTGATGAAAGATAATGGAAAAATTTATCGTAGTTTTTTGGGAGACTTCTTATGTTCAAATGGAGAGAAGAAAAGGTTTTAAACTCTTTACAAGATGCAGTGAAAGAGTTAAACTGGTCTTCAGAAAAATAACTACATGTAGAAGGATCATAAATATTAGACTGTTTCCTGTCATATGTGTTAGCATTTGTTGGTGCATATTCTGATGAAAAGAATAAATCAGGATTAAAGCAGGTATTAAAGACCTTGTCATTCTGTGGCTCAAAAGGATGAAAAACCAAGTTGTTATTGTTTGTTAAATTTGGATGGCCACTACCAGAACAAAGATTAATACACAATTTCTTTTGTTTTTTCCTCGGTGAACAAGGAGCATGTTCTGCCATAAGATAAACAGCAAACTGATGACATGGTCATGAGTGCCTAGGCAACAGTTTAATGTTCATCCTCCACATTTGAACCAATGTGCCGCTCTCTCGTTGGACGCTCGCTCAAGGGTCGCACTATGAGTCTATCATAATTCAGATAGGCCCATTCCCCCCTTGCTCTTGCAGCTCTCATCTCAGGTAGCAGTTCTTTTCGCTTTTGACGCATAGTCTCTGAATAGTCTTCGTTGATGTAGATATGTGAGCCTTTCAGTTTCTTTGCTTTTGAAAGTATGAGCTGTTTGTCTTTGTGTCTGAAGAGTTTGACTATTATGGGTCTTGATCTTTTATCACCACTCTTCAACAGCTTCCCAAGACGGTGTGCACGTTCAATTTCGATGTGGGCGTGTTAATATGAGGGGCTGTGTCGTGATGATTGGAGTTAGTGTTTGTCCATCATGAGAGAAAAAAATGCTCCACAGATTCTGATCCAGCCATTTACAGGCCTTAGATTCGATCATACTTGATTTTGGCCTTGCTGTGTGAATTTTCAAAGTCTATACCTTCTTTCTGTGTATTTGCTGGGCATACTTGTCATACTACAGCTATGTTATAACTAATTCTTTTTAACTTTGCTATCTTCTGCTTTGGGATGGCACGAGCCACTACAACCCTGAACGCGTAATATGGGCTTCCCCTGTTTTAAAAGTCAGCAGCCGCCACTGATGTAAACTACATTTCTTTACTTATGTAACCAGTAGGGAAACCTCTGCGTTGTGTTAAGGAGGGAGACCACACTGCGGCTCTTTCAAAGGTCTTTTTTTATTTTCCAACCTTTCCTTTCCTCACTTTCCTCACCGAACATCACAAAAGAGAGGAAGAGTTTTGGCGGGACCGTATCTTTTGTGACAAATGTTGCTCCGCCATAAAAGAACGCACAGAAACAGTAAACGAAAATGAAAGTTCCACCTGACTAATCTTACCTGACTGCGAGCCGCAGGAGGAGCCAGTGGGGGTCGAGCCCCACGGGCCCCTACAGACTCCAGAGGACCTTGGTGAGACGCAGGAGGATCCGAGCCAGGAGTCAACCCACAGCGCCCAGAACCTCCATGCTCGGGAAGCCCTAGCTCCAGACATTCCACAACACCAAAAGCGGGTCAAGTGGCCTCCTGCCAGTAAAGCGAGTGAGTGGCAGAAGCTTGATGACGATTTGGATGGTATCCTGGAAGCCACAATGAGAGGAGGGGCAGACAGGAAACTCCAAGTAATGGCCACCATGGTCATCAGCATCGCCACTGAAAGGTTTGGAACAGTTGAGAAGCGTGCTGCAGCAAACCCTTACTCCAAGAACCGGAGGGCAGAGAAGATCTCACAGCTGCGACGGGAACTCAGGGACCTGAAGAGCCAGTTCAAAAGGGCAAGTGAGGACCTGAAGCCGGGGCTAGCAGAAATTCGCTGTGTCCTGAGGAAGAAGTTGCTAACCCTCAGAAGAGCAGAGTGGCATAGGAAACGGGCGAAGGAAAGGGCTAAAAGACGCGCTGCATTCCTAGCTAACCCCTTTGGGTTCACCAAACAACTGCTAGGCCAGAAGCGCAGTGGCCATCTAACCTGCGCAAAAGAGGAGGTAGACTCATACCTCCACGAAACACACAGCGATGCAGTGAGGGAGGAGGACCTAGGTGAATGCAGAGACCTGATCAAGCCACCGGAGCCAGCCTGTGAGCTCAACACCAAAGCCCCCACCTGGAAAGAAATTCAGTCTGTGGTCAAGGCTGCAAGGAACAACTCAGCACCTGGACCCAATGGAGTACCCTACCTGGTGTACAAGAGGTGCCCCAAGCTCCTGAGCCGTCTGTGGAAAATCCTAAAGGCAATCTGGAGGAGAGGGACTGTCGCCCACCAATGGAGATCTGCAGAAGGAGTGTGGGTTCCGAAGGAAGAGAGTTCTACTACCATAGAGCAGTTTAGGACCATCTCGCTGCTCAATGTCGAGGGGAAGATATTTTTCAGTATCCTTTCCCACCGGCTGTCAGACTACCTACTTCGGAATCAGTACATCGACACTTCAGTACAAAAGGGTGGGATCCCAGGGGTACCGGGGTGCCTGGAGCACAGTGGAGTGGTGACACAGCTGATAAGAGAGGCCCGAGAGGGGAAAGGGAACCTATCTGTGCTTTGGCTGGACCTAGCTAATGCATACGGCTCTATACCCCATAAGCTGGTGGAGGTGGCATTGGAGAGGCACCATGTCCCTTGTAAAATCAAGGCCTTAATCATGGACTATTATAACAGCTTTTACCTGGGATTCTCTTCTGGCGCAGTTACATCAGAGCGCCACCGGCTAGAGAAAGGGATAATCACTGGATGTACCATTTCAGTGACTCTCTTTGCCTTGGCCATGAACATGCTGGTCAAGTCTGCCGAGCCGGAGTGCAGAGGGCCCATAACCAAGTCCGGGATCCGTCAGCCCCCCATCAGAGCATTTATGGACGATCTGACAGTAACAACAACGTCAGTACCAGGATGCAGATGGATCCTCCAGGGCTTGGAGAAGCTTACCACCTGGGCCCGCATGCGCTTCAAGCCGGAGAAATCCAGGTCTCTAGTCCTAAAGGGAGGGAAAGTGACCGACCGGTTCAGCTTCTTCCTAGGAGGCTCTCAGATCCCATCAGTCACGGAGAAGCCTGTGAAAAGCCTGGGGAAGATCTTCGACTGCTCCCTGAAAGATACAGCTTCCATCAGGGCTACCAATGAACAACTGGACGGCTGGCTAACTGCGGTAGACAAATCTGGTCTCCCAGGGAAGTTCAAGGCATGGGTGTACCAGCATGGCATCCTGCCCAGGATACTGTGGCCATTGCTGGTTTACGAATTCCCCATGTCCACCGTGGAAGGGTTTGAGCGGAGGGTCAGCAGCCACCTCCGACGCTGGCTGGGGCTCCCTCGGAGTCTCAGCAGCATCGCCCTCTACGGCAACAACAACAAGCTGACCCTACCAATCAAAGGCCTTGCAGAGGAGTTCATGGTAGCCAGGGCAAGGGAGGTTCTCCAATACAGGGAATCGAAGGACCCAAAGGTTGCTCAAGCTGCGATTGAGGTGAGGACAGGCAGAAAGTGGAGGGCGCAGGAGGCAGTGAACCAGGCAGAAGCTCGGTTGTTCCACAAAGAGCTTGTGGGATCCGTGGCTATTGGCCGGGCGGGACTGGGAACCATACCAATAACCCACCTTAGCAGGCTCAGGGGCAAGGAAAGGCGGGACCGGGTCCAACTCGAGGTGCGTGCTGGAGTCGAAGATCAGCGTGCAAGCCAGTGGGTGGGGCTGAAGCAGCAGGGCGCGTGGACCAGATGGGAGGAAGCCATGGACAGGAAAATCTCATGGTCGGAGTTGTGGAAGGCAGAACCACTCCGCATAAAATTCCTCATCCAGTCTGTTTACGACGTCCTGCCCAGCCCGTCAAACCTCTTCCTTTGGGGTAAGGTTGAAGCTCCATCATGTACCTTGTGCCAGGGAAGAGGAACACTGGAGCACATCCTCAGCAGCTGTCCTAAGGCACTTGGAGATGGGCGCTATCGTTGGCGCCACGACCAGGTGCTGAAGGCAGTTGCTGAGTCCATCCACTGTGCCATTGACCACAGCAAGCACTTACAACCACTGAGGCTCAGGATACCATTCGTGAAGGCTGGGGAAAAGCCTCCTCCCCAGCCAAAGGCCCAAGCAGGAATTCTGGGAACAGCAAGGGACTGGCAGCTGAGGGTGGATTTGGGAAAACAGCTTAAGTTCCCTGAGAACATCATAGAGACACGCCTGAGACCAGACATTGTGCTGCAATCAGAGTCCTCCAAGCAGGTCATCATGCTGGAGCTGACGGTGCCCTGGGAGGAGAGGATGGAGGAAGCCAGTGGGAGGAAGAGAGAGAAATACGCTGAGCTGGTGGAGGACTGCCGCAACAGGGGGTGGAGAGCAAGGTGCCTGCCCATTGAGATCGGGGGAAGGGGCTTTGCAGGGAAGTCACTCTGCAGGGCCTACAGTCTCCTAGGCATCACAGGGGCACGTAAGAGGAAAGCCATCCGCTCTGCTACAGAGGCCGCTGAGAAAACGTCACGATGGCTGTGGATTCAGAGGGACAAGGCGTGGAAGAGCGCTTCTTGGACACAGGCCGGGAACTGATCACTCCCGGTCGGGTCGCCTGGGTGAGGGGGTCTGAAGTTGAAAGACCCGAAACCCCCTGTGACCCCAGGTACTATCACTGATGATGTGTCCAAGATCTTGCATCACAAGATGTATTGAATAACCGTAAATGTCATAAAAACAATTAAAACAGTAATTTTGTGGAATTATACACAAGTCAAATTAACCCTTGTTACACTTAATCTGTGATGTACCGTATTTTCCGGACTACTAAAGCTAACTTTGCTATTGTTACACTTTCCAAATAACAGTTCAAATTGCAACAACGGCCATTAAAAGTCCATCTGTCTTTAAAAAAGTTATAGGAAAGTTATAGGAAAGGCCGCTTAGTAGACAGTTACCGTCATAGCATTTCAAATAATATGCTGGATTACTGTTGCATTTGTTGTGAAACATCAAAACACAACATGGCCAAACATAAACATTTGCATTCATTAAATAAATAAATAAAAAAAATGTATAAAAGTTTTGTATTGTTTCTTTTAATCAGCCTTTGGCTTTTTACACGTCATAGTGTCACATAATCACCGAATCAAATTGACACAGGACTGCCTTTTTGTTACATTATACCTAATTCATTCATTATTATTCGTTTTTTTGCTTTTACTTTACCCTTTGTTGAATTTCCTTTTCTGAGCTGATTTAAACTTTTTATGGTGTACCTTGGTGTTAGTTTGTAACATGTTATTCTCTGTAATTAAACTAATCTTCATGTCACTCTGAAAGGTGTTGCAGCTGTCTTGTGTTTGGAGATCTTTGTCTTTGAGGCACGACTTCCAAAGGCCCACATTGACACCCCAGAAGAGGCACTCTTTCACCTTATTTACGTACCTCTCCTTTTTAGGTTAAACTGCCACATAGGTGAGTGTATTTCCAGCGCTACTAAATGTTATATTAGTTCATGCATCTGATACACATTCAAAGGTATATATCAATTATTTAAAAGTGTTTGTAATCATTTACATAGCTGACATCCAAAATAAAGCAAATGCTATTGAATAGTCCTGGCTGGAGTTTTGACTTGAGCTTTTCCATTGTTGTAATGTTGGCTTAAATGTGGGGCTATTTCCACCAAAGCAGCTCAGTGCTGTTTGGAGCCAGAGCCTCCCTTAGGGCCAGTTCTTTTGGTTTTTACCCTCAAAGCACTGGCCCCACAGTAGCACCAAATCTCACTCATGTCAAGAGCTGCAGGTAGGGTTATTGAGAGCATCCATCCATCCATTTTCTATACCCACTTAACCAGTACAGGTTCGTGAGGAGCCCATCCCAGCTGCTACTGGCAGGGGTCAGAGATCCACACAATTCACGCTCAAACTCACTCCCCAGTTTGATTTAGAATCAGTTCAGTTTTTTTTTAATTAAAAGCAGCTCAGTGCGTCTCATCATGCATGAGGCAGTTTTTAGCAAACAGACACAACCTGAATATCACAAAGAACACACATTTTTACATACATATAAGATATAGCTTATTATTGTGCAGCCTGCTGCACTTGCTCTTTCTTTTTTTCCTTTTCTGTATCTTTTTTAGTTTAATTCTAGTTTAATTTTTCCAATAAGGTACAGATTGCCGGATTGTGAGACGATTATGTGGCCATGTCTCGTAGAGGAACTAAAGAAGAAGGACGATGGAGGATCCGCCACAGACGGGTTGAAATCCTTTTTTCTTTAGGTTATTACCCAGCGGATCATGAGACATTTGTTTACCCGTGCTTTGTTGGTGTATGTCGTTCAGATAGAGGCAGCGGAAACGGGCGTTCCGGCTCCAGTTCCTGCTTCATCAGAGCTTGTGTTATTTTTTGTTATTGGTTATATTTAAATAAAACTTTTGATTTTTCTGCATTTCTATGTTTTTTTGACCATGTTTTAAATTTTGACGTTAGTTCAGATTGAAATGGCCCTCATGGCACTTAGTCCTTTGTTGAATGTGTTGGTAATCTCCTCCATTTGGATGTGTGTGTTGAGTTAGCGACGTGTTACTTTAGCACCACATTCAACAACAAAACAGAACAAAACAAAACCTGCAAAAAGTTAAGAGAGAAGAAGAAACACCACCAAGAAGCTAATATGGAGAGCGGGGAGGCCACCGTGTTCATGGTCTGCATGATGGTGATATTAATCATGGACGATCACATGGGGCGTCTAACATGGAGGCTGGAAGAGCTCACAGAGAGAGTCAGGAGACGCAGGATGGAGCGCAGGCCGTACTTCTTGGTTTCATGAAGGAAGGAGAGCAGAGCGCCGCAGACAAAGGAGACCACGTGGAGGTTTAACTTATTAAACACGCCAAGGTTGTGTCCGTGTCGTATGAGGAAACATTTCAGCCTGACAGCATGACAAGGGGCGGAGCTACCGACCACCAAACACCTCCGTCAGATGTGTTCCTATGGAACCCAGAACAGACCCAGCTGAGGAGAAGGAGCTGAAATGGTTCCAGGAACTGAGGGAGATGGTCCCGAGTTCCTGTATGTGTGAATGCAGGAGAAAACGGCCCCGTTCCTGAAAAGGTTATAGGAACTGCCAAAGGTTCCTACAGTGCGAATGCAGCTTATGGTTGAGATGGTCTGACTCTGTACCACCACATAACAGGAAATGCTAAGCTGTTATTTTTTCCCATTTGTTTAGAAATATTATTGTTTTGAAAAAAAAAGAGAATAAATATACATATATATATATATATATAGGCTATATATCCTATCGCTGATCGGGATGAAACGTCTGATACCGATTGAGTCAGAAACCACGTGATCATATCGGGACATCCCTACTAACCACCATGCAGCCCAAAACCAGAGATACAAAACAAAAAGATGACTAATGGACTAACTGAACAGATGACTTAACTGACTGACAGATTTACCACGTGGAACAAAAACACTTACTAAGAGAAATGATAGCAGGAGACACTCAACGAACTGGCAAGGAGAAAAGAAAAGAAAAACCAGGAGGATACAAAGTGAGGGAGTGATTACAAAATGAACAGCAGGTGAGGAACAAGAAGGTAAGTACATTCATCAGAAAGTACAAGGGGCGAAGCTCAACAAAATAAAACAGGAAGAAAGGAAAAGCGATAGACTGAATGAACTACAATACAAAACATACCAAAACACAAAACTATGGATCATAACACATTACTAGCCCAGCTGTCATTGGATGAGGACAGAGAACATCTTGGACAGGTCATCAGTCTATCACAGGGCCACAGATACAAACACACACACACACTCACTGTACAGTCCCTGACAAAAGTCTTATCACTTATCCATTTTGTAGAAACAACAGCTTATAACCTGACTTTTAATTAATCCATTGGTTTTAGAAATGGCTCATATGAAAGCTAAAACCCTCCCAAATAATGTTTAATATACTAAAATAAATTTACTTCACTGAAGAAAGATTGATCATTTAATGAACACAGAAAGGTCAGATTTTGACAAGACAAAAGTTTTGTTGCCTACACATAGTGATGTGAAAATTGAACAAATAATTTACTTCGAATACAAAAATATGTTGCATAACATCAGTGAATTAAGTAGTGGTGCTGTGAGATCCATATTCAATATCTTGTATGACTTCCATGAGCTTGAAGGACTGCGTCCATGCGGTTCGACAAGGATTCATACAATTTATTGATGAAGTCATCAGGAATAGCAAAGAATGCAGTCTTACATGCCTCCCAGAGTTCATCAAGATTCTTTGGTTTGGTCTTCCATGCTTCTTCTTTCATTCTACCTCAGACATGCTCAATAATGTTCATGTCTGGTGACTGGGCTGGCCAGCCTTGGAGCACCTTGATCTTCTTCGCCTTGAGGAACTTTGATGTAGAGATGGAAGTATGCGATGGAGCACCATCCTGCTGCAAAATTTGACCCCTTTTATGGTTGGGAATGTAAGAGGTAGCTAGTACTTCTTGATATTTTAGGCTATTGATGTTGCCTTCCACCTTGCAAATCTCTCGCACACCCCCATACTGGATGTAACCCCAGACCATGATTTTTCCGCCACCAAACTTAACTGTTTTCTGGGTGAATCTTGGATCCATGCGGGCACCAGTAGGTCTCCTGCAATATTTGCGGCGGCTGTGATGTAATTCAACCGAAGATTCATCTGAGAAATCCACCTTCTGCCACTTTTCCAGCGTCCATCCTTTTAGCAGGCTGTGGGCCTTGGCAAAGGCCACACGTTTTTTTAATTGCCTTTTGTTTAGTGCTGGTTTCTGGACACTGACTCGACCATGGAGGCCATTTCGAGACAGAATTCTACAAACTGTTCTGGTTGACACAGGGACTTGAGGTGACCAGGCCTGGTGGAGCTTTGCTGCAGTGGAAAAGGGGCTGGCCTTGGATTTTCGAACCAACAAACGGTCCTCCCGAGCAGTTGTCTTGCGGGGTCTGCCGGAGCTGGACTTCTCAAAAACATCTCCAGTCTTTTCAAATCTTTTTCTTATTCTTTGTACTTGACGCTGAGACACATTGAAGGTGTCAGCCACCTCAGCAGTGGATCTGGTCTTCAGCCTCTTGATAATCAACGCTTTGGTCTCAGGGTGAATCTTAGGCATGTTGTCAGAGGTCAAGTTGCAGATGATGTGAAGGTCTGGTGTGCTGGGGTTCTTTTTAAAACACACCCACTAATTGATTTATCAATTATTGATCACAGGTGTGGCTGTAATCTAGGATTGGGGACGTCATATGACAAGGTGACAAGACTTTTGTCTTTGCAAAAACTGACTCAGTGGGCTTTACCAAGCTGTAAATGTTAGAATGTTTTTCAGCAGTTTCATTTGGCTCCAAAACATTATTTCAAAAGCTGTTGGGATTGAAATTAGCCATTTTTTGTAAAAAAAAATTGATTAGACATATATTTGAGGGGCACCTAAAGTCAACTTGTACCTAAGCGACAAGACTTTTGTCAGGGACTGTAGAGTCACCAGTTAACCAAACACACACGTTTATGGACTGTGGGAGGCAGGAGTAGCAGGCTTGCAAGGAGAGAACATGCTAAGGACACACAGAAAGAACCCAGCTGAGATTTGAATTGTATTGATAATTCTTATAGACCTCTGTTTATATGTATGTCATCTGTGCTAACCAGTGCTGTCCTCTATGCTGTTGCATGCTGGGGCAGCAGTTTGAGGGTCACTGACGCCAACTGATCCGAAGGGCCAGTGCAGGCACGTCACCAGACACTTTTTACCTGCCACAGCGTTGTACATGCGTTGTGCCCCGATAAAAATTTCCATACATCCTTCAGACTACGCTAAGACTGATGTGCCGAGGAAGAATAACATAGGCACGATTTTCCCTATTTCAACCACGTAACATACTTTAGCCAATGCTGCACAGGCCTACCAAAGAGTGAAGTGAAGAGGTTGTATTCACAGGTATTGGGTGCGTCTGTGCATTTTCAGCCAATGGACCGTGTGTGACGCGTAACGCGTTGGAAGGCAAGATCCTGCGGCCTGCACGTCATATTTATCAGCGGGTAGTAGCCCACACATTGTGCCAATGGAAGCGTAGTAGGCTGTATGAACCACTGCACATTGATGGATTGCCGTCATCGTGGTCATGGACATAAGGAAATTCTTACAGAGGAGAGTCAGGGACAGAGAAGCAACAAGGAGAACTGAGAATGAAGTGGAGGGAGATAAGAGATTGGTTTTCTGTTGTGTCGACACCCATGCCTACCTACAGCCCACTGTAATGTCTTACTCTTAATTTAAGATTTTGACTTTGTATTTTTGCAATATTCCCTCTTGTAGAAGTATTTATTGACTGTGCTACAGAAAGACTAAAACATGTTCAGTACCTGGACTGAAATATTGTTCATTATTTTGTATCTGTTGATCTGTTGTAGATTGTAACATTGTGCATACTGTGTTTTTTAGTAATATTACCTCTTGTAAAAGGCTTACTTGATTAAGTTTGATGAGCTACAGAAGGAGGAATTGAAAAGCTAATGGCTGAACTCAAAAGTGTTTTTATCTGCTTAGATAGCTTATAGCTCTGTTAAACCTGTTGAGGTTCATGCAAATTTAAATAAATGTTCTTATGCATCCAGTACAGGCTGATATTCTGTATACAGTAAGTAAGTACAGTAAGGCAGTGTTGGTGGTGGGGTTCTGGCTGGGGGCCTGTGCCCCCGTACAGCTGCATGCCTGGCAACGTCCCTGGGTAGTGATGTTGTGGGGCTGGAGTTTGACTCTCTCTCTTCATCAGAGAGAAGGATGCTGTCAAAGTTAAGCAACATCCGAGACAACGACTTCCATCCACTCAACAACGTGCTGGTCAGACACAGGAGCATCTTCAGCCAAAGACTCATTCCCCCAAAGTGCACCACAAAGTGCACCACAGAGTGCACCACAGAGTGCACCACAAAGTGCACCACAGAGTGCACCACAAAGTGCACCACAGAGTGCACCACAGAGTGCACCACAAAGTGCACCACAGAGTGCACCACAGAGTGCACCACAAAGTGCACCACAGAGTGCACCACAAAGTGCACCACAGAGTGCACCACAGAGTGCACCACAGAGTGCACCACAGAGTGCACCACAGAGTGCCACGTGAAATCACGTGCAGACTGTACTGTTTCAGTGGAATATTCGTCTTGCTGGCATGCTCACTTGCTGCTACACTGCTGCTGTACACGATTATACTCTATATATAATAATATACACTATTTATATTATACTGGTATTCTGTACATGATTGTCCTACTGCTGTATATGATTATAGTTCATTTTATTTTATTTCGATTATTTAAATTTTTTCTATACTTTTAAAGGTATTTTCATACATTTGTCTTTTATTTTAATTGTATCTTAAAGGAGAACTGCGCTATTTTCAACATTAAGCCTCATTTATGAGTCGTCTGCAATGTTTTAGAACCCCCCTCACCGCTTTTTTGATGTTTACTGCTGTCTCCGGTATTTGCCTAATTTTGATTCTTCTCAACCTGCTTCAGAATGGCAAGCATGGTGCAAGTCCAAAAAGGTCCGTAAAAGCACCATAAACGTCCGTTTTCAAAATCACCAACTCACCGGAGTGGTTACTGGTGTGCACTGGTAATCCATATCAAATCTCGTGGCGAAAAGTTGCTTCTGTCGTGTTTTATTTGACATTTTGTACTGGATGTTCGTTGATATTACTCCACCACCGCGAAGAAAATAGTGCGAGCATGAACGAGCTGCCAAATAAAACACGACAGAAGCAACTTTTCGCAACGAAATTTGATATGGATTAACAGTGCACACCAGTAACCACTCCGGTGAGTTGATGATTTTGAAAACGGACGTTTATGGTGCTTTTACGGACCTTTTTGGACATGCACATGACTTGCCATTCTGAAGCAGGTTGAGAAGAATCAAAATTAGGCAAATACCGGAGACAGCTAGCCTGGGAATTCCCATGCTGCTTTGCGCGCGATTTCATTCTCACTGCAAAGGCAGCCTGGAAAACACCGCCCTTATTTTTGCCAGAGTTTGGGAACCAATCACAGAACGGGGGGGGGGGGGGGGGCAGCAAGACGATGACGACGTCTATGCGCTACACCGAAGCTTGTAGAGCGTTAATCCAACATGGCAGCGGACACAACGTTACCATTCGATGCAGCCTTAGAAAGTGTTTGAAGTAGCTTAGAGCGCAAGTTTACTTTTATTTTACTTTTTTTTCTTCTTCCTCGTCGAATTTCTGTCGTCATCTGGTATAAGTGATACAATTGGCTATGAATCGTGCACAAAGCAGCATGGGAAGAACCAGACGCCATTTGATAGACATTCGTAGCGCCCAATAAACGACTCTAGGCATTCGTAAACCACGCCTCAGATACGAGAAAATGCACACCTAGTTCCCAGACCACCATCTCATCGAGAATGTGGACGCGTCAGCCAGGCTAGGAGACAGCAGTAAACATCAAAAAAGCGGTGAGGGGGGTTCTAAAACATTGCAGACGACTCATAAATAAGGCTTAATGTTGAAAATACCGCAGTTCTCCTTTAATGTGCATATTTCTGTGCTCTTACGACATATTACTTATTTCCTTTAAATTCTAGCAGGACATAAACAATTACCCCGGGGATTAATAAAGTATTTCTGATTCTGAAAAATATGTGTGTGTGTGTGTGTGTGCATTTAATGTGTTTTACACTGAGCATAAATGCGCCACAACACCTGAAATTTGCTTGAATGCTCAGTTGTAAACAACAAAGTAAGTTGGCAGATATATTAATTATTCTCTCGAAAAAATATATTTTTTGAGAATTGAGCCAAAATGAAAATCTGTTTGTACTGTTTGTAACTCTTCTGTACTGTTTATACAGACCACATTCGAATTATTGCAGACATGCTGTTCCAACATTTAGTTGTAAAGTTATGACTGAGAACATGGTCTGCAGTTTTGGCCATATTTGATGTTGAACATGTCTATATGCTCTTTCTATCTCTTCTATTAAATAACAACTTAATAAGATAACTTGTATGAATATGCGTGTGCAATAATTAGAATAATTTATGACCTGTATGTGTGATTGTATGCGAAAGATGTGGAAATTTAACACATAGTTTTAGGAATTTCAATTCTATTATGAGAAATTAACAAAAAAAAGAAATAACAACCAGCAAAAAAACTTGTGCCACACATTTTGTCTTTAATGTCCATTTGCATGTACACTTCAAATGTTAATTAAAAAAGAAATGTGACATTTTTACTTATTTAAAATGTTTTTACCAATCGAGAAAAACTTTGGTTTTCATTCATTTAAATATGACAGGGTATTTAAATAGCCTGTCGTATGCTCAGTATTACATGCCCTTATGCAAATCATGTACAGCCTGATTTGTGCATGGCTTTCCCTTAAACAATGTTAGAAATAGAAATGTAATTTTCATAACGTGCAGAAAATCAGAAGGAACAGTTCATATGTAGAACAAAATAAGTGGTTTGTGGTCGGTTTGTACATCTATATTTACATGTAACTTATTCATTCAAATAATTCAAGCACTTACGCAAACTATATTATACAAAGGTACCCTTATATTGATATCACATAGAAGATTTATGTCAAAATGATAAAGATTACACCTAAATATGTGGAGATTGTTAAACATACATGGAATCACACATACACCTATCTATCTATCTATCTATCTATCTATCTATCTATCTATCTATCTATCTATCTATCTATCTATCTATCTATCTATCTATCTATCTATATATAGCTATATATGCACACATATACACATATATATATGTAGCCTATACATGCACAATAACATATTATATGTAGTCTTCTTTAATTTCAGGGTGGCATGGAAAACAAGATAGAGTCATTGAGTTGTAAAATAAATACTGATTGTTGCAGAGACTATCCTGAAAATGCACCTTTCTAACATTCACATGCATTTCTTCCAGGCACGTTAAAACAGCCTGCTCTTCTACACCAGAGGTTTTGCTCTTCTTGTTGATAAGAGGAAAGGTGCTTCGACCAGCATCCTTACAGCGAACAGCCGTGGTGGTGACAGAACAATGGTTTCAGAGCAGAGCCGGGGAGCACTTGCGTTTCCCAGATTTGACTCGTGGCAGTCGTACAAGAACAAACTGTTGTGGATGTGTGCTGGCACAAATAGCACCGATCTGACGGGTTCGGCTGAGCGGAGGGATACAATTGTTCAGTGGTTTGTGAATACATTGGGATTCTGCGGAGAAACACAAGTATGGATGGCAGCTGTGATGCGGCGCTGTTCTGCCGTTTTTTCAAGCTCGCAGGAAAGAGACTGACGCCTGTGCGGGTGGAGACCACCATACATTTAAATCCCCCGGGTCGTTTTTTACACTTTAGCAACCAATACCTTTTCCTTTTTATTTCCTTTAGACCGTTTGATTCTTTACAGCCACTTTAATGTCGTAAATGGCAGGTTTGTAAGGGCGTCGTTGTTGGGAAGTTTTTCGAGGGGGGGGGTGGGGGGCTTGACCAGCAAAGGGCCATGGCAGTCGAGGCTCGGCCGGAGCTGGTCGGGAAGCGGTTCCTCTGTGTCAGTGGGGACGAGCCACATGAAATCGGCGACATTGGTCGGTTGCCGTGGAGGTCTGGGGTAATACGAGCAGTCAACAACCGCAACGGCGACAGTTCCGAGCTGACGGTAAGGGAAGCGCTGACTTTGTCCGAGCCTTTGGTCTGTTACATGCAAAGCCTTTGGTCTGTTCCATGCAAAGCAAATGGCAACCCTAACAATAACATAAAATAACCCTAACCCAAAGCAAATGGCAAAATCTGTGGTTGTCGGCTAGCCAGCCAGGCGATATTGTGGATTTGCAAGCGGAAATAATTTAGCGGTTGCTTTGGGATTGTGGATCTCTGGCTTGAAGAGTCTTCCTTTAGTATTCAGTATGGTTTCGTAAAAGTATGTGTCAGTGTTGGGTTTTGGACTACTTTAAGCAAAGCAAGTCCATGGGAGGCAGACTACCAGCAGGGGTTATGGAAGGCAAACAGCTAGCTTTGGCTCCAGACAGCTTATTTACATCAAACTCCCCAAAGCTATTCCACCCATGCACACTGGCTAACTGTAGCATTTCTGTGCTCTCATGTGTAGTAAATACTAAGAACATTTGGACGACAGCGGGTCCAATTTCGATCCTCTTTCATCTATCTGTCTGCAGAACAGGTGATAGAAGATGATATCATTGTAATCTAAGCCAGCAGTGAGTACAGAACCAGGTGGATCCTGTTGGCATTCAGGAGTGGATGCATTTGTAAAAGCACGAGCAGGAATCTCAGTCCCGTGCAGCTAAAACGCTTTAATCTGCTGTATACTGCGAATCAGCTGACGGAGGTGAGGTTAGCTTTCCACAGTTATTCCCGCCTTACTGATTTAACGTTGAACTAATCCTTCTAAGCTGGTTATTGTTCACATTGCTGTGTGGAGGGCGCATGGATCGATCATATAGCCCTATGTGCCTGTTTCAGTCTGGCCGACGGTAACCCCATCGACTTGGACGGGGGTGCAGGAATGCTGGGACTTGTAAAAACATCAAACTGGCTTGCTGCAGGCTGAACAATGGCCAGTGTGTCTTCATGTCAAGTATTGTCTGCATCTGCATTTTAAGGAGATTGTGCTACCAATCCCCTGTCGCGGAGCACTGGAGATCTGTCCTGATTGATGTATCATTGAATTCTCACATAGTCACTTTCCAGCTCCTCAGTTTTTTTAATCTTTCCAAATATTTCTCTCTCCTGATTTTCTTTTCCTTTCACCTAACATGCTAAAACCAGCAGGTAATGAGCTATATGCCTTGACAAGCCCTGGCTTGGTTAACACAGCGTTGCTGCTGTACGGCGTGCCGATCCTTCCTTTTCTTTTGTTCCCAGGCTCCATCTATCTGTAAGCAGAAAACTGGGCAAACACCAGCCCATTTCACATTTCATCATTCATCGTGTAATCTTTGTATATATACGTCGGACATTCAGTCATCAGATATTACATCTTAAGGCAAATATCATCATCTGATGGTGTCAGTGCCATTAGGTAGGGTTATTCTTTGTGTCTGACCAAGATATCTGTTAAAGCTCGGCCAACATACATAGCATAGATTATTATTCTATGTTATTATCGACATAATCTGTTTTTTTTAATAAATTGCAGTAGCCACATTCTTGGTGTCACAGTTTGATAGCTTTCTGTTATTCTGAATTTAAATAATGAAGTTTGAAATGCAGCAAAGTGAGGTGGCATAACTCTGTTACAGTGCCATAACCGAGCATCTTTATGTTGCTCATGGAATTGACTACATTGAAAATTGTACGTGCGTGCTTGTATTAAACAGCATTTTCCCAGCTTCCTGCAGAACTGGTCTTTGTGTGTGATGTGATTTAGGCAAATAGTGCTCTCCTGGTTGTATCCACACAATGGGGAACAGTCTCATTAGCAAGGGCTTTAAGTGGCTGAGTGAAGACAGTGGTGAGGGATTCAAGATTAGATTAAAAGTGTGTCAAGCCAAGCTGTCAGGGCTTTGTCCAGTGTCTGCGGTGAGACAGGGTGCTCCATGACTGCTGCTTCGCCTCTGAAGCCGAGTGCATCTGGATAAAAATGTCTTCACTTTTACTCAAGTCACCAACTCCAATCAGTTTATGAAGAGATCCTCATCAAGTTCACATTTTTTAGAATATGTGTGACATCTGTCCCGTGTCTGTCCCATCATTTCTGTCCCACACGTGTCCCATGTCTGTCCCATCATTTCTGTCCCACACGTGTCCCATGTCTGTCCCATCATTGTGTCCCATGTCTGTCCCATCATTTCTGTCCCACACGTGTCCCATGTCTGTCCCATTTTTGTCCCATGATTTCTGTCCCACACGTGTCCCATGTCTGTCCCATTTCTGTTCGTGTCTGTCCCATCATTTCTGTCCCACACGTGTCCCATGTCTGTCCCATTTCTGTCCCACACGTGTCCCATGTGTGTCCTATTTCTGTCCCGTGTCTGTCCCATCATTTCTGTCCCACACGTGTCCCATTTCTGTCCCACACGTGTCCCATGTCTGTCCCATATCTGTCCCACACGTGTCCCATGTCTGTCCGACATCTGTCCCATGTCTGTCCGACATCTGTTCCATGTCTGTCCGACATCTGTTCCATGTCTGTCCCATCATTTCTGTCCCACACGTGTCCCATGTGTGTCCTATTTCTGTCCCATCATTTCTGTCCCACACGTGTCCCATGTCTGTCCCATTTCTGTCCCACACGTGTCCCATGTCTGTCCCATATCTGTCCCA
Organism: Odontesthes bonariensis; assembly: GCF_027942865.1. Classification (NCBI taxonomy): domain Eukaryota; kingdom Metazoa; phylum Chordata; class Actinopteri; order Atheriniformes; family Atherinopsidae; genus Odontesthes; species Odontesthes bonariensis. The sequence continues at coordinate 31,168,829 of NC_134528.1, read as the reverse complement.
CACGTGTCCCATGTCTGTCCGACATCTGTCCCATGTCTGTCCGACATCTGTTCCATGTCTGTCCCATCATTTCTGTCCCACATGTGTCCGACATCTGTCCCATTTTTTTCCCATGATTTCTGTCCCACACGTGTCCCATGTCTGTCCCATCATTTCTGTCCCACACGTGTCCCATGTCTGTCCCATTTCTGTCCCATGTCTGTCCCATTTCTGTCCCACACGTGTCCCATGTGTGACCCATTTCTGTCCCATGATTTCTGTCCCATACGTGTCCCATGTCTGTCCCATTTCTGTCCCGTGTCTGTCCCATCATTTCTGTCCCACACGTGTCCCGTGTCTGTCCCATCATTTCTGTCCCATTTCTGTCCCATGTCTGTCCCATTTCTGTCCCACACGTGTCCCATGTGTGACCCATTTCTGTCCCATGATTTCTGTCCCATACGTGTCCCATACGTGTCCCATGTCTGTCCCATTTCTGTCCCGTGTCTGTCCCATCATTTCTGTCCCACACGTGTCCCATGTCTGTCCCATCATTTCTGTCCCACACGTGTCCCATGTCTGTCCCACACGTGTCCCATGTCTGTCCCATCATTTCTGTCCCACACGTGTCCCATGTCTGTCCCATCATTTCTGTCCCACACGTGTCCCATGTCTGTCCCATCATTTCTGTCCCACACGTGTCCCATGTCTGTCCCATGTCTGTCCGACATCTGTCCCATGTCTGTCCGACATCTGTTCCATGTGTGTCCCATGATTTCTGTCCCACACTTGTCCCATGTGTGACCCATTTCTGTCCCATGTCTGTCCCATGTCTGTCCCATCATTTCTGTCCCACACGTGTCCCATGTCTGTCCCATTTCTGTCCCACACGTGTCCCATGTGTGTCCTATTTCTGTCCCACACGTGTCCCATGTGTGTCCTATTTCTGTCCCACACGTGTCCCATGTGTGTCCCATCATTTCTGTCCCACACGTGTCCTATTTCTGTCCCATTTGTGTCCCATGTGTGTCCATGTCTGTCCCACCTGTGTCCCATGTCTGTCCTATTTCTGTCCAATGTGTGTCCCATGTCTGTCCCACCTGCTTTGGATAAAAGGCTTCACTAAATGAATGTAATGATCATGAAGTTGTCTCTGTGACGGTGCAGCTTCACACACTGATGAAAACCAGCTGAGCCCGTCCACAGTAAGGACATACTGTCTCACATGGAAAACAAAGTATGGAAGTATGCTTCATGCTACTATCCAGTGTATCTGAAAGACCTCGTCAGTACTGTGCTTCTTTAGTTGATGTATTATGACTCAAATTGCAACAACTGACAATTTAGTTGGCGTCATTGAGCGTTACGGTGTTGAGCCGTGAATTGGACGTCTTTACAGCTCTGTACATTTTGTTCATGCTGTGCCCTTTACTGTTGTTACTGGCTCTTTCTCTTTGTGTGCCAGGTCAAAACCTGGGTCAGGACTCACAGACTCTGAGTAGAGTTCCTTGGCTGCTTTGACTCTACTTCTGGGTGTATTACGTGGAGGAGAAATTTAGCCACCAACCACCCATATTAGATTTCCATGACACGAGAAAAAAAACAAATTATTGTGATATTTTCTCATATACGTTGGAGGATCAATCACAGGACAAGGTGGGTTTGAGGTTAATTTGAACAAATTATTTTTTTTTTTCACAGGCCATGCAGTCATAAAACAATTATCAATGCATCTTGATGCGTTTCTTTTCGGTCTTCACTGTGTGGAGACTAGGTACTTTCAAAGAAAAGTATTTGAATTGGATCCAAATTCACTTTCTTCCAGTATCATTTATTGATAAAAACAAATAATAAATGTGGCCAGTTAACTGGAATTTTTCATTTGTCAGCATATTTCACCACACTGAAAAAGACCCAACAGGAAAAGTGTTTCCGTAGCAGCATACTGGTCTATGTGTAACACCATAGACCAGGGATGCCAGGGTGAAATCGGTCAGGGGGCCAGATTGTTTTCAAGTGGGACCTCGGGGGGCCAAATTACCGGTACACTTTTGGCCTGGCAAGACCAAACACTAAACAAATAGACATGCTATTTGATATAATTTATGAAGGCCTGCTATACATTAAAAATTAATTGCAATACAATACCCTCACAATGAAGCATACAATTATATGGCAGCCAAAAGCAATTTACCCTCTATAACTGTGTAACATCAACCTCTGCATGCCAGTAACTTACATTTAAAATATTTTAAAAACAACAAAATGGACTAGGTCACATAAATAACACAAGTAAACTGTAAATTACTTTGATGAGATTTATTGACAACTTGCACATAAAATAATCTCGATGCACAGGCCTAATTAGGCCAATTAAAAAGATGGCCAGGCTAAATAGGCCTAAAGAAGTCAAAACAATGTATTAAGGTTAAGTAGGCCTACTCCAACAGGCCAAGTGACTAAATATTCAGTAGACATTAATAATAAAAAAATACCTAACATTACAACAAACAACTGATAGCACATTTAAAATTTAACATTAACAATCAACTCCCACAAACATTTTCACATACCTATCTCCTTTATTCCCATCATTACTTCCTTGCACTATGAAAGATGAGGAGATAAGCCAGCTACATTTTACATGTCGAAGCCAGAAGCCTTTTAGTTTTCACCAGCTTGTCCATATTGGGGGACAGGCTCTGGGCCGTGGCTATTTTCATGACATCATTGAGATGCGCATCTGTCAGGCGATTGCGCACTTTCGATTTATTAATATTCATAACTGAAAATGCCTGCTCACATAAGTATGTTGTGCCAAACATACAGAGTATTTTACCTGCAAAGGCAGTGATAATTGGGTACTCGGGTGGCAACGACTGGTAGAATGATTCAATTCCAACAGATGCGTATGTATCTTTCAACCGCGCGCAGCATTGCAAGTCTATCAGTTCCATTTGCATCCCCTCTGGGACCTCGGAAGCATCCGTCGTGAAAGGAGAGCGAAAAAGCGAAAAGTCCTTTTCCAGTTCAGTGAAAACCGTGAATCGATTGGAAAACTCGCCCATGAGGCCGGAGAGCAAGCTTGCATACTTGTCCATGCTCTGATGGTTGACATGCAGAGATTTCAAACAGGGGAAGTGGGCTGCATTGCGCTGGCTGAGCTGTGCCTTCCATAACGCAAGTTTAATTTGAAACGCACGGACACTGTCGTAATACTCGGTAACGAGTTTGTTGCGACCTTGCATAGTAACATTCAAGACGTTTAAGTGTTCGGAAATGTCCACTAAAAAGGCTAGGTCTCTGGTCCATTCGGGGTCGTCCAATTCCTCCACAGGCTTGCCTTTAGCCTGCATGAACTCGGCTATCTCGTTGCGCAATTTGTAGAACCTTTTGAGCACTGCGCCTCGGCTCAACCAGCGCACATCGGTGTGATAGGGAAGGCCGTGATGAATGTCATTTTCAAATAAAAATGCATCGAATTGCCGATGGTTAAGCCCTCTGGCTCTGATAAAATTGACAGTGGCAAAAACAACACTCATAACATGCTCCATTTTCAGACTTTTGCTGCACAACGCCTCTTGGTGTAAAATGCAGTGAAAGTTCCAGAATACCTGGTCTGGGTTAGCCTCTCGTACCTTTTCTCTCAACTTGACGACCACTCCGGCCTTTCTTCCTACTATGGAAGGTGCACCATCCGTAGCCACACTGACAGCGCGACTCCAGTCCACCTCCAGATTGTCAAGGGCCCCGACAAGGCTAACAAACACGTCGTTAGCTGTAGTCGTGTCTGTCATGGGTACCACGGAAACAAACTCCTCCGTGACATTAAAGGCAGCATCCACTCCGCGAATAAATATCGCCAACTGAGCCGTATCAGTCACATCAGTGCTCTCGTCAAGAGCAATGGAGAACGCGACGAAGGATTTAATCTTTTCTTTAAGTTGGCTATGCAAGTCGCTGGAGAGCTCTTCCACTCTCTCGGTCACTGTAGGTCGGGATAAGCTGATGTTCGCGAGAGCTTGTCGATTTTCTGGACACACTAGCTCGGCTGCCTTAATCATGCACGTCCTCACGAATTCGCCCTCAGAGAAAGGCTTGGAAGCTTTGGCTATCTCCCATGCGATGACATAGCTCGCCTTCACTGCCCCCAAACATGAAATAAAATGTTAAGTTAGTATTGAGAATGAGGAGTCACGGTTGGCCATGTTGGCAGGAGATGCTATTGGTTGCCAGGGGCAACGCCATCAGAACTTAACGGAGGCGCGCTGAGACAGAAATCCCAATTCGAAAACAGCTGCATTTAACGTAAAAATAAGAATTTGAGAAGATATACAATTAAAACGAACCTTCATATGTCTCTCGGCATTTCGAGAAAGCCGCTTGCTGTTTTTGGAGGGATGAGGCTAGCTCGTTTAGCTTTTGTGTCCTACGTTGCCCTGTGTAGTCGTTGTACTTCTCCTGATGGGTCTCGTAATGTCGTCTGATGTTGTACTCCTTTGGCACAGCCACTTGTTGCGAACAAATTAAACACACTGGTTTGCCCCTCACTTCCCAAAAGAAATACTTTTCTTTCCATCTCTCCTGAAAGATTCTACATTCAGAGTCAACCTTCCGCTTTTTAGACAACATCCTTCCTGACTGATGTCGCGCGACTCGTCAGTTAGTACCTTGGACAGTGCACGCGCTGCCGGTGTCTGTTGCAGCGCGTGTACTGTCCAAGGGACTGAGACCTGCACGAGCGAGAGACAAACTTTTGGATTACGTGGAAATTAATTGAATGAATATTATACTTAAAACCATTAAGGATCAAAAAACAAAAGTAGATTTAAATTTGTTGATAATAGTATTATTTATTTATTTAAAAAAAACAAAAACTTCTCAACCACTGATGTAACCGGGCCGGTTGTGATGTCCATTCGGGCTGGTTCCGGCCCGCAGGCCGTTACCATGGCATCAGTGCCATAGACAAACCATCTTTTTTTCTTTATATGTCCATGTGTAACACGCTCTAGTGGTTACTCGAGGAATCGTTTCAGTCCTAATTCAGAATCAATTTGATAAACGTGACAATACTTTTAATTGGCTGATCTAAAGTTTTTGACGCTTGCTGAAAGAAAGTGTTCAGTGCTCATTTTGAGCCTTTCACTGGTACTGAGGCAAAAAAAAGTGCCAGACTCATACCTTCCAGTTAAAGATGAACTGAAACGAATGTTCATCTATCATTCAAATGAAATTTTTGTCTTTTTCTAAAACCATCAATCCAACTTGAACTAAATTTTCCGGGCATAACTTGTTAAAACGGCCATTTAAAAGTGTGAATTATGTGGCCTTTGGTGCGAAATTGGCCATGTGACCGTGACGTCATAGGGTTGACTCCCTTATTTGCTAGAATGGCTGGCTGCGAAAACAACATACATTTGATGGACCTATATCTAATAAAGGAACCAAAATTCTGATACAAACATCAGCAGGTCGAAAGAACACACCTCTAACATTATGTGGAAAAACTTTTGTTGAATTTAATCCACACAAATCGATTTAGTATCTATATTGTAGAGGCTCTCTGCACCTCCCGTATGGGTAATGGAAATGAAAGAAAGTTACCATTTTCGGCACAGGATCGGCGGGCACAAAACAGCCATCGCTCCTACTACACGCTGATTATTATTAAGATGCTATCAATCAAATGACACAATAGTGTATGTTTGCTGTGGTAAACTGGAAAAGATTTGAACATGCCGGTTTCGCAGATATGGCATTCTGCTGCGCTGTCTTTGACACGTTGAAACCTAACGAAGGGGCACTTTGAAATCCAGCCACTTAAAAAAAAACGTATGTGATAATAACATGGTTTTAATGTAAGCTTAATAAACAATGGCGTGGATTAACGGGTCGGAGATCCTCCAGTGTGCGGCCCCATCTGCGGATCCTCACGGGTCGGCGGCAGGGAGATGGGCACCCGGCCTCGGCACGACTGACAGCAGCCATCGGTAGGACTGATCCACGGAGCCTCGGATGTCGTAGCCGGCGCAATCACCGGAGAGACCAGACAGCAGATGGCGAGCGTTGTTGGTGGAGGGCAAAGCCAGGTGGGCTTTCAGCCGGCATATTACTCCACCTCTCTTTCCACGTCTTCTGCGACGGCTGTTGCGTGGCAACCGACCAGGTAGATGCCATAGGTAATAGCTCTTACCTATGGCAACCCTAGGGTACAGACGCCAAAACAGGTGGCGGTGGCTTTGTCTCATCGTTGACATGATTGATATTATGTCCACAGAATCTCTGATTTTCAAGAGACTCAGGCGATTATGCATCAGTAGTGATGAAAACGATAAAAACATGACAAAACACAAAAAAAGCTAGCAGAGGTAGACGGCCAGCCACTCACAACGTCGCCAAATTCTAGCTGGATATGTGTGTAGACCGAAGAGCAGAGCGAGCAGTCCCCTGCTTCCGAGCAGCAAACTCCGTAACAGGTGCAGCTATCGGCAGGCGGCAGCAGGCAGCAGGCAGTGATGCGATCCACCGTGCTCTTGTCTTTGCCTTCTCCTTGTCAGCCTCAGTTCCAGTATTTTTTAGTTTGGGAAACATGTGCAGAGAGATGCCTTCAGTGAAGCTGCTATTTTTGCAACTAACACCATTTGGCCCTCCAGCAACACAATATTTTCCACCGTGCTTTGATGTCTTAGCCATAGATGCCGCCATTACAGTTAGACTACTAGAACTTCTGTGTCAACCCTATGACGTCACGCATAAAAAAATGAATTCGCACAAAAAGACAAAATGTGGCTCCTTTTGAGCCCGTTTTAACATGACTTCCCGGATAAATTATTATCCAGACAATATCTCATTTTAATCGCAAGGCTTGGAACCTTTAGAATCAGCAGCAAAAACTGTGAAATTCCAACAATTAAAATTTGTTTCATAAGTCCTTTAATGAACAGGCAGCCAGGTCCTTCCAGTCCACTGCACACGCGTGTACAGTAGCACTGCTGCCAGCTCGTGGTTAGGACTGTCTCTGTGTCGCTGATCAGCAATAAATGACTAGCTGCCACTGGGGAACAACCTTCCACATACATGCATGCGGGGTAACTGAGGTGCTGCAATATTCAGTGAGTGTGTGGTGAGTCCTTGTGACTTTTTCAAACATACCTAAAAACATCATAGAAGAAAAAAAATAATGGAATCACCTTGTCATTTCCAGTTTTTTAATGCAAATGATATGCAGTTCAAAGGTCTTACAAACCTGAACAGGCTATTTAACCTGGCTGACACAATGGGAACGGTTCTAAACTTTCCTCAAGAAGGTCATTCAACACAGACTATGTCAAAAAGGAAGCATAAAGGTAGACGAAGGAAAACATCAAAGCATCAAGACAGAAAACTCAAAGCAATATGCCTTAAAATACAAGAGGCACATATAAAAACAGAGTTGGTGTTTACAACCAAACTGAATGAAAGCGATATTCAGTGATGAATCGCCATTTTGGAGCTTTAGTTTGGTCCAATGGAACATAGAAAGATGACTGGCAGAAGGAAACATTTCCACCATCATTGATGATGTGGGGCTGATGGCAGGTAAAGGAGCAGGGGAGATGGCAGCCATTACCTCTGCAGGAGAGGCTCAGGTGGGCTCTGACATCAATCATTTTAGGATAATGCATCTTTCCACAGAACAAAGTGTTCAAACTTTCTTCAGGAAAAATGACATGATCAGCAAAAATAAGGTCCACAATGAGGCTGATGTGTCCGCTGTTACAGCCCTCACACAGCAGGCCAGCTGTTTGGCGTGTCTGTGGCGGCGGCCAACCTCTGTCTCATGCTGTGGTGTGTCGCTCACAGTCTGACTAGTTGGAACTACTTTTTGCAATTTAAAAAAGAAAAAAAAAATTGTTAAATCAAACATTGGGTCGGTCAGTCCAGTCCATAATGTGGCCGTTTGGAGGATTTCAGGGGAGACCAACGGCCTCGTTACGTGCTGTATTCTGGCTGATACTCATTATGTCATAATTCAACCCAGGAAGTGATAACATCAGAAGTGATGTATGATATGATGTGAATTTAAATGAAGAGTTTATCAGAACACGTAACAGCTACAGCCATGTTCAATAATACAAATACAACCAGAACTGCCAGAATTGATTAAAAAACCCAGCTTTGTGCTTATGTGATAAAGTCAGTGGGCAGCCCCCTGCTGTCTGAACTTTTGTTGGTACTTCATCATGCAAAATGCTTTCAACTTGGTTTCTCATGAGAAGGAGATCAAAGAGATGGGATTTTCTGCAGACCCTGTAGGTGAAGCTGTAGTGGACTCTGATACACCAAGCCGTGAATGGGCTCTGTGTCTGAAGCCTCTGTGAGCGTTTGCCTCTCTTGTCTTTTCGGTGTATAACACACATGCACACACTCTTTTTGTTCAACCGCTTCACCATGTTAAACCGATGTCGGGTCGGGCATCTCTCTGATGGGCTGTTTAGCATACTTGATAAACTCTAGTACGTTCATGCAGCTTTAACTGAGCTATACTTTTATTCATAAATCTTAAATGCTTAATAAAAGTGTATATGTATATTTGTTATCTAAACACCAGTTCTTGAGTCTGAACACATTATAGAGGTTATAAGTGAGCAATAACCATGTTGGATAATAATGCCTATAAAAGATGTTCTTTTTCCCTAATAAATCCTTTATATACTCCTGCGCCATCCTGCTCCACGGATGTATTGTACGTTGAAGGTTGTGTTTGCTGTGTTCCAGAGGAATGTTTTAGTCCGGCTTTGCTGACGTAAGGAGCTGAGGCAGAGGGGTCTACCATTGCTGCTGCTTTCATTAGTCAAGTCCATACCTGAAAGAATAAAAGCTGTCGTTAAACCAAACAATCTACACGTTCAAGTATGTTGTATGAAGCCAAAAAGTTGCTGTGATGAAGTCTTTTCGTTTTTTTTACTAAATCAAACCGCTCAATGAACATCCTCCAAGATTGGTTATTCCCTCATTTCTACCAGAGATTGTAGCATCATTATTTACATTATACACACAAAGGCAGATGATTTCAAACAGTCTGCCATGCACAAGTATAAAATCAACCTTAATGTCTTCATTTAGTAGATTTTGGTTTACACTTTAAAACAAGTGTTTGATTATAGCCAGCATGTCGGTTTTGTAATAATGTCAAATGTAGTTGATCTAGCTGAGAACATGCAAAGTTTCATCAGTCTGAACAAAGAGAAACTGAACAATTCAGGTTTCCACATCTCCACTGAAGGTAGAAGTGGATCTTCTGGAGTGAGTGTTGGTGCGTGCAGCTTCATCATCTGTCCTGCCGACATGCTTCTGTGGATGCGTCTTATACTATGAACAAAAACAGCCATTACTGATGATCTATAAACCGCACCCAGAGATTTTCACTGTGTTCTTTTTGGTATAATGTCCTGCCTCTTCTGGACTCTGCCCCCCTGCCCTGGCATATCCAGCTGTCAGACTGCATCTCCAACAGGAAGTCTCCTGCACTGAAGTGCGAGTGTGAATAACAAGAAATTGTCTGCACTTCTCCTTGAAAAACTGAAATATGTGAAATGTGTGAAAGGTGCTTGAGTAGCTCTGTTGTGATGTAGTTCTTGTTCTTTGTGTCTTCCTGCTGGTGTTGGAAGGCAGCACAGACTCACATCAGGGGGATTTTAGCATTTGTTAGTTGTTGCAATATTAAATGTAAATCATGCCAGGTCAATAAAAGCAGCTTATAGCAGCTGGTGATTTTCAGGTTGATATTCACCTGTTAAGCTTCAGTATTTCCTTGTGACATCAGGATAATGTGGTGTTTGGGCTGTGGGGTAACTGGATATACAGAGTGTTAGTGGTTTGTTTTCTGGTGCCTAAGGAAACAGAATGTAATCTGAAGCCAGGATGGGCCGGCTGGGTCTACCCTTCCCCCAACTCTCTCAGGCAGGACCACAGAGCACTGAAGTTCCACAACACATTTTGCCAAATACAGGAGCCTTAAAGTCTTCTATAGGCTCGCAGGCTTTTCAGATAACCCAGGGAAGAAACGTGTGTCCTCCATAGCTGCTGTAGTTTCCTGGAGGACTGTGAGGATCAGAAGTAACAACAAGTGAATGATTCAAAAAGTTGTAGAAGTGGATAAAAACTGAAATGCATAGTGATGAATTATTGTTTGATTTGGAGTGCCCCGCAGCTCAATTTCTTCATGAACTTAAGAGCAAAACATCTACTAGGTTACCTTGTTTAACAAGCTTGCTTATGTTCTCATTAAGTAGATCATTGACACATTTACCTTATTCCCATTAATGTGATGGCTTCTGAATGTAAGTGTCAGTGAGCACCATGTTTCTTTTTCTCTGATGTTTACCACAGAAATCTTACAAGGACATAGTAACGTGTGCACAGAAGGGATGGTTCAGAGAAATCTGACAGTTAATGTTAATAAATGAAGAATGAATAGCATTTTCTACACTTTACTTTTTTAATTTGTCAAGAATTAAAAGCCTTTTAGCTGCTCGTTGTGTAACACACTGCCTGTAAAGCTGTGTACAGCCATGTTGTTTATTGCAGTGCAGGTAAACCCTAATGCAGGGGTGTCAATCACCTGAACTGGTAAGACCTTCAGTGCAGACAGTTCAGTAGATTGAATGAAACAAGTCAGCTGTGCTGTTGCAGGGTTGGAACAAGGACCTGCAGCCACATGGCCCTTTCATGGATCAGTTTGACACCCCTGCCCTAATGAGTAAACACACCAACTGTTGATTGAGTATCATCATACCAGTTCTATCCTCTACGAGCGCTTTGAACGTGGTTGTGAAGCCTCTGTGCGATGGGGCTTGGCATCTACGGCTGCGGCTACACGAAAACGTTTTTCACTGTAAACGATACTTTTTCTTATCGTTTCGCTGTCGCGGCCACACGGAGCCGGCGTTCCCACTACCCCAAAACGATAGTTTTTGAGAACGGGTTCCAGAGTGGGAAAGTTTGAAAACGGCCTCGTTTCGTTTCCATTGTTACAGCTAAAACGTTTTTGCGTCAGTCAAACGTTGACGCTGTGAGCCAATTTTAACACTTCTCTATTGTCTCACAGCGTGGCGTGACACAGTGGCGTGTGTACTGCATCGTTTCATCGTTTCCACCCGTTTTCGTCTGGACCTGAGTCTTTACAGCAGCGCGTTGCCGTGTGGTCGCAAGAATTTTCGTACCCGTTTTCAAAAAAAACCTCGTTTCGTTTTCGTGTAGCCGTAGCCTACATCTTGGAGCCTTTTGTTGCCAGAAATATGCGAAACGGTGTGAGCTATGGGGTCCTCGTGGTTGTGTCAGTGCTGTTGTTGGTGCTTTAGCTTTGCTCTGATTAAGTCTAAAAGGACTAAGATCTGCTTTGTGATTTGAAAACAAAAAAACAGATTTCAACATGGTGGTAATTGATAGTTTAACTGTTCATAAACCTACATTTAAAGCAATCAAATTAAATTATTTTCCCCAGATCAAATGAATGCATCATATCATTAGCAACAGCCAGAGAAGGTTTTTGTGTCTTTGTGTTTGAGTGAGGGAGACCCTAGCTAGCAATTTGTTAAAAAACTGATGTTCGCTGAAGCCTTAGAGGCCACAAAAAGTGTTGAGAGGACAGGAACGAGGGTACAACAAGCACCACAACACCAGGCCAGGGGTACCTGCTGAGAGAGAGAACCTCAAGGAAACCCGCAGTCTGAGAGCAAAGTGCTCTGTTGGGAAAATACCCAACGATAAGATCTGATGGAGCTCGGTCATTAAGAGCTTTCTATGTGAGGAGAAGAATCTTAAATTCTATTCTGAATCTAACAGGGAGCCAATGAAGAGAAGCTAAAACTGGAGAAATATGACTTCTGCTGTTAGATCACGTGGGCAGTTTAGGATGCTCTTGTTGCTTCTTTTCTCAGCAAAAGAGCGTCTTTCCTATTGTCTGCTTTCCAGATCTTCTTTTTCCTTTGATATCCACTAATCAATAAAATGCCCCTTAATCTTCAGTGAGAAGAGGCTGGCAGCTGTTCTGTTCTTTTACCCTCTTATTGGCAGATTCAGCCAGGCCTTCTGCCGCTGGTGCATGAGTTACCAGCGGCATTCTGATATTCCACAAATACAGAGAGGCAGAGTGGAAGGCAAGAGAGATGAAGGGAAGAGTTAAAGGGAAAGAAAGGCTTTTCAGAAAATGAAGAGAAGAAGAGGGAGAGAGTTCAAGAGCTGTGTACTCTCATTAGTTGTTTGATTTTCCACCCAGCCAGCCTCTCAGGCAGAGAGGGAATGAGAGTGGAGGAGAAGGGGAAGAGAATGAGAGAGAGCTTTCTGTCTGCTCTGTCTGGCCTTTCTCCCATAGCAACAGCAGCTTAGCCACGTGAACGCCAGTTCCTTTGAGTTCACCCACTGCATAGAAGTTAACTCCTTCAGCACCAGATTACAGCAGCCCAAAGGTAGTGCCCAGTGTTCCCGCAGACTGGGGGTATACCTGTGCTGCTATGGAAGCCGGGGGCTACATCCCAACACTATCTTACAGCTTCCATTTTGCTTTCTGATATTTCCATTCACTGTTGTGTATGTTTCAACAGAATAGCTGTCAGTGACATGTGCTCTTTCATCATTGTGCCATTCACTGATCAGACTGCAGCTGCCACAGTTGGGTCTGCATTTTCATTGTTAAAGCAGAGACATGGAGGCACAGCAGCCAGTCACACCCAAAGTCTGTAAGGTTCGGCTCAAAGGTCCTTACATTTGTTTGTTTCCAAAAAAAGGTTTGGAACACAGGTGTACAAGATACGAAACACAGGTGCTATTGTACAGAGCATTGTTACTATGACCTGGTGTGTTTGCATTAAGCTGGAGTTACAGTTGCCGCGTCTGTCACGGCGGTGGCGGACCGTGACGTCAAAATGACGTTTCAGGCATGGCGCTTCCCTTGAAAAGACGGCGCAGCGCGTTGTCGTGCACCAGTCGATTTTTGTAACTTGGCGGCGCCGAGAACAACGAACCGGATGGACCGTTGTGAGACTAGGCTCAGTCAGGAGGTGCGTTTGTACAGGCACCTGTGCGAAACTGCAGTTTATGTGGTCCCAGCACAGGGACCACGTAAACTCCCAAATCTGGTGCACAGAGATTGGCAGAACTTTGGGGAAAGAGGGAGAGTTCTGTAAGAATGTGTGGAAGAAGCTACGGGACAGATACGTGAAGGCAAAGAAGAGGGCAGAGACTCTGTTGATGCCGGGGGCTTCAAACCTTCACCTCTATTAACTGAATTAAAAAATTAAAATGATCCGAAAACTGCAGCAGTATCATTAATGACAGTGTTCCTGCTCTTCATTGTTTTCCTCTCCACTTTCGTGGTTGTAGAGTAGCGGTAACCTTAACGTAGCAGCGCCACCTCTGTGACGGAGAAAATTGCAACTACTGGCGCATCGACTTGCGCCACTATACATGGCGGGCACGAAATCGTGACGTCATCAACACCGCTCGCGCGAGCAGACGCGGCAACCATGCTAGAGGCTTTACGCAGGAGGGGCTGATGTTGTGTGTGTGTGTGTGTGTGTGTGTGTGTGTTTGATGGGGCTGATGTTCTGTGTGTGTGTGTGTGTGTGTGTGTTTGATGGGGCTGATGTTCTGTGTGTGTGTGTGTGTGTGTGTGTGTGTTTGATGGGGCTGATGTTCTGTGTGTGTGTGTGTGTGTGTGTGTGTTTGATGGGGCTGATGTGGTGTGTGTGTTTGTGTTTGATGGGGCTGATGTGGTGTGTGTGTGTGTGTTTGTGTTTGATGGGGCTGATGTGGTGTGTGTGTTTGTGTTTGATGGGGCTGATGTGGTGTGTGTGTGTTTGTGTTTGATGGGGCTGGTGTGTGTGTGTGTGTTTGTGTTTGATGGGGCTGGTGTGTGTGTGTGTGTTTGTGTTTGATGGGGCTGATGTGGGGTGTGTGTGTGTGTTTGATGGGCAAGGCAGGTTTATCTGTACAGCACAATTCAACAACAAGGTGACTCAAAGTGCTTTACAGAGACATTAAAACAGTAGAAATAAAAAGCAGGATTTAAATTTGAAACAAAAAAGAAAGAAATAAGAACAATAGATAAAATCAGGAGTTAAAATGTGATTAAGTTTTGAAACTCAAAACTTCAGATTTGGAGCTTTATTCAAACGCAACTGAAAATAGGTGTCTCTTCAGCCTGGAAACACACCCGACATTAAGGACAAGTTCACAATCAGTAACAGGTCTGACTCCAAAATCTTTGAGACCCTTTTGAAAAAAGCTGTTGGCAGGATGTCTAAGCAGCAAGAGGACGAGTTCAGCTGACGTAAGATGTCCTCCAGGTCTTTGCTGTAAATGGGTTGGAACTGTGTCATGGTGTTTAAACGGGTTTTCGGTGTAGACGGTACATATGCTGAACCTGCTGCTCATGTACCAACTGCTTGTCTAATATTTTGGATTTTGTCTGTGAAGAATTTGGCAAAGTCATTGCAGGCCATGGTGGAATGAAGTTCAGTTGCCACTAACACAGGAGGGTTTGTTAGCCTGTCAACTGTAGCAAATAAGGCCCGAGCATTAGGACTGTTTTTGGTGATGATGTCAGAGAAGTAGGACTTCCTTGCATTCCTCAGTTGTAAATTATAAGAGTGAACTTTCTCTTTATAGATGCTATAATGAACCTGGAGATTTGTTTTTCTCCATCTGCGCTCAGCTTTCCGACACTCTCTTTCTGATTGTGTGATGATTAGTGTGTGAGCGGGGTATCGGATACATTTGGGCAGCCCACACAGGTATTTGTCTGTTGCTGAACGATGCTGAAGGTGTGCGTCCAACTATGCTGTCCCTGCTGTGAGCAGAATGCTCACACTGAAAACCATGATGCTGTTTCTCACGCAGATTCATTCAGTTCAGTTCAATTCATGAATATTTGATTCATCCTAACGCAGCCGCATAAATAAATCTCATAGATATTGTTACTCCTGCTGTGATCTCTTCACTTTGGTTTGAAGGCTTTGGGCAGCCACAGATCATGAGATGATGCTTTTCTGTTGTCCTGCTTTCTGCGCAGCCGCCTCAGGTGATGAAACCTTTCTCCACCAACTGACGACAAAGTTTCAGAATCAGAATCAGAATCAGAATCGCTTTTTATTGCCAGGTATGTGGACACACACGAGGAATTTGACTCCGGTTACACCTCACTCTCTTTAGTGCAACAATTACAAAAAAAATAGACAAAAAATAGACATAGAACAAGATTAAATCAGAAGTGCAAATTGGTGCATGGTGCAAGGATGAAACACTGAAGTCCGGTTTTAGCTGTTTAACACAGAGACAGCCTGAGGGAAGAAACTGTTCCTGTGTCTTGTTGTTTTGGCGTACAGAGTTCTGTAGCGCCTTACAGAAGGGAGGAGTTTAAACAGTTTGTGTCCAGGGTGTGATGGGTCTGCAGAGATGTAACCTGCCCGTTTCCTGACTCTGGACAGGTACAGATCCTGGATGGAGGGCAGGCTGACACCAATAATCTTCTCTGCAGACCTTATTGTCCGTTGCAGTCTGTTTTTTTCCTGTTTGGTGGTTGATCCGAACCAAACGGTGATGGATGAACAGAGAACAGACTGAACAATGGCGGTGTAAAACTGGATCAGCAGCTCCTTAGGTAGGTTGAGCTTCCTGAGCTGCAGGAAGTACAACCTCTGCTGTGCCTTTTTGATGGTAGTGACTGTGTTGGTCTCCCACTTCAGGTCCTGAGAGATTGTGGGGCCCAGAAACCTGAAGGATTCCACAGCAGACACTGCGTTGTTGGTGATGGTGATGGGTGGCAGAGTGGGGGGGCTTCTCCTAAAGTCCACTGTCATCTCCACGGTTTTTAGCGTGTTCAGCTCCAGATTGTTCTGACCACACCAGCAGACCAGCCGTTCAACCTCCCGTCTGTATGCAGACTCATCACCGTCCCGGATGAGGCCGATGACTGTTGTGTCATCTGCAAACTTCAGGAGTTTAACAGACGGGTCTCTTGAGGTGCAGTCGTTGGTGTAAAGGGAGAAGAGCAGTGGGGAGAGTACACACCCCTGGGGGGCACCTGTGCTGATGGTCCGGGTGCTGGATGTGATGCTCCTCAGCCTCACCTGCTGCTTCCTGTCAGTCAGGAAGTTTGTAATCCACTGACAGGTGGAGGAGGGCACAGTGAGCTGGGTGAGTTTGGTGCGGAGGATGGCTGGGACGATGGTGTTGAACGCCGAACTGAAGTCGACAAACAGGATCCTGGCGTACGTCCCTGCAGAGTCGAGGTGTTGCAGGATGTAGTGCAGTCCCATGTTAACGGCATCATCCGCTGACCTGTTCGCTCGGTAGGCGAACTGCAGGGGGTCCAGCAGGGGGTCTGTAATGTCCTTCAGGTACGCCAACACCAGTCTCTCGAAGGACTTCATGACTACAGATGTGAGGGCAACAGGCCTGTAGTCGTTCAGTCCTGTGATGGTGGGTTTCTTGGGGACCGGGATTATTGTGGAGAGTTTGAAGCATGAGGGGACTTCGCACAGCTCCAGGGATCTGTTGAAGATCCGGGTGAAGATGGGGGCCAGTTGGTCAGCGCAGACCTTCAGGCAGGAAGGTGACACACCGTCTGGGCCGGGTGCCTTCCTGATCTTTTGTCTGTGAAAGACTGACAGAACATCCTCTTCACAGATCGTGAGTGCTGGTGGGGGGTCAGAGGGGAGAGGTGGCAGAGTGGCAGGTGATGTCAATGGGGGGGGGGAGGTGGAGAGGTGTGAATGTGTCAAACCTGCAGTAGAACACATTCAGCTCGTCAGCCAGTTGATGATTCGCTGCAGTGTTTGGGGATGGTCTCCTGTAGTTGGTGATGGACTGCAGGCCTCTCCACACTGACGCTGGATCGTTGGCTGAAAGGCTGTTTTTAATCTTTTCAGCGTAGCTCCTCTTGGCTGCTTTCACCTCCATTGTCAGCGTGTTTCTGGCCTGGTTGTAGAGGACTCTGTCCCCACTTCTGTAGGCCTCCTCCTTGGCCTGACGAAGTTGCCTGAGTTTTGCAGTGAACCAGGGTTTGTTGTTGCTGTATGTGCGGAAGGTTTTGGTGGGCACACACATGTCCTCACATGTTTGCACGTTGAATTAATCTGTTCGTCATCATATTCACTGAATCCAAACCTCTTCCGTATCCCTGGTGAAGTGGGAAGTTTGGGAGGATGACACAAGTCTCACCCCCTGATTTCGTGGCTCTATTCGCTACACTCATTCTCTCCTACGTTTCTGCTCCTCAGTAAGTCTTTGTATTTATTTATTTTCTTGGATTAACAACCAACTTAGAGTTGCATTACCACGAACCAGTGTTCTGAAGGATAGACAGGTGGCTCTGTGATGGGCCCGACTGAAAATGTTTCATGCTGATTACCCAGATTGATGGAAATTTAATGGTGATCTAATTTTGCGATGGTTTTGTCACTCAGCACTAGTAACAGATGTACTGAGTGTGCCAGACTTTCCAGTAGAAATCAGAGTTTCCGGCAAATCTCAACAATTTTGAAATTTAATTCACACTAACAGTTTTTTTAGAGTTATGTTGCTATTTTATTCATTCATTCAAAGCAGCTTGTATGAGTCTGATCTGATGTTGCATCTAGTGTTCGTGCTCACATTTCACAATAAAAGCTCTGCTTAGAACAGCAAGGGCTTTGTCCACTTAAAACAGGGATTTTAATTTCATACGCTGCTGGAGGTGTTGTGGGAACGCTGTTCAGTGATACTGACCATCAAAATGCTTAAACTGACAAACTTATTAACAAGAATTGGTGCTGCATTTGTAATCTTGAAGCATGTTTCAGTCTTAAACAGAGATTTATGCAGCAACTAAAGAACAAACATAAAAGCCACTCTAAGTTCCACTCTAACGGTGCGTTCACACCAGACGCGGTCGCACGACGCGATTACATACAAAGTCAATGCAAAGCTGCGAATAGACGCGGATTCAAGCCGGCGGCGCGGTGAGGCGCGGTGGGGCGCATGCCGCCGTGCGAGTGAAAATATTCGAATCCGCGCGAGTTCAAAAAATCCAACTTTGGCGAAATATTCGCGTCAGACAGCCTATCAGCGTTGAGATTCTGGACGACAGTGACGTGGAGACAGATGGACAGGCGCTGTCTGTGACATGCAGATGGGACTGCAGATGGAAATTAGCTTCTAAGCTACAATCTGGTGCAGGTCATCTCTTTACTTTGTAATTAATGTACTTTGCACATGGTCCTTGACTCAATAAAATAAAAAAATTAAATCACCGCCTTCTCCAGGAGTTCCGTCTGGATGACGGCCGCTTCCAGCGGTGTTTCCGGCTCGCCAGGACCCGGTTTGATGGCCTGCTCGGGAGGATCGGTGCCGTGGTCTCCCGGCGGGACACCGGCTGCAGGCGCTCCGCAGCCGAAAGTGGAGCTGCGGTGCCGTGATCACCTGAAATCACGGCACCGTGGCTCCGTTTCAGCTGCGGAGCGCCTGTGGTTGGTGTCCTGCCGAGAGATCACGGCGCCGATCCTCCTGAGCAGGTCATCAAACTGGGTCCTGGTGAGCCTGAAATACTGCTGGAAGCGGCCGCCATCCAGACGGAACTCCTGGAGAAGGCGGTGAAATTATCCGAGCTGAATGCACCACCGGATGATGTCACTGACCCAGACACGACGGCGTGTGCGTTTCAGACGAATCTCGGACTGCCACAGCAGGTATAAGGACGCGATGGTACTTATATCAGCCACGGTTGATGAGAGAATGAAATGGATAGCCCCTTGAGCTAGTCGCTCGTTTTTTACTCGCGCGAATGAGGTGAGTAAATTCAATTTACACCCGCGGCAACACTCGCGCGAGTAACGCGGTGCGATCATTCGCACCGCGTCTGGTGTGAACGCACAGTAAGTCTCTTCCATGTGTGATAAAAAGGCTTTTACTCGTGTTGGGGTTTTGTGAAGATGTACCTGGATTTAAATCTACATGTACGGACATGATGTGATGCATTTGACTGTTACACTACACACTCACTATGAGGGAACATTTGATACAGCCGAATGATGATTTTACCAGAGAATCATTTTTTGAAGTAAACGGCTCCGATCTGCTGACGTTTGCTCAAAACGAAGTCAGACAACAGTTGGATTGTGAGACTTTATCCGTCCAACAAAGAAACTCCTGCTTCTTCCTTTGTCTAAGAGAAGTAATTGGTCAGGAGATGATGCTCTCACATATGCTTGTATCATATCCTGAGCTTCACATGCACACGCTCCTCAGAGCTGCATTTACATGTTGTATGTTATCACTTTGCTGATCAGTGCAACTTGGCAGATAAGACAATTGTCATCATATATTCAATGAAGCATTAGGAGGGATTGAGAGTTGCCATAACAACGCTGGACGGTAACAGTGTTGCACCTATCGGTGAGCAGTCTTTTTGTTCTTGCTTTGCTTCATCCTTTGAACTATTGGTTCAGTTACTGAACTGCAGGTTGTCTCTATTTGAGCATTTCATATCGAGAGTCGGTCTTTGCCTCTTTCAGAGTTTACAAGCGAATGAAACTGCAGAGAGGAGAGCGCCATCTACTCCAACTAGACATGGACTGGTTTCCAGTTACAAGGTACACAACTGTAATAAAATGTGTCCATCCTACTGTCTGTGGTGTGGCTCAAAGACACACAGTACAGGCATCCCAACTTAAGTGCTGTGTAGAATTGGCTCAGCGTTCCCCTGGAAAATGCTGCAATAACACGACGTGCGGTTAGAATTCAGTACTTTAAACCATCTTTTTTGGGAAAAGCTGCCAGTGACTACAAATTGAATTCAACTAATTCTGGTCATGAGACACGCAGCTTACTGGGAAGTGACAGTGATCTTTAACTTCAATTCAAATTAGGGCTGGGCGATATGGGAAAAAGTCATCCACCCATCCATCCATTATCTGCCGCTTCTCCGGGGTCGGGTCGCGGGGGCAGCAGCTTGAGCAGAGAAGCCCAGGCGTCCCTGTCCCAGGCCACTTCCTCCAGCTCTTCTGGGGGGACCCCAAGGCGTTCCCAGGCCTGCTGAGAGAGCGTGACCCGCTATAGTTGGAAGGTTGTCTCAGAAGGTTCATTTTTAATTCAATATTTATTTTCTGTCAAAGTTGAACGTGACATGTGACACTATACAACTGTTTCAGATAAATACAGAACAGGTATTTTGAATTAAAATCCTATATATGACCGATCAACTCCAAATAGATAAAAAAAATTCTAAAACTGAAATCTTGTAGCTTTCAAGTTTAACAGGAGAACATGAACTGTCTTTGTCGGAACATGTGCTCGACATCATTCACAGTGCATGCTATTCTGTTTCGTGACAATGTCATCCCTTACGCCTCGGGCTGGGCCTCCGTTGTTTCTTCTGAGGGAGCACTCCTTTTTTTTTTTTGTTACACGGCTGCAGCCGCAAAAACAAACACGCCACAACTAGCTGCTGGCACGGCTCCATTCCAGCCACGCGATTGGTTCAGCGCGGCGTGACGCTCGTTTTCATTGGCTATTCGTATTGTCTGTCAAAAGATGGACGAATGTAATCTATCAGAGTATATGGACCATGTTTCATATCTCTATTGACGGAAAGTTATACCTCGAAAGCTATCGTTATCGTTTTATCGTCCAGCCCTAATCCAAATTTAAGTCAACATTTTGATAACACTGGAATGCAGTACTGGGGCTCCGCAGGGTACTGTTTTGGCTCCTTTTCTTTTTCACACTGTACACATCGGACTTCAGGTACAACTCAGAGTCCTGCCACATTCAGAAGTATTCTGATGATACGGCTGTTGTGGCATGTGTGCATGGTGGACAGGAGAAGGAGTACAGGGACCTTGTGGAGGCCTTTACTGACTGGAGCAAAAAGAACTGTTTGCTCCTGAACACCACCAAAACCAAAGAGCTGGTGGTGGACTTCAGGAGATCTAAAACCCCATACCAGTCAGTCTGCATTGATGGAGGGGAGACAGAGACTGTTCAGACCTGCAGATACCTGGGGGTGGTGCTGGATAATAAACTGGAGTGGTCTGCCAACATAGAAGCGGTGTACAGGAGGGGCCAGAGCCGTCTCTTCTTCCTGAGACGGCTCAGGTCCTTCAATGTCTGCAGTGATATGATGTGCATGTTTTATCACACTATCATTGAGAGGGCACTGTTCTATGCTGCTGTCTGCTGGGGGAGTTGCACTACAGACACAAACTGTAGGCGCCTGGACAAACTGGTGAAAAAGGCTGGTTCTGTTGTAGGCAGAAGGCTGGACCCTCTCAGTGCTGTGGTGGAGCAACAGATGAGGAGGAAGTTAGATTCTGTGATGGAGAACAATAAACATCCTCTCCACAGCATCCTGCAGGACAGAGGAGCAGCTGCAGTGAGAGGCTGCAGGACTGAGAGCTTCAGGAGGTCCTTTGTTCCCACAGCCAGAAGGCTTTTTAACAGGGACTGCTGAGTTCCTCTCAAATTGATTGATTGATTTTTATTTATTTATTTGTTTATTTTGCCATTTAGTCATTTATTATTATTTAGTTAGTAGTAGTATTATTATTGTTGTTTTATTGTTGTTAATTCAATCATTGTAAATATGTAAAAAAAATGTTGAGCTACTTGACGAATTTGAATTTCCCCCATTGGGGGATAAATAAAGTATTTTTCTATTCTATTCTATATTTATTCCATCTTATCTTGTTCTCACCTTAAAGTGATACTCCGGAGTAGATTCAACCTGGGGTCATTTGAACCGTGATATCCAGCCAAGTAGCCCACCCGCAGTTTTTTCGATATTGACTGAACATCAGCTGAGTTACTGAGTTATCCCGAATAGCTTCGTACAAGGGTTAATGGATCCTGGTCCGTATCTCCAAAATTACCACACTAAAATCACATGCCATGACACCAAACTTCTACAGTAGTACAAATATGGTCTGTACTCACAAAACGATGCATTTGGAAGTTTGAAAATAGTCCAGGAGTTTATTATTGTCAACACAAGCCTGATAGCTTCTCTGCTGCTAAAGCTGCGTCGACGTCACTTCCTTGCTCTGGGAGCTTCAAAGTAAGATGAGGGTTGATCTACTACTGTAGACAACAAAGTATATGCTATATTCTACATGTTTTTTTTTATGATTTTTTATGTTGTAGAGTTGTGAAGTTATTTTATCAATGGAGAAACTGAGCAGCCTTGCTTTGTTGTCTACAGTAGTAGATCAACCCTCATCTTACATTGAAGCTCCCAGCTCCCAGAAGTGACGTCGACGCAGCTTTAGCAGCAGAGAAGCTATCAGGCTTGTGTTGACAATAATAAACTCCTGGACTATTTTCAAACTTCCAAATGCATCGTTTGGTGAGTACAGACCATATTTGTGCTACTGTAGAAGTTTGGTGTCATGGCATGTGATTTTAGTGTGGTAATTTTGGAGATACGGACCAGGTTCCATTAACCCTTGTACGAAGCTATTCGGGATAACTCTGTAACTCAGCTGATGTTCAGTCAATATCGAAAAAACTGCGGGTGGGCTACTTGGCTGGATGTCACGGTTCAAATGACCCCAGGGTGAATCTACTCCGGAGTATCACTTTAATGATTTAGTTACATATAGACAATTTATTTAAAAGCAAGCAATTAACTAAAAAAGGAATGAATTTTTTCAGTCTCATTTTTGGTATCCAGAACATCATATTTGTTAGTGCTACTTATTGTAAGGCAAGGCAATTTTATTTGTAGAGCACAATTCGTACACAAGGCAAGTCAAAGAGCTTTGTAGAGCCCTGTTCCACTGTTCCACTGTTCCACGGCTCCAGCAGGAAAGTGGAAACCCCCCGCTCTGTTTGTCCAGCAGTGGGCTAACTCTTTCCAGATGGTATAGTGTTAACGCTTCACTCCTCCCTTCTCCAAAGTCATCCAACCCTAATTCCAACAAGGTTGGGACACTGTGTAAAATTGAAATTTTTTTCATTCACAATAGAACATAGAAAACATTTAAAGGTATTCAATAATGAAAACAAGAAGAACTGAAATGGGACACAACTGCAACATACCAGCTCAGAGAATCAAACTGAGGCTTGTGGACTGAAGAGGCAAGCTAACTTTACCATACTGCTTTTGTCATGATCTGCATGTTCATTTTGGGAGCTGCACGCTGTGGACTAAATTTGTGTTCGAGCCAGCATGGAGGTTTGAGGGCTGCGCACTGACGTTCAGATGTAACTACGCTCAGTAGTGTATTAATATTGTACAGGGCTGCAGTGATGGAAAGCTTAGCAGTTGAAATATAATTTAACAGGTGCAGCACAGTGGTGTGGTGGTTAGCACCGTCGCCTCACAGCGAGAGGGTTCCAGGTTCAACCCCCAGCTGGTTCTTTCTGTGTGGAGTCTGCATGTTCTCCCCGTGTATGCATGGGTTCTCTCCGGCTTCCTCCCACCGTCCAGAAACATGCATGTTGGGTTAACTGGTGTCTCTAAAATTGTCCTTAGGAGTGAGAGTGTGTGTGGTTGTTCGTCTCTGTGTGGCCCTGTGATGGACGGGCGACCCCTCCAGGGTGTACCCCGCCTCTCGCCCGATGACTGCTGGGATAGGCTCCAGCCCCCCCACGACCCGACCGACGGATTCAGCGGGTGTAGAAATTGGATGGATGGATGAAAACCTTGGTCCACAGTTGGTGGAAGGCTGAAACATTTCATATCTGAGCCTCTGTTAGTGTGAGCTGATCTGAGACTGGGGTTTGAGACAGTTTTACTCATTATTGTTTTGATCGTTCACTCTTAGCCGAACATTTGATAACACATTTGTCTGTGACTCAGAGCGTAGATTTATTTGTCTCACTCAGACTCAGGAGCCCAGCTGCTGGACCTTTGGGAGAGGAATGTTGCTTTGCTGACATCAGCTGCTCAGCAGTCCTGGCTCTTCTTGTTGTATTCTAAATGTTCTCAGTTGGTGAAAGGTCTGGACTGCAGGCAGCTCAGTCCAGGACCCGGACTCTGCTACTATGAAGCCGTGCTGCTGGAACAGATGGAACCCTGATGAGAAGCCGGATAATCCTTCCCTTCTTTAGTCTGGAGGATCATTTCCAAAAAAATCTTCCACTTTGTCTCAGTCATTCTAAAGCCCCTTTCACACTGCGACCCGCTATCTTAGCGGGTCCAAATTGCACCTTCGACCCGCGTCGAGCAATGTGAACGCTTGACGTGTCAGGGTGACCCGTGTCGCCTGAAGCCGAGTTCAGGGGGAGTTGCCTAGTGGCAGAGCGTCACACGAAACACATAAAATGCTGAGCGTGTACAATGACGTAGGCACAAGCCATGCGTCAGAGGTAGGGTTAAATACACCTGTCTGCATCAAATTTTTCAAACAAACGATGGCGGGACACCTTGAGAACTCATTTTTGCAATGCAGTTCATGGAGATGTTACTTTACGGTGCGTCTTGCTGCGTGGGAAACCGCGCTCTCCCATCTTTCTCGCCAGCCCTTCCAGCAGAGGTCCATCTTTCACCGTCCCCGACATATGGCGGTAAATAACGTCCTCTGCTCGGGGGCTGAGGAGCTCGCGGACCTCCTTGTCTCCCCAGTTGGCCATATTAAAAAATGTCTCGAACTTGATGTAGGCTAAAACAGAGTAAAACTTGTCCTCACCTGTCGCTGTTGTTCTGAATCAGCTGTCCATTCTGTCTTTTAAACTCCTCACGTCACGCCCACGTCCGACCCGCGTCGATTGCGTTCACATCAAACTCGGCTCGGCAAAAAGACTAGGGTCCGACGCGGGTCGAAAGGCGAGTCGAGTTGACGCGGCAGCCCGGGTCGGCAGTGTGAACACAACAGCGGACACGCTAAATTCGCGAATTAAACGCGGGTTATTCGGCAGTGTGAAAGGGGCTTAAATGAGCTTTGGCTCAGAGAATCATGTTCACATGTGGCTTCTTCTCTGCCTGATGGAGCTCTAACCTGCATCTGTGCATGTTACGGTGAGCTGTGCTCACAGACAATGATTCCTGGAAGTGTTCCTGAGCCCTGCAGGGATTTCCAGGACAGGATCAGGTGTGCTGCCTGAGGGCCTGAAGCTCACAGACATCCAGGACTGAAGTGTCCCTCCAGTGTCCCTGAATCTTTTAATGGTGGGATATTCAAAGTCGTCCCAGTTTTACACTGAGGAGCATTTTTCTGATTTCTGTAGATGAAGTTTTTTTACACATTGTTGAACCTCGGCCCATCTTTACTTCTGAGACTTGGGCAGCTTCGTATATGCAGTCATGTTACTGACCTGCTGCTAATGAACATAATTAGTTACAACATGTTCCTCCAGCTGTTTCTGTTTAGCTCCACTTACTTTTCCAGCCTTTTGTTGCCCCCGTCCCAGCTTATATTTTTCCTGAAATAGTAAAATGTTTCACTTTCATAACTTTTTAAGGATCCTGTGTTCTGTTGTGAATAAAGTATTGTTTCGTTAGATTTGTAAATGTTAGCTCAGCTATCTGATATTTGACCTCTGGCCTCAGCATGGACGTATGGAACGGAGACAGAATGGACAGATGTGACTTTTCTTTGTTTCTTTGTCTAACACAACAGCTAATTGATAAAACTATCAGTCCATTTTATGTTTATTACATTGAACTTGGGACCTTTAGACTTCTCTTCTTCGTTTTTTCAATAGACTCAATACATTATCGATATTATTATTATTATTATTACTAATATTGCAGCCCTGCTTTCGTTGAGTTGATTTTAAGCGTGCTTTGTGTTGCCAAACTGTGCTATAAATGTATTATTACTTATTATTCAGTTGGATATCTGTCCTGGTATTCATTTTAGTTTTGAAATGTAGTTTGTCACCCTCATCCACAACCCAATATTCAGTATGGATATTTATGGGACAGTGCTTGGCCAGCTGAATAGACTTGAAAGGTGACATTGCTCTGACTCTGATTATGTGTAGACTTGGTGTTTGACATGTGTCAGTTGGAATGTGAAATGTGACTAAACAAGTTAACTCAGACAGCCACAGACCATTGTAATTATGATTACAATGAATTGAATTCCAATTGGCTTGAATTGGACTTTATTATCTAAGTGCCTTGAGATGACATTTGTTATATTTGGCGCTATATAAATAAAAATGAATTGCATTGAATTGAACTCTTATTACCCAAACAACTTCTTTCCTCTCATTCTCATTCTTCATCTCTCTGGTCTACTGTATAAAACAGTTGGTTATAATCAGTACTATCACTAGATGCAGTTAATTATTGTCACAGTCATATATATGTTTGGATTGTTTTGACTGAATACATAATATCTTTGGTGAAAAGATTCAATTCCTTGGGCTGCAGGGTGGTGTGGTGAGAGTGTGTGTGTCTCTGTGTTGCCCTGTAAAGTACTGGTGACCCCTCCAGGGTGTACCCTGCCTCTGACCCAATGACTGCTGGGATAGGCTCCAGCCCCCCGTGACCCTCAACTGGATAAAGCAGATACGGAAGTTGAATAAATTAACTTAAAGGGGAAGTTTCTTTTTTAAAGCTGGACCTTATTTCTGGCATAAAATACGTTCATCTACTCACCGATAACAGTTTGGTGAAAGTTGGCGTCCTTCGGAAGATATTTAGCTCACTGCAGATCGGCTTATATAACAGAGAGAACAGGGCAGAGACAAAACAGCCTCTAAATAAGGCATTATCTGTCTTTATTTCACCAATACTTTAAGACCAATGAATGAATGAACGCGTACTATTGCACTGTTAGCTCAGAGCTGCCCTGTTGTTGTTATTGGGGGCTATCGGGGGGCTTATAGGGGGCTTTCTCCTGGGATGACGTCATCGCCACGTCGCTGCAGCACAGCTCATTCACTCAGTGCTCTGTGACGGTCGGCTAACCTCCCACGGAGTTTGCTACTGCTAGTTTTTTGCAACATGGCAGGGTATTTATCAGATTTTGATGACGTGGGCGACCACTTTGAGTAGGATGGACGTCCTTACCTCACCTCTGATCTTTGCCTAAAAAGAAAAAGATTGAATACAGGTGTCTATTGATTTTTCTTCTTTTTTTTTTTTTTTGCAGAGATGTACTTGCTCCTGGTTTGGTCAACACTGAAATAAGCTGGTTGTGTCTGTCTTCATAGATCAGTGCAATATTAGAAGTTCACTGGAGAACTATTAGCTTTATATCTGCCTATTTTTCTGTTTCTTTAGTCAGAAACCTGGACTGAAAATCAGCCCATTAAGACTGCAGGTCATCTAGTGCTAACTTAAAGCATTTCCAGACTGTCGCTCTGCTCTAATAAAATCCTGATTTTTAGAACCACAGCTTCATCTGACAGAATCCCCATTAAAGTAGCTGAAAGACGGCGTCTGTGCGGTGAATTCAGCTGAACTTACCTGTAACGTCGTCTCCCACAGAGGAAGTTGGAAGCAGCAGGATGTTTTGAACGCTTTCTCGCACAAGCCAAAGTGTATAGAAGTTACTTTGGTCATTAAGTCGTCTCCCATCCAGTGCATGTATACTAGAACAAGGACAGTGATGCAGTTACACGGCCAAGTTGAGCTGTAACAGTAGCTTGAGTCAGCTGTACATCAAACAAAGTGACAGTAGCATGTTATGGCGCTTTTCCACTAGCTCGCTTCGGCTACTAGCACGCAGTACCTGCAACCGGGTAGATTTTCCGTACCACCTCAGCCCTGGTTCCAAGCCGGCCGAAGCGTTACTAAAACATGACGTCATCCGACTGCCTTCCACTGATTGGCCGATGAGTGTTGTCACTTTTCAATACTGTTTTGTCTGGCGGCCAGGAGTCTTCTCTGGCTCTCTTCTCTTGCCTTCGGTGCGACAAAAAGCCACAGGGTGAGCAGCAACACGAGCGCCTCCATGTCCTCCATGCTATCCTCCTCCTATGTTGTTGTTGTTGTTCTGGTCGCGCAGCCGTGTTACGACGACCCCGCCCACGTCGAGGAGGCACCAAGTGATACTGGGTTGTAAATGGAAACACAACCAAACCGAGCCGTGCCGAGCTAGTGGAAATGCGCGATAAGACAGGTCATCATGTTTCTTCCATTTGCTGAAAGAATCTAGTTGTACTTGATGCTTTACAGTTGTGTTGTTATTGTTAGCATGCATCAGTCAGCAGTGACAGCCACAGACCTATACAGCCGTCAGACAAGCAGACTGTGTGTTCTGCCAGACTTCTCTCACTTCCTCAGCCCTGTCAGTCTGTACAGCTCTCTGTGCCTCGGCTCTCTGGTCTTAAATAAGGTCTTAAAAGTTATTATTGAAAAATACAGATATCCCTAAAATAGTGTTTGTACAATCCACCTTGTAGAGTTTGACTCATTGGGCCTCATGTATGAACATTTTCGTATTTTTATTCTAAATTTCTCTTTGTTGGTACGAAGGTCTCGTACGAACACGCCACGTCAGATTCAACAAACGCTCTTAACTTGGGAAAAAGTGTGTAAACGACCTGCGTAAATGATGAATGCCACCCGTGCGTATTTAAGTGCACGTGCACGAGGATAGTAAATTTGCATACTCCACGCCCACATTTATACCATATAAGGCTGTGCTTCCTCTCTCCTGTGCCAGGAAGTGTTGAGTGTTGAGTCATGAGAATGGCATCAAGGAACATAAAGAACAACTTTAGGGGCTCTGAGTAAGGGTGGGCGATATGGGCAAAAAAAAATATCTCGATATTTTTTTAGGATTTTCACGCTAAAGATATTTTGACGATATTTAAAAAAAAAAAAATTAAAACTTGCTTTAAGATCACAATAAAATGAACACAAGCATGCAAGTCTAAGAACACACGCCCGGTACAGTGAAACTGCGAATGGCTCATTAAATCAGTAATGGTTCCTTTGATCGCTCTACCGTTACTTGGATAACTGTGGCAATTCTAGAGCTAATACATGCAAACTGACCTTCGGGGATGCGTGCATTTATCAGACCCAAAACCCATGCGGGTGCCTCTCGGGGTGCCGCGGCCGCTTTGGTGACTCTAGATAACCTCGAACCGTTTCTCAGGCTACTTCTCCCTCCGGAGAGGGAGCCTGAGAAACGGCTACCACATCCAAGGAAGGCAGCAGGCGCGCAAATTACCCACTCCCGACTCGGGGAGGTAGTGACGAAAAATAACAACACAGGACACTTTAAATCCTTTAACGGGGATCAATTGAAGGGCAAGTCTGGTGCCAGCAGCCGCGGTAATTCCAGCTCCAATAGCGTATCTTAAAGTTGCTGCAGTTAAAAAGCTCGTAGTTGGATCTCGGGATCGAGCTGACGGTCCGCCGCGAGGCGAGCTACCGTCTGTCCCAGCCCCGGCCTCTCGCTGTCCCAGCCCCGGCCTCTCGCTGTCCCAGCCCCGGCCTCTCGCTGTCCCAGCCCCGGCCTCTCGCTGTCCCAGCCCCGGCCTCTCGGCGCCCCTCTCCTATATCTCGATATTGCAAAATTACTCATCGTCAAAACAACATTCACGATAATTTCGCAAACGATACATATCGCCCACCCCTAGCTCTGAGACTGAAGTTCTGCTTTCAGAGATCCAGAAAGGAAGATATGTCATTTTTAGCAGAGTCAGCAGTGGAATTGCGGGACCTGCTAAAGCCAAGAAATGGGAAGTTATTACGAGTGCTGTTTATTCCGTGTCACCTGTAGTTCGTAATGTCACCGAAAAAAAAAAAAAAAAAAGGTTTAATATGAAAATAGCTTTAAAAAAAAAAAACATCTCGCCATGGCCAGGCGCTCGATGACTGCAGCTAAAGCCGTGCAATCAGTTGTTGCCTCATCATGATGGCACTTTGATGGGGTGGTCCATGAGGGGGGTCTCCTGGCACCACACCTTCTGGTCTGCCTGGGCTGGTTCAGGTGGAGACCCTCATTCATGGCAATATTGTGCAAATCTGGCATGCCTTCTCTGGGCTATTTGCCCCCCGCTGTATGGAGACACACCCACCTGGCCTTCAGCTCACGGGTGCTCTGATGCGTATATGTGTGCAGTCTATTACTCCGGTTATGTTTGGCAGTCCAGCCACGGCATGAAAGTCCCTCTTAATCTGTACTTGTTGGACAGCGGTGTATGGGAATCTGATGCACCATGGGTGATAAACTGATGAGAGCTTTGATGACCAAAGGGGGGCGCACGACTCACAGAGGACTGGGACACCCCCGATCTGTCTCCAATCTCCCTCTGAAAGGTTCCAGTGGCCAAAAATCCAAGAGTGGTGAGGACCTGGGCGTGTGGTGGAACTGGGTTTGATCGGCGTGTTTCTCTCTGGAGTTGTGGCTCCAGCAAGCTGCATATTTGCAGCAGCACAGTGCTTGGCAATCTTAATCGCTTCCCTTTGACCTTGTTATATACAGAGTCAAATTAACCTTCAATTAGTGCATAATTTAAGTCAAACAGAATAATGTCAGCATCATTATGGGGTATAATGTATATATTTATTTCTGTTTGCTTCAAAGTAATTAAATATACAATCCATTAGTCAAGCAAACTTGATTGGAATAACAGCGGACTGTTTTAGGAAACTCCTACGACAGCTCTGGATCACTGTAAATTCTGTTCGTTCCTGAAAGAAAACGGAAAATAAGAAAAGATTGGTGAATGCGCAAATTCTGTGAAATCACTGGTACCCACGACTTAAGAACAAATCTGTGCGTACGAACGGTTGTTGCATGAGGCCCAATGTCTCTGCAGAGCTGCACATCGTGGCCAGTTTGTCCTGAGATGTAACATGAGATTGTTCCTTGAGAATCTAGGGCAAGGTTCCTTCTCCACATGTGTCTGTCTGTGTGTGTTAAGCCTGCCTGGTGGCTTTCAAATGTGGATGGGTTAGTTATCCCTTGAGATTTGTCAGAAAATATTCTGGCTGGAAACAAACATTTATGCTTTGAACTGTGTGTGTGCACGATCATTTTGTGTTGCACAATAATACCTATTTTTTTTTTTTGTGTGTGTGTGTGTGTGTGTGTGTGTGTGTGTGTGTGTGTGTGTGTGTGTGTGTGTGTGTGTGTGTGTGTGTGTGTGTGTGTGAATTGTCAGTCCCAGTGCAGCAGATGAAAGAAGGGAGGGGTGTTCTGCTGCTGGCTTCATTGATTGGTTCCACACAAAATGAAACTTGACCTCACCAGCAGATGTCTGTAATGCTGCCAGAGACATGCACACATTCATTTGCACTAGAAATACAACTCTGCTGCTGCTTACAGAACCTCTGTTTGTATATATCATTATAAGGGTGTATATCAGTCTATAACACTGCTCCATCACGGCTTGACTCATGTTTATATGTAGCTCACTTCTACAAAAGCTCATAACGTAAAGCCTGAAAGTTGGATTTGTCAGCAAAATTAAGACCTCTGGTTGACATTCTGGTTGTTAATGGAGGAGTCCATACTTACAGTTATTATTTTGTTTCAACTTTTGGTATAAAAACTGTCAGATAGATTTACACCATTGGTTAAAGATTAGACTTGTGAAGCGGGGGATCACAATTACAAAGGCAGGTTAACCATCCATCAAAAACATTGCAGTTTCAGGACGATAAATGGAAGATGCCAAAATGCCCATCATATATTGTTCAGTAATCATTTCCTCACAAAGTGGATTCCAGTTGT
The DNA here is from genome assembly GCF_027942865.1 of Odontesthes bonariensis. Lineage (NCBI taxonomy): Eukaryota > Metazoa > Chordata > Actinopteri > Atheriniformes > Atherinopsidae > Odontesthes > Odontesthes bonariensis. The sequence continues at coordinate 31,137,240 of NC_134528.1, read as the reverse complement.
GTTTGTGAATGGCAGGAATCCATTTTGGCTCTGCTTGGACGTCTGTAAAAAGAAAAGTGACTTCAGCCTGAATCTGTTTGTGCAGTCGATTGCACAACAGCTCTTCACCATTTTAGACGTCTTTCTGTGTTTTTTTTAAAGCCCCTCTGCAGTCTCTGTGTCTCTTTATTCATTTAAAGGATTATTAAACATTTTAAAGTGAAATGAGATGTAAGACATGTTTTGTCTGAAAGTCTCAGTATTAAGCTGAGACAGTTTTCCAGCTTCCAACTTGCTGACTGTTGCAGAGTTTGAATGCCGTTTGGAGTTGCTTTAAGGCCATTGGAGCATAGCATGCCACCTTTCTGTAGTATTTCACAGCTCTCAGACAGCTTTATCATGATGAGGAGAGACAAGCCCTTTTCACACATGACTTTCAAGATGGGGTCGTGCATCTTTGTTGCAAATCAGTGTCAAGTTTGACAGTACAGAGGAGGCATGGTGGTTGAAGGTGATCCGCTGCTGATATGGCCCTGAGTCGGCAAGTGAGGTGGCAAGTGAGGTAGCAAAACGTCAACACTGAAAATGGCGTTTCCGGTATGGGAGTTTTACAATGTGTCCAGCTTGGATCCACGGCACACGCTGCCCAGTCGTAAATATTTCACTGATGAATGCCTGCCGGAGCTATACCAAGCTATATACAGTCACATCCAAAGCCTTATGCAGGACGACAAGATGGTGTCAGTCGGCTTCACGAGTATATTCTATTATTTTATTAGATTATTTTGGCTATAGCCTGTTTATGTTGCAGTTTGAGTTTATTTTTTTTACAGAAAAGCTACAATATAATCTCCAAGTTGTATGTCCAAGAGAGTGTCTCTAGAGATAATGAAGCAGTTGCACATATGTCAACGTTCTTATTCTCATTTGTATGACATATTTATTTTATTTTTCCACAAAAAAGCTTGTAGCTAAACTCCAAACTCAATTTGTGTCTCTAAGAAAGAGCCTCTGGAGAGAGTGGGATGTTTATTATGGTGCACATGTTGTGTGTTGTGCACATAATCCATTTTTTATTTTCAGATTGAATTCCTTCTTCCACAGGAAAACTGAGGTTTACAGTTTACAACTTGTATCAACTCTAAGAGAGTGAAATGTCTACTGTTGTCTGTGTTGGTGCACTGCACATGCTGTGTGTTGTGTTGTACACATATTATTGCCACAAGAAAGCTTAAGCTAGTAAGCTACACTTACTCTATGTAAGCTGAGTCCAAGTTGTCTCGAAGAGAGTCTCTAGAGTGTGAAATATTGCACAGCCTGGAATAAAACGGCGGTCAATTCATGATACTTTCTCATCTCCTAATTTCTATACTTAATAATACAATGTCAATGTTGTGTACATGAGACAACAATATTGATGAATTTATGGATTTGATGCTGTGATCGTTGATCGGCAATATTGGGATCGACAGGTACTGCTTTTGGTGATCGGTGATTGGCCCCCAAAATCCTGATCGGTGCATCTCTAGCGCTGTATAGTTTAACTGGTTAAGCTGGTGCCCCACGAACAGAGGCTGCAGTTTCCAGCCTCGGGTCCTTTGTTGCATGTCTGCCTCTTTTCCTGTCTACCTACTTTCAGATAGAGGCCATTTGTGCCCAAAAAACATTGTAAAAGAACCCAAACTTAATTCATCCTTTATCTGAAACTGTCTGACTCTTGTATGGTTGCTGATTGATCAGCCACATATCTTTATTGGCAGATAAATCTCTAAATTGAATTGATGGTGGGTCACTAAAATGGCTGTGCAAAAGAGTCCATAGTGTTTTAAAGAAAGGAGAGCTACACATCATTATTTAGGGAAGATGGCAAGACACAATCCATCAATTCTACCTATTTTGTTCTTTGCACAATTATCCAGGTCACATGGCACATAAATAAATCAATGATTCCTTATCCTTTTTTTTCTCAATCAGCCATGGAGCACCATGCAGAGACAAACATGAGAGAAAGCCGTAGCTTTGCCATGCCAACCATTTCCATTTGAAAGCTACAGAGTTGTTTTAAACACTACAGGTTTTTAAAGATGATGAATTACTTGACTTCGCTCTTTTTCAATTGTGAATTCTTTCTCACTCAAAGTGTGGATTTACCACACTCTATACTCACAATACACAAACTAATAAATCTGCAGTCAGTTTGCTAAATACAGATGCACAGTTGTAATATTTGCTGAAGTATAGTAGGGGTGGAACGGTACAAAAAACTCACGGTTCGGTACGTACCTCGGTACGGACCCTACGGTTTGGTACATTTTCGGTACAGTGCCGAAGGAGGCGTGTTGCGAGGTTCGAGCACATGTAATAGATATCTGAATCCTGCCTCTTCTACAGTGGAATATGGGCGCATAGCAGATGCGATGTAAATTCCAATTGCTTCAGTAATTTTTTTTGCTCTGCATGTATTCGTATCCAGGGGTTGTTGTAATACATTTGGGAGACGTAATTGGTCGGGTCTTTTCATGGTTCTATAGAACACATCTGACGGAGGTGTGTGGTGGTCGGTAGCTACGCCCCATGTCATGCTATCACGGCTGAAATGTTTCATCATACCACACAGACACAACCTTGGCGTGTTTAATAAGTTAAACTTACACGTTGTCTCCTTTGTCTGCGGCGCGCTGCTCTCCTTTCTTCCTTCATGAAATGAAGAAGTATCACCTGCGCTTGATCCTGACTCTCTCTGTGCATCAGTCCCGACTCATGTGCGAATGCAGACTGAAACAGCTCCGCTGGGGAAGGACAGTTATCAGAACGAAATTCGAGTAGGACAGTTCTGATAACTGCGTTCTTATAACTACTCTGTCCGAAAGCGTATATCTCTACGGACCAATCAGAGCTTGCATGTGGCAGTGTTTAAATGGGTCCTGAAGGAAACTCTTGCAAAATAACAGTTCCGCGTTCAGAAAACTTCCGTACCGTGTGTATTCTGCGTGGAAATGCACGTACCGAACCGTGACCCCCGTACAGTGGCGGTTCGGTACGAATACATATACCGTGCCGGCCCTAAAGTATATTGAGCCTAGTTGATCAAATGCAAATCAGTGGAAAGCAGTTCATTGCAACTGTGCTTAACATCCTTTAGTGAAAGTGAGATATTATTTGTAATGGTATAGTCCTCTGTGGTGATGGTCTTTTTAATTAAAGTAAAGTTAAATGGAGTGTGTTGTTTTAGAGACTAACCTGGATCGATCTGTGAGCAGCATGAATGAACAGATATTGTTATGTGAGGGATACAGAGGGATGAAGGGGAAGAGAGAGCCAGAGGGCAAACATGCACACACACGTGCACACACATGCACACACACACGCACACACACACACACACACACACACACGCACACACACACACACGCACACACACACACACACATGCACACACACACACCAGTCTTGTGCCAGTTCACAGCTTTTCTGAACTAGTTCAAGTTCAGTTCATACATGCTCAAAGTGAACAGTTCACGTTCAAAGTTCACAATTTTAATTCTGAACTAGTTCAAAGTTCAGTTCATTTTACTTTTTTCGTGAGATATTCAAATAAATACTTTTTTTCACACTACGAGCTAGAAATCACTATAGTTCTTTGAAACTGCTCATTGTAGACATTTGCTCATGACACTGCAATTGTGGGTTTCTTACCAGGTGATGAAACTTGCAGCAGTACAGACAAGGTAGACCAGTTGGTAGTGTCATTTGCGTTTGGGGTTGGCAGGGGGTCTTTTTTCCCTTTCCTCCCTTATGACCCTTGAGGGCGTGCATATATGCATTCACACTGGATGGGATGTTTTAACTCAATGTGCCGTTTCAAAGTCGAGAAGGACGTTGTTGATGTCCTAACTAGGGTTGGGACTTTTCAGGAATTTTCATGTTCGAATATTGATAACGTTATCAAACAATAATCGATTATTCACTAAAGCATGACGTCACTTGTCCCCGCTCAGAGCCATGGACATGGTTTTGCCTTCACCATCACCCCCACACAAATTAAGGTCAAAACACGCACACGACAGGACTGATTTCTCAAAAATAGATTTATTAAGAAAATATGCCATTTAGTAGTCAACTTTAGATTATCACAGTGCATTATGGCATCCGACGGATTTTTAACAAGTAGGCTATACAAACGCATCACTGCCTGATCACTTTGAAAAAAAAAGTAGGCTACAGCCTTGACTAGACCTTTGAAAAATGAAAATAATAATAACATTGGAAAATAATGACATTAAGAAATAACACGGTCTAATGACTGTATTCTGTTAAACTTCAGCTCAACGCTGGCGGCAATTAGCCTATTTGACAATTGAGTTTTAACTTAGATTACGTTACTGTAGGCTACGAACGAAATTGACGGTCATCAAATTGGACATAAATACACAATAATGATACCAAAACCTGGCTTATTGCCATATTATATCACTGAACTGTTATAACTGACTGTCGTGCCAACGTATTGGCGAGATGCAGGCTACCTTACAGGCTACAGAAAGGTAAGAAATGGGCTAACGAACAACAGTAGGCTAATTAACAACTGCCTGCATGGACTGCCTGCATACATTATCTATCACAGACTCACCTATGTGTTTTTGTTCATAAAAATCTGGATGGAATACGGTATTCTGGCTCAATAAATCCCATAAGTTCCCGAAAACCCTTGCCGTCAGCCACACTTAAAGGCAACATATCTTTCACAATCATATTCACTATGCGTTTGGTGATTTCGTTAGCTCGCTTGTCATCACACATCCTCCTAGCTAGTGTAGCCTGAATGGTTGGCTGCCCTCCGCTTGAGCTGGCTTCGCCGGAATTAACGTTCGGATGTACATTTTTCAGATGATATATTAGTGGAGACGTTGCACTATGGTAGGTAAACAGGGCGTCACAATAATTACATTGGACTTTATCGTCTTTTCTAGAGAAATGGTCCCACGCTGCACTTCTCCTAGCCCGCTTCATCACTGCTAGTCTGTTGTCGCGCAAGATACCGGAAGTTATAGCTGTTCTCATAATGCGCGCGACTAGAACGATTATTTATTAGGCTTAGAATTTTATTCGAATAAATTCTTACAAACAAATAATCGATCATCGATTATTCATTACCAACCCTAGTCCTAACTTGTTTTTACTGCGCAGGTGGACATATCTTACACAGAAAAGTAAGATTTTTGCCGTCGGGGTCTTGGTTTGCAAGAGTGTAAAATTGTTTTAAATGTTCATAAGGAGAATCGGTGTCTGTCTCCATGCCATCACTTCCACTAGCCTTTTCTTTTTAATTGCAGCGCTTTCACTCACTCTCGTCATTGCTCTCTCTCTCTCTCGCTCCTCCAGGCCTCCGCGCGCAATTCATCACGGGTAACGTCGTGTGGAAGCCAGTATGTTATTCAACTATTCTCAGCCGGACACTACGTTGACCACAATGCATTGCGCACCCAATGTCAAAACCATTACTGTCTGGTGATACATGGTTTAAGCGGCACCAGCGAGAATACAGGAGGGAGGAATTTCTCTCGTTACGTTTCAAAAGAGAAAACAGATGTCACTCAGTTTTCAATGGAAAACAAATTCCAACGTTCATTTACAGTGATGTCTGCCGTTCATGACACATAATGTGAACTAATTCACGTTCAAGTTCTTTATTAAAAAATGTGTTGCGTTCAGTTCAACGTTCACGAAAAAATGAGCGTGTTCAATGAACGCGTTCTTTTGAACTCGTTCACGCACAACACTGACACACACACACACATGCACACACACGCACACACACATACACACATGCACACACACACAAACACACATGCACACACACACACACACACACACACACACACACACAAGCATACACACATGCACACACACATACACACACATATGCACACACATGCACACACACATGCACATGCACACACATGCACATGCACACACATGCACACACACATGCACACACACCCACACACACATGCACACACATGCATGCACACACACATAAACATGCATGCACACACACATGCACACACACGCACACACACATGCACGAGAAGAAAACTAAGAGAAAGGCTTCGTTTTCATCATAGCCACTACTCCTTAGCGCACATTGGGGGGAATGGAAACATCTTGTGAATTATGTCTGACCTGCAAAGATTGAAGTAACATGACACCCTGCTGTTTCTGTTTTAGCCACCAAACCTATCTCTATCTTTATCTCTATCTGTCTCTCCCTCTCTGCCTCTCCCAGATATTTCCAGAGATGTGACTCATTTCTAAGGTGCTGTTTACACATACCCGGGTATTTTGATAAATGCATATTTTCTAACCTTCGTTTGCAAAAAAAACTAGGTGCACACAGCCCCGTTTTTAAAAAAAAACACGTCTACATTGATCAGCATAAATACGCTATCAAGAGCTGTTAAATTACGCCAAGCCTGACGGTGGCAGTGTTAGAACAATGAGAATTCCACACAAGCCAATCAGAAGCCTAATAGAGAACCGCTGACAGGAAGAACTTCCGGATCCTTTTCAAGGAAAAAATAAATGCGCCAGGCTCATGTGTGTGAACTGATAGCGAGACTGAGCTACTTTTACACGTTGCGCTGGACTATAAAACTGCTAAAGCCGTGAAAAATGTCTTTGTTGTTCAATACATTGTATGACTGTAATTTTCAAAATCACACAAGCGAGTACAGCTCTCAACAACAGAAATGCTGCTAGTACCTCCATGCTTGCCAGATAAACAATGAATGGCGTTATCACGCTAGCATCCTGCCAACATGGCGGATAGGGGCGGGGCTCTGTACTATGACGACAACTCCTCATTCCATTCACAAAACTCCGTTTTTGTCTCTTTCAACCAGTTTACACACAAACGCTAAACGGAGTTTTTAAAAAATCTCCACTTTTGCCGGAGTGTTTTTTTAGCTTCGTTTTCGGAGGAAAAAAACTCAGTTTGTGTATAAACGAAAGGCACAAATGAAGGGAAAGGTCTTCGTTTATCAAAATACCCGGGTATGTGTAAACAGCACCTAAGTTAGTGCTCCCCATTTTCCTTTAGCGGATGTCCACCTCATGTTTTCTTTTTCCCCCAGAAAATGACAGGGGATGTTGACCCAGGAAGGCACATGTATAGTCAGTCAGCATGTGCATGGCTCCAGGTTGGACCTCACATGAACAACTGCATCATTATTTATTGAATGAAATGTGCGCCTTGTAACTGCACTCTGTTATGTCCTGATGAATTATTCCACACTTACTTCACACCTGGTCACATCATTGTATGGAGGAGTTGTCAATTTTGATTTGCGTTAGAGTTCAGTTGTGCATCATCAGCGCACTAATGCACCAGAGCTTCGTAGCAGCAGAGCTTCACAAGCAGCGAGGTAAAACACGTGGGGTGGGTTTCAGTCTATTTCGGCCAATAGAAAAACTCTCTGCTTTGTCGAACATTGAAATGGAACTTTTTAATGCACAATCCTGCCCCATTCATGCCTACATCCAGGACAAATGTTTGGACTTAACTAGCTGTCATCAACCAGATGTTTGTGACCTGTCTTCCTGGCTACTGTTCCTGCTGTCCAAAAAGCCTGCAGTACAGGTTGTGGTGGTGCTTTGCTTTTCTGCTACCTGGGTTCGTCCCCCCTGTCCCTCCCAGAGCTGTCGTCGGTTGAATGTCTGGCGCTTAAAGGCAAGCTTCCATTTTCCATGATAATAGTCCTAATCTGTTGGCCACCTAAACCAAATCCAGCTTTCATCTCAGAGATGTATAAGCTTCTTTCAACTTTGTGCACAACTTCTCCTTATATCCCAGTGCTTAGTTGGAGATCTAAACAGTCATATAGACACTCCTCCTGGCGATCTCACTGCTGAACGTCTGCTTGTCTTGGGCTGTTTTGACCTCAGATAGCACTCTGATGTCCCCACACACCAGGTGCCACACCCTCGATCTGGTCATCACTGACTCTGTGTTTGAAAATAATCTATGCATGTGTGTCTGACTACATCTACATGGAGGTTCCATTTCCCTCCACACACACACCAAATTTGTATTGGAAATGTGAAAAAATGGACCCAGACACCCTGACCTCCAGCATGTCCTTTCTACACACACTTCATCAGTCATGAATGAGTGGAATTCAATAATAACACCCTGGGCAGCATCCTGCAGGTGTTTCTCCCGCTTAGCCCCCTGGTTCACCAGTGGGCTTGGAGAGCGATGGCAGCTGGATGTGCTCTTGAGCAGTGATGCGAAGCTTCTGGACTCACTGTTCATAAATCAGCCTATCTGGACCATTAAAGGGCCTACTCAAAGTTGCTCACAGAGGCACGATCAGCGTTCTATTCATACATCTTCCAAAAAATTCCAAGCAACCTTTCTCCATCATAAACCATCTCCTCAGACCCCAGACTTCCCTACTTAGGAAATACAGAGGAGCGCCGCCCTCTCCGGTCCTCCCAGCACGCCCGTTCCAACTGCTAACCCAAAGTTTGCTGTGCTCTTTCCCAGAGGTGTCACTTCAGAAGGTTGTGGACATGGGTGGCCGTGGCTCAGTGGTTAGAGTCGGTCGTCCAATAACCGGAAGGTTAGCTGGAGGGGTGTCAGTCCACCTCCTTGTCATGGCTGAGGTGCCCTTGAGCAAGGCACCGTACCCCCATGCTCCCCGGGCGCTTTCATGGCTGCCCACTGCTCCAGGTTGGCATCTGTCTCTGAGTGTGTGTGCATGTGTGTGTGTGTGTCAACAGGTGCCAACCTGGATGGGTTAAAAGCGGAGGAACCAAATCTACCTTCGGGTATAAATAAAGTCACCTTACCTTACCTAATTATCTGGAGGATGAAACCCTAAAAACTGGCTGTGGTCAGACCACCTCCCTTAACCCTAAAGTCCCTGTAAACTTCAGGCCCATATCCAACCTCCCATTCCTCTCCAAGGTCCTTGAAAAGGTAGTTGCTGCTCACGTTCAGGACCAACTAAAAAAAAAAGTTTCAGTCTGGTTTCTGCCCACAGCACACAAACAGCCCTGCTAATGGCAGCTGATTCAGGTTCACCTTCCCTCCTCGCCCTCCTTGATCTGTCTGCAGCATTCGACACCATTGACCTAGGGCTGGGCGATATATCGATATTTAAGATATATCGATATGTTTTTAAATAAGATATGGAATTAGACCATATCGCATATATCGATATAGTTCAAATTTGCGCTGTAATACTTGCTTCAGGCAAGCCGTTGATCGGAGCTCTCTGCACTGCTTCCCGCGCTCCGGCTCCGCCCCTCCTCTTTCATGCACAGAGGGGGGAGGGGGAGGAACACTCCGGCACTCTTAAACAAACATGGAGAAGGCAACAACGTCTGCGGATCGTACGGAGGAGAGCCCCTTGGTTGGTAAAAGAAAAAGCAGTGGCTCAATCATTTGGAGATGGTTCGGATACAAATTGTCAGATGAGCAACAAAACCAAGCTATATGTAGGGAGTGCCATAAGCACATTGCAGCCAGTGGTGGAAGCACTACGAATCTTTTTTATCACTTAAAAACGTGGCACAAAGTGCAATATGAAGAGTGTGTGAAACTGCGCGCTGCAGAAGCCACAGGCACAAGCCGTCCCCAACCTGACAAAGCTCACTGCAAGCTTCATTTTCCCGCTGTGTGCCGTATGAGAAGAAAAGTGACAAGTGACCAGCGATATGTGGTCAAGCAGAACCTGTGCGAACCTTACATGAGCGTGACAGTTCACTTCATGCAAGACTGGGAGATGAAAACAGCTTGAAAACAGTCTCCAAACAAGTTACTGGTGCAATTGGTTGAGACTGTTCAGATAAGCTATTAAGTTATTAATTTACCCATTTTATTTTATAGGCTAATTTTATTTAAGATATTTTTTTTATTTAAATGTGCACCTTACGGAGCTTTGTTATACAGTGTTTATGTTTACATTTTATAGTGACTTTTCAATAAATCTACTCGTATTTGGCTTTGACTTTGACTGAGCATTTCATTTCACAGCTCTCACTTTGCGGGAAAAATATCGGGATATATATCGTATATCGATATTCAACCTAAATATATCGGGATATGACTTTTGGTCCATATCGCCCAGCCCTACATTGACCACCACATCTTTCTCAACAGGCTACAACACACCATTGGACTCAGTAATACTGCCTAAACATGGTTCAAATCCAACCTATCTGATAGAACTGAATATGTCTCCATGGATGGCTCAAGGTCCAGGACCCACACTGTGGGGTTCCACAGGGAGCAGTGATCGGACCCATTCCAAAAGCTGCAGTACATTCAAAACAGTGCTGCTAGGATCCTGATGGAAATATGGGCACATCAGCACTCACTACACCAACCCCCCCGTCTCTGCTCTGATTCAGTATAAGGTCTCTCTCCTCACCTAGCAGTGCATCCATGGCAATGCCCGGCCCATGCCCGGCCCATGCCCGGCCCATGCCCGGCCCATGCCCGGCCCATGCCCGGCAGAGCTGCTCACCCTACACGCTGCAGCACGATCCCTCCGCTCTTCAAACACCCAGCGCCCCCTTCACAGGACTCTGCAGCAGAATATGTCGGAATAATCAGCAGTGATTGCACAGTCTTCTGCCTTTAAATTTGTGGGCTGTTGCTCATATTCCTACTCTGTTGTGTGTGTGTGTGTGTGTGTGTGTGTGTGTGTGTGTGTGTGTGTGTGTGTGCGCACATTTCCTTGTACGTAGGCAACATGCATGTTGGTGAGCTTTTGTGTGTGTCCATGCACTCTTTTTGAGCCAGGAAACATGCAATTTGAAACGCTGGGATGGTGGAATTTCTAACCCACACACCATAGCAGGAGAAAAAGACACGTGAGGCAGCTGACCTCAAACCATCTCTGAGAGAAGGAGAGAGGGCTGCACAGTGGGGAGATACAGATTCAGTCACAGGCTAACGGAAAGAAAAGCTTTAAACTAACAGTAAGTGATACCCTTTAGAGCTTGTGACTTTGAGGAAGAAATAAAAGGATGCAACAGATGAGGGGGAGGAAAAAAGAGAGGAAAATGTTTTGAACATGGAAATGGACAGGCAGGTGCTGTGGCCTCGCTGCAGGTTGAGTTCTCACCACTTGGTTAGCTGAGTCTTTATCTCTGAAATGAGCCGTCTTATTGTAACAATATGTATCTTCTGACAGCTTTTATAGATCCAGTTGTCCATTCAGATACATCAGAACATTTATCACTGACATTCATAGAACTAGCACTCTGACATGTTGGCACACAGGCATCCCAAAAGAAAGTAGGTTTAAGACTTTGTGACAGGTCGATTCTGGAAACAATTTAATAATGATAATAATGATGATAATGAAAAAAGAATGATAAGGAGTTGGATTTCAGTGTCTCGTTCACGTGGTGATAGCACTGCAGCCTGGAGAAGGCTGAGCAGTCCTCACAGGGATGGAAAGGGTTACTCACAGGAACCCTGCATTCATTTTGATGCTTTTAGATTCCGTTTCAGAGAGTTTGGCCATGATGGAGAGCAGAATGTAATCGTCTGGGACTGGCGGCCTCGTCATCGCGGGGGACCGTTAGAACAAATTCATGTGATTCATGTGATGGTGGCGCCAGTTTTCCAGAGCTTATCACTACCTTGGTGGCACTCTCTAATGTTGCTTTGGTCAGTAAGGTGATCAGGTATGGGTTTTTATTGATCCTTTATTTTACCAGGAAATAGAAGTGCTACAGGTTTAAAACCTCTTTTCCAAGAGTCTCCTGGCTCAGATGGAGAGCAGCAACAGTACAAAATAATGTAGGTTTCAGATAAAGGAACTATATAATATCACACTTTGAAAACATTTGAAGTAAACGGTGTGGAACTTTTAGTCAGCACAGTCATTACAGGCCAGACAGGAACAGAAGGCTCAGTCACAACATTTCCAAGCAGACTCTCACACACCTGTGTGTCCTGTGTGTGTTGCATGTCTTTAGTTTTTCTCTCCCTGACACGGCACAAATGCTGCTCTGCTGTTCCACAGTCAGACACACACTCCTCAGCACAACGTTGTTGATGTTGGTGCCAAATAGTTTTGGGTTGAGTCACAGCTCGTCTCTGTTGCTCCAGGTCTCACTACATGATTCCTTTGCAACAAGCTGTACAACTGTCTTGAGTTCTCTCAAGTGTACACTGAATCAGTGGGAGTTAAGTTCTATATCTCTTATATTACCATGCATAAGTTATCTGTCTAAAAGATGTTTGTTGGGCTTATTGCCTCTTGTTGAAATGCAAACATAACCTTCACCAACCCAAAAAGCAAGCTTGCCATCGTAAGACTATTCTTACGTTTTTGGGAGCCAGATTACCGTAGCACTGTGAGGTTTTAGTTTTTTATGTGCCCTGTAATTAAGCTCCAACTAAATTTGAACCAAACTGAGATTAGATTTAACAAGCCAAAAAGCACAACACATCACATACATGGTCTGTTCATAGTTCTAATTGCATGTGTGGTTGTTGGTAAAGTGTCCATACTTAAATGTCCCGTTTTTAACCTCGTCAAAGTTCTGTGTGCTTCACATGTCTCTCATTCACACATTCAGACAGGACTTTGTGGTGGGAAGATGGACGCCTGGTCTGCCCTGTTGGTGAAGAAAAGCAAAATAATACTATTTACCTAACTGAAAAATGAGCTCATGTTTTTGGCTATTTTTGCTGAAAACATGTATTTTTGGACTTTGAGTCATACACGCATGGAAGCACATATTGATGGGGGCCTCGCCACAGCACAATTAATGAACGGTCATAGTTCCATTTTGTAATGTCCTCACTGAGCTCAGGGAAAAAGCCATCTGAGTCTTACCTGCCACCTTCTTTTACTGCCTACATGTTTCTCTCACTCTGCCAATAATGAGATCTCACTGAATGTACTTTAAAAAGGATTCATGGGCTGCACGGTGGTTAGCTCTGTCCCCTCACACCAACAATGTCCCCTGGCTTAGAGTTAGCATGTTTTCCCTGTGCATGTGTGGGTTCTCCAGCTTCTTCCTACCATCCAAAAATCTGTATGTCTGGTTAATTGGTGATTGGAACTTATTTGTTGGAGGGAGTGTTCCTGGTTATTGTCTGTGTGATGGATGATGGATGGCGACCTGTCCAGGGTGTACCCTACCTTTCACGTGTTGGCAGCTGGGATAGACTCCAGCCTAAAGTTGCTATTTCCTTTGAACCTAACAAGCATGTTGTGGTTGTGTAAAATGGAGGCCAAATGGTACTGAACTTGGCTGTTGGTATTACAACAGAGAAAGAAAAGAAAGAAAGAAGAGAAAAGTAGAAAGAAAATGCTGATTGCTAGTGAATCGGTCAATAACTTACCAACCCCCATCAACACTGTTGGGGAGGGACAACCTTTGCCAGTCCTAATTAATTTTTTGAGTAAGATCTGAACTCCTGAACGAATTGAGATATAGGAAGCAGGTGAATGTAACATCCACTTCCTCTATGCTCCGATGCCCACTGAGGCCCAGGACAGTGAAAGTGGAGTGTGGTTTTCCCTTCACTGTCACAGCACAACACACGGCACCACAGTGTGGCTGCTCAGAGAACTCACACAGTTACACAGGATTGTGGTTAGCTCTCTGTATCTTTGTGCTGAATACAAAGAAGTCTGCCACCAGCAGGAATGATCCGAACTATCACATGATGTCCGTGTTCAGACATCTCTGCATTTAGAATGAATCCACAAACATTTTCACGGTGGGCTCAGTGAATGGTGATCAGGACATTTAACAGAATAACCAATGTCTTTACCATGGTGGAGGAGCTAAGCTACTTTGGTTGTGGGGGAATTTGACTGTTTATCGTATAATGACGAACTAATTGTTACATCGGAACAGACCATTTGTGTATTTCATGTATTCTGGATATGTGAAAAAGCAGCATGTTAGGATATTTGCACACTTGCTAAGTGTTTATGCAATTGAACTAAATGTGTTAACGCATTCATGCTCATACTTACGTAGTGGACACATAACTAATGGATCCTTTAACAAGTGAAGAGAAAGAGAAAAAGCTGCAACTGGCTCCCAGTTGCATTCTTTACTTGCCCAAAGACATTTTCACTTTCACTTTCACTTTCAACATTTAAACACGAGCTGGTGACATGCCAGAGCAGGTGCTCAAGTTAACCTAGGCGGTGTTTATCAGTCCTTAAAGTTGAACTGCTCCATCCTTACTCAGAAGCCAGGTTTGCAGTTTCTGGATCTGGAACCCAGAAGCAGCCAGTTTTTTCTCATGCTGTATGAAGCGCTTGCAGCCAGCATGTTTGATTGGATCTTTACAACAGAACCACTGAACAAACACCCTGCTCAGTACAGGTAACCAGTTTGTTGAGAACTTCTCTTTAGTTGTCTCAAGGTACTCGGGTGGTAAGGGAATAAGTTGCATGTGCTGCGGAGCTGAGCTGAATTAAAATCATTTTTCTTCACGGTGTTTGAGCTGCAGCTTGTGCTCCCTGTCTGACCTGGGTTTGGAACCTCCACCATCGTTTTGTTTCACGTAATGCAGAGTGTGTCAGCTTCACATGAATCTTTATGGCCCAGACACTGGAACTATGAGGAGGTTCAGGTTTCCCATCTTACCAACAGCAGTGATAGTAGGAAATACTCAGATACTAAGCAATACTTGAAATTAGTATGGAATTAGGAATTCATTTGCAGTAGTATCTATACCATAGGCAGCATTTTGGCCTCCTCCAGCTGACTTCACTAACAGCTGGACACATGAACACTTGTTAAGGCCCAACACAGCTGGTTCATGTTACCAGCTGAAACTAACTTAATATTGTACCTGTTGCTCTAAGACAGTGATACTCATTATTTTTTTCACAAGAGCCACATTGGCAGAGCAAAATCAAGGGAAGAGCCACTTTTACCACAGCATACTAAGTCCAATGTAAACTGTGCAGACCGAAGTGCAGACCGAGCAGTCCCCTGCTTCCGAGCAGCAAACACCGTAACAGGTGCGGCTATCGCTAGGTGGCTTGACGCATTGATATCAAGGGAGGCAAAAATAGGGCCAAGCGATGTGAGGTCTGACTTTTTCATCGAGAACGATTTTGTGATGCAAATGTATTACTCTTTTGAACGCATATTGTTTTGAAAAGCAAGACGCTTTATTTTTGTGGCCCCAGCCAACTAGCCGGACTACCTTCGTGGACGCCAAAACTCGGCTGGAACTCTGCTCACAGGACGCAGCAGGTGGTAAGAAAATGTTCATAAATGATGTTGATAATATGGGATGTCATACAGCTTCATGTCAAAAGAGGCGAACTATCCCTTTAGTAAAGATACCTAATACTGTGCAGTATTCGCTGTATGTTATTTGAAAAAATGTATTGTTATTGTTATCATATTGTTATAATGCGAGTGCGAGCCACCAATAAGAGCTTGAGGAGCCGCATGTGGCTCGCGAGCCGCGCAATGAGTATCTCTGCTCCAAGAGATGCAGACGGTGACCTCTTGGTTGCATTTTGCACCAGTTTTGGAGACAGTGGCAAACCAGTGTGACTTTTCCTTAATAATCATTATCACATATCTTAAGAAACATCAGGAGGGAGCAAGAGACTGTGTCTGTGCGTGCATGTGTCTGATGTGAATGAGTTGATGTGAGCTTTGCCTAGGATGGGAATGGTTAAGAATTTAGCAATTCCGGTTACATTATTGATATCGCTTATCGATCCGGTTCCTTATCGGTTCTCATCCGGTTTTATAGTACAAATGGCTTTGCTCCCGCAGGAAATCCGTCAGACTGAGCCTCCATTTCCGGGTATCTTTTGCATTTATAGCCTCATAGGTTGGACTCACAGTATGATTGGACATGAGTAGGTTCAACATGCTTCGTCATGTTCTCTGGATCAGCCAAACAATGTGTGTGTGTGTGTGTGTGTGTGTGTGTGTGTGAATGAATCTGCCCTTGCTTTCCCAGGCTAATTGTTGTGTCTTCCCATTCCTGGATCACTTTAGGTCATCATGGAAAAGTACAGAGACCATTTCATTTATAATGTCTAAGAACAAAGCCAATTTTAACAAGAGCCTCGTAATGCACCTTATCCAAACCGAGTTCTAACCGTTCAACTTGAATGCCTTTAAAATCACTAAAGTAAAGACGTAACAGTAATAGCTTTCTGGAAGTTTGTACATAAACTTCATTACTTGTTAATGTTTAGCATTAGATTGTGCCAAATGGCAAAAAAATCTGATAAAAGACCCTAGCCAAATGTATTGTTGAATACTTCCATTTCCCTGGTGTGAAGTTCCGCCACAGAGAGCTGAACTTCCTCTCACTTTAGGCACAGTCCAGTGCTCCAGTTGGTTCAATGAAAAGTGGTGGCTGCACATCCACACTCTGCTGGAACATTGCTCTCAGACATATAGTTTATCCACAGAAATCTCTTATTCTCTGTTGATGCATACAGAAATGCTCCTCTGATGCATTCGGAGGAACATTACTGTGTCCATCCAGTTCCTCAAAGGGAGAGTCTTCTCTCCACCACTTCCTGGTGTTGCCTTCTTGGCCGCAGCTTGCAGTATTTTAACCAGACACCTGTCCTCACACTGGACATTTTCCTTTGACGGGTTACATAGATATAATATCTCATGTCATTGGTCATTTCTAACGTAGTATCTTTTCCAATGCAGCCCATACACCATGCCAGTCATTTTTCACTTAAGTACATTCCCAAAACACACCAGTATGATCTGCATTCTGCTCCCCACACCGTTTGTTGTATGGATGAAAATGAGTTTTTAGTTTTAGGAGTAATAAAGAACCTAACTACATTTTTCCCTTATCCTGGAGCAGGTGATGGTTGGCTGAACATCACGTAGTACTTTCCACTCTTTTACCCGGTTCCTCTGTTCTTCACTACACCCTGTTATAGTAGGCTAATGAAACCCCTCTCTGTTTTGTTTCTGGATGCATTACACAGTGTTGCAGTGACCAGTTCAGACCAGTTCCTGGGAAAGATCTGGTTACATTTTTCCCCCAAAGAAATCTCTTACTTGGAAATACCTGAACTGGTGAAAATCCTTCAAGCCACATTCTTTCTTCAGATTCTGAAAGCTTTTAATCTACCCCTGTTAGTCATTGTGCATAGTGCTGTTATACCCTTATTTATCCAATGTGCCTGGTTTAAATTTAGAGCAAGAATTTTGATATCCCTCTCTGTACTTCCTAATAACTATAAACCATATTTCCAAGGTGAATCTAGTAATGGAATCAAGTACACTGTGATATTTCTTAATGGTATCCCCATTTGCCACCATGCTTTGGATATGCCACCCCCCTGTTTTTCTCTCCACTTGCAGTGTTTTCAGAATCCCAGCAGTACACCAAAGATCGGATCAGATCTGGTAAAGCTAATCCTCCTTTGTCTTTGGGAATCTGTAAGGTTGTGTACTTTATCCTCCCTGCTTAATAGCTGTGTTTTTGTCACTTTTATAACCCGATAAACAGATATTTGGTTATTTTCGACTAATCGGAACATCATCTGCAAAAAGCCTGATTTTCTGCTCAGAGCCCTTCATCTCTGTCCCTATGCCTTCATCTTCCCTTATTGATTAAGCCAAAGGATCAATGAAAATTTCAAACAGAGTCTGTGGTAGGCAAACTTGACTAATAGATCTCTCCAGCTTCAACCAGTCAGGGAGATTACCATTGACTTTTATTTAATTCAATTCAATTCAAGAGTTTATTGTCATTGTCAAAAAAAAGCCAACGAAATTTAGTTTGGTGTACAAACACAGTAGTAGTAGATCCAAAGTGACAAAGTGCATCAAAGACAAAAGTGACACCAGTGCTTGATTCCCTCCTTCCCCCATCCCGCTTACAACAAAGTGCAACAGAGTTTTAGGTGCTTGCTACCCGCCCCCCTCACACACACACACCCATACATCTAAATAAATAAACAACAACCTTCCAGCCCCAGTATAAATAAAGAGTTAAACGTTAACGTTTAGGCAGTAGTGATTGGTTCCAAAGTCTTATGGCCTGAGGGTATAGGCTGTTGGCCAGTCTTTTAGTCCGGGTCTGTAGGGACCTGTACCTTCTACCTGAGGGCAGCAGTTGGAAAAGGTGATGAACAGGATGGTGGCAGTCACGCAGGATGTTCTGCACTCTCCATAGACAGCGCGTGGTGTAGATCAGGGGTACTCAAATAGAAATGATGAGGGGCCAAAAATTTTTTTTCAATGACTAAAGGGGCCATTTATTAGGACCGTGTATGATAACGTATCATAACAATATAACATAACGTATGTATAACATTTATAACATATTTTATAACATAACATTTCCTTTTTATTCAAAACAAAAATATTACCTAAAATAAAAATATAATTTGCATTTGGGCATAAATTAAAATGAATAACTAAATAAAACCAAGCATAACCCTGTTCAAGATCCAAAACAAATAGTCTTCAGGCAGCCCATTTCTTGTGCTTTGTTTAACAAACTATGCATCGCTGTGTCAAGAACTATTTCACTTTTCTCAGCTTAATGTGTGGAGGATTCGGTTGGATGTTTGATATGATGCTTTAAGAGCATTTAATTTTGTTGTTCTGATCTCGGAGTTTTGCGGAAATGTCTCTTCAAAATGCTTGTGTTTTTTTTCATAGTGACGTTTCACATTGCACATTTTTATTGCCGCGACAGTTTCTTGACATATTAAGCACAGAGGACGGTGGTAGAAAGAACGCAAACCTTTCTGTCCATTCCGGCTGGAACTGGCGGTTTTCGCTGTCCAGTTTTCTTTTTGGGGAAAATTTCGAGCATGCCATTATTGCTTCGGTCGGTAAACGTGTTGCTGCTGCTGAGCGAGTGACTACTATCTCGAGTTTACGAGGGCTCTACTGCTAGAGCCTATCTGTTTATCGTTACCATGGAGGCAATCCCCAGCCTTGTCTTGAGATCGCGGTGCGCGATTCCAAAATAAGAGCGGACAGCGCGATTGAAAAAAAAAAAAAAAAAAAAAAATCATATTAAAAAAAAGAAATAGAAATAGATGCCCTATGGGCCTAAAAAGGCCCGGGGGCCGCCATTTGAGTATGGCTGGTGTAGACGGTACTGAGCTCTGGGAGAGGCGTTCCAGTGATTTATTTATTTTTTTTCCCCACGCTGTTTTCACCACGCGCTTGAGTGCATGCTGGTCTGCTTTGGAGGAGCTAGAGAACCACACCAGGAACCCATAAGTCAGAACACTGCTGATGGCACAGTTGTAGAAGTTCACCAGCAGTGGTCTGGGGATGTCGTAGCTCCTCAGCTTCCTCAGGTAGAAAAGGCGTTGTTGGGCCTTTCCGATTGCTGAGGCAATGTGAGTGCTCCAGGACAGGTCCTCCGCTATGGTCACCCCCAGGAATTTAAAACTGCTGACCCTCTCCACCGCCTCTGAACCAATGGCTTTTGATGACTGATTACTGAGTGAATGTTCAAGCCAAATTTTTTTCATTTTTTTTTTTAAACTTTAAACTTTATTCTTATCAAGTTTTTCAATTTACAATATAAGTAGAAACAAGAAAAAAAAAAACAAGAAGGAAAAAAACAAAAACAAAGGAGAAGGTGCACAGATGGAAAAATGTACGCATATATATCAATTACGCAGGGAAAGATACAACAATATGTATATAAGAGGTAGGTACAGGGTTTAGAGATACTTCAATAATTTTGTTCTATTTATTCTTCATTAGTCTACTCTTCTTACCAAGACAAAACCATTCTCACATACAGCAAACCTGAGAGAGCACATCAAATCGGGCAGTAGGGGGCACCGCACCCAAGCAATTAAATGAAAAAAGAAAGAAAAAACAGAGCACAAGTTATGACAGTGTCACTTATTCAGGATGAGCTGTCCATTTCCTCCATAACGCAGTGAATTTGTCCATGTTCAGGTTCAAGAAAAAAGTCAGTTTTTCCATGTCAAATATTTGCTTCACAATTGCAGTCCACTCCTCTTTAGATGGGGACTCTTTCGATAGCCATCTTCGCGTAATAGCTTTTTTACTGGCGACCAACATTATTTTAATCAAATATTTATCAGTAGCACTGATTGTGGGGGAAATATCACCAAGATAAATTGTACAAAAATCATATTTAATCTCAAAGCCCAATATTGAGTTAATTTTCACCACTACATCCCGCCAGTACGTTTGTATAATCGGACAGTCCCAGAAGACATGGAAATGATCCGCCTCTGCGTTACCACACTCTCTCCAACACTTTCCATAACTTGTCTGACCCTTCTGAAGCTGTTTGATTTTGGGAGTGATAAAGAATCGGATTATATTCTTCCACGAAAATTCCCTCCAATAACCAGAGCTAGAAGTACTCATTTGAGTTTTGCAAATGTTCAACCAATCATCTTCTGAAATGGTTATTTTAGCTTCTTTTTCCCATTTGGGTTTAACATAAAGAGTAGAAGTACCATTAGATGACTGTAAACAGGAGTAAATTTTAGAGATCAGTTTCCGGTTTAGTTTGGCTTTATATGCCTCGATCAAAATGTTTATTAAATCAGAACTGGCTTCCTCTGTTGTGCTTACATCACAGTTAAAATGGGCTCTAACTTGAAGGTATCTGAAAAAGTCTTGATTTTCTAAGTCGTATTTATCTTTAAGTTTTTGAAAGCAATCCAGTGTCCCTTTGTCAGAAATAAGACAGTATGTTGTGATACCTTTGGGGAGCCACTGTTTAAAGCGTCCATCCATCCGGGCAGGTTTAAAATCCTTATCATGTGCTACCCAACGTAATATTTTCATGTGTTTTTCCAGTTTGTTTTTTTGGCATTCACCAAACCAAATATTTAGGGGAGTTCTTGTCCAATCGCTTAAGGTTTGTTTGTGCAATGCATATAGATTTCTATCACCCAGCAAACTCTGAAGGGGAATATCCAGTTGGCTTAATTCTATATTTTTCCATTTGGCATTGTAATATGGGTCGCACAAATAGATCAGGTATCTGAGCTGTGCAGATTTGTAGTAGTTCTCTATGTTCGGCAAGGCCAAACCTCCTTTTTCCTTAGACAATTGCAATGTTTTATACCTAATCCTTGGTTTAAGGCCTCTCCAAATGAACCCAGATAGTATTCTCTTCCATTCTATTAATTGTTTTTGCGGTATTTCTGTTGGTATTGACAGAAAAAGAAAAAGCAATCGTGGTAAGATGTTCATTTTAACTATATCTATTCTGTTATGCAAGTCCAGTGGTAATAAACTCCATTTATTCAAATCTGCCTTTATCTCTGTTGTAATTGGAGGATAATTTGTTGCGTAGATGGTAGATAAATCCTTTGGGATTTTTATTCCTAAGTATTTAATAATATTATTTTCCCATTTAAAATTGCACAGGTTATTTATTTGAGGTGGGGGAATATAATTAAATGAGATAACTTGTGTTTTATGAATGTTTAACTTATAACCCGAGTAATGACCAAATGCTTTCAGGAGAGACATTAATGTTGGTAAACTCAGAACTGGTTGGGAAAGAGTGATTAATACGTCATCTGCGTAAAGGCAGGTCTTATACTCTGTGCCTTTAAACCAGATTCCCTTAATGTTCTGGTCTTCTCTAATAGCCTGAGCCAACGGCTCGATAAATAGAGCAAACAAAGTCGGGCTTAAGGGACATCCCTGCCAACAGCCTCTTTTAAGTGGCACAGGATTGGTCAAACTACCGTTTATTTTGATTCTGGCTAATATCAAAGCCAAATTTTTGTAATGTTAAATATAGGTATTCCCAACTAACTGAATCGAATGCCTTTTCAGCGTCAAGTCTGAGAGCAATGGACTTATCTTTATTTTTACTTATGTACTCCATCAAATGTAACGCCCATCTTACGTTATCTTGTGTCTGTCTGAATAATATTTTCTAATCTTTTTGCAATTATTGAGGCGTATAATTTATAATCTAGGTTTAGGATCGATATCGGTCCGTAAGAGCCACACTCAGATTTATCTTTACCCACCTTAGGAATTACAGAAATGATAGCACGTCTCCAGGAAACTGGTATTTCTCCCCCACTAAGTGTAAAATTAAAACATTTCAATAATGATGGTGATAATAACTCTCTAAATGCTTTATACCATTCTGTAGAATATCCGTCCTCACCTGGCATTTTATGTTTTGAGTCTGGAGATCGCATTATCCAACTCTTTTTGTGTTATTTTGTTCTGTACTAATCCAATGGACGGAAGATCCAGCGAGTTAAGGAAATGTGTAATACTCAAAGAATCAGCTCCCTTTGGTCGAGTGTACAGATCTTTGTAGTAATCTTCAAAGGGCTTTTGTATTTCTTTTCATTTATGACACATCTTTCCAGATTGTGTGTCCTTAATTTTATGGATGGACCTTTCCTCTTGCTGTTTTCTTATCCTCCAGGCTAACAGTTTTTTAGCCCTTGTTCCATTATCATAGTACCTTTGCCTGATGAATTTTGCCTTCATCTCCTCATGACTATCATATAGTTTATTTAAGTTTTGTTTAGTGAGTTTTATCTGATCTAATAATTTGGGGTTATTAAGTTCAATATGTTTCATTTCTAGGTCTTTTAGTTCCTGTAATAAGTCATTTATTCGTTTCTGTTTCTCCCTCTTTTTAATTGAGGACCACATTATAAGTCTTCCCCTTATTACTGCCTTGGCAGCATCCCATACAGTACCAGGAGTCACTTCTCCAGTGTCGTTTTGTTCTAAATATTCTTTAAATTCCTTATGAATATATTGTTTACACAGTGGGTCATTTAATAAGCTTGTATTAAGCCTCCATGTCGTGTTTTTCGTTTCAGTATCCAGATGTAAGGAAAGATATACACCTGCGTGGTCTGAGATATTTTTTCAGAGTTTACCGGTGGTTGTGACCTAAAACACCCAAATATGTGCTCTCTAGAACAAAGAGATTTTTTCTCCCCTTTTAAGTTGAACTGTAACTGAAAGTAACTAGTTCAACTTCCACAGTAGGTTTTTAATCTGTCTCATGTTAGCCAGCAGAACTGGATGAATTCAATTAGTGTTCTTTCTCTGCTTGTCTGTTCTTGTTTGTTGCATTAACTGTTTGGTGCTGGAGGCTTATGAAACACTTCAGTTGGAAAGAATTCAGAGACAATATTTTCACTGCAGGGATACATGTGTGGAAATGTAAACAAGAAAAGATTAACAAATAGGAATGAAATGAGCACAGCTTTAAAAACCCACTCTGAGTCTGCAAATCCCAGGTGTGCCAGACGTCTGAGGGGCTTTTTGCACCAAACTGGTTGGAAACCAGACTAAGTTGTAAGCACTTCTCTTTCTTTGGGCTGCTAAAAGCTCTGACCTCTGCATTTGCACCACCTCTTTGCTTACGTCAGGGTTGTGGAGTTCAGACACACCAGGTAAACTGCGACTGCAGCCATTTAAAAATCAGGAGTGAGCGTAGCTTCTTTTCTGTTTAGTTCAAGGGAAAACTGAGCTTCAGCATGGACGCAGTGGAAGAACATGAGCACACCAGATGGCATTTAAAGATCCTGCTCCAAACTGCATGTATGCAACTCATTTGTATTGCTTTTATTTGGCAGCTCGTTCATGCTCGCACTATTTTCTTCGCGGTGGCGGAGTAATATCAACGAACATCCAGTACAAAATGTCAAATAAAACACGACAGAAGCAACTTTTCGCCACGAAATTTGATATGGATTACCAGTGCACACCAGTAACCACTCCGGTGAGCTGATGATTTTGAAAACGGACGTTGCAGACGACTCAGAAAAGAGGCTTAATGTTGAAAATACCGTAGTTCCCCTTTAATACTAATTCTATCAAATTAATAGTTAATAACAGTTGCAGTTTAACATTTAGTTCATCCATCTGAGCAGTCACATCAACAGTAAAAGCTTTCAATTCATTTTTCATTTTTATTTATATAGCGCCAAATACAACAAATGTCATCTCAAGGCACTTAGATAATAAAGTCCAATTCAAGCCAATTGGAATTCAATTCATTGTAATCATAATTATTCATAAAATAATCCAATTCGTTCATATAGAGCCAATTCAAAAACAATTTCCTAGCTAAGGAAACCAACAGATTGCACTGAAAACTTTTTGTTTTTCGGTCCAATCTCCCGTCCTGAGCGGCGTGCCTGAGGCGACTGTGGAGAGAAACGACTCCCTTTTAACAGGAAGAAACCTCTGGCAGAACCAGACTCAGGAAGGGTGGCCATCCGCCTCCACCAGGGAAACACGAGTTAATGACCACAATAATGTCACATATACATAAAGAGAGTAAAGTGAGGAAAGGTGTGACAGACGAGGCCCCCCAGCAGGCTGGGCCTATAGCAGCTTAACTATGGGATGTTTCAGGATCACCTGAGCCATCCCTAACTATAAGCTTTATCAGAAAGGAAAGTTTTAAGCCTGGTCTTAAAAGTGGAAAGGGTGTCTGCTTCCCGGACATTTACTGGCAGCTTATTCCACAATAGAGGGGCCTGATAACTGAAGGCTCTGCCTCCCAAACTGGCAGCTGGTCCCACAGAGAGGGGCCTGATAACTGAAGGCTCTTCCTCCCAAACTGGCAGCTGATTCCACAGAGAGGGGCCTGATAACTGAAGGCTCTGCCTCCCATTCTACTTTTAGAAACTCTGGGAACCTCAAGTAAACCTGCAGTTTGGGAACGAAGTGCTCTGTTAGGAAAATATCTTACAATGAGATCTTTAAGATATGATGGAGCTCGGTCATTAAGAGCTTTATATGTGAGGAGAAGAATCTTAAATTCTATTCTGAATTTAACAGGGAGCCAATGAAGAGAAGCTAAAACTGGAGAAATATGATATCTGCTGTTAGTTCTCATCAGAACTCTGGCTGCAGCATTTTGGATCAGCTGGAGGCTTTTCAGAGAATATGTAGGACAGCCCAATAATAAAGAATTACAGTAGTCCAATCCTGAAGTAACAAATGCATGGAGCAGTTTTTCTGCATCACTCTGAGACAAGATGTTCCTGATTTTAACAATATTACGAAGGTGAAAGAAGGCAGTCCTAGAAACCTGTTTTATATGCGAGTCAAATGATAAATTCTGGTCAAAAATAACTCCAAGGTTCCTCACTGTAGAACTAGAAGCCAAGGAAATACCATCTAGAGTAACTATATAGCTAGACAATTTCTCCCTGAAACGCTCAGGTCCAAAGATAACGACTTCAGTTTTGTCTGAATTTAGAAGCAGACAGTTCTGAGTCATCCAGGTCTTTGTGTCTTTAAGACATGCTTGTAGTCTGACCAACCTATTGGGTTCATCTGGTTTTATAGATAAGTACAGCTGAGTATCATCAGCATAGCAATGGAAATTTATGCCATGCTGTCTAATAATGTTACCTAATGGAAGCATGTATAAAGTGAAAAGAATCGGCCCAAGCACAGAACCCTGAGGAACTCCATGACTTACTCTGGTGTGTGAGGAAGATTCTTCATTTACAAGAACAAACTGAAATGTATCAGATAAATATGATTTAAACCAGCCTAATGCAGTTCCTTTAATCCCAATAACATGTTCAAGTCTGTGTAATAAGATACTGTGATCGACCGTACACAGAACTCCTGAATCTCCTCTCTCAGGTCCCAGAAGCTTTTCAGCACTTTTCCCAGACTCAGCCACCTGACGGCTGTGTGGTAGCTTAGGTCACGGTGGTCAGTCTCAGTTTCTTCTAAAAGTGAAACAAACTGTCTATGATTCAGTGCCCTTGATCTGATAAAGTTAACAGTTTAATTACAACATCAACAACGTGATTCACTTGTAACACTGACTTGCATAACACTTCCTGATGTATAATACAATGAAAAAAAGTTCATTTCTGCCACTTTGTCCTGGATTCACTTTAACAGACCAACTTTTTTTCCTGTGAGATTTGGACCCCCATCTGTTGTCACGCCCACCAGTTTGTCCCATTTTAGCCCCAAGCTTTCGAGACGTGCATTTACCTCAGCTAAGACATCACTCCCCGTTGTTGTCCCTTTCATTGACCGCATGTCTGCCAGCTCCTCCGTGATTCTGAAGTCTGCATTGATCCCGCGCATGAAGATGAGCAGCTGGGCAGTGCCCCGTATACCACAGCTCTCATCCAAAGCCAGGGAAAAGTACTCAAAGTCATTCACGCTGTCTTTCAGTTGTAGCAGCAGGTTTTTCGCGATGTCCTCAATCCTCCTCGTTACGGTGCGGCGGGAGAGGGAGACGTTCTCAAAAGCGTCTTTTTTCTCGGGACATATTAGCGCAGACGAGTCCACCAAACACTCCTTAATGAACTCTCCATCAGAGAAGGGTTTGCTCTTTCTAGCAATCTTGTGCGAAATAACAAAACTTGTCTTGACTGCAGCACCTCTGGATGGCAAACGTTTTGTAAAAAGTGTTTGTTGAGATTGCAGCTTGGCGAGCAACACAGACGCCTCAGCTGCGCGCTCTTTTTCTGAAAAGTTCTTGTATTTCTCCCCGTGTTTAGTCACATAGTGACGGTGGATATTATACTCCTTTAACACAGCCACTGACACACCACAAACTAAACACACAGCTTTACCTTTTACCTCTGTATACAAATATTTCGCTGTCCATGCCTTGTTGAAAACGCGGCATTCTGAATCAACTTTTCTTTTTTTACCGTGAGACGACATTTTGTGTGGATCAGGGATTCGGATGCTAGCATCACCTGTCACTTATGCGTGCATTCATAAACAATGCGTCAGGCCCTTTCAAAATAAAAGACAGCTGCATCGCATGCACACCAAAATCCGTTTTTATTTTTGACTGGAGGGGGCAGGGGGGCGCGGGCCGGACAGGGACGGGCAAAGGGCCGTATCCGGCCTGCGGGCCGTAAAATGCCCAGGTCTGATCTAGAGTAACTATATAACAGCAGACAGTGTTGGGAAATATCAGATTTACAGACATACATATAAATGGGTGAAAATGCATTTGGACGTTAGACAGAAAGGTTTTTGCTTTTACATTTTGGAAGCACATTGCAGATGATTTAAATTAGAGCCTCTATATATTTGATATTGTTAGTCACTTTCATGAGAAAAAGCATAAACATAGCTGTCTGTGCTTTGTGATCTTAAGTTCTGCTAAAAACACGTTGGTGTGTGGTTTCTCATTGTTGTTGTTGCCTGATAAGGAGAAATGCAGAAGACAAATGGGAAAGTGAGTCCAGACTGACTGAAATGCAAACCATGAGGTACTGTTACAGGGGGGCTGGAGCACGGCAGAGGGGGATTGGGCTTGTTTTGCAGGAGACATACCCATGTCCTGTGTGCCTATACCGTACCGGGGAACCAAATAATAACGTGGTGTACGGTGCAGAGGAACACGACACACTGGGCTGAGGTTCCTGTAAAGGTCAGGACTAATACATACCTGCTAAGGCAGCGTCTTTTCTGTCAGCATGGATTGGTACGCACTGATGAATCCAGGAGCATTGTTCCCGATGATGGATTTTTCAGATGTTTTCATTAACACATTGACTCCCAAGTCACGTAAAACTACGTTTTTACTGCCCATGTGTTGGCTCCCACATGGTAAAAATACGTTTTTACGTTTTTTTTATGGATTCTGAATCTATACATTCTAATGCACATTCTGTGTGATTTTTGTAATTTTGTGATGAACAGAACTGACATAGATGGCAGTCAAAAACTGGTGTCATCATCTGGACATTTTGATCATTACGCCAATGGCTTTGCATCAACTCAAGAACAATTGTGATAACGCTGCATTGATTGTTGTGCATTTCCGCATTTTGTCCAATCACACGTGTCGGTTTCCAGAGGGTGACGGTAAAGTAACATAAACAAACAACAAGAAGGAGAAGTAAACACGCGACAAGTCTAAGGAGGCGGTCTTATGAACAGGTTAGCTTTGCAACATGCGACACGACGCAAATCCTCTGACCCGGATATGTAAGTATCTAAAGTGCCACAGGCTGAAAGAGCGCACGTTTCACAAAAGCCCCGATATCTCAGTTTGTTGTTGATTTTGGTGGATACCCGCCTTGGTTTAGCTAAGGATAGCTCGCTAATGGCGGCACCTAGAGACACGCAGTTTTGACCCACAAAGAGTTTAAAGTCTCAGCTTTCAAACGAGCCATAACATGTTTCAGTGGCCCTATCACATAATATGCTGTGACTGTACAAAAAACGTCAAAAAATGGTTTAGAACGCTGGGATTCTACGACATAATTCTGTAAAAACCGCCGGTATTCAATGTGTTAAGAGGCTCCCACAGGCAGATAGGCATGTTTGCTAGGCCACTTGTAGTCAGCAACTCTACGAGAGAGATCTTATCATGTAGAAAGTCAGTAAATCACTTTCTTTCTGTGAAGACCAGATGAAATACTAACAGCCACCCACACGTGCACAGTGCATGAGCAGGCATGTAGGCTGGAGCAGACAGGAGGGATTTTCCCATACTGCCTCTGGAGCGCCTGCTCTAGATTGTTTCAGTGCAACTCGGCTATTATTAGAGCTGTATTATCAGGAGAGATGGAGTCAGAGAGGAGGATGGAAGGAAAAGTAGTGGAGAGAAAAGCAGACTGTTTTTGGCATCACTGAATATGCAGCAGGGGCTGCACAGCGGTGTGGTGGTTAGCACAAAAACAGGGTTCCAGCTTCGTGTGGAGTCTGCATGTTTTCCCCGTGTATGCGTGGGCTCTCTCCAGGTCCTCCGGCTTCCTCCCACCACCCAAAAACATGCATGTTGGCTTCACTGGTAACTCTAAATCTTCAAGCATATCTCCATTAGGAAAGAGAACAAGGTCTCAGCTCTGATTGGTGTGGCCTGCCTGAAGCTACCCATCTGTCTCTTTCATGCAGTAGCTACACACAGCATCCTGCTCGAGATTCCAAAGTTCTGAGGCCAGACACAGCTGAGTTCTTTCACTGAGTTACTGTGGGTGCTAACTCCACAAGTACACCAAAGGAGGGGCCAGATTCCTTCTTCTAAAGATCATATCATGGACAGCAAAGATGGGACAGTACCTGCAGCTAGGCATGGGCTGGTAGGAGATTCTGACGGTATGATAACCTTAGGCAAAAATATCACGGTATTATGATTACAGCTCTAAAATGTGTATTTTGAATGTCTGTATTTAAAAATGTTCAATTTTCAATTGAACAGTCTTTTATTTTTAAACAATAGAACATGCTGGACATTAGTGAATATGTATTTAAAATAAACAATTTAAAAAATGCTCTGAATTCTTTCTTAATAAAAAAATAAATGCAGTCAGTCCTTTAACTAAAGCTAAACCTGCAACTCAAGTCACGAGTTTATGAATTATTTTTAGTGGAAAAAAACCAACACAAAATGCAAATAAATGCAGAGACTTAACCTGTGGCTCAAGATCAGAACATAAATAATTGAAAAAAGTAAAAACACTTCCGCTAACTACACTACAAAGACGAAAGTGGAGAAGGAAACAATGCCCCCGTCAAGGGCAGGAAGAGCAGCACCGTCCTCAATGATCAGCATTCTCACCCATAACTGACAGAACAGCTGATGAGCCTGCAGAAGTTGGTATTTACATAGGCATGTTCCATGTGTTCTCACCATGATAGTCTGTTATAGGACTCAGAATATTGCTATAGGACTTTTAAGTGCATTGTGTTACCTTTTCTTTGTTTGTTATGAAATGGTGTGCTTCAGTGGACACACCTGGGAATTATCGTTGCCTTTCAGGATGCAACGATAATATTAACAGATCGGTTTTATATGATGCTTTTCATGATACTCAAAGCCAGTTCCAGTGAATGAAACAACAGCAAATTCCCCAAAGTTCTGCCATTCTCCGTCAGTGAGTTCTGGGAGTTGATGTGGTCCCTGTTGTTTCAGTGCAGTGTCGTACAGGGGCCTGTGTCTGGATTCCAATTGGTCCATCCTGTTTGTCACACTGCAAACAGCTGACCAAAAACTGCTTTTTTCAACTGAGGAAAATCTCCAAACTCAGGAAAATGGTGTCACAAAATGATTTGGAGCTGATTATACATGCATTTGTGTCTTTGCGTTTGGACTATTGTAATAGTCTGTTTTCATGTCTGAACAAGAAGGAGCTGTCTCGCCTGCAGAATTCTGACCCGCTCTAATAGGAGGACTCACTTAACCCCTGTTCCTAAAGCTCTTCATTGGCTACCAGTTTCCTCTGGGATAAATTTTAAAATGTTGGTTTTAACTTTCCGAGCATTGCATGGTCAGGCTCCACCCTACATCAGAGATCTGATCCAGTCTTACACCCCAGCAAGGGTTCTGAGGTCTGTGGATCAGAATCTTCTGATGGCGCCACGCACGCGTTTCCGGACCAGAGGAGACCGATCCTTCCAGGCTGTTGCTCCCAGGCTTTGGAACGATCTTCCGCTCTCTCTGCGTTCGATGGAGTCTGTTGACGCCTTCAAAAGGCAACTTAAGACCTTTTTATTTGTTCAGTTTTTTTCTTTATTTTCTTAATTGTCTTGGGCTGCTATGATTGTCACTTGCTTTGGCCTTTTTAAACTTATACTTTTATGTACTTCTTAACTGTGTTTTTCTATTGTACCTGTAAAGCGCTTTGTGACCCTGGTCTGTGAAAGGTGCTGTACAAATAAAGATTACTTACTTACTTACTTACTTGTCGATCTCCAGACAAATTTGGACTGGTGCACGACTATGCGGCAACCAAAAGACAGACGTGGTAAAGTTCGGGGGGCTCGCCCCCTTCAGCCATCATACAGCCTGCAGAGCTGCCTGCTGGTCACTCACAGCAAGTGGAGGTCCGCGGGGGGAGGGGCCTCCCCTTCCTCTGAAGAGACGCCACATTAAAAAAAAAAATAAAAAAAACGCTCATACCGCAGGGATGCTATGACAGAAAATGTTAGCTTGACTTTTTCATACCGTGGGATACCTTGAAACCGGTGACCGGCCCGTGCCTACCTGCAGCCCTTCCTTCAAGGACTGAACATTTGCATAAGGAATGTGATCACAGAAACCAATTCAATTCAGAATCAGAATCAGAAAAGGTTTTATTGCCAAGTAATTTTTACATCACGTGGAATTTGGCCTGGCCTGTTTGGTTCCATAAAAACAAAAAATATAATAATAATAAAATAAAGTCATAAATGTAAAAATATATGTACAAAGTATTTGTAAGAAGAGTGCGTTAATGTAATGCAGAGTCCGACAGAGAGACAGTACGTTAACATAACGTGTAGTGTCAGTGGGGATAAGGGGTTCATGTCAGTGAGGGGGTACAGCGGGCCTTGGTCGTGAGGCCAACCGCAGAGGGGAAGAAGCTGTTCTTGTGTCGGGAGGTTTTGGTCCTGATAGACCGCAGCCTCCTGCTAGAGGGGAGCGCTTTGAACAGTCTGTGTCCGGGGTGGGAGGGGTCGGCCACAATCTTACCTGCACGCCTCAGCGTCCTGGAGGCGTGCAGGTCTTGGAGAGATGGCAGATTGCAGCCGATCACCCTCTCCGCAGAGTGGATGATGCGCTGCAGCCTGCCCTTGTCCTTGGCAGTGGCCGCAGCGTACCAGATGGTGATGGATTCTATTCAGTTTTATTTCTAAAGTGCCATATCACTACAAATGTCATCTCAAGGCACTTCAATAATACAGTCCAATTCATTGTAATCCTAATAATTAAATTCAAAATTAGTCAAATTCATACATGCAGAGCCAATTGAAAAACAATTTCTTAGCCTAGGAAACCAACAGATTGCACCCAAACTTGTCTTCAGTCCAATCTCCCGTCTGCAGCCAGGTTTCTGTAAGACCAAATATATCAATATGATGATCACTTGGAAAGGAGAGATCTAATATTCAGCATTTTTATAATCTTTTTTTAGGTTTTCTGGATTTTCTCCTCTTGTGTTTATTGATTTATTTAATTTGGGTGGTGTGGAGCAGACACAGTCATTATGGGGTTTTGGGGGGTAGCAGCAGGTGGGAAGCTGCAGAGAAGTGTGTAAGACTACAACTCTGCATCCTGGTCTCAACCCTGGGTTGTCATGTTTTAGGGTGACTAATAAATTCGTCCATATTTCTAGAAATGAGAGCTGCTCCTTCCAAAGTGGGATGGATGCTGTCTTTCCTCAGACCAGGTTTTCTCCAGAAAGATTGCCAATTATCTCTGTAGCCCACGTTGTTTGCTGGGCACCCACACAGCCAGCTGTTGAAGGAGGACATGCGACTAAACATATCATCACTGGTCAGATTTGGCAGGGGTCCAGAAAAAAGTCCCACATTGTTTTGGCACACAGGGCATTAGCGTTAGCATTAGTGCTACACAGCTAAGTGCAAGACTGCTAACTATATGGTTGATATACCTTGCTGGTCTGTTCTTTACTGAACTTTAAGTGTTGCTGAGCTCACATTTTATTTGTTGAGTTGTTGTTGGCTCGGCACAGATGTTGCATGCTCCTAACACCCTTCTTTGTTCAACCTGGCACTTGAAAGAAAAATCCCACTCAAAAGATTTGTTTTTAGATTTTGTAAGCAGAACGAGACACTCAGAAAATGATTGAAGTGTCCTGCTTTTGGTCTGGTTGTATGTGTTTAAGCTTGAACACGCTAACTCATGGGGGTCCACAGACAAAGAGCCACTAATCTCCAGTCAAATGTTGCTGCTGCCATTTTCTGAGCTCACTGCTTACATGATGACAGCTGTTATTTCATTTTGTCCTATTTCCACGCAAACATGGCTGTCTGACTTTCAGTGTTGCAGCTGCTTCTATATTTTGTACACCGTGTGGTAGACTGTGGTGCTTATTAATCATGGTCTCAACAACAGGGTTCCTGGTTTGAATCTCGGCTGGTTCTTTGTGGAGTTTGTGGATTCTCTTCGGCTTCCTCCCACCGTCCAAAAACATTGATATTAGGTCAACTGATGACTCTAAATTGTCCCTAAGAGTGAGCATGCATGGTCGTGTGTCTCTGTGTGTCTGTGTGGGCCGGTGATGGGCCGGTGACCTGTGCAGGGTGGACCCTGCCTGCTGGGATGGGCTCCAGCCCCCCGGGACCCTGAGTTGGATTAAGCGGGTATAGAAAATGGACGGATATTTGATTGAATCATTGTGCCACACAGTAATTCATTAATAAAGCCTGCTCTTCTATTTTAAAGGAGAAGTGCTTTGTGATCATTGGTTGTGAAGGTCAGATTTATCTGACTTTCTGCCATCTGTTCCAGATGACATGCACAGACAGACACTGGAGACTGATACTGGTGTTTAGTTATTAGTTCCAGTTTCTATGTGCCCTGTCGTGAATGATTTTTATTTGTCAAAATGAGTTTGATTGAATATGAACATCCCTCCATATGATTATCTTGGTAATAAAGTATTCTGTTGATTATTCGTTTCATCAAGTCAAAGGATAAGAAACAGTGAAATGAAAACATCATCATGATGTAGATAAGAGTGTTTGCTTTCTCCCCGACACAGAGCTGTGTCAGCAGATATCTTGTGTTAGCTTCTCTGCCTTCAGAGGCTGGATTTGGATGCAACTGTTATTTCTGTTCTCAGGAAATCACGAGCAGAGACTTTACTGGTTACTTTGGGAGCTTTTCCTTTGGTTCTTCTTTCATGTGAAATGAAGAATACTAGTTCCCATTAGAACATGATAGTGGTGATAGCAGTTCTGGTGACATTTCAAATGAATTTTCCCCCTGTTTGTCCAACACAGGACAGAAATGAAAAGTGGCTGCACCTCCCAGCCCAGGCTTTAGACGGCGGCTGGTCGTCCAACCCAATAAGTTTGACAGAGTCAGATAATAGAAGTGCAGGCAGTCTGTTGTTGCATTGTTGCATGCACCTATTTCTGTCACTTTATCATGGAGGGTTTCTTATTTTATTCTGTATTTCTACAGTTTATATTTATCCTCCTTGTTGTTTTATACAAGTTGCACCTTCAGGAGATCAATTTCATTCAACTCTATCCTATGTATGTCGCTGAATGTAAAGTAAAGATTGAGTTGAGGTGAATGGAGCAGAAGAATCCTTTTTTCTGCTCTGAGCTGTCCTCTCTGGGCTGCTGGCTGTGGCTGCTCTGTTAACCTGTGCTGCAGTCTACTCACAGAGGTTCCTGTACTTTAGGAGCTGTTCCAGTGGTTCACTCTGTCTGCATCCTACACTTGTTACAAAACTAGAATTTTAAACTTAATACCAATGTCCAAAAGACAATATTCAAAACCATTTTGATACCATGGAGGAAAAAATGAATTGATAAATGGAAAGGAAGCTGACAATAAGTTGTAATAAATAGGGCCCCACTTGAAGTGTTTTTTAAGTCATGACTAGAGAACACTGTGAACCTCACAACTATGTGCTTCTGACTCATTTTGAAGTATACTGAGTCTGAAACCATCCTGGAAAGAATCCTCTGGTTCCCAGCCGGCACGACACCATTTTGCTTTACGGTACCATGGGCGGCTGTAGCTCAGGAGGAAGAGCAGTCACCCACCAATCAGAAGGTCGGTGGTTCTCCGGCTTCCCCGGACCACATGTAGAAGTGTCCTTGGGCAAGGCACTGAACCCCTGCCTACCGATGCATCCATCGGTGTGTGAATGAGTAGGAAGCACGCAGAGTGTATAGACATAGAGGAAGAAGAAGAGAGGAAGTGTAGGAGCAACACACGGGACAAGAATAAAGCTGGGAGGATTTTGCTGCTGCAGAGAACTGGGAGAAAAACAGGACGCAGAGTTAGCTTCATTGCTGCTGTCAGTAAGTAAGAAGTGATGGGCTCTCTGGTTCTGAGCCGTTTGCTTTGCTCGGTTCTGTCGGGGACGTGCAGGTTGAAATGAAGTCAAAGAGTACGATGGTCCTGCTCTGTGCAGGCTGTGGGTCAGAGGAGGTGTGGGGGGCTCCTGTGATGAAGCTAATGGAACATTTACTTCAGTGCTCTGGGTCCTGAGCAACAGGAAAGAAGCAACAACTCAGCAGCTTGTGATCATCATCTCTGTGTCACAGATGAAGCCTCAGTTAGCTCCTGGCTTGTTTCACACTCACATGGAGATCCAACGTTTGCTCCCACAGGCAGATAGGCATGTTTGCTAGGCCACTTGTAGTCAGCAACTCTACGAGAGAGATCTTATCATGTAGAAAGTCAGTAAATCACTTTCTTTCTGTGAAGACCAGATGAAATACTAACAGCCACCCACACGTGCACAGTGCATGAGGAAGATGGAAGTTTGGAGCCTTTCTAAATGTTCTCTGCTGCTCCACACTACATGCCACTGTAACATACACAGCATGTGCTGATGTCACACACAGGCCACATTCACATTCTTTAAAAGTGGAACTCACAGAAAGAAAACTGTGTTACAGATGAACAAGAACATAATAATCTGGCTTCTAACCATGACACCAGCATCCAAAGAGCTGTGCATGGACGTGCTCAGCATCATCATCTATCAACAATAACAGATTCATGAACACAGCTCATACCAACAGCGACATTGTTGCAAACAGTTGCCTAACAGCGGAAAATCCACTCCCAGCTTTCTGTCCACAGGTGACCATGCTCACCAGTCCAGAACCCAGAATCATTGTCAGGACAGTGCTGAAACCAGCCTAAGAACCAGGAACTGAAACTTGACCCGTAGAAGCAGCCATGTGGTTACCACGTAGAGCTAGTTGATAAAAGCAGTTCAAAGTTAGATTTAGGGCTGCAGCTAGCAATTCTTTTTTTAATCAATACATATATAGATCTGTGTTTTTGGTGACTCCATTTATCTAATGATTATTTGCAGTGCAGTTAGATAATAATCCTAATATTAATCATTCTTCAACCAATGTTGGGATGCCCCATTGTAGCCAAAGTCCTGATCCTGATTATTCTGCTCAGTATCATGATGATGATTATTTAACACCATCATTCAGTGACTTTCAAAGCAACATTAGCTTATTGCTCTGTTTAGATGAAGTTAGTCTTTGGGTGGTGCTGCAGGGTGGAGGTGGTGGGAAACCCTGTGCTTGCTCAGGAATCGTACAGACAGGACCACAGATGGTGTGCGATCCTAAAGCCTGTCTGTCAAACCTGTGGAGGTCTGGGCTGCTCGTGCACCTCTGGAGACGTGCACTGAAGCTCCAGGGAGTAACCCTGAGGTTCTTCTTTCCTCTGAGCAGCGTGCCAACAGGCTCTCTGTCCGGCACCTCCACTCCAGCTGAACTCGACATCCACACGGCCGGGCGGAGTCACTTGGGCTTTAATGACCCACTGACTTTCACACTCGCACTGGACTGAGGAAATGTTCTGAAGATGTTCTGGAACGGTGGCACGGGAGAACCCAACTGTCTGCAACATTGGCTGCGGACCTCTGCCTGAAATCTCAGGTCCATGAGCGCCGAGACCATGCATGGATGTGTCAGCAAATACCTGGGGTGTGGGTGTGTGTGTGTGTGTGTGTGTGTGTGTGTGTGTGATATCTCTATCACAGAGGTTGGTTCTTTCTGCTGCTTTCTTCCATCTCCTTGTTCCTGTGGACACTCACAGATATGGTTAGAACTCATATCAACACAACAGCGAGCCTCACACTGCCCCCTTCATACTCCCAACCAGGAGAGTTCCTCCCCAGCAGAAAGGCTCCTGCTGTTAGGAGCTTGTTTGAACAGTAACTACAGAGAAAGTATATCTTTGTGTAACTTAATAGAATAATTATTGTGATAGGTCTATCATCACATTTTATTGCTGCTGGCTTGCAGTGCTCAGGCCGTTTCATGCTGTTAGACCCATCTCAGTCAGTGGGGTCACATGGCACTGAAAGGATCGGATTATCGGCTAAATTACAATCAGACTGAGTTATAAAGTGCATGTAGACACCTTAATCTGACTAGAAATTGGATGGGATGAAGACCCCGAGATAACTGGGTTGAAAGTCACTCTAAACCTGTTTGTAGACGCTGAAGCACGTGGTGAATCAGACTTTGCGTTCTGCGCATGCTCCAGATGTTTTCCCGGGGTCGTGACCCGGAAGTCAAAGGAGACGATATTCCTGTTGTTGTCGCCCTCAGAAAGAAACAAACAACGCGATGGAGAATGCTCCGTTGGGCATCGCGTTTGTGCAACAAGCAGCTCATCACAGACCAAATGTAGAGGGAAGCAGCTTCATCTGGCTCTGCGTTCTCCATCTTTCTCCAATGCCTGAGTTTGTTGTTGTTGTTGGTGGTGAAGAGGTCAACAGGAAGTGGCTCTCTTAGCAACAGTTGGAATGGGTACAGCGCCACCTATCATACCGGGGTATGACACGCTTTGTGCCTCTGATCCCATTCATTCACCGCCATATATCCAAGGAGAATTACCCTCGCTCAGATAGAGCAGAACCCAACTATAGCTGTAATGGAATGACTCCCGTCATGTAACCACACTGAGTGAGGTGTGGAATGATCCGCTCTGGTGGCCATGTTGCGGTTGGGATGTGCAGCAGGTGCTCCACATGGGTGATCCCTGTGGTAGCTGATAAGACATGTTTGCACTGGAACACATGCGGTGCTCCAAAGCTCCACTAAATGTAGAGGCACAATCAGCAGAGAAATTCAGCTTGAAATCAACGGTTGGAAGGACTTGGTGTCCCCTTGATGTGTCTACAACAACACAGCTATTTTTGGACCTGCCTTCTTCTCCACTTCATCTGGAGGAAATGACAGATGGGTCCCACTACTCTCAGTGGTGGCTGTTTCCCTCCGTTTCTTGCTGTTTTCTCTGACTCTGTCCGTCTTCTCCTTCCTCCCACACCTATGGTATTTCTCTCAGAACTCAGACACACATCTGCACTCTGGGATTCCTGCCATCTTGTATCTGCTGTGATTTCCATGTGGGTTTGACAGAGAACACTGACCTTGTGAAAAAGGGAATGTCTCTTCATGCTGTCATTGGGCATTACTTCAGCTCATCTGCTCTCTTATTCTGCCTATCTCCTTCACATTACTTCCATCCCAGTGAAGCTGGCCTACAGAGCTGCTCGCAGTGTTCTGTCTGTCTCTCTTGTGATGAAGCTTAACCTGCTCAGATCTTTTCTTTATACTTGTTAAACCACATTGAATGCTGTTTGTTTGAACATTCTCTGCCTTTTCCTGACTTCAGCTCTCTCTGTATTGGACTTTTGATTCTCAGTGATACCAATGATACTTTGTGTCACGGCTCAAATGAGCCAGTATGTAAAAAGGACTCTTATGCAAGACACAGAGATGTTTATGGGGAAAGAGGTTTTTTGTAAGGCTTTCCAGGGGTGTGATCAGAATGGTCCAGGTCTATGGAGGTTGCTGAGACGAGAGGTTTAGACAAGGTTCATATGGACATCTGAAGGGTTGTTTTGCATGAATGAGAGAGGGTCTTACAGGGTCCAGGAGGTTTTACGCAAAGGAGGGGAGGGTCACTGGCTGTGGTGCAGGCAGGTTGTTAGTATGAGGAAGTTTGAATGGACGGGAGTTATTTCCACAGGGGTCTTCTCAGCGAGGAGTCCCCACGGGGAACCAGAGTGCAGAGAGGAATGCACAGCACAGAAGTTAGTAGAATGCTGGAAACTGGATGAACACGTGGAACAGGGAGCCATCCTCAGACTCAGAAACCAACACAACACCAGATCCATGCATGATCATGACACTTTGAGTTTGTGTGTAATATTACAAGAGGCTCTCTTCAAAACAGAGCACATGTGCACAGCACACTTTTAAAAGCAGCTTCTTGTGGGTAGTTTCCATGTGGAGAATAAATCTTGATAGGTGGGTAAGTGTCTGAACCAAAATGGTCATGTGATAAACTATGCTAAAGAGCATTCAGTTGAAGAACAGTCAATGGAATTGAAACCAAGATGTCCTCCTGCTATTATTGTGTGGTTATTACACAAAGGATAATGTGAGACCACCTGTCTTTTTCTTTTAGTACATAGCAGCTTATCAGTGAACAGCAGTTGGATACAGAGCAAAGGAATCCTGAAAAACAATGAGCTGATGATGTGGATGGGATGTATGTTCTGCAGAGCTTTCCTCTCATCTTTCTGTTTGGGCTGAAACCAGCCAATGACACTGCCAGGGGGTGTTGGAACTATAGAATGTCACTCATAGGTCCAGTAATTTGAATTACATTACTGGACCTATGAGTGAATTTACAAATTTCTGGTTCTGATGCACAGGCAAGGATTTGCGTCATTTTCCCGTAGTGATGGTAAGAGCAGGATCTGTGTCCACAGGATGTGTACACTGATGTTCCATCTGCTCCTGTACTCACTGTCTTTGTGTTCGTGTGTGTATCCACGGCTAGTGCTCACTGCAGCTTCTAGTTACTATAGCAACAGACTCAATAGATATGTCATTTTCTGTATGTATGTATATATTTTTTTTTCTATGTATATATATATATATATATATATATATATATAAATAATACAATAATAATAAAATATAATATATATATATATATATATATATATATATATATATATATATATATATATATATATATTATATATATATATATATATATATATATATATTTGCGATATGTGCAGAAGGAAAAAAGTGTTAATAAAAGTGAGTGGGTAAGAAATGCTTATAAGTCTCCTCAGTGAAATGGACAGTGAACGTGACTCTCTCAGATTGAGGTCAGCCTTTGTTGTCTGGAATGAATTGGACATGAAAGGATGGTTAGTGGATGGTAGATCATGTGAAAGTGGTGGATTAGATGCAGTAACGGTGGGGGCAGTGTCCTGGAATGACTGCTACTGGTGCAAACAAAATGCTGAGAATTCAGTAGGGGTGTGCAAAATAATCGTCATGACGATGCATCGCGATTCTAATTTTCGCGATCTACTGCATTGATTCTGGACGCCAAGTATCGATTATTTAAAAAAAAGAAAAAAATGTTTTTATTTTTTTTATTTTATTTTATTTTTTTATGCCTTTAATGACAGGACACATGCAATTGATGCATTTCGCTTCAAGGGATGTTTGCAATATATGTATATATTTTTTATAGTTTTATAAAGCCTATGCACTTTTTTTGTCTGTACTGATCATCCCTATTTTGTTATTTTAAGTTTTATAAATCCTATGCACTTTTTGTGATGAGTGTGTCCAGTAATAGTAATATTTGTGTCCAGTAATATTTGTTTTAATGGCAATACCTTCAAAAGTTGTTTCAATAAATACAGTTATGAATTGATTTGCTTTGAGTTATGTATCAATTGAAGACAGTCAGCCACTGGTAATGGCTGTATTTTTTTTTTTTAAGTATGTTCAGTGAAAATATCGCAATGCATCGCGATGCATCGCAATAATTCAAGTATCGTGATGCATCGTGATAGAATCGCATCGTGGCCTGTGAATCGTGATTCGAATCGAATCGTGACTTCTTTGCCAATACCCACCCCTAGAATTCAGTTTGGGAGCAGATGGAGCTGTGTTGATATGATACAACTATGAAGGATGGATTTGGGTGGTCATAAAGATAGATTAGTATTATTTGGATAGACTGCAGCAACAGTAAACAAAGAAAAGTATGAGTTTGGCAGTGATCACTCAGTTGACTGCAGTAGGGCATTGTGGGAGGAGAGGAGGGTGGCAGGCTGAATCAGGAGAGATGCACTCGTTGATCCCTCTCTGCGTATGAAGAGAAGAGTGAGGGGTGGGGGTATTTAGAGTAGAGAGAAAGAAGAGGAGGGTGGAGACCAAATGGAGAGATGATGCACACATCTGTGCACTCAGCAGCAGCATTCCTATATGATCTTAAAAGGGATGTGATGTGATGAGACTGATCAAACTTCCTCTCACACATCTCATCTCCTTTCTATGGATTCACAAATGTATTATTGAACCGAATGATTCCTTATTAATCCCACAGAGAGAAATGATGATTGTTGTTGTTTATATGAAAAACCCACAGCTTTATCATGAGGGTGTTTACATCCAAACTGAATTAGGAATTACAAGTCTTCCACACAAAGATCCCTCTTATTCAGGGGCTTATATGCAGCATTTTTTCAATTCTCTCATAAATAGAAGACTTGACAACAGCAAATCCAGATGGTTTATAACAAGGTGAAAGCATTCATGAACATCAGGAGCAATAAGGATGAGTTAGAGTTATCTTCTGTCCTTATAGTATATTAAGTGAATATACACACCACTTTGACTTGTTGGCAGCGTCTCTCACTTTGTATTCGCAGGAATGATATTCAAACTTGTATCAGATATTATTCCTCCTCATTTTATCTTACCCTCCTTCCTCTCCTTCATTTTTCCTTCTCCAATTCTGTGTCATCCTGGTCTAAATCAAATGAATTGGTTTGCTTTTTTGCTTGTACTTAGGTCCAGATATTTCTGTATTTTTTCTTGCCCTTCCTGTTTTTGTTCCTGCTTGTCCTCTTTCTTCTTCTCTTCCTGTCGTTATCAGGGTGCTAATGTTGCTTTATTAATGTTAGACTCCCGGAATTATGAACAAAAGCTGATACAAACTTTTTTTGTGTTATTGATAGAATATTTTTGTCTTTTGTTTAGGTTTATGTAGAATTTGATGACCAGGAGTGGGAGAAAAGAGAATGGATGAAGATTTATGAAGATTTCCAGCTGTTTCTACTGGAGCACCAGCTGGTCTGGGCCAAAAGGACGGAGGGAGCAACAGGAGGAGTGGGATCAGGAGGCCTGCTGCAAGGAACCAAATCCAAACATGTACAGTGGCCTGCCCTGGTAAGACCTTTGCTTTCTATTCATTGGCCAGGATCAGTTGGCCACATGACAAGGCTGACTATGCTGTTAGACATGTGTCGGTTTCCAGTGTCGAGGTACAGCACGATTCAAAAAAGGTCCTGCTCTCAAAGCAGTGATGTTTTCCATCATGCTGTTGTTCCAGTAGCAACTGCTTCTTATGACCCTTCACAGGCCCTTAGCAGCTGATTTTCTTCCTAAATGAATTATTTGAATAGAATAGAGGTAGAAAAAATAAAAACACAGATAATATACTCTGAATATATAAATAGAATGTTCTAAAAGATAAGAATGTGATGTATAAATCTGATATATAATATCAATATGGTTTATATTAGCACATATCACATATGATATGAAGTAACTGTTCCAGTATTGGGAGTGTAGTGCTGAGGTACAGAGGTGCAGAGGTACGCAGAGGTACGCAGAGGTACGCAGAGGTACGCAGAGGTACGCAGAGGTACGCAGAGGTACGCAGAGGTGCACAGAGGTGCACAGAGGTGCACAGAGGTGCAGAGGTACACAGAGGTACGTAGAGGTACAGAGGTACGCAGAGGTGCAGAGGTACAGAGGTACGCAGGTATAGAGGTACACAGAGGTGCAGAGGTACACAGAGGTGCAGAGGTACGCAGAGGTACAGAATTACGCAGAGGTACAGAGGTACAGAGGTACACAGAGGTACGCAGGTAAAGAGGTGCACAGAGGTACACAGAGGTGCAGAGGTACAGAGGTACAGAGGTACGCAGAGGTACAGAGGTACGCAGAGGTGCAGAGGTACCCAGAGGTACAGAATTACGCAGAGGTACTCAGAGGTACAGAGGTGCAGAGGTACTCAGAGGTACAGAGGTGCAGAGGTACGCAGAGGTACAGAGGTACAGAGGTGCACAGAGGTACAGAGGTGCAGAGGTACGCAGAGGTACAGAGGTGCAGAGGTACTCAGAGGTACAGAGGTACAGCGGTGCAGAGGTACGCAGAGGTACAGAGGTGCAGAGGTGCAGAGGTACGCAGAGGTACAGAGGTATACAGAGGTGCAGAGGTACGCAGAGGTACAGAGGTACACAGAGGTGCAGAGGTACTCAGAGGTACAGAGGTACGCAGGTACAGAGGTACACAGAGGTGCAGAGGTACGCAGAGGTACAGAGGTACGCAGAGGTGCAGAGGTACGCAGAGGTACAGAGGTGCAAAGGTACGTAGAGGTACAGAATTACGCAGAGGTGCAGAGGTACAGAGGCGCACAGAGGTACGCAGAGGTGCACAGAGGTACGCAGAGGTGCACAGAGGTACGCAGAGGTGCAGAGGTACGCAGAGGTGTGCAGAGGTACACGGAGGTACAGAGGTACGCAGAGGTACGCAGGTACAGAGGTACGCAGAGGTACAGAGGTACACAGAGGTACAGAGGTGCAGAGGTGCAGAGGTATGCAGAGGTACAGAGGTGCAGAGGTACGCAGAGGTACAGAATTACGCAGAGGTGCACAGAGGTGCAGAGGTACGCAGAGGTACAGAGGTACGCAGAGGTGCAGAGGTACAGAGTTACAGAGGTACGCAGAGGTACAGAGGTACGCAGAGGTGCAGAGGTTAGCAGAGGTACACAGAGGTACAGAGGTACGCAGAGGTACAGAGGTACGCAGAGGTACAGAGGTACGCAGAGGTGCAGAGGTACGCAGAGGTGCAGAGGTACGCAGAGGTGCAGAGGTACGCAGAGGTACACAGAGGTGCAGAGGTACTCAGAGGTACAGAGGTACGCAGGTACAGAGGTACGCAGAGGTACAGAGGTACGCAGAGGTACAGAGGTACGCAGAGGTACAGAGGTACGCAGAGGTACGCAGAGGTACAGAGGTACGCAGAGGTGCAGAGGTACGCAGAGGTGCAGAGGTACGCAGAGGTGCAGAGGTACGCAGAGGTACAGAGGTACGCAGAGGTACAGAGGTACGCAGAGGTACAGAGGTGCAGAGGTACAGAGGTGCAGAGGTACTCAGAGGTACAGAGGTGCACAGAGGTACAGAGGTGCAGAGGTATGCAGAGGTACAGAGGTGCAGAGGTACACAGAGGTGCAGAGGTACTCAGAGGTACAGCGGTGCACAGAGGTGCAGAGGTACGCAGAGGTACAGAGGTGCGGAGGTGCAGAGGTACGCAGAGGTACAGAGGTACGCAGAGGTACAGAGGTGCAGAGGTACGCAGAGGTACAGAGGTACACAGAGGTGCAGAGGTACTCAGAGGTACAGAGGTACGCAGGCACAGAGGTACGCGGAGGTACAGAGGTACACAGAGGTGCAGAGGTAGGCAGAGGTGCAGAGGTACAGAGGTACGCAGAGGTACAGAGGTGTGCAGAGGTACAGAGGTGCAAAGGTACGTAGAGGTACAGAATTACGCAGAGGTGCAGAGGTACAGAGTTGCACAGAGGTACGCAGAGGTGCACAGAGGTACGCAGAGGTGCAGAGGTACGCAGAGGTGCAGAGGTACGCAGAGGTACACAGAGGTACAGAGGTACGCAGAGGTGCAGAGGTACGCAGAGGTGCAGAGGTACGCAGAGGTACACAGAGGTACAGAGGTACACAGAGGTGCAGAGGTACAGAGGTGCAGAGGTACAGAATTACGCAGAGGTACGCAGAGGTGCACAGAGGTGCAGAGGTACGCAGAGGTACAGAGGTATGCAGAGGTGCAGAGGTACAGAGTTACAGAGGTACGCAGAGGTACAGAGGTTAGCAGAGGTACAGAGGTACGCAGAGGTGCAGAGGTTAGCAGAGGTACAGAGGTACACAGAGGTACAGAGGTACACAGGTGTAGAGGTGCAGAGGTACAGAGGTACGCAGAGGTACAGAGGTACGCAGAGGTACAGAGGTACAGAGGTACAGAGGTACGCAGAGGTACAG
This sequence comes from Odontesthes bonariensis, assembly GCF_027942865.1. Lineage (NCBI taxonomy): Eukaryota > Metazoa > Chordata > Actinopteri > Atheriniformes > Atherinopsidae > Odontesthes > Odontesthes bonariensis. The sequence continues at coordinate 31,092,670 of NC_134528.1, read as the reverse complement.
AGGTACGCAGAGGTACAGAGGTACGCAGAGGTGCAGAGGTACGCAGAGGTACAGAGGTACGCAGAGGTACAGAGGTGCAGAGGTACGCAGAGGTGCAGAGGTACGCAGAGGTACAGAGGTACGCAGAGGTACAGAGGTGCAGAGGTACGCAGAGGTACAGAATTACGCAGAGGTACGCAGAGGTGCAGAGGTACGCAGAGGTGCAGAGGTACAGAGGTACGCAGAGGTACAGAGGTACGCAGAGGTGCAGAGGTGCAGAGTTACAGAGGTACGCAGAGGTGCAGAGGTTAACAGAGGTACAGAGGTACGCAGAGGTGCAGAGGTTATCAGAGGTACAGAGGTACACAGAGGTACAGAGCTACACAGGTGTAGAGGTGCAGAGGTACGCAGAAGTACGCAGAGGTACGCAGAGGTACAGAGGTACAGAGGTACTTAGAGGTGCAGAGGTACAGAGGTATGCAGAGGTACAGAGGTACACAGGTGTAAAGGTGCAGAGGTACAGAGGTACGCAGAGGTACACAGAGGTACGCAGCGTTACAGAGGTACGCAGAGGTGCAGAGGTACGCAGAGGTGCAGAGGTACACAGAGGTACACAGAGGTGCAGAGGTACGCAGAGGTACAGAGGTACGCAGAGGTGCAGAGGTACAGAGGTACGCAGAGGTACGCAGAGGTGCAGAGGTACGCAGAGGTACAGAGGTACGCAGAGGTACAGAGGTACGCAGAGGTACAGAGGTACGCAGAGGTACAGAGGTGCAGAGGTACGCAGAGGTACAGAGGTGCAGAGGTACGCAGAGGTACAGAGGTGCAGAGGTACGCAGAGGTACGCAGAGGTACAGAATTACGCAGAGGTACGCAGAGGTACGCAGAGGTGCAGAGGTGCACAGAGGTGCAGAGGTACAGAGGTACGCAGAGGTACAGAGGTACACAGAGGTACAGAGGTACACAGAGGTACAGAGGTACACAGGTGTAGAGGTGCAGAGGTACAGAGGTACGCAGAGGTACAGAGGTACGCAGAGGTGCAGAGGTACGCAGTGGTACAGAGGTACACAGAGGTGCAGAGGTGCAGAGGTACGCAGAGGTACAGAGGTGCAGAGGTACGCAGAGGTACAGAATTACGCAGAGGTACGCAGAGGTGCACAGAGGTGCAGAGGTACGCAGAGGTACAGAGGTACGCAGAGGTGCAGAGGTACAGAGTTACAGAGGTACGCAGAGGTGCAGAGGTTAGCAGAGGTACAGAGGTACGCAGCGGTGCAGAGGTTAGCAGAGGTACAGAGGTACACAGAGGTACACAGAGGTACACAGGTGTAGAGGTGCAGAGGTACAGAGGTACGCAGAGGTAAAGAGGTACGCAGAGGTACAGAGGTACGCAGAGGTACAGAGGTACGCAGAGGTGCAGAGGTACGCAGAGGTGCAGAGGTGCAGAGTTACAGAGGTACGCAGAGGTGCAGAGGTTAACAGAGGTACGCAGAGGTGCAGAGGTTATCAGAGGTACAGAGGTACACAGAGGTACAGAGCTACACAGGTGTAGAGGTGCAGAGGTACAGAGGTATGCAGAGGTACGCAGAGGTACAGAGGTACGCAGAGGTGCAGAGGTACGCAGAAGTACGCAGAGGTACAGAGGTACAGAGGTACTTAGAGGTGCAGAGGTACAGAGGTATGCAGAGGTACAGAGGTACACAGGTGTAAAGGTGCAGAGGTACAGAGGTACGCAGAGGTACACAGAGGTACGCAGCGTTACAGAGGTACGCAGAGGTGCAGAGGTACGCAGAGGTGCAGAGGTACACAGAGGTACACAGAGGTGCAGAGGTACGCAGAGGTACAGAGGTACGCAGAGGTGCAGAGGTACAGAGGTACGCAGAGGTACGCAGAGGTGCAGAGGTACGCAGAGGTACAGAGGTACGCAGAGGTACAGAGGTACGCAGAGGTACAGAGGTACGCAGAGGTACAGAGGTACGCAGAGGTACAGAGGTGCAGAGGTACGCAGAGGTACAGAGGTGCAGAGGTACGCAGAGGTACAGAGGTGCAGAGGTACGCAGAGGTACAGAATTACGCAGAGGTACGCAGAGGTACGCAGAGGTGCAGAGGTGCACAGAGGTGCAGAGGTACAGAGGTACGCAGAGGTGCAGAGTTGCAGAGGTTAGCAGAGGTGCAGAGGTTAGCAGAGGTGCAGAGGTTAGCAGAGGTACAGAGGTACACAGAGGTACAGAGGTACACAGAGGTACAGAGGTACACAGGTGTAGAGGTGCAGAGGTACAGAGGTACGCAGAGGTACAGAGGTACGCAGAGGTACAGAGGTACGCAGAGGTGCAGAGGTACGCAGTGGTACAGAGGTACACAGAGGTGCAGAGGTGCAGAGGTACGCAGAGGTGCACAGAGGTGCAGAGGTACGCAGAGGTACAGAGGTACGCAGAGGTGCAGAGGTACAGAGTTACAGAGGTACGCAGAGGTGCAGAGGTGCAGAGGTTAGCAGAGGTACAGAGGTACGCAGCGGTGCAGAGGTTAGCAGAGGTACAGAGGTACACAGAGGTACACAGAGGTACACAGGTGTAGAGGTGCAGAGGTACAGAGGTACGCAGAGGTACGCAGAGGTACAGAGGTACGCAGAGGTACAGAGGTACGCAGAGGTGCAGAGGTACGCAGAGGTGCAGAGGTACGCAGAGGTGCAGAGGTACTCAGAGGTACACAGAGGTGCAGAGGTACTCAGAGGTACGCAGAGGTGCAGAGGTACGCAGAGGTACAGAGGGGTGCAGAGGTACGCAGAGGTACAGAGGTACAGAGGTGCAGAGGTACGCAGAGGTACGCAGAGGTACGCAGAGGTACGCAGAGGTACAGAGGTACAGAATTACGCAGAGGTACGCAGAGGTGCACAGAGGTGCAGAGGTACGCAGAGGTGCAGAGGTACAGAGGTACGCAGAGGTACAGAGGTACGCAGAGGTGCAGAGTTACAGAGGTACGCAGAGGTGCAGAGGTTAACAGTGGTACAGAGGTTAGCAGTGGTACAGAGGTACGCAGAGGTACAGAGGTATGCAGAGGTACGCAGAAGTACGCAGAGGTACAGAGGTACAGAGGTACGCAGAGGTGCAGAGGTACGCAGAGGTGCAGAGGTACGCAGAGGTGCAGAGGTACGCAGAGCTACAGAGGTACGCAGAGGTACAGAGGTACACAGGTGTAAAGGTACAGAGGTACGCAGAGGTACAGAGGTACGCAGAGGTGCAGAGGTACACAGAGGTACACAGAGGTACACAGAGGTGCAGAGGTACGCAGAGGTGCAGAGGTACGCAGAGCTACAGAGGTACGCAGAGGTACAGAGGTACACAGGTGTAAAGGTACAGAGGTACGCAGCGGTACAGAGGTACGCAGAGGTGCAGAGGTACACAGAGGTACACAGAGGTACACAGAGGTGCAGAGGTACGCAGAGGTGCAGAGGTACACAGAGGTACACAGAGGTGCAGAGGTACGCAGAGGTGCAGAGGTACACAGAGGTACACAGAGGTACACAGAGGTACAGAGGTACGCAGAGGTACAGAGGTACAGAGGTGCAGAGGTGCAGAGGTACAGAGGTACGCAGAGGTACAGAGGTACGCAGAGGTACGCAGAGGTACACAGAGGTACAGAGGTACGCAGAGGTACAGATTTACAGAGGTACAGAGGTACGCAGAGGTGCAGAGGTACGCAGAGGTACACAGAGGTACGCAGAGGTACAGATTTACAGAGGTACAGAGGTACGCAGAGGTGCAGAGGTACGCAGAGGTACACAGAGGTGCAGAGGTACTCAGAGGTACAGAGGTCCGCAGGTACAGAGGTACACAGAGGTGCAGAGGTACGCAGAGGTGCAGAGATGTAGAGGTACAGAGGTACGCAGAGGTACAGAGGTACGCAGAGGTGCAGAGGTACGCAGAGGTGCAGAGGTACGCAGAGGTGCAGAGGTACGCAGAGGTGCAGAGGTACGCAGAGGTACAGAGGTACGCAGAGGTACAGAGGTGCAGAGGTACAGAATTACGCAGAGGTGCAGAGGTGCACAGAGGTGCAGAGGTACGCAGAGGTGCAGAGGTACAGAGGTACGCAGAGGTACAGAGGTACGCAGAGGTGCAGAGTTACAGAGGTACGCAGAGGTGCAGAGGTTAGCAGAGGTACAGATGTACGCAGAGATGCAGAGGTACGCAGAGGTACGCAGAGGTACACAGAGGTACGCAGCGGTACAGAGGTACGCAGCGGTGCAGAGGTACACAGAGGTGCAGAGGTACACAAAGGTACACAGAGGTGCAGAGGTACACAGTGGTGCAGAGGTACGCAGAGGTACGCAGAGGTACAGAGGTGCAGAGGTGCAGAGGTACAGAGGTACGCAGAGGTACAGAGGTACTGAGGTACACAGAGGTACGCAGAGGTACAGAGGTACAGGGGTACACAGAGGTACGCAGAGGTACAGAGGTACGCAGAGGTACAGAGGGACGCAGAGGTACAGGGGTACAGAGGTACAGAGGTACAGGGGTATAGGGGTACAGGGGTACACAGAGGTACAGAGGTACGCAGAGGTACAGTGGTATAGGGGTACAGTGGTACAGTTGTACAGAGGTACAGGGGTACAGAGGTACAGGATTACAGGGGTATACAGAGGTACGCAGAGGTACAGGGGTACAGAGGTACAGTGGTACAGAAGTACAGAGGTACAGAAGTACAGAGGTACAGGGGTACAGGGGTACAGAAGTACAGAGGTACAGGGGTACAGGGTACACAGGTGCAGAAGGCGGTAGATTTAGTCCAGCTCTTGCACAGTGGCTCTGACAGAGGCTGATGGGTTATACAGTCTGATTGCAGTTGGTAGGAACAACTTCCTGTATCGTTCCTTGGAGCAGCAGGGTTGAATGACTTTGTTTCTGAAGCTGCTCTTTAGTTTGTCCAGTGTTTTGTTGAGGGGTTGAGAGGGAGAGAGGGATTGTCCATGATTGCCAGCAGTTTTGCCAGCATTTTGACCTCCACCGCCTCCTCCAGGGTGACGAGCTTAGAGCCAACAACAGACTCTGATTTCCTGATTAGTTTGTTGGTTTAGTTTGGAGAGGAGAGCTGAAACACGAGTATTCTGAACTAGAGTTAGTAATTGATTTGTTCTGAGCTCCTGAGGCTTTAGAAAAACTTGAATCAGCTGATAATGTCAGCGCCACATGAAACAACATGGCCTCTAGTTTAATTGATCTAAAACAAGCCTACATCCAACAGTTGGGGGGCCTCTTTTAAACAGGAATCTTAATCTTAAGACAGACGTGTTCATGAACATGAATTTGAGCATGGCTTATCATATGGATACAGACAGCATCACTGAATCTGTTTCTCTGTGGATATATTTTGTGTCTCTGACAATATACATCCAGCACTTATTCTCCTGACATGACTGAAACAACTCTAACCAATATCATTGGTACCATATGGTACCATTGAGAGTTGATGGGAGCCAACACACAGCATTGTGTAACAGTGACAGTGGTGCATTCAGTGTCATCACGGCACACTTATTTCAAAGGCGCGTGTGTGTGTTTGTATGTTTTCTTTTTGCTGGAGTACTTGTGACCTTGGTGACCCGGTGGTTGGGGAGTCTAACCCTAACCCGGCCAGGCTTTCTTTGTGTTTGCTGCTCCCATCCATCCATCCATCCATCCATCCATCCATTATCTTCCGCTGGTCCGGGGATCGGGTCGCGGGGGCAGCAGCTTGAGCAAAGAGACCCAGACGTCCCTGTCCCCGGCCACTTCCTCCAGCTCTTCTGGGGGGACCCCGAGGCGTTCCCAGGCCAGCCGAGAGACATAGTCTCTCCAACGTGTCCTGGGTCTTCCCCGGGGCCTCCTCCCAGTGGGACGGGCCCGGAACACCTCACCGGGGAGGCGTCCAGGAGGCATTCTCACCAGATGCCCGAGCCACCTCATCTGACTCCTCTCGATGCGGAGGAGCAGCGGTTCTACTCCGAGCCCCTCCCGGATGACCGAGCTTCTCACCCTATCTCTAAGGGAGAGCCCAGACACCCTGCGGAGGAAACTCATTTCGGCCGCTTGTATTCGCGATCTCGTTCTTTCGGTCACTACCCACAGCTCGTGACCATAGGTGAGGGTAGGAACATAGATTGACCGGTAAATCGAGAGCTTCGCCTTCTGGCTCAGCTCCTTCTTCACCACGACGGGCCGGTGCAGAGCCCGCATCACTGCAGACGCCGCACCAATCCGTCTGTCAATCTCCTGCTCCATTCGTCCCTCACTCGTGAACAAGACCCCGAGATACTTGAACTCCTCCACTTGGGGAAGGATCTCATTCCCGACCCGAAGAGAGCATTCCACCCTTTTCCGGCTGAAGACCATGGTCTCATGTTTGCTGCTCCCATAAAACCTAAAGCTCCACCCAGGCATTTGCTATCATGTTATCATGTTGTATCACAGACTGCTTTACACTTTGTCATCAAGAGAAGGAGAAGTTTGAGTCTTTATCATTACAGAAAAAACACAGTTGCTGCAATTATGACAAAGGAGAAATTTGTTCTGCTGAATTCATATCTGCCTTCCTTTTATGTCAGGACAGCTGCTCATTAAGCTTTAGTACATACCTGTCACTGTTGCATGATAACTTGGAAATCATGCAAGTCGTTGACCAAACTAAAGCAAAACATTGTTGAATATTCTTTAATATGTAGGTCCAGACTCATTTATTTCCTAATCTGTGTTTAATCCTATATCAGCAGTTTTTTTTGTTGCAAATTTGCATTTTGCATCCCGAACTGAGAGCATCGTTTCCATCATAACATGAGCCACACTGCAAAGCTTCTTTTATGTGGAGCTCAACGGGTCTGGATATTTAAAGTATTCCCTCAGCTGAGAATCTAAATAGCCACTTGTTAAGTTTGTTCTGGACAAAACAGATTTTTTATTAAGATAGAAATCCATGGCTGATCAAATGTTTAATGAATAAAATGCTGAAAATTTGTCACTGAATCAACATTGTATTGTGGTTCAGTTTGGTGATTAAAATGCCAGTCAGCTTCTAAACGTTAAGCACTTGTTGACTGTTAGGATGACAATTTAAATGCGGATTTTCTGTCAGTTATTTGATGTTTATTTAACGTCTCTTATGCACTTTTATTTTTGTTACAGTGTCAGACATTACCTTGAAGTACCTCCACCTGATGACATTTAAATGTGCATGTGTTCTATGATATAGTGTCCCACACAACACTACGTTTTTGTTACTTTTAGTAATGATGCTCAATTTTTATAGTGTTGAAGAAATAGCATAGAAAATACTTTATTCATCCCCCGTGGGGGAAATTCAAATAGTCATGTAGCTCAATTAACATATTTACAATGATTGTATATTAGAACAAAATAATAATAATAATGATAAATGTGAGAAGAACATGTCAGCAGTCACTTTTAAAAAGCCTCATGGCTGTGGGACCAAAGGACCTCCTGAACCTCTCTGTCCTGCCAGGATGCTGTTGTTCACCATCATAGAATCTAACTTCCTCCTCGTCCATAGCACTGAGAAGGTCCAGCTCCCTGCCCATCACAGAACCAGCCCACAGTTTCTGTCTGTAGTGCCACTCCCCCAGCAGCCAACAGCACAGAACAGTGCACTCTCAATGACAGAGTGATAAAACATGTGTTGATCGTGATCATATGTAGATCACCCTTTTGGATATGCTCTGACAAAGATCTTCTTATTTCTTCATACATCTGTGGTTGTGGACATTAATTAGAATTTGTCTTGACGAACATCATACTGTCAGATACGGCATGTTCCTTGTTGTTTGAGCCAGCTAAATCAACAATGAAGCTTTGGATTATGGTGTAGTATTGTAGACATGTATATTTTCATACAGACAAGTTGGTAGATAACTAGCGGGTGACGAATAGGGTTGTTAAAAGAAATGGATACTCTGATACTAAAAATTAGTATGTAATTAGGCATTCATTTGCAGTTGTATGGATGATTACATCTTCACCATCATCACAGAACAGACACACAGCTCCTCCCCTCATTTTCAGCTGAACACTGTTGACTTAGAGCACAGAGCTGCTGCTGTCTTCAGCATGAAACTAATTACACAGTTTTTTATTGTCCTAAGAGCCTCAGTCTGCGAACACTAAGTCTCATTTTGCTACCATTTTTGGAATGACTTGGAAATGAGCTCAGTGTTGCTTTTATTTAAAAAAAATTCTGTCAGGAAGGTGCGAGAATTTGTACATGTGTCTTGTGTGAGAGAGTCAGCAACATGTGACATGTGAAACACAACAGTCCTGAAGTAATGATAAGGTATAAGATAAAGGGATAATTAGTTGGCTGAGTTGACCACAAATTTGCAAAAACTCAGATGCAGTGAACAGCAGAAGATCTGTCTGCAGAATTTTAAAGGAAGGAATAAACAGATCAGTCTGTAGAAGAGAATAAGATTCATATCAGAACAACCACACTGTAAAGGAAGAGCTGCCATTCATATATTATGGAGTTTAACTGAAATGTTGAACTCAGAAATGAAGCAATATGTGTGTACCTCAGTTGAATGCAACTCAACATTAATGTTAATTTAACTTTAACATCATTCCTGATGAGTTTAAACTGAAATTTGCTGTTTTTTCTTAAAGGATAAGATTATATATTTATTTATTTGGCCTCTGTGTATAAAAGAAATCAGTCTGTTTAACTTAATGATTTTTTTTCTTGTGAAGTAGTACTTTACTCTGACATATTCCTAAAAAAGGAAATTTGGTGTTTTTCTTGAATTGTCTCTTTCTGACTAAATAAATGATCAGTAATGCAGTAAAATGAAAACATAAATAAATGCACGAAAAATAAGTCCCATTTATTGTAAACATTTTAGATCTCGAGTCTGCATGTTCTCCCCGTGTATGCGTGGGTTCTCTCCGGGTGCTCTGGCTTCCTCACACCATCCAGAAACATGCATGGTGACTCTAAAATGTCCGTAGGAGTGAGTGTGAGTGTGGTTGTTTGTCTCTGTGTGGTCCAGTGATGGACTGGCCACCTGTCCAGGGTGTACCCCGCCTCTTGCCCAATGGCCGCTGGTATAGACTCCAGCCCCTTCCCCCCCACGACCCGACAGTTGGATTAAGCGGTATAGAAAATGGATGAATGGATGGATTTTAGATGTCATTTTTTCCATCCTTGGCATGGTATTGAATATGGTGTTGACTATATTTTGACTATATATGACTAGTAGTGAATAGATCATAAAACAACAGTCAGATTTTCTTGTTTCTTGTTCTCAAAACTAAATATACACTCACACTTAGACAACACAAAAAGGGCTTTTCCCATTTTCCGTTTACATTCACATAGGGTCAGGTTGGGAAAATATTTTCCTCCATGTACAGATGCAAAACACAACCGGAGCAACAGAAGTTCTGTAGCCACAGCAGGTCAAATAACTGATTGTCCCAACACCTTTTCATAACCATCCAAAAGCTGTCATATTTTATCTTCCCTTTCCTGCCGGATAGTTCAGTGTGTAACTTTCTAACAGCACCGACAGGTGATATCATCATAGTTGTCTTCCCCTCAATGTGCAGGCAAAGCTGCTCACTGCAACTGCTTTATACTCGATGTTGTTCCAACAGCTATAGGTCGTATCAAGTCATGTCAAAAACCGGGGACTTTGGTAGCTCACTCTGTATTGGATTATGTTGTAGGAACATATTCTAATAGCTCCGTTCTTCAGCAGAGTTGGAGGGTAATTGTGCACTTACATGTAATCGTTGCAAGGATGGCGCTGGAAATATCTTGCTGGCATCTCCTATTGCCGTCTCAACAAAGAAGAATTCTGTCACAATCCATGGTCAGTGGGGAAGGAGGAGAAGGACCCAAATACAGGACTAAAAGATGGGAGGCACACATCTCAAGAAAACTGAGACTTCACAAAAGATGCTGCCAAGGCAGGGAAGTAAGAAAGTTGTAAACTCAAATACCACAAGAAACTTAATTTGGATGAAAACACATGCCAGGCTTCCAAGGGGGAAGCTATTACAAGAATCTGGTGTTGAACAATGAAAACCAAGAAACATATATTGGGAGGGATGAGCTGATGAATGAATGCAAGTGAGTAACTGGGGAATAGAAAACAGGTGGTAACATTACAATCTGATGAAAGAAAGGACAAATGAGGACCTCTACAGGCAATGAAAAAAAGCATCAGAGAAAACCAGTGAACTAAAGCAAGTGAACTGTCAAGAAACCAGAACCAAAAAAAAGAAGAAAAAAAAGGCTCCACTAAAAAAACAAGAATAAAAGCAGATATAAACAGGAACCTAATATAGGCAACCAAAAACCAAATGAAAAAAAAAAACTGAAATATAAATCAAAACATCATTTGAAGAATCCAAAAGACAACAAACCAAAACCCACAGACCATGAAAGCACCACCCCCGCTCATCAAGGGATGGCTCCAAAACATCCCAATAAAATGTAACTCTAAGCCAAGATGGGCGATTGGAGGAGTTTTGAGGTCTTTGAAAGTGATTGTGAGGACAGGCAGATAAGAGAAGCCACTCTGGGGGCTAGCTCAGAGGCCGCTTCTTAGGGCGGTCCGGAGGAAGGACAGCCAAGAGAAGCTGCCATGGAGGGCAGCCTGGAGGCCGGCATGTACGGCAAAGCTTAGAGACTGAACCCTCCAGGGGACTGCCAGGACACAGGTATGTTAGAATAGCAAGGCAGACTGGGGTGGGTTCTTGTAAACCCCAGGTCTGGGATAGGATTGGGGTTTGACGTGATACCTACAGGTTCCAAGGCAGAAACAAGAGCTGGGAAGGCAGGAACTGTGACTGGAGTGACACCTGCAGGCTCGGAAGCAGGGACAGGAACTAGGATTGGAGGGATGCCTGCAAGAGCAGGGACTGATTGGATGCCCTCAGGCTCTAAAAGAGGAACAGGAAAAAGGGAATGGAGGGGCACCTGCAGACTTGGAGACAAGAATTGGAGATGTTGGGACAACAGCCGGTCCTCATGGGAAAGTCGAGCTGAGGCGGACCCATGAACCTGAGGCGGACCCTACTGGGACCCCTCGGGGACTAGGTGCCAAGGCGGACCCTCCTGGATACCCTTGGAGACGTAGTGCCAAGGGCGCTGACAGACCCAGGAACTGGCAGATGGTGCTCCAATCCATGCGTGGTGATGTTAAACCCCCATGCAGGAACAGGTGCAAGGGCATCTGTTGCCCCAGGCCAGTGAAAGGAACAGGGACTGGGCTTGGTGGGCTGTCATGAGGCGCATTCCCACTGTAGGAACCTTTGGCAGTTCCTATAATCTTTTCAGGAACGGGGCCATTTTTTCCCGGATTCGCACATACAGGAACTAGGGACCACGGCCCTCAGTTCCTGGAACCATTTCAGCTCCTTCTCCTCAGCTGGGTCTGTTCTGGGTTCTATAGGAACACATCTGACGGAGGTGTTTGGTGGTCGGTAGCTCCGCCCCTTGTCAGATTTCCTCTTCTTCATGTTCCTAATCTGCTCAATGCAAACAGTAGAATAACGGCTGAAATGTTTCCTCATACGACACGGACACAACCTTGGCGTGTTTAATAAGTTAAACCTCCACGTGGTCTCCTTTGTCTGCAGCGCTCTGCTCTCCTTCCTTCATGAAACCAAGAAGTATGGCCTGCGCTCCATCCTTCGTCTCCTGACTCTCTCTGTGAGCTCTTCCAGCCTCCATGTTAGACGCCCCATGTGATCGTCCATGATTAATATCACCATCATGCAGACCATGAACACGGTGGCCTCCCCGCTCTCCATGTTAGCTTCTTTGTGGTGTTTCTTCTTCTCTGCTTACTTTTTGCTGGTTTTGTTTTGTTTGAAATATGCAAAACTCAAGACTGACAAACTGAAACTCGGAGAAAACATGATTGGCTGATAAGAGCTAAGCTATGAAAGATCTGGTGTTGAACAATAAAATACCAAAAAACATATGCACTGTTAGGGATGGTTGGATGAATGAATGCAGGTGAGTAAATGTGTGCATGTGTAAATGGGATTCACTGTATTTACTATGTAACTGTGGAGTGCACAGTGCCATCTGGTGCACTCATGAAAGATGAGAATTAAAAGGCTTCCACACACATACTTTTATTCTGATTGGTTCTACTCTACTTGGTCATCTTACTGCCCCCTGCTGCTGTTGTTATAGCAGCAACATCAAAGCCTGAAGAACTGGTGTGCTTTTGTGAGAGGTATTCATGCCGTTTCATGTTGCTTCCCAGCACTGCTGTCAGCAGTGAATGACAACTAGTCTTACAGTGTAGACCAGCTAAACCAAGACCAGTTACCCTGCACAATATGTTTGCATTTATGAATTAACACACAATGATAAAATGAAAGGTATTACAGAGGTGAGTTTTAGGTCTAAGAGAATTTCTTTGTTTCTCAAATTACTAAGGAGCTGTAATGAACTTAGCCATCTTTATACTGGGTTACCCTCAAAACACACAAGCACTAGGATTTGACTGGGTCAAAAGTTCAGCCAACCTATATATATAGCAACTAAAAATTTAGTTATTTGATAAGCATGTCTTTCACTGAAGGGGAGATATGCATTACTTGGTCCTAACTCTGCTTTCACTTCTCTTCTCTGTGGTTCTGCTATGTTTGCTGCTGATATTAACTTTTTATACATCAGCTACACTTTTGTGTTTGCTTTATAGAATAGAATAGAAATAGAAAAATACTTTATTCATCCCCCAATAGCTCAATTCTTTTTTTTTTTTTTTTAATTTTTGTTGCCTCGTCTCCCTCTTGACCCCCTGGCGGTGGAGTTGGCTGGCTGTTTGCTGCTGCTGCTTAAGATTGTCTGTTCTCTGTTTTCATTAAAGGCCAGCTTTTGAAATCTTGGATCGTGCATGGTGGTTTCTGAGGTGGTGGAAGCTTGTGTCCACGTTTCTTTCCCTGTAGTTGCTATGGTCTGCCTCCTGCAGCGGTCTGCCTCCTGCAGAGGTCTGCCTCCTGCAGCGCTCTGCCTCCTGGAGCGCTCTGCCTCCTAGAGCGCTCTGCCTCCTGCAGCGGTCTGCCTCCTGCAGCGGTCTGCCTCCTGCAGCGGTCTGCCTCCTGCAGCGGTCTGCCTCCTGCAGAGGTCTGCCTCCTGCAGCGGTCTGCCTCCTGCAGAGGTCTGCCTCCTGCAGCAGTCTGCCTCCTGCAGAGGTCTGCCTCCTGCAGCGGTCTGCCTCCTGCAGCAGTCTGCCTCCTGCAGAGGTCTGCCTCCTGCAGCGGTCTGCCTCCTGCAGAGGTCTGCCTCCTGCAGCGGTCTGCCTCCTGCAGAGGTCTGCCTCCTGCAGCGCTCTGCCTCCTGGAGCGCTCTGCCTCCTAGAGCGCTCTGCCTCCTGCAGCGGTCTGCCTCCTGCAGCGGTCTGCCTCCTGCAGAGGTCTGCCTCCTGCAGCGCTCTGCCTCCTGCAGCGCTCTGCCTCCTGCAGCGCTCTGCCTCCTGCAGAGGTCTGCCTCCTGCAGAGGTCTGCTTCCTGCAGCGCTCTGCCTCCTGCAGAGGTCTGCCTCCTGCAGAGGTCTGCCTCCTGGAGCGCTCTGCCTCCTGCAGAGGTCTGCCTCCTGCAGAGGTCTGCTTCCTGCAGCGCTCTGCCTCCTGCAGAGGTCTGCCTCCTGCAGAGGTCTGCCTCCTGCAGCGCTCTGCCTCCTGCAGCGCTCTGCCTCCTGCAGCGGTCTGCCTCCTGCAGAGGTCTGCCTCCTGCAGAGGTCTGCCTCCTGCAGCGCTCTGCCTCCTGCAGCGCTCTGCCTCCTGCAGCGGTCTGCCTCCTGCAGAGGTCTGCCTCCTGCAGCGGTCTGCCTCCTGCAGAGGTCTGCCTCCTTCAGCGGTCTGCCTCCTGCAGCGGTCTGCGGTCTGCCTCCTGCAGAGGTCTGCCTCCTGCAGCGCTCTGCCTCCTGCAGCGCTCTGCCTCCTGCAGAGGTTTGCCTCCTGCAGAGGTCTGCCTCCTGCAGCGGTCTGCCTCCTGCAGCGGTCTGCGGTCTGCCTCCTGCAGCGGTCTGCGGTCTGCCTCCTGCAGAGGTCTGCCTCCTGCAGAGGTCTGCCTCCTGCAGCGGTCTGCCTCCTGCAGAGGTCTGCCTCCTGCAGCGCTCTGCCTCCTGCAGCGCTCTGCCTCCTGCAGCGCTCTGCCTCCTGCAGAGGTTTGCCTCCTGCAGAGGTCTGCCTCCTGCAGCGGTCTGCCTCCTGCAGCGGTCTGCGGTCTGCCTCCTGCAGCGGTCTGCGGTCTGCCTCCTGCAGAGGTCTGCCTCCTGCAGAGGTCTGCCTCCTGCAGCGGTCTGCCTCCTGCAGAGGTCTGCCTCCTGCAGCGGTCTGCCTCCTGCAGAGGTCTGCCTCCTGCAGCGCTCTGCCTCCTGCAGAGGTTTGCCTCCTGCAGAGGTCTGCCTCCTGCAGCGGTCTGCCTCCTGCAGCGCTCTGCCTCCTGCAGCGCTCTGCCTCCTGCAGCGCTCTGCCTCCTGCAGCGCTCTGCCTCCTGCAGCGGTCTGCCTCCTGCAGAGGTCTGCCTCCTGCAGAGGTCTGCCTCCTGCAGCGCTCTGCCTCCTGCAGCGCTCTGCCTCCTGCAGCGGTCTGCCTCCTGCAGAGGTCTGCGGTCTGCCTCCTGCAGAGGTCTGCCTCCTGCAGCGGTCTGCCTCCTGCAGCGGTCTGCCTCCTGCAGAGGTCTGCCTCCTGCAGCGCTCTGCCTCCTGCAGCGCTCTGCCTCCTGCAGCGCTCTGCCTCCTGCAGAGGTCTGCCTCCTGCAGAGGTCTGCCTCCTGCAGAGGTCTTCCTCCTGCAGCGCTCTGCCTCCTGCAGCGCTCTGCCTCCTGCAGCGGTCTGCCTCCTGCAGCGCTCTGCCTCCTGCAGAGGTCTGCCTCCTGCAGCGGTCTGCCTCCTGCAGAGGTCTGCCTTCTGCAGCGCTCTGCCTCCTTCAGCGGTCTGCCTCCTTCAGCGGTCTGCCTCCTGCAGAGGTCTGCCTCCTGCAGAGGTCTGCCTCCTGCAGCGCTCTGCCTCCTGCAGAGGTCTTCCTCCTGCAGCGCTCTGCCTCCTGCAGAGGTCTGCCTCCTGCAGCGCTCTGCCTCCTGCATAGGTCTGCCTCCTGCAGAAGTCTGCCTCCTGCAGAGGTCTGCCTCCTGCAGCGGTCTGCCTCCTGCAGCGGTCTGCCTCCTGCAGCGGTCTTCCTCCTGCAGCGCTCTGCCTCCTGCAGCGGTCTGCCTCCTGCAGAGGTCTGCCTCCTGCAGCGCTCTGCCTCCTGCAGCGGTCTGCCTCCTGCAGAGGTCTGCCTCCTGCAGAGGTCTGCCTCCTGCAGCGCTCTGCCTCCTGCAGCGCTCTGCCTCCTGCAGCGCTCTGCCTCCTGCAGAGGTCTGCCTCCTGCAGCGGTCTGCCTCCTGCAGAGGTCTACCTCCTGCAGCGCTCTGCCTCCTGCAGCGGTCTGCCTCCTGCAGAGGTCTGCCTCCTGCAGCGCTCTGCCTCCTGCAGCGCTCTGCCTCCTGCAGAGGTCTGCCTCCTGCAGCGCTCTGCCTCCTGCAGCGCTCTGCCTCCTGCAGCGGTCTGCCTCCTGCAGAGGTCTGCCTCCTGCAGCGGTCTGCCTCCTGCAGCGGTCTGCCTCCTGCAGCAGTCTGCCTCCTGCAGAGGTCTGCTTCCTGCAGCGCTCTGCCTCCTGCAGCGCTCTGCCTCCTGCAGAGGTCTGCCTCCTTCAGAGGTCTGCCTCCTGCAGAGGTCTGCCTCCTGCAGAGGTCTGCCTCCTGCAGCGGTCTGCCTCCTGCAGCGGTCTGCCTCCTGCAGCGGTCTGCCTCCTGCAGAGGTCTGCCTCCTGCAGCGGTCTGCCTCCTGCAGCGGTCTGCCTCCTGCAGCAGTCTGCCTCCTGCAGAGGTCTGCCTCCTGCAGCGGTCTGCCTCCTGCAGAGGTCTGCCTCCTGCAGAGGTCTGCCTCCTTCAGCGGTCTGCCTCCTGCAGCGGTCTGCCTCCTGCAGCGGTCTGCGGTCTGCCTCCTGCAGAGGTCTGCCTCCTGCAGCGGTCTGCCTCCTGCAGCGGTCTGCCTCCTGCAGAGGTCTGCCTCCTGCAGCGCTCTGCCTCCTGCAGCGCTCTGCCTCCTGCAGAGGTCTGCCTCCTGCAGAGGTCTGCCTCCTGCAGAGGTCTGCTTCCTGCAGCGCTCTGCCTCCTGCAGAGGTCTGCCTCCTGCAGAGGTCTGCCTCCTGCAGCGCTCTGCCTCCTGCAGCGCTCTGCCTCCTGCAGCGCTCTGCCTCCTGCAGCGGTCTTCCTCCTGCAGCGCTCTGCCTCCTGCAGCGCTCTGCCTCCTGCAGCGCTCTGCCTCCTGCAGCGCTCTGCCTCCTGCAGCGGTCTGCCTCCTGCAGCGGTCTGCCTCCTGCAGCGGTCTGCCTCCTGCAGCGCTCTGCCTCCTGCAGCGGTCTGCCTCCTGCAGCGCTCTGCCTCCTGCAGCGCTGTGCGGTCTGCCTCCTGCAGCGGTCTGCCTCCTGCAGAGGTCTGCCTCCTGCAGAGGTCTGCCTCCTGCAGCGCTCTGCCTCCTGCAGCGGTCTGCCTCCTGCAGCGCTCTGCCTCCTGCAGCGCTGTGCGGTCTGCCTCCTTCAGAGGTCTGCCTCCTGCAGAGGTCTGCCTCCTGCAGAGGTCTGCCTCCTGCAGCGGTCTGCCTCCTGCAGCGGTCTGCCTCCTGCAGAGGTCTGCCTCCTGCAGCGGTCTGCCTCCTGCAGAGGTCTGCCTCCTGCAGAGGTCTGCCTCCTTCAGCGGTCTGCCTCCTGCAGCGGTCTGCGGTCTGCCTCCTGCAGAGGTCTGCCTCCTGCAGCGGTCTGCCTCCTGCAGCGGTCTGCCTCCTGCAGAGGTCTGCCTCCTGCAGCGCTCTGCCTCCTGCAGCGCTCTGCCTCCTGCAGAGGTCTGCCTCCTGCAGAGGTCTGCCTCCTGCAGAGGTCTGCTTCCTGCAGCGCTCTGCCTCCTGCAGAGGTCTGCCTCCTGCAGAGGTCTGCCTCCTGCAGAGGTCTGCCTCCTGCAGCGCTCTGCCTCCTGCAGCGCTCTGCCTCCTGCAGCGCTCTGCCTCCTGCAGCGGTCTTCCTCCTGCAGCGCTCTGCCTCCTGCAGCGCTCTGCCTCCTGCAGCGCTCTGCCTCCTGCAGCGCTCTGCCTCCTGCAGCGGTCTGCCTCCTGCAGCGGTCTGCCTCCTGCAGCGCTCTGCCTCCTGCAGCGGTCTGCCTCCTGCAGCGCTCTGCCTCCTGCAGCGCTCTGCCTCCTGCAGCGCTGTGCGGTCTGCCTCCTGCAGCGGTCTGCCTCCTGCAGAAGTCTGCCTCCTGCAGAGGTCTGCCTCCTGCAGAGGTCTGCCTCCTGCAGAGGTCTGCCTCCTGCAGCGGTCTGCCTCCTGCAGAGGTCTGCCTCCTGCAGCGGTCTGCCTCCTGCAGCGGTCTGCCTCCTGCAGCGCTCTGCCTCCTGCAGAGGTCTGCCTCCTGCAGCGGTCTGCCTCCTGCAGAGGTCTGCCTCCTGCAGAGGTGTGCGGTCTGCCTCCTGCAGAGGTCTGCCTCCTGCAGAGGTCTGCCTCCTGCAGCGGTCTGCCTCCTGCAGCGGTCTGCCTCCTACAGAGGTCTACCTCCTGCAGCGCTCTGCCTCCTGCAGCGGTCTGCCTCCTGCAGAGGTCTGCCTCCTGCAGCGCTCTGCCTCCTGCAGCGCTCTGCCTCCTGCAGAGGTCTGCCTCCTGCAGCGCTCTGCCTCCTGCAGAGGTCTGCTTCCTGCAGCGCTCTGCCTCCTGCAGAGGTCTGCCTCCTGCAGCGCTCTGCCTCCTGCAGAGGTCTGCCTCCTTCAGAGGTCTGCCTCCTGCAGAGGTCTGCCTCCTGCAGAGGTCTGCCTCCTGCAGCGGTCTGCCTCCTGCAGCGGTCTGCCTCCTGCAGCGGTCTGCCTCCTGCAGCGGTCTGCCTCCTGCAGCGGTCTGCGGTCTGCCTCCTGCAGAGGTCTGCCTCCTGCAGCGGTCTGCCTCCTGCAGCGGTCTGCCTCCTGCAGAGGTCTGCCTCCTGCAGCGCTCTGCCTCCTGCAGCGCTCTGCCTCCTGCAGAGGTCTGCCTCCTGCAGCGGTCTGCCTCCTGCAGAGGTCTGCCTCCTGCAGAGGTCTGCTTCCTGCAGCGCTCTGCCTCCTGCAGAGGTCTGCCTCCTGCAGAGGTCTGCCTCCTGCAGAGGTCTGCTTCCTACAGCGCTCTGCCTCCTGCAGAGGTCTGCCTCCTGCAGCGGTCTGCCTCCTGCAGCGGTCTGCCTCCTGCAGAGGTCTGCCTCCTGCAGCGCTCTGCCTCCTGCAGCGCTCTGCCTCCTGCAGCGCTCTGCCTCCTGCAGCGGTCTTCCTCCTGCAGCGCTCTGCCTCCTGCAGCGCTCTGCCTCCTGCAGCGCTCTGCCTCCTGCAGCGCTCTGCCTCCTGCAGCGGTCTGCCTCCTGCAGCGCTCTGCCTCCTGCAGCGCTCTGCCTCCTGCAGCGCTGTGCGGTCTGCCTCCTGCAGAGGTCTGCCTCCTGCAGCGGTCTGCCTCCTGCAGAAGTCTGCCTCCTGCAGAGGTCTGCCTCCTGCAGCGGTCTGCCTCCTGCAGAGGTCTGCCTCCTGCAGCGGTCTGCCTCCTGCAGCGCTCTGCCTCCTGCAGAGGTCTGCCTCCTGCAGCGGTCTGCCTCCTGCAGCGCTCTGCCTCCTGCAGCGCTGTGCGGTCTGCCTCCTGCAGAGGTCTGCCTCCTGCAGAGGTCTGCCTCCTGCAGAGGTCTGCCTCCTGCAGAGGTCTGCCTCCTGCAGCGGTCTGCCTCCTGCAGCGGTCTGCCTCCTGCAGCGCTCTGCCTCCTGCAGAGGTCTGCCTCCTGCAGCGGTCTGCCTCCTGCAGAGGTCTGCCTCCTGCAGAGGTGTGCGGTCTGCCTCCTGCAGAGGTCTGCCTCCTGCAGCGCTCTGCCTCCTGCAGCGCTCTGCCTCCTGCAGCGGTCTGCCTCCTGCAGCGCTCTGCCTCCTGCAGAGGTCTGCGGTCTGCCTCCTGCAGCGGTCTGCCTCCTGCAGCGCTCTGCCTCCTGCAGCGCTCTGTCTCCTGCAGCGCTCTGTCTCCTGCAGAGGTCTGCCTCCTGCAGCGGTCTGCCTCCTGCAGAGGTCTGCCTCCTGCAGCGCTCTGCCTCCTGCAGCGCTCTGTTTCCTGCAGCGCTCTGTCTCCTGCAGCGCTCTGTCTCCTGCAGAGGTCTGCCTCCTGCAGCGGTCTGTCTCCTGCAGAGGTCTGCCTCCTGCAGAGGTCTGCCTCCTGCAGCGCTCTGCCTCCTGCAGCGCTCTGTCTCCTGCAGCGCTCTGTCTCCTGCAGCGCTCTGTCTCCTGCAGAGGTCTGCCTCCTGCAGCGGTCTGTCTCCTGCAGAGGTCTGCCTCCTGCAGAGGTCTGCCTCCTGTTTGAGCCTCAGCTCAGGCATGCCCATCTCTTGTTGGCTTGACCTGTGGAAGAACTCCACTCTGACCCTCACTTTGTCCACAGTGGGCTTCTTCCCCTTCAGAGCAAGACATGCATGATGGTTCTATTTCTGTTATGTGCATTGTCCACTTTGTTTTCAGAAGTTTGTCCATAACTGAACTGAAAACAATCAAGAAGACAGGAAAGCAGCATGTCGCTGACATGTAGGATGTGGTGGTTCAGGAAGTCCAGCAAACTGCTGAGGCTGTTATAACTGTAGCACCCTCTCTGTCATAAAGGCTTGGGATAATGTAGTGGGAGTTTGGATTTAGAGCATGAGTAAAGCATCTGAATCCTTTGTCATCCACGATTGAAAATGGTTGTAAGTCATGTGCAACCATTGTAGCCACTTCCTCATCAATGGCGTTCTGTTTTCCCGGGGTCACAGCCTCTAGCACAAAGCGTCTCACAGAGCTCTGGCTGCTTGTGCTGGTGTAATGGATGACACTGGAGATGCAGCTGCAGCAGCACCTGTTGCACAAGACAAACTGGCACTTTCATTCGTAGCAGGGTCACTTGCTTGTCTTTTGGACATCCAGTTTGAATGTGCCTGTGCAGGTTATTTATGGAGCTCGCTCAGCAAGAGATGTTAAGCTTGCATACTCTGCCCTCTGCCTTTGTGTTATGGCTGTAATTCAGATGTAAGCAAACTGTCCTGCTTTTCCTGCGGCCACTCTTTTTTTTCTCATCTTTCCAGCGTGTTCTCTCTCTCTTCCTCCCACCTGTTTCTCTGTGTGTGTGTGTGTGTGTGTGTGTGTGTGTGTGTGTGCTGTGTCGGTAACCCCTCCCCCTTCTTCTCGCACCACCAAACATCATGAAGTTGACCAATCACATGCTGCTTGAACAGGAAACGGAAATAGAAAAAGAAAGATCATTGACTCAAAGAGTGGTTTCATTGGTGACACATTCTTATTGTTTCTGTTTTGTCATCGCTTTAGTGGTGCATGTTCCCGAGTCTTCCCCGCCCCCTCGCCCCCCCGCCCAACCTCCATTCATTTTCACCAATTAGAAGACACTTTAGGCTTCCACCGAGAGAAAGCCCTGCTTCATTCTGAAATAATTACAATCTAATTCCTCTAACTAATTCCAGTTTGGAGTTCTGAAGTGTGACCAAGGATTTGTTGACTGAAAACACTCCTGCCATGTCCACTTTAACATCTCTTCTGAATGCCGAACCTTATTTCTACTTTTAACCCCCAAACCAAGTCTTAACCTTGAACAATCACTTGGAACAATGGGGGTTATAGTTGGGTCACACTGCAAAATGAAATTGTGTACAGTGTTTGGGTGCCATGGACTTTACAGTGACTGTGTTGATGCTCTTTAAACGGTCTGGCACCCGAGTATTTAGCTGAACTCATACATGTTCACAGACCAATCAGAGCTCTGAGCTCGGCAAACAAACTTTACCTGGATGTGCCTAAATGCAGGCTAAAAACGAGGCCATTGAGCTTTTGCAGTGGCTGCCCCTAAACTTTGGAATGGGTTACCATGGTTACCGCTGCATATTCGTTCATCAGAAACTGGACATTTTTAAAACATCTCTTAAAACCCACCTTTTCTCCCAGGCTTTCAGACCTGGGTGAAACAAATGTTGTCTGTGTGTGTAAATAGTTTTTATCTTTTTCTGAATTTCTTTGTTAAATGTATCTGTTGGATGTTATTGTTATTTATTTATGTAAAGCACTTTGGTCAACCCAGGTTGTTATAAGGTGCTATAGAAATAAACGTGACCTAGACCTTGACCTTGATGGAACCCGTGATTGCTCCAATATTCTACCTTTTGATTTGGTTATCTTGTCTGTACTTATCATTCTCATTCCTCTTCACTCTGTGCGACTCAGTCCTGCCATCTCCAGAAATGCTCTGACTCTGCAGCTGGTGGATGGATCAGTGATGGACAGGAGGCTGGGTACAGGGAACAAGTGGACAGCAAACCAAACAAAACAGGAGGACCAGGAAGAAGCCAAACACTTTGTCCATACTGCGTAAAGAGGTGGGGGTGGTGGAGGAATATAGACACATATATGGGGGTTTACCTAGATAAGGCTGGAAATACAGCATACATACTGAGGCTGTCTTCAAGAAAGGACAATGAGGACACTGACAGATTTCATCTATTCTGTCAGTGTAAAATGAATGTTTTGTCTTAAAAAAGAGGCTTTATGGCCCTGTCACACTGCTGCGTATGAGAGAAGCGTATGAGTTGCGTATGAAAATTAATAATATAATTTTCATACGCACGAAAAGTCCTTGAAAATAAAAAATGACTAGCGTATGAGTAGCATATGAACTGCGCATGCCCAGCGTACGTTTCAACGCGCCTATATCAGCAGCCTTTCCACATTAGTATGGCAATAGCCATACATTGCTCCATTATTGCAGTAGACGACGCGCTATCAACATCTCTCGAGACATTCATCTCGATCATGCCTCCCAAGAAGCAATCGAGCAACCGAGGAAAAGGCAAAAAAAACACAAGAATCATTCTCACCCAAACCTGCTGAAATGCCTGATGCACCTGCGGCTGATGAGTTACATGCTTCTGAGCGATCAAGATCCCCAACTCCTCCTCCTGACCACTCCCGTGAATTGTCGGTTGCCTGCCGCCTCCATCTCCGCCCGTCTGGCGGAGATGGAGGCGGCAGACGGGCGGAGGCTATAAATACGCTAGCTGTACGGTACACCTTCATGCCAACATATGGCAATTTATGTCCAGCGTTCTCGACCTATCAGTAACGTACCTATATCGTACCTCTAGCGTATTCAGCGTATGCCTAGCGTATGCTTAGCGTATTAACCATACGCACAAAAGTTTTGAGCATGTTCAAAAATTTATTTCTGCCTCAGCGTATGCCAACGTATGCCAGCGTGCTTGAAACGTATACAACCTATGCCTAACGTTCCCCTGGCGTATGTCAGCGTATACCAGCGTATGAGTGATAATTTTCATACACAACTCATATGCTTCTCTCATACGTAACAGTGTGACAGGGCCTTTAAAGTGTTACTGGCCCAGTATGCTGTGCCATCATGTATTAAAATGCCATGCTAGTTCAATTTTGGGACACAGAATGGAGTATTGAAGGAATAAGAGCATCTATTCCTGTATCATCTGCTTGGTATGAGCAGAAGTGCTCCTGCACTCACTTGTGACTGATCACTGTGACACACAAGGCTGTAGATGGTGGTGGCAGTTCACCGTGCACACTCACATTTAGGGCTGGGCAATATATTGATATTTAAGATATATCGATATATTTTTAAATAAGATATGGAATTAGACCATATCGCATATATCGATATAGTTCAAATTTGCGCTGTAATACTTGCTTCAGGCAAGCCGTTGATCGGAGCTCTCTGCACTGCTTCCCGCGCTCCGGCTCCGCCCCTCCTCTTTCATGCACAGAGGGGGGAGGGGGTTACCTGACTCCCGCCCTCTGGTATTCGCATACCATCTGGGACGAGCCCACAACCGACATGATTTCAAATGGGGCTATTTTTTCTAAAATTCGTGCATGTGATTGGATGAAGAATCTGTCCGTCATCTTGACTGACACGCCACTTCAGCCACTCCCAATGACTCAACCCGTGACGTAGCTCAGAGCGACACCAGGACCACTATGCAACCAGCTAGCCTTTCATAACAAACACCATGGCGGCAGATAGTATGAAACGGAGCGAGGAGCGATCAGTGAACGATTATTGTCGTATGTGCAAAGAAAATCTCAGGATTAAAGGCATTCATCCAAAGTCCCACCCAGCGATTAATGATTGGCTCTGATTATTTTCTAATCGGACGAAACACCAATGACTCCCATGCTCCTCAGATGGCTGTGTGAGGAAAGGGAACGCCCCCGCGTGTAGTTGGTGAACGCAGCCAGATGACGTGAGTCAGTTTAGGGAGGGGGAGGAACACTCCGGCACTCTTAAAGGACAAGAGCGTTTTTTTGACATTGGGCCCTTGATTTCACATTATAACATGATGTTCTACTCACCCCTGCTTGTTGTTGGTAATTTGGAGCTGTTCCGAAGATATTCGAGAGGCGTCTGGCTGCTCTCTTGAGATATTCGGCCATGAAACGGTTTCCTATGGGCAACGTTATACAGGCACAAACTATGCTGTTTATAATTTATTAATTACTGTAGCACTGATAACGTGGAGGTGCGTCGCTTACTTAAAAAAATCCGGGTTACTGTAATTTTGAATTTTTGTCATAAAGTGGGTCTGTGGGCTGTCTGTGGTAGTAGCACGACGATGACGTCAGTAACACCCACTTTACGACAAAACAAAGCTCACTGCAAGCTTCATTTTCCCGCTGTGTGCCGTATGAGAAGAAAAGTGACAAGTGGCATGCAATAACAAAGGCGGTTTCCTTTCACATTGCCAAAGACATGGTCCCTGTTGCAACAGTGGAACAGGTCGGGTTCAAAGAGCTAATTAAAAAGCTGGGCCCGAGATACGAGCTTCCCAGCACTGCCGCAAATGTATAGTGAAGTCAGACAGAACGTTGCGGACCGGCTCGCTAACGTCACCCATTTTGCGTTGACCAGCGATATGTGGTCAAGCAGAACCTGTGCGAACCTTACATGAGCGTGACAGTTCACTTCATGCAAGACTGGGAGATGAAAACAGCTTGAAAACAGTCTCCAAACAAGTTACTGGTGCAATTGGTTGAGACTGTTCAGATAAGCTATTAAGTTAACAAAAAGAAACAGGTAATCTCAAGCTGATGTTTAAAAAGGTTTTTCATAAACTGAGCACTTTATTTTGTTATCTCTTTATATATATATGCTGTCCTCAGAAAAAGATTTACCCATTTTATTTTATAGGCTAATTTTATTTAAGATATTTTTTTTATTTAAATGTGCACCTTACGGAGCTTTGTTATACAGTGTTTATGTTTACATTTTATAGTGACTTTTCAATAAATCTCGTATTTGGCTTTGACTTTGACTGAGCATTTCATTTCACAGCTCTCACTTTGCGGGAAAAATATCGGGATATATATCGTATATCGATATTCAACCTAAATATATCGGGATATGACTTTTGGTCCATATCGCCCAGCCCTACTCACATTCACTCCTACAGTCCATTTGGAATCGAACCTAAAATGCATGTTTTTGGATAATGGGAGAAAGTGGGAATAGCTGGTGGAGAGCATCTCCAGGGTCAACATGTAAACTCCACACAGCTTGAGCAGCAACACTTCTAAGCACCATGCAGCCACCATGTGCTACATAAGAACAACTAGATCCTACAACTAGATAAGTTTGTTGTGGGGATGTTTTACTCATCCCCACAACAAACTTAGCTTAAAGATGGGTGGCAGGATGGACTTATCCTTCACCTGTTTGTGGGAATAACAGTCCATGCAAAGCTCCTTTAACTTTTACAAGCTTTGCTGTAGCTGTTTAGCGTGGGCAGGTAGGTCTGTGTTGATATCGCCCATAACATGCACACATACACTCTGACAGAGTCATGAATTGAGTGCTCAGTCTCACCCTGTCAGTCAGCATCCAGCTTCAGAAACCTTCCCATGAGGGAAACTGGTGCAGCCGATGGCAGCTGCTCATCTGGTTATCAGCCTGCCTGGTGTGTACTGTGGGGATGCTTACCTCCCTCCTTCCCCGGGTGATATTTGAAAGTTTGCTGAACTCCGTGCTGATCAAGTTTTACTTGTCAGGTGGAATACAGATATTACACAGAAGCAGAGAGAACCAGTGACTATCCATCATTTGGATCATCTCCATCTTCACTTATGCCATATTTTATGGTATATGGTAACAGATGAAGATGCATCAAATATTTAATTAAGAATAAAAAAGGAAAGGTGGCCAAAGAGCCAAAGGAGCTGCCATGACTCATGCGGCCTTGGCTTTGACCAGGCCTGTTTTTTAACTCAAAGCTTTTGTTGATCTCTGCTCCACACCTGTAAAGCTTTAGGACTGTATTTTGCACTTGTACAAAGCTTTCCAGTCAAAACCACAATCCTAGAAATCACAAAACAGTGCTTTTACATCCCTTTTGGTACACCTTATTTTACGTAACAAGTTGTAATTAGACCCAACAGTTCAGGGGACTTTTAGTTATGAGGACTCGCCAAAGAACAACATGTCTTCCTTTTGTCTGTTTATGTTCACAGCTTGCTCTCAAATTACTGTATAATCAAAATAAGATACAAAATATATACCAATCAAAATACTATATAATACTAGTGATGCTCCGATCGATCGGCTGCCGATCATGATCGGCCGATAATGCCCAAAAATAGCCTGATCGGCGATCGGAAAAATATGCCGATCAAAAAACCGATCACGTGACGTAAATTACTAGCGACCACTTTCTAATGTGGTATGTGACGTGTGTACAGAACCCAACAGGCAAAACCTCTACAGTGCATCTCGACAACATGACCTCTCCTGTCTGGAATTTCTTCAAAGTGTGTCAGAAAGATGTGAAACTTACTGCGGTCACGCCATCTGCGCTTCGGAGAGGCACGGTCGCGCTAGCTACACTTGAAAATCGAGTGCCCGTTTACATCGCGTTGTACGGTAAAGCGTGTGAGCGGATTTATGGTGCATTCAAGTGCACCCCGTCAACTCAGAAATCTATATCAAAGTTAATTTTTCATTTGTTGGAATACTTGTCATTACTTGGTTGTTTTTTTTACTACATTCTTTTTAATGATTAAAACAAAATGATAGAACAAAATTATTGAAGCATATTCAGAATCAAACTCATTTCTGCATAGTCAGATTTGAAAACTTCATTTAGAACCAAATCAAAATGTTCTCTGCCGACTCCACCAGATTCTTGTTGTACATGTCCCCAGCTACCTCTGTGGTGATTTTCAAGTAATTTCACTGCGTCATTGTTTAATAATCTGATGTTGAAATCATACCCAGTGAATGGTGTATATGGGCAGATTAAAATATTAATTGAAAAATCAAAACTAATTGCTTTCTGCAAACTCCACCAGATTCTTGTTCTACATGTCCCTAGCTACTTCTGGCGGTTTAATTTCTATAAATGGTGCACTCTCTGCTAGATGAAAGGCATGGAAATGTCCGATTCCTTCCGTGATCGGCAATCGGGCAGATCAGGATTTTGGTGATCGGTGATCGGTCCAAAAAATGCTGATCGGAGCATCACTATATAATACTAGCAGTAAACTGGCATGCTGGGAGCTGTCCATTTGTGATTGGGTCACTCAGGAAACATGTTTGTCAGTGATAACCATTTGGATCCCATGCTGGTTAGCATGGCTGCCTTCCCAGTTCAATTCTCAGCTGTGGCCTTTCAGCGTGGAGTTCAATCCATCCCTGCTGGGGTTTTCTGGGGATACTCCTCCCACAGGCCAGGGTGTACCCTGGCTCTGGCTGTACCCTGCCTCTGGGTGTACCCTGGCTCTGGCTGTACCCTGCCTCTGGCTGTACCCTGCCTCTGGCTGTACCTGCCTCTGGGTGTACCCTGCCTCTGGGTGTACCCTGCCTCTGGCTGTACTCTGCCTCTGGGTGTACCCTGCCTCTGGCTGTACCCTGCCTCTGGCTGTTCCCTGCCTCTAGGTGTACCCTGCCTCTGGCTGTACCCTGCCTCTGGCTGTACCCTGCCTCTGGCTGTACCCTGCTTCTGGCTGTACCCTGCCTCTGGCTGTACCCTGCTTCTGGCTGTACCCTGCCTCTGGCTGTACCCTGCCTCTGGGTGTACCCTGCCTCTGGCTGTACCCTGCCACTGGCTGAGCCCTGCCTCTGGCTGTACCCTGCCTCTAGATGTACCCTGCCTCTGGCTGTACCCTGCCTCTGGCTGTACCCTGCCTCTGGCTGTACCTGCCTCTGGGTGTACCCTGCCTCTGGCTGTACCCTGCCTCTAGGTGTACCGTGCCTCTGGCTGTACCATGCCTCTGGGTGTACCCTGCCTCTGGCTGTACCCTGCCTCTGGGTGTACCTTGCCTCTGGCTGTACCCTGCCTCTGGCTGTACCCTGCCTCTGGCTGTACCCTGCTTCTGGGTGTACCCTGCCTCTGGCTGTACCCTGCCTCTGGCTGTACCCTGCCTCTGGGTGTACCCTGCCTCTGGGTGTACCCTACCTCAGGCTCTACCCTGCCTCTGGCTGTACTCTGACTCTGGCTGTACCCTGCCTCTGGCTGTACCCTGCCTCTGGCTGTAGCCTGCCTCTGGCTCTACCCTGCTTCTGGCTGTACCCTGCCTCTGGGTGTACCCTTCCTCAGGCTGTACCCTGCCTCTGGGTGTACCCTGCCTCTGGCTGTACCCTGCCTTTGGCTGTACCCTTCCTCAGGATTTACCTTGCCTCTGGCTGTACTCTGACTCTGGGTGTACCCTGCCTCTGGCTGTACCCTACCTCTTGGTGTACCCTCCCTCTGGGTGTACTCTGCATCTGACTGTACCCTGCTTCTGGGTGTACTCTGACTCTGGGTGTACCCTACCTCAGGCTGTACCCTGCCTCTGGCTGTACCCTGCTTCTGGCTGTACCCTACCTCAGGCGGTACCCTGCCTTTGGCTGTACCCATCCTCTGGGTGTACCCTGCCTCTGACTGTACCCTGCCTCTGGATGTACCCTTCCTCTGGCTGTACCCTACCTCAGGCTGTACCCTGCCTTTGGCTGTACCCTTCCTCAGGTTGTTCCCTGCTTCTGGCTGTACTCTGACTCTGGGTGTACCCTGCCTCTGGCTGTACCCTGCCTTTGGGTGTACTCTGCATCTGGCTATATCCTGTGTCTGGCTGTACCTGCCTCTGGCTGTACCCTGCCTCTGGGTGTACCCTGCCTTTGGCTGTACCCTTCTTCAGGCTGTACCCTTTTGCTGGCTGTACCTGCCTCTGGCTGTACCCTGCCTCTGGGTGTACTCTGATTCTGGGTGTACCCTGCCTCTGGCTGTACCCTGCCTTTGGCTGTACCCTTCCTCAGGCTGTACCCTGCCTCTGGCTGTACTCTGACTTTGGGTGTACCCTGCCTCTGGGTGTACTCTGATTCTGGGTGTACCCTGCCTCTGGCTGTACCCTGCTTTTGGCTGTACCCTTTCTCAGGCTGTACCCTGCCTCTGGCTGTACTCTGACTTTGGGTGTACCCTGCCTCCGGGTGTACCCTGCCTCTGGCTGTACCCTGCCTTTGGCTGTACCCTGCCTCTTGCTCTACCCTCCCTCTGGGTGTACCCTGCCTCTGGCTGTACCCTGCCTCTGGCTGTACCCATCCTCTGGGTGTACCCTGCCTCTGACTGTACCCTGCCTCTGGATGTACCCTTCCTCTGGCTGTACCCTACCTCAGGCTGTACCCTGCCTTTGGCTGTACCCTTCCTCAGGTTGTTCCCTGCTTCTGGCTGTACTCTGACTCTGGGTGTACCCTGCCTCTGGCTGTACCCTGCCTTTGGGTGTACTCTGCATCTGGCTATATCCTGTGTCTGGCTGTACCTGCCTCTGGCTGTACCCTGCCTCTGGGTGTACCCTGCCTTTGTCTGTACCCTTCTTCAGGCTGTACCCTTTTGCTGGCTGTACCTGCCTCTGGCTGTACCCTGCCTCTGGGTGTACTCTGATTCTGGGTGTACCCTGCCTCTGGCTGTGCCCTGCCTTTGGCTGTACCCTTCCTCAGGCTGTACCCTGCCTCTGGCTGTACTCTGACTTTGGGTGTACCCTGCCTCTGGGTGTACTCTGATTCTGGGTGTACCCTGCCTCTGGCTGTACCCTGCTTTTGGCTGTACCCTTTCTCAGGCTGTACCCTGCCTCTGGCTGTACTCTGACTTTGGGTGTACCCTGCCTCCGGGTGTACCCTGCCTCTGGCTGTACCCTGCCTTTGGCTGTACCCTGCCTCTTGCTCTACCCTCCCTCTGGGTGTACCCTGCCTCTGGCTGTACCCTGCCTCTGGCTGTACCCTGCCTCTGGCTGTACCCTATCTCTGGCTGTACCCTGCCTCTGGCTGTACTCTGACTCTGGATGTACCCTGCCTCTGGCAGAAGACTAACTTTACTTAGGGCTTCAGGGTTTAACCACTTCACACTCTGTCTTACTATAAGTATGCATGTATAATTAATGAGTTCCATTTCTATAATTAGGTCAATAAAAATGTAACTGCCCCTTCCCTCTGCTGTCGCTTCCTCTTTCTGTACCCCTGAGCAGATTGAGCGGGGATAGTCTAATCTGCCACCTGTGGATCTGTGTATGCATATGTAATTATAGCTGCTTATAACTTTATAGTAGTGAGGGCTGCAGATCAAATGTTTACCTGCTGAGAAGCAGCTCAGGCCACTTACTCTAACAAACCATAGTAGTAAAGACATGGGGTTTCTGTTTCTCACTATTAATGCACTCAGTTCTGTACTGATGCTAGAGAAGAAACAATGTTGGTGAGTGTACCATACTCTCACATATTCTGCACATCTTGGGAGTTATTGACTAACATATTGCAATATGCTCCTTTATGAGCTGGTGTACTGCCCAGTTTGGTACAGTGGTGCAGATGGTGTGGGGCTGGATGCTGAAGAACTTTTCTTTGTGACTTCACCATCCCCTCTGCTTAATGATTTACCTCGAGGTAAACTACTATGGACTGGCTGTGGCAGCACCAATCTCTTCGGGCACTTTACTGAGAACACATGTCAGTATTTACCTGGATTAAAATGGGGCTGACTCATAGAATTGTGTTTATCTCTCATCATACTGCCAGTGTTTGGAGGCGGATGCTCGTGGTCATGAATAATAATCATAACTATTAGCAACAATAGTTATTCCCCTAAAAACTCCCCTGACATCCTCAGAGTTTTACATTTTGTTGTACTTAAAATAGCTTTGGCATGACGACACCTTTTTCCTCATTCAGGAAAAGGAGAATATGTTAATCTGGCCCCGCCCACATCTCCACCTTTGAGCACATGCCTCTCCTGTCTCTGCTAAGCTATGCTAAGGCCAGATCATGCAAACGTTGCTTTACTTTGAACTTTTTCTCACCCGATCTCTTTCAGCAATGTTAGCACCGCTCCATGCTCAGCTGTACCCACAGAGTCCAGCTTTGAATGCAGGAATCACAAACTAGCGGCTCAGAGTGAGAACACATTCAAAGAAATGAATGAATACAAAGCTTCCTGGTTGACAGACATGCCCACAGTCCAGAGAAATGTTCCAAACAGTATCAGTCATTAGAATTAGTTCAGTTGCAAGACCCAATGTTTTTTTGGGTCAGATTTGCAAAGCAGCTGCCTGAAAATGAAGCCTGCATACTACGGTGTCTGGTCTGTTCTTTTTGTCGGGACACTGTGATGTTTTCAAGGGAACTGAAAGCACTACTTTACTCACAGAATCTGATAGTCCAAAACACAAGGTGCTGGTGCTAACTTCTCCCATAGGCTCAGCTCCTTGCTCATCTTGTTGGTTGCTCACAGTGTACGCAGATGAGCTGTAAAGCTGTTTGAAGCACTTTCAGTTTGAAAGCTAAATGTGTTAGATCATTTCTTGTTTCATCGTGTGCTCATCATGTTTCCAGAATATGCTGGTCAGATTTCTCGCTCAGCCATCTTGAGGCTCTGTCGTGTGCACTTTATAGACTGGCCAGCCGCTTCAGTTCCACTTTCTTTGTCCTCTGCAACTGGTTAACATTACCGTCTCAATGAATTGTTGATGGTGGGGAATAGATTCCCAATCTTCCAGGTCTGGATCTTGATGTTTCTAAGATCACTTAAAGCATCTCCAGACTGTCGCTCTGCTCTAATAAAATCCGGATTTTAGAACCACAGCCTCACCATTCAAGAACCTTAAAGCAACAAAAGTGGCAGAGTGCCTTGAACCCAGATGCAGTCTACAGAGTTTACAAGGTTTACAGGATTTCAGTGTTGGACACAATTCAGATAATAGCTCCGTGTTAGTACAAAGAAAACGAGTGCACATCTATCCATACATGCAATAAGTCTGTTCAGTGTAAAGTTAAAAGAAACACCATCTCATGACAAGCCTCAGAGTCCGTCTCCTTACTGCTCAGGATGTAGAATGATCAATCATGATCCAAAGCACCGTGATCCCCTCAGAATGTTTCCTATTTCTCATCCATCTTTTTTGGTGATTGATTCAGTTAACTGCCGTGGAATCCCTGCTTTAGGAGCTGTGTCCCACCGAGCACTGCTTCTGTCCCCTTGTTGCACACATGCCTGTGATTATGCTGCACAGAAGCCCACCTCTGTGTCCGACAACATGGAGCAGAACCCAGGGGTTGAGCAGCAACTGCTGAAGAAACAAAGGAGAAAGAATATCTGTTAATAGAAATGAAACTAACACTTGGGGTTTGATTCAATTTATCCTGAAAATAATCTTTATTTCCTGATGATTTTTGATGGCAGGAAGATGGAACACCTTTATTCTTCTCCTGTAGCTGTGTCACACTCTCTTTGTGTCACCTTCCTCCTAACCGAGCCTCCAACACTGGTTAGTGATGACATCACACAGCCTAGTTTATTCACTCAGAACGTGATAATGGAATTGAGCCTGATGCACATTTACTGTGAAGCAAAATCCCAAAAGTTTGCTTTAAACTTGTTTCTCCTCTGGTTGGAAACTTTTGAGAGTAAATCTCTGCAGAGCAAATGTCAAGAACAAACTTTCCAAAGGAAAATGAGTTCATTTCATCTTTGAATTCTTCAGAGGGCAAACAAAGGCGGACACAACTGTAATATGCTAGCCCCGTGTTCAGCTGGGTTCTCCTGGAGTTCAGTGCATATATTGTCACAGTGCATCTACAGCAAGCAATGGCAGTTCTCCTTCTCCATTCCGTCCAGTTGAATAGTAAAACAGATGACTTTCTCTGACTTGGGGACAGGCGACTGCGCGGCCACGAGAATCCAACCAGGCTTCCACCAAACTGTGACATGCTTTAAATGTGCTCATGTTACACAGAGGCTCCATCACATATGTGTGATATGAGCATAGGACTCATACTAATTCTATCATATCATTTGACCTGGTTAACAAGGTTGGTCATTAAAGAAGGGAAACAAAAAGGCAGCAAAGGCTGCTCAGACTCACACTTGAGTCGTCACATTTATCCACACATAACAAAGTCTGAGTGGATAGATGGGATTAAGTCTGGTTTACAGTGTGGGCTGGGAGGATCTACTTTCTCCTGTGTTTCCTATGCAAAAGGAGATGATAAAGGAAGCATTAAGCTCCTTTCCTCGGTATGTTGGAGAATCTGTACCGCTCTTAATCATGGCTGCTGCTGGGATGCCTCTGGCTTATTTCTGTCAGTTGGGATCCCTGCTCTGTTTCTGTTATTGTTTTTATTGTTTTAATATTGTTGTTGTTTATTGTTGTTTTTGCGTTGTTCTTGTGTTTTATGCCTTGTATTTCGTGTTGTACAGCACTTTGTTTCAGCCACGCCTGTGTTAAAGGGCTTTATAAATAAGTTTTTCCCAGCTAAAATCCATGATAAAAGTATGAAGTCACCAAGGTGGAGCTGGGTTAAAACCTGCCAAAAAAAGATCATTTGAGCTGAAATGCATCCCCAGGTAACTGAAATAGCTCAATTACAAAGAAAAAAAAAAAGCTTTGTTTAATTCCCACACATATGTTCTGCTCAATTTCCCACAGGGAGTTATTGCCTTGATAAGCATTGATAGAAATGTGTAAAGTTTGGGACTATTTCAAACAAAAATATTGCACAGTGTGTTCACTGTAAACGGAATCAATGTTCACCATACAGCATCTCAGCAGAAAGCAACCAGAACCCAACGAACACGAGGCAACGCTTCACACCATTATTTCCATGAATGCTGGTTAGTTATTGGGTTGGATGCTCCTAACCACCAGCCGCCGTCTAAAGCCTGGGCTGGGAGGTGCAGCCACTTTTCATTTCTGTCCTGTGTTGGACAAACAGGGGGAAAATTCATTTGAAATGTCACCAGAACTGCTATCACCACTATCATGTTCTAATGGGAACTAGTATTCTTCATTTCACATGAAAGAAGAACCAAAGGAAAAGCTCCCAAAGTAACCA
Source organism: Odontesthes bonariensis (assembly GCF_027942865.1). Lineage (NCBI taxonomy): Eukaryota > Metazoa > Chordata > Actinopteri > Atheriniformes > Atherinopsidae > Odontesthes > Odontesthes bonariensis. The sequence goes on along the minus strand of NC_134528.1, from coordinate 31,059,267 downwards.
GTAAAGTCTCTGCTCGTGATTTCCTGAGAACAGAAATAACAGTTGCATCCAAATCCAGCCTCTGAAGGCAGAGAAGCTAACACAAGATATCTGCTGACACAGCTCTGTGTCGGGGAGAAAGCAAACACTCTTATCTACATCATGATGATGTTTTCATTTCACGGTTTCATTCATTTCTTTTATTTATCAATCAATCAATCAATGGAGTGATCAATAGAATATGACACATAGCAGCTTAACAGCATTTCCACACTTAGCCCAAACAGTAAAGCTGTAGAGCAGTGAGCGACAGGAGCCCAGCGGAGCGTTTACAGTCAGGGGGTTCACATCGCCAAGCTCAGAAATATTCATCACTGCAGCCTCAAATGCTGTTTCATAAGCCTACTGAATTATTCTAGAATGACTTATGCACAGAATGCACATTAGCGGAAAGTATGAAAAATAGTCCTCCAGCTGGTTGGAAAGTAGGTGTAGAGTGGTAATTCAGATGCACTTTAAACCCTCTGGAGTCAGTTAACAAGCTCTCTTTTTCTGGGATATTTTTCTTTATGCTGACTCAGCTGAAATGGAAAGAAATGGCAACTTAAATCAGGTTGAGTTGGGCAGAAAAAGGCAAGGTGGGCTGACAAAGAGGAAGGGAGAGAAAGTGAAAGAGAGAGCGAGGCCGCATCTCACAGACACAGAGGGGAAGTGTATGTGGGCCGGCCCCTCCCTCCCTCCCTCCTCCCTGCGTCAGCAGCAGTTAAAATGTCGGCTGTGTAGCTCCTCCTCTGCCTGTTTCCTCTCCCTCTTCACCATCTGTCTGTTCTTACCACAAGAGGAAGCCATACTGTGTCCTTTTTTACCTTGGTCATCCTTGGCAAAGCCTTTCTTTCTCTTTCTCCCATGGTTGTTGAATCAAGTGCTTTTCTCCACAGCCATTGCTCGATGCCGATGTTTGGAGATGGAGGAGAAAGGTAATGTTGCAGATTTTATCCTCTGCCTTTGCTCACGCTCCAGAATCCAAAGTGAGATTGAGCTGTAATACTGAATGGAATGGAGGGCACCAGGCTCCAGTCTGTGGCTGCTCGAATCGATCACAGACATTGATATGTCAGGTGTTTCTGGGCATTTGTGTTCTGAAGAAAATGCTTAATCTGTACTACAGCTTTGCCAGAATTTAGTTTGTGCTAGTCCAGAAAAAAAAAGGTTATTTAATCCACATGAAATTCTTTAAGACCATGAATCATGTGATTTGGTGAGCTTTGCAGATGTAGTTCTATGACCCATGTTTTTCTGCCTCTTCATCAGTGACACTCTTCCTCCAGCTGGAGAATCCTAATCCTACGCTGTTCTTCTGACTGGGTTTTCATATGTACCCATAATCATGGCAGATGTTGCCCTGAACAAGCGTCAGCAAAGGCTGCTGCACTTTCTCAGACAGTATTGATCACAGTATCTAAAGGCAGTGACAGTTGAAAGAAGATCATGTGATCTGTAAACCAACATAGTATGCACTCTGAGCTGTGCTATATAGATAAAAATGGATTGATTGATTGATTGATTGAATTGTGGAAGTGATTTGGCTGAGAAAGGGCTGGGGGGAATATTAATCTGTCATCATGTGGCTGTGGGCCGATGTTGGAGAATATCAGCCTTCTCAGCTTCGAAAACCTCATCAGTTATTCGGTATAGAAATATTAAGGAAAACACCAACTGGTGTGTGTTTCATTTGTTGTGCCTTTGGACATGTTTTCTGCTTCTTTTTCTCACTAAGTGGAAAAGAGGTTCAACCTTTAAATGAGTTCTAATAAATCCCAAGTGAACAATCTTAAGTGTATTAATGGTAAATCAGTCTTTTATTCAACATAGTGTAGATGTCACAGCTGTTTTGTTGTTATTCAGGAAGAAAAGTCTTTGTTTTGTCCTGGCTTGTGAAGGATGACAGAATGTAGGTCATTACTAACTAAGTGATGATACTAGGTGCAGTGGCTGTTTGGAACAGAACAAATCACCTGCAGAAATGAAGTGACACAGTGGAAATGAATTGACTTACTTTTTTCATATGTGTATTGTTGATTGCATAAAAATAATTTTCCTTTTATTAATCTTGCTGTGAGGGCTCAGTTCCTCATAAGGCTGTGCTACATTAAAACCTCAGTTCCAAAAAAGCCTGAATGCTGTATAAAATGTAAATAAAAACAGAATGCAATACATACAGATGTTTGATTGATAATAGAACATTGAAAACATAGCACATGTTGAAAGTAAGACATTTGACTTTTTCCTAATTGTTTTGAATTTGATGTTGGCTTTCCCACTGTGCCCCTTTTTAAGGTCAGCGTCTGGGCGCTGAGCAGACAGCTGGGCCTTTGGCAGAGGAATGTTGCCCCTGATAAAGGATTCCAGCTGCTCAGCAGTCCTATTTTTCATGAAATAGTCAAATGTCTCTCTTTCAGTATTTGATGTTTGCTATGTTTAATTGTGAATAAAATGCGAATGAAACAATTGTGTTGTTTTTATTTATATTTTAAACAGTACCCAACTTTTTTGGAACTGGAATTGTACGATAGTACTTCTTAGTTGTATATCTTTAAACTGCACTTAGATCTTTTGACAGTAGCCTGTTTCATGGTGCAGACCGAAGTGCAGACCAAGCACTCCCCTGCTTCTGAGCGGTAAACACCGTGAAACATGCGCGGCTGTCGGCAGGCGGCAGCAGGCAGTGATATGAAGGGAGAGAAAATAGGGCCAAGCCATTGTGAGGTCTGACTTTTTCCTGGAGAACGATTTTGTGATGCAAATGTATTACTCTGTTGAACGCATATTGTTTTGAGAAGCAAAACGCTTTATTTTTTAAACCCCAGCCAACTAGCTGGACTACCTTCATCAACGCCAAAACGAGGCTGGAACTCTGCTCACAGGACGCAGCAGGGGGTAAGAAGATGTTCATAAATGATGTTGCTGATATGGGATGTCATACAGCTTCATGTCAAAAGAGGCGAACTATCCCTTTAATAGCCACATTCGCACTGTAGGAACCTTTGGCAGTTCCTTGAACCTTTTCAGGAACGGGGCCGTTTTTCCCGCATTCGCACATACAGGAACTCGGGACCACGGCCCTCAGTTCCTGGAACCATTTCAGCTCCTTCTCCTCAGCTGGGTCTGTTCTGGGTTCTATAGGAACACATCTGACGGAGGTGTTTACTGGTCGGTAGCTCCGCCCCTTGTCAGATTTCCTCTTCTTCATGTTCCTAATCTGCTCAATGCAAACAGTAGAATAACGGCTGAAATGTTTCCTCATACGACACAGACACAACCTTGGCGTGTTTAATAAGTTAAACCTCCACGTGGTCTCCTTTGTCTGCGGCGCTCTGCTCTCCTTCCTTCATGAAACCAAGAAGTACGGCCTGCGCTCCATCCTTCGTCTCCTGACTCTCTCTGTGAGCTCTTCCAGCCTCCATGTTAGACGCCCCATGTGATCGTCCATGATTAATATCACCATCATGCAGACCATGAACACGGTGGCCTCCCCGCTCTCCATGTTAGCTTCTTTGTGGTGTTTTTTTCTTCTCTGGCGCTAAAGTAACACCTTAGAACTAACCCTTAGAACTGCGTTCTTAGAACTTTTATGACCAGATGCTGTCACCTGTGGAGGCCCCTCACTCCCTGGATTAAACCGGTGTCCAATTGAGTTTGGTGATAAATTTGTTAGAAAGTGTATCCCATTTGATTCGGTTTTATTTTGTTCGTTGGTAAGATTGGGTTGTGTAAGACCAAGATATCAAAGTTAGGGTTATTTTTTCCAGAAGGATTCCACAAAGGTTTCGTCTGTTAGGAAGTTTCAGCTGGAGTAGTGTAGTGTAGCAGCTTGGAAAACAATGTTGGGGGATCCTGTCAAGGAGAAACTCCAAATGGTGGAGGGGATAAAATGGCCATAGCGGGAGAAGGTTGTACGGAACGCTGCTGCCAGGCTTCAAACAAAATCTTCCAAGTATTCTCATGTCACTCCGTGGCTAACTCAGCTGCACGGGCTGCCCGCCCACTACAGAGAACATGTCAACATGTTGGTTTTAACATTTCCAGCTCTGCATGGACAAGCACCAACCTACAGCAGAGACCTTTTGCAGCCTTATATACCCAGCAGGTCCCTGAGGTCCCTGAGGTCATGTGATCAGGGCCTGCTGGCTGGTAGAAATCTAAAGGTGACAGAGCCTTTGTAACAGTGGTTCCCACTCTGTGGAACCTCTGAGCCTGAGGTCCGTTGACTCTGTGATCTCTCTTAAAAAGCAGCCATCTTTTTAACTGCAGTGTTTCCCGCAGGAAATTGCTTAGTCAAGGTGGTGAATCGTCGGCCAGGGGGGGGTTACTTGGAATGGGACGGGGGCAGTTAGAGCAATAACGAAGCTGTTTAAGAGCTGTAACACTTTTTTATTTACATTATTAACTATTTACATTAACAACCAGTAGGTGTCGCAATTCAATGTTATCAATGCTATCTTTTAAAGCTGCGGTCGGCAACTTTTTTTTAGTCATATTAGCTTGAACTGTCATGGGATTCTGGAAGTAGAATATTAAATAGGCTGTTTAGGAAAAATAACGAAATCTGTAGCTCTCTCTGAAGCCTGTAATCATGCTTGCAAAAACCGAGCGCTCCCGGCTGTTTTTAACCAATCAAGTTAGGGTGGAGGAATCCTACCTGTCAATCACAGCTTGTGCACACGCTGCTGAGCGTGAGTCTGCCCCAGCTTGTGTGCCTCACACTGGTGTGAACTCACGTGCACAACCTCGTCCACAGAGGGGGAGGGGTTTGGGGGGCGATTCGGAGCTTGGTAGAGGTTGGGGGAGGGACCTGAAAGTTGTATCAGTTCGAATTTTCCGACTTTAGACTCGGAATTTTGAAAACCTGCCAACGGCAGCTTTAATGTCTGAGCCTGGCAAAGCATTATTACTTCAGTTTAAAAAAATATATATATATATATTTTTTTTTTTTTTTGGGAACGTTGGCAAGGCGGCAGTGCATTATAGTTAAGGCGGCCGCCTTAACTATAATGCACTGCGGGAAACACTGAACTGGCTTTTGGTGTTGTGTTTTTATAGTTTTCCTGTTTCCTGTATTTCACTGTGGAACACTTTGTGATTTTTATCTTGAAAGGTGCTCTGTGAATAAAACTTTACTGTACTTCCTTAATTCCATACTATTTTCAGAAAATAGCTGTTCTAACTTTAATGACTCTGTGATTAAACATCTACGACTGCACATCATGTTGGATTTCCCACCTGCACAAGATAACTAAATGACTTCCTTGATTATTTTGGATACACTGATGATAGAGCTGTGTGAAGGTCTTTTGGGTGCCAGAGCTTTAACATGTGTGGGTGGGTGGTAGCCTCTTTCCATGCATGAGCTTGCTCATCTCCTTTACATGCTGCTCCACTTCTCTTTCTGAATTATTCCCACACACAGGACAGCAGAGGATGTGTTGTGTGTTTAAAGACACCGGTTATGCCATTGTCTTTCCCTTTGGATGTTGTTGCTCATTGGGAGCTGGTGTGTACCTTTAGTTAATCTGTGTGTCTTTCCTGTGTTTAGTCACTCTCCCAATGCTGGTCTGGAAATGTACAGTGACAGTATGCTTTTTCCTGGTTCTCTGTTTCAGATGTGACCCAGGTGTGTGTGTGTGTGTGTGTGTGTGTGTGTGTGTGCGTGCGCAAATCATTTTAGAGAAAAGATAAGGAGATGAAGTGTAATGTCATTTCAATTTAAAAGAAACTGAATTAGAGCAGAAATGGGATTGCGTTGCCTGCCTTCCAACTCCTTCCAACTTTACCTACCTTGTGTGGAGTTCTCGAATACCACACAGCCTTTGGAGATGATGCTAAATATAGTAAAATTATGGGAAACCAACCCATACCTACTCTTCACTTTGTACATTGATTTTTGGCTAATTTTCTGATATCAGAAAAAATAGGAAGTGACTCTGACCCTGACCCTGATCCTGAGCCTGACCCTGATCCTGACCCTGATACTGACCCTGACCCTGATACTGACCCTGACCCTGATACTGACCCTGACCCTGATCCTGAGCCTGATACTGATCCTGACCCTGATACTGACCCTGACCCTAATCCTGACCCTGACCCTGATCCTGACTCTGATCCTGACTCTGATCCTGATCCTGACCCTGACCCTGATCCTGACCCTGACCCTGATCCTGATCCTGACCCTGACCCTGATCCAGACCCTGATCCTGACCCTGATCCTGATCCTGACCCTGATCCTGACCCTGATCCAGACCCTGATCCTGACCCTGACCCTGATCCTGACCCTGATCCTGACCCTGATCCTGACCCTGACCCTGACCCTGATCCAGACCCTGATCCTGATCCTGATCCTGATCCTGACCCTGACCCTGACCCTGACCCTGATCCTGACCCTGACCCTGATCCTGACCCTGACCCTGACCCTGACCCAGACCCTGATCCAGTTGTAAAGAAGGCGAGGAGCTGGGCAGTGTGCAGTCTGTATGTGCAGTAACAGCTGAGCACATCATCAGGAGTGTGTTAAACGCACAACATCAAACTTCTCTTCTCATTTGTTCGTTCATTGCTATAAAGCTTTCTTTCTCCTCCATCCCTCCTTTTCTTCCATTCTTCCTTTCCTGTCTTTATTTCTCTGACATTTGCTTGCGATGTTACAAAGAAGCGGAGCTCCGAAATCCAATGTACCTGCAATGTTTACCGGAACTGTTTCCCCCAAATGTAACAAATTTTACTGAATATTTCTACATTTTTTTCAGCTGTAAGATTCCGATAGTTTTACTATCATATAAATATGTCCCACGGATATCAATAAGTGTCATTTTGATCGATTACCCTGTGTATTTTGTGTTTGCAGGCATTTAAACCTGTGGTGGGGAAGAACCTGTTGTCGTCAGTAACAGCAGTGGAATTTTTGTTGGACCGACAACTGGATTTCCTGATTGACCATTCAGCCTACCAACCATACCAGGTAATGTCCATACGCGCACAGAAAATACTCCTTTATTTCTTCTTAAACTTATTAGATAATATATTGCGGGTTGGATGGGGTTAAAAGGTGAAAAAGCAGCAAAGTTATTTCTACTTTACAAAAGTTGTGCATTCAGTCGTGTATACTGTGTGTACTTGCACAATCTCTTCTGCTCGCTGTAATTCTCAGTCTTTCCCTCAACATGCACACCAAAAAGGTTACAGATGTCTGTCCTGACTACTCCACCTAACCCCAACCTCAATACCCCCATATACTTAGCTTAATAGACAGGGTTCAGATACCAGGGTGGGATAGAATTGGAGAATAAGACTTAGACCTGCAATGATATCAGGTTGGTTCTGGGTGGTTGATAAACATTTTTTTTGGGTCTGAAGGGGAAAATATTACAGAACCCTGGCCTGCGCATCACTACCACCTACCGTCACAGTACTGCACATATGCTTCATTATCATTTTATAGTTTTACTTTTGATTCCTTTTGGTTGTCAGAGGAGCTCATTTTACCCCGCCCATGTATTATGCTTCCATAGCTTTGAAAATTGAACCCTCTTAAGTAATCAGTTATCAGAGTTTGGAATTTTTCTCTGAGCTGGCTTATTAATTCATCTGGAGAGGGCTGAAGTAAAGGTTTCCTGTCAGCCTTGTCAAATTAAATGGAAAGTTTCCAACATGAAGATGGAAAATGATACAAAAAGAAACTGTGCTTTAGTGCGGTGAATTAAAGAGGATGCTTACTTTGTTCAGAACTATTCCTTTCACGCTCATTGGTATGTTAGTAATGGCAGGTGTGCATTTGAATGCTGATGTGCCGCACCAAGCTGGCCGTGAGTTGCAGTAGCTTCACAAGTTTTTGTGTGTATTTTTTGTTTTTTATGTTTCATTGTTTTGATATTTCAAGGATTGGGCCTTTTCACAGACTTTTTTTTGCTTGCGATAAACAGATTTTTGCCACCGATCCGCTGTTAGCCAAAACAAGCTAGCTAATGGCTGTGCCCATGGACTCATGTTTGTCCCCCAGAGGTGATACAAAGCTCAGGGAAGCTAACAAGAATTGTTGACCTGTTAGAAGATATTTTGTGGCTCTCCAGTGAGTTTCAAAGCAAAGGTGCCGAACTAACCAGATACATGGAAGTGGCCCATGAATGGTTACAGTGGATTACCTCACTCTCATCAGTTCTCCATGACACTGCGCCTTGGGATGCCTCCACAGGTGTTCAAACATCTTCTTGTTCCACACCGAACCACCGACTGTCCTAATAGTCGTTTGGGCGAAGGAAGAAATCTACCCGAGTAGCTTCATCTAGAGAGATGAGGGTTTGACTGTTGGTCCGGGCCTAGGGGTCTCCCTGCTGCCGATGGGCAGCAATCCACTGGGTTCATACTCCTGGGGCTCTGTGTCCAGAGGAGCAGTAGCTACTGCATCTACTTCATCAATGGGTGGTAGTCAATCATTAATACATGATTGTATGAATCATTTGATGTCTGAAACAACAGTTCTGCCTTGTGGGGTACCTCAGGGATCTGTTTGGGGTCAAACAAAACAAAAGATATGATTGTGGATTTTAGGAGTACCAAGAGTCCATCCTAGATGAAGAGGTGGTTGAAGAATACAGATACCCGGAGGTTTAAGGAAAAGTGTTTAATTCAATTTATCCAAAAGGAAAAATATGGAAAAGACGGGACCGCAAATGCAACATTGAGGCTGTCTACAAGAAGGGACATAACAGTTGTGTACTTCTTGAGAAAATTGTAGCAAAATGAAGCAGCAAGATGTTTTATATCCTCCATCAGTCTGTGGTGGAGAGAACAATCTGCTTTGCAGCATCTGTTGGGCAGTAGCATCAGAGCCAGAGACTCAGAACCTGAAGAAACTGATAAAGAAGGCTGGCTGTGTGCTGGGGGCTGCTCTGGAGCCCCTGGAGCTGTTTGTTAAAAGAACAACACGACCATCCTCTCCATAACATCATGTTGAAACAACAGAGTGTGGTCAGTCAGAGGCTTCTTCAGCTCTGCTGCAATTAAGAAAGATACAGGACTTTCAATCACTGCTTATTATGAAAGCTTGGAATGATTTCTGCAACAATGGAATTTCCTTTAGGGATAAATATTTGATTTTTGATTTGATTTAATTGTGATTGAGTGTGGAAGCATTGAATTTCAAATGACCATGTAGAGTTTACGGGATTAAGGAAGAGAAGAGCTCCCGAGAGGGAAAGGATTTGAAATGAGCTTTTTGTCTGTGCTGTGTTGTTATACTTGCCCTGAAAAAAACAAATTCAGACTGACTTCTGTTTTAGTTGAGTGAATGTCAGTGTGTCGAAAACAACAAAGTCTTTCACAATTAGTTGCTATCTGAAGATTTCTTTCATTCTAAAGAGCGGTTGGCCCCCCACAGCAGCCATGGCTGGGGGCTGTGCCCTATACACTGCCAGAGTTTATGGGGAACATAAAGCCAATGTGCTCAGCAGCCGTCGGTGCCCTGAGTGACACATGACTTCAATACACACCAACACATTCACATTCATTACTGACTACACAGCCACAGAGTAGATACAGTAAGTCCAGAGCTGGCAGTTAGATACCCTTCAGTAATGTGGAAGAGTTGGAAATGTGTGTCATTGCTCTACAGGCTGTTGTATGCTTCTGTGTGTGTCCCTGATGGGATGACTGTGTCCTGTACGCACACCCTCGCTCATCACTTTGTGCTTAAAGGGATAGTTCGCCTCTTTTGACATGAAGCTGTATGACATCCCATATCAGCAACATCATTTATGAACATCTTCTTACCCCCTGCTGCGTCCTGTGAGCAGAGTTCCAGCCTCGTTTTGGCGTTGATGAAGGTAGTCCGGCTAGTTGGCTGGGGCTTAAAAAATAAAGCGTCTTGCTTCTCAAAACAATATGCGTTCAAAAGAGTAATACATTTGCATCACAAAATCGTTCTCCAGGAAAAAAGTCAGACCTCACATCGCTTGGCCCTATTTCTCTCTACCTTTGTATCACTGCGTGCTGTGTAAACTGTGCAGAGCGAGCAGTCCCCTGCTTCCGAGCAGCAAACACCGTAACAGGTGCGGCTTTCGGCAGGTGGCTGAACGCAGTGATATGAAGGGAGGCAAAAATAGGGCCAAGCCATTGTGAGATCTGACTTTTTCCTGGAGAACGATTTTGTGATGCAAATGTATTACTCTTTTGAACGCATATTGTTTTGAGAAGCAAGACGCTTTATTTTTGTGGCCCCAGCCAACTAGCCGGACTACCTTCATCAACACCAAAACTCAACTGGAACTCGGCTCACAGGACGCAGCAGGGGGTAAGAAGATGTTCATAAATGATGTTGCTAATATGGGATGTCATACAGCTTCATGTCAAAAGAGGCGAACTATCCCTTTAAGAGCAGTCTGAGACGTGTTGCTTTGGTTTCTGCTTTGTTTCAGATCTCTGCTGCTGCTGGTCCTCTGCTGACTCATGCTCTGAGCTGACTCTGACATGTCAGCCATTACAAATGTTCTTCAGTCAGTAAACACAGATGTGATCATATTGTTGTATGAAACATTTGTGATATTCTCCCTGATGTATTTCTTATGTCTGTGCTGGTTAATGCCTCAGCTGAAGGTCAGCAGAGCAGACTGTGATGCAGTAATTTATCAGTATTCACTTGCAAAGATTAACTGCCACACTCTGTCACTCTGTCATCTTCTGGAGACCGTAGTCTGAGAAGTCTGGAGGAGATGTTTCAAACGTTCGCTTTTCCTCTCCAAAATATCAGGCTCTGAAAACATCTAAAAACGTGTGCTCAGAACCACATCTGCTTCAGTGTTCTGCAGGAGTCCGCTTTGCCATGACGACACACGCAGATTGACCAAATGAAAAACAATAGCAGCAACTTTGTTGAGGAAAGGAATTATTGAATCCTTAGTGGTAAAATTGGAGTTCTTTTTCTCTAAGTACAACTTAATCCCTACAGAGGTTTTTGTTTTAATTCTGGCAGTGTTTGTTCCAGAGTTAGTTTATAGCCCCCTCTGGTGCAGGATACTGTCTTCTTAATCTTTAGTGTCCTGTCCAACTGACTTCAGAACACCAACACACACACACACACATGATGACTGTGACAGTCCAGGAAATTGTTTCTATTCTAACTTAACTCAACTTAGGTTTACACACATAGGCACACTTATCATACCATTTAAAACCTCAATGTTTCTTTAGTCAAGTTCAGACCTCACTATTTTGAGAGGTGTAGAATTGATGGATATTTCCCACTGTGTATGGTGCTTATCATTTGATTTACACTACACCACTGATTGGCAGCAGGGGGTTACATATTGCATAGACCACATCAGGCTCATGTTGATCAAATAGTAAGGCTGTAATGCAGACAAATTCCTGTTCCGTAATTCCATCACACTGTGGCCCTCACAGTAATGGTGTCATGTGTTCATACAGACCGTTCCCATTAACGTTAATCAAGCTTTGCTCAGCCATGCCTGCAAAGGTGTTGGGAAGAACTACATGTAGCTACATGTGAGATGGGATTGTATACTGGGTAAGGGTGGCTGCAGCTCAGGAGGAAGTGCAGCCGTCAGCCAATCGGAAGCTCAGTGGATCCATTCCTGACTTACTGGACCACCTGTCCTGGTGTCTGGAGCAAGACACTGAGCCCCATGTTGCCTTCCATGTTTTGGTGTGTGATAGAGAAATAAGCACTGTGGAGCCTATAACATTGTATAGAAGAAGACGAGCTGTATACAATTTGACGTTATATTGCAAAAAAAGATACAAATACAATTGAATATTTCTTGTATGTTACAATTTACTCTGGCAAGGTTCCATGTGACCGTCAAAGCTCATGTGTTGACATGATGATGAAAGTCAAAGATTGCAGCATTAACATGGACAGTTACGCAGCCTCCTCCAGGTTTCCAACAGCTGTCATAGCTGACAGGACCCAGCTTAAGGTGGCCAGGTAACAGGTTGAACAGAGCATGGAGACCAGTACCAGTGGAAAGCACAGCCATTACAGCGGAAGCAGAGGCTCCCAGAGGCTCCCAGAGGCTCCCAGAGGTTCCCAGAGGCTCCCAGAGGTTCCCAGAGGCTCCCAGAGGCTCCCAGAGGCTCACACCCTCCAGCACCACTGTTTTCAGCACCAACGATACCAAACAGGATGCATCTTTTCTCAGCTGATTCCACAATGTTGGCTTTCTAAATGTAGCAATGCAGAGCTGCGCCGCCTGTTGGGTATGTGTGAATTACCCAAGGTGAACACGCGTGTTTTTGTAGCACAGATATGTGAAAAGGTACTACAGCCAGACCCTCACTGACATACTACTCCTTCTCAGGTGTCCAGTCCATGTGAGGGAGAGTGGGAGCCACAAAGTGTAACCGACTCCACTGACTTCAGAGAAGCTCATCCACACAGATTCTTTCTCCAACCAAGCACCAATGCTCGCACAGAGCTGCCTATTCTCTGAAAGATCTTTCAATCATACAGAGCTGCAACCAGCTCATTGACTCGCCCACTCCCAGCAGCCAGTCCATAGCCACTCCCTTCTGTTTATTCAGTCCAACAGGAAGACGAGGGAGGAGGACGGGGCTACAATCTGTTTGGCATTAAGTCTTGAATGAAGTCACTGTTTGGTGAGCCAGCTCCAGCTGCTGCTCAACTTAGCATGTTCCTGTTGCTGTGTTGGTTGTGCTGCGGCAGAGGAACAGGAGACAGATAGTGAAACTATTAGTGCTGACTCACGGCTCTGACCTAATTCTACCACACACGCGCTGTCTCTGTCTGAAATAATGTTGGATACATACTAACAGCTCTTCAGAAATAGTTTTAAAAGAAGATGAGAGAGAATGAGAAGGTGGACTGAACTAAGCTGGCAAACCAACTCCAGAAGAACAGTGTGAGATGTGTTGTTGAGGATCACAGACTTTAAGGAGGAAGAGGATCAGATTGATGAAAGAACCAATGACCTAAAGATGGTAATGAATGGGTTGACTGCATGTTGTTTATCATCCTGGGGCTGGCAGTGAAGACACGCTGCTCCAACAAGCCCACCATCATCCACTTAAAGCAGGCTGTGAGGATCATGTTCACTTATTTTTCCAGTGCTTTTAATAACAACCGCCTGGATTGTTGACTTCCTGACAAACAGAGCACAGTGTGTGAGGCTGAAGGGTTGTGTGTCTGAGAAGGTGGTCCGCAGCACAGCAGCACCACAGGGGACTGTACTCTCACTGTTTCTCTGCACTCTGTACACCTCAGACTTCCAGTAGGACTCAGAGTCCTGCCATCTCCAGAAATGCTCTGATGACTCTGCAGCTGGTGGATGTATCAGTGATGGACAAGAGGCTGGGTACAGGGAACTGGTTGATCTCTTTCTAACATGATACAGCATCAATCACCTATTCTTCAATGTATTCGATGCAAAATACTGTAGATGATTGTGGATTTTAGGAGGACCAGGAATAAACCAAACACTATTTCTATCCTTGGAGAAGAGGTGTAGATGGTGAAGAGTTTACCTGGACATATGACTGGACGGCAAATGCAACACTGAGGCTGTCTTATAACTTCTCTTATAACTTTATTTTTCATTTCAATTTTAGGAGAGACAGAACAGAACTTCTTGGGAAAGATTAGGTTGCTCAATGTTTGTAGCAATATGATGCATAACTAACAGTTTAAATAAATGAATCAAAGTTTTTTGGGGATCGTTTTCTTTGCAGCATCTGTTGGGCAGCAGCATCAGAGACTCAGAGAAAGTGAACAAAGTGATAAAGAAGGCTGGCTCTGTGCTGGGGCCTGCTCTGGAGCTGTGCCCACTCTACAGCACATACTGTGGTGGTCAAACATCAGAGTGTGTTCAGTCAGAGGCTTCCTCAGCTCTGCTGGTACAAAGAACTATGCAGGGGGCAGCAATAACATGGGATGGCCTTGCTCTCCACCTGGAGTTTTACAAAGAGAAAGCCCTCTTCAGAGCCATGGAGCAATACTCTTCTACGCTCATGGGCAACCATCAGAACCATCCCAGAGCCTTTTTTCTCCGCCATCAACCGTTTACTCCATTTATGTCCACCAACCCAAAGGGGACTATGACCGCGATTCCAAGTTCCTGTAGTTAGAGGCAAAAGTTGACTTTATCCATCAGCAGCTCCTGGCTTGGACTCCCTCCCCTGCACACATGACTGCCTCACCCTCTGCCAGCCTGCCTAAGTACTCTTTCTCTACATTCAAGCCAGTGGATGCCCCCCTTGGGACTAGATTAGCCACAAAAGCCAACATCTCCACCTGTTACCTTCACCATATCCCTTCTGCACTGTTCAAAACATGTCTGCTTGCCCTATCTGCCATCACGGTGGACATAATTAACAGCTCACTGGAAACCAGCACTGTCCCCTCCTGCTTCAAAACAGCCTCAGTCAGTCCCATTTAAAAGAAACCAGCTTCGGACCCAGAGGACTATAACAACTGCCGGCTGATCTCCAATCATTCGCTCCGAAATAAAATCTTGGAAAAGGCAGTAGCGGTCCAACTCAATAACTACTTGTCCAACCACAAGCTCTGTGAACCCCCTTCAGTCTGCTTTATGTTTTGTCTGTCTATCTGCGTAACCCTACCATGTAAAGCGTCCTTTGGTGTTTAGAAAGGCGCTATACAAATCAGAGTTATTATCATAATTATTATTCTGCTGAGTGCCCGACACATCGGGCTGTGGCTGCACTGGGCATATTATGAATATATTATATTATAAGGATGGAGCATGAACTGGGATAACCCGTTTGCTTTTATCACAAACATTCCATTTTTATGCAATTATTAAGTTGGGATGATTTTTAGAGCATGCTTCTGTAGCCACCGGACAGTAGAAATAAGGTATGGGAGCCCCACTGTCTCATGCTGCTTAGCTCTCAGCAAGTTGAGCCACTATATAAAATGTTAAAGCCTCAGTAGAAAGCACTGTTTGGTTTTTAGTTGGCAGCTGATTCTCTGATGTCCTGCATGTGTCCCTCAGGACGAGGTGGATAGTCAGAGCCCAGTGTTCAGAGACAACCCTCAGCTCCATGAAGAAGTGAAGGGCTGGCTCAAAGACCAGAAGGTGCAGGAAATATTTATGCAGGGTAAGAGTCACATTAAGTAGCATTGTCATTTTTTTCAACATTGTAGAAATTTCCCATTTTTTGCTGACATGTTTGATTATCCTCTTAAGTTGACTGTGTGCAGAGTTTGCTCTGCCGTGCCGTGCCATGCTGTAACTGTTGGATCTGTTTCTTGCTGCCCCCAGGACCCTACTCATTGAACGGCTACCGTGTGCGCGTGTACAGACAAGACTCGGCCACCCAATGGTTCACTGGCATCATTACACACCACGACCTCTTTAGTCGAAACATGGTTGTTATGAATGACCAGGTACAATTTTCACAATATGTATTGGAATGGGGTTTATTAAATCAATGTATACACTTTATATGTGTGGGCATATGTATGCATTTAATAAAAATGTTTGATTAATAGAAAAGGAAGTTTGCTTAGCATCCACATGATATTCACTCATATTTCTACTGCAATAACATGCTGACTGTGCTCTGTGTTCACCTGTTACCATGGTGACCCACAGTATCAGGGCTCCATTGATGATGGCTTTTGGTTCTCATCACTCATAGATGTACTAAACTCCCATTCAGAGTGGACAGAAGTGACTGTCATGAGCTGCTCTGGACCTTTCTCAGGCTCAGGGCTGGGTTCAGTGTTTAATAAAACTTTCTGTCTGGAACAAACCTCTGGATAAAGTGTACACAGTGCCAAGTGAATATGATGTGTATTCAGGTGCTAGAGCCTCAGAATGTGGATCCATCTATGGTCCAGATGACCTTTCTTGATGACGTGGTCCACTCTCTTCTGAAAGGAGAAAACATTGGCATCACCTCCAGGCGAAGGTCACGATCCAGCCAGAACAACAACACCGCCCACGTGAGTACATGACCCACAGCAGCCCTAAAACCTACTAGTGGATGGTAGATAGATGATATAAAAGAAGAATACATTGGAAACACAATAGGACTGCCATACCCAGGTTGGTCACAGTAAGTACACTAAAAAATCAACTGCATGTGTCGACATAATCTTAAATTTAGTAAAAGAAGAAAAAATGTTCCTTATTTATTTATTCTTTGGTCTTCAAACTGAAACATTGTCCATTACTCTGATTAACAGTCGGCTCCTTTCATGTGTCTGCTGTTTCTACTGATGACTTGAGTTTAGCTGTTGGGTTGTCTCACAGGACTCACTTGAAAGGAGCTCCTAGTCAGTTCTGCTCCCGCAGTCATTAACTCGATCTCTCCTTGTCCCTTATTTGTTTATTTTTTCATTTTTGTTTCATTTTGTTATTTTTCTCTCCTTTTTTTCCTGTTCTTTTTTGTATGTTAAAGATGGCAGGAGGGAGACCCGGCGGGACCACTGGCAACTCTCAGGTATCCCTAAATTCCCACCCCCTCCAGACCAATGCTGTACTGGAAATGTACTGAGAATGTTTTAGTGCAGGGTTGACAGACTTGATTTGTACATGAATATTCTTGTTTTAGATAATTGAAACTTTTACCTGGTGTCTCTGCTTGTCATCACCAGAAAAATGCCAATCAGTCTGAAAACTCAGTTCATTTTTTGTCCAAGGGAGGTTATCAAGAGGCAAAGTCGCACATGCAGTTGGATAGAGCTGCAACCAGTTAGAGTAACAAATCCTGAGCGATAGTGAGGCATCACAATGTGGAGAGAAACGGGATGGGATATTTTTGCCATATCCCATCACCAGCTGCTATATTGTTTGTGTACAACAGAGCCTCAGTGGTACCTTTCTGTTCACCCTCTGACTGTGCTGCAGAGAGCCAGCTTGGGCTTCTACTTGTGTCTCGCCAGCTAATTGTTTCCATGGTTGTATTACTAATGTTTGTGGACCATTTCATCTTTTAAAACAGACAAAGGTACGAGACTTTGTGATATCCAGCGGGCTCATAATCACTGTTGTAAGCAAGTCCAATATGCTGAGATGTGTTTCCAGCTGATCCAGTAGGACTGTTTACATTCTGCCTTTTTGGAGGTTTTACTGTTGAGCTTTTGTTAAATTCCCTTTTTCAGAAGAGTTATTACAGTTTGGAGGAAAATAATTCTACATTTTCAACATCTATCATCAGGAATCCTGCTTTTTGTTGCGCTTTTGCCCATGTAATATTTCTAACTATGAAGGGAGGTTGCTGGTTTCATTTCAGCTGTTAACCACCGTTCAGTGACTAAACATATATTGTAAAATTCTGAAAATGAAAGTTTCTTGCGTTTCTTAAATATCAATTAAATTTGACAATTAAAAGTCAAGTAGCTTCAGAGTTTAGTTGTATATTTCAGATGTTAATATTTGACTATAGACAATGGATCAGATTCCAGCTAGGGTCAACAGTAAAACAAACTACAATCTATAAACGGTCGTTTCTCTCCACAGTCGCCTCAGGCACGCTCAGGACGGGAGATTGGACCGAAAAAGAAAAAGTTTCAGTGCAATCTGTTGGTTTCCTTAGCTAGGAAATTGTTTTTGAATTGGCTCTATATGAACGAATTGGATTATTTTATGAATAATTATGATTACAATGAATTGAATTCCAATTGGCTTGAATTGGACTTTATTATCTAAGTGCCTAGAGATTACATTTGTTGTATTTGGCGCTATATAAATAAAAATGAATTGAATTGAATTTAATAAAAGTGATTTAAAAAAAAAAGACTGTGATGGACAAGAGGCCGAGTACAGGGAACTGGTCAAACACTTTATGGCATGGTGTGGAAGCAGTCACCTCATCTGGAATGTGATCAAGATGGATTTTATGGATGACCAGGAAACTATTTCTATTCTGGCACAAAGGGTTGATGTGGTGGAGGTTTACCTGGACTACATGCCTGTAAGAACAGACTGTCCTTCCAATAGAAGCTTAGGTCCTTCAGTGTCTGCTCCAAGACGTTTCATATCTTCTGTCAGTGTGTGGAGGAGAGAACAATCTGCTTTGCAGCATCTGAATGCAGCTGAAGTCGGTCATAGAGGACGGCAATGCATTCCCTCTACAACACATAGTGATTAAACAATCAAGTGTTCAGTTGGCTTCTTAAGCTCCACCTCAGCAGAGCTGCACTCAGTCATAGCTCTGTGCAACCACTGTGTATAGCCGCTGACTAATGACTAGAATGTGTTCATTTTCACAGCATTATTATCATTTCCTGATCTGGATTATTAAAGTATCACCCTGCTCTATTTTAAAGGTCCAAAAAATGAAGTTAGTATTTTGGCTCCTGTGTATTTGGGATTCTAGAGGTGTACCTAATAAACTTTGGAGTAACTCTTTGTATATATTCAGTCTGTCATTTCTCATATTTAGAGCTCTTTTTACTGCAGGTATTAATGTAGCTTATTTTATTCCAACAGAGTCATTACACAAGAGCCCAAGCCAACAGCCCTCGCCCCGTTATGACTTCATCAGGACCCAACCCTAAAAGCTCCCAGGTGGCGCTGGCCTCCCAACAGCAGAGTCAGCCGCAGCAAATCCAGCAGCCACTCAGCCAGGCCCACCAGTCACCAGGTGGGCACGGGCGAGAGCCCAGAGAGCCCCGAGAGCTGCGCAACTCCCGCTCTTCCAGGAGGAAAGGGTCAGACAGCAGTGTTCCAGAAGAGGACAAGGACAGGAGAGAAGAGAACGCAGGGCAAGGTGAGACCACCACAGATTCCAGGTCAGCTGACTGCATGCTCACAGGTAAGGCTGGGTCGGAGCAGCGAGCTCGTTCGGGTGCTTTGTGCAGCTAACCTTTCTACACAAAGTAAAATGAATGACACTCTGTGTAGAAAGCATCTTTGAAAAACTACGATAAGTAAGCGATATAGTTCTTCCCCATCTGAAGGTTCTTTAGTGTAACTTGCACCATGTTACATTGGATCCTGATACAAAAGCTGAATGGAGTCTGTGTTCAGATTGCTTCACCCAGCCTGATAAAAATAAACAGTGTATTGACACACGTGACTGTCCAAGTTCTGTTGTGTATATTTGTTTGTATTTCTGTTTTGGATCAGAGCTATTTGAATGTTTTTCACATCACAGAAAACAACAGGTGTGTGTTATTTTTATTCATTTAGAGTCCACCAAGCAAAACAGTTGGGCTTTTGTCATCTTCTTATGCCCAAATTTACTTGACAATCATAGTACATTGTGTTGATGCAGATTATCAGTCATCCAGGTTATAGTAATCATAATCATTCAACCACTTATAAGCAGAGAGGGTCGTTCCAGTCACATGTGTCACTGCAGTGCAGCGCAGTGCAGCGAGGAGTGTGCAGATCTCTTTATAGGAGAGACCAACAACAGCTCCACAAGAACGTGGCACAGCGTAGGAGAGCCACCTCTCCAGGTCCACACTCAGCAGCGCACCTCCATCTGAAGGAGAAGGGACACTCTGAGGACAGTAATGTCCACAGTCTGGACAGAGAAGACAGATGGTTTGAGAGAGGAGTCAAGGAAGCCATCTACGTTGAACTGGAAAAAGCATCTTTGAACAGAGGAGGTGGTCTCAGGTATCACCTTCCCTCACCTACAGAGCAGCATGGTCTCTCCTCCCCAGGCAGGTTCCCAATCATTCCCACCTTGGATGCTGTGGCCAGAACTCGCCCTTTCAGACAGGTCGACAGTTCAGAGGTGATAATGACTCCAACAACATGCTCATTGGTCGGGGGGCTCAGTGACACATGTGACTGGAACGACCCTCTCTGCTTATCAGCTGATCCTCCCCACCTTCTAGTTCAGAACTGAAGAAGCCTTTCAGATGAGAGCTGAAACGTCTTGAAGATCCAAGAACAAGTCCAGTTGCCTTATTCATGGTAGTACTACATTCCACATTCACGCCATGGTGCCACATGTTTTACTCTGACAAGAGTGAGAGAATTGAACAGAAAACAAAACTGACAATTTCATGGAGTTTCATCAATAGAATTGTAATTTATATTCCTATTTATTTTTATTTTTTTTCTTTGATAATAGGTGCTATCAGTAGCTATAGCCACATGCCACGCTCTTGTGGGATGGTTGTTCAACACCCTGCTAAGGAGGCTTTAAAAAGAAAATAAGGATTTAGACATTGTTATGATTCTCTTGCATAATGTTGGCTTCTAACCTCCTATAAAAAAAAAACTTTTTAAGAAAACACAACAGAATTCATCTGTACTGTTCCTCCAAGGCAGATGAATTAAGGGTTATCAGGTTGCCCTGATGGGCTTTCTTTGCCCAAAACTTACTGAGTTTATCACTCGGTAGCATCCAAAAACATCCATGTCAGGTTAATGAGTGTCTCTAAATGGTCCCTCGGAGTGGGAGTGAGTGTGTGTGTCTGGTGTGTCTCTGTGTGGCCCTGTGATGGTGAGCTGTCCGGGTGTAGCCCGCCTCTCACCCAATGACTGCTGGGATGGGCTCCAGCCCCCTGCCACCCTACATTGGATTAAGCGGGTGTAGAAAATGGATGGATGGATGGATTTGTGTATTTATGCAAGGCTAAAAAATCTGGGGGGAAAAATGAATGCTTCTAAACATTTATGCCTTTGTAAAATGTGTGGAAGCAGAATGTGGAATGGTCAGAGAAAATCTCCTCTGGGTGTTTTCAATTCTCTGCAGCAGCGCAAACACACCAGCACGCTTCAGTGCCATGTGATGGAAAAGGGTCCCGGAAGTGTTGTTGCACCCCAGGTAACTGTGGATGTCAGGCACTGCACTGCCTTGTGGGAGAACTGTTGTTGTGTGAGTGTGAATGGATGATAGAGAAACACTGTAAGTCTGTTCAGGACCTGAGGAGCTGAGTGTACGCACGGCTCATATCACAACTCAAAATGATTTACTGGAGGTAAACGCCTGCAATCTGGAAGATTCACTTCACCTATTTTTTTTCCATTTGTCCAGAGTCGAAGTCCAAGGTGAAGCAGGCAGTGAACAAACGCAGGAAAGGTGAAGAAGATGAAAAGAGGGCAGGTCTCAAGAGGCTGAAGACAGACATGACATCTGATCTGTCTGAGAGCAGTGACTCAGAAAACCCACACAAAGGGAGGGATATCCACTCCTCATGCTCTTCTTCTTCCTCATCTTCCTCATCATCATCTTCTTCATCTTCTTCCTCCTCCTCAGGGCACAGCTCTGAGAATGAGTTAAAGCCTCGCAGCAGTGATGTAATACAAAGTGCCATTTCCAAAATGGAGGAGGATGAGAAGCCGCTGATGAAGGGACCTAAGATTAACGATCCCTCATCTGTTATTGGTCGCATATCCCCATGGGCGGAGCTTCAGTCAGCAGAGGACATCAAGAAGAGCGTGATAAAGGACCCGGGTAAAGTAATAACAAAGGAGGAGGAGGAGCTGGTGGCAGTTACACAGATCAGCCAGTCTCCGCTGCAGCAGACCCCTCAGACAAGTGATGCGGCCCCGCGGGGCTTCATGGAGAACATGAAGGGCACTGTGAAAGGTGGGTCACACGCAGCTGCTGGGGGCCTCCTGTCACATCATGCTAACCAGGTGTTTTAGTAATGTTTGTTTTTATTTTGCTTTAGCATCGTCTCGATCCCAGACACCGTCACTGTCACACTTCCAGGGCAGCGGCGTCATCGACATCACAGAGGACGCCCAGGCCACCGTCCACCAGGAGAGCTCCGAGGCAGTGTCCGCTCTGCTGGCCTCCCAGGCCGAGTCCACAGCCCTCTCACCTTACATCCCCCTCAACCCGTCCCCCGTCTCCTCGCCTCCTGTCCCTCCATCACCCTCTCCCTCAGAGGGATGCCGCAGGACGGACGTGGAGCCTCACATCAAGCAGCAAGGCATTATGGGAGGTGGCATTACATCAGCCAAGAGCTTAAGCAGCAAGATGGAGTTTGCTTCCTCTGAAGTCATTAGGTAATAATGTTTCTGACTAAATAAAGAGTTTCACAAACTGTTTTGCACCACTGTGTAAGGAATCTATATATTTCTGTAGAAAACATGTCCATGCATTGTTGTAACTTCATGTTTATACTGTCTGCAACCGGTAAGTCATGAGATTTCTGCCAACGCTTTCCTCAGGAGAAGTACACTGCCCGTCCAAAAAAAGCCTCCTGGCTTTAATGAAGCAGAGAGGTAGGAGCCTCCCATTGGACAATTACTGCATGGAGGATTATGTTTCAGCTGGCAACAAGTTATGGAAGCGATGCAGCGAGCAGCTTCTCATTTCTTCAACAACCATGTCAGGAAACGCATCCTGTGGTCGAGGAAAAGATGTTTCATCTGTTTCAGAAGGGTCAAACTATTGGCAGGCATCCAGCAGAGAAAACATCGAAGGAGAATGCTGAAACTACTCAAGTTGGGTAAAGAACGGTCCAACGCGTTCTTAAAAACTGGAAGGACAGTGAGAAAGCAACATCTTTGAGGAGGAGATGTGGTCAAAAAAAGGAAAAACTTGAGTGATCGTGATCGCCGATCACTTAAACGTTTGGTGAAAAACACCAGTAGAACTCAGGGCTGTTTGATAGTGAAAGTAAGAGCATCTCCACATGCACAATGAGAAGGGAACTCCAGGGATGGGGACTAAACAGCTGTGTGGCCTTAAGAAAACCACTGATCAGTGAGGCTAATCAGAAAAAAGAGGGAGCATAAAGATGGGACCCTGGAGCCATGGAAGAAGGTGGTCTGATGAGTCCAGATTGATCCTGTTCCAGAGTGATGGGCGCATCAGGGTCAGAAGAAAGGCGGATGAAGTGCTGCACCCATCATGCCTGGTGCCTGCCGTACAGGCCGGTGGGGGCAGGCTATGACCTGGGGCTGCATCAGGTAGTCAGGTCCAGGTTCAGCCAGGTTCTGAGCCCACAGACTGAGGTCAGCTGACTCCCTGAACATACTGAATAACCAGGTCATTCCATCAGTGGAATCTTACCTGATGGCACGGCATATTCCAAGAAGACGATGCCCAGATTCATCGGCTCACATTGTGAAAGAGTGCTTCAGGGAGCAGGAGACATCATTTCACTCATGGGTTGGCCCCACAGAGTCCAGACCTGAAGCCCCCTGAGAAGCTTTGGGCTGTGCTGCAGAAGACTTTAGTCCAGCCGTCCCACTCTCCCATCATCACTACAAGATGTTGGTGAAAAATGAACTGAAATGAATGCTGGGACATGGCAGCAGCTTATAGAAGCGATGCCACAGCCAATGCTGCTGGGATCAGAGCTAAAGGCGCTCCAGACAAATATTAGAGTGGGACTGTGTATTTTTCCACATTAATTTCACCCAACCTCAGTCACCAGGTTAAAACAGTAATACATTTTTTACAGCAAAAGTAGCATGTTTACACCTTTTGTTACTGTGAACAACACAGGAGGATAAACTCAGTCCCTGTTACTGCTGGGACATAAAAAAGACCTTTAGCATGTAGGTGCACTAACTGTAGTGGACCTGTCCAGGTGTACCCTGCCCTTACCCAGCAACAGCTGGGACAGGCTCCAGCCCCCGCGAGCCCACATTGGGTTGAGTGGTTATAGAGGATGGATGGATGGATCTCAGGGCGTGATGATAGAAATCTTGACATGTGCAGCTTGGTCTTTCTGGTTATGCACCTGATACAAGCCGCAAGCCGGCTGTCATGGTATCAGTTGTATATATCAGAAAGGATGTTGTGCTGTGACCTCTTTAATGGTTAAGATATCATTAGCAGTCAGTGAAAGATGGAACTGCACTGTTGTTTGTTACTCATTGTTTGACAGAAGAATGCAACAGATGTGTGTAACACTTTCCTCTGCTATGTTTTTCTAAGGCCTGTCACATCGATGTCTGAAAATGTGCCACTGGTGGAAAAAGAGAAAGCTGTCCTTCCTCATCATCATCTTCATCAGCAGCAACACGCACAACTGCAACAGTACACATCCATCTACCTTGGCCTTCCTCTATCTTCATGTGAACAGACGAGAAAACATCCACCGCAGATCCCAGCCCCCCACAAGACCAACACAGCCACCCCCCCTGACGTTGCCAAACCCAAAATGAGCCCCAGCCCAAATCCCATTTTAGCTCAGCTGGACTCTCTGAAACAAAAAACCCAGCACCTCAACAACTCTCAGAACCTCCCCTACCCCAACACAAACCCAGCTGACCTTAAAGCTAAGCCCCACCCGGCCCTGCTGGACATCTCCAAACCTAAAGCAAACACCTCCCCAGAAGTCTTTAAACATAAAATTCTGAGGTATTCAGATACTTCCCCACCTCCGACTGGCTGCTTGTCCAATAAAGTAGAGTCAGCGGAACCTTTGCGCTCTGGTTTCAAGCCGGTCCCGTTGCGCTCGGAGGCGGTTGCCGGGACGACAGTCAGCAGCACCAAGAACCCGCTGCTCATCGATAAGAATGAGACCTTCACTGTTTACAGAGACCCAGCACTGGTTCGCTCTGACGCGGACAGTTCACCCTCCTCAACCAACTCCTCTAACCATGTGACAGCCTATCTTCATCCCCACCTGCACACCTTGCACCCCCCCTCCCCCCACTCCCCCTGCCTCCCCACTGCATCTCACCCTCATGCTGCGTCGCACCTCCTTGCCTCTGCCTTACCTCACCCACACCTGTTGAGCCCTGGAATGCTCCCAGCGATGGCCCCTCCGGCAGCATCTCTCCTCGGAGGACACCCTCGGCTGGAGAGCCCAGGCAGTTTGGGCCACCTCGCCCTCCCTCACCCAGCAGCCACACACCAGCAGCAGTTCCTTCAGGTCTGACTCTGAATGCACACACACTTCTACCATTGTTAGGGTTGGACTTGGAGGAGAGCAGAGTCGCCTCCTTCCAGTTGTCCAAGTCACATAAGAGTACATAATGCATTTTGAAGCTGAGCAGTCTTCAGTCTTAACTTAAATGATGTCTTCGTTTTCAGGGTCACAGCGGGGCAGCAGGGCTTAATCTGTACCCCATCCTTTGGCAGTACCCTAACGGAACACCAGCATCTTACCCTCCAGGACTCAACCTGCCGCCCACAGCGAAGTGGGTCCACCCTGAAAATCCTGTCACTGTGAATTCTGAAGCATCCCTCAGGAGGGTAGGTCTTATTAGTTTAAGTCTGAATGTATTCGAATGTGATTACAGCTGTGACATGGAAGGCCATCTTAATTGGTTAGAAAAGCTCCAATCACGTGATTAAGGTTTTATCTTTTAATATAAAAGCCAAGCCAAGCCACCTTTATTTATAAAGCATTTAAAAACAGGAGCAACTGATTTAAGGCTGAACAAATTGTACACAAAGCAATAAAAAGGACACATAAAAGACCATATGAAACAAAAAAAATGAGCTCTGTTGTGCAGGATCAAAGGCCAATGAAAAGAGATGAGTTAAAGATACACAGTGAAGAGGCCTGTCTAATGTGCAGTAGCACAGAAAAAGCTCTGTCCCACCCAGGTGGAGCTGGTCCGCTGACCTGAGCGACCGCTCAGAGAGGTAGGGCGGGACCAGAAAACAAAATAAAATCAACTGTAAAATGAGCAGGCAGGCAGGCAGGCAGGCAGGCAGGCAGAGACAGATTGTATTCTGCACCAGCTGGAGACGAGCCGGGGCTAATCCAGGTGTGTTGGAATGAATGCATGGATTACCGTTTCAAAGTCCTGTTTTTTTTCTTTTCAGAGGTATGGCATACAATCAAGACATCGTAATTGTTTACAAGTAATCCAAGAAGATGAATACTGATACAACTTTTAACCATCTTAACCATGATACCCCTCTTTTCTAGCCTGATAAACCAGCCTAAATGGATTGGATGTCTAATTTAGTCTGGCACCGATCAATGGATACAACGGAACATTGTTGATGAGCACAACCCGTTGTCTTTCAAACCGCGTCTGTGCCTATAGGCCAACGCTCTGACCAATCAGCGCAACTGACTGTGACGTAGTAAGCGCGACAGAAAGCTTTGGTGGGAGGGGACTCTTCCAAAACTGATGCCAAGCACAGATTCTATAATAGGACAGATACGCCACTCACGGTGCATTTCCGGTTTCCAACGAGGCGATTTTGGTTGCAGTTCCACCCTCTTTCCACGTGGGGCGCCCAATTTTGGAGACCAGAATGAATGGAGTCCTATGGAGCTATACGCCCTTTCGTGCCCTTATCTCAAGATATAATTTTTTCTCTAGTAATTCGAATGTTGTTTTCGAAAAAGGGTGTTTAGAAAATACCCATGGCTGAGTTTTAGATTTTTAGAGCCACTCATTTGCTTAAAAAAAGGATTTGAAGTGTATATGACGTCATACATAGCGGGTCGACCAGCTGTCATTAGCACAATGCTAGCGCGTTGTGGACAACAAGAAGCCAACCAGTAAGAAATCAAAGCGATATATGTACTCGTTCAGTAGATTTTTTACTTGAAACCCATGTTGAGCTCTCAGAAACTACATTCAAATCTGAGCGCTCTTGAGGAGACTTAGGTGAAACTGACCATTTGTAGCATCTAGCTCCATAGGGCCCCATTCATTCTGGTCTCCACCGACGCTCCCAGTGGAATTCTGGTGGAACTGCAGCCAAAAAGCCGGTACAATGGGGCTTAATACAGAGTGGCAAGGCTGTTCGTTATAATGGCTGTGTGCCAAGGCTGAATCAAACGAGCACTGTTCCATTGCCGCCGCCATCTTTCTTGTTGTGCTTTCGCTTGTCTATGTTCGCTTCCACTGCCCAACGTCGCACTGCTCTGTCGTCACTCCCTCAAAACCCCGCACCAGAACCCTCTGGCCCGCCCGCGTTGATTCAAAACACATCTCTGCGTTGTGATTGGTTTAGTTGCCATCTGCCAGATTCAGGGCAGTATTTTCAAAATGACAAGTGGATCGAGGCCAGACCCAACCGCAGGCAAAAAATTTTGCCGTCCAGCAGTTGGCGCTGGTTTTCCAGGCTACCTCTTTTCTTCTTTTTAACCTTCTCACATGTATAGAAAGAAAAACATGTGGTCTGCTGTATAAACATAATGTTTTAAAATATACACCTGTATAAAAAGTTTGTGTAAAGAAAACAATAAGTACAAAGTGCAGATGAAATGAGGCTATTATACGTATCTTTACAGAGCCATCCTTTGCACTTCCTTACGTTTGTACATACCTGCCTACATGTTGTATTGATAAATGAGTGAATGAATTTTCTTATTCATTAATAAGAGTGTCAGCCCGTTATTTTTCTACCACTGCTTTAGTTGTTGTTCCATTCTGTCGTGTCCCTTCAGTTTGACTGTCTCTTTTCCGAAAAGGAGATCCACTTTGACCATGTTTCATTGAGTCTGTCCATTCGCAGACTGAGCGTGTGTGGGATCTTTTCCTTTAGAAATATCCACCCATTCTCTCAGTGTGGAATCTTTTCCATTAGAAATATCCACCCATTCCCTCAGTGTGGGATCTTTTCCATTAGAAATATCCACCCATTCTCTCAGTGTGGGATCTTTTCCTTTAGAAATATCCACCCATTCTCTCAGTGTGGAATCTTTTCCTTTAGAAATATCCACCCATTCTCTCAGTGTGGGATCTTTTCCATTAGAAATATCCACCCATTCCCTCAGTGTGGGATCTTTTCCTTTAGAAATATCCACCCATTCTCTCAGTGTGGAATCTTTTCCATTAGAAATATCCACCCATTCCCTCAGTGTGGGATCTTTTCCATTAGAAATATCCACCCATTCCCTCAGTGTGGGATCTTTTCCATTAGAAATATCCACCCATTCCCTCAGTGTGGGATCTTTTCCTTTAGAAATATCCACCCATTCCCTCAGTGTGGAATCTTTTCCATTAGAAATATCCATCCATTCTCTCAGTGTGGAATCTTTTCCTTTAGAAATATCCATCCATTCTCTCAGTGTGGAATCTTTTCCTTTAGAAATATCCACCCATTCTCTCAGTGTGGGATCTTTTCCATTAGAAATATCCACCCATTCCCTCAGTGTGGGATCTTTTCCATTAGAAATATCCACCCATTCTCTCAGTGTGGGATCTTTTCCTTTAGAAATATCCACCCATTCCCTCAGTGTGGGATCTTTTCCATTAGAAATATCCATCCATTCTCTCAGTGTGGGATCTTTTCCATTAGAAATATCCACCCATTCCCTCAGTGTGGGATCTTTTCCATTAGAAATATCCATCCATTCTCTCAGTGTGGGATCTTTTCCAGTAGAAATATCCACCCATTCTCTCAGTGTGGGATCTTTTCCATTAGAAATATCCACCCATTCTCTCAGTGTGGAATCTTTTCCTTTAGAAATATCCACCCATTCCCTCAGTGTGGGATCTTTTCCATTAGAAATATCCACCCATTCCCTCAGTGTGGGATCTTTTCCATTAGAAATATCCACCCATTCTCTCAGTGTGGAATCTTTTCCATTAGAAATATCCACCCATTCCCTCAGTGTGGGATCTTTTCCATTAGAAATATCCATCCATCCTCTCAGTGTGGGATCTTTTCCTTTAGAAATATCCACCCATTCTCTCAGTGTGGAATCTTTTCCATTAGAAATATCCACCCATTCCCTCAGTGTGGGATCTTTTCCATTAGAAATATCCACCCATTCTCTGTGTGGGATCTTTTCCATTAGAAATATCCACCCATTCCCTCAGTGTGGAATCTTTTCCATTAGAAATATCCACCCATTCTCTCAGTGTGGGATCTTTTCCATTAGAAATATCCACCCATTCTCTCAGTGTGGGATCTTTTCCATTAGAAATATCCACCCATTCCCTCAGTGTGGGATCTTTTCCATTAGAAATATCCACCCATTCCCTCAGTGTGGGATCTTTTCCATTAGAAATATCCACCCATTCCCTCAGTGTGGGATCTTTTCCATTAGAAATATCCACCCATTCCCTCAGTGTGGGATCTTTTCCTTTAGAAATATCCACCCATTCTCTCAGTGTGGGATCTTTTCCTTTAGAAATATCCACCCATTCTCTCAGTGTGGGATCTTTTCCATTAGAAATATCCACCCATTCTCTCAGTGTGGGATCTTTTCCATTAGAAATATCCACCCATTCTCTCAGTGTGGGATCTTTTCCATTAGAAATATCCACCCATTCCCTCAGTGTGGGATCTTTTCCATTAGAAATATCCACCCATTCTCTCAGTGTGGGATCTTCAGGGTCTGGGGAGGTTTTTCTTAGCTGCACTTATCATTATTACAAATAGATGATTATTGGCGTTTCCGGTGATGAAGTCTGACTTACCTAAGATAAATGTTTCAAAATGCTTGGGTATCTTCATATGAAATATTTCTTCCATTGTTTTATGTACCTCTGGCCAGAAATGATGTCACCCTGGGCATTCCCAGAATGTGTGCCGGTGGGCTGCGTCCCGGTTCCCACATCCTTTCCAGCATAGGGGGTCTTCCCCTGTTTAATGGAGAAATAAAAATCTTCTTAAACATTTCCATGCAAACTCCCTCCACATACATGCATTGGTGCATTTCCACTGTCGCTCGCAGTAGTTATGCCATTCTTCTTTTGTTGTTTCAAAGTCTCCTTCTTTTTCCCATTTATTTAATCTACAGTCCATGGAGTAGGATTTTTCTGTTAGGAGACCATGTACAATCTTGAGATAGCAGTTTCACACGAGTATGACCTTAGGATTTCATTTAGTATTGCATCTTCCAGATCTATTGGAATTGTTCTTATTGCATTTCTCAAAATAATTATATAATTGCAGGTGTCTATAAAAGAATGTTCTCTTTTTAGAGTTTGGAAGTCTTTTAATACTCCCTTGTTTGTAAGAACGTTGCGGTCCCTCTCCCTGTCCAGGTTTTAAATCTCAACTCTAACTGGTTGGGTTTGAAGTCTGGCTCGTATGCATACCATCTGATTTATCTAGTCATTTATATTCTGTTTTCATTGCCTTCCAAGTTTTAAGCTGGGACTTCAGCCATGGATTTTTCAATTTGTTTATTATTTGTGCTACTTCCTTATTACCTAGTACTGCTTGAATCCGTGATTTAAGTCTTTTCCACATCCTTCCATGTTGCATTATACTCCTGGTCACATAAATTTAATAAGGGCTTGATCTGTGTTGAGTGAAAGTAATTTCTCAGCTGTGGGACTGCCATTCCGCCTCCTTTTTTTGGGAGTTGCAACGTGTTGAATCTTACTCTGTTTTTTCCCTTGCCAGATAAATTTCTCAAGGACCCTGTCCAAGAACCCCCGGCTCCCCAAGTCGAAGGCTTTTTCTGCATCTTAACTGACCAATAAAGCCTGTCATTTTTGTCTTAGTACATGTAGTGATCCGTCTGTTATTGTCATGTGTTTGTGTCTGTATGGGTGAGCTGGAGAACAACTTCCTCTATTCTTCTTGCAAGAATTGATGCGTAGAATTTCTAATCAATATTGAGAATTGAGATGGAGATATCTTTTACCTCTTTGGGTATGGCTGAAATAGGGCCCCCTTCTTTCCTTCTTTTAAAGCATTATTGGATAAATGAAGGAGGTATGCTTTTAGTTGGGTCCTGCAGGCCTCAGATGAGAATCCTGGTGGCTTTTAGCTTGGTACCCTTTTATCATGACAAAAGGGTTAATGAGTTAAGAATGGGATTCCACCAGCTTCTCCCATCTCCTCCCTCTGACCACTGAAGCCTGGACAGTCGAACCAAGACTTGACTAATCTGAGGCAGTCCTTCTCTCCTGACTTTGAACATTGACAGACACGGGTTATTGGAGTGCATCTATACCCAAGGAGCAGGGGCTGCTACTGGGGGACAGTGTCCAGGAGGCTCTCAGTGTCTGAGATCTGCATTGATATTGAAATGAACTAGTTTATATTACTGACATAGATCTTAATAAACTGATATATTCTCTATCCAACTGCACCAGCATACTAACAACATTTAATAAATATATGGACATTATAAGGGCATTACACATCATGTCATCAACCCATTCTGTAGTGACTTTTTTTCTTGGGAAAGATGACATGAAAGACATATGGCAGGCAGAAAGGAGTAGAGCAGGGACGTAGAGAAGAGTAAATCAGACATAGCGAGGCATTCAACCCCTCCTTTTTTTTTTTTTAATTTCTATCTGAAAAGTCCTGATCGAATTCACTTGGTAAAAGTGGTTCTTATCCATGGATAAAAAGACAGTGGTGAAATTATACTTGGTTGGTTAAAGCTTGATAGAAGTTTCTATCTCAACACAGGTTCATCTTATTGGACCTATTTAATAATTCCGACCTCAGCCAAATATGATGCAGAAGATGATGCACAATTACAAGTGAGCATCAGTCGTATTTTGGGCCATAAGTGCCATGAGGTGCTGGACACTCAGTTTTCTTCATTCAGAACCCTTTGTGCAGTCAAGTGTGTCCCACTCCACCTCCTTTAACAGATTAGGCTTCTGTATAGAAAGACATAAAGAGTCCACTGTTCTTTTTCTCACAGGACCTCTGTGTGATGACTTGTAATAAATAGTCATTCGTGTAGTTGCAAGTCTTTTATCAGTGTGGTAGTTGACCTTACTGAATGGATGTGTGTCAATGTGTCAGATATTGGTATAATACCTAAAGCCCGTCTTCAGACGTCCATGCTTTCCCTTAATCTGGTGGCAACCGTGTCATGTGTGGGGGAGTCTCTGGTGTAGTACTGCAGCTTCTCATTTGGAGTGTTCAACAACAAGCGTAACATGTAAACTAAAAGGTGTCAAGGCCTTTGTTTATCTGGGAAGAATCAATGCTGCCCAGTCAACTGGGGGCGCTGCTGGCTTGTTTCATACAGTACGAGTTTCTGTTTGTTTGTTAGCACACATATTGACCACAGCATCTAACTGTGTTTTTTATTGAAGCTCCATTAATGGGAATGATTTAACTGTGTGTCTTTTGGATGTCATGCAGAACACAGGCAGTCCATGGCTGCACCAGGCTGCTGCTAGTGCTGGTGACAGTCTTGATTTGCTCAACCACATTCCAGTCCGGCCGGCCAGTGCCGATGCTCATCGCCCCCCCCTCAAGCTCAACACACACATGAGTTCTTCGATGCACAAGGCCAGCATGGACATTCATAAAGAGTAAGCAAAAGGAAATCTCCAGCTTGGAAAGTTCTGAACAATCATGAGGGTTTGTCTTTATGTAGGAAGTTAGGTTTAGTCCGTGATATCTTATTTGTGTTCTCATAAACTGGATTAAGTGAGCCTAAACCAGCATGCTCTGTAAAGAAGTCTGAATAATTTCTACAGTAAACATTTAAAAATCCAATTGAAATCTTTCTGTATGATGTTACATCTTTATCAAATATGTCAGTAGGACGTGCTTTGATGTCATAGACATCAAAGCACATTAAAGCTGACATGTAAAGAATAGACTCAAGAGTACAAGAAAGCAGACAATGTCTTTGGACGTTTGAACTGAATGCACTCTTTTAAAAAGCTGATGTTATCCTGGTGCCACTGATCCAACACACAGTGCTTTACATTTAGTTGTATTTGTCCTGCTCATGGAAGCCCCACCTGTTGTCCACATAGCACTGGATAGACATCTGTACAAACACACTGCATAACAGCACACCTGTTATTTTTTATCATCCCTCCAGTTCGTTGACAGTGGTTCAAACATAATATTTGCTGAATAGCTTAAACTCTGGTTTATGAATATATCCTATACAAACATACATCTGATGTGAGTTCCTTGTTTGTTATCTGTTTAATGATTCTGAAAAAAAACTAAAGAATACGTGCTTGTTTTGACACTTGATTCTCAGGTGTTATATTGGTTTTAAGAATCTGCTCAGTAGTACAGTGTTGAAACTGCGGCGGTTAGCTTGAAGTAAAGTAGGAACTCAGAGGAAAATTGACTTGTTTCATGTAACAAAGTAGATGTACTGTAGACTACATATGAGTTATGCAACTGAATGTAATCAGATGTTGCATGTTACTGACTCTTTAATACATGTACAGTGACAGTTCTCTAACCATCATTACTGTCTTTTCTTACAGTTAATGAGGCTGTAATGTAGTCACTGTTTTAGTGAAAGTGAAATCATAGTGCAGTTAGTCTCTTTAAATTGATGTTGCTACATATCTCACTTCAAGGTGACTGAATTACACAAAGAGAAAGTCTAAAGATTATCAACTCTACAAAATGACAGCTAAAATTTGATTCCTCACCTTGTTTTAGTTTGTTGACATCTTTGGTAAAAGTGTGTGAAAGGCAATAAAGTTTTTGAATTGTCTGTTTGCAGAGATGTGGATAAGAAAAGCTTTGCGGATCCCATCAGGACTTTAACATTGGCACCGCTGAAACACGAGCAGACCCCAACAGGAAAAGATGTTCACCTTCACCACCTTTACCTAGACCCCCACACCAAAACCCGCCTGACAAATACACAGGTGCATGACTACACTCTCACAGCATCATTAATGGCTTTCTAAATAGGGATGATGGTCGTATGTCATGGTACCGGATGAAACAACCTAATGTAAGATTTTATAAAGAATAGTGCAGTGCAGAATACTGTGGAACACCATAGCTACCTCTGGTATGTTTAGAGAGCAAATAATGTACTTTTACAAATTGTAATGTCTCTGATGAATATAATTTGCATTCGTTGTAATCGGATATTGTGCTAATGGGTGTCAAACGCAGCGCTGAGGTCTTAAAAGACATCAACAGATTTTAAGGTCATTTTAATGCAGTTTCTGAGCTTTGTGGTACTCTAAATCCTGACTGAAACAGTCATGCTGTCAGGTAAGGGTGGGTGCGAGGCACGTAAGGATACGGATGCAGATACTTCAAAAAACAAAACTTGGTTTATTTCACAAAGAGAAGGGCAACATAAATCGCGGCTGAGCCAGATACCAAAACTAAGCTGTGACGAAACAAAACGTGACTAGGGTTAAACAAAAAGTTACTAGGGTTAAACAAAACGTGACTATGGTTAAACAAAACGTGACTATGGTTAAACAAAACGTGACTATGGTTAAACAAAACGTGACTATGGTTAAACAAAATGTGACTATGGCTTGGAATAACTTGAAAGGTACTTAACTTGGCTGTGACTGTGACGGGTGAGGATCTGGCAATGAACATGAACAAACCGGGAGACTAAATACTGTGGATGGTGATCGGTGAGTGAGTGCAGCTGATGACAATGGACAGGTGAATTGAATGAAACCAATGACCTGAACATGGGGACTGAGGAAAAAACAATGGCAAAACATGGCAAGACTTAACTAAACATGAACTTAAAAACTAAGACGTGACATGACCTAAAACATGATAAAACACAGAACTAAAAACATGGGGAAAAACCCCATGAACGTGACACATGCAAACTGTTATTTTGCTAATAGAGGATTCATTGATTTAAGTAGGGCTGCTCCCTATCTGTTGTCTAAATTTGAACCAACAATAAATGTCTTTGTGGGCCAAACATTCATTGGTTGGTTAATGGTGGGATGGGGGAGGTGTTGGTATTTTGCCATAAACTGATTGCATATATCACTGTTTTCAGTTATTTTTAAGTAGTTAATACCTTAATTTTCATGTCCGTTATCAGTTGTCATCTGGCTCCTCGTTCATTGAATTAGCTGCAGCATGCCTGTATGGTGATTATTGCATGAACAGATAAAAAGTGCTCGAAGCAAAGAGCGACTGTCCAACATAGAGTAAATTATACTCCGTAGGTGTGTTTTTTTTAAAAAGAAAAATTAATGCTAAGGGGCCAAAAAAGTCAGTAAATTTAGTTGGCAACAGTGTGATCCAAGGAGCATTCCTCTGTGCATGATCATGTATTGATTCGATGTATAAGAGGGGAGGGACTGGTGTCACATGCATGTGCTTGGTGAGAGAAAAAGAAAATGCCAACACAGCCAACAGTTGTATTAAGTACCTTCAAAAAAGTGCAAGACTGTAGACCAGAGGTCTTCAACAGGGGGTCCGCGACCCCCAGGGTGTCCACGGAGGTACTGCAGGGGGGTCGCGAAATCTTTGGTTGATTAGACGATTTTTAACTTTTTTTTTTTTTCCCAAACAGTTTTTTCTCACAAATTGTGTGCAAACGTGTGCCATCCACAGATGGTTTGAGGATTCATTGTCCCATCTACATGCATGTTTAAAGTTAAAATCTGTGGATTATTTGAATAGCTCAGTGTTGTATGCAAGATGTTTGTTTATAAATGGCAGTGGCACGGCCACCCTGTACCTTGCACATGTTTAAAATAAGAACATGAATATATTAACCTCTGTATCATTTGAATAGCTTAGTATTGAATGTACAATAACAGAGTAGCTATGTTTATACACGGCACTAGGCCCCGTTAAATATAAAACACAATTGTATGCCATATAAATAGTAGGGGGGTCCCTGCTCCAACTCTCCATCAGTTTGGGGGTCCCTGGCCTGAAAAACGTTGAAGACCCCTGCTGTAGACTATTTGCTTTCAATTGGCACTGCTGGTTGAACAAGCCAAGGTTTAGTTGAGGTCAGCCCTAGATTTAAGAAAAGCTTTTCATGGATATTTAGAGATAAAAAGGATAGTTCTGTAATTGGCTACGACATTAGGATCAAGAGGTGGAGACTTTGAGTTATGGTTCAGAGACTGCTGAACACATAGACAAGATGTTTATGTTTATGTTTCTGCATTTAGCAGACGCTTTTATCCAAAGCCACTTACCAATGAGGATATAACATTACAGCTAACAATAAGCTACATTGAAGGAAACCACCAGTCAGACTCTGTCAGAGGGGACAGTGTAGAGATAGAGAGCAGGCATAGAGGGAGGTACAGAAAGAGAAGTGGAGTAGAGGTGGTATGGAAGTACCGGGTCAGTGCTAGGATAGGAGATGCTCTCTGAAGAGCTGGGTCTGCAAGAGTTTCTTGAAGATATTCAGGGACGCCCCTGTTCTGGTAGCTCTCGGTAGGTCATTCCACCATCGTGGAACGACACATGAAAAGAGTCTGGATTGTCTTAAGCGTGGTGTAGGCCCTGCTCGAGGACAATCCTGTGACGACCGGAGTGACCGAGTTGTGACGTAAGCCTTGGGAGAGCATTCAAGTAGATGGGAGCCGTTCCATGAAGCACTGTAGGCTAACATCAACATCAGAATTTGATGCGGGCGACTAAGGGTAGCCAGTGGAGCTCAATGAACATAGGGGTGACGTGTGCTGTTTTAGGCTGACCGAAAACCAGACGCGCCGCCGCATTCTGGACCATCTGCAGCGGTGTCACAGCACAGGCTGGGAGACCAGTTAGGAGAGCGTTGCAGTAGTCAAGGAGGGAGATGACCATATCCTGCACCAGGAGCTGGATGGCGTGTTGGGTTAGGTACGGCCTGATCTTTCTTATGTTTAGCAATGCGAAGCGGCACGATCGAGCAACAAAGGTAACATGATCTTTAAAGGTTAGTTGGTCATCAATCATGACACCCAAGTTTCTAGCTACCTTTGATGGAGCAAGAGATAGGGATTCAGTCTGGATGCAGATGCTGTGGTGTATGGTTGGTTTGGCTGGGAAGACAAGCAGTTCAGTTTTAAAGAGATTTAGCTGGAAGTGATGGGCTTTCATCCATTTTGATATGTCAAAGAGACAGTTTGAGATTCGTGCTGAGACCGTGTGGTCGTCAGATACACACGGATAGAGCTGGTTATCGTCAGCATAACTTTGGTATGAGAAGCCATGTGATGGGATGATCTGGCCCAGTGAGGTGGTGTATATGGCAAAGAGAAGAGGTCTTAGTACTGAACCTTGGGGGACCCCTGTGGCGGGTCCAAGCCAGGACACTTTGAATGGCTGACCAGTGAGGTACGATTCAAACCAGGAGTGTGCTCTCCCTGTGATGCCCATGCTGGAGAGTATGGACAAAAGGGTACAATGGTTGACAGTGTCAAACGCAGCTGATAAGTCGAGCAAGATAAATACTGAGGACTTAGCTGTCGCTCTGACTTCTTTTAAGGCTTCTGTCACAGCCAACAGAGCCGTTTCAGTGGAGTGTCCACTTTCAAACGCAGATTGGTATGGATCAAGGTTGTTGTGTTGTGTGAAGTAATCAGTGACCTGCTTAAAGACCCTCCTTTCAATGGTTTTAGACAGAAACAGGAGGAGAGAGACCGGCCGATAGTTCTCCACATGAGTTGGTGTCTAGTTCATCTAGAAAGTCACCCAGTTGTCCTGGTGGGCGATATATGACAACCATGTAGATTTTGACCGGTGCAGTTACCAAAATGACATGGTATTCAAAGGTGTTGTATTAAGCATTAGATAGCAGTTGGTTGTATTTCCACATTAAGTTTTGGTACAGTGAAAGTTCTCTAACCATCATCACTGTCTTTTCTTAGTTAATAAGGTTGTAATGTAGTCACTCTTTTAGTGAAAGTGATATCATAGTGCAGTTAGTCTCTTTAAATTCATGTTGCTACATGTCTCACTTCAAGGTGACTGAATTACACCACTAGCCAACTGCTAACTGCCATTAGCTAACAACATGGGGCACATCCTGACAGAGTTTTTAAAAGAACTGGTCATGTCAACAAAGCCATCTGAAAACCATATTCCACCAGCATGTCCAGTGTCCCACGAGAGAAAAGAATCTACTTGGTATCATGTATACAGCAACATCAAGCATGGCTTTAGTTGTTTTTTTACTTTAGCACACAAAGCAGTCCTAAACACAGAATGATAGCTGCACTTTAAAGGTAGAGCTGATTAATGAATTTATGAATTATGATTATTATTAATTAATTGAATTCCAATTGGCTTGAATTGGACTTACTATCTAAGTGCCTTGAGATGACATTTGTTGTATTTGGCGCTATATAAATAAAAATGAATTGAATTGAATTGAATTAAGCAGTCCTTCAGCCATTTTGGGCTGGAAATAACAGCAAATACCTCCAACCAAACACTGACTGGCACTGACAGTCCAGACTGCTGGTGTGATTTGAATGCTCCGTAAAATCAAAACACGGAAAGCAGCAGGTCCAGATGATGTTCTAGGGTGAGTCATCAGAGACTGTGCCACAGAGTTAGGGGAGGTTTCTTCAAATACCTTTTAACACCCCTCTGCCTGAAGATCATAGTGCATCATAGTGCCAATTCCAAGGCAGACAGTCATCACGTCCTCCATACTGCACCACCTGGAACAACAAGGGACACATGCATAGCTGCTGTCCATGAACTACAGTTCTTCATTTAATACCATCTTACCCAGTTGTCCAATACGTCCGGCCGGGACGCACAGCACAAATATCTGTCTGTGTGGAAAAGACTTTATCTCCACAGAGAAACCTCAGAGGGTAAATGATGGGCCCGTTCCTCTACTCCCTGCACTCCTATGATTGCGTTCCAACTCACAGCACCAACGCCAAAACCAAATTCTCAGAACACACCCCCGTGGTAGAGCTGATCACGGGTGGTGATGAGTCTACCTACAGGGAGAAGGTACTGAGGGGGTGCAGAGAGGACAATCTGAGTCTCAACATTAAAAAAACCAAAGAACGAATAATTGGCTTTAAGTAAAAGCAGAAATGACTTGCACAATGGTGCATAGAGGCTGAGAGGGTGTCCAGCCTGGCTGAGCACATACAATGCAGAGGACCTCATATAAGTAGGACAATAAATATCACCTTGAATGTTAAGAAGGCACAAAATGACTGTATTTCCTGAGAAAAAACAGTCACTGCAACACTTGGTGTCATTCTACCTTTGTTCCATTGGAAGCGTTCTCACACACTCCAGCACATTGAGTTGCCTGTGGTATGAAATGCGCTATATAAATAAAGATTGATTGATTGATTGATTGATCCTGGGGTGGCTGCGTTTTGTATTATATCTCACAATATACATGTCTGTTGCCATGCGTCTGCCATAAAAATCATTACAAACAAAGTTGGGGGTTGCTTTATTTCCTTTAATAGCTGTGAATAGCATGTGCTCTTAGACTTTTATAAGATATGTTAAGATATCTATCTAGGCTAAGTAGCATTAAACAAGTTTTAGCATTTTCTAAAACCTTTTCTTTCTTTACTGCACAGCATTCATTGTAAGTCAATTGTACTGACACACAGAAGTGTCAAGGAAGGTAAAAACACTCATTCTTTACAGAATTTCTCTTCAAATACATATTTCCACAAAGTATTATGTGTATACTTTTAGTTTGACTTTAAACATAGGCTGTGCTGCAAAGCTTGAGCATTTTTCATTGTATTCATAGTTTTGGAAAGAACTGTAATGCTGTAATCCAACTCGTGGTTTAGTCCACATGTTTCTTTGTGCAAGAAACAAAACCCCA
Source organism: Odontesthes bonariensis (assembly GCF_027942865.1). Taxonomy (NCBI): domain Eukaryota; kingdom Metazoa; phylum Chordata; class Actinopteri; order Atheriniformes; family Atherinopsidae; genus Odontesthes; species Odontesthes bonariensis. The sequence goes on along the minus strand of NC_134528.1, from coordinate 31,019,981 downwards.
AATTCTCCCTGGTATATATGTGTATGTTTTCCAGAAAATTGCTTTCAGTTTGTAGAATATGAAGCAATGTGTGAATGGCTCGATGTGGATCATTAGCACTTTGAGTCGTGAACACGACCAGAAAATGTCTTTTCGGATGCATTCTGTCTGACATTTCACCACGTCTTACAGTATTTCCATTTTCTTTCTCAGGATGCAGATCGAGCTGTTAAATACAAAGAAGAGAATCGTCAAATCCTGAAAGAGAGCATTGAAGTTGCGCCCTTCACTGCTAAGATCCATCGTTCCAGTGACCACGGAATGGACAGGGACAGAGAGAGGGGCAGAGATCCAGCCTTTCCTGTCCGGATACCAGCTCTCGCCTCCCCAAGTTCAAAGAGCAGCCACATGCATCCCCACGTCATACCCTCAGAAAAAAGCAACTACTTCACTACACTGTCCAACAGTGTGGTGAATGAGCCTCCAAGACTTTACCCGTCCAAGGAGCTCAGTTCTTACTATGAGAAAGTATCGGTTGGAGGTCCAGGTATTGTGGCAACTGTTGGGGCTGCAGTGCAAAGTCAGGCAACTCAGTCCCTGAGCAGCTACAGCTCCAAAGCCTCCCTCTCCAAACCCCCTCCCCTCATAAAACACCAACCAGAGGGGGGTGAGGGTTTAGCAGGGAAAATCACTGACCAACTCAACCAGCAGGTCACACTTGTCCAGCCTCAACATCACTCACGTACAGACAAGATGGAGTGCCGCAGCCCTGTCATTTCCTCTTCCTCCTCCACATCATCTTCCTTATCCTCACTCTCCAACCACCATCATCACCATCACCTCCAACAGCAGAATCAGCAGCAACACCAGCTCAGAGCAATGCCATCTCTCCACCGAGCACCTGTCTTCCATCCGCCCACACAGCACTCACTGGAACGCAAAGAGGCTGCCGAGCGAGAGAAAGAAAGGGAGAGGGAGAGGACTGCTTATGGTGGCCGTCTGTCACCACCGACCCTAACACCCATCCAGCCCGTCAGTTTAGCAATAGCTGGTACCAAAACATCAGTGGAACAGCAGAAGCCCCCCACACTGGTGCCGGAACTCAGGGACGTCAAAAGTCGTGGAATGACTGCTGCAGTCACTTCTGTAGCCTCCACCATTGGCGTGGATATAATAACAGATGGGTGGAGAGGCAGAGAGATGATTCAGGAAAAAGGAAGTGTGTATTCCAGAGAGAAAGAGATGTCATGGGGTAAGCCCCAAGTAGCAATGGCATCAGTCATTGTGCGTCCAGCAACATCTAAGAAGTCCGATAGTTCTGCTGGTGCTAACAGACCTGGTCCTATTCTCCATAGAGAGTTTTACACAGCCAGGTTGTACCCATCTAATCTTGAGGGGGAATGTCAAAAATTTAGCGATAGTGTTAGAGAACCTGGAGCTGGCAGGGTTATCCAACCCAACTCAAACCTGGATGGCATTTGTGTCAAGTATAGAAACACGTCCATGCGTGGCGTACAGGGAGCTATAGGTGCCAGCAGTACAGACGCTTTGTGCAGGTCTGCTGTTTTAGTTTCATCAGCTGATGAAACGCAGAAGAAAACCCTGAAGTCAGGATACTCAGCTCAGGATGAGTTCTCAGCCAGTAAAACTGGCAGTAGAGACTGCGTACTCAGCCACTCAGGACCAGAGAGAGAAAAGGACAATCTTGAGGGCTTTGACTCACATATCGTAATTCCAGGGCTGTCTATGCCTCCACCTAGCTCAGCAGGACCACCTTTCCCTGCTCTAAGCCTCACCTCGGTACTTAGCTCCATTTCTGGCTCTAGTCACCCTCACTCCCCCTCTTTTATCCACCTCAAAAAGCACAAAGCTGCTTTAGCTGCAGCTCAGTCCAGAAGCAACCTCCATACTGCTCCTCCATCCATGACAACTGGAAACTCTTCCCAAAGTTTAGATTCAGTTGATAAAGCTCCCAGTCACAGCTCCACCCCTCCACCCTGTTCTAGCCAAGCCTCCTTATCCTCAGCTGACAGCAGCAGCAGCTGCTCTGCGATCGGGAGCACAACACCGGGCAAGTCCAGCCCCCTACCTAATGGCCAGTCCCTAGGATCAGCCTCAGTTAGCTGTGGGCAGCCCAGTAACTACCACAAGCTGAAGAAGGCCTGGTTAACTCGGCATTCTGAGGAGGACAGGAATACAACTGCTACTACAAGCTCCACGAGTACGAAAGCAGAGAAACCTCTCCCCACCACTGCCAGCACATGCAACACCGCAGCCATGTCAGATATGATCAAACCCTGTACGGTCAACCTCAGCGCCTCCACCTCTGCTGAGGTGGAGCTGAACAAAGAGCATGCAAGCAAATGTGAGAAGGGCAGACAAGTGGAGGAAAAGACTGCAGGGGGAGCAGGTGGAGAGGAGAGAAAATCAGCTCCTTTATCAAGGCGAGGGAGCAAACGCTCATATGACTCTGGTTCAGAGAGCGGCGGGGGGGAATCAGATGCCAGTGAGAGCAAGATGGAGGGTCGAGCCAAACGTCAGCCTAAACCAACCTACAAGAAGAAGCAGAATGACATGGCCAAGAGGAAAGGAGACAATGAAAAAGAGGAGGACGATGTGAAGCCTAATGGTATCTTCAGATCAGCGCGTGAGAAGACCAAACTCAAACTTGCCAGCAGTAGTAAGTGTACATTGTTGATGTTTCCTACAGCACTGTCAATCATTCACATTACGTGGTCAGCAAGTTTAAAAACTGTTCTGGACTTTTGTTCCTGATAACGCTCGGTGGTATCACAGAGTGTTGTCACAACACCGAGCCCAAAGCTCCTGTTAAATGTTTTAAAAAGCAATTCTTCACAACAGAAGATTTGATGTCAGAAGCCCCTGGCAGCCGGAGCTGATGGGGGAGTCGGCTCCGTTGGCTGTCCATCTTCATATTACAATAAATACCCCTGTATGAAGAAGTCGGGTTGATATTCATGGTCTCTGAGGCACATACATTAGATTTAAGCGATGAATCATATTCACTATGACACTGACATAGTGTGTGTGTAGATGCTTCTTCAGTGATGAAATGTTACTTAAACAGGGGGAATGTTTTTCATGCTGGGTGTTTAAAAGTAGTATACCGTGACCTGCATTACCTGTCACAGGGATGAATAAGTATTTTCTATTTTTTCTACTTTTTAAATGTTCTTAGAACAGGGATTTCTGTAAATCAATATTCTGAACTAAACTCAAGATCTAATCGATCAGTATAATAGCTTGCTCATGCACGTTGTACCTTTTCTCTTGGCTGCAGTTTTTATTTCACAGAAAAATGCCTCTGTTGTGCATTTCTCTGTGTTTTCTTCTAATTTGTGAAGCAGCTCTTTCTTTATTTGAAAATAAATCCGAGGTAGTGTTCATGTCTCAATACGTTGCACTTTATGCAGATGGGATTCCCCGCTCCGTGCTGAAAGACTGGAGGAAGGTGAAGAAGCTGAAGCAGACAGGGGAGTCCTTCCTTCAGGATGACTCCTGCTCAGAAATTGGACCCAACCTGCAGAAGTGTCGGGAGTGCCGGGTGGTCCGCAGCAAAAAGGGCGAGGAGCCGACCCATTCACCCGTCTTCTGTCGTTTCTACTATTTCAGAAGGTAAAAGACTTCCTGGACTCATCTGTCTCCTGTCCTTAACATGTTTTCTAAAACTGTCGTGATTCTAAAGGTTGTGCCTGTTGTGCCAGCAGCATACTGGTAGTTAACTGATACGGACGTCCACATATGCTGAATCCCTACCAAAAAGTAACAGACCTCTAAGCAACATCCTCCTGTTAGCTTCAATATAATCCCTCCTTCACTGCTGTTGCTCATGAGACCCTATCTGTCCACCATCTGTGACAAAGTGGCACACGTCACAGGATTTCTTCAGGGATTTCAGCTTTGGTCTGGTAGAGTGTGGGGATCACTGTGTCAGGAAAATATCTCTGCTCCAAACAGTGCAACACAACCCATAAGCCCCTTTAGCAGAAGGGAAGATGATGCAAATCCTTGGAAATAAAAGTTTCAGTACAGTTGAGTTTGATCCGTTTGTTTAGTTTAGTTCTGCATCAGTATTGCGTTTTGGTCAGTTAAGTTTATTATGTAATTGTTGCCATACAATCTTGTATACTTCTGTATTCAGAAGTACGTACTTCCGACAAGTCCATACTTGTAAGCACACGAGTACGTACTTAGCGTACTTGGTATTGAGAAACGGCCCATATGTTAGATGGGCACATGAATCCAGTCGCATCCTCAGGAAAGGACTGATAAATCAATGTTTTAAGTTGTTTAATTTGATTATGTACATGTTTAAGTTCATATATTAAGGGTTATTTGATTAAATTGTAGCTAATAAGTTAAGGTTAAAAAGCATTTTACAAGTCAACTATTTACAAGATAGGTCTAGTTCATGACTCTGTATATATTACAATGATAAGTTGTGAAAGAATGACACAAGATTTGCTTAGTATTTTATTGTTATGGCAGTTTTCACTTCATGTTATTATGAAGGAGTCCCCAGTGAACTAGCTTGGTATTTAGTATGCAGCTCTTACGCATTGATGAGAACACAAAATGTAATCATTGTAATCTCCCCCAAAATATATAATTATTCTTCTGAACTGAAAACCTATCGCAAATTCATTTGGTGCAGTAAGACTTTATACACTCGATCCATACTGTTCAATAACATGGAATGGAAAAACCTCATTGGATCACGTGAGTCTCTGCGGTACAGAACAAGTAAACTTCTAGGTTTTCCCCAACTGAATATACAATGTTTTTTATCTAAAAGCCTCCAATACAATGCAAGTACAGAGTCAAGCTTTCTTTGGTTCTCATAAGTTCCAGATCTTTAAGCTGCTTTTAGGTTTTACCTTTGGGTTTGGATCTATTTGTCTTGGACTTGTATTAGTCTGCTCTACTGCGACACCCAGTGGTCTTTAGTAGGCTGTTTTTAAACCTTTAAGTCATTTTTGGTAGATTCAACCCACTAATGACCACCCAACAACTTCAGAATGGTGATGTATATGTTAACAAAATCTGTTTTGATAACCAACAAAACCTAAATAGGGTTTTGTTTGGCAGTTAAATCTAGAATTCTATTGTTTTTATAAATTTTTTTCATTTGTATTATTAATTTTTTTATTGCTTGTTTTTCTTATTTGTTTTATTTGTATTATTATTATTATTATTATTATTATTATTATTTGTATGAAATTAGCTAGCTGAATTGATATTTGCATTGTTCAAAATAGGTATTTTCTGTCTCCATTAGGCTGAACGATTCAAAGAATAATGATTTAATATCTTGATGTCTCGAGTGCGAGTATGATTGACCTGTTCTTTGATCTGTTCTGAGTTCTAGTAACTTGTTTTCTACAATTCAGGCTTTCCTACAGTAAAAATGGAGCTATCCGGATGGATGGATTCTCCACTCCAGACCAATTTGATGACGAAGCCTTAGCCATGTGGGTCCCTGGAGCCGTAGAGGAGAGCCAACTGAACCAAACCACAGCCAAGTACATTCTCAGTTTCATAGGCGATAAGTTTTGTCAGATAGTTGTGACTGAAAATACTGCAGCCACCTGGATTAAGAAGGATAGTAAGTTGTCTTGAAATTGGCAAACCTTGATTAACTATGCCTCAGTTTGTTTCAAATTGTAATTTAGATATTTTGTGTGTTTCAGTCAAGCTGGCATGGAAGCGAGCGGTGAGAGGGGTGAGGGAGATGTGTGATGCCTGTGAGGCAACCCTCTTCAACATCCACTGGGTCTGTCAGAAATGTGGTTTTGTTGTCTGCCTGGACTGCTACAAGGCCAAAGAGAGAAGGAGTTTGAAAGGTCGGTATTTGGATGTGTTGACAGGTAGCACTGATTCTAATGATGTGACTGGCATGCAAAAATATTTTGGTCTTTAGGGTTTAACAAGAAGATGAGCACTGTTAGTTGGTGTAACTGTCAGGGAATGCAGTTCAGCTTCTCTTCAGGTCCATTGGTTTATTGCATGCATGTTTATATGAATGCATGTGTATGCACCCTCCCTATGAGGCTTTCACAGTTGGTGCTAACATTGGTCCTGGACGATCCAAACACATTAGGATAGCTGGAAGTACATATGTTAACTCCCTTAGTGCGACCTGATGACTGCTTCAGGTCAAATCTCAGTTTCCTTCTCTAAATGCAGGCAAACTGGCCAGGTACAGCAGAGCAGTGTAACAGCTGTTCCTGCAGCCAAAAACATCCAAATCATACCAGCAGCACAGCAACACCATCGCTTTCATTTGATTCTGCTGTTTCTGTGGAGTCACATCAGATCTGGAGGTGGTCTTCAAATGTTGACCCAGGATGTGTTATGTTCAGCCTGCTAAAGGAATAGTGTCCTGGACCTCTTCTGAATATGGTGGTGGTGTCTGAATGCATCTTCAGGCTGTGCTGACAGCACTCACATTGGTACTTAGAGCTTGCATGTTAGTACCAGGTCTGAGTTGGGCCTTTGGTGATCACTCATTTGGTTAAAGGTAACAGCATACAATACCCTAAAATGACGAAATCACCACACGTGATGTTCAATCAGCTTTTATATCTTGTAAAAATAAAACACAGATGTCAGGGAAAAAAAGATGAAATATTGAATTAAAGAATAAATAGATCAGTTAAACAGTCAGCCCTTTGTTCCACCTCTATCTTAATTATTATTTGAGGACTTTATTGATAAAAAACAACATTCTCCATCAGTCAGATTCCAACTTTCTTGTACAGCAGCTGACAGATCAGCAGGATGGAGCCTCGTCATGGACCTTTTTTTTCAATTTTCACCTTAAATGTGAACTCAGACCAAGATCCTGACTCTGCTCTCTGACCAGAGTCACTCTGACCTCAGCATCCTCAAACCTCCTCTTAATTGATGGAATAAGAAAAGAGTTCAAAATGTCCGAGCCCACCTGTGCATCTCCTGCAGAGGTAATGGCTGCCATCTCCCCCGGTCCTTTACCTGCCATCTCCCCTGGTCCTTTACCTGCCATCTCCCCTGATCCTTTACCTGCCATCTCCCCTGGTCCTTTACCTGCCATCTCCCCTGGTCCTTTACCTGCCATCTCTCCTGGTCCTTTACCTGCCATCTCCCCTGGTCCTTTACCTGCCATCTCCCCTGGTCCTTTACCTGCCATCTTTCCTGGTCCTTTACCTGCCATCTCCCCTGGTCCTTTACCTGCCATCTCCCCAGGTCCTTTACCTGCCATCTCCCCCGGTCCTTTACCTGCCATCTCCCCATGTCCTTTACCTGCCATCTCCCCATGTCCTTTACCTGCCATCTCCCCATGTCCTTTACCTACCATCTCGTCTGGTCCTTTACCTGCCATCTCCCCCGGTCCTTTACCTGCCATCTCCTCCGGTCCTTTACCTGCCATCTCCCCCGGTCCTTTACCTGCCATATGCCCTGGTCCTTTACCTGCCATCTCCTCTGGTCCTTTACCTGCCATCTCCCCCAGTCCTTTACCTGCAATCTCCCCATGTCCTTTACCTGCCATCTCCCCCGGTCCTTTACCTGCCATCTCCTCTGGTCCTTTATCTGCCATCTCCCCCGGTCCTTTACCTGACATCTCCTCTGGTCCTTTACCTGCCATCTCCCCTGGTCCTTTACCTGCCATCTCCCCTGGTCCTTTACCTGCCATCTCCCCCTGTCCTTTACCTGCCATCTCCCTTGGTCCTTTACCTGCCATCTCCCCCGGTCCTTTACCTGCCATCTCCCCTGGTCCTTTACCTGCCATATGCCCTGGTCCTTTACCTGCCATCTCCCCCGGTCCTTTACCTGCCATCTCCCCCGATCCTTTACCTGCCATCTCCCCTGGTCCTTTACCTGCCATCTCCCCTGGTCCTTTACCTGCCATCTCCTCTGGTCCTTTACCTGCCATCTCCTCTGGTCCTTTAGCTGCCATCTCCCCTGGTCGTTTACCTGCCATCTCCCCCTGGTCCTTTACCTGCCATCTCCCCTGGTCCTTTACCTGCCATCTCCCCATGTCCTTTACCTGCCATCTCCCCTGGTCCTTTCCCTGACATCTCCCCCTGTCCTTTACCTGCCATCTCCCCTGGTCCTTTACCTGCCATCTCCCTGGTCTTTACCTGCCATCTCCCTGGTCCTTTACCTGCCATCTCCTCCGGTCCTTTACCTGCCATCTCCCCCGGTCCTTTACCTGCCATCTCCCCCGGTCCTTTACCTGCCATCTCCCTGGTCTTTACCTGCCATCTCCCTGGTCCTTTACCTGCCATCTCCTCCGGTCCTTTACCTGCCATCTCCCCCGGTCCTTTACCTGCCATCTCCCCCGGTCCTTTACCTGCCATCTCCCTGGTCTTTACCTGCCATCTCCCCTGGTCCTTTACCTGCCATCTCCCCCGGTCCTTTACCTGCCATCTCCTCTGGTCCTTTACCTGCCATCTCCCCTGGTCCTTTACCTGCCATCTCCCCTGGTCCTTTACCTGACATCTCCTCCTGTCCTTTACCTGCCATCTCCCCTGGTCCTTTACCTGCCATTTCCCTCGGTCCTTTACCTGCCATCTCCCTGGTCTTTACCTGCCATCTCCCCGGTCCTTTACCTGCCATCTCCTCCGGTCCTTTACCTGCCATCTCCCCCGGTCCTTTACCTGCCATCTCCCCCGGTCCTTTACCTGCCATCTCCCTGGTCTTTACCTGCCATCTCCCCTGGTCCTTTACCTGCCATCTCCCCCGGTCCTTTACCTGCCATCTCCTCTGGTCCTTTACCTGCCATCTCCCCTGGTCCTTTACCTGCCATCTCCCCTGGTCCTTTACCTGACATCTCCTCCTGTCCTTTACCTGCCATCTCCCCTGGTCCTTTACCTGCCATTTCCCTGGTCCTTTACCTGCCATCTCCCCCTGTCCTTTACCTGCCATCTCCCCTGGTCCTTTACCTGCCATCTCCCCCGGTCCTTTACCTGCCATCTCCCCCGGTCCTTTACCTGCCATCTCCCCCGGTCCTTTACCTGCCATCTCCCCCAGTCCTTTCCCTGCCATCTCCCCCGGTCCTTTACCTGCCATCTCCTCTGGTCCTTTACCTGCCATCTCCTCTGGTCCTTTACCTGCCATCTCCTCTGGTCCTTTACCTGCCATCTCCCCTGGTCCTTTACCTGCCATTTCCCTGGTCCTTTACCTGCCATCTCCCCCTGTCCTTTACCTGCCATCTCCCCTGGTCCTTTACCTGCCATCTCCCCCGGTCCTTTACCTGCCATCTCCCCCGGTCCTTTACCTGCCATCTCCCCCGGTCCTTTCCCTGCCATCTCCCCCGGTCCTTTACCTGCCATCTCCTCTGGTCCTTTACCTGCCATCTCCTCTGGTCCTTTACCTGCCATCTCCTCTGGTCCTTTACCTGCCATCTCCCCTGGTCGTTTACCTGCCATCTCCCCCTGGTCCTTTACCTGCCATCTCCCCTGGTCCTTTACCTGCCATCTCCCCATGTCCTTTACCTGCCATCTCCCCTGGTCCTTTACCTGCCATCTCCCCCTGTCCTTTACCTGCCATCTCCCCTGGTCCTTTACCTGCCATCTCCCTGGTCTTTACCTGCCATCTCCCCTGGTCCTTTACCTGCCATCTCCTCCGGTCCTTTACCTGCCATCTCCCCCGGTCCTTTACCTGCCATCTCCCTGGTCTTTACCTGCCATCTCCCCCGGTCCTTTACCTGCCATCTCCTCCGGTCCTTTACCTGCCATCTCCCCCGGTCCTTTACCTGCCATATGCCCTGGTCCTTTACCTGCCATCTCCTCTGGTCGTTTACCTGCCATCTCCCCTGGTCCTGTACCTGCCATCTCCCCTGGTCCTTTATGCATAGTCTCCTTGGTGATTCATCTCTGAGTCTCACTTCCATCCAACCATCCACAGTCCATGGCTGCTTCTCTTCAGCCGCTGTAACCTGCTTTTCTCCTCTTTGGGAGTTACTGGTGCTTTACTTTGAGCTTCTCTGGATGGAAATCCCATTTCTTTCAGCCGGTTTCCTACACTTCTCTCACAAACATTGACTACTGTTTCTCTAGATTTTTGTCATCACTTTTCTACTTTCAGACATTTTGCTTTTAGTTTTCTGTCCTGTCTCTTTGAAGTCTTCTTTTGTCGACCTGCATGTTTTCCTTTTACAACCTCATTTAGGTTGTACTTTCTCCAGATTTCAGACACAGCTGACAGGGAACAGCCAACACCTTTGAATTGCCTCCTTGAAGGAGTTTTACAATCCTGTTTGTCTGCTCCACTGACAGCTCTCTTGTTGGGGCCTCAGTCAGCAGCTCTCTTTTAACTGCAGACTCATTTGAATATGTAGACTTGTGCAGGTATGTTTTTTTAGAAATGCAAAATAAAAGGTGATTCCATCATTTTTTTCCAGGTATGTTTTACAAAGGCAGAATATGCATTTTTTTTGTATATTTTGCATATTTTGTTTTGTTTTTTTTACAAAACAAAAATAGCTGAATAAGTAGCAGGTAAATGCAGGGATTTTTCTGCCAGGGGTTGTAGTCTTGTGGTGCATTGTTACTCTTGTAGAAATCAGAGCAGAATGATTTACATTGATGGTAAAGAACAATCCCGAAAGCTGTCCTACTCTGTGTGTAACTCATTTCTCTATGATCAGATAAAGAACTCTATGGATGGCTGAAGTGTGTTAAAGGCCAACCCCATGACCACAAACATCTCATGCCAACACAGATCATACCTGGCACAGGTACAGTACCTTCAAACTTCAACTTTACAATATCCCCTTCCACATTCCCTTCTACCTTATCATGACTGACCAATCAGATGGATCTAATTACTAACCAATCACAGTGAGAGGGGGGCGAGCACTCTGTTTCCAGCCAACATTTATAGATGTGAAAAAGTAGTGCTCCACCTGTAGGCCAGACAGTGACTGGTATGCGATAAATTTGATTGGTGAGTCAAACTGAGAATCTCAAGTGTGTAAAAGGCAGGACAAAAGTTTTGTACTAGCAGAACGGTCTGGTTATTTTAAACGTGCAAAAGTGATTTGCACTTGTAAATTTGATCCATAGTTCCAGAATGTAGATTTGATGGCACTTCTTTCAGGTATGGTGCTCCATCTTAGCTTTTAAAAGTGTTTATTTGACTGAAGCTTCTGAATGTTATTTATTAGTTTAGTCTTGATCATTGTTTAGATGTTATTCTTCTGAAATGTTTGAATTCAGTTGCATCCTTTTGATATTTCAGTGCTGACAGAGTTGGTGACCTCCATGCACTCCTTAAGAAACAAATACAGCATCAGCTCTCATTGTCCCTGCACCAACAAACAGAACGTCCTAACTAAACTACCAGCTGCCAATGGAGTGTCACAGGTACTGCTCATTTTTCTACTTTCTGGGCTAGAACAGTTTGTCACAAAAGCCACAAGTACTACATTTGGGAGCTAAGGGGGTGAGGGTGCTATCTTCGAAGCAGCTCTGAGCAAAAAAGCTCTTTGTATTTCAGTTGTGGGGTCACTGGCCCATAAGTATTGTCCTAAAATGAACATCACCACAGCCTGTTCTGAAACAACCCCCCACTAGTGGGACTGTTACTTTATGTTGTATGCAATTTGCATGCATGAAAGGACAGTAGATACTGGCAAATGGTGCACACATACAGCATCACTCAGAGCAGAAGAGAACAGATACTCAGGCAAACATGTATATCAAACTAAACTGTGCATATGGTTGCGTTCATGCGGCACACACAAGTTTGGATCCTTTGTAGAGCACTGGTCATGGTAAAGTTGGAGCTGAGCATGTGGAATGATAGATCTAGCACACAGCCAAACAGAAGAATGAAGTACAATGCCCACATTACTGAAACTGAAGACCGCCAGCACGGAGCAGTAAACACACACATGTCCATCAGGGATATCTCCTCCAATCCCCGGTGTCCCTGCACCAGGACCAAGCACAGCTGGAAACTTTCATCTTAAATCACAAGCTGCCATCATTTTTAAAAGGTGCAGAGTTTTCTGGTATTATTATGACTACAATGGATGCAGCACTGTTTCTTTTCAAAAATGCATCGCTACAGTATCCCAATAGCAGTCCATCAATTAAGCCAGTAAATGACTACAGCACTGAATATACAGGGAATTAAGTTTTTATGTGTCCTAGTATGTTTGTTATAGTGTATATGAGCTATGCATGAAAAGGATTGGAAAGATGTGGCATATGTTCATGTGATTGACAGAATACTATTCATATCTAAAAAAAAAATTGAACTGGGTTTCCCAGAAAGGATATGTGAGCACTTGGATCTTTTCCCATGTTAAGTGTTTGAACATGATCACTGTTTTGAGTAACTCTATTTCCTTTTTTACTTTGATTTTCACCTTTGTTTCTGTCTGCTAGGTTCTACAAAATGTGCTAAACCATAGTAACAAGTTGACTCTGGTGAAAGCTGAGCCAGGCTCCAAGCAAAATTCTGAGCATGGAGGAGCCAAGGCAGAAACCAATGGGAGTGGTGGAGGAAGCAGTCCAGGTAGTGAAGCAGGAAGTGCTCCTGTCACGCCACCAGAGTCCCAGTCGCCTCTCCACTTTCTGGCTGACCTGGCAGAGCAGAAATCCAGGGAGGAAAAGAAAGGCGAGTGAACAGTATCTTTAAATATCATGTCATTTTTTCTATACATTTTATTCTGTGGCACTTTACTTCACCTTAACCTCGGTAATAAAAACTTATTTCTGATCTTCCTTCCTTGACTTTTTCAAACAGAAAACAAGGAATCAGGGCTCTTGGGTAAATCTGTGAAAGAAGACAAGGATGGAGTCAGCCTGGAAGTCCTGCAGCAGTGTAAAAGCACCTCAGTGGTGGCCAACAGTACAGAGCAGGGCTCCACGCTCAGAGATTTGCTCACCACTACAGCAGGGAAGCTAAAGCTGGGCTCTACTGACGCAGGAATCGCCTTCGCACCCGTCTACTTGGCTGGTTCACAGGTATACATGCCAGCACAATCATTGACAGTTAAATCACTAACACAGAGTTGGTTTTAACATCTAATTGCATATATCAACATTTCTTGAAAAATATTGTGTCATCTTGAATTTGATGACAGCAACATGTTTGGAAAAGTTGGGACAGGTTTCCCACAGTGTAGCATCTCTTCTTCCTTTCACAACATCTGTAAACATCTGGAACTGAGGAGCCCAGCTGCTGGTCCCATTCCTGTCTGATAGAGGATTCCTGGCTCTTCTTTGTTGTATGTTAAATGTTTTCAGGTCTGGATTGCAGGCACCTCAGGATGAGGTTTAACTTTGTCCTGCTGAAAAACTCTAAGGCCTTCCCTGAAGAAGACGTCGTCTGGGTGCAGACGTTGCTCTAACACCTGATGTGCAGGTTTACACTTCCACTGGCACAAATGCCAATGTACCACTTATTTTTCCAGACTTGTGTTGCACCTGTCCCAACTTTTTAGAGATATGTTGCTGCCATTTTTCATGAAATGGTAAAATGTCTCCCTTTCAGCACTTGATATGTTCTCTGTGTTCTGTTGTGATTCAAATGTTTCAAATCATTTCATTCTGTTTTTATTGAAAATTGGGCTTGTAAAGAAGCATTTTGCATAATGGTGTCACCAAGGCCAGTTCATGTTTAAGCTTTAATGAGAAATAAGTCGGGTTATTTAGATTTTTTTTAAATCTAGTTGATCCTCTCTTCTTTGTCTATAGACAGGTAAGGGTGGACAGAATATGCCAAATATCCTTGATGACATCATTGCATCTGTGGTAGAGAACAAAATCCCTGCCAGCCGCCAAAATATCACTTCCAAGTTGTCAGTCAAGCAAACCACCCCAGGCAACAACAACAACGCCCCTCCAGCTGTTACCGAGGTTACCAAACCAGAAAGGAAGAAGTCAATGCCTCTGAATGTAGTGGTACCAGAGGACTCAACAAATCAATATCCAGACATTCCCCACTGTTGGCTAAACAACAAACAATTACTGTGGCTCAAAGACCACCGCAACCAGAACAACTGGAAGCTGTTCAGAGAATGCTGGAAACAAGGACAGGTACGCACCACTTTTACCAGAGGCAGCACTGCTCTACTAAGAAGTCCTTTGTCAAGTCTTTGGAGATGAATCCTTGGTTTTGTGTTTGTGTAGCCTGTTTTAGTGTCAGGGATCCATAAACGACTAAATGCCAGTCTGTGGAAGGCTGACTCCTTCAACCAGGAGTTTGCAGACCATCAGGGAGACCTCCTCAACTGTAAAGACCAAGTGGTGTCCAACTCTGGGATCAAAGAGTTCTGGGATGGATTTGAGGACATTACCAGTAAGTTCAACTCTGTTTGGTCTCACTGCTCTGGCTTAATAGCTTTTCTAATCACAGACAGTGACAAACGATCAGCCATTCAGTGTAAAACTCTGTTCCCTGCTCAGAGCGGCCTAAGTCTAAAGATGGAGAACCCATGGTATACAGACTGAAAGACTGGCCTTCTGGAGAGGAGTTCATGGCCCTCATGCCCTCAAGGTATAAGCTTCACCTGTTTTCAACTTTTACACCTGCTGTTCAGTCTCAAGCAAAATATAATACTATGGAGGCATACGCTATGCAAAGTGAGTATGAGCCCATGTTAAAGACGTGATTTATTGCAGATATGATGACTTGATGAAGAACCTTCCCCTACCAGAATATTCTGATCCAGAGGGGAACCTTAACCTGGCTTCCCATCTGCCGTCTTTTTTTGTCCGGCCAGATCTTGGGCCAAGACTCTGCTGTGCATATGGTAAGAAGAATAGGGCAGCGTGTGCAGTGTTTGATTCCATCTAATGCTTTGTACATAAATGCCATGCTAATAATCAAATGAGCACAGAGATGACCCTCCCAGCTTTCAGGCCTTAGAGACCTTTAACAGTAGAACTGCTGTTTGGAACCAGCTGAGTTCACCTCGCCTTATCTTTCTTTTTTTAAAGCATGTAGTAGAAACTGCAACTGGCCAATTCTGGGACAAGTGTTCTGATTATCTGTTCTGGGCAACTGGTGAAACAAGCTAATGTTACAGAATGCAAACCTTCACACAGTTCTACACAACGCTGTGTAGAATATCATCAAGCTGAGCATGGATATGCATCAATATGTATATGATATTACAACAGATGGCCCTAGGTGTTACACACTGAGGCTACGTGCCCACGACAACGGTAACGACTGATAAACGCAGAACATTTCGACAGATGTGCCTATCTTGCACACGGCGACGGCGTTTTTAGGAGTTCAAAACGGAGAAAACGCAAACGCCCTCCAGAGTGGAGATCTTGAAAACGATCCAACCTCTCGTCACCGTAGGAACAGTTCAAAACGCAGAAGTGCGTTTTTTGCACACGTTAAGTGGGTAGTTCTCCATGAACGACTCCCATATCTCACTATATTTATTTTGGACACTCTCCCAATCCACATTATCCACTGCCTTCCTGGCTTTGTAGTTCAGTGTCGTGTTCAGGAGCAACTGGACCTCATCATCTGTCCAAACAAAGTTTGAAGGCGTACTGTTGTTGCCGCCGCGCTTCGCCATTTTCTTCCAACTGACGCGGAGGAAGTAGCCACAAAACAGGCATTTCTCATATTTATTAATATATAACAATATAACTCATATAACAATACCAAAGGTATTGTTGCTACTGCCACCTACGTCCGGGGCGTGCATACTACATTGTCAAACTGCGAGTTTTATACGTTTTCCCTGTTCCCATGGATAGACAGATATCCACCCCCAAGCGCTCGTGAGAACGCAGATAAATTGTGGAGGAAAAAAACGGACATCTGCGTTTATGCTTCAGAGCGTTGTCGTGGGCACGTAGCCTGAAACGTATTATTAAGTTAAGAATTCAGAATATTTTGGAAACAGGTCCTTGTGCTGGCCCCACAGTTGTCAAATGGAACCAGACTTTGGAGGATGTGAGGCCGTGTGAATGCTGTGATGTTCTAGAATGCGCCGCTGAGGGTGGCAGCACATTGGAGTGGCTCTGTACCTCACATTGAGATTTTTTCTTTTTTCTAAATTTCATTCCTGTTTTTTCTTGGAAGAAATTGCATTTTTTGGACAACTGTTCCTTCCTGCCTTGGATGCTGTGCAGCTGGATTGATTTTTCCCAATACTTTTGTATATTTTGCTCTTTTGTTATGATGCATAACCATAGCAACAGGGTGGTTTACAACAGGGAGCAGCTGATTAACATTGGAAAAGCAGAAATAATTCGACAACTGAAGCCAGAAATCCCACTGGAATTGAAAAGGAGGCGTTGTGGATGCAGAGCAGGAGCAAAGAGGAGAGAAAGAAAGAAGAAGTTCAAACCATCTCTGCCATCCGTCATCATGGGCAATGTAAGATCGTTAGCTAACAAGTTGGATGAACTTTTAGCCTTGATAAGGACTCAGCAAGAATATCGGGAATGTAGCATTATGTGTTTTACTGAGACATGGCTACAGGATCATATACCCGACTCCAGCATCTTTCCTCCGGGCTTCCTGACTGTACGAGCAGATCGAGATTTAAAGAGTAGCAGGAAAAGGAAAGGGGGTGGATTGGCAGTGCTTGTCAACAACAGATGGTGTCACCCAGGACATGTTACTGTGAAGAGTCGTCTCTGCAGTCCTGACATTGAACTATTGGCAGTAGGTTTTCGTCCATATTATTTGCCAAGAGAGTTCACCAGTGTTGTTTTGGTGGCTGTTTACATTCCACCCTCAGCTGTTGCCGACACTGCATGTGATGTCATCAGTTCCGTTGTTGCTAAGATACAGACACAACACCCCAATTCTTTTGTGGCAATATCTGGTGATTTTAATCATGCCTCACTCTCTGCTACACTGCCAACTTTTCAACAGTTTGTCAGCTGCTCTACCAGAGAAAACAAGACATTGGATTTGTTTTACACAAATGTCAAGGATTCATACATTTCCAAATCAAGACCTCCCCTGGGTAAATCAGATCACAACCTTGTTTTTCTCTGTTCAGCATATAAACCCCTTGTCCAGAGACTACCTGTCACAAAGGGGACTGTTAGAAAGTGGTCACAGAAAGCTGAAGAAGCCTTACAGGGTTGTTTTGATGCAACCGATTGGATTTCTCTTTGTAAGCCACATGGAGAGGACATTAATGCCATGACTGAGTGTGTGACTGACTATATAAACTTCTGTGTGGACAACACCATCCCCACCAGAACAGTGAGATGCTTCCCTAATAACAAACCCTGGATCACCAGTGAGCTAAAGGAACTATTGAACAGGAAAAAAAGAGCCTTTAGGGAGCGAGACAGGGAGTTACTGAGGAGTATACAGAAGCAGCTCAAAGTCAAGATCAGAGAGAGCAAGGAGGTGTATAGAAAGAAGCTTGAGAGTAAACTGCAGAGGAACAATATCAGAGATGTGTGGTCAGGAATGAAGAAGATCACAGGCCTCAAGCAGAGGGAGGATCGGATGGATGGAAGTCTGGACAGAGCAAATGAGCTGAACACATTCTTCAACAGGTTCAGTTCAGGAACAAGCTCACCATCCTCCCCTCCTGTTCCCAGCCAAAGAGACATCCCACCCTCCTCTGACCCACAGCTTTCCTGTAACATCTCCACCTCCACCTCAGTCATGGATTCTTCTGCTTCCACTAGTTTGTCTTCAACCCAATCAGGAGATGCTGCTGTCCCCTTTGCCTCCCCCTCCCACTTTTCTGTTTCTAGAAGTCAGGTGAAGAGGCAGTTGGAGAGACTGAACCGGAACAAGGCTGCAGGTCCAGATGGTGTCAGCCCCAGAGTCCTGAAGGCCTGTGCAGAGCAGCTCTGTGGGATTCTGCAACACCTTTTCAACCTTAGCTTGACCCAAGAGAAGGTACCACTGTTGTGGAAGACATCCTGTCTGGTTCCGGTACCAAAGAAAACTCACCCTTCAGTCATCAATGACTACAGACCTGTTGCCCTGACATCCCACATCATGAAGGTCCTGGAGAGACTCCTGTTGACCCACCTGTGTAAGCAAACCAGCACATATCAGGATTGAGGAATATAAATACCTTGGTGTTCATGTGGACAACAGACTGGACTGGAGACACAACAGTGAAGCCATCTACAAGAAAGGACAGAGCAGACTGTACTTCTTGGGGAAGCTAAGGTCCTTCAAGGTTTGCAGCAAGATGTTGCAGATCTTCTACAAGTCTGTTGTTGAGAGCGTCATTTCCTCTGGCGTCATCTGTTGGGGCAGCAGCATCAGAACCAGGGACCTAAAAAGACTCAACAACCTGATAAGGAAGGCTGGTTCTGTTCTGGGGACGACTGTGGAACCTCTGGAGACAATAATGCAAAGAAGGATTTTGCATAAAATCAAGAGAATTATGGACAACCCTGAACATCCTCTCCATGAGACTGTTATCGGAAAACAGAGTCTCTTCAGTCAAAGGCTTCTTCAGTTTGGATGCAAAACGGACCGCTACAGGAAATCTTTCCTGCCCACAGCCATCAGCATCTATAATAACTCCTTGATTTAATTGAGCTACATCAACATTTAATTTCCCTCTGGGACAAATAAAGTATTTTTGAATTGAATTGAATTTAAATGTGAATGGGATCAGATCCACTCATTTGTGTACCAACATGTACCTGAAAATTTCTTGTGACCATGCAAGTTCAAGTCGGCATGTAACCATATTGACTTGTACCCTAATTTAATATGTAGTGTCCATGCGCACAGTACCTCATATTGATACTGGTCTCCTGTAAATCCAGTCCTCCAAGTGGATACTAGGATTAAATAACTGGGCCTGTGGTGCCTGCAGCTGCCCGTGTGTCGGTGTGCCGCAGAGTGTAAACCGGCTCCACTACTCCCACTCACCATTTAATATTATGTTTGCAGACCTGCCAACGTGTTTACCTTTTGCATGATAGGCATGCATCTTGACTTCAAACTACGCTGCTATGATAGATCACACTAACGTACACAGAAAGTTAATGCTGTTTTGGAATTTACACCAAGGGTCGAGCTGAAGAAGAAGATAAGGAAGGAGAAAATAAAGAAAAGAATAACTGAGCAACTGATAGTGCTGGATTAACTCCCCTTGCTTTCATCCACTTGTGTAAAAGTAAAACAGAAATCAGTAGTGCAATGGGATCAATTAAGCTGTCTCCACCTTTGACTGAAACAAAGTGCTGTACAACACAAAATAAAACAAGGCATAAAACACAAGAACAATGTAAAAACAACAATATTAAAATAATAAAAACAATAAAAGAAACAGAGTCTCATGCTGGGTTAAAAGCCAGGGTATAAAAATGTTTTTTTTCTGTGAAACCTTCATGAGTTTTCACAGAAAAAACTCATGAAGTTATGCTGTGATTTGGATCCATTCATCTTCTTTGAGCAAAGATTACTGCAAATCAATATTAATTTGTTTTGAGTGATCACATTCTGATCACATGTATCCTACCATTTCAAGGTTATTGAATGATTTGATGAGAATTTTGTGAATCACATGACCCTCAGTCACCAGATGTTGATCTAGCTGAACACCTATGATTAACATATTATTAATAATAATAATAATAATAATAATACATTTTATTTGTATTGCACTTTATATTTTATCATCTCAAAGTGCTACAGAGCAGAAACACAAGGCAAGAAAATTGTAAACATTTTTTAAAAGGAGAGCCTATAAAAGACTTTTTAGCAATAAGCTTTCTTAAAAAGATGAGTTTTTAGGTCTCTATTAAAGATCTTTTAGATCTATTAAAGGATCACCATCTATAGTACACTAAATGAGCTGGTTTCTTTTGGAAGAATAGTGTTCCATCCCTAAAACTGATTTCCAGAAATTTTCACTGAAGCTCTTTGGGCAACATGTGATGAGCCTACACCTTGTGTTAGTTTTTCCTTTTCCACCCATCTGTTTTTACTTTTAAGTTGTTTGATGCAGATAGAATCTCCCTCTTACCTTGCTCTTTTGAATAAATTGTGTCTTTCACTGTAGGTGTAGCTGCCTCTCATGACCAGGACTTTGGGACTGCCAACCTCCACGTGGAAGTCTCAGATGTAGTCTCTGTTCTTGTCTATGTTGGAATAGCCAAAGGCAATGGAGTCCTGTCCAAAACTGGTAAGACTTTCTAGATTTATTTAAATGACCAAGAGAGAATTTTGTTTTAATTTCATGAATTACAACAACCAGAAGAGAATAATCTAAAAAATAAAAAATAAATGTCACAAAAGACACAAAATGACTAAATTCTTCCATAACAGCTTAAAATGAAGCTAAAAGCAAAACCTGGTTAAGTATTAGATGAAGGCTTGCTTCCGTTTCTGTGTATCATCGTATTATGAAATAATTAGTTTAGGTTTTTATGGTTTGTCAGTTGAAGGAGTAGATTTAGGGAAGGATGTTATACATAACATCTGATAAGGTGAAATAAAGTAACAAAGTAAAGAAGAAATTGTTAATGATTTGTAACCAGTAACATAAGCTTACATTGTTAACCAAAGTAAATACCAATTAAACTCAGAAACATGAGTGAAAAAAATGTGTGCATCTGTTTCTAGGAGTGTTGAAGCGTCTTGAGGAGGAAGATCTAGATGAGGGTGTTCGCAGGAGGCTGAAGGACTCCAGTGAAACACCAGGGGCACTGTGGCATATCTACCTCAGCAGAGACATGGACAAAGTCAGAGAATTCCTGCACAAGGTTTGTACTCGCATAATGCTTAAAAAAATTGCTTAAAAAGATTAAGTTTATTTAAGCACAATGTTGACCTCGTATTTTTACCTCCCTATACTAACCACAATCTCAGCTCTGCAAGGAGCAAGGATTGGACGTGTCACTGGACCAGGACCCAATCAGAGAGCAGGGGTGGTACCTGAGCAGGAAGCAGCGTCAACAGCTGCTGGATGAGTACGGAGTTCTAGGCTGGACTGTCGTTCAATTCCTGGGAGACTCTGTCCTTATACCTGCAGGGGCCATGCACCAGGTAATTTTCCCACAAGGGAATCACCTCACTGGCAACATTTAGATGCATGGCAACAGTCTGATATTAACCCCATTAAGACTTTAATTTGAATCAGAACTGCCATGTAGTCAAGATGGCGGAGGGAGTAGGAGTGTAGTAAGAGAGCTCGCTTGAGTCGGGTTAAAAATGCCCACAACTAAATCGGAACACGATAGATGAAACTAAGGCATGAGTGGGTTAAACAAGAAAAGAAGCAGGAAAAACGATAAGAAGCAAAAAGGAGCTGAAGAGCGGCCGGTAACTGAAGAAATCTCTGAACACGAAAAAGACCCAACAGAGAGAATGGAAGAACACGAGGACACGGAAACGCTGCAAGACGGGTTCGCAGCTATCAGAAGTGATATTAAAGTTCTCCAGCAAGAGCTGTGCAGGGAGCTGGCCGTGTTCAAGGACGAGCTGAAGAAAGAAATGAGAGAGGAAATAAAGAATTTTCGACAAGAGATGGAGCGTAGGCTGTCCGAAAGCGACCGGGAGCTACAGGCACAGCGAGGGAGTATAAGCGAGGCACAGACGCGCATAGCGGAGGTGGAAGAATGGAAAATGGATGCTAATGAGATGCTAACGAAGGTGGTAGAACAAGCGCAGCTAATGCAGGAAAAACTAACTGATCTCGAGGGGAGATCAAGGAGAAACAATATCCGAATCTTCGGCTTGCCAGAAGATATAGAAGGGAGACCCACAGCTACATACCTGGAGCAACTTCTTAAAACGGAACTCGAACTTCCGGAGGGGATCAATCTCCAGATTCAACGAGCCCACCGAGCCCTCAACCCGAAACCAAGCCCAAACGCAGCACCGAGGTCAGTCGTGGTTAACTTCCTACAATTTGAGACCAAAGAAATGATCTTGAAGAAAGCATGGCAGAAAAAGGTCCAAGTAGCGGGAAAACGAATCTACTTTGATCATGACTACCCGACCGAGATTGTCCAGAAACGAAAGACATATACGGCCATTAAAAAAACATTGAAGGAGAAAGGAATACGTTTCCAAACACCACTCGCTAAAATACGGATACATTGGGAGGACGGAATGAAGACATATGACAGTGCCAATATAGCAGTGCAAGACCTGAAAGAAAGAGGCTACACAGTTGCTGAGCCAGGAGGAGACGCCGCGGCAGCGGAGGAGAAGCAGCGAGGAGCCGCGGGGTGGCAGCGAGTGAAGGGGAAAGAACGAGATGCGGCGCACCGAGTGAGAGAAAAACTGCGAAGTTTCCAATGGAAATCTTAAAATGATGTGCTCCTAGGAGAAGTCGACACTGCGGGAAAAGAGGTATGGACACGGAAGAACGGATCACGTCATTGAACAGGGTATTCTACCATACCCATGTTGTGGATAAAATAACTGACAGAAGAAGAGACCTGCAGAGGGACGGCTGGGAGTTATTCAGGCTTCTTTTTTATTTTATAAGATTTAATTAGAACCGACTGAGTGAGGGTGAGATGTTAAAGTTGGACATGTCTAGATGGAGTGGTACCCCACAAGATGGGAGTACTACTAGATCTAGGGAGAGGCCCTCAACAGAGGTGAGGATTTCCTCTCCGCCCACCAACAGGGACCTGGGGAAGAGGGATACCCCATGTTTGAAAGTCCATTGGGACTTTGGTTTATGTTTGTTCAGCAAAAGTTCATGCTGGTTCTGTTTTGAATTGCTTGGGAACATATCTGAAGGGACTGGTAAAATGTAGTTATGACTGATATCAAGATAATGTCACTGAATGTGAATGGTCTGAATAATCTGAGTAAAAAAGAAAGGGTGATGACAAAACTGAAAAAAGAAAAAGCACAAATTATATTTCTGCAAGAGACTCATTTATCCAAAACGACAC
The DNA here is from genome assembly GCF_027942865.1 of Odontesthes bonariensis. Lineage (NCBI taxonomy): Eukaryota > Metazoa > Chordata > Actinopteri > Atheriniformes > Atherinopsidae > Odontesthes > Odontesthes bonariensis. The sequence goes on along the minus strand of NC_134528.1, from coordinate 30,997,155 downwards.
ATGAAACATTAAAAAAGTATGGTTACAGGAATTTATATTACAGCTCATATAAGGAGGGATGTAGAAGAGGAGTTGCTATATTAATTTCGAACACAATACAATTTGAATACAAAAAGAAATTAAAAGATAAAGAAGGAAGATACATAATATTACAAGGCAGAATAGAAAATGAATTAATAACCTTGGTAAATATATACGCACCCCCCGAGAGTAACAAAAAGTTTTTCAAAAACCTATTTGATTTAATAGCAGTTGAAACAGAAGGAATTTTAATCTGTGGGGGCGATTTAAATGTAGTCCTGAACCATAATATGGACACAACGAGCCACAAAAAAGGTAAAATGCAGTTATCGAAATTTATAAAAGTCTCATTAGAAGAAATGGGAATGATAGATGTATGGAGAAGCTTGCATCCATCAGGAAAAGATTTTACGCATTACTCGGCTGCTCATGGAGTACATTCAAGAATAGATTATTTTTTAACAAAGGTAGATGACAAACACAGAGTGAAGGAATGCAAGATAGGGGCGGCAGATGTTTCTGATCATAATCCAATTTATTTGGAGCTTCGTTTGGGTAATAGGAAACGAAATACGGTATGGAGAACGAACGTGGGAGTATTAAATAGCGAACAGCAGAAAGAGAAGATAAAAGCAGAAATAAAGCAATATAATGAGGAAAACAACAACGGAACGGTAGACCCGACAATACTGTGGGATGCCATGAAGGCAGTCATCAGGGGAAAGTTAATAGCTGCAACTGCGCTGGATAAAAGACTTAAATTACAGACATATAGGGCAAATACAGAAAGACTTAGGGAATTAGAACAGGAATACCAGCAAACAAAAGACCCAACAATATATCAAGAAACCAAGGTGGTAAAAGACAAAATAAACGACATACTAACAGGAGAGATTGAAAAAAGAAGCATGTTTCTGAAACAGAATTACTATGAAGCAGGTTCAAGGGCAGCTAAACTGTTAGCTAAACGGATACGTAAACAGCCAACACTCAATTCGATATATAAAATTAAAAACCCATATACAGGAAAACTAACGGATAATCCAGAAGAAATAGAGGAAATTTTTTGAGAATTCTATGAAAAACTATATACACAGCCTGAATTTCCGCATGAAGAGGAAATGAGAACATTCTTAAATGCATTAGATCTACCGTCAATTGGCAAATTACAAAATGAGACACTGACAGCAGCAATCACAATAGAGGAAGTGAAAGAGGCAATAAATACATTAAGAAATAATAAGTCGCCAGGCAGTGATGGATACCCAGCAGAGTGGTATAAGACGTTTAGAGAGGAGCTCACACCAATACTTACAGCTTCATTCAATTGGACACTTGATAACAATAAAATTCCTCCATCTTGGAGAGAAGCCATTATATCGGTCATACCAAAACCAGGAAAAGATAAAGAGCACTGTGGTAATTATAGACCAATCTCACTATTAAATGTAGACTACAAGATATACACATCCATAATTGCTAATAGATTAAATAACTTTATAACAGATCTGATAGAGGAAGACCAAACAGGATTCATGAGAGGACGTCAAACACATGATAATATCAGAAGAGTACTACACATAGTAGATCAGGCGCAACAGAAAAAGCAAAGTACCGTATTAATAAGTGTTGACGCAGAAAAAGCATTTGATTTAGTAAATTGGGAATTTCTATATAAAACGCTAGAACGATTTGGATTCAGTAATAAATCAGTACAGTGTATAAAGACATTATATCAATACCCCACAGCGAGGATCAAAATAAATGGAAGCCTGACTGACAAATTCAACATACAAAGATCAACCAGACAAGGATGCAGTTTATCGCCTACATTGTTCGCCCTCTTTATAGAGCCTCTGGCACAAGCAATACGACAAGAAGAAAAAATCAAGGGAGTCACAGTAAAGGGAGAGGAACACAAGATAGGCCTTTTTGCAGACGATGTAATAACTTTCCTCGAACAGCCAAATGAATCGTTACCAGAGCTGATGAATCTTTTTGGAAAGTATGGTAATCTTTCGGGATATAAAATAAATATAACCAAAACACAAATTCTAACATTTAATTACATTCCGACAAAAGAAATACAGGAATCATTGCCCATTAAATGGAATATGAAAGAGATTAAGTATCTAGGGGTTAACATTACTAAAGGGTTATCTTCACTGTACAAAGCAAATTATGATAAAATAAGCCAGGAGATACAAAAAGATATAGATAGATGGACTACTTTACCTCTAGATTTGAATTCAAAAATTGAAGCTATTAAAATGAATGTGCAAGCAAAACTTTTATATTTGTTTCAGGCACTACCAATAGAGGTCCCTCAAAATCAATTTGTGATATGGGACAAGATAATATCTAGATTTATTTGGGGTGGAAAAAAACCTAGAGTTAAATATGAAACTCTTCAGTTGCCAAAAGACAAAGGAGGTATGGGTCTTCCAAAATTAAGAGAATACTTTTGTGCTGCCCAACTCAGACATATTATATGCTGGTGCACACCGGACTACATGGCCAAGTGGAAAGATATGGAGAAGGAATTTGGAGGATACCCAATTCAAAGTGTTATCGGGGACAAAGATAGATATGAAAAAATCAAGAAATATATGGATCCGATTACAGTATTTACATTGGATTTATGGTTCAAAACATTAAAAAAATACAAGATTAAAAAAGAAATGAAGATGCTCAGGTGGGTAGCATATGATAGCGATTTCAAACCAGCAATGTATGATAAAGGGTTTAAACAATGGATAAACAAAGGAGTCACAGGGTGGTACACACTTCAGAAGGATGGAGAGCTTGAGAGTTTTCAAAAACTGAAGGACAAGTATAACTTAGATAAACACGAATTTTACAGGTACCTACAATTAAGAGATTATTATAGAACAGAAATAAAGTGGGATCCCTGTGTTGAAGTGAATGGTATGATTCAAATTGTAATAAATTCATTCAGTGGAACAAAAATTAAAATCATTTCCACTTTATATCAAAAACTGAGGATGAATAAGAATTCAACTAAGTATGTTAAAGAAAAATGGGAATCAGAACTTAACGTGACAATTCCAGATGAAGATTGGCTAGACATGTGGAAAACGCATCAGACATCCACCAATTCACGGATATGGAGGGAATTTGCATGGAAAAATCTAATAAGATTTTTCATTACACCTAAAGTCAAGAATAAGTATAGTGACACCAACCTGGGATGCTGGAGAAATTGTGGATCAGTGAATGCCGATCATGCACACATATTTTGGAACTGTTCAAAAATTGTTCAATTTTGGAAAAATGTACATGAAACGGTGAAGAAGATTTTGGGATATGATATCCCCTTGAGTAGCAGGGTACTATATCTGTGCATTTTTCACGGTGCCGATATAAGGGGAAAGGACAGGTATCTGATTAAGATAATGTTAGTAGCTTGCAAGAAAGCTATTACGAGGAACTGGAGAAAGACTGACCCCCCTTGTCAAAACCAATGGATTGACATAATAGAAGAAATTTACATTATGGAGAAACTGACGCATCGACTGAGACTCCAACAGGCACAAATGGACAAAAAATGGACAAAATGGATAATATTTAAGACGAAAGATAGTGACAACAAATAGAGAATAACCTACTTATACCAGATAAGTCAAAATCTATTAGAATAACGGCTCCCAAGTGAAAGTTCTGTGTAAAGCGATGTTTAGTGTGTAATGTTCATGTATGTAAAAATGTGAAAAATCCCAATAAACAGAAAATTAAAAAAAAAAAAAAAAAAAAAAAAAAAAAGAACTGCCATGTAAACAGCATTTTCTGGGTACCTTAACCTGAATAAGGTCATTCTCTGAGTAAGCAATGATTTAAAAAAAAAAGCTAAGTGGTATAAGCTGATCTTTATCACATTTTCTGGACATGTGAATACATTCGGCTTTACAATACGTGCCTTAGGCTCCGGAGTTGCCAGTTCCACTTTTTATAAGCAACTTTGGGCTTGTTCTTAAAGGACACTGTCACTTGTTTTGGGCTTTTTATGAATTGGGTTGCTTGTTTCTGTCACAAGATGTGGCATCACAAAATCTGGCAACACCAAGGGTCTGGTCGTATACTCTTTTTTTGCTTAGGAACTCCCCTAACTGAATGAAATGACCTGGAAGTATCTGCATAGCAGCCAAGATAAAAGCCGTTAAAATTCTCCAAAGGCTTACGAAAGGAGCTCCATTGTTTGCTTTCCTGTAGAATAGGATACACCGGACCACCTTTATGAGAAAAGAGAGAATTCCATTCCACAGTTCCTTGAGTCAGTTCCACAGAAAACAGACTTGGACCTTGCAGCACCTTGGAACAGAAAAAATGAAAGCCCATAACAGGCTGTCACAATCATCACACCTGACATCTCATCCTTGACTAGAGGTGTCCAAGCTCAGGTGTCTCTTACGTTTTTGGAAAGAAAAGTGTGACAGATTATTCTGGAAAGGGATGCCAAAAACGTTTTGCTGGCAGCCTTTCATAATGCTTGTGTCCTGTTGCTGAGCTCACATGCAGATGCAGATGCAGCTTTTTTGTAAATACCAGTGAGGAAGCTATCTAGAAAAAAGGCTGGGAAGCGCTGTGAAAGAGCATTCGCAGGATACACTGGAAGGAGCCAAAATTGCAAATGCCTTGAATCACACAGGACTTAAATGATTTGCCACAAATGTCTCAGTGCCATTCACCGCAGGGTACCATTAGAGGTCCTATGTCCATATCCTAACTGGTCAGAGCTCTCACAAGGATGGACCTAAATGAGATTAGGCTTTTCCAGACCAGAACTTATTTATAGTTCCTATCAGTGTTGTAAAAAGTAAAGACTACTCTGGGTACTTTTCTGTGTACACACTGCAGGAACTGAGGACAGCCAGGACAACCCCTGGCAAAAATTATGGAGTCACCACAGTTAGAGGATACTCCGTCAGAAGTGTTTCCAGGCCAGAATTGGGACATATGATCTCTCCAACGAGTCCAGGATCTGCCCCGGGGCCTCCTTCCAGTGGGACATGTCCGGAAAACCTCCAAAGTGAGGCGACCAGGAGGCCTCCCAACCAGATGCCCGAACCACCTCGGCTGACTCCTTTCGATGCGGTGGAGCAGTGGCTCTACTCTGAGCTCCCTCCCTACTTATCTCTAAGGCAGCCACCTTCCAAAGGAAACCCATTTCAGCCGCTTGTATCCACGATCTCATTCTTTCAGTGAGGATTGGAACAAAGGTTGATCAGTAAATCAAGAGCTTCGCCATCCAGCTCATCTCCTCCTTCACCACGACGAATCGGAGCAGTAATCCTGAGGTTCCCAAACCAGACACCCTCCTCCATTACTATGCCTTGAAATCCTATCCATGACAATCACAAATATGTTCATAGTCTCCCCGAATTCCTCCCACACCTTCAGCAAACACCAGTGCTGCAGCCCTTTAGTACAGCTGCTTCGAAGGACCCTGTGGAAAAACAAGCCCAAAAGGCCTCCCTTTTCAACTTGACGACTTCCCTCACCGCTCCCGTCCACCAGCGGGTACCCTGGTTACCACAACGATCGGCACTGACAACCTTCAGGCCACAACTCTTGGAGGGAGCATCCGGAATGGAGGTCCTGAACATGATCTGTTCGGTATGTGAGAGAAATTCTCCCGAAGGTGCGAGTTAAAGACCTCGGGGACAGGGGCTTCCACCAGACATTCACCAGTTCACCCTCACTACTTGCTTGGGCTTACCAGGTCTGTTTGGCTGCCACGCCCCTCTCTTCATCCAAGAGTCCAAGACATACAGCTGCAGGTCTGTACCTTGGCACCAGGCCAAAGGTCGATCATTGACCTTTGGCCTGGTACCAAGTACACTTATGAGCCACCTTATGCTTAAACATTTTTTAAATTTATTTATTATATTTATATTTATATTTATTATTTTTTGGGGCTTTTGTGCCTTTTAATGGATAGGAAAGTTCAGTTCGGGTCAGCAGGAAGCAGGGGGCAGAGAGAGGGGGAACGAGATGCAGCACAGGGCCGTCCGATGCTGGACAGCTGCAGCGAGGACTATAACCTCTGTACATGGGGCGCCTGCTCAACCTTACCTGACTCCCGCCCTCTGGTATTCGCATACCATCTGGGACGAGCCCACAACCGACATGATTTCAAATGGGGCTATTTTTTCTAAAACTCGCGCATGTGATTGGATGAAGAATCTGTCCGTCATCTTGACTGACACGCCACTGCAGCCACTCCAATGACTCAACCCGTGACGTAGCTCAGAGCTTACCTGACTCCCGCCCTCTGGAGCATGAATGGTTGGCCATAACGCGGCCATAACGCCGCCCATTCATCCAAAGTCCCACCCAGCGATTAATGATTGGCTCTCATTATTTTCTAATCGGACGAAACACATATGACTCCCATGCTCCTCAGATGGTTGTGTGAGGAAAGGGAACGTCCCCGCGTGTAGTTGGTGAACGCAGCCAGATGACGTGAGTCAGGTTATGCTCAACCCACTACGCCATGGACCACCCCACAGACCACCCCACCTTATGCTCAAACATATGGTGTCTTTCATGGACTTCTATGGCTAGCATAAAAGTCCAAGAAGAAAGTTTGAACACTGTGCTCTGTGGAAAGATGCGTCATCAGGAAATGACCTCAGCATCATCAAACCTCCTCTTAATTGATGGAGGAAGAAAAGAGTCCAAAATGTCCGAGCCTGCCTGTGCATCTCCTGCAGAGGTAATGACTGCCATCTCCCCTGGTCCTTTACCTGCCATCTCCCCCGGTCCTTTACCTGCCATCTCCCCTGGTCCTTTACCTGCCATCTCCCCCGGTCCTTTACCTGCCATCTCCCCTGGTCCTTTACCTGCCATCTCCCCTGGTCCTTTACCTGCCATCTCCCCCGGTCCTTTACCTGCCATCTCCCCTGGTCCTTTACCTGCCATCTCCCCTGGTCCTTTACCTGCCATCTCCCCTGGTCCTTTACCTGCCATCTCCCCCGGTCCTTTACCTGCCATCTCCCCTGGTCCTTTACCTGCCATCTCCCCTGGTCCTTTACCTGCCATCTCCCCCGGTCCTTTACCTGCCATCTCTACTGATCCTTTACCTGCCATCTCTCCTGGTCCTTTACCTGCCATCTCCCCTGGTCCTTTACCTGCCATCTCCCCCGGTCCTTTACCTGCCATCTCCCCTGGTCCTTTACCTGCCATCTCCCCCGGTCCTTTACCTGCCATCTCCCCCGGTCCTTTACCTGCCATCTCCCCCGTCCTTCACCTGCCATCTCCCCTGGTCCTTTACCTGCCATCTCCCCCGGTCCTTTACCTGCCATCTCCCCTGGTCCTTTACCTGCCATCTCCCCCGGTCCTTTACCTGCCATCTCCCCTGGTCCTTTACCTGCCATCTCCCCATGTCCTTTACCTGCCATCTCCCCCGGTCCTTTACCTGCCATATGCCCTGGTCCTTTACCTGCCATCTCCCCTGGTCCTTTACCTGCCATCTCCCCCGGTCCTTTACCTGCCATCTCCCCTGTCCTTTACCTGCCATCTCCCCTGGTCCTTTACCTGCCATCTCCCCCGGTCCTTTACCTGCCATCTCCCCTGGTCCTTTACCTGCCATCTCCCCATGTCCTTTACCTGCCATATGCCCATGTCCTTTACCTGCCATATGCCCTGGTCCTTTACCTGCCATCTCTCCTGGTCCTTTACCTGCCATATGCCCTGGTCCTTTACCTGCCATCTCCCCTGGTCCTTTACCTGCCATATGCCCATGTCCTTTACCTGCCATATGCCCTGGTCCTTTACCTGCCATCTCTCCTGGTCCTTTACCTGCCATATGCCCTGGTCCTTTACCTGCCATCTCCCCTGGTCCTTTACCTGCCATCTCCCCCGGTCCTTTACCTGCCATCTCCCCCGGTCCTTTACCTGCCATCTCCCCCGGTCCTTTACCTGCCATCTCCCCATGTCCTTTACCTGCCATCTCCCCCGGTCCTTTACCTACCATCTCCCCATGTCCTTTACCTGCCATCTCCCCTGGTCCTTTACCTGCCATCTCCCCATGTCCTTTACCTGCCATCTCCCCTGGTCCTTTACCTGCCATCTCCCCTGTCCTTTACCTGCCATCTCCCCATGTCCTTTACCTGCCATCTCCCCCGGTCCTTTACCTGCCATCTCCCCTGGTCCTTTACCTGCCATCTCCCCATGTCCTTTACCTGCCATATGCCCATGTCCTTTACCTGCCATATGCCCTGGTCCTTTACCTGCCATCTCCCCATGTCCTTTACCTGCCATCTCCCCATGTCCTTTACCTGCCATATGCCCATGTCCTTTACCTGCCATCTCCCCTGGTCCTTTACCTGCCATCTCCCCCGGTCCTTTACCTGCCATCTCCCCCGGTCCTTTACCTGCCATCTCCCCATGTCCTTTACCTGCCATCTCCCCATGTCCTTTACCTGCCATATGCCCATGTCCTTTACCTGCCATATGCCCTGGTCCTTTACCTGCCATATGCCCTGGTCCTTTACCTGCCATCTCCCCTGGTCCTTTACCTGCCATCTCCCCATGTCCTTTACCTGCCATATGCCCATGTCCTTTACCTGCCATATGCCCTGGTCCTTTACCTGCCATCTCTCCTGGTCCTTTACCTGCCATATGCCCTGGTCCTTTACCTGCCATCTCCCCTGGTCCTTTACCTGCCATCTCCCCCGGTCCTTTACCTGCCATCTCCCCCGGTCCTTTACCTGCCATCTCCCCCGGTCCTTTACCTGCCATCTCCCCATGTCCTTTACCTGCTATCTCCCCCGGTCCTTTACCTGCCATCTCCCCTGGTCCTTTACCTGCCATCTCCCCTGGTCCTTTACCTGCCATCTCCCCATGTCCTTTACCTGCCATCTCCCCTGGTCCTTTACCTGCCATCTCCCCATGTCCTTTACCTGCCATCTCCCCTGGTCCTTTACCTGCCATCTCCCCTGTCCTTTACCTGCCATCTCCCCATGTCCTTTACCTGCCATCTCCCCCGGTCCTTTACCTGCCATCTCCCCTGGTCCTTTACCTGCCATCTCCCCATGTCCTTTACCTGCCATATGCCCATGTCCTTTACCTGCCATATGCCCTGGTCCTTTACCTGCCATCTCCCCATGTCCTTTACCTGCCATCTCCCCATGTCCTTTACCTGCCATATGCCCATGTCCTTTACCTGCCATCTCCCCTGGTCCTTTACCTGCCATCTCCCCCGGTCCTTTACCTGCCATCTCCCCCGGTCCTTTACCTGCCATCTCCCCATGTCCTTTACCTGCCATCTCCCCATGTCCTTTACCTGCCATATGCCCATGTCCTTTACCTGCCATATGCCCTGGTCCTTTACCTGCCATATGCCCTGGTCCTTTACCTGCCATCTCCCCTGGTCCTTTACCTGCCATCTCCCCATGTCCTTTACCTGCCATATGCCCATGTCCTTTACCTGCCATATGCCCTGGTCCTTTACCTGCCATCTCTCCTGGTCCTTTACCTGCCATATGCCCTGGTCCTTTACCTGCCATCTCCCCTGGTCCTTTACCTGCCATCTCCCCCGGTCCTTTACCTGCCATCTCCCCCGGTCCTTTACCTGCCATCTCCCCCGGTCCTTTACCTGCCATCTCCCCATGTCCTTTACCTGCTATCTCCCCCGGTCCTTTACCTGCCATCTCCCCTGGTCCTTTACCTGCCATCTCCCCTGGTCCTTTACCTGCCATCTCCCCATGTCCTTTACCTGCCATCTCCCCTGGTCCTTTACCTGCCATCAAACCCACATCATCAATCATGGTGGAAATTGGCTGTTTTTTTTCTGTTCAGACAGTCATCTTTAGAACATGCAAACTCCAGAAAGGCCCCAGCCAGGATTCCCTTATCCATTTTATTTACACTTTCTCTGAATTTCAGACACATCTGACTGGGATCTTTTGTCACACTCTGAGCTGAATTGCCTCCTTGAAGGAGTTTAAGAATCCTTTTTGTCTTCTCCACTGACAGCTCTCTTGTTGAGGCCTGTCAGTCAGCAGCTGCAACAGCTAGTTAATCTCTGGAAGAACTCTTTTTAACAAATTTTGACTTGTGGAGATATTTGTTTTAGAAATGCAAATTCCAAGGTGATTCCATAGTTTTTTGCATCACTATTGAGTGATTAAATGAATTTTTGATCTGACAAAGAAATAATTGCTGAATGAATGTGTTCAGCGTCTTGCTTAAGGACACTTTAACATATGGAGGAGATTGAACCACCTCCCGTCTGATTGGCAGATGATAGACCTGCTACCTGAGCCACAGGCACTCTCACACTGATTGGTTGAACACATGACTGCAGCATCAGCAACCACCGTTCCAAGATCCCACTGTAAACACTGATAATACTTTTGCCTTGTAAGCAGCTTTTAACATTTAAAGCGTGGCTGGGGGCTTTATTTTGTGCTCTGTGTTTGCATGTTCCTCCAGGCTCTGGTTTCTTCCCACAACATGCATGTTGGGTTAGTGGTGACTCAAAGCCGGCTGTAGATGTGAATGTAAGCGTGCGTGGTTGTTGGAAGCAGTGTAGAGAATGCATTTTATCTACCATGTGTTTTCATTTAAAGTCTCCAGTATATGCTTGTTAATATAGAGAGGTTTCTTTGCAAAGTACTGCTTGCATACCATTTCTCTATGTTGACTGTTAATTGTTATTTTGTTATTTACTGTAGTGACATTGTTTGATGACTTAATATGTTTTCAGTTCCCATAAAAACTCTCTTTCCTCTCTGTGTGTAAGGTCCAGAATCTTCATAGCTGTGTTCAGGTCATCAACGACTTCGTGTCGCCTGAGCATGTGGCCAGTTCCTTCCACCTGACCCAGGAGTTACGGGCCAATAAAGACGAGGTCAACTATGAAGATAAACTACAGGTGATGGACAAAAGCTCAGTAATCCATCAACAGCGGTGTTTAAAGCCTTTCTGTTAGTCCGTTTAAACTGTGTCTGTCAGCCTGCCTCAGTTAGGTGGAATGTGCCTTTTTCTTTAGAGACTCTGTGTGTGTGTGTGTGTGTGTGTGTGTGTGTGTGTGTGTGTGTGTGTGTGTGTGCCTGTGTGTGCCTGTGTGTGTGTGTGCGTGTGTGCCTGTGTGTGTGTGTGTGTGCCTGTGTGTGCCTGTGTGCGTGTGTGTGTGTGTGTGTGTGTGTGCCTGTGTGTGCCTGTGTGTGTGTGTGCCTGTGTGCGTGTGTGCCTGTGTGTGTGTGTGCCTGTGTGCGTGTGTGCCTGTGTGTGTGTGTGTGTGTGTGTGCCTGTGTGTGTGTGTGTGTGTGTGTGTGCCTGTGTGCGTGTGGTTAGGGTGTGGGTGCCCCAGAGTTTGGTATATGGGGGTCTTCTTTCAGAGGTGTGTATGGTACACGGATGGTTCAGGAAGCCCGGGGCACTACCCTGATGTCTGGCATGTTCTGTATTTGTCAAACTTCTCTCCGATTCAACCCTCGTCCTGAGCATGCAGGAGGGGACAGTAGAGAAACGACTCTTTGAACAGGAAGAAACCTCTGGCAGAACCAGAACCAGGAAGGGTGGCCATCCGCCTCCTCCAGCTGGGGTTTGAGAGGACAGAAAAGAGGGGACAACAAACACTGTAACACCATTCAAAGGATATCTGTTGGAACAGGGAAACACGAGTTAATGACCACAATAATGTCACATATACATAAAGAGAGTAAAGTGAGGAAAGGTGTGTCAGATGAGGCCCCCCAGCAGTCTGGGCCTATAGCAGCTTAACTATGGGATGTTTCAGGATCACCTGAGCCATCCCTAACTATAAGCTTTATCAGAAAGGAAAGTTTTAAGCCTGGTCTTAAAAGTGGAAAGGGTGTCTGCTTCCCGGACATTTACTGGCAGCTTATTCCACAGAGAGGGGCCTGATAACTGAAGGCTCTGCCTCCCATTCTACTTTTAGAAACTCTGGGAACCTCAAGTAAACCTGCAGTTTGGGAACGAAGTGCTCTGTTAGGAAAATATCTTATAATGAGATCTTTAAGATATGATGGAGCTCGGTCATTAAGAGCTTTATATGTAAGGAGAAGAATCTTAAATTCTATTCTGAATTTAACAGGGAGCCAATGAAGAGAAGCTAAAACTGGAGAAATATGATCTCTGCTGTTAGTTCTCATCAAAACTCTGGCTGCAGCATTTTGGATCAACTGAAGGCTTTTCAGAGAATATGTGGGACAGCCCAATAATAAAGAATTACAGTAGTCCAATCCTGAAGTAACAGATGCATGGAGCAGTTTTTCTGCATCACTCCGAGACGCGGTTATAGAAAATGAAACACACATTGTTCAAATATTTGGTCAGTTGTCTCTGTACTATAATGTAGTGTTTAAACATTAGGAATGGAGGTGTGGTGGAAGTGTTGGCTTTCAGCCACAGCTTGGGTGATTGTCCACATATTCCCTGGCTCAGTTCCACCCATCACACATCTGTCGCACACACAGAAAGCAATGCAGGAGGAGACAATCAACCCCATTTTTACAACTTGTCATGTCCTTTCTTATTGATGTCGCTTTGCATCGCTACACACACACACACACACACACACACACACACACACACACACACACACACACATATATACATGTATATACACGCACATATATGTAGGCCTGGATCCACAGTCCGCTCCTTCCAAACTGCTGTTGTCCTTACAGAATGTTCAACACTGTCCATTTCATCTTTTTTGCAGTTGAGCAGCAACCATATTCATTTGTCATTTAGTGCTGATCCAGATTTATTTGAGTTGACAACTGATTAATTTAAAGATGAAGATGCATTTTGTCTCTTTGTTGTCTTGTGTTTTACAAACCAAGTGGTTGGTTGATTTTCCAAGAGACAACAAAACAGAATATTAAGAAGAGTACAAAGCAAATATTTTTCACATATAATGTACATGTACATTGATGCAAGCAGAAAAGTCTGAATTGAATGTTAAGTCCAATCAGTTTACCTCTTCCCGTCTCCTCGTCCTCAGGTGAAAAACATCCTGTTCCACTGTGTGAAGGAGGCAGTGAGCTCACTGAAGAAGAGCCCCTCCAACAGAGATCTGGAGGAAGAGAATTCATGACACATCCTTGGCCGTGGCCATGCCTTACACAGAGGGCTACGACTCTCAGTGGTACTTCACCACACTCTCCTCATCGTGTGAAAGAGTTGGTCTGGTCAAAGTTGGTTCCACGATCCAGCTATTTTCACCATGTGAACATCTCACGGCCACCTCCATCATCCCCCATCAAACCTTCCGTGCCAAGAAGGGACTGAACCAGGACCAGAATGCCTGCTGGACCGGCAGGGACTAAGAGAAAGGAGCTCCATTAAAGGCACGATGCAGACCCCTGCTGGGGAAACCCAGCTCCTGTGTGTGGCTGCTGGTGCTTCAGACGGGCCCACAGGCAGCGGTGATGGTGGAGCCAGTGAGGGCGCCTCTGAGCCAGCCGTGTGTGGATTGTAAAAGCCAGGATGCTTTCATCTGTCTGTGGCAGAAGGCCAAACAGTGTCTTGGACAGAACATTTTGCAGCATCACCAGCAGCATCAGGATAAAAAGTGACATATCTGAGGTTTTATGAGGGGAGAAAAGCAGATATTAGTTGTTTCCTCTGTAATATGTCCTTGTCCTGTTTTTCTAGTTGTATCTGTCTATTGTGGTTTTGTTCTCAAATTTTTCATACAACATTGTTTGAATTCCACTCTGGAGGTTTATTTATTTTATAGCTATGTGATAATGCAATGTTATTGAGCATAAATGTGAGTTGTAAAGTTGTTTTTTTGTTTAATGTCTCTGTGTGGAGAATGCATACACACACAGACACACACACACACACACACACACACACACCTCAACACCAGCTAATGCCTGTAACTTTGGGAAACGTCGATGCTCTACAGTCCTCATGCCATAAATAAAGTTTTTTGAAAATGAACTGCCAAACTTTTGTTAAGGTTGTGTAAAGCTGTATTGTGTAAAGAAAAAGGCTTCTACACTCGTACTCAGCATTTTATTAAAAAAGTAACCGCTGTAAAATTGAGACATTTACAAAAAAAGATGTAATTTATTTAAGAAAAGATTTGTCTTGCTTTTGTTAACATTTACTATTGTGAATTTTTGAAGTTAAAGGTTCAAATAATTACAAAGTTAATTATGAATTGTAAATATATACATATATACATGAACTGAGGTATTTTTTTATAAAATGGCTTGCTTCAATTTTAAATTTTAAAGTGTTACATGCTTTGTACATTAAAGTTCAAAAGGGTTTTACATTTTCCATTAAAATGGATTTATCAAACATTTGGTGTTGTATTTTTGATTTGAGATGGATGTACGTTTCCTCCTGGGAGGAAGAGGGTCACTGACTTCACCTGAGCAGCTTCCTGTTCAACTTTTATCCTTACCAGCATCTCACAATTTGTTATAGCACTAACAGACTTATAAAAAATGTTCTAAATACAAATCAACTAAAAAGTTTATTTTGTGCCAAACAAGATACAAGAGGTCAATACTTGTCCTGAGTGCACTTGTAAATACAGCATGTATTTCACAGGTTAAACGAAAGTGATACCAAACCATGTGTCCCAGCTGTCCACCAAATTGATCTCACTATGAAGACCAACGATTGGCTTCTGCCTAAAAGGGCAGCACAGAGGAAGAGCAGACCCTGAAAGAGAGGCTACTCTGTGTAATGATGAGGAATCTGTTTATTTTAGACATGTCATGTAAAAAAGGACAACAACAGAACTGTTTGGCAATTTATTGTTTTTATTGAAATCAACTCAGAGGCAGGGGGCTGTATACTGGCAGGTATCATGCCGAGAAGTGCGTCCCCTGCTGGTCATGCTTTAAAGAGGGTGGAATGGAATGATATAACTACATCATAATTTGTTCATCTGATTGAATTAACAGATGCAAATTTCAACAAGTCCAAAATTGTCTCTAAAATGAAAATAATCAAATTCTATAGTTTTAGGTTTGTTTTTACATTATTTCATCTGGGCTATACTGAGTAAATGTTGTTCAAAGAAAATGTCTCCAACCGTCTTCCTACAAAAGTGTGAGTCAGGCCCTTACTTTGGAATGTTTGTACAATAATGTAATAATAGGTGAAAGAGATGCTCTAAACTCTCTTTCGGATTATTATAAGTGCACATGTATTATTCATCTACATGAAGAAATGAGAAAAAAGATGAATGAATGAAACATCATTGTCAGTTGAATATTATCACTGTCACTTTATTGGATAGATGTAATAAGCCACACCTAAGATGGCTTACGCGTGCTCCCGCGAATGGGGATGCATTTCTCAGCATAACACCGGCGTCCCATGCACAGAGGCTATAGCTTCTCAGTACACCTGACCTGATGCCCTTTGATGCACGTTTGCCCCCTTCCTGTCTACCTACTGTGAAATAAAGACAACTGGTGCCTCTTGTAAAAAGGGTGCGAACGCACAGAAAAGTGGCATACTGTAGTGCTCTCAACACTGACGGCATAATTCACTTTCTTATATGTGTTCTGTTATCTGTTATGTTGTTGGTTCATCGTCTTTAATGTTGTGCGGTTCATTGTCTTGAACGTTATGATGCATTTAATAGTTGCGGTCTCTTTAAGAGATCCGGTGACGTTTCATGATAACAGCTGTTCTGTTGATGCGCGAGCTGTCAGTTGGAGCTGTCAGTTTTTGTCGTTTGGAACTGTCAGTTTTTGGTCAGTTAATAAACGCGACTCACAGAGTCTTAATGTGAGAAGTTTTCGGCTCATCTTTTCGCCTAAAGGCAACTTCCACACTGGTGACCCCGACGTTTGTTTACTGGACGTATCCAGATCGCCATGACCGCAAACGCTGTGTCTCTCAAGCTCCCCGAATTCTGGGAATCGTCTTCTTCTGCCTGGTTCGCTCAGACTGAGGCACAGTTTGCCTTGCGTCAGATAACGGCCGACGAAACGAAATACTACTATGTGGTATCTGCTCTCGGAAGTTCTACGGCATCGAGAGTAGTGAGCCTCCTCTGACGAGAAAGTATGAAAGTCTGAAAGAATACTTACTGAAAACATTCGAACTATCTGACACAGAGAGGGCTAGCAGGCTTTTCTCTCTTCAAGGGCTCGGTGACAGCAAGCCCTCAGAGCTAATGGACCGAATGCTCGATCTGCTCGGTGACAACAAGCCAGATTTCCTTTTCCTCCACCTTTTCCTGCGCCAACTGCCTGCTCATGTGAGAGCTGCTTTGGCCAACACTGCCAGCACTGATTGTAGAGAACTGGCTGCTGAGGCTGACAAGTGTTTCCTGGCTAGTCAACAGCCCTGCACAGCTGCCCTTCTTCCTGCTGGTGCTGTTGCTGTATCAGAAATATCTGATGATCACATGCTCATCGCAGCAGCAGCCCCGCGTCGGCAGCAGTCTTCAGGTGTGTGCTACTACCATGCCAGGTTTGGCCCCAAGGCCAAACGATGCCGCTCTCCATGCAGCTTCAGTGGAGCGGGAAACGCCAAGGCCGGCGCTCACTAGTGGCCGTGAGCGTCGGCCATGCCGGCGGGCTGCTCTTCATCCACGACTCCATCTCCGGCCGGCGATTCCTCTGCGACACAGGGGCACAGCGGAGTCTACTTCCTGCTTCACAGGTGGACGTGGTGGCTGACACCCACGGCCCCCCCATGGAAGCCGCCAATGGAAGCCCTATCCGTACATTCAAATTCAATTCAAATTCAAAATTCAAAAATACTTTATTTATCCCAGAGGGAAATTAAATGTTGATGTAGCTCAATTAAATCAAGGAGTTATTATAGATGCTGATGGCTGTGGGCAGGAAAGATTTCCTGTAGCGGTCCGTTTTGCATCCAAACTGAAGAAGCCTTTGACTGAAGAGACTCTGTTTTCCGATAACAGTCTCATGGAGAGGATGTTCAGGGTTGTCCATAATTCTCTTGATTTTATGCAAAATCCTTCTTTGCATTATTATCTCAAGAGGTTCCACAGTCGTCCCCAGAACAGAACCAGCCTTCTTTATCAGGTTGTTGAGTCTTTTTAGGTCCCTGGTTCTGATGCTGCTGCCCCAACAGATGACACAAGAGGAAATGACGCTCTCAACAACAGACTTGTAGAAGATCTGCAACATCTTGTTGCAAACCTTGAAGGACCTTAGCTTCCTCAAGAAGTACAGTCTGCTCTGTCCTCTCTTGTAGATTGATTCACTGTTGTGTCTCCAGTCCAGTCTGTTGTCCAGATGAACACCAAGGTATTTATATTCCTCAACCACCTCCACTTCTTCTCCCATGATGGAAACAGGGTTTGATCTGACCCTGTTTCTCCTGAAATCTACAATCATCTCCTTTGTTTTGTTAACATTCAAGATGAGATGATTGTTCCCACACCATGCCACAAAGTGGTCCACCAGCTCTCTGTACTCAGCTTCTTGTCCATCTCTGATACACCCGACAACTGCAGAGTCATCTGAATATTTCTGTAGATGACATGAGTCTGACTTGTACTGGAAGTCTGAAGTGTACAGAGTGAAAAGGAATGGTGAGAGTACAGTCCCCTGTGGTGCTCCTGTGCTGCTGATCACCTGGTTAGACACACAATTCTTCAGTCTGACAAACTGTGGTCTGTTTGTCAGGTAGTCATTAATCCAGGTGATTGTTGAGGCCTCCACCTGAGTCTTCTGGAGTTTCAGACGAAGCAGATCAGGCTGAATTGTGTTAAATGCACTGGAGAAATCAAAGAACATGATCCTCACAGTGCTGCCTGCTTTGTCCAGATGACAGTGGGTTTGTTGAAGCAGGTGTATGATAGCGTCTTCAACTCCAACTCCATGGCGATAAGCAAACTGCAGGGGGTCCTGATATGTGCTGGTTAGCTTACACAGGTGGTTCAACAGGAGTCTCTCCAGGACCTTCATGATGTGGGATGTCAGGGCAACAGGTCTGTAGTCATTGATATCTGAAGGGTGAGTTTTCTTTGGTACCGGAACCAGACAGGATGTCTTCCACAACAGTGGTACCTTCTCTTGGGTCAAGCTAAGGTTGAAAAGGTGTTGCAGAATCCCACAGAGCTGCTCTCCACAGGCCTTCAGGACTCGGGGGCTTACACCATCTGGACCTGCAGCCTTGTTCCGGTTCAGTCTCGCCAACTGCCTCTTCACCTGACTTCTAGAAACAGAAAAGTGGGAGGGGGAGGCAAAGGGGACAGCAGCATCTCCTGATTGGGTTGATGACAAACTAGTGGAAGCAGAAGAATCCATGACTGAGGTGGAGATGTTACAGGAAAGCTGTGGGTCAGAGGAGGGTGGGATGTCTCTTTGGCTGGGAACAGGAGGGGAGGATGGTGAGCTTGTTCCTGAACTGAACCTGTTGAAGAATGTGTTCAGCTCATTTGCTCTGTCCAGACTTCCATCCATCCGATCCTCCCTCTGCTTGAGGCCTGTGATCTTCTTCATTCCTGACCACACATCTCTGATTTTGTTCCTCTGCAGTTTACTCTCAAGCTTCTTTCTATACACCTCCTTGCTCTCTCTGATCTTGACTTTGAGCTGCTTCTGTATACTCCTCAGTAACTCCCTGTCTCGCTCCCTAAAGGCTCTTTTTTTCTTGTTCAATAGTTCCTTTAGCTCACTGGTGATCCAGGGTTTGTTATTAGGGAAGCATCTCACTGTTCTGGTGGGGATGGTGTTGTCCACACAGAAGTTTATATAGTCAGTCACACACTCAGTCATGGCATTAATGTCCTCTCCATGTGGCTTACAAAGAGAAATCCAATCGGTTGCATCAAAACAACCCTGTAAGGCTTCTTCAGCTTCCTGTGACCACTTTCTAACAGTCCTTTTTGTGACAGGTAGTCTCTGGACAAGGGGTTTATATGCTGAACAGAGAAAAACAAGGTTGTGATCTGATTTACCCAGGGGAGGTCTTGATTTGGAAATGTATGAATCCTTGACATTTGTGTAAAACAAATCCAATGTCTTGTTTTCTCTGGTAGAGCAGCTGACAAACTGTTGAAAAGTTGGCAGTGTAGCAGAGAGTGAGGCATGATTAAAATCACCAGATATTGCCACAAAAGAATTGGGGTGTTGTGTCTGTATCTGAGCAACAACGGAACTGATGACATCACATGCAGTGTCGGCAACAGCTGAGGGTGGAATGTAAACAGCCACCAAAACAACACTGGTGAACTCTCTTGGCAAATAATATGGACGAAAACCTACTGCCAATAGTTCAATGTCAGGACTGCAGATACGACTCTTCACAGTAACATGTCCTGGGTGACACCATCTGTTGTTGACAAGCACTGCCAATCCACCCCCTTTCCTTTTCCTGCTACTCTTTAAATCTCGATCTGCTCGTACAGTCAGGAAGCCCGGCAGAGAGATGCTGGAGTCGGGTATATGATCCTGTAGCCATGTCTCAGTAAAACACATAATGCTACATTCCCGATATTCTTGCTGAGTCCTTATCAAGGCTAAAAGTTCATCCAACTTGTTAGCTAACGATCTTACATTTCCCATGATGCAGGATGGCAGAGATGGTTTGAACTTCTTCTTTCTTTCTCTCCTCTTTGCTCCTGCTCTGCATCCACGACGCCTCCTTTTCAATTCCAGTGGGATTTCTGGCTTCAGTTGTCGAATTATTTCTGCTTTTCCAATGTTATTCAGCTGCTCCCTGTTGTAAACCACCTTGTTGCTATGGTGATGCATCATGACAAAAGAGTAAAATATACAAAAGTATTGGGAAAAATTAATCCAGCTGCACAGCATCCAAGGCAGGAAGGAACAGTTGTCCAAAAAATGCAATTTCTTCCAAGAAATAACAAGAATGATATTTAGAAAAAAAAGAAAAATCTCAATGTGAGGTACAGAGCTACTCCAACATGCTGCCACCCTCAGCAGCGCATTCTAGAACAAACATACGGCACAAGGCATGTTGAACTGTGTTTTGACGGCCAATGCTTCGGCTGGGACTTTGTGACTGCAAAAGTCGCTGTTCCCCTCTTAGGATCAGATTTTTTGTGTGCATTTGGACTGTTAGTGGACGTTAAAAATCAGCGCTTGATCGACGCCGTCATTTTCTGTTCTTATGCCTGCGCGCTCAGCGACTCTGGCGCAGAACACCTCTCCAGCCTGCTCTCTGTCACGGACAGTTTCCAACGGCTGCTCGCCGAGTTTCCAGCACTCACCCAGCCCACTTTCTCCTCTTCTACAGCCAAGCACGGTGTAGAGCACCACATCGACACCACTGGCCCACCTGTGTACGCCCGCGCTCGACGCCTCGAGCCGAACAAGCTTGCCGTAGCCAAGACAGAGTTCGAGTCCATGGAGCGCCTGGGGATTGTTCGACGCTCCAACAGTCCTTGGGCCTCTCCCCTACACCTCGTCCCCAAACCAGGGGGGGGCTGGCGTCCTTGCGGGGACTACCGGCGGCTCAACGACGCGACAACGCCTGACCGCTACCCAGTGCCGCACATCCAGGATTTTTCAGCGCACCTGGCTGGTAAGGTCATGTTTTCGAAGGTGGACCTGATCAGAGGATACCATCAAGTGCCCGTACACCCTCGCGAAATTCCAAAAACAGCTGTAATCACACCGTTTGGTTTGTTTGAGTTCCTGCGCACACCATTTGGGCTCAAAAATGCTGCTCAAACGTTCCAGCGGCTCATGGGCTCTGTGTTACGGGATCTGCCTTTTCTGTTTGTGTACCTTGACGACATCCTCGTGGCCAGTTCATCACCTCCAGAGCACCTTTCGCACCTTCGCACTCTGTTCGAGCGACTTACCGAGCACGGGCTCATCATCAATCCAGCCAAGTGCGAGTTCGGTCGGTCCACCATAGACTTTCTGGGGCACAGTGTCACGAAGGACGGGGCTGTTCCCCTTCCATCAAAAGTGGAGGCCATCACCACTTTTCCACGCCCAGTCACTGTCAGAGCCTTACAGGAGTTCCTTGGCATGGTTAACTTTTACCACCGTTTTCTCCCCAGGGCTGCCCAAACCATGCATCCCCTGTACGAGGCTCTGAAAGGTGCCAAGCCTAAGCACACTGTGGACTGGAACCCGGAAAGAGACAAGGCTTTTGTGGACGCTAAGACAGCCCTGGCTAAGGCTGCCATGTTGGCCCATCCCGCCTCCTCTGCCCCAATCGCACTTACCACGGACGCCTCGGACTACGCGGTCGGTGCGGTTTACGAGCAGTGGGTGGGTAATGCTTGGCAGCCTCTCGCCTTTTTCAGCAGGCAGTTACGTCCCAGTGAACGTAAGTATAGCACTTTCGACCGGGAGCTACTTGGAGTGTACCTCGCCATCCGACACTTTCGTTCACTGCTGGAAGGACGCCAGTTCACCGTTTTTGTGGACCACAAGCCTCTGACCTTCGCCATGTCCAAAGTCACTCAGCCATGGTCCGGCAGGCAACAGCAGCAGCTGACTTACATCTCAGAGTTCACGACGGACATTGCACACCTTTCTGGGAAGCACAACCAGGTTGCAGACTGCCTCTCCCGTGCTGTTGCGGGGGCGGTCCACCTCGGTTTGGACTACGGCAGCATGGCAACGGAGCAGGCCACAGACCCGGACGTGCAGGCTTGCCGTTCATCCGCTACTGGGCTGCAGCTTCAGGATGTGGCATTCGACGACGCTGGCACCACTGTGCTTTGCGACATCTCTATGGGCTCCCCTAGGCCTGTTGTGCCTGCGAAGTGGAGGCGGCCTGTTTTCGACGCCATCCATAGCCTCTCACACCCCGGAACCAAGGCCTCACAACGGCTGGTGGCAGCAAAGTTTGTGTGGCACGGACTTAAAAAGGACGTGAGGGACTGGGCGAACACCTGTGTAGAGTGCCAACGTGCCAAAGTACACCGCCACACCAAAGCGCCACTGGAACAATTTCAAGTGCCTGAACGACGTTTCGACCACGTCAACATCGACCTAGTTGGCCCACTTCCACCCTCGCAGGGTTACACTCATTCAATTCAATTCATTTTTATTTATATAGCGCCAAATACAACAAATGTCATCTCCAGGCACTTAGATAGTAAGTCCAATTCAAGCCAATTGGAATTCAATTAATTAATAATAATCATAATTCATAAAATAATCCAATTCGTTCATATAGAGCCAATTCAAAAACAATTTCCTAGCTAAGAAAACCAACAGATTGCACTGAAAACTTTTGTTTTTCGGTCCAATCTCGCGGCCTGAGCGTGCCTGAGGCGACTGTGGAGAGAAACGACTCCCTTTTAACAGGAAGAAACCTCTGGCAGAACCAGACTCAGGAAGGGTGGCCATCCGCCTCGACCAGCTGGGGTTTGAGAAGACAGAAAGGGGGGGAGGGGGCCGCCGCGGCGGCGGCACTGTAACACCATTCAAAGGATACCTGTTGGAACAGGGAAACACGAGTTAATGACCACAATAATGTCACATATACATAAAGAGAGTAAAGTGAGGAAAGGTGTGACAGATGAGGCCCCCCAGCAGTCTAGGCCTATAGCAGCTTAACTATGGGATGTTTCAGGATCACCTGAGCCATCCCTAACTATAAGAAAAGTTTTAAGCCTGGTCTTAAAAGTGGAAAGGGTGTCTGCTTCCCGGACATTTACTGGCAGCTTATTCCACAAGAGAGGGGCCTGATAACTGAAGGCTCTGCCTCCCATTCTACTTTTAGAAACTCTGGGAACCTCAAGTAAACCTGCAGTTTGGGAACGAAGTGCTCTGTTAGGAAAATATCTTATAATGAGATCTTTAAGATATGATGGAGCTCGGTCATTAAGAGCTTTATATGTGAGGAGAAGAATCTTAAATTCTATTCTGAATTTAACAGGGAGCCAATGAAGAGAAGCTAAAACTGGAGAAATATGATCTCTCCTGTTAGTTCTCGTCAAAACTCTGGCTGCAGCATTTTGGATCAACTGAAGGCTTTTCAGAGAATATGTGGGACAGCCCAATAATAAAGAATTACAGTAGTCCAATCTTGAAGTAACAAATGCATGAATTAGTTTTTCTGCATCACTCTGAGACAAGATGTTCCTGATTTTAACAATATTACGAAGGTGAAAGAAGGCAGTCCTAGAAACCTGTTTTATATGCAAGTCAAATGATAAGTTCTGGTCAAAAATAACTCCAAGGTTCCTCACTGTAGAACTAGAAGCCAAGGAAATACCATCTAGAGTAACTATATAGCTAGACAATTTCTCCCTGAAGCGCTCAGGTCCAAAGATAACGACTTCAGTTTTGTCTGAATTTAGAAGCAGACAGTTCTGAGTCATCCAGGTCTTTATGTCTTTAAGACATGCTTGTAGTCTGACCAACCTATTGGGTTCATCTGGTTTTATAGATAAGTACAGCTGAGTATCATCAGCATAGCAATGGAAATTTATGCCATGCTGTCTAATAATGTTACCTAATGGAAGCATGTATAAAGTAAAAAGAATCGGTCCAAGCACAGAACCCTGGGGAACTCCATGACTTACTCTGGTTTGTGAGGAAGATTCTTCATTTACAAGAACAAACTGAAATGTATCAGATAAATATGACTTAAACCAGCCTAATGCAGTTCCTTTAATCCCAATAACATGTTCAAGTCTGTGTAATAAGATACTGTGATCGACCGTATCAAATGCAGCACTGAGATCCAACAGGACAAGCACAGACACAAGTCCGCTATCAGAGGCTAAGAGGAGATCATTGGTAACTTTCAGCAGTGCAGTTTCTGTGCTATGATGCACTCTGAATCCTGACTGAAACTCTTCAAACAGATTATTTCTGTGTAAGTGATCACAAAGCTGAGCTGCAACTATTTTTTCAAGAACTTTAGACATAAAAGGGAGATTGGATATAGGTCTATAATGAGCCAACACTTCTGAATCAAGAGTAGGTTTTTTAAGTAAAGGTTTAATTACAGCAACCTTAAAAGTCTGAGGTACATATCCTGTCAACAAAGACAGATTGATCAAATCCAATATGGAAGTGTCAATTAATGGGAAAACCTCCTTGAACAGTCTGGTTGGGATTGGGTCTAAAACACAAGTTGATGGTTTAGAAGAGACTATTGCTGTTGTTAGTTCAGAGAGATCAACTGGACAGAAGCCGTCTAAATATAAATCAGGTTCTAAAGATGCTTCTAAAGCTGCTGTACTTGATGATACATCACTGATAATAGTGGGAAGGACTCCATCAATCTTCTCTCTGATAGAAACAATTTTATTGATGAAGAAGCTCATGAAATCATCACTGCTGAGAGTTAAAGGAATAACTGGCTCAGCAGAGCTCGGACTCTTAGTCAGACTGGCTACAGTGCTGAAGAGAAACCTGGGATTGTTCTTATTCTCTTCTATCAATGATGAATAATAAGCAGTTCTAGCTTTACGAAGGGCTTTCTTATACATTGTTAAACTATCTTTCCAGACTAACTGAGACTCTTCTAAATTAGAGGAACGCCACTGTCTCTCCAGCTTTCTTGCAGTCTGCTTTAAAGCACGCAGCTGTGAATTATACCAAGGAGCCAAACTCTTCTGACTGATTACCTTCCTTTTCAGAGGGGCAACATTGTCCAGTGCTGTACGCATTGAAACTATAGTGCTGTCAACAAGAGAGTCAAGTGCTGCTGGAGTAAAGTTTAGGTAGTCGTCCTCTGTCATATCTGCACATGGCAGTGAAGAAAAGGATGATGGAATTAATTCTTTAAATCTGGTTACAGCATCCTCTGATAGACACCTTCTATACGTAAATTTCTTCTCAGAAACTGTATAGTCAAGTAATGTAAACTCAAAGGTTATCAGAAAATGGTCAGATAAGACAGGGTTATGAGGGAACACTGTTAACTGTTCACTCTCAATGCCATAAGTCAGCACAAGATCAAGGGTGTGATTAAGGCAGTGAGTCGGTCTGTGTACACTCTGAGAAAATCCAATAGAGTCCAATATAGAATTAAAGTTCATATTCAGGCTGTCATTTTCAACATGTACATGAATATTAAAGTCACCCACTACAATGACTTTATCTGTACTCAGCACTAACTGGGATAAAAACTCTGAGAATTCAGACAGAAACTCAGAATAAGGGCCAGGTGGACGATACACAACAACAAACACAAGAGGTTTCTGGGATTTCCACTTTGCGTGGGAAAAACTGAGAATCAGATATTCAAGAGCTCAAACTAATCTTGGGTCTGGGACTGATGAGTAACCCTGATCTGAAGATAGCTGCCACTCCTCCTCCTCTGCCTGTGGTTCCAGGAACGTGAACATTTAAACAGTCAGAGGGAGTTGATTCATTAATGCTAACATGATCCTCCTGCTGCAGCCAGGTTTCTGTAAGACAAAATATATCAATATGATGATCACAAATCAACTCATTCACTAACAGAGACTTCGAAAGGAGAGATCTGATATTCAGCAAACCACATTTAATAGTTTGATGTTTTTGTTCAGTTAAAGTTTTTGTTTTAATAATTTCTTTTTGCACAAGAGGATTTGCTCCTTTTGTGTTAATTGATTGGGTGGGTAGCAGCAGGTGGGAAGCTGCAGAGAAGTGTGTAAGACTACAACTCTGCATCCTGGTCTGAACCCTGGGTTGTCATGTTTTAGGGTGGCAAATAAATTCGTCCATATTTCTAGAAATGAGAGCTGCTCCTTCCAAAGTGGGATGGATGCCGTCTCTCCTCATCAGACCAGGTTTTCTCCAGAAAGATTGCCAATTATCTATGTAGCCCACGTTGTTTGCTGGACACCATCTAGACAACCAGCGATTGTAGGACGACATGCGGCTAAACATGTCATCACTGGTCAGATTTGGCATGTACTCATGTACTCACTATGGTCGACAGGACCACACGGTGGGCAGAGGCTGTTCCACTGTCATCCATAACATCAGCGGACGTGGCACGGGCATTTATTGGCACCTGGGTGTCCCGTTTTGGCGCCCCTTCAGACATCTCCTCAGACCGTGGCGCTCAGTTTACTTCCGAGCTTTGGAACGCTGTCGCAGGGAGCTTGGGAGTTAAACTCCACCGCACCACGGCCTACCACCCCCAGAGCAATGGCCTCTGTGAACGATTTCACAGGTCCATGAAAGCCTCCCTGCGTGCCAGCCTGAAGGACAGTTCCTGGGCTGACAAGCTCCCATGGGTCATGCTGGGCATCAGGACAGCGCCGAAGGAAGACCTCCAGGCCTCCTCCGCAGAGCTGGTCTACGGTCAGCCACTGCGGGTCCCCGGGGATTTCGTCCCCAGCACCACGACCCCTTGGTCAGCCACACTCCAGCGCTCCAGCCTGTTAGACAATGCCAAGCTGTTTGCTCCACTTGCTACCTCCTGCCATGGTCTACCAAACTCTCACGTCCCCAGTGGCCTACAGTCTGCTGGGTATGTTTTCATTCGTGTGGATGGGCACCGCGGACCTCTCCGTCCGCCTTACGAGGGCCCTTTCCGTGTTGTGGAAACTGGGGACAAGCACTTTGTGGTGGACATTGGGGGCAAACCGGAGTGTATTTCTGTGGACCGCATTAAACCAGCTCACCTTGATCTGGCCAGGCCAGTTGAGTTGGCGCAGCCCCCAAAACGGGGACGGCCTCTGACTAGGCCCCCCCTTTCCGTTCCTCCTGCCCCTCGACCATGCCGCAGGGGAGCCCCACAGACAGCCACTGAGGGGGCGGTTCCGCACTCTCAAATTCGGCGGAGCCGCACTGGACGTTTGATTCGCCCCCCACGCCGTTGATATTTTTTCTCAGGTTTTCTGTTAGAGTGAATTCTGGGGGGGCATGTGTAGTGCTCTCAACACTGACTGCATAATTCACTTTCTTATATGTGTTCTGTTATCTGTTATGTTGTTGGTTCATCGTCTTTAATGTTGTGCGGTTCATTGTCTTGAATGTTATGATGCATTTAATAGTTGCGGTCTCTTTAAGAGATCCGGTGATGTTTCATGATAACAGCTGTTCTGTTGATGCGCGAGCTGTCAGTTGGAACTGTCAGTTTTTGTCGTTTGGAACTGTCAGTTTTTGGTCAGTTAATAAACGCGACTCACAGAGTCTTAATGTGAGAAGTTTTCGGCTCATCTTTTCGCCTAAAGGCAACTTCCACAGTACGCTCTTTTTCCCATGAACGATCAGATGTATCAAGAGCGAAAAGACCGTGGAAATGTGCGGTGCCTCACGCCATCCTACTCTTGACTCAGAAGTGTTGGCTCATTATAGACCTATATCCAATCTCCCTTTTATGTCTAAAGTTCTTGACAAAATAGTTGCAGCTCAGCTTTGTGATCATTTCCACAGAAATAATCTGTTTGAAGAGTTTCAGTCAGGATTCAGAGTGCATCATAGCACAGAAACAGCACTGCTGAAAGTTACCAATGATCTCCTCTTAGCCTCTGATAGCGGACTTGTGTCTGTGCTTGTCCTGTTGGATCTCAGTGCTGCATTTGATACGGTCGATCACAGTATCTTATTACACAGACTTGAACATGTTATTGGGATTAAAGGAACTGCATTAGGCTGGTTTAAGTCATATATATCTGATAGATTTCAGTTTGTTCTTGTAAATGAAGACTCTTCCTCACACACCAGAGTAAGTCATGGAGTTCCTCAGGGTTCTGTGCTTGGACCGATTCTTTTCACTTTATACATGCTTCCATTAGGTAACATTATTAGACAGCATGGCATAAATTTCCATTGCTATGCTGATGATACTCAGCTGTACTTATCTATAAAACCAGATGAACCCAATAGGTTGGTCAGACTACAAGCATGTCTTAAAGACATAAAGACCTGGATGACTCAGAACTGTCTGCTTCTAAATTCAGACAAAACTGAAGTCGTTATCTTTGGACCTGAGCGCTTCAGGGAGAAACTGTCTAGCTATATAGTTACTCTAGATGGTATTTCCTTGGCTCTAGTTCTACAGTGAGGAACCTTGGAGTTATTTTTGACCAGAACTTATCATTTGACTCGCATATAAAACAGGTTTCTAGGACTGCCTTCTTTCACCTTCGTAATATTGTTAAAATCAGGAACATCTTGTCTCAGAGTGATGCAGAAAAACTGCTCCATGCATTTGTTACTTCAGGATTGGACTACTGTAATTCTTTATTATTGGGCTGTCCCACATATTCTCTGAAAAGCCTTCAGCTGATCCAAAATGCTGCAGCCAGAGTTCTGATGAGAACTAACAGGAGAGATCATATTTCTCCAGTTTTAGCTTCTCTTCATTGGCTCCCTGTTAAATTCAGAATAGAATTTAAGATTCTTCTCTTCACATATAAAGCTCTTAATGACCAAGCTCCATCATATCTTAAAGATCTCATTATAAGATATTTTCCTAACAGAGCACTTTGTTCCCAGACTGCAGGTTTACTTGAGGTTCCCAGAGTTTCTAAAAGTAGAATGGGAGGCAGAGCCTTCAGTTATCAGGCCCCTCTCTTGTGGAATAAGCTGCCAGTAAATGTCCGGGAAGCAGACACCCTTTCCACTTTTAAGACCAGGCTTAAAACTTTCCTTTTTTATAAAGCTTATAGGGATGGCTCAGGTGATCCTGAAACATCCCATAGTTAAGCTGCTATAGGCCCAGACTGCTGGGGGGCCTCATCTGTCACACCTTTCCTCACTTTACTCTCTTTATGTATATGTGACATTATTGTGGTCATTAACTTGTGTTTCCCTGTTCCAACAGGTATCCTTTGAATGGTGTTACAGTGCTATCAACTGGCCTCAGGAGACACGGCGATATACAGCTGTGTATCATCAGCATAGCTATGGAAATTGAGCAGTTAAAATTGAGGAGCAGGCAACCGTGCAGTACTGGGAGTGCGATCCGCCTACCCGAATAGCCACAACCACCTGATACCGCTCGGCACAACCACCCCCAAAGCCGTGTGTGCGTGTGTGTCTGTGGTGTCAGTGTGTGATATGTAGTAACGTCTAAGGTGTAGTTAAAACTGAGAGGCAGGTGGCCCCGAACACACCGAGCAGAACATGCACGTCCCCAAAGCCCTGCCAGTGCTGAGGGTGGTGTGGGCATGTGTAGCAGCAGCAAGAGAGAAGCTCAGCGACTGGCACTCCCAGGGAATGGGAGACCACCACACTAACCCACCCCTACAGTGGTGGCACCAGGCACCATTCTTCATCAGTCCAACTCTACTGCCAGGTTCAGGTTCACGGTTTTTGGTATGATACAGTTGAAGTTTTCCTTTTCTGTCTGGGGGGTGGGGTGGGGGGGGTGGGGGGGGGGGGGGGGGGGGGGGGCAGTGCTGTTGTGTGTGTATGTGCTCACATGACCAATGTTGGGATCAGCTCCCATTCATACTTCCAAAGCTGAAACGGAAACTCACATATTATCCTCTCTTCATTATATAAGCTGAAACTGTGCCTCCTGGCACTGTGTGTGTGTGTGTGTGTGTGTGTGTGTGTGTGTGTGTGTGTGAGAGAGAGAAAGAGAGAGAGACAGGTTAACTGGAGTACACTGAGGCAGAAGTTCAGCAGTGAGTTCAGACAGAGGTCACTCTTCTCTTTCTATTTTCTTTCCGTTTTTCCTTCTTTTCTTTTCTTTTCATACACTTCACTTTATTTTCCATTTGTTCACTATTTTTAATTCTCTAATGGCATTGTTCTTTTCCTATTACTCTCCTTGTGTTTTTATATATTCATATCTTTGATTGTTTCAGTGTTTTTCTCTCTTTTATTGAGCCTGTCCCTTTTGATTCCCCACCCTCCTCAAGTAATGGCACAGGTTGTGTCTTCAGGTATAGAGCACACACACATGCACACACTTTGAATATTATTGAACTGTAAACGCAGTAGCATTTGTGTGAGAGAGAGAGACTCATTGCATACATCAGTGTGCTAACAGAAGCTGTTCTTCAAAGTGAGTTGAGATGCCATAAATTGTGAGTGTCGACAGCAGGCAGCTTCCTGCTGCTCCTCCCAGTCTGAGCCGGAAGCTGAGCCGGAAGCTGAGCCTGAAGCTGAGCCGGAAGCTGAGCCTGAAGCTGAGCCGGAAGCTGAGCCTGAAGCTGAGCCGGAAGCTGAGCCTGAAGCTGAGCCGGAAGCTGAGCCGGAAGCTGAGCCGGAAGCTGAGCCGGAAGCTGAGCCTGAAGCTGAGCCGGAAGCTGAGCCTGAAGCTGAGCCGGAAGCTGAGCCTGAAGCTGAGCCGGAAGCTGAGCCGGAAGCTGAGCCGGAAGCTGAGCCTGAAGCTGAGCCTGAAGCTGAGCCTGAAGCTGAGCCGGAAGCTGAGCCTGAAGCTGAGCCTGAAGCTGAGCCTGAAGCTGAGCCTGAAGCTGAGCCGGAAGCTGAGCCGGAAGCTGAGCCGGAAGCTGAGCCTGAAGCTGAGCCTGAAGCTGAGCCGGAAGCTGAGCCTGAAGCTGAGCCTGAAGCTGAGCCTGAAGCTGAGCCTGAAGCTGAGCCGGAAGCTGAGCCTGAAGCTGAGCCGGAAGCTGAGCCTGAAGCTGAGCCTGAAGCTGAGCCACTAACAAGCAGCAACAGACTGTCTCAGTTGCACCAGCAAACAAAGTTGTCTCACACACACAGCTCAAGTTAACTAAAAGAGGACTGCAACAGCAACAGTGAAATCAGGGAAGCTTCCCCATAAGAGGGCAGTATTGCTCAAAATGTTGAGGGATGTGGCCTCAGGGTTTCCAATCCAACAGACAGAAACTAGTTGAACACAGTGACAACCACCGGAGAGGG
The DNA here is from genome assembly GCF_027942865.1 of Odontesthes bonariensis. NCBI lineage: Eukaryota > Metazoa > Chordata > Actinopteri > Atheriniformes > Atherinopsidae > Odontesthes > Odontesthes bonariensis. The sequence goes on along the minus strand of NC_134528.1, from coordinate 30,966,454 downwards.
TGAGAGTATCACTGAGATGCATTTGAGCAAGGATCTGGAGCCAAACTGACATTAGACTGAAGAAGATTTAGGTGTGATGAATTTTATTTCATGGATAAAGGCTGTATGAAAGAAAAACACTGAGTAAAAATCTCTTTGTCCTCGACAGCCACGGCAGTGTGGGCAGCATTGCTTTTCTACTGTTGCTGTGTGTGTGCATCAGAGCAGATCTTGGTCCTGGAGACACCTACCCGTGGATGGAAAAACAAAAAAGGGCTTTTGAGCACTTTGGCAGGTGCTCAAATGTGTTCTTGTGTTTGTATTTGGTCAACACAGTACACGAGTACTGAGCACGCATGTATTAATGTAGCAATAACCACTGATGAGTTGGAACTCATTTTCCAAGTAGTCTGATCCCATTCCAAGATAGTTTTAAGCTTATATTTAATGTTTTGATCTTGGGTTCAAACTCTATAACACTATATAGACTAACTAACACTGTGTAGACTAAGATGTGCTGTGTGTGTGAATGGGTGAATATGGCTTGCAGAGTAAAGGTACTGACTACAACACTAAGTCAGCAAACTGATCATTTCTGCCACTATCTCAGCATAAGTCTCAGAACTATTGTGTAAATGGTATAAATGTGTGGAAGGATGCATTAATGGTTAGAAATCCATTGCAGGATTAGGAAAAGACTTTACAGGAAGGTCCTCAAAATAAACCATTTGGAAAAGGACAGCCACTGTCCAGAAGGAAAAAAAGAGCAGGTAATTGGATGAAGCAAATATCAACCAATCAGCTGAATCCAGAGGAAGCACATGGACCAGTCAGTGATGATTGTCTACGTACGTAAAAGCTGTCTTCTCACGCTTTCTGCAACCCAGTCTCAGTGCAGAATGTATGATAACTACAATGTTCCACATCACAAATCATTTTCATACACTTATTTATCTTTGTCTCGACAGAGGCAGACATCCCAAGTTCCAAAAACTCATTTCAGGGAGATGCTTATCGACACCCCCCCCCCCCCCCCCCCCCGCACCTATTTAATTTTGGGGGTCTCTAATTTTGCCTATTTATCAACATATTAAATTGGGGATTTTTTAAAAGGCTTAGACAGGCTGGATATAGATAGTTAGATACTGTAGCTGGCTAGTTAGATGTAGGCCTACACAATTTAGTAACTAAATTGATACTTTAAATAAGTATTTGATACGTTTTGCTTTATTTTATAACATTTTATAACATATATAGCATTTAACCTACAGAAATAAAATGCAGATGATGGCGCGTTCACCTACCTCCACATGTTTTACAGTCATTAAGTCCGCCGTGGGCAATACTTAAGTCACTATTGCATACAGTGCACCTCGCCACGGTGTCATCATTCTTCACCTTCACTAGACATGGGTATACTTTAGTATATTCTGCTGTAAAATGAGTCTTATATTTTCGTTTTTTACTCGAGGATTCACCCTCTGCCATTTGGCAGGATGCACAGTTTTGAGTGGTAACTTAGGTGACTGTGAGAGAGTAAATCGAAGCCCTCCCACACCGAACATTATTGGCTTATTTTGCTAACTAAACCAATCAGCTGAGGGTACCACACTGGCATGTGGGGACAGGTTTCACACCTGTCCCCACACCCCTCTTCCTCGTGCCTGCGCAGTCGAAACGCGCCTGGTGCACGAGTTATTGTGTTACCTGCACGCTCTCACTCGCATTGAAAGAAAAAAAAAAAAAAAAAAAAAACTCCCTCGAATAGTCTAAAATCCGGGATATTTTATCCGACTCGCGGGCATCCGTGATTAACTATCAATATCAGGGAGACTCCCGGAACTTCCGGGAGACTTGGGATGTCTGCAGAGGTGAAGCTTAGAGTGCTCTCACACCAGGAAAGTCCTGAGGAGTCCGTTTGATTGGGCAGGGAGTGGCAAAAAAAACACCTTCATTTGGCTTGGTTTGCTTTTACATTGCACTTTTGAAAGGAACCAAATTTGAAAGCAGACCAAATAGCCCTGGTGTGAAAGCACCCTTAGATGATGACCTACAGTATATGACCAACCATGTTCTCGCTATGTCGCCACATTCAGCAGCTGCATTTTTACCACAGGAAAATTCTCCTTTCTAAGAAGCATCTCGATGCAGACAAATGATTCTATGAGCACCGTGTTCATAAGTGCACCTGGAACCAGGACACCCTGCTGAAGAGGGATTTTGCAACTGTATTGTCACGTCTGCGAACATAGGTCTGTGCATGTGCAGTTTGAAGATTTTACCTGATAACTTTAAAAACACCTTTTTCTAACTGAATGTGAAGTGAGTTCAGGTCTCTCTACATTGATCAACGCTCTTGTAGAAAGTGATTGTGTCATGTAAACTGTGACTGCACACATCTCAGGTCTGTGGAAGGCCCACACCCTGCAGGGATGTTTGCACTTGTCACAGGCTTAAATAGCACAATGCATCTGCATCAGGACATGTGGAGCAGACATGTAGCTGTGGACATGTGAAGAACCGTTCAGTAACATTCCCACAACAAACAGCCAACAGAAACCTTCAAACAATGGCACATAAAAACAAAAGGAGGTTTAAGACGACAGTTCTGGAGGAGTTGAAAGAGAAAGTCCTCCTGCCAGCTGAAAATGGCCTCAGGTGAGCACCTGTAATGTAAGTTGAAGTTTTGTTTTAGCCTTGGTGGAGATAGTTCCTCTGTGTGCTGACTCTGTCCCAGCCTTTTTCATACTTCTTACTGCAATGACTTTTATGTGTTGATAGAAGAAGTTGCTTTTATATTCCACTCATTACTGGAGTTACCTGATGTTAGTGTGAGACTAAAGCATGTGTCACTGGATCTCTTTTGCCCAGTCCAATAAGTCAACTTACTACATACATTTAATGGGTAGAATGTAACTATTCTTAGCTGTCGGGGCTGCATGGAAGCAGCTTTAAATCATCAGAACAAACCATTGAAAAGTGTTCTTGTTTTAATTTTATAAATAAAATGATAAACCATCATTTACTGGTTAACTGTGTTAAATTTAAGGTGATCAAAGACAGATGTCTTCTTCTTCATCTGCTACCTGCAAAGTTCACCAGTCCAGCATTTGAAAGTATTTTAGTTGTATGTGTGTGTGTGTGTGTGTACGTGTGTGTGTGCGTGTGTGTGTGTGTGTGTGTGTGTGTGTGTGTGTGTGTGTGCGTGTGCATGTGCGCGCGTGTGTGCGTGTGTGTGTGTGTGTGTGTGCGTGTGTGTGTGTGTGAGAGAGAGGGAGAGATGGTGAGAGAGACAGATATGGGGGTGGGAAGATGTGGCAGAGTAGGGAGCAGGGGAGGTAACGGGGGTAATAGGCCGGTGGCTGTTGGATATCAGATGGGGGTTAAGGCTAGGTGCAGTTGGCTGGGGTAAGACTGGGGTGAAGGTTTAAGTTGAGGGCAGAGGGGAAAGAGAGGAGAGGAGGCGTGTGAGTTTGTTGGGAGAAGAAATTAAAGTGGAGGGCAAACGAGAGACAGCTTCTCTGAGTTTCTGTCCTCTGATCGACCCCCACAACTTCTATACATGGGTGAGAGGCTCCAATCTCAGCATTTATTTGTGTATGTGAAAGGGGACATTAGAGCAAATGTGGATTTTGTGCGTGTCAAGTATGTTTGACTTATAAAAATCAAAGAATACATTATCTCATTCCAGATTATCATCTTTTTATACAGATATGATATAAACTGAATTTATAGACAAAGGGTTGGCACATTTAGAAGAAAACGAAATACTGGATTTTACCACAAAAGACTGCTGTCTCATTACTAATTCAAACTCCCAACAGTGTTCCCTTTAATTCAATTCAATTCAGTTATTTACATAACTTTAACAAATATCATCTCAAGGCACTTTAATGATACAGTCCAATTCAAACCAATCAGAGTTCAATTCATTGTAATCATATACATAGAGCCAATGTAAAAGAAAAAGTAGCCTTGCTGAGGAAACCAACAGAAACTTGTCTTCAGTCCAATCTCCCGTCCTGAGCGTGCCTGAGGCGACTGTGGAGAGAAACGACGAGGATTAGTTCCAGCTCTCAGAGCCTGAACGTCAGACGAGGGAAAAGTCAATATCTGAGAAATAATTCATCAGAGTTTATTTGAGCCGAGAGCCACTGTGCTTAAAGGACAAGAGCGTTTTTTTGACATTGGGCCCTTGATTTCACATTATAACATGATGTTCTACTCACCCCTGCTTGTTGTTGCTCATTTGGAGCTGTTCCGAAGATATTCGCGAGGCGTCTGGCTGCTCTCTTGAGATATTCGGCCATGAAACGGTTTCCTATGGGCAAGTTTATACAGGCACAAACTATGCTGTTTATAATTTATTAATTACTCTACACTAGCACTGATAATGTGGAGGTGTGTCGCTTACTTAAAAAAATCCGGGTTACTGTAATTTTGAATTTTTGTCGTAAAGTGGGTCTGTGGGCTGTCTGTGGTAGTAGCACGACGATGACGTCAGTAACACCCACTTTACGACAAAAAATCAAAATTACAGTAACCCGGATTTTTTTAAGTAAGCGACGCACCTCCACGTTATCAGTGCTAGTGTACAGTAATTAATAAATTATAAACAGCATAGTTTGTGCCTGTATAAACTTGCCCATAGGAAACCGTTTCATGGCCGAATATCTCAAGAGAGCAGCCAGACGCCTCTCGAATATCTTCGGAACAGCTCCAAATTACCAACAACAAGCAGGGGTGAGTAGAACATCATGTTATAATGTGAAATCAAGGGCCCAATGTCAAAAAAACGGTCTTGTCCTTTAAACCAGCAGGTTTTTTGACCAAAGCCTGTCTCATACATCTCTATAAGACCTCTGAACATTGTGTCAAGTTGTTAAAAAAGGGCATAATATGTCACCTTTAAAGATCCCAACAAGGCAAAGCTATTTGGTAATAGGATAATAAAAAATTGGTAATAATATAGTAACTTGCAAACCATAAGATGACTACATAAATGCAATATTTTAATATATTTTGAACTGATGATATGGTCAGACGGATATGGTAATGACCACATGACAATGATGTTGAAATAAAATGAAAAATACCACTAAGAAAACCTATAGTGTAAATGCATTGTAAAGTCAAAATGAACTTTTTTTGACCATACAAAAAGAAGTACACAGCTGAGTGAATTTGCATTTCTCCACACTCAATGAACTGAAGGTTACATGAAGGTAAGCCCACACAAGAGAACACCTGGTAGGCACACATAACAACAGACACAGTAAAGAGCATGGACAGAAAAGCAATACTTCTTCATGAGCACAGAGACAAAGAGGCCAAAGACACCGCACCAGATATCAGAAAGATTGTATAATAATAACATATCGCATGGAATGATAGATATTACTATACTATTGGTGATAAAGATAAAGAGCAAGTGGTGGCATTACATAGCAGCACATCAACAGAAATAGCAGCTTATCAACAGTGATATGAAGTCCATAATGTGCAGAGAGTGTGGGATGTTTCATCATGTTGGTGGCTCTATTACTGCGCCCCTGCAGGAGGTGGAGGCGTTGCTGTGCCCTCGTGACGTTTGTTGTATTTGGCGCTATATAAATAAAATAAAAAATGAACCTCTCCTTCCGAGTTAGCTCCGGATCAGAAGGCTGAACTGATGTTCAACCAGAAGAAGACGAGTGCAGCCAGCAGTGACAGGATTGGACCAGAAGAGACTGAGCTGCACAACATGACTGTGCAGCTAAAATGGTAATGATTATCATTACCATTTAAAAAAAAACATTGACTTTATTAGACTTGATTTTATCATTACTCATCATCATATTGCAACATGGTCATATGTTCATATTCACATGCACATGTTATAATGTGAAATGGGGTAACGTTAAATGTTGTGTATTGTTACAGTTTTTTTCGATCGCTAACAAGCATTGTTCAATACTGAAACTACCTTGTACTTGATGACCCACGTCTGGTCTCATGGCTCATAGCAGGCAGATAAAAGGGGATGGCTTCTGACTTGGGGGGAGAAGTGTCACACCGCGGTGAGGTCAAGCGGGTTTTTTGTCTCGTCTCCATGTCATGTCTCGTCATTTCCTGTTTTATTTTGAAATTTTAACTCTCCTCTCGTTTCAGATCACTTGCTCTTCCTCTCGTGCTCCAGTCTGATTGTGGCATGAATGATCCCACCTGTTCCCTGTTACCCCTGTGTGTATAAGAGTCTGCGTCTCCCCTTGTCTTGGGCCAGTGTGGCGTATCTGTTGGTCCTAATGTGCTTCACTCTCGCCTTTACTAAGCCATCGTCCAAGTTCCAAGTCATCGTTCTGATCGAGTCCTCGCTAAGAAAGTTTTTTTTGTTCTGGATAACTTTTATAATATAGCCTTGATTAAACCTAGTTTAAGTTTTATAGCTTTCTTGTTTTTTCCTCCAAGTGGAGTGACTTTTTGTTTCAATAATATTTCATACTGTAGTGCCTCCTATTTTTCAGGTTTTTTGTTTTCCTCCGCAGCCGGAGTGACTTTAAGTTAAGACTAAAGTTTGATAATCTTTTTGTTTTTCCTCCTTAGTGGAGTGATTCTTGTTTTGATCATTTCTCATAGATATGCTTCTCTCATTTTGGGAGAAGTATATATATTATTGATAACTTCAATAGCCTGCTTTGTTCTCTCTTGGAGAGTTTTTGTGATAAAACCTTGTGGATTAAACATCTCCTGCTCCTGCATTCTCTGGCCCTGACAAGAATTATGGATCCAAGAGTACACGTTGGTGGGGAGAGGGAGAGGAGGAAGGAGAGGAAGACCAAGAGCTGTAGTAACTGATGAGATCTGGGCCACGCTTATTGACCATGTGGTGAATCATGGTCTCTCTTTGACAGAGGCAGGTTTAAGGGTGCAGCCAAACTTGCAGCGTTCAACAGTTGCATCAATATTGCGAATTTTCCGGCAAAACAACAGGTGAGACATGTGTATCAAACACAAAATAGGCAAAATGGCTCCAACAACATGCATCCCTCAACTATTGAACTACATTTTAGAGTACACTATGTTCATATTTAACATATAAGGAATCTTTTTTTTTTTTTTCACATTTCCCAAGAAACTGCTCTTATTGATATGGTCATTGCAAACAATGCCATTAAAACTGAGAGAACTTCGGGACAGAAAGCTGGCAGACTTTTGCCAACGTGAACACGGTCAGCACAACAACAACTGCCAGAGTCCTTGCAAAACATAAAATAAGGATGAAGCAGTTGTACACTGTGCCATTTGAAAGAAATGGAGAACGTGTGAAAGAACTCCATCATCAATATGTCCAGGTAAGATGTCTGTCAAATAACCAAACAGAATACATACATAGCTAAGCATAATGTGCTGTACGGAACTGTAAAACTGTGGATTTGCTTTATTCCAGACAGTAATGGCGATGGAGGCCACACAAAATGCACATTGTATTCATCTTTGTGGAAGAAGCTGGATTCAACCTTACAAAAACACGGCGTAAAGGAAGAAACGTCATTGGGAAGTGGGCAACTGTGGATGTCCCAGGCCAGAGAGGCGCTAATATTCCAAAGTGTGCAGCCACTTGGTGTGCTTTCACACAAACCTCTCATAGGTCCCTACAATACAGAGAGGCTCATTTCCTTTTTGGATGGCCTCCATAATCAACTTGTGCCAGTAGGTCAGAGAGGTCAAAGAGCAAGAAACACAACATCGTGTGGGATAATGTGGCGTTCCACCACTCTGCTGCAGTCATTGACTGGTTTGCTGCACATCCCAGGATGGCCATCCTTTTTATGCCTCCATACTCGCCGTTCTTGAACCCCATAGAAGTGTTTTTCTCTGCGTGGAGGTGGAAGGTTTATGACCACTCTCCACATGACAGCTGTCGTTGCTGGACGCCATGAATGCAGGGTGTGAAGACATTTCTCCTGAATCCTGCCGAGGTTGGATCAGACATTCTGAAAGATTCTTCCCAAGATGCATTGCCAGAGAAGATATCAGATGTGATGTTGATGAAAACATGTGGCCAAATGCAGAAGAAAGGGAGTAAATGGTTATACATGAAGTACTGCAAAGGGCTTGCGTACTGTAAAATAATTAAAAAAACATAAATGAAACTGAAGCAAACTGGTTATTTCTTCTTGTTACAATATACAATCTAGTACTCTCGAAGTGCAAAGATCATATTCTATAATAAAATACTGATTTATTAACAAAAATCCCTAAAATGTCTTATGTAATGCTCTGTGTTGTTCGTATTTTGGAATACAGTGTGCTATGAGTGACAGTGTTTGCTTCCTGGTGAGAATTGTTGCCAATGCTGTGGATGAATGAGTTCGTTTTGAGGCATGTATGATGTGTTTTGTTGCTAAGAAAGCGTTTTGGAGGAGAGCTGAAATGTTTTGCTGAGATGCTTGTTTGGAATGCAGACTGTGTGAAGAGTTTTGAGAAGGTAGTCAGTATTGAACAATGCTTGTTAGCAATCGAGAAAAACAATTTTTTTTTGATCGGTCAATGTTCTGAGATTTGTTTGGTTTGTTGTTTGTTTTTACTACCCAAAATGCTTTTTGTTTAATTCTTCATTTTTTTTTTTTTTTTTAAATTGAGTTATTACTTCAGTACTAAGCTGTCCTTTGCCATTGGCAAAAGTCAACAGTTCGTAGCGGGACCTTTTGGAGTTCAGAGAAACTCCACATTTTTTTAGTTCAGAGGTCGGTCACCACCTGGGGGGTGGGGTCATAGGAGAATTTTCCCGTCAATAAAGTTGAATCACAAACAGAAGCAGCCAGATGGGTTTTTTACTCCTATATGCTGCAAACTGTGGATTAACAAGATGGTAACAGAATCAATTTTTTTTTCTTTGAGGTTTAAGTTGTGTTTTATACTTTTGCTTCATGTTTATGTCCATACAGAGCAGGTAACTATGATCTGATCACAAGTGGTTACTCAGGACACTTGTGGGGAGAGATTGTAATGCCAGGTGGGAATCCACATACTAGGCATTGTCCACTTGGAATCAGATCACCCTAGAGAGAGGTCAGAGATTATCATATGAAAATGGGCAAAAGTGTCCTGCATCGCCCATGAATGTGGCATGAGTGTGGCATGAGTGTGTTCATACCTGTACTGAATACTGTCTACTTGTGATTGATTACACAGAATCCATGTTAGCACCATGCCAAAACAGGGCCTTAAAAGGGTAAAACAAATTAAGTTTGTTTTATTTTTAAGTTTATTTCAAACATTACCCTGATCCGTAATATTACAAGATAACAGCCCTATAAGTAAATCAACTAGCGAACAGTATTTGGAAAACCTTTCATAACTGTGCATTACATTATTTTTTTTTAAATACCAATATCAATCAAAGAACTGAGCATAAATTAAGATTAAATGCAACAACATGTCCCAATGATCTTGAGAGTTGAGTTGTGGGGTGCATTAGGTCCTGGTAGGGTCTCCCATGGTCTCAGAGCGATTCAAAGACCATGATGGAGCGGCACCAGTTTGAAAAAAATAGTGTTCCACTAACTTCGAAGAGTCTCAATTAGTCTAGGAAGATAGCCTAATAACATATAAGAAAGCCCTTCATAAAGCTAGAACTGCTTATTATTCATCATCGATAGAAGAGAATAAGAATAATCCCAGGTTTCTTTTCAGCACTGTAGCCAGTCTGACTAAGAGTCCGAGCTCTGCTGAGCCAGTTATTCCTTTAACTCTCAGCAGTGATGATTTCATGAGCTTCTTTATTAATAAAATTGTTTCTATCAGAGAGAAGATTGATGGAGTCCTTCCCACTATTATCAGTGATGTATCATCAAGTACAGCAGCTTTAGAAGTATCTTTAGAACCTGATTTGTATTTAGACGGCTTCTGCCCAGTTGATCTCTCTGAGCTAACAACAGCAATAGTCTCTTCTGAACCATCAACTTGTGTTTTAGACCCAATCCCAACCAGACTGTTCAAGGAGGTTTTCCCATTAATTGACACTTCCATATTGGATTTGATCAATCTGTCTTTGTTGACAGGATATGTACCTCAGCCTTTTAAGGTTGCTGTAATTAAACCTTTACTTAAAAAACCTACTCTTGATTCAGAAGTGTTGGCTCATTATAGACCTATATCCAATCTCCCTTTTATGTCTAAAGTTCTTGAAAAAATAGTTCCAGCTCAGCTTTGTGATCATTTACACAGAAATAATCTGTTTGAAGAGTTTCAGTCAGGATTCAGAGTGGATCATAGCACAGACACAGCACTGCTGAAAGTTACCAGCTCTGATAGTGGACTTCTGTCTGTGTCAACTCTGGCTAAAAGTCGTCCTCTCTGCGTTCTATTGTTGTTGAAAGAAATGAGACAACCAAACAACCTTTGTTTGCCAGTCAGAATAATATATATATATATATATATATATATATAATATATATACCGTATATATATATATAGCTCGGAGACCAACTCCTTACAGTCCAATTCAACAAAACAATCAAACAAATCATAATACATACACAATATGAATAAGATATCAAAACAAATAATACAAAGCTAAACGGAGCTAAAGGGAGCTCACATACCTATATGTAAACAAATATATATAAGTATAGCCACTTCGCCGCCTCTCACACACCTTTAAAAGAGAGGGGAAGACAGCAGCGGTATGAGAGGCAATGCACGTGCAGTTAGCTTAGCTCAAATCGTAACTGACAAATTGCGAAGTGCCATACACAAATATATCAATACAGACACACACTAATATACATCTTGCTAACAAAAGAACAAACACCTGTGACCTGCGCAAAATAACATTAACGTCTCTATTTAGCATTTTTAACTAATTTCAACAACTTAAATACAGAACCACCCCGTCATCTTAACTAATTGAGAAGATTGGTGTGAATTGACAGGATGTGACAACACCAATAAGTTATGCAATAAGAACAAAATGAACAAAATAAAAGCTCCCCATAAAGAAAATATTACAAAAACAAGTATATACACTGAAATCAACAACAAAATGTGAACAAAAGAGAAAACTGGATTTATGGTGAAATTAACAAAAAGCTATTAACTGGTTACATCGGTTACATCTGTCCTGTTGGATCTCAGTGCTGCATTTCATACGATAGATCACAAAATTCTATTGCAAAGGCTTCAAGATTAAAATAATTGTATTAGGCTGGTTTAAGTCATATTTATCTGATAGATTCCACTTTGTTAATATCAGAGTAAGTCATGGAGTTCTGCAGGGTTCTGTGCTTGGACCAATTCTTTTCATTCTATATAAGCTTATAGGTAATCTTGTTAGACAGCATGGAATAAATTTCCATTGCTATGTTGATGATACTCAACTGTAACTCTCTTTGGTCCAGCCATTTACTACCAAAAGATTTGACAACTGTAATTCTTTACTACTGGCTGCCCAAGAAATTCTCTGAAAAGCCTCCAGCTGATCCAAAATTCTGAAGCCAGAGTTCCGATGATGTTCTCCAGTCTTATCTTCTCTTCATTGGCTCCCTGTCAAATTCAGAACAGAATTTAAAATTCTGCTCCTCATATGTAAAGCTATTAATGAAAAAGCTATATCATATCTTTGGATAAATATTGTTGGATATTTTCCCAACTTCTCTCTCAGACTGCAAGTTTACTTCTGGTTCCCAGAGTTTCTAAAAGTAGAATAGGAGGCAGAGCCTTTAGTTATCAGGCCCCTCTCTGTGGAACCAGCTACCAGTTTGGGTTCAGGAAGCAGACACCCTCTCTACCTTTAAGATTAGGCTTAAAACTTTCCTTTTTGATTAAGCATATAGTTAGGGGTGGCTCAGGTGAGCCTGAAACATCCCATAGTTAAGCTGCTATAGGGCCAGACTGCTGGGAGTGATCTCCAATGATACACCTCACTCTGCTTTTTTTTTAAATCCATGTACACATGACATTATAATGCTAATTTAAGTAAGTTTCTCTTTCTCAGCAGGTATCTCTGGCCAGGTGATATGGTGCTTGTTGTCCGTTCTTTTCTGTCCTTTCAAACCCCAGCTGATCAAGACAGATGGCCATCCTCCCTGAGTCTGGTTCTGCCAAAGGCTTCTTTCTGTTGAAAGGGAGTCGTTCCTCTCCACAGTCGCCTCATGCTCAGGACGGGAGATTGGATCCAAGTGAAATTTGGTGCAAGAGGAAACTTTTTTTAATTGGCTCGGTATGTATGCATATAAATTGGACTAATTTGGAATTCAATTAATTAGATTTGATTAGATTATCTTCCAAAAAATTTTAGTCTAATTGGCTTATATGTTTGAAGTGCCTTGAGATGATATTTGTTGTGATTTGGTGCTATATAAATAAAACTAAATTGAATTGAAGGCTATACGGTGGTGTGGTGGTTAGCACCATCACCTCACAGCAGGAGGTTGTGGATGCGTGGGTTCTCTCGGGGTACCCACGCATCTCCCACGGGTATCTCCGGCTTCCTCCCACAACCTCCCAACATGTCTGTCAGGTTCATTGGGGACTATAAATTGTTCCTAGGAGTGAGTGTGAGCAAGGATGGCTGTTAGTCTTGTTTGTCTCTGTATAGCCTTGTGATGGACTAGTGACCTGTCCAGAGTGTACCCTGCCTCTTGCCCAATGACAGCTGGGATAGGCTCCAGCGCCCCGCGACCCTGAGTTGGATTAAGCAGGAATAGAAAATGGATGGATGGATGAATTGAAATAATAAAAACCTCCACACTGTCACGGCCAGACAGACAGTGGACCCACAGAGCAGACCAGAGGCAGACGAGGTAGACGTAAAAGGAGTTTATTCCAAGTCGGTACACGGGAAGGCAGTCAGTAAGGCAAAGGTACAAAATCGCTAGGCAAAGGGGTAATCCAGAAAACGGGCAAGGAGTCGGAATAACCAGGAATGCAATCTATATAGATTGAGGGATAGTTATAGCATCAGAGGAGAGAGTCACTTGAGAGAAATGTCGGACAGCTCTCTCTCTACTGGCAGAGCTACATACCATCACCGGCGCCTGATGAGTCGGCCCACTGCGCCGTATGGGGCAATTAGCCAGGAAATGCCCCATCTGAGCACAGTAGATGCACCTTCCCTCGTTGCGTCTGCGAAGACGTTCCTCAGGAGAGAGCCGGGTGCGTCCGATCTGCATGGGTTCCGACGTGTCACTGCTGGCGGTGGTCGTAGGTGGGAGAACGGAAGCGGAAGCATGACGAGACGGGGAGCTCAAGGATGAATGGACGGTGGGGTACCGGCCCGGGGGGAAACCCCTGGTGCGGTCACGATCCAACATTCTCTTGTCTATTTTAGCCGTCAGGGAAATTAATGCGTCTAACTCAGTGGGTAGATCTAAAGGAGTTAATGAATCCTTGATGCGGTCAGAAAGACCGTTAAAGAAAGCATCCCCCAAAGCGAGCTGATTCCAACCACTGTCGGCTGCTAATGTTCTAAACTCGACAGCAAAGTCCATAACACTGCGTCTCCCTTGACGCAAAGAAACTAGTGCCTTAGCAGCCTCACGGCCGGGAACAACAGTCTGAAAGATCTGAGTAAAAGTATTTTTAAATAATGGCAGAGAGCTACAGATGGCTGAACGGCGATTCCACTCGGCCGTGGCCCAGCCCTTGGCCCGACCGGACAAAAAGGAAATCATATAGGCTATCTTGCTGCGATCGGAGGTGAATGCTGCTGCATTAAACTCAAAATGAAGCTCACATTGAGTCAAAAAGGGTCTGCAGTCGCCAGACTCACCGGAGAACCTCTCGGGGTTGGATAGCTGTAAGTGAGCCGGTGCCGGGGAGGTGCGCGGGCCACCGCATTCCGGCTGAAGGGGCACGGTGGGTTCCCCCTGCTGCTGACCGACCCTCAAGTCGCTTAGTTGGGTAGATAATGTGGCAAACGCCGCTTCTTGGCGTTTGTTGGAGTCGGCTAGCTCCTGCCTTAAGGAGGCCATCTGATCCTCCTGCATGCGGAGCCACTGGGCTTGGGTCTTCAGCGCCTCCCGGAAAGAATCTGGTACTGCGGGGTCCATGGTTCTGGTCAGATTGTACTGTCACGGCCAGACAGACAGTGGACCCACAGAGCAGACCAGAGGCAGACGAGGTAGACGTAAAAGGAGTTTATTCCAAGTCGGTACACGGGAAGGCAGTCAGTAAGGCAAAGGTACAAAATCGCTAGGCAAAGGGGTAATCCAGAAAACGGGCAAGGAGTCGGAATAACCAGGAATGCAATCTATATCTCGAGGAGTAAAACGCCGGAAAGCTAGCAAAAATGCACAGACAATCTGACAAAGACACACTGGGGAGCAAAGGTATAAATAAACAGAACACAGGTGAAAACAATGGGCAATCAGACACAACGGGAGTCAAGAAACCTAAAATGACGCACAACAGGAAGTGAAGGAAAATAAAACAGGAAGCAGACAAGACTATCAAAATAAACCATGAACAGATAACACAGACCCTGACACACACACAGCGTGGGGCTGGAACCAAACCCATGGAGAGGGCCTGAACTCTCTCATACTGTGGAGTTGCCCGTGAAGAGAGGTGTTGGCCGGGTTTTGGCATACTCACAAGCCCCCGACTGAGAGCTTCGGTGTTGGAGTTCTCCCCGGTGAGCAAGAAAGTCGCCTCACTGTGGCTGCAAGTTTCTGACTGTTGTTTGTGCCTGTGCACCAAACAATAGCTCAGATTACCCAGCCTTCTTGGGTGGAGTCCTGGAGGGGACACTACCTGGGGATTCCATTGTTCCTCTTGGGGACTTCAATGCCCATGTGGGCAATGAGTGACCAGGAGAGGCATGACTGTGAGAAACAGCCTCCCTGATCGGAACCTGAGTGTGCATTGCTTTTGGACTTTTGTGCTAGTCATGGATTATCAATCATGAACACCATGTTAAAGCACAAGGCAGTGTATAAGTGTAAGGCCACCTTAGGTCAACGGGCGATGATGAACTTTGTAGTTGTGTCAGACCTGTGGCCGTATGACTTGTACACAAGGGTGAAGAGAGGAGCAGAGTTGTCAACTGATCACCACCTGGTGGTGAGTTGTATCCTTTGGTGGGGAAGACTGCCAGACAGACCTGGTCAGCCCCAATGAGTGGTCATGGGAACGTCTGGCGGAGGCCCCTGTCCATGAGGTCTTTGGGTGTGGGAGGAATTCGGTGAGACTTTGGAGAAGGCTATTGGTTGGCCAAAAGGATGATTTGGCAGACCATTCAATGACTCAGAAAGGGAAAACAGGGTCCATCCTCTGCGGACCAGAACTGAAGATATCGTCAGGTGGTGATAGGAGCACTTTGAGTATCTCCTCAATCCAGCCAGCATGTCCTCCATTGAACAGGCAGAGTCTGAGGACTTGGGGGGAAAACTCGTCCATCACCTTGGTGGAAGTCACCAGGGTAGTTATAAAGCTTCCTGGCGGTAAAGCGGATGAGATTCGCCCTGAGATGCTAAAGGCTCTGGACATGGTGGGGCTGTCTTTGCTGCCACGCCACTTTAGTGTCTTCAAACCAGAATTGCTTTTGGGAGTTAGCCAAGCACTCAAAATCCACTGTGTCACCAATCATTCTGGTCAACACCTTCAATGTTATCCGTGCTGTTTTGCAGCATGTTTCTGCATTTGCATGCGCTGACACTATTTGCAGCATGGTTGCTATTTGGTAGTGCTCAAACGTTTTGCAGCACAGTTGTTCATATTGTTCTTTTGTGACTATTGTCATTGCGGTCATCTATTTGCTTGTGTTGTGTACATTTCACAGCTGTGTTGTGAAATGAATTATGTGTTTTCTCAATTTACTGGTGTTTTACATGCCTTTACAAGTTGCAGCATGTGTTATAATAGAGAATGTGTTGTGGCACGTAGAAAAAAGAGGGAAAGAAATTGTATCAATGTCCAAATATTACCTAATTTGTGTGTTTCACAATTCTAAAACTTTCATGTATTGAGTGAAAATCAGCACATGAGATCTAACCCTTTGTTCCCACTAAAATATTTTTGAATAGTTTTTTGTGTGTTATTAAAACTACTATGTAAAAGTGGTTCACCTCTGATTTAGGCCTAAAGGTTGTCTGAAGAGGATTTAGAGGAGGTCAGGGTGGCTCAGGTGAGAAGGTCACAAGGGTCACTTCACAGAACTTTTACAAGGATTCTCCACTTTCACACTTTCACAAGTGGAGAATCTCAGGACCAATTAAACATCTAAAAGACAACAAAAAGGAAATAAAAGGCACAAACACCACTCATCTTGCAGTGTAATTAACATCCCCTCTGTGACATTTACATTCAAATACAACACTTTGCCTCATAAACACTCATAGGCCAACACAGACTCACAGATGTCTCCACAACATCATCCAATATAACCCGACCTCCATTTCTAACAGTAAATCCTTGAAGGTTTACCAGGTATCTAACTTAACTAAAAAAACACAAAATACACAGATGGAAACACATGCACACTCAACAGATTGTATGACTGGTATCTAAATCGGGGTTTTAGAGAGACCAAAGGATCCAACAGGTATATAAGGTATTACAGACACCACCAGTCCATTGATGAGGAAGCAGAGAATAAAAACATCTTCATGTGTGAGCAGACTGCACTATAACGGTTTCAAATATCATTCAGAAAGAACAGAAATCAAACCACATAGACATTGCACAAAGTTTCTGCCTTGATCCCAACTATTGAAGTAAAAGGACTTTTTTTTCTGTTGGTTTGACAAGAATAATAGTGAATTAAAACTATCCTATATCTAATTTACCAAGCCATTCTAACTATCTTGGATTGGTAGATAAAAAATCCCTCACTTGAAGCGCTAAATTAAAACCTATTGCTAAAGTCACATATTTTGTCAAATTAAGTCCATTTGTTATGAGTCATTTGTTGTGTGTCTTTCTGTCTGTAATTGCTTTCCTTTAATGCTTATCTATTTGTTGTTGTTTTTCAATTTACCCTGCATCATCTGGTGTACATATATATTATACTATCGTCATTATGGTTGCCATCTGCTTGAGTTTAAATGATATTCCATCCATCCATCGATCCATCCATAATTCTAAAACTTTCATGTATTGAGTGAAAATTAGCACATGAGATTTAACCCTTTGTACCCACTAAAATATTTTTGAATAGTTTTTTGGTGTGTTATATTAAAACTACTATGTAAAAGTGGTTCACCTCTGATTTAGGCCTAAAGGTTGTCTGAAGAGGATTTAGAGGTTGTTACATCAGGGTGGAGCTGGAAATTATCCCAACCCTCATTGGGTGAGAGCAGTGGCGGCTCCTGACATTTTTTTTAGGTAGTGCAATTTCCAGTCTGTGAAAGCTGCATCAGAGTGTGCTGTGCGAAGCTGAACCGATTGCACTGATGCAAACCTGTTGTGCTCCCACACAGGAAATAAAATGTCCAATCATCCAGAAACTCCTTGTCTTCCTTAAATAAACACAACGCAGAGTCGAGGGGTTATTTTGGTCTTCCAAATAACCAAAGTGACTGCAATTTCCCCCGTTATGTCCATAAGTACCATAAAAGTCCATAGGACTGAGGTATATTTGTCTAGGTAGCATAATTTATTGTAATAATTTTAAATAATTTTTTGTTATTTTTTGCATAATTTGCCAATCAGTTAATATTACACCTTAACCATTATTTATTTATTTTCCTCATATTGTTCCAGGATTCTATGAAATAAGTAAACACATAAGCTCTTAATGATAAGATTCATTCAATTTTCATTCTAAAGAATGTAATTAAAATGACAACATATAAATCCAAGTCAAGTGTTTATTGAAGTTTTGGAAAATATGACTTAGAAAAGTATAACCAGTTGTTAAACATGGTTAAGTGCAGCTTACTTATGTGAGATTTCTCTCTTTTTTAAATATAATACTGCACCATTAACAATGAATGTGTCATTATACATTCTGCTATCATTGTCAACATTATATAAAAGATTTAAATCATTACAAGTCAATGATTGAGCACAAAAGGGTAAGTTATACTACCTGTAAAAATAGCAGGGTTGGTGGAGCCCTGGGTTTCATCTTTGCCTCGCAAGGCGAGCCCGAAAATCCTGCAAAATTCTTCCAAACTTCCTTCTCCGCATTAGTACGACGACTAAAGGGTACTTCTGTCAGAAACACTAACGTATTGTTGCACTCGACACTCGCCATCTTCTTCATAGAATGTTTTTTTTTTTTTTTTCTTTATTGAAAACCACAATGTTACAACAACAAGTAGAATGTTCATGGTCCCGCGCAACAGACATATGACGAAAGCACATTGTGCGTCGTTTGTGCGAGCACATAAACCCTCATAGAAAATGCATTGGGAGCAGGATTTTTGAAAAAAAACCGAGGTCCCATTCATGTCAATGGGAGCTTCCTGGTGCAAATTCGACCCTGACAGAAATCGCACAAAATGGGCGTAGCAACACCAGGCGCGACCTTAATCTGATTGGACAATGACATATACAACCAGTTTGCCTACAGCAGATCAGTCCCACTTTAGCAACTAGATTAAAAAAACAAAACAAAACTCCGTGTTTGGTAGTGCGTCGCACAAATCGCCCCTATGGAGGAACCGCCACTGGGTGAGAGGTGGGGTACATCCTGGACAGGTCACCAGTCCATCACAGGGCCACACAGAGACAAATGAGACAAACAACCATGCACAGTCACACTCTATAGGGTCAATTTAGAGTCACCAAGGAACCGGGCGTGCATATTTTTGGTTGGTGGGAGGAGGCCGGGGGCTGCACGGTGGTGTGGTGGTTAGCACCGTCGCCTCACAGCAAGAAGGTTCCAGGTTCAACACCCAGCTGGGGCCTTTCTGTGTGGAGTTTGCATGTTCTCACCGTGTATGCGTGGGTTCTCTCCGGGTACTCCGGCTTCCTCCCACTGTCCAAAAAATCATGCATGTTAGGTTAATTGGTGTTTCTAAATTGTCCTTAGGAGTGAGTGTGAGCGTGCATGGTTCTTTGTCTCGTTTGTCTCTATGTGGCCAGTGTTGTTTTTGACAACCATCTTAGATTTAGTCTTAGTCTTAGTCTTTTGGACTAAAATGCTTATTAGTTTTAGTCACATTTTAGTCACTTCTATATGTGATAGTTTTAGTCCAGTTTTAGTCGACGAAAACTCAAAAGGGTTTTAGTCTAGTTTTAGTAAAAAAAAAGAGAAAAAATAAGTATAGTCTACCGTGTTAAGAAAATAGTATGGTCTTAACTATCAAACAAGCAGAACAAAAATACATAGCTTATTAACTGACCCTGTACTAAGCTTTCTGATTTTTCATTCTGTACTGTGCGTGTGTCCCAACTTTACTGTAAGCGCACTAAACGCACAGGTCCTGGTTAGGGCTGCACAACGTCACTTGTGGCTTTTAGGCTAAAGCTAGCAGACTCTACGTATAACAGTAACTCGACCTGTTTAACATATCAAGTTACGTGCTGACGGAACGTACACACAAAGAGATAACCACACTGTCACTGAATGTAAACATGGCTAAACATGCTGCTAAAGTAACACACACATAATGAATTGACGTTAGCGTAACAAAAGCTAACTTTAGCCTGAAGTTAGCAGCCCATTTGCGCCAGGAGTATGTGGAAAACGTACTAATGTATTAGCTTACTATGAAATTTATCGATTATGTTAACAGCATTTGTAACTTACCTTCGAAAAAATATCCCTGTGGCGAGCCTTAAGGTGCCGCAGCAGATACTTTTTAGGTTTTAATTGATACACACAATAAGTAGAAATGTCATGCATTTTAAACGTCTGACAGATCACCCACTAACATTTTCGTCCATTCTCGTCTCGTCAACGAAAACTCACACACGTCTCGTCATGTTTTCGTCATCAGAGAGCTATGTTTATCTCGTCACCGTCTCGTTATCGTCATGAAAAAAAGTGGCGTCAACGAAATGATTTCATCATCGTTGACGAAAACAACACTGTATGTGGCCCTGCGATGGACTGGCGGCCTGTCCAGGGTGTACCCGCCTCTCGCCCATTGACTGCTGGGATAGGCTCCAGCCCCCGCCGCGACCCGACCGACAGATTCAGCGGTATAGATAATGGATGGAGGGAGGAGGCCGGAGTACCCAGAGAGAATCTACGCATACACGGGCAGAACATGCAAACTCAACACATAACGGATCCAGCTAGGATTTGAACCAGGAAGGTGGGAGGCAACTGTGCTAACCACCACACCACTATGCAACCTTAAATGATATCCACAACTATTCTTTTATGGTTATGATCTTGGGTTACTTTTACTGGTGGGGACAGCCCTGTATCAGGTTCATGTACTAGGATCATCTACTTTAATCATTATTCAATTCAATTTCAATTCAGTTCATTTATATAGCGCCAAATCACAACAAATGTTATCTCAAGGCACTTAGATAATAAAGTCCAATTCAAGCCAATTGGAATTCAATTAATTGTAATCATAATTATTCATAAAATAATCCAATTCGTTCATATAGAGCCAATTCAAAAACAATTTCCTAGCTAAGGAAACCAACAGATTGCACTGAAAACCTTTTTTTCACTGTAACACCATTCAAAGGATATTTGTTGAAACAGGGAAACACAAGTTAATGACCACAATAATGTCACATATACATAAAGAGAGTAAAGTGAGGAAAGGTGTGACAGATGAGGCCCCCCAGCAGTCTGGGCCTATAGCAGCTTAACTATGGGATGTTTCAGGATCACCTGAGCCATCCCTAACTATAAGCTTTATAAAAAAGGAAAGTTTTAAGCCTGGTCTTAAAAGTGGAAAGGGTGTCTGCTTCCTGGACATTTACTGGCAGCTTATTCCACAGAGAGGGGCCTGAAAACTGAAGGCTCTGCCTCCCATTCTACTTTTAGAAACTCTGGGAACCTCAAGTAAACCTGCAGTTTGGGAACGAAGTGCTCTGTTAGGAAAATATCTTACAATGAGATCTTTAAGATATGATGGAGCTCGGTCATTAAGAGCTTTAAATATAAGGAGAAGAATCTTAAATTCTATTCTGAATTTAACAGGGAGCCAATGAAGAGAAGCTAAAACTGGAGAAATATGATCTCTCCTGTTAGTTCTCATCAGAACTCTGGCTGCAGCATTTAGGATCAGCTGAAGGCTTTTCAGAGAATATGTGGGACAGCCCAATAATAAAGAATTACAGTAGTCCAATCTTGAAGTAACAAATGCATGGACTAGTTTTTCTGCATCACTCTGAGACAAGATGTTCCTGATTTTAACAATATTACGAAGGTGAAAGAAGGCAGTCCTAGAAACCTTTTTATAAGCGAGTCAAATGATAAATTCTGGTCAGAAATAACTCCAAGGTTCCTCACTGTAGAACTAGAAGCCAAGGAAATACCATCTAGAATAACTATATAGCTAGACAATTTCTCCCTGAAGCGCTCAGGTCCAAAGATAACGACTTCAGTTTTGTCTGAATTTAGCAGCAGACAGTTCTGACTCATCCAGGTCTTTATGTCTTTAAGACATGCTTGTAGTCTGACCAACTTATTGGGTTCATCTGGTTTTATAAATAAGTACAACTGGGTATCATCAGCATAGCAATGGAAATTTATGCCATGCTGTCTAATAATGTTACCTAATGGAAGCATGTATAAAGTGAAAAGAATCGGTCCAAGCACAGAACCCTGAGGAACTCCATGACTTACTCTGGTGTGTGAGGAAGATTCTTCATTTACAAGAACAAACTGAAATCTATCAGATAAATATGACTTAAACCAGCCTAATGCAGTTCCTTTAATCCCAATAACATGTTCAAGTCTCTGTAATAAGATACTGTGATCGACAGTATCAAATGCAGCACTGAGATCCAACAGGACAAGCACAGACACAAGTCCGCTATCAGAGGCTAAGAGGAGATCATTGGTAACTTTCAGCAGTGCAGTTTCTGTGCTATGATGCACTCTGAATCCTGACTGAAACTCTTCAAACAGATTATTTCTGTGAAAATGATCACAAAGCTGAGCTGCAACTATTTTTTCAAGAACTTTAGACATAAAAGGGAGATTGGATATAGGTCTATAATGAGCCAACACTTCTGAATCAAGAGTAGGTTTTTTAAGTAAAGGTTTAATTACAGCAACCTTAAAAGTCTGAGGTACATATCCTGTCAACAAAGACAGATTGATCAAATCCAATATGGAAGTGTCAATTAATGGGAAAACCTCCTTGAACAGCCTGGTTGGGATTGGGTCTAAAACACAAGTTGATGGTTTAGAAGAGACTATTGCTGTTGTTAGATCAGAGAGATCAACTGGACAGAAGCCGTCTAAATATAAATCATGTTCTAAAGATACTTCTAAAGCTGCTGTACTTGATGATACATGACTGATAATAGTGGGAAGGACTCCATCAATCTACTCTCTGATAGAAACAATTTTATTGATAAAGAAGCTCAGGAAATCATCACTGCTGAGAGTTAAAGGAATAACTGGCTCAGCAGAGCTCGGACTCTTAGTCAGACTGGCTACAGTGCTGAAAAGAAACCTGGGATTGTTCTTATTCTCTTCTATCAATGATGAATAATAAGCAGTTCTAGCTTTACAAAGGGCTTTCTTATACGTTATTAAACTATCTTTCCAGACTAATTGAGACTCTTCTAAATAATACAGTTCAATTTAAGCCAATTAGAGCCCAATTCATTGTAATCTTAGTCCAATCAAATCCAATTAATTAAATTCAAAATTATTCCAAAATTAGTCCAAAAATTAGTCCAATTCATTCATATATTAGTCCAATTCATTCATATAGAGCCAATTCAAAAACAATTTACTTACTAAGGAAACCAAAAGATTGCATTTGCATTGGATTTTTGGTCCATTCTCCCAGAACCAGACTCAGGAAGGGTGGCCATCTGCCCCGACCAGCTGAGGTTTGAGAGGACATAAAAGTGTCCTCCAATTTAATTCAATTCATTTTTATTTATATAGCGCCAAATACAACAAATGTCATCTCAAGGCACTTAGATAATAAAGTCCAATTAAAGCCAATTGGAATTCAATTAATTGTAATCATAATTATTCATAAAATAATCCAATTCGTTCATATAGAGCCAATTCAAAAACAATTTCCTAGCTAAGGAAACCAACAGATTGCACTGACGCTGCCAGAAGAATACCACAGGAACTTTAGAAAATAAATTATTTTTACAACTCCCTGTGATTTAAGAATCTCACCTTTGTGACTTGTTTGATCAGTTTATGAAGTTAACCTTTCATCTTTCACACTACAACTCTCTAACTCTAAGATTAGGTTTAAAACTTTCCTTTTTGATAAAGTTTATAGTTAGGGATGGCAATTGGTGTCAATCTTTTCTAGCGTTCTATTTTCCTTTCTCTTCACATCCCCTCTTTGTTTAGTCTCTCCTTAAAAAAAAAAAGAAAAGTGGTCTTTGCTGATGCCTGTGCATCTAAGTACAGAAAAACAAAAATAAAAAAAAATAAATCAATAAAAGTGCTGTCTTCGGTAACCTTCATTGCTTCACCAGCTCACTCCAGCTTATTACAAAGATTTACTCCCTGCCATGTTTAGCCTTGGTGCTCCAATTGAAAACAAGCTAGCTTTAAATTTTTTCATCACTGTGTTGAAAATTCACTACAATGTTCCAAATGTATCCAAAACTATGTATACAAAAATGCCATTGGCCATCCAAATGTCTGTTTCCACTAGGTGAAGGTGAACAATGGAGGGAAGCAGACTTTCTTTATAATAAGGAAAAGAGACAAAGTTCAGAAAAGTTAATTTACATTATTTGAGGGCTGGACCATTAGCGACAGGATTTTAGGACATAAAGATGTCAGTGACAATTTGCTATGACAATTTGGCCATTACACTGAAACTCTTATCCACAGTGACTTTTAAAAGTAGAAGAGTTCAGTATTTGCAGATCTAATAATAAGAAGTATCACAGTAATTTACAAGGGCATGGGACAACAGTACAATGCTAAGAAGTCAACATGGAGAGGAAGGCAACTAAAAGTAAATCAGAATGTGACCAGAGTTCGAAATAACTTGTTAAAGAGGCCAAAGCACAACTACTATTTCTGACTTATTTAAGCATAAAGATTATCTCTAAAGATCATTTATTAAAATTTTACGTTTTTTTTTTTTTTGTCTTTTGTGGAGTATTAAGGACCCACATATATGGAGATATATAAACTGAAGGCCACAGAACCCACCAAATCTAAATAATATCACAATGCCAGTGAATAATTTATAAAAAAAAAAAATGAGATGTAGGTGGTGGGCCAGATAAGGAAGGGGAAATGAATACAAAACAAAAAACAAACATGAAGGAAAAGGAAAGCAATTACATAGCCTATGTATGCAACAAAGAGGGGTTCGAAGTGAAGGTCTGCTTATGAACTTTGGACAAAATTAGTTATTCTCATTAAAAACATCAAACTATTAAATGTGGTTTGCTGAATATCAGATCTCTCCTTTCCAAGTCTCTGTTAGTGAATGAGTTGATTTGTGATCATCATATTGATATATTTTGTCTTACAGAAACCTGGCTGCAGCAGGAGGATCATGTTAGCATTAATGAATCAACTCCCTCTGACTGTTTAAATGTTCACGTTCCTCGAACCACAGGCAGAGGAGGAGTGGCAGCTATTTTCAGATCAGGGTTACTCATCAGTCCCAGACCCAAGATTAGTTTGAGCTCTTTTGAATATCTGATTCTCAGTTTTTCCCACGCAAAGTGGAAATCCCAGAAACCTCTTGTGTTTGTTGTTGTGTATCGTCCACCTGGCCCTTATTCTGAGTTTCTGTCTGAATTCTCAGAGTTTTTATCCCAGTTAGTGCTGAGTACAGATAAAGTCATTGTAGTGGGTGACTTTAATATTCATGTACATGTTGAAAATGACAGCCTGAATATGAACTTTAATTCTATATTGGACTCTATTGGATTTTCTCAGAGTGTTCACAGACCGACTCACTGCCTTAATCACACCCTTGATCTTGTGCTGACTGATGGCATTGAGAGTGAACAGTTAACAGTGTTCCCTCATAACCCTGTCTTATCTGACCATTTTCTGATAACCTTTGAGTTTACATTACTTGACTATACAGTTTCTGAGAAGAAATTTACGTATAGAAGGTGTCTATCAGAGGATGCTGTAACCAGATTTAAAGAATTAATTCCATCATCCTTTTCTTCACTGCCATGTGCAGATATGACAGAGGACGACTACCTAAACTTTACTCCAGCAACACTCGACTCTCTTGTTGACAGCACTATAGTTTCAATGCGTACAGCACTGGACAATGTTGCCCCTCTGAAAAGGAAGGTAATCAGTCAGAAGAGGTTGGCTCCTTGGTATAATTCACAGCTGCGTGCTTTAAAGCAGACTGCAAGAAAGCTGGAGAGACAGTGGCGTTCCTCTAATTTAGAAGAGTCTCAGTTAGTCTGGAAAGATAGTTTAACAATGTATAAGAAAGCCCTTCGTAAAGCTAGAACTGCTTATTATTCATCATTGATAGAAGAGAATAAGAATAATCCCAGGTTTCTTTTCTGCACTGTAGCCAGTCTGACAAAGAGTCCGAGCTCTGTTGAGCCAGGTATTCCTTTAACTCTCAGCAGTGATGATTTCATGAGCTTCTTTATTAATAAAATTGTTTCTATCAGAGAGAAGATTGATGGAGTCCTTCCCACTATTATCAGTGATGTATCATCAAGTACAGCAGCTTTAGAAGTATCTTTAGAACCTGATTTATATTTAGACGGCTTCTGTCCAGTTGATCTCTCTGAACTAACAACAGCAATAGTCTCTTCTAAACCATCAACTTGTGTTTTAGACCCAATCCCAACCAGACTGTTCAAGGAGGTTTTCCCATTAATTGACACTTCCATATTGGATTTGATCAATCTGTCTTTGTTGACAGGATATGTACCTCAGACTTTTAAGGTTGCTGTAATTAAACCTTTACTTAAAAAACCTACTCTTGATTCAGAAGTGTTGGCTCATTATAGACCTATATCCAATCTCCCTTTTATCCCTTTATGTCTAAAGTTCTTGAAAAAATAGTTGCAGCTCAGCTTTGTGATCATTTACACAGAAATAATCTGTTTGAAGAGTTTCAGTCAGGATTCAGAGTGCATCATAGCACAGAAACTGCACTGCTGAAAGTTACCAATGATCTCCTCTTAGCCTCTGATAGCGGACTTGTGTCTGTGCTTGTCCTGTTGGATCTAAGTGCTGCATTTGATACGGTCGATCACAGTATCTTATTACACAGACTTGAACATGTTATTGGGATTAAAGGAACTGCATTAGGCTGGTTTAAATCATATTTATCTGATACATTT
Source organism: Odontesthes bonariensis (assembly GCF_027942865.1). NCBI lineage: Eukaryota > Metazoa > Chordata > Actinopteri > Atheriniformes > Atherinopsidae > Odontesthes > Odontesthes bonariensis. Next base: position 30,940,123 of record NC_134528.1, on the reverse strand, counting down.
CAGTTTGTTCTTGTAAATGAAGAATCTTCCTCACAAACCAGAGTAAGTCATGGAGTTCCCCAGGGTTCTGTCCTTGGACCGATTCTTTTTACTTTATACATGCTTCCATTAGGTAACATTATTAGACAGCATGGCATAAATTTCCATTGCTATGCTGATGATACTCAGCTGTACTTATCTATAAAACCAGATGAACCCAATAGGTTGGTCAGACTACAAGCATGTCTTAAAGACATAAAGACCTGGATGAGTCAGAACTGTCTGCTGCTAAATTCAGACAAAACTGAAGTCGTTATCTTTGGACCTGAGCGTTTCAGGGAGAAATTGTCTAGCTATATAGTTACTCTAGATGGTATTTCCTTGGCTTCTAGTTCTACAGTGAGGAACCTTGGAGTTATTTTTGACCAGAACTTATCATTTGACTCGCATATAAAACAGGTTTCTAGGACTGCCTTCTTTCACCTTCGTAATATTGTTAAAATCAGGAACATCTTGTCTCAGAGTGATGCAGAAAAACTAATTCATGCATTTGTTACTTCAAGATTGGACTACTGTAATTCTTTATTATTGGGCTGTCCCACATATTCTCTGAAAAGCCTTCAGTTGATCCAAAATGCTGCAGCCAGAGTTTTGACGAGAACTAACAGGAGAGATCATATTTCTCCAGTTTTAGCTTCTCTTCATTGGCTCCCTGTTAAATTCAGAATAGAATTTAAGATTCTTCTCCTTACATATAAAGCTCTTAATGACCGAGCTCCATCATATCTTAAAGATCTCATTGTAAGATATTTTCCTAACAGAGCACTTCGTTCCCAAACTGCAGGTTTACTTGAGGTTCCCAGAGTTTCTAAAAGTAGAATGGGAGGCAGAGCCTTCAGTTATCAGGCCCCTCTATTGTGGAATAAGCTGCCAGTAAATGTCCGGGAAGCAAACACCCTTTCCACTTTTAAGACTAGGCTTAAAACTTTCCTTTTTGATAAAGCTTATAGTTAGGGATGGCTCAGGTGATCCTGAAACATCCCATAGTTAAGCTGCTATAGGCCTAGACTGCTGGGGGGCCTCATCTGTCACACCTTTCCTCACTTTACTCTCTTTATGTATATGTGACATTATTGTGGTCATTAACTCGTGTTTCCCTGTTCCAACAGATATCCTTTGAATGGTGTTACAGTGCCGCCGCCGCCGCGGCCCCCTCCCCCCCTTTCTGTCTTCTCAAACCCCAGCTGGTGGAGGCGGATGGCCACCCTTCCTGAGTCTGGTTCTGCCAGAGGTTTCTTCCTGTTCAAAGGGAGTTGTTTCTCTCCACAGTCGCCTCAGGCACGCTCAGGCCGGGAGATTGGACCGAAAAACAAAAAGTTTTCAGTGCAATCTGTTGGTTTTCTTAGCTAGGAAATTGTTTTTGAATTGGCTCTATATAAACGAATTGGATTATTTTATGAATTATGATTATTATTAATTAATTGAATTCCAATTGGCTTGAATTGGACTTACAATCTAAGTGCCTTGAGATGACATTTGTTGTATTTGGCGCTATATAAATAAAAATGAATTGAATTGAATTGAATTGAATTTGTGATTGGTCTAAACTGTGAGAGTGTAGAGTTTAAGCATCAGTCAAGTTTTAGGCTATGGCTACACGGAAACGAAACGAGGGTTTTTTTGAAAACGGGTACGAAAATTATTGCGACCACACAGGAAAGCTGGAAACGATGAAAATGCTGAAAACGATGCAGTACACACGCCACACCTCTATGTGCGCTGTAAGCCACCCCCACCGGTTACACCAGAACAATAGAAGAAGCAATGCGCGTGCGTGTACGCCCCTACTTCTAACAGCGCGAAGCTCACGTTGTTCCTTCAACAACCCCGCTGTAGTTAGCAGTGTCTGCAGCAGTGCTGCTATCAATGTTGTGGGGTCCATGATGATCACTGTCTGTCCTTGTTGTGTTGTCTTCTTCTTCCGGATTTTGAATGGAAGCCGCTTTTTGTTCTGGTCACTGACGTATGTGTATACGTCACTGGCGTTGGCCATGTGGCTGTGACGCAGATGTAAACGAATCCGTTTTGGCTGTAACAATGGAAACGAAACGAGGCCGTTCTCAGATCTTCCCACTCTGAAACCCGTTCTCCAAAACTATCGTTTTGGGGTAGTGGGAACGCCGGCTCCGTGTGGCCGCGACAGCCAAACGATAAGCAAAAGTATCGGTTACAGTGAAAAACGTTTCCGTGTAGCCGTAGCCTTAGTTTCTTCTAAACTCCTTCAATATGTGTGTGTTTAATTGAGCACTGGAGGACAGACTGGGAAAACTACAGCACAGACTAACAAAATTCCTGAATAGACTTTAGGGAGGTATTCGAATGCAGTACGAGATTTTGAGCATGTTCACTTTACCCCAACTTCAACTGTGGACATTGATAACAGCAAAAGACTTAACCATAGACAAGACTGTGCTTCATGATACCAACCAGATCGTGTAATCTTGTTAATCTATGTAATCTATTTTAGTAGACAAATTTTCAAAAATATTTTTCTTCCTGATATCATGAAACATTGAACATATTTCAGTGAAAATCCTTAAACAGTCTGTTATCCTTCAGAGGAGGAGGAATCTGACACTAGCGATCATGAATCCAAGCTATAGGATACATCCATCTTTTCAACTTAAACATTTCCCTGGATCAGTGCTCTGAAATTAAACTGATCAAAGTGAACTCCCTTTGTTTCACCCTTTGTCTGTTCATTTGCCAGGGTCATCGGCAAGCTGCTTTGTTTTCTCTCCTTCTATGGTTTCCAGATTTTACTCGATTATGACACCATGGAGGATGAAACTGATGAGACTGCTGGCCTGGATATGCTGTGGGTGCCAAAAAATGGCAAGATATCCTGGTCTGACAAGCACGCCAACACCAGGCACGTCACCAGTTTCTTTTCTTTACAAGTTATGTGTGGGTGTGTCAAAAACCTGCCACTGTTTATGTACACCATAAATCCATTATAATCACCACACTTTTAAATAAACCATACAGAATCATCTTTTTCAATATATGCAATGCAAAGTGAAATCTTCTAGGGGGGATTATTAGGTCTGGGATATGTCATTGATGAGCAACAACATCGCTTTTTATAGCTTTTTAATTTTTCTGATATGGCAGGTTACAGAAACAGCTCCCATAGACATCCATTATAATGAATACAGCATTAGACTCCAGGATTATTTGGGGTTTTCGGTGCTCTTCCTCGCTGACCACTGGGTCCCTGTGCTGAGGAGATATGACACTGCAGTGTGTGTTGCAGTGAAGGCAAATGTTGAGGAGCGCACAGGTCTGTGGCTCGCCTGCAAAAGGACTGGGGGAAGCTCAGGCTTATTCCTTCTAATGGTCCCAACCATGGCGAGTTTTCCTTTGAGCAGATCTCCATCCAGGCTGTAGGACGTAAAGAGGTTGTCGAACGTTACCGTGTGCTAAACTTGTAGTCAAGACCGCCTAAACCGAGACCAAGACACTACCAAGACCAGAGACCAAGACGACACCAAGGCCAAGACAGACTGAGTCAAGACCAAGACAAAGTCGAGATGAGACCGAGACCAAAAAAAAAAAAAAAAAAACAGCTGGTGAACTAGTGTTACACCATAACTTGCATCAATTGAATAAAAGCAGCATACTGGGGTAAGAGGTTCAGTCCCAGTTTGAATTCAATTTAAGAAGGTATTATGTCAACTACAGACAGAACAATGCAGAGATTTGTACTCCAAGTACCTACAACATAGGGGGAAAAGAATCTGTAAGTCATCTGTTTCTATTCAACCACAACAAACTACTATTCTTACAAATGCAGTAATTTTAAATCTATCAATGAGTGCAGGTCTTTACATACAAAATAACCTCATCCAATCCAGTGTGACACGTATACATTACTCTATCTATCTATCTATCTATCTATCTATCTATCTATCTATCTATCTATCTATCTATCTATCTATCTATCTATCTATCTATCTATCTATCTATCTATCTATCTATCTATCCATCCATCCATCCACCTATCTACCTATCTAATAATAACATGCTGTGGTAGCCCTACACGCTGGACTGGTTACAGTTAACACAGGACAAGACGCCTAACCACCATAACCACGTCAAACATGATTGTACATTTTGTAGAATGGGTGTCAGTTGCAATTATGCTCAGGTCAATTCAAACTCAAGATTCATGACGAGACAGTGGTAGAGGAGTTGCGGCGTGTGAATCAAACTCGTTGCAAGGAGTTTCGAGCTATTGCTAAACAATCAACATGTCAAATTGTACTTTCTCCTTCATAAGTGTCTCTGGTTTTAGGACGTTTTTACCTCACAGCTTTTATGACACAATGTCAGTCGAAAACAGCTGCTCTGATATCTGGCTTCATTGGCGAGAATGCCGCTAGTGCTAACCTAGCAATGTCGAGGCACCCAAATGGCTCATCCTTCCTTGCGTGTCAGCAACCATATTATGCCAAAATCAACAACAAACCACATGGTACCAGGCCTTAAAGTGCTCACTGATACACAGTATTTCTACTCAATGAATTCGCCAAAATATCTAACGTTGGTGAAAACTGTTAAGTAGCCAAGAGCCACTGATAAGTTAACTACCTGTACTTAGCATGTAGTTACACTCTTAGCCAAAAATGTTTCAGTAAGTCTGCAAAGAATTGAAGCTTGCAAAAAAATATCCGTCCCTAAATAATTTATACCGCGCGTGTAAGAAGAGCATGTCATGATAAATAATACTAGCACATGCATGATCTGGTCATGTGAGATTGGTACGGATAAAGAGTTTGGAGCCAGTACCAACTAGCTAGCTTACCTCTCCGGGTGTCTCCGCTCCAGGTGTCTGGTGAACGTTGATGTGGTCCCGGCCCGGCTGTTTCGGTGAGAGACACTTTGCAAAACTGCAAATGTCTTTATGGTCCGTAAATGCAACTTTGATGATGCCGGAATTCGCTGACATTATTGTTAGGCTACTAGGTCTGACTGAGACTGAGCTACGACGTAAACTTAAAGTTTTGCGCTGGCTCTACAATTGCGTCTTTTGATTGGATGAGCGCCAGTTTCTTAATCACAACAAAATACATGCATGTCATTGATTGGTTGCATTTGAAAGGCGTGAAAGGCGAAATAATTTAATGTTGCATTATCGAATGTTATGTTTTGTATCATGGACATTATTTGTTGCAAATCTCCCGAGACCAAGACAGTGAGACCAAGACAAGACCGAGGGATCCGAGACCAAGACAAGACCAAGACCAAAGACGGTCGAGACTGTGACAAGACCGAGAACACGTAAAAGTGGTCTCGAGACCGGTCTCGAGACCAAGACCGGTCTCGAGACATCCAACTCTACCGTGTGCCCCTCAAGTCCCTTGGTCAAGTCCAAAACGACTCTACTTCCCTGACCAGTCTCCACCGGTGCACCCGCTGCCTTCCCCCGTGTACACTTGCATCCGGATGAGCTGCGCACGTCACAGGCAACCCACACTTTGATGCCATATTTTGCGGGTTTGCTGGGGATATACTGCCGAAACGCGCTGCGACCCCGAAAGGCCTCCAGCTGCTCATCGATGCAGACCTCTTTGCCCGGGGTGAAGAGGCGGGCGAGTCGGCTCTCCCACTTCTCCCAGAGAGCTGCAATCGGAGCCAGTTTGCCTTGTCGCTGTCGATGGGGTCGTGTCAGCCGGTCATCAAACCGCAGCTTTGCTGCAAGGGATTCAAATCTGGTGCGAGCCATGGTTTGCCTGAAATTGGCCCATCCAGTGCGTCCCACAGACTGAGGGTGCTCTCACCTCGTGAGCGATACACCCTGGCGAGGATGAGCAGCCCGAGCAATGCCTGCAGCTCTCCCTGGTCGGTGTCCCAGGGCCTCTGTGGTGCGTCTGCCTTCCAGGTTGGTGAATTGAATGATGAGCTCCATCAGCTCATCAGTCAAAAAAAAGATCCCACGTGGACTTCAAATCGGTAATGCGGGCGCATGCATAGGTGGTAGGTCCAGGGCGAGCACAGGGCGCAGGCAGGTATTGGAGGGTGTTGGCCAGGGACATTACCAGTCATACAGCTGTACAGGGGCACAGGCCCCCAGCCAGAACCCCTCCACCAACACTGCCTTACTGTATACAGAATATGAGCCTATACCGGATGCATAAGAACATTTATTTAAATTTTCAATTCCTCCTTCTGTAGCTCATCAAACATCAACTAAGCCTTTTACAAGAGGCAATATTACTAAAAAACACAGTATGCACAATGTTACAATCTACAACAGATCAACAGATACAAAATAATGAACAATATTTCAGTCCAGGTACTGAACATGTTTTAGTCTTTCTGTAGCACAGTCAATAAATACTTCTACAAGAGGGAATATTGCAAAAATAAAAAGTAAAAATCTTAAATTAAGAGTACCTGATATGGTCTGATAAGTTATTCCCCTGATTGAGTAGCCTTTTAAACTAGCCTACCCACATTTTACCCATTTATAATGCCTAAGATAGTTAAGTAAATAGGCTATAAAAGGCAGAATAGGATATAGTCTCGCGTTTTTCATATGCCATGGAACCAGACACAGTTTCAGCCTAAATGCAAACGTTGTGTATTTGGCATGAGACATTACAGTGGGCATGGGCGTCGACACAACAGAAAACCAATCTCTTATCTCCCTCCACTTCATTCTCAGTTCTCCTTGTTGCTTCTCTGTCCCTGACTCTCCTCTGTAAGAATTTCCTTATGTCCATGACCACGATGACGGCAATCCATCAATGTGCAGTGGTTCATACAGCCTACTACGCTTCCATTGGCACAATGTGTGGGCTACTACCCGCTGATAAATATGACGTGCAGGCCGCAGGATCTTGCCTTCCAACGCGTTACGCGTCACACACGGTCCATTGGCTGAAAATGCACAGACGCACCCAATGCCTGTGAATACAACCTCTTCACTTCACTCTTTGGTAGGCCTGTGCAGCATTGGCTAAAGTAGATTACGTGGTTGAAATAGGGAAAATCGTGCCTATGTTATTCTTCCTTGGCACATCAGTCTTAGCGTAGTCTGAAGGATGAATTTTTACAGGGGCACAACGCATATTTACAGGGGCATGTGCCCCGGTAAAAACTGTCTGGTGACGTGCCTGGTGTTGGCGTGGTTGTCAGACCAAGATATCTTGCCATTTTTTGACACCCACAGCATATCCAGGCCAGCAGTCTCATCAGTTTCATCCTCCATGCTGTTATAATCAGAGCTGCTGGAGGGAGGGTGAGTTCCCATTCTTCATCTGAGGAGTCACCAGAGGAGGATGAATAGAGAGAGTCGCTGTCCCCTGCTCTGAGGACTTCCTCCACGGCTTGGGCAACGCTGAATTTTTGTGCCATGCCTTCCAACCTTCCTTCTTCGAGGTGAATCAGGGGAATGAGAAATGTGCTCAGCTCTTTAGGCATTCTCATGCTGGTGGAGCTGTCGTTGACAAACGAGGGTGCTTTCATCATGTTACCTCAAAGACACCCAAACTATTTCTCAGTCTAACGACCTCATAACATCACTGGGGTCAAACAGGTTTCAAACAGATTTTCCCCTCTCAGCGACACACTGAGGACAAAACCCTGGTAACTGGCAGCTCTGTAGTCAGAAACGTGGCATTAGAGACACCAGCGGCCATAGTCAAATGCATTCCAGGGGCCAGAGCGGGCGACGTAGAATCCTATTTAAAACTGCTGGCTAAGGATAAACGTAAATACGGTAAAATAGTTATTCACGTCGGCGTTAATGACACCCGGTTACGCCAATCGGAGGTCACTAAAATTGATGTTGCATCGGTGTGTAATTTTGCCAAAACAATGTGGGACTCCGTAGTTTTCTCTGGACCCCTGCCAAATCTGACCAGTGATGACATGTATAGCCGCATGTCGTCCTTCAAACCGCTGGTTGTCCAGATGGTGTCCAGCAAACAACGTGGGCTACATAGATAATTGGCAATCTTTCTGGAGAAAACCTGGTCTGATGAGGAGAGACGGCATCCATCCCACTTTGGAAGGAGCAGCTCTCATTTCTAGAAATATGGACGAATTTATTTGCCACCCTAAAACATGACAACCCAGGGCTCAGAGCAGGATGCAGAGTTGTAGTCTTACACACTTCTCTGCAGCTTCCCACCTGCTGCTACCCACCCAATCGATTAACACAAAAGGAGCAAATCCTCTTGTGCAAAAAGAAATTATTAAAACAAAAACTTTAACTGAACAAAAACATCAAACTATTAAATGTGGTTTGCTGAATATCAGATCTCTCCTTTCGAAGTCTCTGTTAGTGAATGAGTTGATTTGTGATCATCACATTGATATATTTTGTCTTACAGAAACCTGGCTGCAGCAGGAGGATCATGTTAGCATTAATGAAGCAACTCCCTCTGACTGTTTAAATGTTCACGTTCCTGGAACCACAGGCAGAGGAGGAGGAGTGGCAGCTATCTTCAGATCAGGGTTACTCATCAGTCCCAGACCCAAGATTAGTTTGAGCTCTTTTGAATCTCTGATTCTCAGTTTTTCCCAAAGTGGAAATCCCAGAAACCTCTTGTGTTTGTTGTTGTGTATCGTCCACCTGGCCCTTATTCTGAGTTTCTGTCTGAATTCTCAGAGTTTTTATCCCAGTTAGTGCTGAGTACAGATGAAGTCATTGTAGTGGGTGACTTTAATATTCATGTAGATGTTGAAAATGAAAGCCTGAATATGAACTTTAATTCTATATTAGACTCTATTGGATTTTCTCAGAGTGTTCACAGAGCGACTCACTGCCTTAATCACACCCTTGATCTTGTGCTGACTTATGGCATTGAGAGTGAACAGTTAACAGTGTTCCCTCATAACTCTGTCTTATCTGACCATTTTCTGATAACCTTTGAGTTTACATTACTTGAGTATACAGTTTCTGAGAAGAAATTTACGTACAGAAGGTGTCTATCAGAGGATGCTGTAACCAGATTTAAAGAATTAATTCCATCATCCTTTTCTTCACTGCCATGTGCAGATATGACAGAGGACGACTACCTAAACTTTACTCCAGCAACACTTGACTCTCTTGTTGACAGCACTATAGTTTCAATGCGTACAGCACTGGACAATGTTGCCCCTCTGAAAAGGAAGGTAATCAGTCAGAAGAGGTTAGCTCCTTGGTATAATTCACAGCTGCGTGCTTTAAAGCAGACTGCAAGAAAGCTGGAGAGACAGTGGCGTTCCTCTAATTTAGAAGAGTCTCAGTTAGTCTGGAAAGATAGTTTAATAACGTATTAGAAAGCCCTTCGTAAAGCTAGAACTGCTTATTATTCATCATTGATAGAAGAGAATAAGAACAATCCCAGGTTTTTTTTCAGCACTGTAGCCAGTCTGACTAAAGCCCTATTCGGACGGGACTAGTTTAATGGGAGGACCTGGGGTAAAGTAATAATAACCGGGAGATCTAGTCCCGTCCGAACGCGCCATGTCAGTAAAGATAGCGGAGTATGTCGGTAAACTTTGCCGAGAATTCTACCTCATGTGAAACGGTCCGGAGTATCTACCATAGGTAATACTAATCCCGTGCGAATGCGACCTTCGGTAATAAGTACGGAATATGTCGTCACATCCTTTTAAAGAGAGAAACAATTAGGTGTGTCTGTTTGCAAACATGGAGGTTCTGGATGAAGCGCTGCTTGCAAGCACGCATGGTCGGCGCCATGTCTGTTTACAGATGGGGTTTACGGAAGTGAAATGAAGATGTGCATGGCATCCAGGATGTGACGGTTGTGCGTAACCAACAACTCCTCCCATGTTAGATGAATAGTACAGGGATTTCTTGTCCCGTCCGAATTGGTCATTTCTTCTCCCTGGCGTCGTCTGGTTAACCAACATTACCATACGTCCCCCCATTGAACTAGTCCCGTCCGAATAGGGCTTAAGAGTCCAAGCTCTGTTGAGCCAGGTATTCCTTTAACTCTCAGCAGTGATGATTTCATGAGCTTCTTTATCAATAAAATTGTTTCTATTAGAGAGAAGATTGATGGAGTCCTTCCCACTATTATCAGTGATATATCATCAAGTACAGCAGCTTTAGAAGTATCTTTAGAACCTGATTTGTATTTAGACAGCTTCTGTCCAGTTGATCTCTCTGAACTAACAACAGCAATAGTCTCTTCTAAACCATCAACTTGTGTTTTAGACCCAATCCCAACCAGACTGTTCAAGGAGGTTTTCCCATTAATTGACACTTCCATATTGGATTTGATCAATCTGTCTTTGTTGACAGGATATGTACCTCAGACTTTTAAGGTTGCCGTAATTAAACCTTTACTTAAAAAACCTACTCTTGACTCAGAAGTGTTGGCTCATTATAGACCTATATCCAATCTCCCTTTTATGTCTAAAGTTCTTGAAAAAATAGTTGCAGCTCAGCTTTGTGATCATTTTCACAGAAATAATCTGTTTGAAGAGATTCAGTCAGGATTCAGAGTGCATCATAGCACAGAAACTGCACTGCTGAAAGTTACCAATGATCTCCTCTTAGCCTCTGATAGCGGACTTGTGTCTGTGCTTGTCCTGTTGGATCTCAGTGCTGCATTTGATACGGTCGATCACAGTATCTTATTACACAGACTTGAACATGTTATTGGGATTAAAGGAACTGCATTAGGCTGGTTTAAGTCATATTTATCTGATAGATTTCAGTTTGTTCTTGTAAATGAAGAATCTTCCTCACACACCAGAGTAAGTCATGGAGTTCCTCAGGGTTCTGTGCTTGGACCGATTCTTTTCACTTTATACATGCTTCCATTAGGTAACATTATTAGACAGCATGGCATAAATTTCCATTGCTATGCTGATGATACCCAGTTGTACTTATCTATAAAACCAGATGAACCCAATAGGTTGGTCAGACTACAAGCATGTCTTAAAGACATAAAGACCTGGATGACTCAGAACTGTCTGCTTCTAAATTCAGACAAAACTGAAGTCGTTATCTTTGGACCTGAGCGCTTCAGGGAGAGATTGTCTAGCTATATAGTTACTCTAGATGGTATTTCCTTGGCTTCTAGTTCTACAGTGAAGAACCTTGGAGTTATTTTTGACCAGAATTTATCATTTGACTCGCATATAAAACAGGTTTCTAGGACTGCCTTCTTTCACCTTCGTAATATTGTTAAAATCAGGAACATCTTGTCTCAGAGCGATGCAGAAAAACTAGTCCATGCATTTGTTACTTCAAGATTGGACTACTGTAATTCTTTATTTATTGGGCTGTCCCACATATTCTCTGAAAAGCCTTCAGTTGATCCAAAATGCTGCAGCCAGAGTTCTGATGAGAACTAACAGGAGAGATCATATTTCTCCAGTTTTAGCTTCTCTTCATTGGCTCCCTGTTAAATTCAGAATAGAATTTAAGATTCTTCTCCTTACATATAAAGCTCTTAATGACCGAGCTCCATCATATCTTAAAGATCTCATTGTAAGATATTTTCCTAACAGAGCACTTCGTTCCCAAACTGCAAGACCAGGCTTAAAACTTTCCTTTCTGATAAAGCTTATAGTTAGGGATGGCTCAGGTGATCCTGAAACATCCCATAGTTAAGCTGCTATAGGCCCAGACTGCTGGGGGGCCTCATCTGTCACACCTTTCCTCACTTTACTCTCTTTATGTATATGTGACATTATTGTGGTCATTAACTCGTGTTTCCCTGTTCCAACAGGTATCCTTTGAATGGTGTTACAGTGCCGCACCATATCACACACCTGCCTGAAGTCACTACCAACTCAATTTGGTGAACTCTTTGTGTGAAAATATCTCACTCAGTGAACTATTATATTTGTTTTAAATCACACTCCCAGCTCACAGGAGAGATATCCAGGTTCCCCATTTTTATCTCCACACAATTTTCTGTGGCTGCTGCTAAATTCTGGTCCTCTTCCTTGTCCCTTGGTGTGCCACAAGGGTCTGTTTTTGGACCTTTATTGTTTCTTTTATATCAGCTCCCTCTTCAGCATATCTTAGATTATTTTAAGGACATCTCTTATCACCGCTATGCAGATGATATTCACTTGTATATTTCTCTTAAACCCACTGATGATTTAAAGGTACAGATCTTGCTCAAGTGCTTAGATTCTGTCAGAAGTTGGATGGCTGACAATTTTCTTCAACTTAATGAAGAGAAAACTGAAGTCCTGATAAATAAAGGAGACTCTCGGCCCTCTCGCCTCATTTTTTAAACCCTCAGTTAGGAACCTCGGGGTAACTCTTGACCTAGCATTGACTTTGGATGCTCATGTTAAATCACTGATTGTCTCTTGTTTTTATCATTGAGAAAATATTGCCAAGCTAAGTCGCATTGTGTCCCGCTCTGAGATGGAAATGATCATACATGCTTTTATTTCATCACATCTAGATTATTGTAATTTTCTATTCACTTGTCTGAGTGAAAACTCACTGGAACGTCTTCAGGTTGTACGGAACGCTGCTGCCAGGCTTCTAACAAAATCTTCCAAGTATTCTCATGTCACTCCGTGGCTAACTCAGCTGCACGGGCTGCCCGCCCACTACAGAGAACATGTCAACATGTTGGTTTTAACATTTCCAGCTCTGCATGGACAAGCACCAACCTACAGCAGAGACCTTTTGCAGCCTTAAGGGATGTGTATACTCTTGCAGCAGTGTGTCGCAGTGAGCTTGTCACAGGTATGACGCAGTTATTTTTGATTTATGCCCAATTTTGAAGCGTGGTCTGCACTATGTTAATTCCACGCCACAACGCAAGAGTTTACAATCACGAACAAGCTAGGTGCTATTGTGGGTGTTACGGTTACGGAGATCATTCAACAACAATGGCGACTGGACGAATGTGCACTTTGATTGAGATGCAGCTGATCGATCTAGAAATAGAAGAAATATTGCTACTACTGGAGCTGGCAGAGAGGCGAAAGAAGCGTCACGGTTAGCACGGTTAGCGTCACCATTAGCCGGTTAGCAAACCAGAAATACGCATAGTGTAGAGCGGATGTAGAGTTGACCAATCAGAGGGCTCCTTTCTCTCCTCCCTGCGACGATATCTGCGGCACTGTCTGCGGTCAGTTACAATTTTGGGGAGGTGCACCAGAGTGTCTGCGGAAGGGGGGGGGGGGGCATGTCTGCGTTAACTGCGACAGACACGCAGACGACCTGGTTTCCGACCATAAACAGGCCTTTATGTCCCCAGTAGGTCCGAGGTCATGTGATCAGGGCCTGCTGGCTGGTAGAAATCTAAAGGTGACAGAGCCTTTGTAACAGTGGTTCCCACTCTGTGGAACCCCCCACCTCTGAGCCTGAGGTCCGTGGACTCTGTGATCTCTCTTAAAAAGCAGCCATCTTTTTAACTGGCTTTTGTTGTATTTTTATAGTTTTCATATTTCCTGTATTTCACTGTGGAACACTTTGTGATTTTTATCTTGAAAGGTGCTCTGTGAATAAAACTTTACTCACAAATTCAACTTCACATCATGACGACAGGTGTTAGTGGCTGGAGGTAAATTGACCATGGTTTAGTGAGACAGATTAAATGTGTTTGTGCAATAATTGCAGGGATGCACAACGTGATTCTTTTTATTACTCTGGTATGCAACAGAGTAATAACATGATTTTTGACTGGCTGTGACTTTTCCTTCTTTGGTGACGGATGTTGAGGTTGTGGCTGAAAGATAGATCAATACCAACTGTCCATGGTCAAACTGCAGAAGAGGGAAATCTAAGTATGTGAGAATAAAGATGCCAGTGAAGTCATCAATTTTTTTGTATACTAGTGTGAGTGTGAGCTATTTACTATATGCTCTTGCATATGGAAATATGTCAATTGTTATTATGTATACTGATCTATAGAAATAGCTCTGCAGATGTGAGAGGTGGAGGATAATGTCCCCTTCCATGCCCTAAAACCACCATTCTGAATAGAGGTGTAAGTGATTAAAAAGAAGCTGCTGCCGTCTCTGTTGCTTTGACCAAAGCATGTCACAGACATTTCGTTAAGTCCTCAGGAAATTATGGTAAGTGTGGAAAAAAAATAAAAAAAATTAGGATGCAGGTTTTGATTTCATTTTTTTTTAGCTACATAACATGTTATGTCATTCTTATGAGTCTATATTCTGTTAACCAGCTGAAGCCATATTAACCAGGACTTTGTTGTAAAAAGATTTTCTAGTGTTAACAGGATTTTTCCTGGTTTGAGGAGAATTTCATGGGAATTTTCTACAATACTGTCACTAAAGGAAATAATTTATTTATAGAGATGAGAGAACAATTGCATGCAAAGAACCAACTAAAATAATCAAGTTTCATGTTAGTACACACAAAACCACAAGAATGTTTGCAAAATTGTTTTGAGTAAAAATCCAATTTAATATCAATAATATACAAGTACCTTAAATAGCTTGAAGCAAGATAAAAAGTTATAAACAGACTACAATAGACATGTTAAAAAAAAAAAATCTTTAAAAAAAAAAAAAAAAAATTCCTATAAACCACTGAGCTGATTTAAGTGTTAATGTAAGCATAGTGCCTTTCGTTTCATTCGCAAAAAAAGGATCTATACATATCTGTGTGAACAGAATATAAAATGCACAATACTGTACTCTACAATATGTACAATTCAATAATAATAAAAAAAAAAATTCTCTGTACAATGCTTTTAGGAGCCAATTCTTGTCATATCACTAAGTTTGTATGTAGCTGGTGAACTTGGTTGGTAGGTTGTCTACAGGATAGACAGTGGGACCTGTTTTCATAGTTGGTGGCCCATTCAAAAGAGTCCAGTGACACTTTGTTACCACTTCCACCAAGAAGATCTTCAGTAGGACCTTAGCAAATTCCTTGCCTACACACATTCTGGAGCCACCACCAAAAGGGATGTACTGGAACCTGGAAGAGTCTGCAAAGAGTTTGTTCATAAAGCGCTCTGGCTGGAATTCTTCTTTATTCGGGAAAATCTCCGCCACATCATGGGTGTCACATATACTGTAGATGACGTTCCATCCTTTGGGAATCTGGTAACCCTGAAGTGGTAAGGGAACATCATAAATAAGCAGGTTCATGCATGTGCATTTCCAATTATAAATTTATTTAGATTGTAGATTTGCTTACATCAAGTTCGAATGTTTTGAGGGCTACTCTGAATCCTCCAGGCACAGGTGGGTTGATCCTTAGGGTTTCTTTAATAACGCAGCCGGCATATTTCAGCTGCTCTAAGGACTCGATGTTCAAAATCTGGAGGTCCATGCCATGCTCCTTCTGAACAGAAAAACAGCTATTAGGAGAGGTACAAGCCATTGATGAAAGAACTGGTTGTTCATGTCAGATGTGTCATTTTAAAGTACAAGAAGCATCACATTTGGAGAATCCATTTATGAGCTGGCGCAGAGAAACAATCCGAGACCAAATTATGTTGTTTTATTGGCATTAGTCCAATCATAATTCAAAAATCGATGACAGTATCTAGGTTTATTGAAAAGATTTCTTGATATATAGCAATACTACTACAAAGTAACTTGACAAAATGCTTTTACAGTAACTAGATTCAGTTCTATTTATTTACTGTCATCTTTCCCCATTGTATTTGTCTATGGCTTTCACACTTAATAAGCATGAATGATAACTGACATGGCAACTATGTGCCATTTGCTTAAGACCATGAGATTATAAAAAGCTCTGGAGAATGTGGTAAAGCAATATGTAACATGAAGGTTACTCAATGAAAGCAAAACTAAAGAGGCTAGAACATCAGCTTATGGGAGTAAAGTTTTATTGTATTTTTATTTACCTTGTCAATCAATTCTTGCCTCAGTCTATCCACCACTTCAGGGTTTAGGCCTAAGAACATTACCAGAGAGGTGGCTGTGCTGGCTGTGGTTTCATGACCCCCAAACAACAGCTCTGTTGCAGACTCTTTGATGGCCTGGAAACACAAGGTAGACATGCAAGTTGGTTTTTTTTTGTTTTCAGACCTTTTTAAAAAAAAAAAAAAAAAAAAAGCTTCTGGACATAATACCACTTTTTTTTTCATATTGGTAGTTTGACCAAGAGATGGAACATTCATTACCTGCATGCTGAATGGTTCTCCATTCTTCTTACTGCTATCTATAAGTTGTTGCAGGGCATCGCTGTGTTTCGAGCCTTTTTCCGACTCCTGCACCTTCTTCTTGATGTTCTCCTCTATCTTGGAGTGAATGAAGTTCCTTGCCCTCAGACCCTACAAGACAAGATGGATGGCAGGTGAAAAGGTGAGCCCGATGGAGGGATTGAAGGAAGGTGGAAATCAGGAAACCGTAAAGGACAGATGAGGAACCTGAGGTTAGGAGAGTAGACCGACACTTCCAGTGAGTAAGAACAACAATGGAACTTGCTACTTGCATACGGAAGCACTACTCCAATCCCTTTACAACTCGTCTCATGTGACAATGCTTGTTAAGACTCAAGGGAGCTTTTTAAGTTTTTAAATGCTTGACCCATTTACATACCATGACATTAAAAGGATCTGTTGTTTATAGAATACATATAGAAAATTGATCCACATTTTTTCCAGGTTTAAAAAGGGTGTTGATCTGGTTTTCTCACCCTGTACAAGCCACTGAAAGGCACGTCAATGGGCAGAGAGAACAGGTTCTTGATCATTTCCTCAAAAGAGTCCACCAACTGCTGCTCGTCAGTCTTGATCTGTTCTGGCTCAAAGCCCAACAAAATCCTCATAGCTATGCGGAACATCAACCGCTTCATCTCTGGGTACACCAGCACGCACGAGTCCCTTGCCAGCCACTCTGTCACTGCAGCCTGCACTTCCTCCTGGATGACAGGGATGTATAGCTCCAGAGCCTCCCTGGAGAAGGCCCTCATGATTGCCTAACAAAGGACAAAATTGGTGGATTAAGTCATTTCAGTCCAAAACCGATTTCCCTCACACTTCTGATGGATGAAGCCTGTCATTTCTTCAGTGTCATAAATGAGAGAGATAGAGATAAAGGAGGTATTGTGCGGTCTTGCTGTAAATAAGGGTTTCATGTCCCAAACAGATCAGGAGAAGCTGATTCATGCTTTCATCTCCAGCAGACTTGACTACTGTAACGGTCTTCTGACTGGACTCCCCCAAAAGAGTCTCAAACAGCTGCAGCTCATTCAGAACGCTGCAGCCCGAGTTTTAACCAGAACAAAGAGATCACATCACATCACCCCAGTTCTCAGGTCTTTACATCGGCTCCCGGTCAGATACAGAATAGATTTTAAAGTTCTGCTACTCGTCTACAAATCACAGAATGGTTTAGGTCCAGAATACATGAATGACATGCTAGCAGAGTATAAACCCAGCAGAGCTCTGAGATCTGCTGACTCAGGTCAGATAGTGGAGCCCAGAGTTCAAACTGGTGAACTCTGGGCTCCACTACCGAGTGCTTCAACCCGGTGAAGCAGCTTTTAGCTGTTATGCTGCACACAACTGGAACAAACTACCAGCAGAACTGAAATCAGCCACAACTGGAAGCACTTTTAAATCCAGGTTAAAAACATTTCTCTTTGGGTGTGCTTATGGTTGAGTTTATATTTTTCTTTTTCCCCTCTTCTTTGATTGCTTTTAACTGTGTTTTTAATTTTTATTATATATTTTTTTCTCTTTAAATTGCTTGTTTTTATGCTGCTTTATGCTGTTCTTTTAAATGCCTTGTCTTTATGTAAAGCACATTGAGTTGCCTGTGGTATGAAATGTGCTGTATAAATAAAGATGCCTTGCCTAAAGTACAGACAGCACATCTGCATTTACCCCCTTTTTTTTTTAATTAACAAAGGAATACCGTCCGACTTCAGCTTTGAATTTGTGCATCATCTAATATCAATTTTGATAAAAATGTTAACATCTGATATGTGTCAAATAGAAAATGCCTTTCTTTGTTACTTAATGTGAAACAGATTTTAGTTTCAGTTATTTGACCATTTTTGGCACATGGGTCAGATTAAAGCATGCAAACGTTTGTGAAAGTTAAAGCAAATGATAACTTTAAGGTTATATTTGGGTTTACTTTAAGCAAATGATGGTGTCGTTTTTCCTTTCTTACAGCAAATGTCGGTGGGTTTGTTTCTTTGAATTCTGTTTGTTAGTCTCGGGAGGTTGAACAGTTATAGGTCTGAGACGGCATGTGGCAACCAGTGGGTTAATGGTTGCTTCTGGCCTCACATCCCTTTAACTGTAACTTTGGAATGACATCTTTGCTCACCTTTTTCTTGGTCTTGTGCAGGGATCCGTGAACATTGGAGAGAGTGTCCGAGCCCAGGATGGTGCGCACAGAGGCGGGCCACTGCACCGACACCAGCCGGTGCTCCCCCAGCAGAATCTGTCTGACGTTATCCGCCCCGGTCACGCGCACGGTGGGGTTCCCGAAGAGGTGAGTGCGATAGATGTAACCATACTTCTGCCGCTTCATCCGCAGGAACTTTCTTCTCTGAAATCGTTGACAGGGATAACGACCCATCAAAATGGCAAACAATCAAAGCCACGTGAAGCTCATAGAGCTGTGAGGATGCAAAGCACCAGACACTGAGGGCAAAGAGTTCAAGAACAGGTTTCTCACAGAGAAGAATGGTTTAAACGGCACATTTAGAAACTCTGGTTACATACTTGATTAAAACTTCTAGGTTGATGCCATAAAAGTGCAAGCAGTGAAAGCAGTCTTCAGATCACTACGCTGGAAACAGAAAGGCATCCTCAGTAAAGACTCACCTGGAGGATCAGCTGCAGCGTCTCCCCGATGAAAGGCATGCCCATGGATCCGGGCGGCAGCGGGCTGGGGCAGCTCGGGTCTCTGCCCCGGATCATGTACACCTCCCACAGCTTCACCGCCACCAGGAACAGCAGGATGGGAAGCACGATGATGCACAGGAAGGTGGCGAGCAGCGTGCTGAGAGCCATGTTGGAGCAGCAGCGTCCGACACCGCGATGCGCGCTCTGCTGAGGAAAGTGACACTCCGGCTCCTCACGCCGCTTTTATAGGCTGCCAGGCGGCCGCCAGGCTCCGGCCAGCCTCTCACCTTCTCCTCCCTCACATGAATTAGTTCACGCAAAGTTCATCTTTAATTGTGGGTGTCGCTCGGCCCCGCCTCCGGCCCGTATTGGCTGATTTGCTTCATCATTTGTTTCAAGGGCCGCATCTTTAATCCCAACCTCCTGTTGCACGCAAACAATCCGCCGCGGATTTCACTGCGAAAGGTGACGATGCCATGAGACAATAAAAAGAGTGTTCTAAAACGCCTTTGTTGGCAGTAAGGCAGCTAGTTTACACACTCATTACCTTAGCTTAAGACCTACTTGTAAGATCAGTAATCATGCCTGCGGGGCAGCTTGCATTCAGGAGCCAAAAGCTTTTAAAGAGCTCATATTCAGAAAATGGAGAAGAGGATAGGGTCTTAATCCCCCCGCAGTATGTCTGACCTCTCTGCCATACAAAGTTAAGCCTACATAAAAAAAATTTAAAAAAAGTATTTACATGAATTGCTCATTTCTATAGTTTAATTAATTTACACAGATAGATAGATAGATAGATAGATAGATAGATAGATAGATAGATAGATAGATAGATAGATAGATAGATAGATAGATAGATAGATAAATCAAATCAAACTTTATTTATATAGCACCTTTCATACTAAAAAGCAGCACAAAGTGCTTTACATAATAAAATCAATAATCAATTCAATTCATGCATAAACTCACACACAACATCACACCGACAATCACACTGCACACATACCACCCCCCCAACATGAGCAACATCAATATCAACAACAATCAACATTAAAATCAACATTAAAATCTGGCTTGATAGATAGATTAGATAGATAGATAGATAGATAGATAGATAGATAGATAGATAGATAGATAGATAGATAGATAGATAGATAGATAGATGTGTTATTTATCCCACAGGAATGCTCTTTACAGCCAGTGTATCTGTTTGAAATTGATGGCTGGAAAATACTGCGGCCCTCTGCTGAACTGCCGGCTCCTGTCAAGCAGTTTCCATGTTCCACCTCCTTGTAATCTAGATGACTTTAACCTGCACTCTTCCCTTGCTGCGTCCGTGTCATAAAAATGATATCTTTCTTAGTAGTTCAAATTTGGGTCAGCAAAGACAGGAGTGCTGACGCGCACAGACACGTGCAAGATTATCCCCGGGCTACGCCACCGCGCGCAAAGTAAACACGGGCTCCACTGCCACGCCACATCCTCCCTCTGCATGAACCCTTTTTTTGAACGACCGATCATAACCTCAGGAGGTGTGTGTGTGCAGGGCCGGTCGGCCTGTGGGTGAGACAGGCCTACCTTGACTGTTGCTTTTACAGCAGCATTACATGGATGGGTTTATCTGCTCTGGCTGAGTATTTTCTTTTGTCCAACAGGGTGCCCCTCAGTTCACCCTGCTAGGGAGACATGGCAACTATACTGTTACAGTAAAAAAGAAAAAAACAGAATAAAAAACCTCAACATAATTTGATCTTCCGTCAAGACCCAGATAGATTTACATTCTTTTTTTTTTGGATTTTTCAGCGCTCCAAATGGTAAATGGTCCACATAATGCCTTTTTAGCTGAGACTTTGTTCACTAAAGCACATGATGATTTGTAATTGAACTATTTGCATAAACAGTGCTGAGAACCACTGTACCCATTGAGCCATGGCTGTCCCAACTACACTGAGTACACAGGGGCATGGCGTTGGTATGGATGGAGATTTTATGTGTGTATGGTGGTAGTGGTGATGAGGGGGTTGATAGCACCCTACTGCTGCAACACCCTTATATTTATTTTAGTTTTTGGTAGTGACCAGTCTGTCTATTAATCATTGGGTTGGCGGTTCAATCCCAGCATCACCCAATACTGAAGTGTCTTTTGGTAAAGCACTGGACCCTCGTTGCTGTTGATGGCACACCGCCACCTTGCATGGTTATTGCTACACTGATGTTGGTTTGAATGGAAGAATAATGCCAGTTTTCAACCAAAACAGTTCCAGTGCTGGTTCAGAGCCAGTAACACTAAGTTAGTGAAAGACACAGTGTAACACCCTTTGTAAAGTAAATAGGTGCTGTAA
Source organism: Odontesthes bonariensis (assembly GCF_027942865.1). Classification (NCBI taxonomy): domain Eukaryota; kingdom Metazoa; phylum Chordata; class Actinopteri; order Atheriniformes; family Atherinopsidae; genus Odontesthes; species Odontesthes bonariensis. Next base: position 30,918,990 of record NC_134528.1, on the reverse strand, counting down.
ATGGGCCTTTAATTTGAATTATTTATGCTGTATTTAGCTAGGTAAGCTCCTTTCACAGGGAAAGTGCGTGAATTACAATCTCCATGTCATGCTGTTTTGACAATCTATATCATCTTGCTTTAGTTGTTTTGAATATGGACTACTGGTGGATGGAAGAATTGGAAAATAAAAATTGTTGCTATTTTTGTCTAAGTTTGCTGTGTAGGTGGTGTGATAAAAGACTCCCATTGGCCACTTTTTTGCTGTCTCCCACGAGTCAGAGAGGACAGACATGACCATCATAGAGACCAAAATGCTGGAAAGAACATTTCCCAGGAATTTTTGTCATTCATTTGTCTCAGATATTGTAAAAACCCAGACACTGTACCTACAGTAAAATTGTTTGGTGTGGAACAGTCTGGAGAATGCTGTTATTTATTCTTAACAATCTACCAACGATCTGACTATGTCAGACATAGCAATGCTTACATATTCCTATCAACACAAACCTATTCTACACTGTTCCATTCTCAGTGGCAGTTTGTCTAACAGCATGTTTTATTATCATTATACAGTTGATTACGTAAAACTAACAGCCGTGTCCAACTCCATGACTTTCCTTCAGATTTTTTGATGCTGCATTTTCATGGGTCTAACTTTTAAAACCACGGTGGTCAAGGTGTTCGTACAGTTTCTCGATTATTTGGTAATCTGGGGAACATGAATAAAGGCAACTGGACTTTGTGTGTGGTTCTTGAAACATTGTTACCTCTCATCAGTTTTAAGTAGTTGGAGGGGTGTTTCAGTCTAAGCTGCTGAAAGAATGTTCACACTTTCAGAGTCATTGAGGTCAGATATGTGTCACTGACTGACCTGACCTTTACGTGGGTCATTCAGGTCATTGTCACCTGTGAGTTGTTTACCTGGCTGACCAAATGTGCTTAGATCACAAGATCCAAGGTGTGAATGGTTGTGAAACCTCCTGGGGAGCAGGATCAAAGTGGTATTATAAAGTAATACCAGAGAGCACTGCCGCTGTTCAAAGATGTTTTTTCCAGTTTAAAATGGATCTTCCTTGACTCTTCTGTGGTGTGCCATGAGCTTGTGAAGCAGTTGTTAAGTTGGACTGCTCTGTCTTTGTTTGGGTGTGAAACAGTTACTGTCTGATGGTGTTGTTGGGTCTGAAGCCCGCCTGGATGCTGTGTTTGTGGAAAATCCTTCTAAAACTTTGCAGCTTTTCTTTTCTCACTGGGGTTGTTCAAATAGTAGGATAATAGTGGATGGCAGAATGGGGAAAATATCACTTATTGATTTTTATGATTAAGTTTGCTGAATAGGTGATGTTAAAAAAAGACCTCAAATGGCCGCCTCTTTGCCGTCTTCTGTATGTGTTTAACAGAGAGGACACACAGCAACACAACCTTAAATGACGCCAAAAGGCAGAAAAGAAAACTGACCTTATCTGTGTTGTTCATTCGGCTCAGATACTGTGAAAAATACGCTGTTTGAGTTGTTCTTCCCCCAGATTTTTCCGCTGATTTGACAAAGGCTCAGTTTTAATATATACAGGTTTGAAGAGCTCTCTTGACATGTCTGTATTCATTTTCTTCTCTCTCTGCTCTAGTAGAGACATTCTTAGCCCACTTAGTACAGTTCTGACAGTCAGAATGTGTTCCAGAGGGTTGTGTGGGTCAACGCATGTTTTTGTGTGCAGGTGTCAGTTTTGAGATTTCTGTCCTCCTCAGTGTGCACAACACAGTTCAATAAAGGTAGTTTGCTGTCTGTCATGTCCTTCATTGTGAACCTGATGTTGATGTTCACCAAGTAGACATGTTCAGTGAAGGCCTCTACTTCTTTAGTTAGGATTTTGACCCAGTTGTGATCCACATATCTGCCCCATGGCTTGGTGCTGCCAACCACCAAGGGGTGGAGCTACCAACCACCAAACACCTCCGTCAGATGTGTTCCTATAGAACCCAGAACAGACCCAGCTGAGGAGAAGGAGCTGAAATGGTTCCAGGAACTGAGGGCCGTGTCCCTAGTTCCTGTATGTGCGAATGCGGGAAAAAACGGCCCCGTTCCTGAAAAGGTTATAGGAACTGCCAAAGGTTCCTACAGTGGGAATGCGCCTAATGGTTTCACTTGGAACCAATTTCAGAAGTTGGATTTTCCTTCCAAAATCTGTGGAGTTGTGTATATAATGTGGAAGGTTTCCTACCAGATGAGCTAAAATGGAGGCGAGGTGTTTAGTAATGCTGTGAGTATAGGAGTTGATGCTGCTGATGATGGGTCTGGGTGGGGCTCCTTCCTTGTGACTCTTCAGAAATCCTAAACGCATGGTGTAGCTGCAACAGAGTAAAGTCTGTAGAACTAAACCACAATTCCATCCCACATGAACAATGTGGACTTGAGTATATCAGTCTGGTGAGTCTTTGCACTAACCAGAGTAAAACAGTCCTCAATCAAAGTCACTGCTCCCGTTGGCTCACTTAAATATGTTTCCACAATCTGTCCTGACGACATGTTCTGGGACCACGTACTGACCTGCCCTGACTACACATAAGCAGCAGAGTTATCCGCAGAATGTTACACACTGCAAAAACAGCATCAAAACTCACATGATGAATTTTTCACAGAAAACATCTTGTTTGTCATTTATCAAATCAAATCAAATCAAATCAAATTTATTTATATAGCACATTTCATGTGCAAACAATTCAAAGTGCTTTACATAAAATAAAAGCATTGCAGCAGGGAGTGGAAGAAGCATTAAAAATACATAAAAGAATATAAAGAGAAACAAATAAAATCATTTAAATGAATTTAAAAACAAGCAACAGTCCAGATAAGTTCAAAGATAGCGTGCAGATTTCATGCATAGACACATGAGAACAGAAATGTTTTTAACCTGGATTTAAAAATGTCTCCATTTGGTGAAAGTTTAATCTCCACTGGCAGTTTGTTCCACTTGTTTGCAGCATAACAGCTAAATGCTGCTTCTCCATGTTTAGTCTGGACTCTGGACTGGACCAGCTGACCTGAGTCCTTGGATCTAAGATGCCAATTGATTATCACGTTAAAAGGAGAATTCATACCATGGTAAGTTGTCTGAAATATATTTATTGGCCTTGATTGTACCTGTTGTGGTAACCCTATCATAAAATGCTTAGCATCAATCAAACCACAAGAATCTCAAATTTCCAACAGTTTGACACATATGTAACCATGGTAATGGTCGTGTGTTAGGGGCCTTCATAAATGCACCCAACAAAAGAGACAACAGAAGTTCTAATTCAGAGGATTAGGATCATAACCTTGATTTTGGCGCTCAAAATATTGCACTTTTTAGCTAACAGCAATATTAGTTGGATGGACCACTTTCACCATGGCATATATCTGAATGGCATGGAGAGTTGGGTCTTGATTAGAATTTGGTAAAAGATCTACTCTTCAGAGAAACTCTTACATATACTGTCATTAAATAGATATCAGCACTTCTCAAACTTTCCTACCTTAAGGAGCAACATGTAAAAATGATGTGTTCCACTTCCACAACAGATGTGCTGCATTCGTGTTGAATACATTCCTAAAAATAAAACTGAATGTTTTCTACTGTAGTTTGGTTTAAGTCATGGTTGTGTTGCTGCCTCTTCTTTCTGTCAGGTATACAGAGCAGACAGCAAAGTGGTGAAGAGAGTGAATCCAGGTGAAAAGCTTTTTGTAAAGTTTACAGCAACTACACTTGACTACACACACACATATAAATGAAATAAAGTTAAAAAGAAAAAAAAACAAGACAAGACTTTGATGCACTAGTGCCCTGTCCATGGTGTACCCTGGCGTCAGCCCCTCTGGAACCCTAAATAGGATAAAGCAGACATAGACAATGAATGAATGGATGAATGAATGAGTAAATAAATGAACGAATGAAGCTTGAACACAGAAAAAAAATGAGTCTATGCATTTGCCTTGTATGCTCAATGCAAAAGTTTGAATGACAGGCTCAATTGGGGCAATTAGTCATTCAGTTCAATCATGCCAAATGCGAATGGCACATTCCCACCATTGATCCTGGTGTATAAATATAACAGCAATTCCATGAAACTAACAATCCGATGTAAAATTGCTGGCCTGTAAACCTCTTTGGGATAAGATGCTATGATTTGAAACTCTCAATTCAATTTAACTTTATTTTCTTCTTTTTGTGTGCCCTTCACTTAACCTCTTTAAAGACTGGGGGTGGGGGTGGGGGATTGAGGGTGAGTGGGTGGGCAGGTGGGGTTCTACCTCAGGATTTCTGTAAATCTTTTTTCTTCTATTCAAAATTCAAAATTCAAAAAATACTTTATTTATCCCAGAGGGAAATTAAATGTTGATGTAGCTCAATTAAATCAAGCAGTTATTATAGATGCTGATGGCTGTGGGCAGGAAAGATTTCCTGTAGCGGTCCGTTTTGCATCCAAACTGAAGAAGCCTTTGACTGAAGAGACTCTGTTTTCCGATAACAGTCTCATGGAGAGGATGTTCAGGGTTGTCCATAATTCTCTTGATTTTATGCAAAATCCTTCTTTGCATTATTGTCTCCAGAGGTTCCACAGTTGTCCCCAGAACAGAACCAGCCTTCTTTATCAGGTTGTTGAGTCTTTTTAGGTCCCTGGTTCTGATGCTGCTGCCCCAACAGATGACGCAAGAGGAAATGACGCTCTCAACAACAGACTTGTAGAAGATCTGCAACATCTTGTTGCAAACCTTGAAGGACCTTAGCTTCCTCAAGAAGTACAGTCTGCTCTGTCCTTTCTTGTAGATGGCTTCACTGTTGTGTCTCCAGTCCAGTCTGTTGTCCACATGAACACCAAGGTATTTATATTCCTCAACCACCTCCACTTCTTCTCCCATGATGGAAACAGGGTTTGATCTGACCCTGTTTCTCCTGAAATCTACAATCATCTCCTTTGTTTTGTTAACATTCAAGATGAGATGATTGTTCCCACACCATGCCACAAAGCGGTCCACCAGCTCTCTGTACTCAGCTTCTTGTCCATCTCTGATACACCCGACAACTGCAGAGTCATCTGAATATTTCTGTAGATGACAGGAGTCTGACTTGTACTGGAAGTCTGAAGTGTACAGAGTGAAAAGGAATGGTGAGAGTACAGTCCCCTGTGGTGCTCCTGTGCTGCTGATCACCTGGTTAGACACACAATTATTCAGTCTGACAAACTGTGGTCTGTTTGTCAGGTAGTCATTAATCCAGGTGATTGTTGAGGCCTCCACCTGAGTCTTCTGGAGTTTCAGACGAAGCAGATCAGGCTGGATTGTGTTAAATGCACTGGAGAAATCAAAGAACATGATCCTCACAGTGCTGCCTGCTTTATCCAGATGACAGTGGGTTTGTTGAAGCAGGTGTATGATAGCGTCTTCAACTCCAACTCCATGGCGATAAGCAAACTGCAGGGGGTCCTGATATGTGCTGGTTTGCTTACACAGGTGGGTCAACAGGAGTCTCTCCAGGACCTTCATGATGTGGGATGTCAGGGCAACAGGTCTGTAGTCATTGATATCTGAAGGGTGAGTTTTCTTTGGTACCGGAACCAGACAGGATGTCTTCCACAACAGTGGTACCTTCTCTTGGGTCAAGCTAAGGTTGAAAAGGTGTTGCAGAATCCCACAGAGCTGCTCTGCACAGGCCTTCAGGACTCGGGGGCTGACACCATCTGGACCTGCAGCCTTGTTCCGGTTCAGTCTCTCCAACTGCCTCTTCACCTGACTTCTAGAAACAGAAAAGTGGGAGGAGGAGGCAAAGGGGACAGCAGCATCTCCTGATTGGGTTGAAGACAAACTAGTGGAAGCAGAAGAATCCATGACTGAGGTGGAGGTGGAGATGTTACAGGAAAGCTGTGGGTCAGAGGAGGGTGGGATGTCTCTTTGGCTGGGAACAGGAGGGGAGGATGGTGAGCTTGTTCCTGAACTGAACCTGTTGAAGAATGTGTTCAGCTCATTTGCTCTGTCCAGACTTCCATCCATCCGATCCTCCCTCTGCTTGAGGCCTGTGATCTTCTTCATTCCTGACCACACATCTCTGATATTGTTCCTCTGCAGTTTACTCTCAAGCTTCTTTCTATACACCTCCTTGCTCTCTCTGATCTTGACTTTGAGCTGCTTCTGTATACTCCTCAGTAACTCCCTGTCTCGCTCCCTAAAGGCTCTTTTTTTCCTGTTCAATAGTTCCTTTAGCTCACTGGTGATCCAGGGTTTGTTATTAGGGAAGCATCTAACTGTTCTGGTGGGGATGGTGTTGTCCACACAGAAGTTTATATAGTCAGTCACACACTCAGTCATGGCATTAATGTCCTCTCCATGTGGCTTACAAAGAGAAATCCAATCGGTTGCATCAAAACAACCCTGTAAGGCTTCTTCAGCTTCCTCTGACCACTTTCTAACAGTCCTTTTTGTGACAGGTAGTCTCTGGACAAGGGGTTTATATGCTGAACAGAGAAAAACAAGGTTGTGATCTGATTTTCCCAGGGGAGGTCTTGATTTGGAAATGTATGAATCCTTGACATTTGTGTAAAACAAATCCAATGTCTTGTTTTCTCTGGTAGAGCAGCTGACAAACTGTTGAAAAGTTGGCAGTGTAGCAGAGAGTGAGGCATGATTAAAATCACCAGATATTGCCACAAAAGAATTGGGGTGTTGTGTCTGTATCTTAGCAACAACAGAACTGATGACATCACATGCAGTGTCGGCAACAGCTGAGGGTGGAATGTAAACAGCCACCAAAACAACACTGGTGAACTCTCTTGGCAAATAATATGGACGAAAACCTACTGCCAATAGTTCAATGTCAGGACTGCAGATACGACTCTTCACAGTAACATGTCCTGGGTGACACCATCTGTTGTTGACAAGCACTGCCAATCCACCCCCTTTCCTTTTCCTGCTACTCTTTAAATCTCGATCTGCTCGTACAGTCAGGAAGCCTGGCAGAGAGACGCTGGAGTCGGGTATATGATCCTGTAGCCATGTCTCAGTAAAACACATAATGCTACATTCCCGATATTCTTGCTGAGTCCTTATCAAGGCTAAAAGTTCATCCAACTTGTTAGCTAACGATCTTACATTTCCCATGATGCAGGATGGCAGAGATGGTTTGAACTTCTTCTTTCTTTCTCTCCTCTTTGCTCCTGCTCTGCATCCACGACGCCTCCTTTTCAATTCCAGTGGGATTTCTGGCTTCAGTTGTCGAATTATTTCTGCTTTTCCAATGTTATTCAGCTGCTCCCTGTTGTAAACCACCTTGTTGCTATGGTGATGCATCATGACAAAAGAGTAAAATATGCAAAAGTATTGGGAAAAATTAATCCAGCTGCACAGCATCCAAGGTAGGAAGGAACAGTTGTCCAAAAAATGCAATTTCTTCCAAGAAATAACAGGAATGAAATTTAGAAAAAAAGAAAAATCTCAATGTGAGGTACAGAGCTACTCCAACATGCTGCCACCCTCAGCAGCGCATTCTAGAACAATGCTATGGAAATGTTGTACTTTGATAGCATTTGGAATTACACTAGCCCAACCTTGGGGTTGTTTTGTGGAGGGTATTTTTTGTTGCTGCTGTGATACTCATCTTCAATGTACATTGTTACTTAAATAAATAATATTTATAGAAATAATAATAAAAAAGATTTGAAACCAAAAAACTTTATTTGTCCCTGGGGGGCAATTAAAGGCACACAGGGCAGTTGTACATAGGTAACACAGACAAGTTAAAGATAAATATAGTGCAATTGAATGAAAGAGCAGGCAGTGTACATACAAGGCGATGATAAAATATTGCAGCTATTGACAAATTTAATTGCATTTAATACTGTTGGAGTGGAATATTAAAAAGTCAACGTTCCAAGCAGTCTGTGTAAGGCAGAGTGATGTGTGTACGTGTCTCTGAGTGTGTTGGGGAGATGGGGGTGATGGGCAGGATGTAAGTGTGTGTATTTGTGAGGGTGATGGGTCGGTAGTGAGATGAGTGTGGGGGTCATGGGCAGCAGGGGTGGGTGGGGGTCCAGTGCAGGGAGGCGTGTCGGTAGAAAATCCTGTAAGTTGAGAAGCTGAACGGCCTTGGGGACAAAGGTCGCTCTCCTCCTCTGTGTCCTGCATCTTGGACAGCGGAGCCGGCGCCCTGAGGGGAGCCACTCCGAGGCTGCTGCTCACACAGTGCTCTGACTGGGAGTCCGTATGTATCCAGTAGGATTTTAGAGCAGACGTTCACCGTGTTCTGCAGACGGGTTCTGTGCGGCAGGCTGATGGAGCGGTACCAGCAGACGATGGAGAAGGTGAGGAGACTCGATAAAGGAGTGATAAAAGGTCCTGAGGATGTCCTTGCTGACCCCGAAGCTGTTGAGCTTCCTGAGGACATATTGACGCTGCTGGCATCTCCGAATGTCCTCGTGTGTTGGAGACCAACTTGAGGGTACAGTAAAAGATTGTATTTGTACTCCTCCACCACCCCCACCGTCTGCAAATGGATTGTGGTGACGGCTCCCTCTGCTTGCTGGAGAAGGTCACCATCATGTCCTTAGTCTTCTCCACATTGAGCTCCAGAAAAGCATCATCACACCACTACACAAGAGCTGTGGTACTGTGAGGAGCCAGAGAGCAGAGAAAGGAGGACTGTATCATCATTTAGCTAGCCATATAAACAGGAAATGTAACCAGCCACAAATGTGGCCATGAAGCTTTGGCTCAGGTTAACAGAGGGATAAACAAATACAACATTCAACATCGCCACGCATTGCCTGCATTCATAGTAAATATATCTGAACAACCTAATCACTCACAATAGTACTTAAAGGTATTACAGGAAAAATAGTGGTTATTAGGGACGTTTCCAGTTCTGTGTGTATGGGCTTAGCCCTCCATCGGGCTTTACTTTTTGAACTGGGCTGTTCAGATGAATGGCAAGCTCAGATTAAAAATGAAAGCTGATGGAATTTAAACTATTTCCCCATCTCTCAAATGGCTTTCAAATAATGACACTGCTTTTAATGCCTAATTGTGAGACTTGTCCTCGGTGTGTTTAGAGCTTTTGACCATTTGTTAAGTTTGTGCTTTTTTGGGTTGCTTAGTTATCGCTAATGTAGGATGGGGGGCTCGAATAGAAGCTTTCCACAATCTGGAGAGACTTGAATGCGAGTTGCATACTTCCTCTAAAAAGTGGTGTAGATATCATACCTAAAATAGAAACTAATAGTAACTGTCTACAACACATACTCTAAACTGAAGTTGATTATAGATTTAGCTGTAACGTAGTTTGTGTTTTTTCCCTGCTCAAAAACAAAAACAAACACACACCAGCTCACACACATAAGGAGAACACACAGTCAGCACTAGTGCCAAGCAGCCGCTGTCCATCCGTGCATGTTTATATCACTCTTCCCCCAGCTGGCTGACCTGATTGTGACCCTGACATCTCAGTGAACTTTTGCACAAACCAAGTTCACTGAGAGACCAAAGAGAGAGAGAAAGAGAGATAGGGGGATAGAGAGCAAGAGAGAGGGAGAGAGAAAGAAAGATTATTAAATACATATCATTTCCATTTTGAAGTTTATAGAAGTCATTATTTCCAAACCACAATGAGCTAACTTTACATTTTGTGTACAATGAGTTTGATTGTGATTGGGAACATTTTTGTTAACTATAATCCAAGTAATTTCTGCTGTGATACTCTGGCAAGTTTTTTTTTTTTTTTTGCAGTATGAGACTCCCTATTTATGTTTTCAAGTGTCCATCTATGTATTTCCAAGAATTTGGAAATTTGGCATTAGAAAATTTGATGGAAGAAAAAACAGACTCAGTTTACAGATCTTGCCAGCAGTTTAGCCCACAGTAACTAGAGGTCTTAAGCATCTTTTTTGAGTTCCATGAAAAAAGTCTCTCAAAGTACCTTCTGGTCCAAAAGCAACTTTATTTTACAGCCAGTAAAGTGTGTTATCAGGCCCCTCTCTGTGGAACCAGCTGCCAGTTTGGGAGGCAGAGCCTTCAGTTATCAGGCCCCTCTCTGTGGAACCAGCTGCCAGTTTGGGAGGCAGAGCCTTCAGTTATCAGGCCCCTCTCTGTGGAAGCAGCTGCCAGTTTGGGAGGCAGAGCCTTCAGTTATCAGGCCCCTCTCTGTGGAACCAGCTGCCAGTTTGGGAGGCAGAGCCTTCAGTTATCAGGCCCCTCTCTGTGGAACCAGCTGCCAGTTTGGGAGGCAGAGCCTTCAGTTATCAGGCCCCTCTCTGTGGAACCAGCTGCCAGTTTGGGAGGCAGAGCCTTCAGTTATCAGGCCCCTCTCTGTGGGACCAGCTGCCAGTTTGGGAGGCAGAGCCTTCAGTTATCAGGCCCCTCTCTGTGGAAGCAGCTGCCAGTTTGGGAGGCAGAGCCTTCAGTTATCAGGCCCCTCTCTGTGGGACCAGCTGCCAGTTTGGGAGGCAGAGCCTTCAGTTATCAGGCCCCTCTCTGTGGAACCAGCTGCCAGTTTGGGAGGCAGAGCCTTCAGTTATCAGGCCCCTCTATTGTGGAATAAGCTGCCAGTAAATGTCCGGGAAGCAGACACCCTTTCCACTTTTAAGACCAGGCTTAAAACTTTCCTTTCTGATAAAGCTTATAGTTAGGGATGGCTCAGGTGATCCTGAAACATCCCATAGTTAAGCTGCTATAGGCCCAGACTGCTGGGGGGCCTCATCTGTCACACCTTTCCTCACTTTACTCTCTTTATGTGTATGTGACATTATTGTGGTCATTAACTCGTGTTTCCCTGTTCCAACAGATATCCTTTGAATGGTGTTACAGTGTTTATTGTTCCCTCTTTCCTGTCTTCTCAAACCCCAGCTGGTGGAGGTGGATGGCCACCCTTCCTGGTTCTGGTTCTGCCAGAGGTTTCTTCCTGTTCAAAGGGAGTCGTTTCTCTCCACAGTCGCCTCAGGCACGCTCAGGACGGGAGATTGGACTGAAGACAAGTTTCAGTGCAATCTGTTGGTTTTCTTAGCTAGGAAATTGTTTTTGAATTGGCTCTATATGAATGAATTGGATTATTTTATGAATAATTATGATTACAATGAATTGAAATCCAATTGGTTTGAATAGGACTTTATTATCTAAGTGCCTTGAGATGACATTTGTTGTATTTGGCGCTATATAAATAAAAAAAAATGAATTGAATTGAATTGAACATGAAAAAGTAGAGATGGGGACGCGAGTCACTGTGACTTGGACTTGAGTCAACTTGAGTCGCTGTTTTGATGACTTGTGACTTGACTTGACAAAAAATAAAAGGCTTGAGACTTGACTCGGACTTCAATTCAATTCAATGATTGACTAGACGAAACACTGATGAAAGGAGGTTCCCACCTGATGACCCCAATGACATGTTGGTCAGCACTGCTCACTGATTTATATAGGGAGTGTAGGGAATTATTCACTGAGTCTGGTCCATTTTTTTTTTCTTTAGCACAAGTTTATTGTGTTTACCTTGAATCTGACTGATTACCTTCCTTTTCAGAGGGGCAACATTGTCCAGTGCTGTATGCATTGAAACTATAGTGCTGTCAACAAGAGAGTCAAGTGCTGCTGGAGTAAAGTTTAGGTAGTCGTCCTCTGTCATATCTGCACATGGCAGTGAAGAAAAGGATGATGGAATTAATTCTTTAAATCTGGTTACAGCATCCTCTGATAGACACCTTCTATACGTAAATTTCTTCTCAGAAACTGTATAGTCAACTAATGTAAACTCAAAGGTTATCAGAAAATGGTCAGATAAGACAGAGTTATGAGGGAACACTGTTAACTGTTCACTCTCAATGCCATAAGTCAGCACAAGATCAAGGGTGTGATTAAGGCAGTGAGTCGGTCTGTGAACACTCTGAGAAAATCCAATAAAGTCTAATATAGAATTAAAGTTCATATTCAGGCTGTCATTTTCAACATCTACATGAATATTAAAGTCACCCACTACAATGACTTTATCTGTACTCAGCACTAACTGGGATAAAAACTCTGAGAATTCAGACAGAAACTCAGAATAAGGGCCAGGTGGACGATACACAACAACAAACACAAGAGGTTTCTGGGATTTCCACTTTGCGTGGGAAAAACTGAGAATCAGATATTCAAAAGAGCTCAAACTAATCTTGGGTCTGGGACTGATTAGTAACCCTGATCTGAAAATAGCTGCCACTCCTCCTCCTCTGCCTGTGGTTCCAGGAACGTGAACATTTAAACAGTCAGAGGGAGTTGCTTCATTAATGCTAACATGATGCTAACATGATGCTAACATGATGCTAACATGATCCTCCTGCTGCAGCCAGGTTTCTGTAAGACAAAATATATCAATATGATGATCACACATCAACTCATTCACTAACAGAGACTTGGAAAGGAGAGATCTGATATTCAGCAAACCATATTTAATACTTTGATGTTTTTGTTCAGCTAAAGTTTTGTTTTAATTTTTTTTTGCACAAGAGGATTTGCTCCTTTTGTGTTAATCGATTGGGTGGGTAGCAGCAGGTGGGAAGCTGCAGAGAAGTGTGTAAGACTACAACTCTGCATCCTGCTCTGAGCCCTGGGTTGTCATGTTTGATCTGTGTTTGTTCTGTTCTTCTTTGGTTAGTCTTTAAGGCTTGTGTTGGAGGTGGAGTTTTCTGTGTTCATAAGAAAATGATTTTTAGGGAAAGATGTTTTTATTTGCATTTGACTCAAATCAGAAAATTAGATTAAGTTGCACTTCAGAGCTAGTCAAAATGAATAGGAATAGTTAATAGTAAATAAATATGTAACCACACACACAGACTGATATTATCATACACTCATTGCCACATATACAGTCAAAAGAAGGACTAAAAAGAGAGGTCCATACTACACATGATTAATGCCCATTGGTGCTGTTATATGGTGCTTTTTAGCTTGTCCTCATATTGTTTTTTTTTTAAATTTATGTTCTTGTTTTATTCGTATTCTTGTTAGTTATGCTGGTGGTTTTAATCTGTTGGGGTTGATTCCTGTTCGTGTCTAACACAGAGTCGTTGAATGCTGAGCCCCCACTCGGCAGGTCCGCCTTTAGACTTGAGTCCTCCTGAACCAGTCATTCCTTTTTCCTGATCAGATTGACATTGTTGAGTTTTCTCTCCTGCTCCGACTGCTTTTTGGGTTAGGTCTCCATTTAACTTTCTCTGCTGTTGCAGTGATTTAAGTTTATTTTATTCTATTTTGCTACATTTGGCTCATGCCAAATGTAGCAAAATGAACCTGCAGCTGCAGGTTCAGGCCATGAACCTGCAGCTGTCACCCCACTTTGTAAAGAGTGAAATAGTGGTGTGTCCCTATCTGATTGGTCAGAACTGCCAAAGCTTTGATGTTATTGTAGAACACTGAAGTTGGAGAGGGATTCATGTAGTTTCAGATAATCCAAGAAATCCTTGGCAGGTAATTTGTGTGCACATAAATGGAGAAAAATAAATGTAATTGTTGGAAATTGTGTCATCAAAAATACATCTACATAATTTACACATACTAACATGTTTTGGGCACATTCAAAGTTATCTTGGTAAAATAACCTGTTGCTGGGGTGTACTTTAATGTGTAATTAAATATTTATGTTATTCAGATCAAATGCTGACTGATATATTGAGAAGGACGGGAGGGTTTCAAAAAACAGATTAAAGAAATCTTTGTTTGAAAATGTTCCATGATAACTGTGGGCCTGACAGAGAGGAGAAAAGGTTAGATACATATTTATAAGCTTAGTCAGAATATGGCTTTGGAAGAAATTGAACTGTTAGGAAGGAATTATTTTCATTCATGATCAACTTCGGTTGCAAATGTTTAACAAAGTATCACATCGGTTACTGAGGTGTTAATGATTGATATAAAAGTTGTTCTTGGTTACATCTACCAACAATACAATAAGCATGGAGTGTTGAGCTGGGGCGGTGAAGAAGCTGAATCCTGTGAGGGGGCAGCTGATAGGAGCTGCTGGAGGATCTGAGGCAGGTTTCTGCTAAAGGATGGGCTCTTCTGCTGCTGCTGAAATTCAGCTTTCATCAACAGACGATTGATGTAGGTAGTAAAAGGAGTCGAGGTGAAGAGTTTTTGTTCCCAACTTGTTCAGGCAAATTCCATCTGTCTTAAAAATGTGTCAGCTGTGCCAAAGAAAGATGACATTATCAAAAAAATGACAAATGTAATGAGTGGTGGAAGTGAGCCACTGACAAACACCTCAGCCTTTAAAGAGTAAACTGTTTTAAAGAAAGGTCAGCAAAGTCCTTTTCAGTGTTCAGACTATTGTTGCATGGTGTCAGTGTGCCCTATATGATACATTTTGATACTGGATATGCAGCAACAATATCCAGAATTTAGTATAATAAATCTGAGACCATGTCCTTTGGGCTCCGGCTGCTACCATCTTTTACAGCATAAGCCTGAGGCCCAGTTTGCAGCTTTCCCTGAAGCCCTGATTGAACCAGGAAGGGTGGCCATCCGCCTCCACCAGCTGGGGTTTGAGAAGACAGAAAGGGGGGGGGGGGGGCACTGTAACACCATTTAAAGGATATCTGTTGGAACAGGGAAACACGAGTTAATGACCACAATAATGTCACATATACATAAAGAGAGTAAAGTGAGGAAAGGTGTGACAGATGAGGCCCCCCAGCAGTCTGGGCCTATAGCAGCTTAACTATGGGATGTTTCAGGATCACCTGAGCCATCCCTAACTATAAGCTTTATCAGAAAGGAAAGTTTTAAGCCTGGTCTTAAAAGTGGAAAGGGTGTCTGCTTCCCAGACATTTACTGGCAGCTTATTCCACAAGAGAGGGGCCTGATAACTGAAGGCTCTGCCTCCCAAACTGGCAGCTGGTTCCACAGAGAGGGGCCTGATAACTGAAGGCTCTGCCTCCCAAACTGGCAGCTGGTTCCACAGAGAGGGGCCTGATAACTGAAGGCTCTGCCTCCCAAACTGGCAGCTGGTTCCACAGAGAGGGGCCTGATAACTGAAGGCTCTGCCTCCCAAACTGGCAGCTGGTCACACAGAGAGGGGCCTGATAACTGAAGGCTCTGCCTCCCAAACTGGCAGCTGGTTCCACAGAGAGGGGCCTGATAACTGAAGGCTCTGCCTCCCAAACTGGCAGCTGGTTCCACAGAGAGGGGCCTGATAACTGAAGGCTCTGCCTCCCAAACTGGCAGCTGGTTCCACAGAGAGGGGCCTGATAACTGAAGGCTCTGCCTCCCAAACTGGCAGCTGGTTCCACAGAGAGGGGCCTGATAACTGAAGGCTCTGCCTCCCAAACTGGCAGCTGGTTCCACAGAGAGGGGCCTGATAACTGAAGGCTCTGCCTCCCAAACTGGCAGCTGGTCACACAGAGAGGGGCCTGATTTAATTCTATATTGGACTCTATTGGATTTTCTCAGAGTGTACACAGACCGACTCACTGCCTTAATCACACCCTTGATCTTGTGCTGACTTATGGCATTGAGAGTGAACAGTTAACAGTGTTCCCTCATAACCCTGTCTTATCTGACCATTTTCTGATAACCTTTGAGTTTACATTACTTGACTATACAGTTTCTGAGAAGAAATTTACGTATAGAAGGTGTCTATCAGAGGATGCTGTAACCAGATTTAAAGAATTAATTCCATCATCCTTTTCTTCACTGCCATGTGCAGATATGACAGAGGACGACTACCTAAACTTTACTCCAGCAGCACTTGACTCTCTTGTTGACAGCACTATAGATTCAATGCGTACAGCACTGGACAATGTTGCCCCTCTGAAAAGGAAGGTAATCAGTCAGAAGAGGCTGGCTCCTTGGTATAATTCACAGCTGCGTGCTTTAAAGCAGACTGCAAGAAAGCTGGAGAGACAGTGGCGTTCCTCTAATTTAGAAGAGTCTCAATTAGTCTGGAAAGATAGTTTAATAACGTATAAGAAAGCCCTTCGTAAAGCTAGAACTGCTTATTATTCATCATTGATAGAAGAGAATAAGAATAATCCCAGGTTTCTCTTCAGCACTGTAGCCAGTCTGACTAAGAGTCCGAGCTCTGCTGAGCCAGTTATTCCTTTAACTCTCAGCAGTGATGATTTCATGAGCTTCTTTATTAATAAAATTGTTTCTATCAGAGAGAAGATTGATGGAGTCCTTCCCACTATTATCAGTGATGTATCATCAAGTACAGCAGCTTTAGAAGTATCTTTAGAACCTGATTTGTTTTTAGACGGCTTCTGCCCAGTTGATCTCTCTGAGCTAACAACAGCAATAGTCTCTTCTAAACCATCAACTTGTGTTTTAGACCCAATCCCAACCAGACTGTTCAAGGAGGTTTTCCCATTAATTGACACTTCCATATTGGATTTGATCAATCTGTCTTTGTTGACAGGATATGTACCTCAGACTTTTAAGGTTGCTGTAATTAAACCTTTATTTAAAAAACCTACTCTTGATTCAGAGGTGTTGGCTCATTATAGACCTATATCCAATCTCCCTTTTATGTCTAAAGTTCTTGACAAAATAGTTGCAGCTCAGCTTTGTGATCATTTCCACAGAAATAATCTGTTTGAAGAGTTTCAGTCAGGATTCAGAGTGCATCATAGCACAGAAACAGCACTGCTGAAAGTTACCAATGATCTCCTCTTAGCCTCTGATAGCGGACTTGTGTCTGTGCTTGTCCTGTTGGATCTCAGTGCTGCATTTGATACTGTCGATCACAGTATCTTATTACACAGACTTGAACATGTTATTGGGATTAAAGGAACTGCATTAGGCTGGTTTAAGTCATATTTATCTGATAGATTTCAGTTTGTTCTTGTAAATGAAGAATCTTCCTCACACACCAGAGTAAGTCATGGAGTTCCCCAGGGTTCTGTGCTTGGACCGATTCTTTTTACTTTATACATGCTTCCATTAGGTAACATTATTAGACAGCATGGCATAAATTTCCATTGCTATGCTGATGATACTCAGCTGTACTTATCTATAAAACCAGATGAACCCAATAGGTTGGTCAGACTACAAGCATGTCTTAAAGACATAAAGACCTGGATGACTCAGAACTGTCTGCTTCTAAATTCAGACAAAACTGAAGTCGTTATCTTTGGACCTGAGCGCTTCAGGGAGAAATTGTCTAGCTATATAGTTACTCTAGATGGTATTTCCTTGGCTTCTAGTTCTACAGTGAGGAACCTTGGAGTTATTTTTGACCAGAACTTATCATTTGACTCGCATATAAAACAGGTTTCTAGGACTGCCTTCTTTCACCTTCGTAATATTGTTAAAATCAGGAACATCTTGTCTCAGAGTGATGCAGAAAAACTAATTCATGCATTTGTTACTTCAAGATTGGACTACTGTAATTCTTTATTATTGGGCTGTCCCACATATTCTCTGAAAAGCCTCCAGCTGATCCAAAATGCTGCAGCCAGAGTTCTGATGAGAACTAACAGGAGAGATCATATTTCTCCAGTTTTAGCTTCTCTTCATTGGCTCCCTGTTAAATTCAGAATAGAATTTAAGATTCTTCTCCTTACATATAAAGCTCTTAATGACCGAGCACCATCATATCTTAAAGATCTCATTGTAAGATATTTTCCTAACAGAGCACTTCGTTCTCAGACTGCAGGTTTACTTGAGGTTCCCAGAGTTTCTAAAAGTAGAATGGGAGGCAGAGCCTTCAGTTATCAGGCCCCTCTCTTGTGGAATAAGCTGCCAGTAAATGTCCGGGAAGCTGACACCCTTTCCACTTTTAAGACCAGGCTTAAACTTTCCTTTTTGATAAAGCTTATAGTTAGGGATGGCTCAGGTGATCCTGAAACATCCCATAGTTAAGCTGCTATAGGCCTAGACTGCTGGGGGGCCTCATCTGTCACACCTTTCCTCACTTTACTCTCTTTATGTATATGTGATATTATTATGGCCATTAACTCGTGTTTCCCTGTTCCAACAGATATCCTTTGAATGGTGTTACAGTGCCGCCGTCGCGGTGGCCCCCTGCCCCCCCCCCCCCCCTTTCTGTCTTCTCAAACCCCAGCTGGTGGAGGCGGATGGCCACCCTTCCTGAGTCTGGTTCTGCCAGAGGTTTCTTCCTGTTAAAAGGGAGTCGTTTCTCTCCACAGTCGCCTCAGGCACGCTCAGGCCGGGAGATTGGACCGAAAAACAAAAAGTTTTCAGTGCAATCTGTTGGTTTTCTTAGCTAGGAAATTGTTTTTGAATTGGCTCTATATGAACGAATTGGATTATTTTATGAATTATGATTATTATTAATTAATTGAATTCCAATTGGCTTGAATTGGACTTACTATCTAAGTGCCTTGAGATGACATTTGTTGTATTTGGCGCTATATAAATAAAAAAAATGAAATGAATTGATAACTGAAGGCTCTGCCTCCCATTCTACTTTTAGAAACTCTGGGAACCTCAAGTAAACCTGCAGTTTGGGAACGAAGTGCTCTGTTAGGAAAATATCTTACAATGAGATCTTTAAGATATGATGGAGCTCGGTCATTAAGAGCTTTATATGTGAGGAGAAGAATCTTAAATTCTGTTCTGAATTTAACAGGGAGCCAATGAAGAGAAGCTAAAACTGGAGAAATATGATCTCTCCTGTTAGTTCTCATCAGAACTCTGGCTGCAGCATTTTGGATCAGCTGAAGGCTTTTCAGAGAATATGTGGGACAGCCCAATAATAAAGAATTACAGTAGTCCAATCTTGAAGTAACAAATGCATGGAGCAGTTTTTCTGCATCACTCTTGATGCAGAAATTGATGACGGGAGTGCACGACTCACAGAGGACTGGTGTTAGCTCGATTCTTTCAATGGCAGCTGAAGAACAAGCCGGAGGAATCTCAAGTTAAATAAAGTGTTTATTGGAAGTCACATGTCAAAGCATATCAGCGCTGGGCTCAGTGGAACAGAGCTCCCGCAGGAAATCCGTCAGACTGAGCCTCCATTTCCGGGTATCTTTTGCATTTATAGCCTCATAGGTTGGACTCACAGTATGATTGGACATGAGTAGGTTCAACATGCTTCGTCATGTTCTCTGGATCAGCCAAACAATGTGTGTGTGTGTGTGTGTGTGTGAATCTGCCCTTGCTTTCCCAGGCTAATTGTTTTGTCTTCCCATTCCTGAATCACTTTAGGTCATCATGGAAAAGTACAGAGACCATTTCATTTATAATGTCTAAGAACAAAGCCAATTTTAACACTGGGACACCCCCGATCTGTCTCCCATCTCCCTCTGAAAGGTTCCAGTGGCCAAAAATCCAAGAGTGGTGAGGACCTGGACCTGTGGTGGAATTGGGTTTGATCGGCGTGTTTCTCTCTGGAGTTGTGGCTCCAGCAAGCTGCATATTTGAGCAGCACAGTGCTTGGCAATCTAATCGCTTCCCTTTGACCTTGTTATATTCAGAGTCAAATTAACCTTCAATTAGTGCATAATTTAAGTCAAACAGAATAATGTCAGCATCATTATGGGGTATAATGTATATATTTATTTCTGTTTGCTTCAAAGTAATTAAATATACAATCCATTAGTCAAGCAAACTTGATTGGAATAACAGTGGACTGTTTTAGGAAACTCCTACGACAGCTCTGGATCACTGTAAATTCTGTTCGTTCCTGAAAGAAAACGGAAAATAAGAAAAGATAGGTGAATGTGCCAATTCTCTGAAATCACTGGTACGCACTAGCCTGGCTGACGCGTCCACATCTCGATGAGATGGTGGTCTGGGAACTAGGTGTGCATTTTCTCGTATTTGAGGCGTGGTTTACGAATGCCTAGAGCCGTTTATTGGGCGCTACGAATGTCTATCAAATGGCGTCTGGTTCTTCCCATGCTGCTTTGCGCGCGATTCATAGCCAATTGTATCACTTATACCAGATGACGTATGTAGAGCGACAGAAATTCGACGAGGAAGAAGAAGATGAAATCTTTCAACGCCAAACGTTGCTCTTTTTTAAAAGTAAACTTGCGTTCTAAGCTACTTAAAACACTTTCTAAGGCTGCATCGAACGGTAACGTTGTGTCCGCTGCCATGTTGGATTAACACTCTACAAGCTTTGGTGTAGCGCATGGACGTCGTCATCATCGCTGACCCCCCCATTCTGTAATTGGTTCCCAAACTCTGGGAAAAATAAGGGCGGTGGTTTCCAGGCTGCCTTTGCAGTGTGAATGAAATCGCGCGCAAAGCAGCATGGGAATTCCCAGGCTAGGTACGCACGACTTAAGAACAAATCTGTGCATACGAACGGTTGTTGCATGAGGCCCAACGTCCTTACTTTCCCACTCAAAAACAAACAAATGAAAATACAATAATATGACCATGACTAGACCGCTGGGATAGGCTCCAGCCCCCCCGCGATCCGACCGACGGATTAAGCGGGTATAGAAAATGGATGGATAGATGACTATGACTATACCTAGGGACACCAAACAGAAGTAATGCATCTTATCGTCCGCTACCTTGACACCTCTCCCCCAGATAAAGACAGCATTGGAGTGTTACCTAAATATGAATGTAACTGATCAGCAATAGGAAACAGCCTTAAATGAGACTAATTCAATCTTCCCTGCAGAGGCACTTCAGTCACCAGCAATGTAAACCTCCAGCAGGGAGAATCCAATACAGAGGGGGTTGAACATGTGTGTGTGTGCAGTCTGTTCAAGTTTGCTCTGACCTGAATGGGGTGAGTTTGAAAGTTGTTGAAATAACAGTAGTTCTAAAGGGGGGGTTACATCCTTTTAGTCATCGCATAAGAAAAGAAGGATGAAGAGGAGACAAGAAGAACTAAAACACAAATCTAAACATCCTCACTCCCTGAGTGAGCACATTCAAAATGAAATACAAAAAACAGCTCAAACACAACAATATCTGATGCTAACACTGAGATTAAGAGACTCAGACTGCAGGTTAATTGAGGTTCCCAGAGTTTCTAAAAGCAGTTTGGGAGGCAGAGCCTTCAGTTATCAGGCCCCTCTCTGTGGAACCAGCTGCCAGTTTGGGAGGCAGAGCCTTCAGTTATCAGGCCCCTCTCTGTGGAACCAGCTGCCAGTTTGGGAGGCAGAGCCTTCAGTTATCAGGCCCCTCTCTGTGGAACCAGCTGCCAGTTTGGGAGGCAGAGCCTTCAGTTATCAGGCCCCTCTCTGTGGAACCAGCTGCCAGTTTGGGAGGCAGAGCCTTCAGTTATCAGGCCCCTCTCTGTGGAAGCAGCTGCCAGTTTGGCTTCAGGAAGCAGACACCCTCTCTACCTTTAAAGCTGACATATTAAGCCCTTTTTTTAAACAAATTGACCCAATTTTCTGAGCTCTTATTAAGATGTCTGAGACAGGCTTTGCTTTAAATAGTTATTGGTTTAAGCATTAAGCACAGAAGCCCTTCTCTCAGCCCTTATTTTAACACATCCCTGTGAACAGTGTCTTTAGAGGAGCAACCCCCCCCCCCACACACACACATACATTTCTGTTTATGAATGCATACAGTATAAATGGTTAAGGAACTATGTTGATGTCACAACTTGCTTGCACAATGATCAATGTGTTGAGCATGATCCTGTTTTTAATGTCTCTTTTGTGACCAGGTGTGACCACTGTGTGAAAAGGGCCTCTGACTACAGACAGTTCATAGGAAATGACACCGATGTGACGACCAATTAGCTGAAATTGACAAGCAATGCACATTCTTGTTTTTTTTTACCTGTTTTACTGATAAATGCTTTATTCAATTATTAGAATACCCACATGCTGTTTTATTTGAAAGGAAATAATTATTAGGTTATTTGGTATCATGATTAAAAATGTTAATATTTTTTTTGTTTAAACCATACTACTTTGTGTCTTTTTCCTAAAAAACCTGACCCAGAAAAGAAAGACGAAATCCAGGATATGAGCTAAGCTGAATCACCTTGGATCTATGGTTATGGCCCACTTCTGGCACATGTGTGGACAGCATGTATGAGATTAGGGTCCCAGATACAGGAAATGAAAGACATGTTTCCAACCGGCTCAGCAATAACTTGATGGGCAGAGCGTTCTGCACTGACACTGCATGCAACTCTGCGTTTAAAGATGGGGTCCTTGTTGCTCAGACTGAAGGCTCGTGTATACTTAACTTCGCAGCAGTGTGTCGCAGTGAGCTTGTCGCAGACACGACGCAGTTATTTTTGATTTATGCCTACTTTTGAAGCGCTGTCTTCGCTATGTTAATCCCACGCCACAACGCAAGAGGGACAATCACGAACAAGCTAGGATTGTGGGTGTTCCGGTTACGGAGGTCATTCAACAACAATGGCGACTGGACGAATGCGCACTTTGATTGAGATGCAGCTGATCGATCTAGAAATAGAAGAAATATTGCTACTACTGGAGCTGGCAGAGAGGCGAAAGAATCAGCACGGTTAGCGTCACCATTAGCCGGTTAGCAAACCGGAAATACGCATAGTGTAGAGCGGAGTTGACCAATCAGAGGCCTCCTTTCTCTCCCCCCTGCGACGATGTCTGCGACACTGTCTGCGGTGAGTTACAATTTTGAGGAGGTGCACCAGAGTGTCTGCGTAGGGGGCGGGGGCATGTCCAAAAACTGGCCTATTTTGGAGGCCTCATAACTCAGCCATACAGCATCACAGAGACATCATTCAAAGTTTATATGTGACAGGAAGCACTGAACTTTAACTGAACTACAGCCTCTGTCTCTGGGCGGGCAGTAGCTTGGCACCCATCAAAATGTCTTCTAGACATTTTCTAGTTAATAAGTATTCTCTCCATCTCCCTAAATTAAAAATGTTGACTTAAGAGGCTGACATTAGCTCTGAGGATACTGAAAGCTCAGTTAAACCCCTTTACACTTGCATTAAAGGCCGGGAAATTGATGAGTGGTGAAATGGTGCATGGGTGTTACTGTTCTTTCATAGAATTAGTTTGAAAATGCTTTTTACCCTGACACAACAGAAGAAGACCCACCTTTTCAATAGATTAGCTTATACAGTCTTCTCAGGTCTTGTATAAAACAAGATGTGGTTTCTAATCAGTAGAATATGTCAGACGATTATTCTGTACAGGATTTCACATAGAAGGCAGTTGAGATGATGTTAAAAACCTGTGTACTGTACTTGTTTCCTTATAGAATTATTTTCAACAATCTAGAAGGTAATTGATAAAGAACGGGAATGATAAGCTGCATCAATAGAGGCATTGATAGCAGTGAATTCTTACTACCTCCAGTCCTACTAGTGTAGCTGTCAATTCATGTTTATTTACCATTCTGCTCATTTCAGCAGTCCATGCAGTAACTCTTAAAAGTAAAAGAAAAGGTTCAACTTTCATTGATCTCTCAGATTTTTGGCCAGGTTGTCATATGCCTGGTTATTGGTTGGCATGTACATTTACAGTTAACCAGTCAAACAGTTAACTTAGCTACTACTTTTAGAGCAGTCTTCGCTGCTGGATGGCCAGATATTTCAAATTGTAGTATAGTCTTTGCAGAAGATCACGGTTTCATTTATTCATCATTATTTTTATTTTCAACAGTAGACACTTCTACTTCCACAATAAGTCTTTTTGACTTGTCAAGCTGATAAATGTGTTCTGAGCTCTGTGAAAAGTATTGGCCTGTCCAAGCAGAGCATGTGTATTAGAGCAACAAATTTGTCTTGATTTTCCAAATGTTGATGGAGTTCACATTTGCAGACAATGGTCAGCAACAAACAGAGTTCACAGCAACCCTCTGAAGTAAACAAACACCACCTCTGTGCATATGTGAGAGTGTGTGAGTTGGCTTGGCGACTGCTGTCCAGTGATAATAGAGCTCTGCAAAGGTCTCTCGCCTCATTACATCTACGGCGACAGGGATCCTCGCATTCAAACAGTGACCCAGGGCAAAGTTCACTTTCTGTTTCCCTGTTAGCATGCGTTTGGCTCTGAGGGTCACATACCCACCCAAAGGAGGTGACGCTTTTGTCTTTGTGTAAGTGTGTGTGAGCGGCTGGGCACAAAGATGTGGAAACCCGCTTTGCAACTTTTTCTCATTCAGTGCTAACAGGTCAGCCCACTGAAAATAGAAACTAAACAAATCTACATGAAACTTTCTTACTGACATCTAACTGGGCTTTTGTTTGTGCTCGTTTGCCCAAATCAGGCTGCACGGTGGTGTGGTGCTCAGGGTTCCAGGATGGAAAACCCGGCTGCGTTCTCTCCGGGTACTCCAGCTTCCTGCTTCCGTCCAAAAACTTGCATGTTAGCTTAATTGGTGACTCGAAAATGAACCTAGGAGTGATGGTGAGTGTGGGTGGTTGTTGGCCCTGTTGGCCCTGTGATGGACTGGCAGGTGCACCCCGCCTCTCATCCAATGACAGCTGGGATAGGATCCAGCCCCCCGTGACCCTGAACTGGAATAAGCAGGTATAGACAATGGATGGATGTATGTTTGCCCTAATCTGTTTTAGTACTCTGCATCCACGCCACTGTCCACGGTCGCTTTTAATCTGAACAACCAAAGCATGTGATGTGTGCCAGATAACTGTCGAAGTTTTTGAAAAGTGTTCAAACCGAATGGGCCATTTTAAACATGAACAGACAAATGATTTAAATTGGATCACTTTTGGAAAATGTTCAGGAGTACAGGGTCTGCAAATAAAGCCGTGTCCTCTTTTGTTGTTAAAATTGTTAGTAAGTAATTAATAAAGTGACCTCATACCAACACATGCACTGAACTGAAAGTACTAGAAATGAAAGTCGAGACAAGAAAAAATAAACTAAGATGATTCTTCTCTGGCCTCGTTGTTTTTAAAGGAAACATTTTCTAAGAAACTTTGACATGCAGTAGGCAATAGAGAGTGTAATAAGAGATCACAAAATACTTAAAGAATACTCTGGGCTCCATGCCAAATATGATGGTAATCTAGACAGTTGTGCACATGCCCACATGTGATTTAAAATACAAGAGACTGATCTAGATTAACGGACTAACAGATTGAGCTGTTCAGCACCACACACTATGCTTAACAATAAGGTAGTGTTACTGTAAAATGACTTTCATTTCAGCAGACACAATAAAACAGCATACAGAGGAAATACATTTCTCAGCCAGGGCTCATCTCTGAGAACAATAGGTAAGGCAAAACTAGGATTGTACGCCCCAGGCTAGAAAATCTACATTTGTTTTTCTATTTTATAAAAGTGAGTCAGATGTAAGTCTGAATCTTCTTCATTTATAGATTTGAAATTTCCACATGCAGAAAAGAGAGAGATCTTGATCTCTTATTTGTTTGAACAACTTTGCCTCTTAGAAATGAGATTTATACACGACTAATCTCCAACATTATGCTGTATGTCACGCAGAAGGGAGTGTTTTCTTTAAACATCAGGAGATGTTCATTAAAATGTGGTTTTTGTTAGTGGCAAACACTGATAGCATTAGTGACTCTTGTTGATGTTCAAACTAACTAGAATAATGTTACTCTGCCCTAAGTTACGTCCTGTTGGAGCAATAATTGCTCCTGAAGCACGAACCATTTCAAAGGCATCAATTTGCTCTCAACTCAAAGTGAAAAAGGATTGATAAACACTGTTGACCATGTTGGAGCCAGGTAAGCATTTGCACTGATATACTTGGTTCCTAAAACAGAAAAGACTGTGCTACAAACTGCTGGAAATGTTGTAAGCAGTTTATCAAATTAGAAAAACAAACCAAAAAACCCACCACCCAATGATTTAGAGGGACGTATTTCTTTCAGATCTTTGGTCAGGAAACTTATCATGTAAATCAGTAGTAAAGTGTCCCTAACAGCAGGCTCAGAGTGGCACTTTGGCAAATGTCCGATTGTTTTGGGCCAGCCTGAACAGTTGGCTGAAAGGCCAGAAGAAATGGGACAAAAAGTGTTAACAAGTGGCTGTGGCTCACTGAGTCCTACAGGTTTGGGGCAGGAAGTGCTGTCATCACCTGTCCCCATCCCTTTGAGTGGAAACGGAACCCTAACCCTAATGTTAGGGGTCAGCAGGAAATAATCAATCAAGGCAGAGAGTAGTAAGAAAATAGCCTACAAATGGATACAACCTTCAAAAAGAGGAAAAAATCTTTTAGTACTGCAAAACCTTCTAAGTTAACAAATGTATTCAAGCCTATCTCCAAAGTTAGCTGGTGGAGCAGGTTTGAGTACACCCAGAGGTGTGTTGTCAGGAGTGTTAGTCCCTGGTGGGGACTTCTCAGGGCAGAATAAGAGCAATTCAAGACCTTGATGAAGCAACACCAAAGTCAGCTGAGCGGAGCCTGATGATGCCATCCCAACAGGGGGGGGGGGACACACACACACACCTGTGGGGAGGAAATTCAAGGTTGGGTCAGCAGTGTGACCTTGGCTACAGCCCAGGGCAAGGCCTCAACATGCCTACTCATAGCAGCACAAGCGGGCTCTTGGGCTCTGACTGTGGGCCGTGCAGTCAGAGCCCAGTCAGAACCAAATGGCAGTGCCGAGATTCCAGCCTTCCTGGAGGTTCTGGGTGGCGTCACCTGCAGACTCCATTTCAATGCCTGTGTGGTCATTGATGCAGTGACCTGGAGGGGAGAAGGGGTCCTGGGTTTCTCTCCTGAATCTGTTGCCCCCGCAACTTGACCTTGGATAAGCGGAAGAAAACAGACGGATGGATGGATGAAGTGTATTCAGCTACAGGCTTCAGTGCAGGGCTGCAGATGGGACTGTGTGTGTGTAGCTGCCCTGTTACTGTCCATGCCTTTCAAAGATGATCCCCATGATACTGTGGTATGCCCACCAAGACATGCGCAGACACACACACGCACGATCATATACACACACACACACACGCACACGCACACGCACACGCACGCACGCACACGCACACCCACGCACGCACACACACACCCTCCTCTTTCTGTTGATGGGGAGAAGTGTGCAGTGTTAAACTCTTAACTTTTCATGATGCTCCCATCTGGGTACATTTAGTAAGGAGTGTAAAGCTCCATGCTTTATGTTTAAAAGTAAAGCGTGGAGCTTTACTGTTGAATGTACTTAAGCAGTCTGTTACACAAACACATTTGGCTTTAATCATTGCACTTGGTTTTTCACCTTAGCCATGCTTAAAACCTTCTTTACAATGTGTTTGAGTTTGCATCAGTCCACCTGTAGCCGCTGCATGGAAGTAAAACCACTGAAAACTAAAATTGTATTATAAGGAGAATGTAACAGCACTGGAGTAGTGAGGCGTCACAGTTGTTAAAATAATAAAGTTACTGCAGAAAAAATGTATATTAATGTAGGAGGTCATTTTGTATTGCAATGAATTGCAGTTTTTTTAGCTTGCCTTTATTTGTTCAGACTGTATTCATTTCTGTTTGAGGTTTTTATTTGAAAATTTAGGGCAAAATAGCTTTTAGAATCTGTAAGGTGAGGGACCTGTGCACAACTCCAAACCTTGTAGACTGAGCTTACTCCAGTGAGATGGAGGTATGTTCTATTCTTTCACTCAAACTGAATTAGATAAAATGTTATAATTGTCAGACCTATATTGAAATAGTTCATACTTCAATCTTATTCAGGTTTTATGCAATTGCACAGAGTGACATTTTTATGTTTAAACCATGAAATCAATAGGGAAAGAAGATACCAACATGAACCACTGAGCTCTTCAAATTATATTCAGCTGAATCCACCAGTAAAGCTACAAACAGCAATCCAGTCTCTGTGCAGATCGCAGTGTCCACCTCCAGTTCCATTAGTAGCAGACAACCTGCCAAAATATTTTCTTTACAAAATATGCAGTATATACAGTGGCACTTACAAGAAATGATGGAAAAACAGGAAAATCATAAATCTGAAAGAAAACAATAAAAGAAAACAACACCAACACACACACAAATTTCCGTGCAAAATATCTGCTGAATATCTGACCCAAAATCCAATGAACAGAATGGACAGTGTTAATAGAAAAGGTTTGCCATCAGAGGTCATGTGCAGGTTGGTTGTGTTAACCTGCATCTGAGGTTGTAGAAGCTGTTCATTATTGCTTTGCTCTCCACCTGGTATTAACGTGACCTGAGTGAATGGGGAAATCTAATCCACAGGCCTGGGACTGGACTCGTGTTGATTCTGCCCAAACTTTTGCAAACGACTGCATTTGAATATGCAATGCAGGAAATAACTGCCAGACTGTGATGACATGCAAGCTTAAGAACGCATGACAGTCAAAAGCATCAGTACTCCACATTGTACTTGGCAATGTTTGAATAGCTCCAAGTGTTCATATAACTTATAATATGCCATTTACTTGTATCTGCAAGCAGCCAAATATGTATGCTAGTAGAAGACTACATGTGCGAGTCATGTACTCCCAGACTTACCGCAGCTCTGGACATGCTGTCTCTGTCTGTCTTCTTTAGATTTTCCACTGAGCTTTTTCCTGTGAAAACTTTTCTGTACTGATTTGGATGCTGTGCCACTTCTGCTTGTAACTCATTTTGTTACGATGCATAACCGTGGTAACAGTAAAGTTGTTTGCACGTACGAGCAGCTAACTGAGCTTTCCAAAGCCCCAATAATGCCTGGAAAAAGAGCCCAAATCAAAGGTAAGTCGAAGAGGAGACGTCTAAGATACAGAGCAGGAACAAAATGTAGAAAAAGGTAAAAGAGGGTTAAACCATTTCTTGCCTTTGTCAAGTGTGACATCACTGGCAGGTAAAATGGACAAGCTTGGAGCCCTGATGAGGGCACTGAATGGAATATACTGAACCTGAACACCTCTTCATCTGAAATCTTTAACATGCTCTGTTTGGCTCAGATAAAAAAAAGAGTTTATTGGATCAACTTCCATAAAAAAAAAAAAAATTTCCACAAGAGCCAAAGGTCTCAACTCTTGAATTCAAGTGCTTGATTGCTGTTTCATTTTTCTTAGATTGGACATGCCATTGACAAGCCTCCCCGATGGTTCGACCACAGATTCAGTTGTTTTCTGGAAGCCTAAAAAGCAGCCAAACAGCAACAGTGCAGAAAAGCTTTTAGATCAGCCCAACTGCCAGCTATCATTGTAGCGTACCGTCGACCCCTCAACACCGCAAACAGCTATTAAGCAGAAAATGAAGGTGTCACCGCCTCCTGGCATCTTGGTACCATGCGAAAATAAAATGAACATTTACGCAGAAGAGTGCAAACATCACAAGAGCTTTTTTTGTTGTTGCGCCATATTGGGTTAAAAAAAAAAAAAAGATGTGCTTGTTAAGCTGCCACGGTTCCTTCTCAATAGTTCAGACAAAACGAAGCCGACTCAGCGCCACATCAGTGTGTGCTTACACACAGCAAGGTGTCGCTGGTTCTTACCCTTCCACACACACCCATTCTGCTGTTTCTTGGTCCACTGGCAGCTCAGAGGTGTATGAGCCACACCTCAGCCTCCCTCCCCACACTGCCTCTGTGCTTACCCACCAGCTGGGATGTGCCACACATCAGCCAGAAACAGGCCGTGTCAGAAGGCTTTCTGAGTCCAAGCTTTTCAGGATTTCAGTAAATACTGGCAAGAAATTCTTAATGTCAAAATAGAGCTTGGACCCTTAATGTCATAAATGTAATGTTAAATTGCATAAAGTTTTCTAAGGTTCCTGTACTCATGTTACTGCATGCATGAACTTATTCTTTCTCCACAGTCGCACATTTTTCCTCTTTCAACTAGGAACTGTACAGCTTTCCACTTGGCTGAAGTTTTATCAGAAAACAGCTCCAGGGGTCCGACTGATCCAGTCCCATGCAGATTACAGAAGCATTAACAATCAACATTGACACAGAGTGCATGTTAATACCAGGTTTGGGCTTTCTCTGACTGTGGTGAATTTATCTTGTGTTTAAATCACATGCAAACTCCTGACTACAGCTGCTTCATGCAGTGCTCACTTTGACCCTAAAACTCTCATCAGGCCGGTTGAACCTGCTGGTTCAAATGCTGCAGTGACCTGAACATGATCTGCATGAGTTCATGTGTTATTTGGTAAACAGCCTTGTATTATGTAGTCCAAACTCTGGATGCACACAAGGCGGATCAAATAAATAAGATAAAACATAAGCTTACAGATTTTCAGCCTAATTATTGATTAGGAGATTCCAGCTACAATCTGGGTGTCAAAACTCAGGGTGGGCTAGGGGGCTGGCTTGAATGTATAAGGTGATTTGTTCAAAAATGACAAAGAGCAAGAAAAGCCACTAAAGGAGTTCAACAAAACATGACTTTTTTACGAACATCAGCCTTTCAAGGTGTCATCATCCATAGATCTATTCTTCAATTCATGCGTGACCTCAGCATGGATCTGCTTTTTCACATCCTTACGTAATGACTGAAGTATTGGGGCAGTGAGCTCATTAGGTGTCTGTCAACCATCGCTGGCTTCATTTCCCGATGGCTGACAAACAAACCAGATTAACCAACTGACACTGGTTGGTCGTGTTTCCAGTGAACTCTGGGTTATGGTATTTTATTAACTGGCAATCTGGAAACTTTATCGAATGTATTATCACATCAGATAGTGTCACAGGTACTCAGCTGAGGATATATCTCAACTATTTAAGCAGGTGTTCAAATTTCCTGAAGATACACGTAGGATGAGTCTTTGGTTTTATTGGGAGGTTGTTGTAATATGTAACCACAGGTTGTAGTATCAGCGCCAAAATAACCAATTAGTGTTAAAAAAAACCATCAAAGCAAAAGGTACAAGTGAAACTGTTAAGGGCAGTTTCATTACCATTTGTATCTGATGACAGAACATGCCACATCTCCTGAATTCAGCATTATGCAGGAAGAGTGGTATTGAATAAATGGGAAGGTGCAGCATGGTGCTGCTTTCTTTTGAAGGGAATAGACCATTTGCATTTCTCAAAGAATGCAAAGTTAAACTGATGGAGTTGGGACTGGACCCAGAGCACATTGCTCCCGTTACATGGAAGTCCATTTGAATACCAGATACAACCAAACAGTAGAATCACCACTGTTGGAGGATGTTCATTCAGCTGATTCATTTTGTGAAAAAAAAAAGGAATAAAATGAAGAAATGACACAAAACGATTTCATTCGACTGCTCAACATGCTGCGGAAATGAAATCAAATTGCTTTGATTTCTGTGTGAAGTGAAAAGGGAACTACTGACAGAGCTTAATGAGCTGAGAGACGGGTAACATGGCCACTGCAACAACACAGCTGTCAGGGGAAAGGGTTCCTAAAGATGATTGGAAAAGTGTGCACGCAGGTGTGCACGCAGGTGCAGTGATGCTGTGGTCATTTTCCAGCATGATAATACTTCTGGCCACAGAGCGAAAAGTGTTCAAACCTTTCAGCTCAATGACCAGGCAAGCAAACAGCACTAACTGTATTATTGCCAATAATTACAAAAATATCCTTTAAAATGTTGTGTATTGTACAAAGGCACATTGTTCATTTGTTAAATAAAATAGTTTTGCGTCATCCTCCAACAGTGATTCCACAATCATTTTTTAGACTGCGGTGAAATGAATTGTTTGGTTCCATTTAAGTCATAAAACTGCTTTTCACACGAGGAGTTGAATTCTGGATTTAAATTTCCCTTTAACATGTCAAACGCCTTCATTTCAGGTGCTGCCATCCTATGCTTTACACAAACAAAGGTGAGCGGCACCCTCAAATATAAAACTCAAAGTCTCAAGTTCGCAGAACGATAAGAATTCTTATTACAGAGCTTCTTCGTGTACCGTCCACGCAGTTTTGGTTCATGATCCGATCTTTTGAGCGTGTGTAAATGTAATGTTGCCATTCTTTATGAGGGACTACATTGGAGGCACTGACTAACTGATACATGATTAGAGAAATATAAGCCAAAAAGTTATCACTGGGCAGTCAAAGCTTGATCAAATCTCCACCATGTCCATCTGACATGGTTAGAAACAGACTTCATTCGGATTATTATTTTTCAGGATGAAATTCAAGAAAACGAGCTGTGGAAGCATCAGGAGTGTTTGTGGAAGGCTCATCCCATTGGGTTCTGGCTTTGACCTTTGACCTTATTGTCCCAATACTTCAGCCTTTCATTTCATGTACAGTTCCAGTCACAATCATTGCACTCTCACAAATGTACAAAACAGAATTAGTCTTATCATAACCACTAACAAACATGTTACTGTACAGTTCTGGAGAGACTCCTGGAAATTGTTTAGCGTGTTCGAGTCCTTTACAACAAGTATTCAGGCAGGTGTGATTATAAAGAGAAGGGGGGACTTCCCGTGTCTGTGTGTGTTTCCTGGGAGTCACCTCCCTGTTGTAATGCTGCGCCTTCATGTGAATAATAAGTGTGCAGGTGAGCCGTCTACCAGCTGTCCCTTTTGTATGCTTGAGAGAATTTCATGTCCGCTTCCTCTGGACATGACTGCCATGGTGTGTAATGTAGCCAATTTACATCTGTCAAAATATCCTCCAAAAGTGTTTTGGCAGTTGGATGTGTGCATGTGACTGCATGCATGTTTCATTCATAATATCTTGCTGTACGCACACACCCCGTCCGTCCATGTGTGTGTTTAGGAGGACATGCCATTGACCAGGCTCCTCAGCTGTTTGACAACAGTCTCTATCAGTTTCTGTTTGTCTCTGTCGTTCTTCCTGAACTGAGAGAAGATGTTGTTCTTCTTGCTGGTGTCTTTCATCCTGGACACACAAAGACAGAGACAGAGAATCAGTCAGAGTGCTCCCTCCATCTGGGCAGCGATTAGTGTGGGTGAACATTCAATCTTATATATATGGGTGGATAATGATTACAATGCCAACGGAATTGTACTCTGAAGTTGCTATGGACTTTGACTGGCTCAGCTCTGTGGTAACACCTTCCTTTAGACTTTTTTCTCCAAAACACACCAATGGTCAGATAACCAATATATTTATGAGACAACAACAGCAAGCAGAGCACACTGACTGCATAATGGCAAGTTAAAGCAACACAGACAGTCTGAACAGTGTTTGTGCTAAGCTAACAGTGAGACAGATTCTGTCTAACACAGATGTGGAACATGTGTACAGTAGGATTCTGTGTGGAGAAAATCTGTGAGAATGCTGCACCTACCCCCTGTAGACTCTAAGCAACAGCAGTTAGCAGCAGCAGAAAAACAGCAAAGAAGAAAGACTTTAGAGAAACAGGTAAGAAACATGGAACCGGGTCACAGGCAAGCCAAGAAACGAACAAACCACATTGATGCTAAAATATTGCAGTTAGTGTCTTTCATGCACAACTTTGATCATTTCATCAAGACAGTCTGTCATACCTAGAAAACAATTTGAAAGCTTAATGACTCAGACTTATCCTACAGAACTGATGTGAAATGTCACCAAATAAATGTAAACCAATTAAAATGCTGAAACTCATGGAAACTTACAGCATCAGAAGCTGAGTATCCACTGTGCTACTTGCATGTAAATAATATGAAAACGACTGAATAATGACTGAAAACGGCAATAATTGAAAATGATTCCACGAACGCACAAAAAAGGTTTCCATGGTTACTTGAGCCGAGCGTGTCAAAGAGCGCTTTGCTGAACCTCTGGGATGTGACCACATCTGGATTTCCACACCACGGAGCTTTCTGCTGCTGCAGTGCAGCTACTGTCACTTTGATGCCTCTGACACTTAAATAATTACTCGCAGTTTTGTGTAATCCATGGTAAATATAATAAAAAAACGCCCCCGCAGGAAATATCATATAATTACATTTTGCCACCACCTCTGCCATCCAGGGCTCACCCTATTCACACAAAAATGTTCTTTATATGAAAATACACTGTCCCAGTTCCTTGGAAATTCTTAAAAGTAAAGAATACTGAGACTACACTGGAAACATTTGGCACGTCCCCTTTTTTTAAATTTTTTTTGAAAAAGTCTGACATTTTGAATTTGTGTTTGGCTGTCTTGACCTCAATCTCCGTTTCAACCTGTAACCAAGACCAGTTCCACTTCGTTTTACAACCCTCATCCACTTTCTTAACTGTTGGTGCCTCACTCTCAACAAATTCTCTCATTCTGCAAATGAAAAGGTGCATATATTAGCCACAGTGGTACCCTAGACCTGACAGTATCATAACATAACAGAGTGCAAAATAGTTCACTTCACTCTGCTACTGTAGACAACAAAGTATATGCTATATTCTACATGAATTTTTATGAATTTTTATGTTGTAGAGTTGTGAATTTATTTTAATAATGGAGAAATTGAGCAGCCTTGGTTTGTTGTCTACAGTAGTAGATCAACCCTCATCTTACTTTGAAGCTCCCAGCTCCCAGAAGTGACGTCGACGCAGCTTTAGCAGCAGAGAAGCTATCAGGCTTGTGTTGATAATAATAAACTCCTGGACTATGTACAAACTTCCAAATGCATCGTTTTGTGAGTACAGACCATATTTGTACTACTGTAGAAGTTTGGTGTCATGGTATTTG
Source organism: Odontesthes bonariensis (assembly GCF_027942865.1). NCBI lineage: Eukaryota > Metazoa > Chordata > Actinopteri > Atheriniformes > Atherinopsidae > Odontesthes > Odontesthes bonariensis. The sequence goes on along the minus strand of NC_134528.1, from coordinate 30,884,565 downwards.
ATTTTAGTGTGGTAATTTTGGAGATACTGCCAGGGTCTGTTAGCGCTTGTCCGTTAGAGCTATTAAGGATAACTCAGTAACTCAGCTGATGTTCAGCCAAGATCGGAAAAACTTCGGGTGGGCTACTTGGCTGGATGTCACGGTTCAAATGACCCTAGGGTGAATCTACTCCGAACCATCACTTTAACCTTACCTTTCTTGCAAAAAAGACCAGGCGCGACACAAAATTGCTGGATCCCAGACGGATGGATGTAAATCCTTGCAGTGATTGCAGTGAAGTGCAGCCCCATAGCAGTCAGATAATGGTGCGCAGCCAATGGGATTTTTACGTGCGCAGCTTTTTGATTTAGTGTTGTCTTACACTTCCTATGTTTCATGAACTGTAACGGTATGCTATGTGTTTATTTAGTCATTTTAATACAGAATTAACTTTGATAATATATAAAAGGTTATATAATCTTTATAATCAGACATTTCAACCCCCCCCTAAAAAAACCTCAGCGGATCTGCACGATTCACACACGTCCCCCAGACAGCCGTGAAAAAGGCGGCATCCGCCAAAAGGCGGCATCCGCCAAAAGGCGCGCTGTTTGCATCCCTGTTACTGTAGGTGTATGTTCTGGTTAATACGCTGAGACCATACACAAAGGCTTTGAATATGTTATGTTTTCAGAAAGTTTGTGTGTTTCATAGCAGCCCATAGACTCTTCAACTGTTCAACTCAAGTACAGATGGGAAATCTGCCCGCAGTGTGCATGCATCTGAGGCACTTACTTCTCCAGTAGAGCCAGGGCAGTGGCTGGGTTCACTCTCAGGTACTTAGAGTTTGGCTGGCCATAGTCTGCCAGGTAAGTCGACCAGTCCCACACCATGAAAAGGTCCAGGAGCTACAAAACACAAAGAAGTTTACAGATTCAGCCAGAAAACAGTCAAAATGGAGGTGGGGGAGCGTTTCAACTGCGTCCCAGCCACAGAACAGGAATACATTTTGAAAACAACGTAGACATACGTTACTTTCTCATACAATCCCATTTTAACTAAGGAGAAACCCCAAGGACTGAAAAATGAACTCAACAAGAAGCACCAAGACAGCAGAGATTCTAATGGCTACTCGGGCCTGGAGAGCTCCGTGTAAAACCCTAAACTCTGCCGCGGGGAAAAGATGCCACTTTCTTGTTTGGAGTAGATTTGGGCTTCATACATCTGCAACGTCATGGCATTCTCAGTGAAGTCTATCTCATGCATGCTCCAAAGAAGGAAAGGAAAAAAGTGATGACGTGACAAACCCAATCCTTTCAAAGGGGAGTCCACAAATCAAGGGCTGATGTGGATGTTTCAACCTTTTATAGACAGCCGATGAACACAACTCACATCTTCAGCCTGTTTTATGTAGCACCTTTTCTATTATGGTTGTGTTGCATCAACTTGAAAAGTAAGTTTGAGCCAACAAGGTAGCCATAGAAGGAAATGAATGTCTGCATTAAGGACGGAGCATGCACGGTGGGACAAGCTATATCAGATTACAGGTGATTCAGACTGATGGGGACTGACCGGCTAAGTGGGACATGAACCACATTACAAACATCTCCTTTTCAGAAAACTTCTGGCTCTACTGAAGCAGCTTCTTGTATCATGATGCTGACTCACTGTGAACTGGGATAGATCACCAAAGGAACCTGTTCTGTAGGGCTAAATCCCGAAGATCCCGAAGGACCAGCTTTAAATCTGCCAGTAGTGATAACACTACCCACTTAGACCAATGGGAAAGCAGAGTAGCCCTTCCCATAAAGTGTAGAGATTGATACCAACCATTTTCACAAAGAGATAACACTGCAAACGGGACTTCCTCATTAGAAGCCAGAATGGCTCGCCTTTGCTCAGTTGCACAAACTAATCAGAGCGGAGTAGGTCCATACTATTGGGAGTATTCAGGTAGCAAGCCAGCATTACGGTATTATAAAGTGTTACATCCGTGTCCGTCGCAGTCTGTTCCAACCTGCCCACGCTCAATGCCATCTCCGCTCTATGATCACCTTCACCGGCTCAGAGGCAGAACAACTTCAATTTTCTATTCTCCGCACAAATCAAGAGGGGCAGAAATGTGAAACAAAGGCATATCTGTTGCTCCCTGAACGGGCTGTTTACTGACCTGTTGAATAACTCGCTGCTCCCGTCTGTCCATGCATCAGCCTGCTGCAAATGTTTCTATTCTTTTCATTCTAAAATATTCTATTCATGATTCTGATAATGTTGGAAGTCTATTTCAGTTCCATCTCTCACACACAATCCACATCTGTTTCTGTACATAAAAAAGCTGAGGTACAAGCCATCCTGTAAAACTAGGAAAGCATAAGATAAATGAATGAAGTTAAATGCACTTTGTGATACAAATCAAGGACAGAAGCCAGATCAGATAACATGAGAACGGTAAACTCTTGTGTCTCCTGGCTCACTGTGTTACTCAGAGGTGCAGAAGAATGATATCTATGGAGAGGGGCAGGGAGGGCTTCTTCTGCTCCACGATGAGTGTGAAGTATCAACAGAACATTTAAAACCAACTCCCCGATGACCTCGAGTTAACCTGATGGAGAAGACCCCCAATCCCACCAACATAAATAGTGTATGCTAATGTCACAGGGTGAAACAGCTGGGTGTTTGGGTCATGTTGAAAGAGCAGGGACAGGGCAGCTAAATGATAATAGCATTATTCAGCTAACTGACTCCAACAGAGAAAGGCTCAGCAACAACACCATTATTCTCACCTGGAGCTGAGTCATGAGCCAGAGGCTGACGCATCTCACTGAGCCTTTCAAAACAGCTCAAGGGATTAAAGACCTTCTCAATAAAGCCTTCAGGGAAAACTCGAGTTTAGAATGATATTAGTCAGACCACAGGATCTATCAATTATGATAACACAGCTGTATGTCCTGTCCATTGAGAACGCAGAAAACACATTCAGTAGTCAACCACATTTTAAAGCAATGCCAGTAAGGATATATGATGGGAAAAACAAACAGATCTTCTGCACAATAGTAGAAATATGTGTGCAGGGGATCAGACTCGAGAGGCTTTAGCCATTAGTTGATTTAAAAAGCTAAAACTAGAAAACAAGATGTGTGTCATTTCTATAAAGGGTCATCATCCCTCCGACATTAATAAGTGGGCAGTTGTGAAATTTCTTGCTTTCACCTTAACAATGAGACTCTTCTCTCTCTTTATGTATTGACCTAACAAGGGGCTTGTGAGAAAGACAACATAGGTCCCACAGCACATTCAGCACATTTCCAACGACAGTTTACGCTGCCTGATATCACTGTACCACCCGCCTCACCCTTCCCTTCCAAACAAGACAAAAAGTGCAGATGATCGAGCTAGCAGGATGAATCAGGTTAACAGCGACTGAATGTTTCCACACTGAGCAGGAGTGGAACATAAAACCCACTGCAAATACCAACAAAGGCTACACAGTGGTAGCACCGTCACCTCACAGCAGACGGTTCCAGGTTTGAATCCCAGCTGGTTCTTTCTGTGTGGAGATTGCGGCTGCGTCCATGAGGCGGCTGCGTCCATGAAGCGGCTGTGTCCATGAGGCGGCTGCGTCCATGAAGCGGCTGTGTCCATGGGGCGGCTGCGTCCATGAGGCGGCTGCGTCCATGAAGCGGCTGCGTCCATGAGGCGGATGCGTCCATGACGTGGCTGCGTCCATGAGGCGGCTGCGTCCATGAGGCGGCTGCGTCCATGAGGCGGCTGCGTCCATGCGGCGGATGCGTCCATGAGGCGGCTGCGTCCATGAGGCGGCTGCGTCCATACGGCGGCTGCGTCCATGAGGCGGCTGCGTCCATGCGGCGGATGCGTCCATGCGGCGGCTGCGTCCATGCGGCGGATGCGTCCATGCGGCGGATGCGTCCATGCGGCGGATGCGTCCATGCGGCGGATGTGTCCATGCGGCGGATGCGTCCATAACGTGGCTGCGTCCATGAGGCGGCTGCGTCCATGCGGCGGCTGCGTCCATGAGGCGGCTCCGTCCATGAGGCGGCTGCGTCCATGAGGCGGCTGTGTCCATGCGGCGGCTGCGTCCATGAGGCGGCTGCGTCCATGCGGCGGATGCGTCCATGCGGCGGCTGCGTCCATGAGGCGGCTGCGTCCATGAGGCGGCTGCGTCCATGAGGCGGCTGCGTCCATGAGGCGGCTGCGTCCATGCATACTGCTGCAGGACTTCCAGCTTTAACGAGGACTCCACTGTTTTCAAGGCGGCAGTGACTGACAGGTGATGCCATGTGGCAAATGCCAGGTCGGGTCAAACCATCCTGGGTTTTTTGGGCAATGAAATTGAACAGTTTACACCTTTACACACTAAATGTTTTTAAAACTAGCTTTAAAGGATTCTTTTATGAATGCTATATCTTAAATGTATTTGAAAAAGAAATCTCACATACCCCGAGGGACACTGTGTGCACACAAGCAAAGTCACCCAAATAAATCACAAACCTTCAGTTCACCTGGCCCTTATTCTGAGTTTCTGTCTGAATTCTCAGAGTTTTTATCCCAGTTAGTGCTGAGTACAGATAAAGTCATTGTAGTGGGTGACTTTAATATTCATGTACATGTTGAAAATGAAAGCCTGAATATGAACTTTAATTCTATATTAGACTCTATTGGATTTTCTCAGAGTGTTCACGGACCGACTCACTGCCTTAATCACACCCTTGATCTTGTGCTGACTTATGGCATTGAGAGTGAACAGTTAACAGTGTTCCCTCATAACTCTGTCTTATCTGACCATTTTCTGATAACCTTTGAGTTTACATTACTTGAGTATACAGTTTCTGAGAAGAAATTTACGTACAGAAGGTGTCTATCAGAGGATGCTGTAACCAGATTTAAAGAATTAATTCCATCATCCTTTTCTTCACTGCCATGTGCAGATATGACAGAGGACGACTACCTAAACTTTACTCCAGCAGCACTTGACTCTCTTGTTGACAGCACTATAGTTTCAATGCGTACAGCACTGGACAATGTTGCCCCTCTGAAAAGGAAGGTAATCAGTCAGAAGAGGTTAACTCCTTGGTATAATTCACAGCTGCGTGCTTTAAAGCAGACTGCAAGAAAGCTGGAGAGACAGTGGCGTTCCTCTAATTTAGAAGAGTCTCAGTTAGTCTGGAAAGATAGTTTAACAATGTATAAGAAAGCCCTTCGTAAAGCTAGAACTGCTTATTATTCATCATTGATAGAAGAGAATAAGAACAATCCCAGGTTTCTCTTCAGCACTGTAGCCAGTCTGACTAAGAGTCCGAGCTCTGCTGAGCCAGTTATTCCTTTAACTCTCAGCAGTGATGATTTCATGAGCTTCTTTATTAATAAAATTGTTTCTATCAGAGAGAAGATTGATGGAGTCCTTCCCACTATTATCAGTGATGTATCATCAAGTACAGCAGCTTTAGAAGTATCTTTAGAACCTGATTTATATTTAGACGGCTTCTGCCCAGTTGATCTCTCTGAACTAACAACAGCAATAGTCTCTTCTAAACCATCAACTTGTGTTTTAGACCCAATCCCAACCAGACTGTTCAAGGAGGTTTTCCCATTAATTGACACTTCCATATTGGATTTGATCAATCTGTCTTTGTTGACAGGATATGTACCTCAGACTTTTAAGGTTGCTGTAATTAAACCTTTACTTAAAAAACCTACTCTTGATTCAGAAGTGTTGGCTCATTATAGACCTATATCCAATCTCCCTTTTATGTCTAAAGTTCTTGAAAAAATAGTTGCAGCTCAGCTTTGTGATCACTTACACAGAAATAATCTGTTTGAAGAGTTTCAGTCAGGATTCAGAGTGCATCATAGCACAGAAACTGCACTGCTGAAAGTTACCAATGATCTCCTCTTAGCCTCTGATAGCGGACTTGTGTCTGTGCTTGTCCTGTTGGATCTCAGTGCTGCATTTGATACGGTCGCTCACAGTATCTTATTACACAGACTTGAACATGTTATTGGGATTAAAGGAACTGCATTAGGCTGGTTTAAGTCATATTTATCTGATAGATTTCAGTTTGTTCTTGTAAATGAAGAATCTTCCTCACACACCAGACTAAGTCATGGAGTTCCCCAGGGTTCTGTGCTTGGACCGATTCTTTTCACTTTATACATGCTTCCATTAGGTAACATTATTAGACAGCATGGTATAAATTTCCATTGCTATGCTGATGATACTCAGCTGTACTTATCTATAAAACCAGATGAACCCAATAGGTTGGTCAGACTACAAGCATGTCTTAAAGACATAAAGACCTGGATGACTCAGAACTGTCTGCTTCTAAATTCAGACAAAACTGAAGTCGTTATCTTTGGACCTGAGCGCTCTAGGGAGAAATTGTCTAGCTATATAGTTACTCTAGATGGTATTTCCTTGGCTTCTAGTTCTACAGTGAGGAACCTTGGAGTTATTTTTGACCAGAACTTATCATTTGACTCGCATATAAAACAGGTTTCTAGGACTGCCTTCTTTCATCTTCGTAATATTGTTAAAATCAGGAACATCTTGTCTCAGAGTGATGCAGAAAAACTAATCCATGCATTTGTTACTTCAAGATTGGACTACTGTAATTCTTTATTATTGGGCTGTCCCACATATTCTCTGAAAAGCCTTCAGTTGATCCAAAATGCTGCAGCCAGAGTTCTGATGAGAACTAACAGCAGAGATCATATTTCTCCAGTTTTAGCTTCTCTTCATTGGCTCCCTGTTAAATTCAGAATAGAATTTAAGATTCTTCTCCTTACATATAAAGCTCTTAATGACCGAGCTCCATCATATCTTAAAGATCTCATTGTAAGATATTTTCCTAACAGAGCACTTCGTTCCCAAACTGCAGGTTTACTTGAGGTTCCCAGAGTTTCTAAAAGTAGAATGGGAGGCAGAGCCTTCAGTTATCAGGCCCCTCTATTGTGGAATAAGCTGCCAGTAAATGTCCGGGAAGCAGACACCCTTTCCACTTTTAAGACCAGGCTTAAAACTTTCCTTTTTTATAAAGCTTATAGTTAGGTCTGTTGAATCTGATAGTGTGTCTGCTAGTGTGTCTTGTCCTGCCTCCACCTCTGGCACCTTCTATACTTTCATTACCCCCTACCCGAACCAGGGTTTGAATCCCATTCCCGCTTAACTTACCTCTTTCATTTCTCCCCCTACCCGAACCAGGGTTTGCGTCCCCACCCCGCTGTGACTGGTGTGCAGTTGGTGAGAGGCTGAGGTAGCTTGTGGCTGTAAAAAGATGGTTGTTGTGGTGTGAGGAGCAGATCTATATAGGGAGTATAGGGAATTACTCACTGAGTCTGGTCCTTTATTTTATTATTTATTTTTTCGTTAGCACAAGTTTCTTGTGTTTACCTTGAATAGGGATGGCTCAGGTAATCCTGAAACATCCCATAGTTAAGCTGCTATAGGCCTAGACTGCTGGGGGGCCTCATCTGTCACACCTTTCCTCACTTTACTCTCTTTATGTATATGTGATATTATTGTGGTCATTAACTCGTGTTTCCCTGTTCCAACAGATATCCTTTGAATGGTGTTACAGTGCCGCCCCCCCCCCCCTTCTCAAACCCCAGCTGGTGGAGGCGGATGGCCACCCTTCCTGAGTCTGGTTCTGCCAGAGGTTTCTTCCTGTTCAAAGGGAGTCGTTTCTCTCCACAGTCGCCTCAGGCACGCTCAGGCCGGGAGATTGGACCGAAAAACAAAAAGTTTTCAGTGCAATCTGTTGGTTTTCTTAGCTAGGAAATTGTTTTTGAATTGGCTCTATATGAACGAATTGGATTATTTTATGAATTATGATTATTATTAATTAATTGAATTCCAATTGGCTTGAATTGGACTTACTATCTAAGTGCCTTGAGATGACATTTGTTGTATTTGGCGCTATATAAATAAAAATGAATTGAATTGAATTGAATTCAAAAGATTGGGTAAAAGAGCAATATGAGTTCACAGAGCTTGTTTAAACCTATTACCAAGTTTTTGGACTCAATATAGATTTTCACTTTTGGCTTTGGCTTAGTTTGCTTAGGAGGTTCAGGCTGCGACCCTAGTGCAACAACCAGTGCGTGTTTTCTCTACGTCTGCTTATGAAACCACATTTCCATAGATCACACAATATGTACCGAAGAACATCTCCCTTTTCATAAAATGTTTTATGTAATTAACACGAGAACCAGATTGCTGGGGGCACTACAGAAGCATAAAAGCATGCCTTCATATGCCAAATCCAAACTCTCCATTTTCAATCAAGACTTAAAACCAACAAATTAAATACACAGTCAAATATAGTCACAATTTGATGGAACTCGTGGTTGTTTTTTGTGCTTCTACTCAGAGGTTCTGTGCTTCTCTAACCATAGAAAAATGTTCTTTTGACACTCTTTCAGTGCAGTGCTGTGACCTGGACGTATGCAGAGGCAAGCCTCCACCTCAGGCTCAGATTAACAGGTCAGTGCAGACACATACCACTGGTGGGAACAGCTTAAAGGCAGATGATTCAAATTCAGCTTTGGTATCTTTAAATAAGTGCAGATATTTGGGACTTTCAGACAACTGAAAACATCATCTGCCCATCTATGATTTCGGACAAATGACACCTTAATATACACCTTAGAATATTTTATGAGACTCATAGTAACAAAGCTGACAATATCTTATCAAGTCTGTTTCTCCTCTTCTCTGCACACATACAACGAAAAAGACGAGACTGCAAATAACAATTGTTATGCCAACAAATTTTCACTGTTAACAAAACCCACAGATCTGTAACTGACCAGGAAGAAGGGTTTGCAGGACCAAATAATATGCTTACAAGATAGGCCACCAATGCAAGAAAACAAATATCTATTAGTTTTTTGATTTATTTATTTTTCTTATCTGATTTATGGGGTGACCGGGTCTGGGTCTTGCTGTCCTCTGGCCTGCTTGTGCTGTTCCTGATGGGGGGGGCACTGGGGCATGCGCTGGCCCACTGCGCTTGGCTGTTTGGGGCGTCTGGCCCTCTCGGGTATTGGGCGGGGCTGGTAGGCTGCCACCTCTGGTCACCGGGGGGCCTCTGCCCTATGCTTGTGGCGGCTCTGTCCGGGGGCTTCCTCTGCTGTCTTCTGGGTGGATGCGTGGTTGTCCCTGAGGTGGGCTTCCCGGGTTCTGTGCTCTTTGGGGGCTGCTGGTGGCCTGGGTCTGTGGGCCGTCTTGGCCTGCTCCTGATTCTTGGGGGGGTATTGTGGCCCTATACACTTATACACTCATAATTAATCATGTGGGACCATCTATGTGTATTGCATGTTCATGCACACTCACACACACATTCATTAGCCCAGTAGCATGCTCGCTAAGCAGTTGTTGTGTTGTCCTGTGGTTTAAGGTCATCTGTATCCACAGTTGTGTTATATGAGATTGCTGCTGCTTGTGCTTGTTTGTTTGTTTGTGTGTGTGTGTGTTTGTTTGTTCCAGGTGCTCCTGGTGGCTCTAAGGCTGGATTCCCCACAGAGGCCGTGGATTGTCTTCAGTTTGGTTTTTACAGGTGTAGCAGCTGGTTGTCTGATTTTTCATTGTTTTCTGTGATTGTCTCTTCCTTTCTCTCTTCCTTTCCTTTTTCTTTGCTCTCCCTCTCTCTCTGTCTCCCGGTCCGGTACTATCACATGTTAAGTATTGTTAAGTTGAAAATAAATAAATAAATAAATAAATAAATAAATAAATAAGCAGTTGATGGGCATCAAGGGGAGCTTTACATTCATAAAGCTTCCCTTGGCATAGCAAATGTGTTTGGCATAAACGGTATTCAGATTACAATTCTGCTGCCATAATGCTGGACAGGACAAGTGGTTAAAAAAAAAATAAATAAATAAATATCTGCAATATTCATTTCACCCTTTTTGTGCAAGTTATTCTGTTCCCTTGTAATATACCAGGGAGATGTGTGTGTGTGCTGATTAAGTTAGCACTGCACAGAGATGGGGAGTATCATTTGCTATTCTCTATGTGCAGATGGAGACACCGTCATTCTCAAATACACTTTCTGCATCAGGGCTTTCCACCATCGAGACGCCACTGTTTCTGTGAACGTGTCGCCAGTGAAAATGTCACACTAAGAATGTGTGAACAGCAAATGTGGAGAAAGTCCAGACTTGCCAGTGTTCATGAATGCAAATGGCTGATGTGTATTTACACTGCTGGTAAAATTAGCAGCAACATAGACCTCAACAGATTTCACTTTATAAAAACACAAAACAAAAATCACACACATGAGCTTTAACTCATTCAAGCTTTCTGGCTGCTGTGCTAACCAGCATTATCATTCAAAAACAGCTTGAAAAAGGTCAACGATTTGATAAAGCAAAGTCAATGATTTACAATAAAAGTTGGTTAATATAAAAAGTTTTTTCTCCCAACGATCAATAAAGGACTTTTAGACGTGTGCTGGTGCCTCTGTGCTGCTGAGTGAGACGGTTTACCTGTCGTAAGTCAATGAAGGCCAGCTGAAGGGTGTCTCCTTGGAAGCCAGGGACTGGCTCTGAGCTGGCAAACACTGAGACGAAACAAAAACACAATTTATATTATTATTATAAAAATTATTATTGTAATTCCTTTTCTCTTCAAGTCCACATTGTGATTGACATTTTACAGAGATAAAACATGACATCAAGCTGCCAGTGACTGTGTTCAAAGACAAATCTTTGTTTTTCTATGGAAACAACATGTGCTCCTGCTCTGCTCGTCAGAGGAAGTCTGAAAAGTCTGCGCTCCACAGGAGATATTTTTCATGGAAAATGGGTGCCTATCCACATTTTCACATTTGTTATATCATAAATATGTTACAACTGTGATGAGGCATGAGGGGAGATGTTTTTAAAAGAAAGGAAATGAATAAAAAATGTTTATACTCACATTCACACTGAATGACGTCTAAGTTGAATTGCTGAATGGCACCCATGCTGATCTGTTTGAGTTCTGTGTCCAGCAGCATCTGCATAAGTGATGTGGAGAGATGCTTACAGGCTGACATACAAGCTGTCTGGGCCACCTTTCCCTGCACAGAGAGAGAAGGGGAGGAGGGAGGTTAACAGAGAAATCAAGTAAGGAGGGAGGGATGGAACAAGTAGAATGGGGACAAGATGAGGATGAGATGGAGATTGGGATCGGGAGAACAATAATTGAAGGAGTAAGACTGCACAGAAAGAAGTGTAGTATGGGAGGACATAGATAAAGAAAAAATTGGTATGTGACAAGATATAATAAATAAATAAATAGAAAAAAGGAAGAATAACAAAAGATAATTCAATGTCAGCTTTTTCTCTCAGCTAACTTTCTGGGGAAGCAGCAGGTGGAAACATGTAGACAAAAATACAAGAAATAGAAGTCATAGCAATTAGCACCACCTAGTTTTTAGCCCAGGAGCCAGAAACCTGTGCTTTGGGGATTGTAGGCTTTCTCAACATACTGATTTTTGGTTTTCTTTAGTCTTTTACTGTTTTACTGTGTAGTGAAAGTATCCTACACATGTATGACACATGTAGCAACGGCTATCTGTAAAGTTATTCTTTTTTCTTTTCTCTCCATCTGTAGGTGTTTCACTCAGCGGGAAGGCTGGTAGTTGTAGACATTTCCAGTGTGTCACTATGGCAATCTAAAACACAATATTCATCATAATGGGAAAACCACAACAATATCGTTGATGAACTGAACACTAAATCTAGAGGAAGCATTATGGATTTTTCACAGCCACAGTAGTTGGGACTACCAATTTAATTTGTAATATATATACTGGACCTTTAAATATGAGAGTTTAGGTAGATTTTCTACCCTTTTAAAAGTATTTTAGTTCCATTATTTCAGTTAATTTTGTTATATTTTTTATTTATTTATCCGTTTCATCTCATTTATTTGATCCTATTTTAGTTTATTTCAATATATTTATTCATTTAATGTTAAATAACCTCATCTCTAGTTTTTTTTCTCACTTCTAGCGCTTCCTCAGGTCAGTTTTATCTTCAGTTCAGTTTTATATTGTGGGCTCAATGTGATGATCTCTGTGTGTGTGTGTGTGTGTGAGAGAGAGAGTGATACAAAGGGATTTCTGTAAAGCACTTTGAATTGCAAAAACTGTAGGAAAATTGCTATAAAAATAAAGTTAAACTGATTGATTAATAAACTGTCACAAATTAACACTGCAGGTGAAAGTCAAACACAGAAAGTTTTACTAAGTTTATACTGTAAAACTTAACAGGCCAATTCATCAAGCAGTTGGCCAAGCGGAGGAAATCCACTGAAGAACTTTGCTGTTTCTGGGGCTGAAATTGGAAGCAGCTGTGAAAGGGCAGCTGTATTTGTACACCTGCTCACCCCAGAGCTGAGAGAATTGGAAACAACAGATTTGAAGATGCTCAGCCAACTGCAGACAACATAGAAGTCGATGTTATACCTGACTGGCTCCAATGCTAACCCTTTCTGTGATCACTCGCCTTAATTGTCTGTACAAACAGTTACAAAACAAGGCTGTTGCCATAAAACTGTATTAATGTTAATGACATGAAAAACACAAAAAAATAAGTTCAGAGTGCAGAACTGAAAGTGAGGCACAAGATGTAAGATGTTCCACGGTTACACAGATTATTGGGTGTTGAGCTTGAACATATTCTTCAAAGGGACTAGATTACACTGAATCTGATATTACATTCTTGGCCTGATGCCATGCACACTCATTACATTCACCAAAAGAAAAAAATCTAAATCAAATCTAGCGAAAACAAGCATGCAACTTGGTAAATGTAGGCAAAAAACAGGGGGAAAAAAGGAAGTGGAGATTTATTTTCTCACGTGATGATGGTTGCTTTTATGCTGCCTCAAAGTGAAATTTCAAAGCAAATACAATGTTGCTGTAGTATCGCATCTTTGTGACGCTCTTCTAATTTGATTAGTCCATTTATAAATTATGCTCCCCAACATCTGAAACTAAGGGTCTGAACTTACTTCAAAGGACTCACTTCTGCACGTCTACATTTTATAGCTGCCAATTGGAAGCAGTATCAGATATATGTGGAAAAATCTGAGCTATGGGCTGCTCTTGGTTGTGTCAGTGCTGTTGTTGGTTTCTTTATCTCTGCTCTGCTGTGGAAAAGACAGAAGTCTATGAAGAAAAAGATCTGTATTGTGACAAAGTGAAACTATATGTTAAGATAATTAAGATTTAAGCCCTCTTTATTTTGAAACTGGTTGTTTATGGCCTCTCCTGACTTTCAGACAATCTTCAATCAACGCATAGCGTCATCGCTAAAGTTTATGTGCTATTAGGTGGCTTCGGGTTTTTCCCCATTTTTTTGTGCAAGTATAAATGGGCACCAAGGAAGATTGTAAAAATTAAGTGACATTGAGGAAGAAAATGGGTTTCTCTTTCAACAAAGAGATCTGAAAAAAGAACATGTTTCTGGACACCATTAGAAGAACTGCCGGTCAAAGGCCTGCCCCTTTCCGGCCTTAGCTGTCAGCTTTGGTGAATATCCCTTGATCCTCTCACAATTTATGACCCACATGATGAGAAGGTCTGTTGCCAGCAATGCAAACATTACCACTGTACATGAATGTCATCCCCAGGATAACAACATTTGCCAGCAGAAACACATTCTTAAAGAAGTGCAGCTTCTGCATTCAAACAAAAGCATGCGTTTCAGGTCCCCACTGCCTGTAGAATGTCAGCAAAATGTTAGAAAATCCAGGCAGAATACTCACCGACATTGATGCATGGTCATTGTTGTTACTCTGAGCAGAGAACCCCAAACCAACCAAAAATGGAAGAAAGGGAGGGAAGGGGGGAAAGGACAGGAAAAAAATGTGGCAACAATAAATGGACAGGAGGAATTAAATTCAACTGGAGAATATCTTGGATGCTTGACAAGTCAAATTAATCAAGGAATAACACAAATCAGCTATAGCACTGTTTATTACAAAAGATGTGAACGGGAAAGAAGGACACATTCTAAGAAAAACAATCAAAAAACAAAAAAAAGCTTAACGTATTCAAGGCTTGGAAAGCAAATGTGGACAGGCAAGTGTTCCACAGAGACTGGACAATGGGACTGAACAGACTATCTCACAGCTTTCTGGGACAAAACACACTTACTGAACAAGTCCTCCCACTTTGCTACCACCAAATGTGCCTTGGTTTATTGAGGATCACAATCTTGCATATAAGTAGATCACTGACGTTAAACTTCATATTAAAAATGTAAACCAATTCATCCTCAGATAGCCCATGTTTTTAGGAATGTGATGAACATACAAAACAGCAAAAACTCGAGGTTGAGGTAGAATTAGAAGAAAAAGAAACAAGAATGTTCACATTACTATTTATGACAAACAAAATCAACCCACAATCTTAAAAAGAAAAACACAAGCATAAAAAAAACGAAGGAAAAATGAGTAGAAAGACCAGGAACACAATGTCAATGTAGGGCAGTTCCCAGAGAAAGTTCTACGTGTCATGGCTGATCAAACTCACCGGAAGGTGTGTGAAGACCTGGAAAGTGGAACGCAGGAAGTTAATCAGGTCCATGAGATATTCTGAGGCACGGCCGTCTGACTCAGCCATGCCCCATTCATAGTCTGCCAGCTGGATAAACTCATCAATCTTCTGGTTCAGTTTGGTATAAATCTCTCCTTCTGCAGCATGACGAGCATCCTGAAAATGTTGTTCCATTTAAAAGGGACAAGTGAACTTTTAAATATTGTCCAATCAACATTATTGTAGGTGAACATTAAAACATTTAAACAAATTAATCAGCACCAGGCCATTAAAACCACTCAGTGGAACCAGTTACTGGTAACCATCTCCTGAGCATCGCGCCTTTGAGCCTAGTTTGGTTTTGTTTTTTAAAAAGACACAAAATGACAGATTACAGTCATATGTTACCTTGAATGTGGACAAGCCATAGAGTCTTGTGGTGTGAACAGTTTCTGGAGAGACACTGGTGATGTTTGTTATAAACTCCTCCAGATATCTGCAGGCCTGCTCCAAGTGGGTGGTGTTAATGATAATCTGTACCAGCTACAGGAAAGGAAAGTTAGTTTTACTCAAAATGGTGAAGTGCTTTGTCCCGACATGTTTGAGATTAGTTGGAGCATGATTTGCTCCCACCTCTGTCAGTCCTATGTGAGGTTTCTTGATGAGGTTTTGCAGACAGCTGCTGAGAGTTCTTGTCAGCAGCAGATTGGTTGATTTTCTCAACATGTCGTCAATTTCTGTTGAACTGGATACACAAACCAAGTTTAGATTCAATGCTTTCATCAAAAACACAGGAAAAAGTATGGGAATGTAAGCTGTGAAGATATCTCCTGGGGTGTAGCCTGACTGCGAGTTGACATAGGCTACAGCAACACTGATACAGTTTCTCCACCCACACGGCATGCTACATAGATGTGGGCTCACTGCAAACCCCAGTCAGCAACATATTAATGGAGACATGCGATGTTCAAAGGTTATGCATTTCAAAATGAACTGCATTAGTGTGGACATGAATAAGGCTATATCATTCAGTTACCTACCTGCGGTGTAGGGACTCAGAGAACTTCAGGCTAGCATAAATGAACTCTTTGACCTGTGAGTAGATCTGAGGGACAGACTGGGACATGGGCAGCTTCTTAGGAAAGTCCTGCTGCTTACATAATACATACACACAAAACACAACAAACAATAGTATTAAATAACAGTCTTGTATTAAAATGCTGCTGAGAATGTAAATGTCCACAAATACAAATGGATTATGAGACAATGGTACTTGTATTTGTTACCTTTTCCACCTCAGCATCGTGGAAGGGAAAGCGGCTAACCACCAGTTTATACTCGTCCTCTGTTTCAACGGGGATGGGACTGTAGTTGTCCAACTCAAAGATCTCCCTGTGGAAAACCACATCCTTCATTGTTCACGCACACTTTCTTTTTCTTTTCAGTAAAACAGGAAAGCTATGAATTAAAGCCTTTATCTTATTTGTAGAACCCTCAAAATGTATTCTGAAATAATAAAGAAAGGTCAAAATCATCATAAAACAATCTGTCACACAATGAGAGAATGATGATAAAAACAATGCATTTTAAAGCTGCTGTAAATGGAAAGCAAAAAGAACAAAATCAGAACAGAAGTGGACACTACAGCTTTTAAAAGGATGCAGTAGGTCTCCCTCCTGTTTTTATCTGAGGGCTTTTATTGTAAAACCAAGTTTGGCATTAAAAACGTCTGTCGTGCAGCTCGTGTTGTTGGTCAAAGACAGCTTGTAAAGTGTCTGCACATTTCCAGATATTTCTATATGAAGAAGATAACCTGTATAAGGCCAACTTTGAGTGGTGTAAAAATCCCTAACTGCTTTACGTGCATGAGGTTTGAGTTCCAGGTAGCAAAAATTCCCTTCTTCTGTCCCCTCCATCAGCTTCTCCAAACTAACCGCTCTATGTTGCAGGTAAATAACTGAAAAGAAGAAAAACTCAACTGGAATATCCCCTTAAGGGTACAAACTTTAGCAGCACATGTGGTATGAAGAAAAACTGCAGGGTTTCATTCTGTGACCATCATTAAGGTCAACTAAGGCATTTTACAAAACTGTCCTAAATACAGCTAAGTACTGGCAGACTTTTAGTCATTTATGACTGTATTTTTCTTCTTGCTCTTAGTTTGTGTCTTTAAGACTAGTATACCTCCGTCAGCAGAGATACAATTTCAGTTTCAGCGTCACATCAGGAAATCCCACCTGAAAACCAGCGCCCATTTCTTCAGCAGAGTTTCATTGTACTGGTCTCTGACCTCAAATAGCAAGTCAAAGAGTCTGTTCACTGGGAATCCATAACCCTGTGTACACACATACACACACATAGAAAACAGTATGTATTAATGACAGTTGTTCTGCAAACTTCAATCCATCTGTTCCAAATAGCATCAGTGTTTCCCGCAGCGCATTATAGTTAAGGCGGCCGCCTTAGCAAAGTCGCACTGCCACCTTGCCAACGTTCCCCAAAATTTAAAAAAAAAAAAAAAAAAACGTTTTTTTTTTTTTTTTTTTTTTTTTAAAACCGAAGCAATAATGCTTTGCCAGGCTCAGACATTAAAAGACAGCATTGATAACATTGAATTGGACACCTACTGGTTGTTAATGTAAATAGTTAGTAATGTAAATAAAAAAGTGTTACAGCTCTTAAACAGCTTTGTTATTGCTCTAACAGCCCCGCCCCCACCCCCCCGGCCACCCGACGGAACGCTATCCGCGCAAAACCCCTGGTCCCGGCCGACGACTCACCACCTTGACTAAGCAATTTCCTGCGGGAAACACTGAGCATCAATCTGAACAAACCTGTAATGTGTCAGCGAAGATAACGATAAGATTTTTCAGCTCCAAAACCAGGTCTGGGTCATCACAGTATGACTGGAGATGAAATACCAAATAATTAACAAAAACAAACAACAGTCAGAATATGCACAAGCAAAGAAAAACTACGGTTGCTGACTCAGGTTGCTCCCATCCAGAGCGCTGGACCTGAAAGTTAGGTAGTGCTAATTGAATGAGCTCTTTGACTATCGAAAACTTTCCAAATGTGGACATATTTTTTTTTACATTAAATCAGCTTAAAGGTGACTGAATAGGTCTTTACAGGCAAAGTTCTTCACACCTTAAAGGAACAGTTCACTATTTAAGACCTTGAGTCCCAGTTCCAGCTTGTTTATCAAGAATAAGAAATGAGGAGACCATTTTCACAACAATAGCTCATTTCTATCCATTTTAGCTGTTTTCGCTGGTCCATCCTGCTGCTACAGACAGGGTTCCATTGGGCACTCTGTTCAATGTCCTTAAAACAATACTAATGTTAATTTTAAAGAAAAGGTCAACTCACCGGTTGGTTCGTGGTATTAAAAAAAAAAATGTCGGCGCATTTTATGGTTTTCCATCCATGTAATCCGTGTTCTTTGCTGTTCAGGAACTATTTTTCATGCTAAATCACGACGCACGTAAACATCCGCTCTATATTTGAGTCTGAGGCTCTAGCCCTGGCGCAGTGATCTGACAGTGAAAGTGAAAGTGAAAAGTCTTCCAAACGGAATACAATTGGATTACAAAATGCTAAATAAAGCAAGAAATAACTTATTTCGCAACGCAATTTTTTTTGGGACACACAGGAACAACAACGAACCACCCGGTGAGTTGACCTTTTCTTTAAAATTAACATTAGTATTGTTTCTAAGGACATTGAACAGAGTGCCCAATGGAACCCTGTCTGTAGCAGCTGGATGGACCAGCGAAAACAGCCAAAATGGATAGAAATAAGCTATTGTTGTGAAAATGGTCTCCTCATTTCGTATTCTTGATAAACAAGCTGGAACTGGGACTCAAGGTCTTAAATAGTGAACTGTTCCTTTAAAGGCTCAAAATGTAGAAGTCTCAAAATCGCACCGCTTTCCTAGCCTGGGTGCCAGCCGAACTTAGCCCCGCCAATAAAATTTTTGGTCGGGAAGTTCGGTCTGGCTCTGCTCAGTTGGGAAATCTCTATGCTCGACATCAAAACAGTCGACCCAATCAGATTGCCAGGGCGGGCTTCAGGGGTGGAGCAGCAATTTAAAATGTGGGGGTGTTACGGGGGGGCACATGTGCGCCACATCAAGCCCATAGACACAACGCTGAAGTTGGCATCCGATTTGCGAATTAAATGGATGGGCATAAAGGGCCATTTCACTGCATTTTTTGCATTTTGATTGACCTAAACTAGATCCTGTATGGAAACTACAATAGTTACACTGCTCAAATCTGGATGGAATTATTCTAAAAAGGCTATAGATTCATTAAAACCTTGTTTGGGATTTGTGAAACCTTTTTCTGATTTGTACAAATGCAGAACAGGGCCATTTTACTGCATTTTTTGGCATTTTGATCGCCCTAAACTAGGTCCTGTATGGAAACTGCAATAGTTACACTGCTCAAATCTGGATGGAATTATTCTAAAGAGGGTACAGAGACTTTAAAACATATTTTATGATTTGTTAAAACTTTATTTGGTCATTGAAAATTCAAAAAGGTGAAATCATCTTGCTGTAAAAGTGGGGGTGTCGAAACACCCCCATCCCCCACGGGTGCGACGCCCATGGCGGGCTTTATACGATGATGGACAGATGATCAACAGGGACATTATCGACTACGTCACTAAAGAGCGCTTGGTTTGAATTCGTTTGAAACAAACATGGCTGCCGCTGGAGAGCTAGGGTGTGTAGATTCTGCCATCAAGTCTGTGCAGCTGAGTTCCTTTGACAACAAGTGTGTGTCACTTAATCTACGTCACATACTACGTTGCTCTGATTGGTTGTAGGTCTATCCAATTGAGCGAAGAGACATTTTTTTCTCCTGGTTCGGTTGAAATACGCCCCATACTCAAAACTCTATCCAGCGGTATCAGACTCACATTCTGACTAGAATCGTGAGTATGACGTAGTCAGGCTACAGCTTTCCATCTGTGGGACAATAATTGGGCATACTGGTCTCATGTCTAAATGACTCCAAAGGTGCTTTTCCGGAACATTTTGCAACGGCAATCTGACAAAGTCAAACTTAAGAAAATATCCAGAGGAATTGCTGTAGGTCAGGAGATAAAATGGTGGTGTTTGATCACCAGCATTTCAAGCCAACATGATGAAGCTGTTCAGAGGATTCTGACAGACTGCTCAAACTTTCTTCTCTGAGATTTGATCTATGATAATAGGCTGCAGTCCCTTTTTCTCAGTGCCTGAACCAAATGAATGACGGATGCAAGCTTAAAGGTGTTTGGGCCTCAGCCGAAGCTTCTGCTGTCAGTCTGAGCACATATTAATATTTACAACTGCTCCCATCCACAGCCATTCAATAGGTTGAGCACAATGCTGCATTTTTGTGAAATTAATATGAATTGTTATGGCAAAACAGCGAGCAGTGATCCATCTCCATGCATGATAATGTTCGTCTTCGTGTTTTTGGAACTTTGTTATTTCAATTCTTTTTCAACCTCTGTAACGCAGAGATACAGTCGGCAGGAGCTGATTAACTATGGACTACGGTGGAGCGTGCCTATAACGATGGTTTTCCAGCAGGATCACAACATTCCTGCAGACATTGCACGAATGGCCGGGACTCCCTGGATTTTTGTCAGTCCACCAAGAAACGGAGGAGAGACAGGAGGGAAAGGAGGGGCTGTCGATCAGGCCTTGTAGCCAGGCTACAGAGACAACCCCTTAAACCATCGCTCCCCAGCCTATTCCTCCTCAACGCCAGGTTCATCATACACATGATGGATGAAATGGCGCTCCTGATCATATACACCTTCCTCAGTCGAAATAAATGTAATGTGGAGGCATTGGAGACCCATCCAAGATGGCGGCCACGCTGATAGGTCAGCTCCAATAGGTCAGCTCCAATAGGCAGCGTCAGTCTGTGAGGCGTCTCCGTATATTATGTCTATGGTTGAGACGTTCTGACTGACGTTCTGAAATACTAAGCTGTTATTTTTTCCCATTTGTTTTGAAATATTATAGATTTTTATCTGATAAAAATAAATAATGAGGATAAAAAAAAAAAAATACTTTCTCCACTCTTTTGGGGCCACAGGCACCTTCTCACACATCACGCACTAATGGACGGAGAGGGTTACAGTATTTGGAGTCACATTAGGGCTGCAGGCCGCTTTTAAAAAGCCTTTCTATCCTGTCATCACTCTTGATTTCTTGCATGAGTGAGCACACACCGATTAAGATTAAGATCAGATTTATTGTCATGTAGATACAGGGAAATACACAAAATTATTCCTCCGCATTTAACCCATCCACGTTGGCACCTGTTGAACACACACATGCACAGGGTCACACACTCATGGAGCCAGACGCCATACACTGGAGCGGCGTGGCACTGCGTCACCTCTGTTTGTTATGTGTGAATTACCAGAGGAACAGGAGAGGCTTAACCTCTTTTTTGCACCAATTTGGCTTGACCAATCCGTGTGAAAAAGGCTGTAGATGTGTAAAATGCTATTTCCTCCATCCACTTTAATTACATTTTATTTGCAGCTATTGAACTTTGCAGATGGCCTTGTGTGACCTGAAAATAACATCCCTCAGTTTGAGCACAGAGGATATGGTTTAGCTATAAAGTTTGACAGCTTTTTGTTGTGGGAAATATATCATTTAAGCATTTAACTTTAATTTTAAAACAGCCTCTTAGCATGGAAATTGCGATACAATTTCAGAATCAGAATCAGAATCAGAAAAGGTTTTCCATTTCCTCATACAAATATCTGGGTATTTAGATCTAAATATGATAGGTTTTCCTAAGTTCTTCACCCTTATATTGAGTGTGGTTCAGAACACAATCCCATAGCACATTAAAGCTGGGGTAGAATAGGGTGGTACAAAGTACTGTTATTACACTTGCTCTTTGCTTGCTTTACTTTTTTTTTTACACTGTGCTTCATTCAATCTTGTATGAAAAGTGCTGTAACAATCAAATCTGACTGATAACATACTAGCAAATTTTGCAATTTTCATTTCCTTTTATGTCCTGATCAAGCCAGTTATACAATTCTTCGTGAATTCTTGCTTTTCATTGCACCCTCAGCATAAATAATGTATTATTTCATTCATCTTTCTATCATCGATTACAAGTTCCAGACAACCCAGTTTAGCCCCTTAACACTGACAGAAGGATTCAGTCAGATACAGAAGTTTATAAATCAACCGTGTGATTGAAAATAGCCTCACACACACACACACACACACACACACACACACACACACACACACACGACCTTTAAGTCATTCAGCAGTACGACTAGAACTTAAGTTTTTTTTAAATTTAACAAATAATTAAATTGTCAATGGATATGTAGAGAAAATTCTGTCCATCAAAATACTGGAAGAATTAACAAGAAAATCCATTGTCTTTTATTTCCTTTTTCGAAAGGAAAAATGGACCAAACATTTTGTCCCAGTGTGCATACCATGTAGCATGAAGTTGCTTGTATTGTGGCGCAGCAGAGGGGCCGCAGGCCAAAAGGGAGACTGCAGCCTTTGTTAGTGTCTTTGCTTCATGCTGTGCAGTCTATTATTTAAGCTGTTAGCATAATCCTCTGGGTCATTTACAACTGACTGGAGCTCAGCAGTCAGGAATATGGCTTCTTAATCTGCTGTTATTGTTAAAATCTGTCTCTCATTAGGGCCCAATGACCTCGGCTTTTACTGAATGCGTATTTGGGGTTTGACCTCTTCTCTTGAGAGTGACATAATTCGTGTGTCTGTGAGTAAACAAGTATCCAGTGTGTGTGTGTGTGTGTGTGTGTGTGTGTGTGTGTGTAACTGCCACTGTATAAGGGTTCTTCTGAGATTCTCTATTAACTCCCAACAGCCTGCTTCTTATTCACCATACCCTGCCTGCTGGCCATGTATTCATGCTTATATGTGAGTGAGTGTGTGTGGTAGCCTACAGAGTGTGTTCGGAGCACAGCGATGATCTTGGATAAGGCCATGTTCCACAGTTCATCTGTGTAAGCTCTGGTCACCAGGCCTCTTGTGGCATGGAGGATATGGTCTTCCACAACGAAAAACCTGTGGACACACCACAAAAAAAAAAATAAAAAAAATACATGAATCTTGATATTTTCAAAAACAAACATTCAATCATATAATGGGAACATCTTACCCTACAATCTGATTGAAGTATCTTCTATAGCCTTCCACTGTCTCATGCTGAAACACAGACACATATATACAGCCATATTAACATACATGAATGCACAAATACATCAAAGTCACATATGCATATTTTCTGCATCCATGGGGCTTCTTGTGGGTCAACATATAGTTTTCCCATTTTCTTCCCCAATGTGCAAATGTAAAATGCACAGAAAAATCAAACAAGCAGTACAAATGAAACCCAGCGCACACACAGCCACTGCAACTACAACTTGGCTTTGAGAGGCACATCGAATTAGGAGGGAAGGATGCATTAAGGCAAAGTACTTCATAAACCTAATATCTCCTCAAATTATATTATAGACTTGGCTAGAAAACCAAATAAAAAAACAGCAGTGAAACACTTAGTCATAACAAACCATTACAACTTCTGTGGAAGGATTTCCAGCACTGCCCCTGCCCACAGCAAGCAGGACTTTGTGTCAGTACATTTACAGAAAAGATCAGAATAGATTGACCATGTGAATGTGTCCACTGATCTGTATGTTCTCTTCCTTATTATTCTGAGCTATTATTTTATATGTAAAGAAAAATAATTTAACTTGTTTCAATGATAGTTTAATAATACCCAAAGGGGAATTATATTATTGCAGCACTTAGTTTTATTAAATATATGCTATTGTTATAAATAGACAACAAAATGAAATATAAATCAGCTGACAAACATGCAGAACGTTAACGTGCAGCAGAGAGGAAGGTGTGGTAGAAATCTTCAGAGGTCACCATCAGAGGTTTGGGCTGTTGTTTTTGTAGCTTGGCAACAACTTAGCTGATGAGTGCACATGCAGCATTGGCAGGGAACATGGGTGATCTCTCAGTAGATAACATGTACAGGACCAGCCAGCAGTTCAACATCTGGGGTGCAGAGACCCTCCTTCTCAGTGACATGTCCAGGATTACAGCATCTGTTGTTAACCAGCTCTGTGATCCTCCTCCTTTCCTGTTACCGCTCTGTCTGCAGTCTCTGTCTGCCCGGATAGTCTTAAAGCTGAGCAGAGAGCTATTAGAGCTGTTCCTGCAGCCAGGTCCAGGATTACAACATTTGTTGTTAACCAGCTCTGTGATCCTCCTCCTTTCCTGTTAGCGCTCTGTCTGCAGTCTCTGTCTGCCCGGATAGTCTTAAAGCTGAGCAGAGAGCTGTTATAGTTGTAGCCATGTCTGCAGCCTTGCCTTGATGAAAATATAATATTGCCTTCCTGATATTCCTGCTGTGTCCTCATCAGGGGTCCAAGTTTTTCCATTTTATCTGCCAGTAATCTCACACATCCCATCAAGGGAAGAGATCGTTAAACCCCGTTTCACCTTTTTCTGCATTTTGTTCCTCTTCTGCATCCATGATGTGTTCTCTTCAACTCATATTGATTTGGGGTCTTATTTCAAGCATTACTTGGGCTTTGGAAAGCTCAGTTAGCTGCTCCAACTTCCTTGTTGCCATGGTTATGCATCATAAAAGGTGTAAACAATTGCCAGAGTTAACAGTAGAAGTCCTTCCAGAAGCACAGCATCCAAACCAGCACAGAAAAATGTTTCAGAAATCTGTGATTTCACAGGAAAAAGCTCAGTGGAAAATCTCAAGAAGATGTAAGAAACCACACGGCATGTTCAGAGCTGCTGCAGTAGGCTCCCTGCCTCTAAGGTGGCACCATTCTGGTATAAAACTAAATAAAACTAAATAAAAAGTTGTATTTTACTTTTTTTGAGAAGGATTTTTAAAAATGTTTTTTTTTTGTTCAAAGCAGATGGAGGGATGTGGAGTTCTTCAAAAAACGGAATAATGTATACGCTTACAAGATTACACTGTACCACTGAAAGTTTACATAACATATTTCATAATAAGAGGATGAAGCCTTTTACAATAAATAACAAAAAAGTGTTGGTAAAAAGCTAAAACAACAGCTACCCTGGACAGTCTTTGTTATACTCCATCACAAAGCAGATCTTTGTCCATTTTGACTTCTTTCCTTCCACAGCAGAACAAAACTAAAATACAAAAAACAGCACCAATACAACCAAGAGCAGCCTGAAGCCCAGACTGTCCCACTTTATTTATGATACTGCCCCCAGGTGGCAGCAAAATGCTATATCATGTAGATGTTCCTTAGTGAAGCTTAAATGCAGAGACGCTGCAGAAGTATGTTCAAAACTATA
The DNA here is from genome assembly GCF_027942865.1 of Odontesthes bonariensis. Lineage (NCBI taxonomy): Eukaryota > Metazoa > Chordata > Actinopteri > Atheriniformes > Atherinopsidae > Odontesthes > Odontesthes bonariensis. Next base: position 30,859,650 of record NC_134528.1, on the reverse strand, counting down.
CTCACACAAGCCACAAACAATCATGCCACGTTCAAAATGACTGCTGCAAAATTATTAGCTGATTGGATCATTTCTCAAATGTGCAGATGAACAGGTATACCAAATGAAGTAATCATGAGTACACATATTGTTTAAGTTATCATTATGTGGTTCAACCTTGGTAATTATTGTGACAGGATGGCAATAATCAAAGGCTCTCCTAGTGGAAGTCAGTTCAGCAAGACCATTATCCATTAAGTATTTTTTGATACTTTCTAATTTCCCTTTAGTGAACTGCAAATATGGGGACAAAACTAGGACAAAACAAAATAATAGGACAAAACTGTCTATTACTGCCTTTTTTTTTAGGCTCTAGTTGACTTTATCCAGCAGTGGAGAGAGATAAGAACAACTGGAACAGCTATGACGAGGACATTCAACATCTTTGCATGGGCAGCTCACTTGATCAGGTTAGTTACTCAAAGCTCTGTCCACTGCTGGCTAATTTACCTATTCACTAACTGTTCATTGAAGTTTGGTCAAATGCTTTATCACACAAAACATTTAATCTAGTATAAGTGAGTTCAATTCAGGAAAGTTTAAGCTCTGTATGTGCTACTAATTATTAAATCTAAACTTGATTGATACGCATTGACATGTACATTTAATGAACCGTTTTGCTCACCATGTTGGCCTGCGGCTGCAATACTAGTCGGGCCTGTTTTTTCCTCTGTTTCCTGTAGTAGTTCTCAAATGTTTCTCGGTCACCCTGCGGACACAAATAAATACAGAAAAAGACTTCTCAGGCTACATTCAAGGCTATTTTTATGCTTTTTCAAGTCAGAATCAAAACCCTGAAAAAAAGAAATGAAGTAAAAGGAGCCTTCTCCTAATGTACATTGGAAAATACTGCAAGTTTATTTTACAAAATAATTTTTGTTGGAAGTGAATCTTCCCTTTTTTTTACTTTTTAAGCTGCACTGCCAAAACATGCAACCCACAAAAAATGATGGGACTAAAGTTGTTCACTCATTTCAATGCAATGTTCTGCTAGTCTTTCGGCAACACAGGAGGGAAAAATATAAAATGTTAGACAAGGGGTTTTAATGTTGTGGCGGACTAGTTTCTAGTGCTATTGTATCAGCATCAATGAGGCCAACTGCTCCATATCTGCTGAGCAGAGAAAAGGGCTTTTCAGTACGAAAACGTTATGCATTAGTATGCAGATACTGCTAAGAGGCTTAGCAGTAGACAAAATGCACAGAAGAACAGCAGTAGGCAGCTTCAGACCCTGTTGGCACACCTTTTTCAGATACTAATTTGAGGTATGCTTGGAGAATGATTTTCATACATGAAAGTTAGAAGAGCCTTTTCCGGGTTTTCTACAGACAGTCTGGTTTTCCAGCACCGTATTTGCAGAAATTGTGACCTTTACATGACAAAATTTTCACTCAGACTATCATACCATTTATAGTAGTGAAATGTATTGCATTACTTGCTACACCAGACACTCACCAGCACAGTGTAAATGTGAAGACACCGATAGACAGGTGAGAAGTCCACCAGGTCCTGAGCTGTAAGAATCTGTCAGAAACAACACGAGGAAACGGGATTATTGTTAAATAGTCTTTATTTTCTACATTCTGTTCAGATGGCATGGCTTCACTGAAACGACAGTACTCCTGCCAAAACAAGCCGAAAATAGCCTTTTCCACTGTGTGTAGTAGGAGCTTTATCAACAGTGCTCTGATCCAAAACTTAACGGTCCAGTATACCACCAGCTCCATCATATCTTAAAGAGCTCATTGTAAGATATTTTCCTAACAGAGCACTTCGTTCCCAAACTGCAGGTTTACTTGAGGTTCCCAGAGTTTCTAAAAGTAGAATGGGAGGCAGAGCCTTCAGTTATCAGGCCCCTCTCTTGTGGAATAAGCTGCCAGTAAATGTCCGGGAAGCAGACACCCTTTCCACTTTTAAGACCAGGCTTAAAACTTTCCTTTTTGATAAAGCTTATAGTTAGGGATGGCTCAGGTGATCCTGAAACATCCCATAGTTAAGCTGCTATAGGCCTAGACTGCTGGGGGGCCTCATCTGTCACACCTTTCCTCACTTTACTCTCTTTATGTATATGTGATATTATTGTGGTCATTAACTCGTGTTTCCCTGTTCCAACAGATATCCTTTGAATGGTGTTACAGTGCCGCCGCGGCCCCCTCCAGCCCCCCCCCCCCCCCTTTCTGTCTTCTCAAACCCCAGCTGGTCGAGGCAGATGGCCACCCTTCCTGAGTCTGGTTCTGCCAGAGGTTTCTTCCTGTTCAAAGGGAGTCGTTTCTCTCCACAGTCGCCTCAGGCACGCTCAGGCCGGGAGATTGGACCGAAAAACAAAAAGTTTTCAGTGCAATCTGTTGGTTTTCTTAGCTAGGAAATTGTTTTTGAATTGGCTCTATATGAACGAATTGGATTATTTTATGAATTATGATTATTATTAATTAATTGAATTCCAATTGGCTTGAATTGGACTTACTATCTAAGTGCCTTGAGATGACATTTGTTGTATTTGGCGCTATATAAATAAAAATGAATTGAATTGAATTGAATCCAAAACTTATCGGTCCAGTATACCACCACCTCCCAGTAGACAGGCATATCAGTATTACAACATAAGTTATGGCATCACATTGCATCCTACAGGCTGTGACTCTCTTACTCATGGCTGGACTGTAGAGGTCAATCCCACAAAGTGAGACAGAGAATAAGCTTCCAGCTGTCCTGACAACAGGTTCAAAAAAACTTTCAGAGTCTCCATGTGAGATGTTAAATTCAGTAAACGTCTGTTTCTGCCAAGAAAGAATCAATGAGCTGTGCTCCAGCCGCAGCATCAGAGCTCAGAGAAAACTAGTGTGTACAGGAGGCCAAGCAGGAGTTACATTAAAACCAGCGTTTACTGCAGTCATTGAAGCAGATCTGAATTTCAGTTCAACACTTTTACATTGCTCTAAGGATTCAGATGGCGGGTTTTTCACCAGTTTTCACCAGCACAGCTCATTCACTCTGTGCTCTGTGACGGTCGGCTAACCTCACAGAGAGAGAGACTATGAGATTCTGCTTTTCTGCGCAGCCGCCTCAGGCGATGAAACGTTTCTCGTTTTGGCCTTCGTCCACCAACTGATGACAATGTTTGCACGTTGTATTAATCTGTTCGTCATCATATTTACTGAATCCAAACCACTTTCGTGTCGCTGGTGAAGTGGGAATTTTCTTGGGTTAACAACCAACTTAGAGTTGCATTACCACGAACCAGTGTTCTGAAGGATACACAGGTGGCTCTGTGATGGGCCCGACTGAAAATGTTTCATGCCGATTACCCAGATTGACGGAAATTTAATGGTGATCTAATTTTTGCGATGGTTTTGTCACTCAGCCGTACACAAAGTATGCATTCAAGTCCACACACAATGGCCCTTGCTGACCAGTGCATTAGAACCCAGTACCTTACCATAAGCCCACAGTGCTAAGCACACCAACATCTTTCCACCTATAAATGACTCAAGCTTTAATCATTTAAATCATCATCACAACACTAATATACAGGGGAAAATAAGTATTTGATACAATTTTGTAATTTTCATCATAGGTACACTTTAACTGTGAGAGACAGAATCTAAACAAAATCCAGAAAATCCCATTGTATGATTATGAAATGATTAATTTGCATTTTATTGCAGAAAATAAGTATTTGATACAATAGAAAAATAGAAAAACAGAACCTTTGTTTGACCAGGTTTGCACACACTGTAGCAGGGATTTTGGCCCACTCTTCCATACAGATCTTCTCCAGATCATTCAGGTTTCGTGGTCTGTCGCTAGGCAACAGAGTTTTAACTCCCTCCAAAGATTTTCTATTGTGTTCAGGTCTGGAGACTGGCTGGGCCACTCCAGGACCTTGAAACGCTTCTTATGGAGCCACTCCTCAGTTGCTCTGGCTGTGTGTTTCCGGTCATTGCCCTGCCGGAAGACCCAGCCACGACCCATCTTCAATGTTCTTGCTGAGGGAAGCAGGTAGTTGCCCAAAATCTCACGAAACATGGCTACATCCGTTGTCCTGTCCCCTTTGCAGAAAAGCACCCCCAGAACATGATGTTTCCACCCCCATGCTTCACGTTGGGATGGTGTTCTAGGGATTGTACTCATCCTTCTTCTTCCTCCAAACACGGCGAGTGGAGTTTATACCAAAAAGTTCTGTTTTGGTCTCATCTGACCATATTACCTTCTCCCATGCCTCCTCTGGATCATCCAGATGGTCATAGACAAACTTGAGACGGGCCTGGACATGTGCTGGCTTGAGCTGGGGGACCTTGCGTGCCCTGCAGGATTTTAATCCATGACGGCGTAGTGTGTTACCAATGGTAACCTTTGAGGCTGTTGTCCCAGCTCTGTTCAGGTCATTAGCCGCATTCGGACAGAGCAGTTCTAAGAACGCCGTTCTAAGAACGGTCCTCCTCGAATTCCGTTCTGATAACTGTCCTTCCCCAGCGGAACTGTTTCAGTTTGCATTCCCACATGAGTCGGGACCAGGTCGGGACTGATGCGATGCAGCCATCTGCGACAGCGACGTGTTACTTTAGCGCCACATTCAACAACGAAACAGAACAAAACAAAACCAGCAAAAAGTAAGCAGAGAAGAAAAAACACCACCAAGAAGCTAACATGGAGAGCGGGGAGGCCACCGTGTTCATGGTCTGCATGATGGTGATATTAATCATGGACGATCACATGGGGCGTCTAACATGGAGGCTGGAAGAGCTCACAGAGAGAGTCAGGAGACGAAGGATGGAGCGCAGGCCGTACTTCTTGGTTTCATGAAGGAAGGAGAGCAGAGCGCCGCAGACAAAGGAGACCACGTGGAGGTTTAACTTATTAAACACGCCAAGGTTGTGTCTGTGTCGTATGAGGAAACATTTCAGCCGTTATTCTACTGTTTGCGTTCAGGAGATTAGGAACATGAAGAAGAGGAAATCTGACAAGGGGCGTAGCTACCAACCAGCAAACACCTCCGTCAGATGTGTTCCTATAGAACCCAGAACAGACCCAGCTGAGGAGAAGGAGCTGAAATGGTTCCAGGAACTGAGGGCCGTGGTCCCGAGTTCCTGTATGTGCGAATGCGGGAGAAAAAGGCCCCGTTCCTGAAAAGGTTATAGGAACTGCCAAAGGTTCCTACAGTGCGAATGCGGCTATTGACCAGGTCCTCTCGTATAGTTCTGGGCTGATCCCTCCCCTTTCTCATGATCATTCTTACTCCACCAGGTGAGATCTTGCATGGAGCCCCAGTCCGAGGGAGATTAACAGTCAACTTGAGTTTCTTCCATTTTCTAATAATTGCGCCAACAGTTGTTGCCTTCTCACAAGCTGCTTGGCTATTGTTCTGTAGCCCACCCCAGCCTGGTGTAGGTCTACAATTTTGTCCCTGGTGTCCTTAGACAGCTCTTTGGTCTTGCCCATGTTGGAGAGGTTGGAGTCTGATTGATTGCGTGTGTGTACAGGTGTCTTTTATACAGGTAACAAGTTCAAACAGGTGCAATTAATACAGGTAATGAGTAGAGGATAGCCAGAATTCTTGCTGGTTTGTAGGTGATCAAATACTTATTTTCTGCAATAAAACACAAATTAATTATTTGATAATCATACAATGTAATTTTTTAGATTTTTTTTTTTTAGATTCTGTCTCTCACAGTTGAAGTATACCTACGATGAAAATTACAGACCTTTCCATTCTTTGTTAGTGGGAAAAGTCGGCGGTGTATCAAATACTTTTTTCTTTCTTCTTTTTTAGACAGATATATATAGTACATGTAGGCTGAGGAAAATTTGAAAAACTTAAAAAAAGGAAGATAACACATCAATTAGGCATCAACACTTTTGGTCACAGCCAACTGCGCACAACATTTCCTCACCTCTTCATCAGCTTCCTCTTCATCTCCTGTGTCATCCATCAGCAGGCCGTTGGGAATGTGAGTATGTGTCCGTCCATTGAGGGAGTACACGGGCTTGGTGTAGTGGCCCACACTTGCCTGTTTTGCTACTGCACTGTTAAATGTCCTGTGCTGTTGTGCCTGAACACACACACACACACACACACACACACTCTGATTTAAGAAATACCTTTTCAGAGCAAGTGGTGAAACTGTTGCAAATACAGCCTCATACCTGTCTCATTGCCGTCTCCCCAACCTTATCCGAGTGTTTTCGGATACTTTCCAGGAAGTCCTTAAGGTCTGACATAGAAATCTCTTTGATCTCCTCTCTCAGTCTAGGCAGGTTTTCAGCCATGATCTGACAGAACCTGTAATGGCTGACCCTGCAGAGGGAACACAGCAGTTTAAAGTGACAGTCCAACCAAGCATTACATTTAGATTTTGTCATTCAGCCACAACAGCCTGGTTTACAGCACCTATCAACTCTAAAGATTTACAGCAGAATGTTCCTTGAAGAGCCTTGAAGGTGTGATCCTACCTTGGAATATATATCTTCTCCAGCTGCTCCATTGTTTTTAGTGCAGCGTAGTATCTGTGGAAACAGACAGTACTGCCTCAGTTAGCAAGCAATAACAGCTGTGGTTTAATTCATTTTTTTTATTTTTTATTTATATGTTGTTTACATACAACTACTTTAAGTTAATAGCTTTTTCAAATCCGCTTGGAAAAAACAATCAGGCAACCATACCACACAAAATACAACAAAAGAAAATGAAGAACCAGATGTGACAACATCCCTCGTTAAGGAATCTCCAGTGTACAGCCCTATCAAAAAAGTTGGGACAGTTGGGAATAAAATGACAACAAAAACAGAAATCAATGAATTGCAAATCCTTTAAAGTCTTTATTGGATTAAAAATAGTGCCAGATCTTGATATGAAATGCTGAAATTGAATTTTTTTCCCCCTTTGATGGAAAATATATGCTAGTTTTCAATTTGATGCCAGCAACACCTTCACAAAACCTCTTGTTATAAATACCAGACTGAACATTTCCTCGGTGAGGTTAATCAGCATCACTGAGGAACATAAGAAGAATCGCAGAGGTGAAAAACTCAAAAAGTGAAAATGGGTCAAAAAGACTGTGTTGTCAGATAGTTAAAAAATATTAGGACTTAGGATATTTAGCATTTCTGAATTCATTGGAGAATTTGGAAATTGTGCAGAGTGAACTGGGCTTGGGTTGCGAAATTTTAATATTTAGATTAACAAACAATTAGAAACAAGATCTGCAATAAACTGTTAATTAAACATATTTCACAAGTTATAGCTGAGGTTGACTGTTAAATGAATGAGGTAGAAGGGCAGTCAGTTACTGGAGAACTCAACAAGCCAGAGTTATTCAGCACAGCATGCCCCACCCCAGGAGTACCAGGCACTCCCTAAAGTGCAGCTTCCCAGCCAGGGCCACTTTTGGGTGAAATGATCTTCCCAGAAATTTGTTTTAGTCCATGATCCCCACAGATAAAACAAAGGGGGTCAGGTAAAGGGCACTCCAAAAGTCCCTTGTTCTGTGGGAATGTTTTAAGCAGTGTGAAGAAAAGTGTGGCATTAAATGTAAACCCATTTCAAATTTATTACATGATGGTAATCTGTGAAAATTCATTATCCTTTCAAGGAACAAGACATGCATGAAAGATGCATGGCCCGCTGCTTTGTTCTGTTTATAGGTGGTGGCATATGCGACACAACAATCCAAAGCTAAGATTCTTGCGCTTTGATTGACGTAACGCATTTCACAATACAGTGACCGCAAAGCCAACATGAGCACACAAAGGCAGTTCACCTGTGAAGCCTCCTGCTTATCAGCTGATCGATATGTAGAGAGCGGTACAATGCAGGAACGAGAGTGAGGAGAGGATCTATTATGCTTTGAAAACACACAGCTGCAGGTTGATGAGTTACAGAACGGAACCGTTCAGCTAGAAAGCCTCAGCTAACAAAGTAATGTGGGAACAATAATGTTCATCTTTCAGAAAGTAGCAGCAATAACTCCTCAGAAGCTGGTGTAAGTCATCTTCATTAGCTAAGCTGTTAGCGTTAGCTGCTGCTAAAGGAGAAAATAACTCAATAAATAAACCAGGAGGAGTTATTTCTCAGATGCTTCCATTTCCCTCCTCTGAAGTTCAGGCTCTGAGAGTTGGAACTGATCCCTCTTTGTGGCTCAGCTTCTTCAGTCCAGCGTTGAACTGGAGCAAGTTGTTAAAACAGTGGGATGAAAAGTGGCTGCTGCACATCCACAGTCTTTAGCTAACTCTGCTGGAACATTAGCGTCAGACTGAGTTTATCCACAGTCTTTAGCTAACTCTGCTGGAGCATTAGCCTCAGATAGAGTTCATCCACAGTACAGATGCGCGGTTGGCGGTTGAATCCGCGGAGCCCGCGGATTAACCGCGGATCGGGCGGATGACACGCCGAAAAATCGTATTTTAATTAAATTCGGCTGGGTTGCGGTTGAAGCACTAAAAAAAAAAAAAAAAAGCAGTGTTGGGTGCGTTAAACCGTGTGGATTAAAGTGGAATAATTGCAAGAATCCTGTGATCAAGACAGCGTTTTAAGGTAGGCCATCTGGTCATTCATTTTGCCCGCCGCGGCATGTTGATTTGGGCTTAGACTATGTGCTTTGAAGTTGTTTTACATTCTCTGAAGTAGGTTGGGACCATTTGCGCTAAAGGATGGATTTATTTTTGTGCTATGTAGACGGACTTTGTTGTCTAGATTCTTTTAAAAAATTCGTACACTCAAAACGGTGTGCCCGTGCTCATCATGTTTTACTTTTTTCTTGATGGAGTGTGAAATATAGCTGCAAATAGTATTTCAATGCAGACATGTCAAAACGACAGTGGAATGCACATTTTCAAGGTGATGGAAGGGTCGTGTGATGCTTGGAAATAGATTGGTTAATCCAAAATGTAGAACTATATAGTTATATTCTGTATTAATGTTTCACATAGGGAGACGTAGGGTATGCTAACCTGTAACTAGTGATAGTGTGAATGCCTTGGAAGGAATTCAATCGCTTGTGACGGCTGTGTGTCTTAAAAGGTGTACAATTTAGCACTTGGGAGTGATTTTGACAGCACTATTATCCACTACATAGTAGTAGACGGACTTATTGGCAAGATATAATGAACTACGCTGTTTGAAAAAGCCGATACAAATAGCCAAGGCACCTTCAATAGACCTAGCCTCAGATAGTTTATCCACAGTCTTTAGCTAACTCTGCTGGAGCATTAGCCTCAGATAGAGTTTATAGTTTATCCACAGTCTTTAGCTAACTCTGCTGGAGCATTAGCCTCAGATAGTTTACAGTCTGAGGAAAACACACAATCCCATATCCATACTCTCCAACCAAGACTGGGTGGGAACATAATCAATCAATGTGGTTGATGACCAGGTGCGCTGCTCGGCTGCGAACCGCGTCCTGAGCATGTCAAGCTCGTTTTAAGTTTGTTTGTTAGTGTTTGTTAGTGTGCTCGTGTCGTTTGTTTTGTGTCTAAAATGTCACCCGCCACATATGCTCATTTGTAACGTGAAAGATGATTTATCCATGGATTATACTGACTCTAATTGGGATTGCCACCATTGGGCAGCCCCCTGCACATTCAAAACTCTCGTTGGCATCTGAGAGAGAAACGGAACGTCGTCCAGGAGCACGGTACAGTCGGGATGCCCTGCTCGCACTTCGCCACAAACCATCCTTGTTGCCCCTGCCGTTCCTGAGAGACATCCCCGCTGAGCTGAGAAGGCCCACGCGCAGGAAACGAGGCAGGAGAGGTGGAATACGGAACCGGCTCCGACGAAGATACACCAAACCTCCGCTTCCAGCAATTATACTCAGCAACGTTCGGTCTTTGAACAACAAGATTGATGACCTCCGAACCCATGCAAGGTACTGTTCCGAATTCCGCGAAGCTCCGCTGCTGTGTCTCACAGAGAGCTGGTTGCAATCCAATGCTCCCGATTCCCTATTTGAGATCAACGAATTCACTCTGGTCCGGCTCGATAGAAACAACAACTCTGGGAAAAGTAAGGGAGGTGGGATCTGTGTTTACATCAATGATCAGTGGTGCCGCCAATTCACTGTCAAAGAGACGCTGTGTGACTCAAACGTTGAGATGCTCTGTTTGCCTTTCTATCTGCCACGCGAATTCGGATGTGTGCTTCTCTGTGTGGTGTACGTTCCACCAAGTGGCAAGGCATCGCTTGCCGCAGCCACGATCGTGGAAAATGTTCACAGACTGTTACAGAAACACCCCGACGCACCTGCCATTGTGGCAGGGGATTTAAACCACTGCCAGTTGGACGCTGTTTTGCCTGGCTTTTACCAAGTAGTCAAAGGTAAAACACGAAAAGACAGACTGCTTGACAAATGCTACGTGAACGTGAAAGATGCCTATGGGTCTAAAATTAAACCTCCCATCGCCAATTCCGATCACAACGTGGTTCATCTAATTCCGACGTATAAATCAAAGCTGAAACGCTGTAAACCAGTAGAAAGAGAAATACTATGCTGGTCCCCTGAAGCTTGCGAGGAACTGAGAGCTTGTTTTGAACTAACAGACTGGGATGTATTCCACGAGCAGAACTCCCTAGACGTCACCACCTCAGTCACCACGGACTATATTAATTTTTGCGCACAGTTAGTTATCCCCACCAAACAAGTAAAGATGTATCCCAACAATAAGCGATTTGTATCTAAGGAGATTAAAGACATAATCAACAAAAGGAAAATAGCTTTCAAAAACAAGGATGCCATCCAATGTAAACAATTGTAGAGGGTTTTAAAAAACAAACTAAGGGAAGCTAAAATGGTGCACAGAGATCAACTGGAGGAGAACTTCAGAGAAAAAAACCCAAAGAAACTCTGGGACAATATGAAAAAAATGACTGGAATGTCATCCTCCAATGAACCCAGTGTTTCCCGCAGGAAATTGCTTAGTCAAGGTGGTGAGTCGTTGGCCGGGGCGGGGGGTGGGGTGGGGGGTTACTTGGAATGGGACGGGGGCTGTTAGAGCAATAACGAAACTGTTTAAGAGCTGTAACACTTTTTTATTTACATTATTAACTATTTACATTAACAACCAGTAGGTGTCGCAATTCAATGTTATCAATGCTGTCTTTTAATGTCTGAGCCTGGCAAAGCATTATTACTTCGGTTTAAAAAAAAAAAAAATATATATATATATATATATATATATATATATATATATATATATATTTTTTTTTTTTGGGAACGTTGGCAAGGCGGCAGTGCGAGTTTGCTAAGGCGGCCGCCTTAACTATAATGCGCTGCGGGAAACACTGAAACCCATTGTGACTAGTAATGAATTTATGTTTGCGAATGAATTGAATGACTTTTTTTGTAGATTTGATTCTTCCTCCCACCTCAAGGAGTGTGAAAACATAGTTAAGACCATTAAACCATCTAACTCTGACAGAATTCTTATAACTGTAGAGGAGGTCAGGGGTACTTTCCAGCGCAATAACACAAGGAAAGCATTAGGGCCTGATCACAGCAGCGCACTCATCTTAAAAACCTTTGCCAGGGAACTAGCCCCTGTATGGCAACCTATTTTTCAGCTGTCTATGGACACCCACCATATACCATTAGCATGGAAAACATCCCACATAAAGCCTATTCCCAAAAAGAAATGCCCAAAAGAGCACAATGACTATCGGCCAATAGCTCTTACATCGGTGATCATGAAGTCACTTGAGAAGATCATAGTTAAACATCTAAATAGACAAATGGGAGGGCTTCGAGACCCCTACCAATTTGCATACAAGCAAGGCCGTAGCACAGAGGATGCAGTGGTTTCATTGGTTCACATAATATCTAAACATTTGGACAAACCCAACATGTATGCCAGGGCTCTTTTCCTTGATTTTTCTTCAGCGTTCAACACCATTCAGCCAAATTTACTTCTGTCCAAAATGATTGTGTTTGAGATAAACCCATATATTATTCGCTGGTACTTTTCTTTCCTCACAAACAGGATCCAGCTGGTTAAGGTAAACAACACACTATCTTCTCCCATTACCACCAATGTTGGAGTTCCCCAGGGTTGCATAAGCTCCCCCATTGTTTACCATGTATACCTCTGACTGCACCACCAACGTGCCTAATCAATATCTTCTGAAATACTCAGACGACTCCACGTTAGTGACTCTTTTTACAAAAACAAAAACAAAACCTGATGACCACACTCTGTACCAAAGCAATGTGGACTGGTTAATTAAATGGTGTGATGATAACTACCTCATCATCAACACAGTGAAGACAGAGGAGGTCATTTTTGGAAAACCACCCAATCTCCAACTACCCCCAGTTAAAATCCATGACTCAGACATCACTCAGGTCTCAACCTACAAATATCTCGGTGTAATGATTGACCAAAATCTGACATGGACTGACCACATAGACTTCACATGCAAAAAAATTCAACAGCGCATCTATTTCCTGCGAAAGTTACGATCCTTTGGTGCCAGTGCCCAAATAATCTTTTTATTTTTTACATCTGTGACCCAGAGCGTCATGCTTTACTGCAGTACAGCTTGGTATAACAGCCTCTCTGTCAAAGATAAAGCTAAACTTCAACATCAAATCAAAATCTGCTCAAAGATCATTGGGCTGCCTATATCACACTTATTCCAGGAAGCTCACAACAAAAGTATGCTCAGACTGGCCACATGCATCTCCACTGACATCACACACATACTACACCAAGAGTATAGATTATTACCTTCAAATAGGCGTTTTAGAGTTCCCTTCTACAACCGCAACAGACTTAAACATTCCTTCATACATCAATCTATTCTCTTGTTGAATCTGCAGTCTTAGAGCTGTATGTAGTACAATCACCCCATGGAAAATTGTCCTCACTTTATGTATGTCTGTATGTATGCGATGTATGTATGTAATGCGCAATATTGTGCAATAGTCCTGTGATGTTACATGTTTGTCTTGTCCTTCCTTAAACGAGCCTTGTTCAGAGATGCAAAATGAATTTCAGTGAAAACTGACAATAAAGTATTATCGTATCGTATAACACCAGAGTGCACACACTCATTTTCAATGCTGCGGTTGAGGCTGCAGCAGTGGGCAAAGCTCACCCCTTCTTTACAGGCTATGTACACACGTAGCCGGGTATTTTTAAAACCGAATGTTTCTCCCCCTCCGTTTATAAAATAATCTGTATCCACATTACCTCGTTTTCGAAAAAAACACCTTCCACACATAACCGAACATCTGCGTTTTCACCTGTCTTGAGAACCCAAATGCTGTTTTGCGCAATCTGCCCTCGTCAGCTAAATAATAAAGTGTGCACGCAACTTTTTTGAGCACACTGACAGGTGATCGCATGACTGTGGACTGCCCCTCGATATGAGGACGTAATAATTCCGACAGCGAGAGGACTGAGGACTGGGACATGCGAAATTGTCACGCCATTCTTCTGGGAGTACGACTTGGGCGTGTAAAATCAAGGCAGTAAACAGCGCCTGCACAATAATAACCACCACAGTTCTCAAGGCATCCATGCTTCTTCAGTAAACAAAGGTCGCACTTTAGACTTTAAAGCAGATTTGTTGTTGTTTTGGCGCATATTGTGACGTTCGAAAACGCAAAACTCCGGTTATCTCTGTCTACACGCAGCTGCATAAACGGAGTTTTCAAAAATTTTCACTTTGCCCGGAGTTTTTAAAAACATTCGTTTACGATGCGTTTTTATGTGGATGACAGGTCCAAACGTAGAAAAATATATTCGTTTTAGCAGATACCCGGCTACGTGTGGATGGGGCCACAGAGACACACATTAACAGACTGGAACATTTCACATGAAGGCTCTGAAACTAGGCATAGGTCCTCCCAGCATCTGTCGGACTGGCAATGGGAAGATTTCATTATGAGCAGTGCTTCTTTTTGTGTAAAAATGGGACGTGTAACATGCTCTTTGTCAAGAATCAGCAGTTTGTAATGATATACTAGACTTTTTTTCTTTTTCTTTTTAAATGTAAAGATGGACAGAAAAACAAATCATGGAAAATGTTTTTTCTCTTTTAAAATACAGTATCAAAATATGATGAGATAGTGGGGTCTACTTTAAATGTTTATTGAATTGAAACCAATATTGGAGCAACATGAAAAGGAAAGTACACCCTCTTTCTTTCTACGGTTCACATCAGCACAAACACCTCACAACAACTGCCAAGCACCGTGATGGAGGAGGAGGCTTTGGGCTTGTTCTGCTGCCACAGAACATTGCAGTCATTAAGTCAACCATGAACTGAATCAAATGTGAGGCCATCTGTCTTACAGCTGAAAGGTAGGCTACGTATTAATATGCATACAGTGTGGGCAACTATCACTCATGATTACACAGCCAGGCGTGAACATACGGACTTAGCGCTGTCGAACCATCCTGGATGGATGTTAGAAGCAGGTCTGAACAGCCTCAGAGTGTGAGCTGAGAGTGCTGATCACAGAGGTGGAAGCCCAAAAGCTTGTCTCGGAGTAGAAGTTAGTGCAGTCTGCTCAGTGCAGTGATGATGCACAGGCGGCGTGTGGGTGACACAGATGGTGGGCTGACATCACACAAAGAGAGGGTGTCTGTTGTTCTTCATGAAAAGTGTCAGTAAAACAAAGCAATAATAATGATTCACATAGATTGTGAAGCAGAAATTGGGGAGTCCGTTGCCAGGGAGACCCCACATTGAGCCCCCACATTGAGCCCTGTGCCGGGTCCAATCACAGTCCTGAGCCCCGACTGTGAAAAGGCTGAGCGCCATGTTGCACCCTCTCAAATGTTATCAATACTATCAAAGACAAGTTGAAGTTGAGGATGAATTATGTACTCGGAGATATAAGTTGTTAAACTAAGTATGTTTATTCTCATCTATTTTTTTTTGTTTTGTTCTGTTTTATTAACTGTGTGCATCACATCCAAATGCAGCAGCTGCACCAGCCGATGGCTTTACTCTTTGGAGGGATGGGTCTGTGCCGTCCCTGACACTCCATGATACGTCCACCTCACTTAAACAAAGAAAGCTATTCAGGTTACTGGTGACTGTCCTTGTGGAAGAGATAGATGGCATGTCAGCAGTGTGAAATATGTTTTAGGTTTTCGGTGCCCACAACAAGACAAGTTATTAAAGTTGGAATGACACAGCATTTGCCTCCAGTAATACAGTAACTGTAAACTGAAAATGATGATGGCCTTTCTAATGCTGAAGTTATTCTTCATAGATTATCAAACCAATTGCACATCTACATACATAATGATGACAGCTCAGTAACTTGAGTGTAAATATTAGTTGGAATACTTCTGTTAAGAGACAGTGCAGAGGTGCTGTCACGTGACCCGACCAAAACAAGGGGAGTCCTCATATTTTCACCACTGCTTGAGACTTTTGTCAGCACATTCTCATCCCCCCTTCACTTTCAGAAAACCAGAAACTTTCTGTATGTGTACAGTTTATACATGAGGCCCCAGAGGTTTTTTGTGTCCTGATCCGTGAAACCTTCGAAGCGAACAGGGTGTACCCCAAGTTATCAAGATTTGTTCTCTTTAAGGCTGCATAAATCACAAGGGTTCAGTATTAGGTCAGTGTGCTAAGCTCCCATCATTAGACTGATAGGCAGGCTGTGAAGGGATCTAATTTGTTGGTCAGTGAGTGTAAAATGTGTTGTTGACAAATGAATAGAAGACACAAACTGTGCAGTGAAAAGGTCTGGCAAAATGCAGAGCAAGAGGACAGAAGACACAAAGGTTAGAGGTGGTTGGAAATTGAACAGAATGTGACCCGAGTGTCAGCACATACATAACAGTAATGTGTATTTGCAGACTAATTCAAAGGTATGGCAGGCCATGTCATTAGAGTTTAAAGTATCTTTCTCTCTCTCTCTCTCTCTCTCTCTCTCACACAGACACACACACACATCACAAAGTGGTCAACATGGTCTAATTGCCTTGGACTGGCTGTGAGCCACGACAGACCAGCAATGAGGGGGCCTTGTTGTGAACAAGGGCACACTGAGGGTCAATTGTCTCTCCAGTGAATAGTCTCCTCCTTTTGTACACAGTAATGAACAAGAAAGGGTCATTATTTTCCTGTCCAAAGTGAACTCCCCTCCCTTCTTTCTACAGACAGGCATGTAATACACCCAAAAAGGCAGTTCATAAGGTAAAAATGAAGTTCTCTTAAACTTGTAGAGCAGAGTATTAGTTCAAATTAGTAGGAAACCTGCATAATATATATACTTTTGCAGATAGGTTTGAACTTGAGTTCTATGCTATTTTTGTGTAAGAAACCTAAGTAGTTTTGCTTGTTATTACAGTGTTATTAACTCGTAGAAATTCAGTCTTCTTTCAGCCTCTGAGACCTGAGGTTACACCACTACGAACCATTACAAGACTTTTGGAAAAAAAACATCAAAACAATTATTCCATGTCTGTCCAAAATCAGGCTTTAAAAACTCATGGAAACATGTTGGTCTGACCCAGTGTTTCTCAATTCTGGTCCTCGGGACCCACTGCCACTGCATCAAGCTCTGCAGTGGCCTGATCAGGAGCCATTCATTTGAGTGGAAAGCATTTCCAGACAGTAGCTCTGCTCTAATAAAATCCTGATTTTAGAACCGCAGCTTCATCTGACAGAATCACCATTAAAATAGCTCAAAGACGGTGTCTGTGCGGTGAATTCAGCTGAACTTACATGTACCATGATCCCCCACAGAGGAAGTTAGAAGCTGCAGGATGTCTTTAACATTTTCTCAAACAGTGTAGTGTCACAGCACTAAACATACTGCAGTTAATAACTTGATTTGCTCCCATGCATGTATATTGGGATAAGGACGTGGTCCAGTTACTTGGCCAAGTCAACCTGAAACTGTGGCTCCACAGTGTGAGTAACCATGCTGATTGTTGCATCTTTGTCCATAACCAAGATATTAAATGGTGACCTCTCATTCTAGCTTTCCCTGACACAAGTCCATCAACAGATTGTGTAAAGGAAAAAAAAAATCATATAGCTATAGTGAAATAACAAGAAAGGTGAGTGCTAAATTATAAGCTAACATTTAGCACTAGGTGTAAGTAAATTTAAACTGGAAGCTCTCAAAATCTCTTCAGAGTTTTATATTTCAGTAAAACAAGCCAACAAATCTACAAACACTGCCTGTACCGACCTCTTAGTGAATAATCTCCCATGCATGTCTTTTCAGACTACAGACCATGTGCACTAAAAAAAAGAGAGTATGGAATGACCCTCTATAGACTTTTGGGTGGAAAATGATTGACTAAATATTTCATCAGAGATGTTGATACTAGAGAAGTTGAAGGAACTCTGTTGGACCCGAAGATGTGTTGGAGCCGGCACATGGCAACCCTCACAAGTATTGCACTTAAAAGGCACTTAACATGTAGGTTTCACTTTTGAGACTGAATGGCTTACACAATAATTCACATTCACGAGTTTATGTGGCTGTTTACACCTGGTAATAAGATGCATCTTTGGTGTTAGTTATCACCTGTATTAAAATGTGCCTCCACATTACGTTTCATAGAAATAAACATGTAATCTATGTGAGACACAATCAGTTGGGCCTTGCAAAATAAGCAGGATATTAGCAATGAGTCAAATAAACTTTCTGTAAAATCCAGTATTATATACAGTCGGCTGAAAAAATTATATAGGTTCAGCCATGACCACATTTCAGATTTGCAGAAGTCATATTAAGCCCAAAATGCTGATAAAATTCCAACATGTTTGTGATGTAATAGGTGGGTAAAATGAGCAATAAATGACAGGTAAGACATGTGCTGTAGCAGAGCTCAATGTAACCACACCTCTGCTGGCTTTAACAGGGAAATGGTTGACTTTAAACTGTACAATATTTACTGAAAACCAGTCTGTGAATAAAAGTGGGAAAAACAGGAAACAAAAAAAGTCATTTTACTACATGAAATGCATCCACAGGCAGTGTGCACCTTGCCACGTGTGACAACACAATGTGGCCTCATGTGCCCCAGACCACTTTACATCCTGACAAGCTTTTACATCTGCACTTAGAGCCGTCTACCTTTTAATAGACAAGCCACGATATAAGTAAATACCAGTAGTAAAGAGCTGTTCCCAACTGTGTAATGTGGTCTGTTTAAATGCTGAAGGACACTCCTGCTGCACACAGTGCAAAGAAAACATGGTTTAATCATAAGTGGCCATTCCAAGTCATATTGGTAAAAAAAAGCTCAGAGATTTCACTTCCTCTGAAGTTGTGATGGAATCCTTTGAGAGATGCTTACCTTTTGGATTCTAGCTGCTCCTTCAGTTTGCTGTACATTTCAAGCACTGCAGAGGAAGAAAACACAGGAAGCATTTTCTGTCAGTTTAGCCCCAAAATAACAAATGTACTATTAATAAATAAACATCAAAAAAGAAATAAAATAGTTGAAACTAATGCGTTTTGAACTTCCTCTGAGTTCTTCTGAAGCTTTTCCTGTGAAATCAGAGAACTGTCTTACAAGAAATGAATCCAACTGTCCTGAACGTGCTGTTATAAACTGTGATGGCACCAAGTTGACAAGACACTTTGTGAGTGCAATGACCAATGCGTGAGTATAATCAGCCTAAAAGTGTCCTTACTAAAAAAATCTGCAACATTTTTTGCAGAGCGGCTTGAACCTCACCACAGCTGTATGCCACTGGGAGTTCATCTAGTCTGTTGCCCATTTACCGCACTTGCACTTTTAGTAGAAATACAATGACAAAACAGTCTTTGGTCATTCTAGCGGTCACATATCCACAGAAATACAACCCCTAACCCTAACAAAAAAACAGCGTCATTATAATCATTACAAAAGACAAAATATTGCGCAGTTTGTGGCAGCAATGCTGTAAAAGAAAGCTCAACCACCATCATGTAATTAAACAGTTAAAAATTCCAAGCTTTTGATTCCAACTCTCATTATTAGTATGATACTTAATATTTTTCTACAATGTGTTAATCTTTAAAAAGAAAAGTATCCTGGAATGGAGAGAGCTCACTCTGTGTGACAGGAAGTTGGATAAATGAAGGAGCAGACAGGCAAAACTGATCACTATGTTTTTAACATATTCAAGTGAAAACTATACAGATAGAATAGAATAGAAAATACTTTATTCATCCCCCGTGGGGGAAATGCAAATTGTCATGTAGCTCAATTAGAATATTTACAATAATTGTATATGAAAACAAAATAATATAACAATAAATAAATACATTAAAGAAAACCATGTCAGCAGTCACTGTTAAAAAGCCTTCTGGCTGTGGGGACAAAGGACCTCCTGAAACTCTCAGTCCTGCAGCCTCTCACTGCAGCTGCTCCTCTGACCTGCCAGGATGCTGTGGAGACCTTTTTTATTGTTGGTATTTACTGTTTATTATTTATAGATGGATGTAGCCAACTAGTTTTAAAATCATGCAGAACTGTGTAAAATACACAGGGCATGCATAGAGCATACTCTATTTTTTGTGTATTGCTCACAGCTGAGTGAAGCTGACACCCCACCCACGTGAAAAATTCAAGCAAATAGATTGATCGGTTAGTGCTCCGTTTGTGCTGGTTTGTGCCGTTAAAATTTTCGTTTGTGCTGCTTTGGTTTCTGAGATATTAAAGATTATTTTTTAGGTCATCCAAAGGTCACCATCCCCCCATATTACTCCAAAACAAACCAAAGTAGTCTACTTTTTTAGTGCTCCGTTTGTGCAGGTTTGTGCCGTTAAAACGGGCGTTTGAGCTGCTTTCGTCTCCGAGTTACGTTTTACTTTCAGTTGATCACATGATTTCACTATATTGATCAGGAGGCAATGAATTTCATCTGCTGCAGGTTGTAGTCATTCTGTTTTGTTCCAGTAAGTTCTTTTCGCCAATTCAGTCAGTGGGAAGTTGTCGGATATGTTGCTAACGCAGGAGAGAACAGAATTAACACCCTTGAGTGACATTCAGTGACGGTAATGCAATCCTTGCCAACCATTAATAAACTAAATAAAAAAATACTGACTCCGTAAAATACATATAACTTCATTATTAGGCTAATGTCACTGTTATTTGCAGAAAGGGATTTTAAAAAACAAACTGGCTATCTTCTGTTCTCTCCTGCGTTAGCAACATCCGACAACTTCCTACTGACTGAATTTTAACGGCACAAACCTGCACAAACGGAGAACTAACCGATCAATCTATTTGCTTGAATTTTTCACGTGGGTGGGGTGTCAGCTTCACTCAGCTGACAACTTCCCACTGACTAAATTGGCGAAAAGAACTTACTGGAACAAAACAGAATGACTACAACCTGCAGCAGATGAAATTCATTGCCTCCTGATCAATATAGTGAAATCATGTGATCAACTGAAAGTAAAACGTAACTCGGAGACGAAAGCAGCACAAACGCCAGTTTTAAAGCGGAAGTCGGCAACTTTTTCTTAGTCATATTAGCCTGAACTGTCATGGGATTCTGGAAGTAGAATATTAAATAGACTGTTTAGGAAAAATAACGAAATCTGTAGCTCCCTCTGAAGCCTGTAATCATGCTTGCAAAAACCGAGCGCTCCCGGCTGTTTTTAACCAATCAAGTTAGGGTGGAGGAATCCTACCTGTCAATCACAGCTTGTGCACAAGTGAAATCATGTGATCAACTGAAAGTAAAACGTAACCCAGAGACGAAAGCAGCTCAAACGCCCGTTTTAACGGCACAAACCTGCACAAACGGAGCACTAAAAAAGTAGACCACTCTGGTTTGTTTTGGAGCAAGATGGGGGCATGGTGACGTCATAGGCCGAAATTAGCCTATAATTCATAATATCTCAGAGACGAAAGCAGCACAAACGAAAATTTTAACGGCACAAACCTGCACAAACGGAGCACTAAAAAAGTAGACCACTCTGGTTTGTTTTGGAGCAAGATGGGGGGATGGTGACGTCATTGGCCGAAATTATAATTCATAATATCTCAGAGACGAAAGCAGCACAAACGCCAGTTTTAACGGCACAAACCTGCACAAACGGAGCACTAAAAAAGTAGACTACTTTGGTTTGTTTTGGAGTAATATGGGGGGATGGTGACCTTTGGATGACCTAAAAAATAATCTTTAATATCTCAGAAACCAAAGCAGCACAAACGAAAATTTTAACGGCACAAACCAGCACAAACGGAGCACTAACCGATCAATCTATTTGCTTGAATTTTTCACGTGGGTGGGGTGTCAGCTTCACTCAGCTATTGCTCACCTGTCCCTTATTCTGTTTCTGTCTGAATTCTCTGTTTTTAATGTTACTTAGTGCTTCATACAAATCAAGTCATTGTAGTGGGTGACTAAGATTTATGTAGATGTTGAAAATAACAGCCTAAATGTCACATTTAATTCCAATATAAACAGATCTACTCAATTTTTCAAAAATGTACACAGACCATTGTCTTCATCATACCCTTGGTCTAGTTTAAGCATATGGCAATGAAAGTGAACAATCAACAGTATCCTCTTACAACCCTGTCTTATCTGATCATTCACAACCTTTGTGTTTACATCACTTGACTGAAAAGCATCTGAGATTACATTTCTTTATTGTGTCTATATAAGGAATCAATTCCATTAATACTTCTTTCAGTTGCATGAAAGAGCAGTGTTTCCCACACATAGACTAATTCGTGGCGGTGCGCCACAGATTAAACACCGGCCGCCACATATTGCGTTTCGTTATAATAATTTTTTTTAACGCTATTTAAAAAATATTCGTATTCGTTAAGCTGCATTTCCTTTCCCTGCTCTACCTCAGTCTCTCTGTCAGTCACGCGTCTCTCTCGCTTAGCCTACACACACACACACACACACACACACACACACACACAGCCCCTCCCCTCCGTGCACACCGCGTGTCTCCATCAGCGAGATCATCCCTGGAAGCGTGGAAGCTTGCTAGCTTCAGCGTCGCGTTAGATTAGCTCAACCGAAAGAAGACGGCTGGCGAAATTCACGAAAGGTTGGTATCACGTACACCTTTATAAAATCACACATTAAAAAGTCCTATAAAAATATTTTATATTTTGCATACAATGTTGTCCTGTCCCGTCCCGTCCCATAGCAAACAAGCGATTCGCCTTCTTTATAAAGTTAACTAGTCGCAAGTTTGCCGTAAAAAAAAAAAAAATATGTAGTTGGGTTGTCGAGGTCAAAACACAATCAAATAAAGTAGTTTTTTTAAACTCTTACACTGAATGTTTACTGCTTCAATCCAGATGAGTATTGAAAAATATTTTCCGCGATTGATAAAGAGACGTGCGTGTTGAGGATGAGGAGCAGCCTGAACCGGAGGTATCAGTCTGAAACAGCTGAACAGTCCCACCAGTGTAATTAGCTATGTTATTCATTTGTTTACAATGAAGATGTGAATATTAATACAATAAAGTTCTGTGTGACCAATTATTAACGAAGGAATTATTTTGAAGAATTTTTATTTTTTACACCCCCCCAACTCTCGGGGACTAGAGTTAGCGCAGCACTGCATCTTCTCCTCTGATAAACAGTTGTGATGGTGCAGAGAAGGTTTTTAAGTAAAATAAACATCACAAGCTGATTTTATTTGGAAAAATAGCACGTTGTTGTGAGAAGACTGTGATGTGTGTGAATAAAGGATTTTATATTAATATGTAACTTCATACACAGTCCTGTCTCGTGCAAATGATAAGTATCACACACACACCATGGCTCAACACCAGGGCCCAAGTTGAGCACTAATCAGTAGACGCTTTCGGACAGAGCCGTTCTAAGAACGCAGTTATCAGAACTGTCCTACTCGAATTTCGTTCTGATAACTATCCTTCCCCAGCGGAACTGTTTCAGTCTGCATTCGCACATGAGTCGGGACCTGATAGGGACTGATGCGCCGTGCGCAGCCGTCTGCGTCAGTGACGTGTTACGTTAGCCGTTTAGCGCCACATTCAACAACAAAACAGAACAAAACAAAACCCGCGAAAAGTAAGGAGAGTAGAAAAAACACCACAAAGAAGCTAACATGGAGAGCGGGGAGGCCACCGTGTTCATGGTCTGCATGATGGTGATATTAATCATGGACGATCACATGGGGCGTCTAACATGGAGGCTGGAAGAGCTCACAGAGAGAGTCAGGAGACGATACTTTTTCATTTCATGAAGGAAGAAAGGAGAGCAGAGCGCTGCAGACAAATGAGACCAGTGTAAGTTTAACTTATTAAACACGCGCCGTAAACATTTCAGCCGTGATAGCATGACAAGAGGCGTAGCTACCGACCACCAAACACCTCCGTTAGATGTGTTCTATAGAACCATGAAAAGACCCGACCTCGGAGAAGGAGCTAAATAGTTATAGGAACTAAGGGAGATGGCCCCGAGTTCCTGTATGTCCGAACACGGGAGAAAACGGCCCCGCGGATTAAAAGGTTATTAGAACTGCCAATGGTTCCTACAGTCCGAAAGCGGCTAGTGTTACCTGGTATGCAGAGCTGGAGCTTCTCCACTGTGGTGGCCATGTTCCTCTGCTGGATCCGACAGCGAATCACCTCTTCTGTCTGAGCTTTCACCTGGGGGAGGGAACACACAATGGAGGGAAACAATGAGAGAGAGGCCACCACTGTTAACTACTGGGTTAAAGAGCGGTCATGTTGCTGTTAATGAGCATGCATGTCGTGACAGGAGAACAATAGCATAGTTTTGTTGTCTGTACGTTCAGACATTAACACATATATGAACTTACTTCACTCCCTGCTTCTTGTAGTCTTCGATTAGTGTCTGTCACTTGACCCTTTGAAAGCAAACACAGAAATGAGTTTAACTGTATGGTCTTCAAATGTCTATTTTCATTGTCAGAATTCATTATTCAAAAGGCCCACTGATATGTAGTCCTGACAGTCCAGTTAGGTGTTCCGTATTTTTTCTTTTTTCTGTACCAATGAGCTCAACTGAGTGAGAGTGGCAGAAAAACAAAAAAATAAATAAATCTGTAACAACAATGAATTAGAGAATATATTACGAGAAATTAATTCAAGAACAAATAAATGTGGTAATAATTTTTAATTATTATTTTTTGAGTATCCCCTCAGTAGAAACACCACCTTAAAGTGGTGGACAGGTTTGAGCATCCCCATGATTCTGAGAGTTGTGTTGTCAGGTGGTGTTACACTCTGATAGGGTCCCAGGACTCAGGAAAGTGGTCAGACGAAGAGGGATTCAAAGACCTTGATGGAGCAGCATCGGACAACAAAAGTCACCACGACCAGAAAATGGAAACCAGGGCATCTCCCTAGAGCCAGGCCTGGCGGTAGCTCACCGGCGCTGAGCCTTCGGCTGGGATTAGCTCAAAGAAGAGTCAGGAAGCCACCTCCACGTGAGCCCACCTGTTGCGGGTAGGAAATTCAAGATCGGATGCAGTGTGAGCTGGGTGGCGGGGGAAAGTGGGGGCCTGGGCGTGCTGATCCCCAGCATTACAAATGGAGGGAAAGAGCCTGAGCTGGTTTGTGAGGTGGAGCAGTACTAACTAGATTTAGTTGAGCTCACCTCCACACAATGCTGGTTCTGGAACCAAACTCTTGGAGAGGGGCTGGACTCTCTCATACTCTGAAGTTGCCCATGGAGAGGCGAGGCGGCTGTGGGGATACTCACAAGCCCTTGGCTGAGCGCCTCCGTGCTGGAGTTCTCCCTGGTGAGCGAGAGTGTCGCCTCATTGCGGCTGCAAGTCGCAGGAGAGAAGGTTCTGACTTGTTTGTGTGTATGCACCAAACAGCAGCTCAGATTACCTGGCCGTCTTGGAGTCTCTGGATGCCAACCTAAAAGGGGTGTTACTGGGGAATCTATTGTTCTTCTGGGAGACTTCAATGCCCTTGTGGGTAATAATGTAGTTACCTAGAGAGGCATGATTGGGAGGAACAGCCTCTCTGATCTGAATCTGGTTGTGCCTTGTTTTTGGACTTGCCGTGCCAGCTATGGATTGTCCATTACAAACACCATGTTCGAGCATAAGGTGGTTCACAAGTGTACCTGGTACCAGGCCAAGATCAATGGTTGACTGTCATCAGACCAACAGCCATATATCTTAGACACTCGGGTGAAGAGGGATAGAGATATCAGCTGATCACCACTTGGTGGTGAGTGGGATCCGTTGGGGAGAGACCCCGGGGGTCACCTGAAACAGCTGACAGGTATCAAGTGGCTAAAAGGGCTGCAGCATTGGTCAGTGCTGAAGCTAAAACTCGGGTGTGTGAGGAATTCTGGGAGACTATGGAGAATGACTTTTGGTTTGGCCTCAAGGATGTTCAGGCAGACCATTTGACAACAGAAAGGAAAAGCAGGGGTCTTCCCAGGTTGTGCTTGACCTGGGTGGAGAACTGCTGACCCGAACCTGAGGATATTGTCAAGCAGTGGAAGGAGCACTGAGGATTTTCTCCATTGAAGAGGCAAAATCTGAGGACTTGGGAGAAAACTCGTCCATCACCTTGGTGGAAGTCATTGAGGTTATTAAAAAGCTTCTCGGCGGTAAAGCACCAGGGGAGGATGAACTTCGCCCTGAGATGCTAAAGGTTCTGGACACGGTGGGGCTGTCTTGGCTGACAAGCCTCTTCAATGTCGCATGGAGACCTGGGTCAACACCTGTGGACTGGCAGACCAGGGTGGTGGTTCCCATTTTAAGAAGGTGTGTGTTCTAACTTCAGTGTTCTCCAGGGTGTTAGAGAGGAGGCTCCAATTGATTGTCGAACCTCAGATTCAGGAGGGGCAGTGTGGTTTTCGCACAGGACATGGAACAGTGGATCTTTACCCTTGCAAAGTTACTGAGGGGATCATGGGAGTTTGACCATCAAGTATACAAGTGTTTTGTAAAAGGCTTACAACTGTGTTCCCCGAGGGATTCTGTTGGGG
The DNA here is from genome assembly GCF_027942865.1 of Odontesthes bonariensis. NCBI lineage: Eukaryota > Metazoa > Chordata > Actinopteri > Atheriniformes > Atherinopsidae > Odontesthes > Odontesthes bonariensis. The sequence goes on along the minus strand of NC_134528.1, from coordinate 30,833,717 downwards.
GTGCTGAGGGAGTATGGGGTACCGGAGCCGCTTTTATGAGCTATCTGGTCCTATATAACGAAATCAAGAGCTGTGTCCATGTTCTTGGCACTAAGTCAAACTCGTTTACAGTGCATTGGACTCGGCAAGGGCTCCTGCTTGTCACGATCCTGTTTGCAATTTTCATGGACCGGATCTCAAGGTGTATTCGTGGACAGGAGAGCGTACTGTTTTGGAATCTCAGCGTCCTAGCTCTGCTTTTTGCAGATGATGTGGTTCTGTTGCCTTCATCAAACCAAGACATTCAGCCCACACTGGAGTGGTTCGCAGCTGAATGTAAAACACCCGGGATTTGAAGAGGGGACAACCTTTTGTCAACAATGTTGACAAATAGCTAAGGCTAAAGTAATAACAAAGGCCATTGCGAAATAACTAAAGCAAAGCCATCATGGTGTGGTTACTGCAAGTGGCAAGATATTGTTTTTCAGTTTTAAGCCACACCCACTTTGGGAAATCATTACCAACTTGATTATGTGGTTTCAATAGAAGCTCCTGACCCAGCATACCAGATTTTGCAAAAATCTGTAAATTTTTGGGATATTATTTTATTTTCACACACTTTGTTATTGCCACTTATTCCTTTATTACTCCACCTTACATTTCCTCATTCATTCTTTTTTTGTGGCACTCCAAGCGCCACTGTTGCACTATATGACATATACATTGTGGTTTGTTTGAACTAATTCCAACACAAATAAAACCCCAAATGGTGGATTGCTGAATATAGTTAAGTATCCTCCATTCTGAGAAAGATTTAATAAAAAACAGATAAGTACAGAGCCTTTATAAAAATGTGTTTATTATGAGGATTTTTATTTACATCTTTTGAAAATGAGTTGGAGCTGTGGGACAAAATATTGAAATGGACTAGAACAAAGTTTAATTGGGTTTTTGTTTATGAGATTTGTCAAAAGATAAATATAAAACCAGCTCAGTAGAATTGTGACAACTTAAAAGGTCCATAGCTCATATAAGCCGCTTTCGGACTGTAGGAACCTTTGGCAGTTCTAATAACCTTTTAATCCGCGGGGCCGTTTTCTCCCGTGTTCGGACATACAGGAACTCGGGGCTATCTCCCTTAGTTCCTATAACTATTTAGCTCCTTCTCCGAGGTCGGGTCTTTTCAAAAGCCGCTTTCGGACAGACCGTTCTAAGACAGTAGTTATCAGAACTACCCTCCTCGAATTTCGTTCTGATAACTATCCTTCCCCAGCGGAACTGTTTCAGTCTGCATTCGCACATGAGTCGGGACCTGATAGGGACTGATGCGCCGCGCGCAGCCGTCTGCTTCAGTGACGTGTTAGCCGTTAGCCGTTAGCGCTACATTCAAACACAAAACAAAACGCTAAAAGTAATGAGAGTAGAAAAAACCACCACCAAGAAGCTAACATGGAGAGTGGGGAGGCCACTGTGTTTATGGTCTGCATGATGGTGATATTAATCATGGACAATCACATCAGGCGTCTAATGTCGAGGCTGGAAGAGCTCACAGAGAGAGTCAGGAGACGATACCTTTTCATTTCATGAAGGAAGAAAGGAGAGCAGAGCGCTGCAGACAAATGAGACCAGTGTAAGTTTAACTTATTAAACAGGCGCCTGTTCTGTCTGTGTTGTATGAGTAAACATTTCAGCCGTGATAGCATGACATGGGGCGTAGCTACCGACCACCACACACCTCCGTCAGATTTGTTCTATAAGAACTATGAAAAGACCCGACCGCGGAGAAGGAGCTAAATAGTTATAGGAACTAAGGGAGAAAGCCCCGAGTTCCTGTATGTCCGAACATGGGAGAAAACGGCCCCGCGGATTAAAAGGTTATTAAAACTGCCAAAGGTTCCTACAGTACAAAAGCGGCTATAGTTCTTATAGAACGAATCTAACGGAGGTGTGTGGTGGTCGGTAGCTACGCCCCATGTCATGCTATCACGGCTGAAATGTTTCCTCATAGACACAGACACAACCGGCGGGTGTTTAATAAGTTAAACTTACACTGGTCTCATTTGTCTGCAGCGCTCTGCTCTCCTTTCTTCCTTCATGAAATGAAAAAGTATCGTCTCCTGCCTCTCTCTGTGAGCTCTTCCAGCCTCGATATTAGACGCCTGATGTGATCGTCCATGATTAATATCACCATCATGCAGACCATAAACACGGTGGCCTCCCGCTCTCTATTAGCTTCTTGGTGGTGTTTTTTCTACTCTCCTTACTTTTACCGTTTTGTTTTGTGTTTGAATGTAGCGCTAAACGGCTAACGGCTAACACGTCACTGAAGCAGACGGCTGCGCGCGGCGCATCAGTCCCTATCAGGTCCCGACTCATGTGCGAATGCAGACTGAAACAGTTCCGCTGGGGAAGGATAGATATCAGAACGAAATTCGAGGAGGGTAGTTCTGATAACTACTGTCTTAGAACGGTCTGTCCGAAAGCGGCTAATGTTACAACTATAATTCAAATCCAGGATTAAGGTAGAGATGGTGAAAAGTTCCATGATTATTGGAATGTGATTACTTCTGTAGTAAAGCAGTTATTTCTGTATTAAAAACTCTAAAGGCACAAATGTCTACTATTTTATTACTTCTCAAAGTCAATACTATAATTTCCTCATGCCTTTTTAAAACTTTGCTTGCTCGGATACCTTTAGGTTTAGTTGTGCCAAATGAGATGTCATGTGTCTGTCCAGCTTTCCTATTTCTATCTGCTCCCCCTTTTCATGCCCTCTCTTTTCCCTCTTTACCTCTCTCACTGCAGCTGCTCAGCCTTGTAATCAGCTCATTGTCCATGAAGAAGCAAGGACAAAGGCTGGCAAATTCAGATTAACCAGGCAGCGGGGACCTGAACCCATCGTCGGTGCACTGGGCCTTTCATGGGGTTTAATGGCTTGTGACAGGCTCTTTCTCACAGATTCAGTGACAAACTTCTCAATTCTGGTTGTGGATTTTTGAACCCTCAGCTCTTGTCACACGGCTGAGAACCATGACCCAATTGACCAGTCAGCTTTTTGATGACAACCCCTTCAACAGTGAAGTTTCCAAACGAGGGAAACCAACTACATAAGCACTGTTTCTTTTATTCACACAGTAAGGGTATGGCATTACACCAAGAGTGCTTGACAACAAATACATAGGTCAAATTTACAGAGACTTAACCAAGACTGTTATCCAAATCAGCATTATGCTACACTGGCCAGCAAGCAAGAAGTGGGTCTCTCCATAATGGGACAGCGGCCATTATTATTAATTAATTCAATTCAATTCATTTTATTTATATAGCGCCAAATACAACAAATGTCATCTCAAGGCACTTAGATAGTAAGTCCAATTCAAGCCAATTGGAATTCAATTAATTAATAATAATCATAATTCATAAAATAATCCAATTCGTTCATATAGAGCCAATTCAAAAACAATTTCCTAGCTAAGAAAACCAACAGATTGCACTGAAAACTTTTTGTTTTTCGGTCCAATCTCCCGGCCTGAGCGGCGTGCCTGAGGCGACTGTGGAGAGAAACGACTCCCTTTTAACAGGAAGAAACCTCTGGCAGAACCAGACTCAGGAAGGGTGGCCATCCGCCTCGACCAGCTGGGGTTTGAGAAGACAGAAAAGGGGGGGGCAGGGGGCCACCGCGACGGCGGCACTGTAACACCATTCAAAGGATATCTGTTGGAACAGGGAAACACGAGTTAATGACCATAATAATATCACATATACATAAAGAGAGTAAAGTGAGGAAAGGTGTGTCAGATGAGGCCCCCCAGCAGTCTAGGCCTATAGCAGCTTAACTATGGGATGTTTCAGGATCACCTGAGCCATCCCTAACTATAAGCTTTATCAAAAAGGAAAGTTTTAAGCCTGGTCTTAAAAGTGGAAAGGGTGTCTGCTTCCCGGACATTTACTGGCAGCTTATTCCACAATAGAGGGGCCTGATAACTGAAGGCTCTGCCTCCCATTCTACTTTTAGAAACTCTGGGAACCTCAAGTAAACCTGCAGTTTGGGAACGAAGTGCTCTGTTAGGAAAATATCTTACAATGAGATCTTTAAGATATGATGGAGCTCGGTCATTAAGAGCTTTATATGTAAGGAGAAGAATCTTAAATTCTATTCTGAATTTAACAGGGAGCCAATGAAGAGAAGCTAAAACTGGAGAAATATGATCTCTCCTGTTAGTTCTCGTCAAAACTCTGGCTGCAGCATTTTGGATCAACTGAAGGCTTTTCAGAGAATATGTGGGACAGCCCAATAATAAAGAATTACAGTAGTCCAATCTTGAAGTAACAAATGCATGAATTAGTTTTTCTGCATCACTCTGAGACAAGATGTTCCTGATTTTAACAATATTACGAAGGTGAAAGAAGGCAGTCCTAGAAACCTGTTTTATATGCGAGTCAAATGATAAGTTCTGGTCAAAAATAACTCCAAGGTTCCTCACTGTAGAACTAGAAGCCAAGGAAATACCATCTAGAGTAACTATATAGCTAGACAATTTCTCCCTGAAACGCTCAGGTCCAAAGATAACGACTTCAGTTTTGTCTGAATTTAGCAGCAGACAGTTCTGAGTCATCCAGGTCTTTATGTCTTTAAGACATGCTTGTAGTCTGACCAACCTATTGGTTTCATCTGGTTTTATAGATAAGTACAGCTGAGTATCATCAGCATAGCAATGGAAATTTATGCCATGCTGTCTAATAATGTTACCTAATGGAAGCATGTATAAAGTAAAAAGAATCGGTCCAAGCACAGAACCCTGGGGAACTCCATGACTTACTCTGGTGTGTGAGGAAGATTCTTCATTTACAAGAACAAACTGAAATCTATCAGATAAATATGATTTAAACCAGCCTAATGCAGTTCCTTTAATCCCAATAACATGTTCAAGTCTGTGTAATAAGATACTGTGATCGACCGTATCAAATGCAGCACTGAGATCCAACAGGACAAGCACAGACACAAGTCCGCTATCAGAGGCTAAGAGGAGATCATTGGTAACTTTCAGCAGTGCTGTTTCTGTGCTATGATGCACTCTGAATCCTGACTGAAACTCTTCAAACAGATTATTTCTGTGTAAATGATCACAAAGCTGAGCTGCAACTATTTTTTCAAGAACTTTAGACATAAAAGGGAGATTGGATATAGGTCTATAATGAGCCAACACTTCTGAATCAAGAGTAGGTTTTTTAAGTAAAGGTTTAATTACAGCAACCTTAAAAGTCTGAGGTACATATCCTGTCAACAAAGACAGATTAATCAAATCCAATATGGAAGTGTCAATTAATGGGAAAACCTCCTTGAACAGTCTGGTTGGGATTGGGTCTAAAACACAAGTTGATGGTTTAGAAGAGACTATTGCTGTTGTTAGATCAGAGAGATCAACTGGGCAGAAGCCGTCTAAATATAAATCAGGTTCTAAAGATACTTCTAAAGCTGCTGTACTTGATGATACATCACTGATAATAGTGGGAAGGACTCCATCAATCTTCTCTCTGATAGAAACAATTTTATTAATAAAGAAGCTCATGAAATCATCACTGCTGAGAGTTAAAGGAATAACTGGCTCAGCAGAGCTCGGACTCTTAGTCAGACTGGCTACAGTGCTGAAGAGAAACCTGGGATTATTCTTATTCTCTTCTATCAATGATGAATAATAAGCAGTTCTAGCTTTACGAAGGGCTTTCTTATACATTGTTAAACTATCTTTCCAGACTAACTGAGACTCTTCTAAATTAGAGGAACGCCACTGTCTCTCCAGCTTTCTTGCAGTCTGCTTTAAAGCACGCAGCTGTGAATTATACCAAGGAGCCAACCTCTTCTGACTGATTACCTTCCTTTTCAGAGGGGCAACATTGTCCAGTGCTGTACGCATTGAAACTATAGTGCTGTCAACAAGAGAGTCAAGTGTTGCTGGAGTAAAGTTTAGGTAGTCGTCCTCTGTCATATCTGCACATGGCAGTGAAGAAAAGGATGATGGAATTAATTCTTTAAATCTGGTTACAGCATCCTCTGATAGACACCTTCTATACGTAAATTTCTTCTCAGAAACTGTATAGTCAAGTAATGTAAACTCAAAGGTTATCAGAAAATGGTCAGATAAGACAGAGTTATGAGGGAACACTGTTAACTGTTCACTCTCAATGCCATAAGTCAGAACAAGATCAAGGGTGTGATTAAGGCAGTGAGTCGGTCTGTGAACACTCTGAGAAAATCCAATAGAGTCCAATATAGAATTAAAGTTCATATTCAGGCTGTCATTTTCAACATGTACATGAATATTAAAGTCACCCACTACAATGACTTTATCTGTACTCAGCACTAACTGGGATAAAAACTCTGAGAATTCAGACAGAAACTCAGAATAAGGGCCAGGTGGACGATACACAACAACAAACACAAGAGGTTTCTGGGATTTCCACTTTGCGTGGGAAAAACTGAGAATCAGATATTCAAAAGAGCTAAAACTAATCTTGGGTCTGGGACTGATGAGTAACCCTGATCTGAAGATAGCTGCCACTCCTCCTCCTCTGCCTGTGGTTCCAGGAACGTGAACATTTAAACAGTCAGAGGGAGTTGCTTCATTAATGCTAACATGATCCTCCTGCTGCAGCCAGGTTTCTGTAAGACAAAATATATCAATATGATGATCACAAATCAACTCATTCACTAACAGAGACTTCGAAAGGAGAGATCTGATATTCAGCAAACCACATTTAATAGTTTGATGTTTTTGTTTAGTTAAAGTTTTTGTTTTAATAATTTCTTTTTGCACAAGAGGATTTGCTCCTTTTGTGTTAATCGATTGGGTGGGTAGCAGCAGGTGGGAAGCTGCAGAGAAGTGTGTAAGACTACAACTCTGCATCCTGCTCTGAGCCCTGGGTTGTCATGTTTTAGGGTGGCAAATAAATTCATCCATATTTCTAGAAATGAGAGCTGCTCCTTCCAAAGTGGGATGGATGCCGTCTCTCCTCATCAGACCAGGTTTTCTCCAGAAAGATTGCCAATTATCTATGTAGCCCACGTTGTTTGCTGGACACCATCTAGACAACCAGCGATTGTAGGACGACATGCGGCTAAACATGTCATCGCTGGTCAGATTTGGCAGGGGTCCAGAGAAAACTACGGAGTCCGACATTGTTTTGGCAAAATCACACACCGATGCAACATTAATTTTAGTGACCTCCGATTGGCGTAACCGGGTGTCATTAACGCCGACGTGAATAACTATTTTACCATATTTACGTTTATCCTTAGCCAGCAGTTTTAAATAGGATTCTATGTCGCCCGCTCTGGCCCCTGGAATGCATTTGACTATGGCCGCTGGTGCCTCTAATGCCACGTTTCTGACTATAGAGCTGCCAATTACCAGGGTTTTATCCTCAGCGGGTGTGTCGCTGAGTGGGGAAAATCTGTTAGAAGCGTGGACAGGTCGATGGTGAACAACGGGCTTGACTTTAGAGCTATGCCTCTTCCTGACAGTCACCCAGCCACGATGTAATCCTGGCTGCTCAGGTTCTGCTAGGGGGAGGCTAATGGAGCTAGCTACGCTAGGTGGCTCCACACTGGCAAAAGGGGCCTGGCTCGCTATCGGTTGATTTTCAACAGTGCAGAGCCGAGCTTCCAATTCAGATAACCTCGCCTCCAAAACTACAAAAAGACTACATTTGTTACATGTACCATTATCGCTAAAGGAGGCAGAGGAGTAACTAAACATCTGACACACGGAGCAGGTGAAAGCAGGAGAAGGAGGAAGAGAACCGGTAGCCATGCTACGCTAGAGAACCAGACACACCGTTAAAAAGTGAGAATAAAGATTAAAGATCTGTAGGAGTGTGTTAGAACAGAACGGTAAGCTATAGAGTTTAACTATGCAAAATTGTGTAAGTTATAGATCGAAATAAAGTGATTATCAGTACTCCAAGCGGAGCAAGAAATTCCACAGTGCACAAGCAAGGTAACAGGAAGTGATGCAACACGCCTTACCGCAAAGCGTCACAGCGTCAGCTCTACAATGTTCCATTAAAGAGAAAGACCCTGACGCTTTGCTGGTTATTACAGTTGTCTGCTGTACTGCACGCTCTATGGTGATTGTGACCATGTCAAGGTCAAAGGCTATCGGAATTTACCATCATTTTCTTTTGCATTTTTAACACTCTTATTTAGATTATAGCCTATTAAAGGACATTTCAAGCAGAAACAGTTGACACTTTATATACACCTTGTTTGCCCTGTTTGGGTCTTAAATGTACATGTGTCTTGTAAAATCAAAAGACGAACAAATGATGTTTAGACAAAATCCATGGACATGCCTCTCAAAGCAAAGTTAAGCAAGGTCAGGGATAGGAGCAATGGCGTGTGTCAGAACTAACATCATAATCCATTGCACACTGGGCGCTTGGTGTCATTTCCTTTGGTGTCAATAATGCTCATTCATCTCTTAATTTTTGCAACCTGTTAAGTGCTGCACAAGTGACCCCTCTGAAAAAGAGAAGGGGCAGAGAGAAGAGTGTGCAAGCTATTTTGTCTTTTTAGGTATCCGTACGACCAATTAAAGCTCAAGACTCTACTGGACCTCCCATGATGCACCTCTCCTCCCTGTGCTCTCTTTTCTCTCCATGTACATGACATTATTGTGGTAATTAACTCGTGTTTCCCTATTCCAACAGGTATCCTTTGAATGGTGTTATGGTGTTTGTTGTCCCCTCTTTCCTATCCTCTCAAACCCCAGCTGGTGGAGGCGGATGGCCACCCTTCCTGGTTCTGGTTCTGCCAGAGGTTTCCTCCTGTTAAAAGGGAGTTTTTTCTTCACCTCATGCATGCTCAGGGCAAGGGATTGGTTCAAAGACAAGTCTCAATGCAATCTGTTGATTTTCTTGAGCCAGGCAACTTTTTTTAATTGACTCTGTATATAAGAATTGGACTTATTTGGAATTGAATTAATTGGATTTGATTGGATTATAATAAATTGAACTGTATTTATTGTAACTGGCTTGAATAGGACTGTATCTTTGAACTGCCTTAAGTTGATATTTGTTGTCCTTTCATCATCAATATGGTCAGTAATCCTCTTTGCACTAATTTCTCTTACCATAAGTTTCTCTGCATCAGAACGAACTTTAAGAAGCTCTGTGATTGCATCCACAAACCCCTGGTGGTGGAAATTGCACATCTTTTCAATCTCACGGTCATGGTTCCTTATCCTGGCATCCAGCTTTTCCATGAAGCGCTTATGGGCATTGGGCTGGTCATCATAAATAGACCTGAAAGAAACATAAGAGGGGAAAATTAGAGGGAGGGAAAGTTGAAGGAATAAAAGAGAAATGGGGTTAGGAGGGAAGGAAAAGATGGAAGAATATAAGGGACATAACTTTCATAATAAAATAGATAATACTGTGCAAAAGCCTTGAGCCATCTCTCATTTCTCTATGTGATGCCTGGAAAACTGGAAATAGGTGCAACAATTTGTTTAAACACGTCTTAACAGAGGACCATCCCTTGAGTTAGGTGCCTTATTAATGCTTGGTTGATTCATTTGGTCAACTGCTTAACAAACAGACAAAAAAAACTTTGTTGAAAAAGATTGGATGAAATTAAATCACTCCCTGCTGCAATGCTTTTATTTTATGTAAAGCACTTTGAATTGTTTGTACATTTGCTATACAAATAAATTTGATTTGATTTGATTTGAATACACCGTCGCAATGAAATTTGCAGCTGCAAAGAAATATGGAGTGAAATAATCTCCTCTCTAAAAGATGGTCAGGTGTATCATATGCTAAAGGAAATCTGTAAGGAAGCATTGGAGCTCCTTTCCATAGCATTTGAACAATTAAAACAGCTCTTACTATGGCCGCTGCTCAAATACTTTATATATTTCACTTAATTAGTCTAGTTGAATAGTCTATTTTACTTAGGAACCTTCATATCTGACTAACTTTGTGTGGATCAATATTAAGCCAGAAGGGTGAGAGTGAGCAGCCAGTGACAACAATGACAACAAGTTTGCAATCGAAAAAGTATGTAAAGCACTTCCTGAAGGAGATTTATTGACCATCTGTATTTTCAGTGATGCAGACCCACATCACAGCACTGAAAATAAGGGTGCTTTCACACCAGAACCATTTGGTCCGCTTTAAACGGACCAGAGTTTGTTTCCTCGGATAGTTCGCTTTGTTTGGCCAGGAGTGAAAGCTCATCCGAACTCTGGTATGGACCAAACAAGCAAACGCTGATTCGCCTGAAAAAAATGCCTCTCCGTTCGCTTGCAAGTGAACCCTGGTGCAGTTCACTTACAGTGGATAATGAAAATGCACTATCCAGAGAACCAAAAAGAAGAAGTAACGTAATCTGTGTAACCCCAGCAGTGCATCGTAGTCTCTCGCTCGCCGCCATCTTTTTAGGTACTGTTGCATTCATCTCATGTATGAGGCATCACACTTGATAGCCCCCTGCCTCGCCTGTTGCTCACATTGGCGGCTTCTTGTAAAAGAAAAACAATTAGGTTTGAACACCAAAATAAGAACATAAACTCAGAGACTGTATAAATTTGGTGTTGCTTCATTGTTTCTTTTGTTGTGAACACGCTGGCTGAGGCGGGTGGATTTCCGATTTCAGGAAAGTTTTTTTTAACACCTTAAAACATACAATGTATTTAGTGTAGTTTGAATATATGTTGAGTGAAAATGTGAAAATCAATCTATAGCCCCTTTCACACTGCGACCCGCTACCTTAGCGGGTCCAAATTGCACCTTCGACCCGCGTCGAGCAATGTGAACGCTTGGCGTGTTGGTGACCCGTGTCGCAGAGCGCCACACGAAACACATAAAATGCTGGGCGTGTACAATGACGTAGGCACAAGCCATGCGTCGGAGGTAGGGTTAAATACACCTTGAGGACTCGTTTTTGCAATTGTATATGCAGTTCATGGAGATGTTATTTTACGGGGTGTGGATGGTCACAACGTGGGATGCCGCCGAAGAACATATGCGGAGAATACAAGAGCACTATAGTCCCCGAAATGTCGCGGTAAATAACGTCCTCTGCTCGGAGGCTGAGGAGCTCGCGGACCTCCTTGTCTCCCCAGTTGGCCATATTAAAAAATGTCTCGAACTTGATGTAGGCTAAAACAGAGTAAAACTTGTCCTCACCTGTCGCTGTTGTTCTGAATCAGCTGTCCATTCTGTCTTTTAAACTCCTCACGTCACGCCACGCCCACGTCCGACCCGCGTCAATTGCGTTCACACCAAACTCGGCTCGGCAAAAAGACTAGGGTCCGACGCGGGTCGAAAGGCGAGTCGAGTTGACGCGGCAGCCCGGGTCGTCAGTGTGAACGCAACAGCGTACACGCTAAATTTGCGGATTAAACGCACGTTATTCCTCAGTGTGAAAGGGGCTAATGTTTTTTATAGTTAAATGTTCAATCAAAACAGAAATTACAAAACGGATTTTATATGCGACTAATTACAGTTCTTCATCAATATGGGAAACTTGAACAGCCATGAAAAGCTTTTGCGACATTTTTGCAAAAGGTTATTGCCAAATAAAAAACAATTAGCTCAGTCATTTCAATTAAAGTCTTGCAAAAAAAGGCTGTTTCGAATGTCACGAGTATGTCAAAAATATATTTAAAAACTATCAACACTTTCAAAATGGCAGTTTAAGCGTTTGTGGGACAGTGGATTTATTGTACAACTGCAGCTCAGGAGGAAGGTTGGTGGTTCAATATCCAGCTTTCACATGTCAAAATGTCCACCGAACTCCACGTTTCCTCCAATGTCCACCTGTGCTTAAATGTGTGTGATAAGAGAAAAAGCCCTGTGCAGCCTGTGCTGTACGAGTGTGTGTCAATACAGTGTGTATATATATTAGGGCTGGGCAACGATTAAAATGTTTAATCTAATTAATCACATGATTTCCCTGATTAATCACGATTAATCGCATTTGTACGCAAAATCCAAAAAGTAATTCAAAAGTAGTGTATAGCCTTTAGCATTTAGTTTTATTTTAAATGTGCTGCCATATGAATGAAAGTGCCATAACATTTGTTGTGCAAACACACTTTTAACATCAACATCTTTCTGTAGTTTTTATGTAGAAGCCTCGCTCCACTGTCTGTTTCCTTGAATGACTTGCTGCTATCAGTTGTGTGTTTTGCCTTTAAGTGATATTTTAGACTGGAACTACTACGCTGAGAAGACAATTCAACTTGGCTGTAAATGCAGGAGTTTTTTTTAAATTTATTTTGAAATACGTCCTTTTATGTTGAAACAAGTAAAACAGGAAGTAGCGCCGGTTAGCTCCGTGAGCTTCACACACAGACCGAGGAGCACCTGTAGCGGTGATGTTACTGCTAGTTTATTTTTTATTTTATTCCTCCATGCTTCGTGGTGTTTGCTGTAACTGTGTGAATGTGGGGGGATTCCCAATGACGTAGCGGGGAGTGTGCTTCGGCTGTGTTTTCCGCACTGGAAACTAGTTCCCAAACCGACATGAGCAAAGCAAGCCTTCCGTGTAGATTTACACAGTCATTTGCACTCGATGTGAAAGTACACCACTCACACAGTAATTAGAAGGTAAATCAAGTAAATTAATTCACGTTGGGCGAAATATTTCGAGTGGCGACGCTGGCGACGCTAGCATGTATGTATTACACGCAACCAAGCAGTAGTCAGTGCTGTGAGATTCGGACAATGCCTGGGTCGCCAGGAAAACGCTCCCACACACTTATTTATGTCTCGGGAATGCGGGGATACACTTAATTTGGCCTGGGGGTGGCATATCCCTTTAAAGAATCCTAGTTTTGACCGTGAAGATTGCCTCTGGGGAATGACTCTGCCGTTGGTTGAGAAGTAGCTAAAGAGGCCAGTATTACTTTGATTATTTATTGGTACCAACGACAACGTTAAGAATGCTATTTCTTTAATGATTACAACAACTAATGTTGTCTTTTACTTTGTTTACTTGAACATTTAGTTCTACGGTGTTGATGTGGCATTAATAAACATCTGTGAAAAGAAACGCAGTCTCGCATCCAATCAATGGGCGGCATATTGGCAGCGTTTACAGATGACTTTGGTTCTGTCGACTCCGCGTCTGGAAGAACTTTAAAATGAAAATGGCCGAGTAAAAGTTCCGTACCCTTCTCCATGTTTGGTGGATCCGCCGATTACTTTCTTTTTCGGTTCCGCAGCAGACAGCAACATAATTTTACAAAATGTAAAATGTAAAATGCCTGTGAGCAACAGACTTTTACAATAATAAAACCTGCGTTTATGCGCAATAAAATATTTATCGGTGTTAAATAATTAACAAGTTAACACGATAATAACGAGTTAACTCGCCCAGCACTAATGTGTATATATATATATATATATATATATATATATATACACACACATACATACATATACAAAGTCCATTTGCTATATAATTTTAGTATTTAGAATGTAAACACTGCACTAGGATATAGTGGCACAAGGGAAAGATGTTAACCAAACATAGTAGTGTATTGTTATTGGTGGAGGACCAACTATGGTTCACTGATGTCCATCCATCCATTTTCTATACCCGCTGAATCCGTCGGTCGGGTCGCGGGGGGGCTGGAGCCTAACCCAGGGGCTAGAGCTGCCATTGGGCGAGAGGCAGGGTACACCCTGGACAGGTTACCAGTCCATCACAGGCCACACAGAGACAAACGAGACAAACAACCACACACTCACTCCTAAGGACAATTTTAGAGACACCAATTAACTTAACATGCATGTTTTTGGACAGTGGGAGGAAGCCGGAGTACCCGGAGAGAACCCACACATACATGGGGAGAACATGCAAACTCCACACAGAAAGGCCCCAGCCGGGAGTTGAACCTGGAACCTTCTTGCTGTGAGGCGACGGTGCTAACCACCACACCATCGTGCAGCCTGATGTAAAGAATAGAAATATAGGAAAAATACAATCTTAAAATGTAAGATCTAAGATCTACATTTCTAAGATCAATGAAGTGCATGAAATGTGAATTATTTATGCCTAAAAAAAAAAAGTATTAAGACGCTTGTTCTTCAGTTCAATATTTATGATAGTTCAGGTAATATTTCCAGCAATGTTGCCCTTCAAAAGGACAACCTTTAGAAAGATGAGATTATTTTAAGTAAAATTTCAGATTAGCAGTTATCCATTACACTACACAACACTGGAAAGGGGCTATATTTCCTTGGCAGTCACAGATGGGACACAGATGGCCAGTTGTTGCAATTTCCTGCGGTGAATCACTATTGGTAATCAAACAATCATACAGTCCATCTCAAACACACACATACAAACATTTAAATACATGGACAAACAGCCATTTGTGCTAAAATACAGATACCATAATAAAGATAAAATGAAGATGCAATGATGACAATGTTTGAAGCCAAGGGCCATAACCACCACCATGGCCATTTATTTCGGCTTCATTTCTGGAGTAACATCTCCATCTAGTGATACTGAAGTGAATGACTACATTTAAATATGACTAAATGGAATACAGATTAACAAAATATATAGGGTTATTTTTCATGCATACATTCACACACGTGAATGTATGTGTGTGTGTTGTATATATATATACACATATATATGTACACACACACTATATTGCCAAAAGTGTTCACTCACCCATCCAAATAATTAAATTCAGGTGTTCCAATCACTTCCATGGCCACAGGTGTATAAATTCAAGCACCTCTGCATGCAGACTGCTTCTACAAACATCTGTGAAAGAATTGCTCGCTCTCAGGAGCTCAGTGAATTCCAGCGTGGTACCGTGATAGGATGCCACCTGTGCAACAAGTCCAGTTGTGAAATTTCCTCACTACTAAATATTCCAGTCAACTGTCAGTTGTATGGATGAGCGAACGACTGGAAAAAAAAAAACATCACATAACATCAATGCTCCATGATTGGTAGATCAGAACTGACCACAGTCAGGAACAGGAACCAGTAGCAAACATCCAAGGGAGAATCTCACACATGAAGAGCTGAAATGTACCAGGCCCTGATATGATGAACCATTTGCTAATAGATGGGACCCACCAAGACTGGTTAACCCAAGATCGGACAGTCTCGATCATGAAAGATCCCCACAAGGGGGCGGTTTCAGTCAACTTCCCGCCAATATATATAAACTTTATTACAGGCTCAAGGCCCACAGTGGAAACATTACAGTACATACATCATTAATACAATACATTACACATTCATATATACATATACTAAAAAAGGGGAGCTAATGAAGGCACTCATACCAGTGTTCCCAGATCATAGACATGTACCTTACAGAGCTACGACTAGGATCAGCTAATTGTGCAATAAGCTCATTTGTTGCACGGTCAAGCCTGCTCATGAACTTAAAAGTAAGACTTCTCAGCAGTGCCATGAAAGTAGTAAGACCTAGATTGCAGAATAAACCACTTGCTCTAGTACTCCTTGGTTTCTTTAGGAGAATCCTGAGACATTATAAGCTACCTTCAGTTTCAGCAGACTCTCCTTCTTGTATCTAACCCAGAGTGGAGCTGTATAAAGAGGGGAGCAGTAAGTTCGAAACAGGTTAACTTTAACATCTGTAGTGCAGTGATGGAATTTTCTAACCAGCATGTTAGCTTGGACATATAGCACTCTCCTCTGTCTGCTCATGTCAGCGTCATCCTCCAGCGTATCAGTTAGGATGTTCCCCAGGTATTTTGTGACATTAGCTACTCCCAGCTCTTCTCCAGATAAATAGAAAGGAGGGAACTTAATTTTCAGATCATCCTTGGTTCTACAGATCATTACCACACTCTTTTTAGCATTATATTTAATATCAAACTCTAACCCATAGTCAGAACAGATATTGAGGAGCTGTTGGAACCCACTACTACTAGGAGATAGAATGGTAAGGCCATCGGCATATAAGAAATGATTAATCGTCATATCACCAACCATACAACCTGTTTGACATGTCCCCAAATGTCTTGACAGGTCATCCATATAAACGTTGAATAAGGCAGGAGATAAAATCCCCCCCTGCCTTACCCCGTTGCTGACATTGAAAGGTGTAGACAGGATGTTACCCCATTTCACCCGCACACTATGGTTGGAGTACCAATAGGCTAAGATTCGTACCAGACTACTGGGGACTCCCCTTTGCTTAAGTTTATTGAACAGTTTAAAATGATTGACACGATCAAAAGCTCTAGAGGCATCAATAAATCCTAAAATTATAGTAGAGCCCTGACTCCTATGCCTCTACAATCTCTTTCAGTGCATCGATACACTGGTCAGTGCTATGCATAGTTTTAAAACCAAACTGATTGTCAGTGGTAGTTATGCAGTCACTTATACGGTCCAGTATTAGACTTTCAAGAACTTTTGAGATGATGCTAGCAAGGGCTATAGGTCTATAATCATCAATACTACCAACCTTGCCAGCCTTATCTTTGATAACTGGGACAAGAATAACTGACATCATGGAATTAGGCAGTATGCCATGCCGGACTTTTTCACTGTCCGTCATTTTGACGGACAGTGAAAATGCATTAAAATCACCCAAAACATAAATGCAGGTTGAACTGTTATCTTCTATGAAAGATTGAATGCAAGCTAGCCTACTTAGATACTCGTCAACATAATCATATGATTCGTATGGTGTGTATATATTGAGAATAATAAAAATCTTTCCATTGCAATTAAATTCTAGGCCAATAGCCCAGTCCACGTTAAGACGCACAACTTTCACCAAAGAGTCATATTTTATATTCCATAAGATCGCCACTCCTCCAGCAATCCTGCCTCTGACTATCTTCGTGCTGAAGTCAGTGGTTGATTCTCCCGCACCGTGGAAGTTCGGGTGCAGGTCATTTAATTTGTCCAAGTCTTGTTTTGCCAACCAGCTCTCCTGAATACACAGCACAACACAGTCATCCAGCAACGCATCAACAACGACACGCCTGGCCTTGTCAGCAGCCGTGTGGCCAACTCGGAAGCCACGAGAGTTGTAGGACACCACACGCATTATGCGCGTTTGTCGCTCCCGGTAGGGCCCTTCGTCTCCGCAATCAGTGATGGAACCGACTGACCCTGGCTCGCAGCAGGGCAGAGCACCTGCTCTCCTGTTGACTTCGCCCCGCCTGCTCCTTTGTCACGGCGAGGCTCAAAGTAACGTCGGATGACTGAACCAGCAGGCCAGAACACAGTTCCATTCTGCTGTAACACAGAAAGAGCTGAATCTGCTGTGAGGAATGTCTATTTTCCTACACTTAACGTCACGCTTCATCTGGTCTTATAGAAAAAGACGGAGGGTGTCCGCTTCGAGGCTCACGTTAAATTTAGTGGCAAAAACACTGACCATCTTCGTGCCCACAGTTGACAGATCATCGTTGTTTCCCTTCGTGGGTTTTTACAGAACATTTGCGGCCACTTCTCACCACAGTACTCCAACTATTTTTCTTAGCCGTTTCCTGGGCAGTTTCCCTCTCGCATGCAGAGGCCAATAAGGCCGGTGATACTCCTCTAGTTGGCCTCTCCCGCTGTGGGGTTTTGTCCATAAAGCAAAGCAAAGCAACTTTATTTATAGAGCACTTTACAACAACCACCGTTGACACAAAGTGCTGTACATTAAAACACAACAATAAAAGAAACAACTCCTGCATTATATATTATAAAACTAGATCCTGCTGGAATTAAAAGCCAAATAAAATAGATGGGTTTTAAGACGAACTTTAAAAATGGGCAGTGAAGGGGCCTCTCTGACCTGCATAGGTAAGTCATTCCATAACTTAGGGCCTATGACAGAGAAAGCCCTGTCCCCTCTGAGCTTCCTTCTAGTTCTTGGCACCTCCAGGAGCAGCTGATCAGCGGACCTGAGAGACCGATGGGGTCTATAGGGATGGAGAAGCTCAGAGAGGTAAACCGGGGCAAGATTATGCAGTGATTTAAAAACAAACATAAGAATTTTAAAATGAATCCTAAAATTTACAGGCAGCCAGTGAAGTGAGGCCAGGACAGGGGTCACATGTTCTCTCTTTCGGGTTCCTGTCAAGAGTCGTGCAGCAGCGTTCTGAACCAGCTGCAGACGTGAGAGCAGCGACTGACTGACTCCCAAATAAAGGGAGTTACAGTAATCCAATCGAGTTGAAATAAAAGCATGAATCACTGTTTCCAAATGCTGCCTAGAAAGAAAAGATTTCACCGACGCCAATCGCCTTAAATGATAAAAACCGGATTTAACCACTGCTCTTATTTGTCTGTCCATTTTAAAATCACTGTCCACCATAAAGCCAAAATCTGTAATAAAAGGTTTAAAATGTTTAAAATGTTCCTCCAAAGGTCCCAGGTCAGAGGAGGTCTCACAAGAGCCACTGGGTCCAAACACAATCACCTCTGTTTTATTTTCGTTAACATTTAAAAAGTTCAGAGCCAACCAAGCTTTAATATCCCCTAGACATGCCAGGAGATGTTTGATGGGATTTACCTCCTTCTGGTTTATGGGCAAATAAATCTGGCAGTCGTCGGCATAACAATGAAATGAAATCCCATATTTCCTGAAAATAGAACCCAGAGGCAGAAGGTACAGAGAGAAAAGCAGTGGGCCCAAAATTGAGCCCTGTGGGACACCATATGGCATTGAAGCATCAGATGATTCAGAGTCATTAATATTCACAGAAAATGTTCTGTCCTTTAGGTAAGACCTGAACCATTTCAGAGCAGTGCCATCAATACCTACGTCATGGTGCAGTCGCGATATTAAAATGTTGTGGTCTACTGTGTCAAAGGCAGCAGTTAGGTCAAGTAAAATCAGAACCACATGGTCACCAGAATCACATGCAAGAAGAATATCATTAAAAACTCTTAATAAAGCAGATTCAGTGCTATGGAGAGTTTTAAAACCTGACTGAAAAACCTCCAGTATGCCATTTTCGTCTAAAAATTGTTTCAGCTGGCAGTATACAATTCTTTCTAAAACCTTGGAAAGAAAAGGCAGCTTTGAAATTGGCCGATAATTAGCCAGAACAGTAGGATCAAGGCCAGGTTTCTTAAGCAGTGGCTGCACTACTGCATGTTTAAAAGTAGCAGGGATCACACCTGAGGACAGACTGCTATTTAAAATTGCACAGACCGGCTGCCCTATGCTAGATAAAACATCTTTAAAAAATCGTGGCGGAACAGGATCACGAGGGGAACCTGATGGTTTAATATGACCAATCAGGTCCTCTAAGAGTGAGACAGTCACAGGCTCAAACTGGGAGAAAACAGCAGAGCAGGGGACTGAAATAGAGGGGTCAGAGTCAGGAGCTGTGATAAGAGCCCTGGTACTACCAACCTTTTCAATGAAGAAGTGCAAAAAATTTTCACACATGTCAATAGAAGCTTCCAAGCAGACATTCTCTGGAATATTTAGCACAGAGTCAATGGTGTCAAATAAAACACGTAGGTTATGGCGGTTTGAAGAGATGATGTGTGCCAGATATTCCCTTTTGGCCTCTTTGACTCTGGTAGCGACGCCAACAGTCTTTCCAAATTTGAAAAGTAACCTGCAATTTATCCTTCTTCCACCTCTGCTCAACTTGACGACATTCCTTCCTTACAGCACGAGTTCTGTCATTAAACCAGGGATGGGGTTTGATCTTTGGCTTCCTCGTTTTTAATGGAGCAACCGAGTCCAGGATGGTTTTGCAGGAAGAGTTGAACCAGGAGCAGAGCTCCTCTGTCTCAGGGTGAACGAGGTCAGATGATCCACAGAGCTGGAGAAAGGCAGTAGAAAACTCAGTGGCAGTGGAAGAGTTTATAATCCGACAGCGCCGAACTGCAGCACGAGTTTTAGCTGCAGTCGGTATCAAGTTAACACTGAATAAGACAGGCAAGTGATCCGAGAACACATAGTCACAGGCGAAGTATCCTCTGGCATGCCAGTCTCCGTCTGAGCCACAGGTCTACTTGACGAGGAGTAGACACTGTCGGCTGACCTGCAGTGGAGAAGCCAGAACTCCCACTGCTCACCACACTGATTTTGGGGTTTTCCACTGCCGTCAGCCGTTGATTGAGGGAGTCTGATATCTCCAACAGTTTTTCACAAGCAGTCGCCTGCGAGGTGATAGACATCCGCAAAAGTTCAATGTCGCCGTTAACCTGCATAATCCGCCCCAATAGCACAGAAACATCCAAATGCTTGAACGAAACGGGAGGCAGTTTGTCAATGTAGTGCGAGACAAATCTAGGCAGCTCCACGTTCTCTTTGAAGACAGCCAGGCACATTTTGATGTACAGTTCATCTTTCTTCTCTCCCCTGTGGGAGGACCAGCGTTTACTATCAGGAAACAGCTCTGCCATTACAGCCTTTGAGTCTTCAATGCGCTGTTGACTGCTTGATTTAGCCAACTTAATGATGTTATCTTGGTCAAGAGTTCTCGACTTAATCGGGAGAAAGTTTAACAGTTCATCTTCCACGATTGTTAGACCATCGGAAGTGTGATAAATCACAGATTTAGTGCGCACAAACGCACCTGAATCAGCCCAACACTGCCGACCGTTGGCCATCTTGCCAATAACCTGTCTCTGTACAACATAAGCCGCATTCGCACTGTAGGAACCTTTGGCAGTTCCTATAACCTTTTCAGGAACGGGGCCGTTTCTCCCGCATTCGCACATACAGGAACTCGGGACCATGGCCCTCAGTTCCTGGAACCATTTTAGCTCCTTCTCCTCAGCTGGGTCTGTTCTGGGTTCCATAGGAACACATCTGACGGAGGTGTTTGGTGGTCGGTAGCTCCGCCCCTTGGTGGTTGGTAGCTCCGCCCCTTGTCATGTTGTCAGGCTGAAATGTTTCCTCATACGACACGGACACAACCTGCGCGTGTTTAATAAGTTAAACCTCCACGTGGTCTCCTTTGTCTGCGGCGCTCTGCTCTCCTTCCTTCATGAAACCAAGAAGTACGGCCTGCGCTCCATCCTTCGTCTCCTGACTCTCTCTGTGAGCTCTTCCAGCCTCCATGTTAGACGCCTGATGTGATCGTCCATGATTAATATCACCATCATGCAGACCATGAACACGGTGGCCTCCCCGCTCTCCATGTTAGCTTCTTTCTGGTGTTTTTTTCTTCTCTCCTTACTTTTGCAGGTTTTGTTTTGTTCTGTTTTGTTGTTGAATGTGGTGCTAAAGTAACACGTCGCTGTCGCAGACGGATGTGTGCGCTGCATCAGTCCCGACCTGGTCCCGACTCCAGGTGCGAATGCAAACTGAAACAATTCCGCTGGGGAAGGACAGTTATCAGAACAAAATTCGAGGAGGACCATTCTTAGAACGGCGTTCTTAGAACTGCTCTGTCCGAATGCGGCTATAGAAGCTCCTGTCAGGCATCATAGCGGATAAAATGATTAGGCACACAGCTTATAAAATGCTACTTTGCCTGGACTATTAACTCATTGGCTGCCATTGACGTCTATAGACGTCAATTTAAATACAACCGTTGACTGCCAAAGACGTCTATAGATGTCAATTGCGTTTTTTAACGGGGCGGGCTGGGGAAAAATCTAGCGGAGTTTGTCACTAAATCTTAGGCTTGATAATTCGTGAGATTTTGCATCTGGATCCCGGCGGAGCGTGTCCTTTGTGCCCCGACAACCGACATCAGCTGTAAAAAAGCCGGCAGGTTGGATCTTTTTCCTACCATTACGCAGCTGATTTCTGTTAGTGGAGCGCAGCTGACGGTTTTGTCCGGCTTCCCCAAATTTAAAAGAACACAGGAGAGAGGACGAGTCTGCTTCGGTAAGCATTTCATTGTTTTCCTCTGCGCAGGGGGGGCTGTTGAAATTGTTTGGAAATTGTGGGCCAAGGGGAGCCAAATGTTTGAATTAAGATAAGGGGCACATTTTAAATATACATGTTTATATCATTTTATATCTGCTTAGAACTCTTGGGAGTTATCCGAGACCTCAGTATAAAGACATTTTTTTTTTTAGAAGAAAATTCAAATTCGTTCATGAATTGGCCACAGGAGATTATTATAAGAGGTCACAGCGAGGCTGATAAATACACGTCAGCATCTGTTGCTTTGGTCAAGAGACCATATCACAAGGCTTGTAGAGAAAACACATTTTGTATTTCATATATTGCCTACACCAATATCTCCTGAAAAATTAAAAGTCTAAATGAAAGAAATTGATCATTTAAAACTGCGAAAATTTGAACGGTGACTGACACAAAACTTTGATCGACTGACTTGGTGTGAGTGAGTGTGACCGGTCTTTGTCTGTCAATGTGTGTGAAATCCTGCTGTTTTATGTGAATCTAAAAAAGAAGAAAAGTTATTTTGTGTGATAAATCAAGGTTCCAACTCATCTCATCCCTTGACTTTTGAGTATTTTAGTCATTTTGAGTTAACACATCGAGTTAACACAACGTCTTACTTATAATCTTAGGCTAAATAAGAAATTAAGTGAGTGCAGAGACACTCAGATTTGCTTCATGGTTATAATTTGCTTCATTGTTATAGTTGCCGCATTGATAGTTTGTTGAAATAAGGTGTTGTTACAGTGATGAGCTGTGATTTTTAAACGCTGTGTGCTGATTTCTTTAAGATTGTGTATTTTGGTTGAGTGCATCGCATAATTATTGAATTATTGAATACTGCTGTGATTGGTGTTAAGTTTCTAAAGTTCTATTTTCAACAGGCTAGTGAAGGTGTTTGGATTTCAGAAGGGAGGACAGCGAGGTGCTGCGCGTTCACGCTGCTTGTGTGAAGGCGCGCCGCTAGTCCATGACGTTCTGATGCTGTTCCACAATGTTCGTGCGTAATCACATTTTCTTTCCTTGTTGTTTTTCAGGGCACTTTATGGTTGAACTGGAATAATTATTAGTTGTCTTTAGGTAATGTGCTAATTGCAGAGTTGTATCAGTCGAGTAAAAATTGGTTTCGCAATTCTAGGGAAGAGGTTCTGTCCCTAGGCCATTTGATTCATTGACATTTCTGATAAAGAAAGTTTTTCGCTTATGCATTGTTTCTGTATCTTTTGGTCTGTATTTTCCCTGTCCACAACGTGTTAAATTGTTTTTCTGTCTCTTTCTTAACAAACGCCATTTTTGAGGTGAAGAATAGTGCAATTGGTATTTCTCCCTGTCCACGGCTGGACAGATTGTATTTCTTCCTCTTTCTTAATTTGTTACAAAAGTGTGACAAACGCCATTTTGAGTTGGGGTGTGGTTCAATTGTTATGTTTGGGAGGAGTTAATAAGAGCCTGGGAGGCAGGCTTAGTGGTGTGTTCATATTTGATTGGTTAGAATTCACGTGGTTCATTGGAGGCGGGCTTAGAGGTGTGTTCATATTTTATTGGTTAGAAGTTACGTGTCCCAGACGTGTTTCATTGGAGGTAGATTAAGAGGTGTGTTCAGATTTCATTGGTCAAAAAAAAAATTTCATTGGTCAGAATTGACGTAGCTGTGACGTGCATTGTATCATCTGGATTGGTGGAGAGACATTGTGTATGGATCTGAGCGGAAGCATCCGGATGTGAGCAAAAGGGGGGGCAACGCCTTTAGCCTGAGTCACTTCAAACAGAGTAAGCATTAACTGAGCTTTCGATTAGCAATAAATTAACATTGGGTAGCATTAGCAATCACTAGCATTGATTAGCGATAATTAGCATTGAAGAGCATAATTAGCATTCGATTAGCATTGGTCAACAAGGAAGCTAGTATTGATTAGCAATAAGTAGCATTGATTAGCAATAGTTAGCATTTGTTAGCATTTCATTAGCCATAATTAGCATTGATCAGAAACACATTTAGCATTGATTAGCAATAGCAATAAGGCAAATATTGGTTTAAATCTTAATTAGCAATAAGTTAGCATTTATTAGCAACGGCTAGAGAGCTAACATCAATTGGCATTGGTTAGCAAACATTAACATTAACAATAATAATAACCTAACTCCAAACTGGAAATCAAAATAGCAACAAGCTAAATTAGCCTAACAGTGAATTAACATTGGTTTAAGTTTAAAAAACCAACCTAGAGCATAAGCTTTCAAAGCTAACATAGGCTAACCTTAACATTAGCATTGACAATATCCAATCCAATAATTAGCAGCATCTAAGCTAAATTTAGCCGAGCATTAAATTAGCATTGATTAGAGTTAGTTTAATTTAAATTGACTTTCAAGAGTTGTTTAAAAAAAAAAAGGGGGAATACGAATAATAAATAAGGAAAATTAGGGAAAATAAATAAGTAAATAAAAAAGAAAAAGTCAAAAGAAGGGAACTAACTAGGTGAAACAATGGATGTAAAACCAACAATAACCATCAGCGCCAAACATCCTGAACATTCCAAAGTTATTAAAAAGATATCTCAGAAATGGGAAAAACGAACAAAAAATAACGTCTCACCCTGGCCAAAAGGTGGCACTTTCAATGTAACGGCCTGTAAGATTATGGAACAAAGGATTAAAGCTTACAAACCAAAGGACAAAAGCAAAAAGAGACAGGAAAAGAGAGAGCTTGAATTAAAAGTTTTACATTTCTTTGAAAATGCAGAGCTATATCCAACACTGCCAGGAGCAGTAAACATACAAGGAGATTCTGAAATAAAAGATCACAAAATATCTCATGAACGTTCAGAACCACAAATAGCTACATCAAGCAGTCATGGAGCTCCTGAGCCAGACGCCGTCTGTAATTCAGATCAGGCAAGGGGACAGCTCCCACAATACCAAAAATCACCAGAACTGGCATCTCCAGTTCAAAAGGCATCTTCTGAAGAACATAAGAGTCCAACAGCGTCAGCACCGAGTTTGGTAGAAATGACGCAGGGACAGTATGTGCCGTGGCAGACGCTCGTCCTAGGGGGGCTGGTTGCTCGATTGCCGGACATTCACACAGGTGCAAGCAGATGGATAAGAGCTTTTGAACAAGAGACTGTGGATAAACTGTTGTCTGTTGGACACATTAAGGCAGTGTGGGCACTGTGTTTTGGAACTTCTACCATGGAGGGCATTTTGAGACACAGTGAGAATGACTGGATGTTAAGCCACCGAGCTGATGGAACTGGTTTTAATGCATATCGAGCTGCACTCTGGAGAGCGTTACGAGCTGAGTTTCCTGTGGGAGTGGACCTCGAAGCATTAAAGGGGGAGCCACTGTCAGGAACAGAGAGTCCGGTTGTGTACATTGCACAACAATTGAAGAAATGGAGACAAGAGTCTGAGGGAGAAATCGAGAAGAGCCCAGCTTGGGTGACATTGTTCAGAGTTTCCATCAAAGAGGCTCTGCCTGCCCCAGTTCAGGGGAGGCTGGAGGATGTGGTGGGGTTGAATTCAATGTCACATGGACAATTCCGAGACCACGTGGTGCATGCAGTAAACAAATACAGAAAAGAACTGAAACGTAAGGAGCAGGAGAAGGATATGCAAAGGGAACTTGCACGGTTGCAGTTAGAAGAACTGCAAGCGAAGCAAGAAGTACGAAATGAGGCCATGACAGCGGGGGCCGCTGAACAGCCATCACAGGGGCAAGTCCATCGTCGACCCTGTCAAAGGTCAAGAAGAGGTGCACCTGGAGGACGAAGGTCCCCGGGGGCATGTTGGGCCTGTGGCGAGAGGGGACACTTTGTTTACAGCTGTCTGAGAGCACCGAGAAACCCGAGTGTTCGGCAGGACCGTGGCCAGTCCCTGCGGGGTGGAGCAAGTGGCCCGGCAGGTCCATCGCGTTCCTCTGGCAGAGGAATCCCAGTATTTGTTTGCATTGACATCTAGAGGTAAGAAGTACACTTACATCAGACGTATTCAAGGGTTTAAAAACCGCCCTCAGGTGTGTCATTATTACAAAACAAAACAAAGTTTTTAAGTTAAATGTGTCACTATTACTAAGTTTCTAAAACTTAAATTTAAATATGTCACTATTACTAGTACAAAACAAAACAAATTTTCTAAATTTGAAATTAAATGTGGCACTATTACAATATTTCTAAAATTTAAACAAAACAAAGTTTAGAGTTTAAATTTTAGCATTGTTAGCCTAAATTAGAGTATCTATTTATCCCATAGGGAACTACTGATATCTCTCCATCCCACGTGGAGGGAGGAAGTAAAGCGCCAGGTCCAAAATAAATAAATGTATTAATGAATAAAATTAAAATAAAACAAGTATGATCTTTTTCTTGGGAAGATTTGGCAATAAAATGCGCTTCCTCTGGAAGGAACATGAAAAATCCAAAGATCAAAGGTTGAAAGCACAACTGGAGAGGACAACCGAGGCTAAGGTAGCCTTTGAAAATTTGAAACAAAATTAGCAAAAGTCATCCAAAACCGGCAACACTAAACTATGAGAAGCCATTTTTCTCCATATGTCTCCAATAAAAACCATAAGATTTCCGAACTAATAAATCAGAGTAGGTATGTTGTGACTCGGACAGGATGTTTGCAGGTTGTGCATCTTTTGACACGTCCAGATGTGAGAATACAGAAGTGTACTACATCGGATCCTGCGGATGTCATTCCACGTGAGTTTGAAGGAGAACCACATGAGCGTGTGTCAGAGGCTGTGAGATACATTAAACTAAGACCTCAGTGTTTCCCATACATTGAGGAAACTATGGCGGCCCGCCATAGTTTCCTTTTGGCCGCCATAGTTTCCGAATCCCAATCGTTTGAAACACAGCGAATTTTTTTTTTTTTTTTTTTTTTTTTGAAACACAGCGATTTCCTCGAAAACCAACCAATATGACTATACAACAGGTGAACTAGTAATTAAACATGTCTTAAAGTGTGCAATGTCAGAGTTTTGAAGTTTAGTGGCAAAAAAGGTTTATGTGTTATTAGTCGCTGTCGGGGCGATTGACACACGTTATAGATCAGTGGGTGCGCGTGCATAAAGATCAGCTGTAATCATCGTGATTTCATTGACAAACATATTTTTTTGACCTATTTATATTCTGAGAAATAATGTGAAATTTGAGCAATGACGAGTACACTAGTATGTTGTCCGGTATGTTGCTTAAAAAAATCGTAAGCGCAATAGTTTCTGTTTAAAATAAGGTGTTTCATCCGTCCCGCATGTGTTTCATCCGTCCCGACTAGGCGGAGCGGGGTGAAGTTGGTTTTATATTCGACATTCGCCTATTTTCCGGCTTTGTAATTGTAATAGCGTCACGAAAACCGCACCAATTAGCGTCAGGATGGTATTAATATTTACAGAAAACTAAGACTAACATACCACAGGCTTTATCAACTCAGCAAAGTAAGCCTGAAAGATCAGAGTAACCGCGCCGAATATACTCCTAAGTGAACTACGGCAGCCGGAGCGCTTAGGGACCGTCGCAAAAGTGCAACGCCTTTTTTTGTTCTCACTGGATATTCAACCAATGAACACCAAACCACTTCGGATGGGTTTGTGAACTCACTATAAAGCTTTCACATTCTTTTAGTTTCCAGAAAAATCATTTTAGGTAGAACATTTACTCAGTGTGCATAGTTAATTCCATTTTAGATATTTATTTTGTAATAGCTCTCTTGTTTTTAAAGATATCAAAACCAAACCACTTCTGATGTGTTCCTGAACTCATTGTGTACTTCCCACACCCTTTGTTATCAAGGAAAACCTTTTCAAGTTTCTCAAAAAGGCACAAGTCCTCACTGTATATGATCCATTCATATTTTTCATGAAGTTTAGTTTTAACCTGTAAATATTTTCTATTACAATTGTTATCATTGGGTTTTAATGACAAGATGAGGTTACCTTATAAACCCACAAGGGTTTCTGACATCTCCAGCACACATTCCTTTTTTTTAATTTGTTGTGTTTTATTGTGTATTTTTTTGTTATATTTGAATGAATGTGTGCAAATCAATCAAATAAAATAAAATCTGCAGTCACACAAATTTACGCCGTGTGAATTTATATTGGTCATACATATTGGATAAATAGTCGTAAAAAAAATTTTGGTAAGGTAATTGATTCATCTGTCTGTCATTCCATCAGAGATTAGCTCAAATAATGGTTAAGTGTTTGTTTAGAAAAGTGCAAGAGGCATTCTGCAGCAGCTGCGAATCAAGCAGCGCTGTGGGGCCGTTTATCATCCACAGAGTCAAGGGATGAGTAAGAGGATCAATGGAACCTGGAGAGTGAAATTGAATTGAATCTGTGCGTCAACTAAACTAAACTAAATGCTTTGCCGCTTGCACTAATGAGCTTTCTAATGCAGACTCATAGAGTCACGCACTAACACCGCATAAAATGCTAACGGGTCGACCCATGCCGGCACCTCAGTTCCCACTTGAGCAGGTGCAAACAGAGTGGACAGCTTACATGAAGCAACTAACTGCAATCCACAGAACAATCTATCTACAGGAGGAGACCAGAGACTCAGGTCTCGAACAGCTAGTTGAGAGGCCAGTGGTGCCAGGCGACCAGGTGCACATCAAAGTGTTCCGGAGGAAGTGGCACGAGCCAAGACGGAAAGGACCGTACACAATGGTGCGAGCAACGTCAACAGCAGTACAAGTGGAAGGTAGCAACACATGGTACCATTTGAATCACTGCACTAAGGTTCGGACTAAAGACACAGACGGAGTTAAGTCCGAGGGAAAGGATGAACAAAAGGAAGAGGTTAAGATTTCTGACACTGTGTGGGTGTTGGCCGACAGCACGGGCTCAGGAGAACGAAGCCTGGAGATGTTGGACAGGATCCCGCAAACAGGAGAGGCTGGAAGGGTCCCGTGATGAAGCCACCCCGCAGGGGAGTAGCCAGCCTGGGTCAGATGAGTATGATGCAACAATACACACCCACTCAGACCATGCCACGCCACAAACTTTGCCAGCAATACACACGAGAGCTAGTCGTGAAAAGGCAGATGTTAAGCTTGAATTTAAGTTCATGGGAATAAAGGATGGTGAGGAGGTGTGGATCATGGGTCTGGAGGAGGAGACGACCAAATCACCGCCTCCGGACGCCACGACAAAGGGGCAATCTGGTAAGATCATGTTGTCCTCGGGTCAGAAGTAGTTGTTCACAATAGTGGTAAGAATAGAAAGATTTCTCGGGGAAGGCTAGGGGGACTTGATACCATTAGCACTACAGGACAGAATAATCGTGTTAATCCAAGAACAGACGGAGTGTACATGCACAGGTGGAGTCAGGAAAACAGTGTAACTGTGGAAGAAGGGTTAAGGCAGCACAGGATATGTGGTATAGATGGGCATGGTACACTACGAGAGAACTGACAGCGACGGAGTGTCTCATATGCGCAGACGCTCCAGGAGCTTTGCCTGTTGTTGTTCCAGAGCCACACACCTTCAGGGACTGTGCAGTGGTCCAGCAACGGGAATGCAGAGAAGGTAGGTTCACATCGGAGGAGGATAAATGGTTATTGTTTCCTATGTGTGGTATTAAGTGCAGATTGATGTTTGGGCCAAATAAATTACATAATTGTTTTCACAATAAGGGAGGGCCACAAATTGGAGTCTTCTTGTGCTGAATTTAATCATAATACATCACAGGATGGGCCTCCCACTGATGATAGAGTAGATTACGATGGTGAGTTTGAATGCTTTTGGAACTCACGTAGGTAATACTACTGTTAAATGCAATGTCGCATGGGTTTTATCTTGGTTTCCACACGCAAATATGAAACCAATATTTATTAGGATTTATTTATTTGGATCAAAATGTGAAAATATAGAAATGATCATTTTAACGCTATATCTTTTTGGGGATCAGACACACCCGGTAGCTGAGAGTTACTGGATGTGTGGAGATGATGTTTTGTTAAATGTGTTACCCAACAGGTGGATAGGTCTTTGGGCACTGGTGAGGAGGAAGACATCGGTTGTGTTAGTGTATGACAAGGTAAACGGGATGCAAGGTTTGGATGTGGAAAAGGGGAGAGTTAAAAGATCTAGTGATGACTACATCATGGATAAAAACGTTTACTTGGATGCAATAGGGCAGCCGAGAGGGATTCCTTTTGAGCTCAAAGCACGCAGGGAGATCGCAGCTGGATTTGAGTCTATTTTGCCGTGGATCATAATTAACAAAATGGGGAGTGGATTAATTACATATAATACAACCAACAGGGAATTCTTAACTACACGAGTGAAGGGCTTGCAGGCTTTGGAGAACAACTACATGAGACGAGTATGATGGCTTGGTAGAACAGACAAGTTTTAGAATGGATATTAGAAGGGAAAAGTGGTGTATGCCAGATGGTTGGGGAAAATGTTGTACATTTATACCCGGGAACACTGCAGCTGGTGGAACGTTTACAACGGCCGTGAAGAAGATCAGAGAACGGAGAGAGGAGCTGACGTGTGATGCTGGTGGAGGCGAATGGTGGTAGACTGGTCTGTTTGGGATTTTGGGAGAAGGGGGAGCGATGACAGTTAAAGCGGGAATAGCAATATTGTTGATAGTGAGAATGGTTTCCCTATTTGGTGTGTTGCATTATACCTATTCTGAGAAGGTGTTTGCTGCAAGTGATGTTCAAACGGAGTGTGGAAGGAATCAGGGGGCAGATGACCATGCGAGACCAGGTCTGAGGACCAACGCATGGAAGAGCTGGTCAACGAATGAAGGTTATCAACGGGCGGTTCACAAGATTCTTTCCTTGAGCGTGGAACCAAGTATAGTCTGATAAATCAAATCATAAATCAAATCAAATCAAATTTATTTGTATAGCACATTTCATGTACAAACAATGACAGGGAGAAGAGATGCTGAAGATCTCTTTGATTGGGAGTGACGTACTGGCGACCTCTCCTCCCAGAGTTAGCTTAGCAGTTCCAGACCCAGCCGGACGGATGTTCGGCCAGAAGCAGACGACACCAGAGTACGGGAGAT
The DNA here is from genome assembly GCF_027942865.1 of Odontesthes bonariensis. Classification (NCBI taxonomy): domain Eukaryota; kingdom Metazoa; phylum Chordata; class Actinopteri; order Atheriniformes; family Atherinopsidae; genus Odontesthes; species Odontesthes bonariensis. Next base: position 30,802,855 of record NC_134528.1, on the reverse strand, counting down.
GGGACGGGACTGGGAAGCTGCATTACGTTGCATTTTATTACTATTTGTTGTGTGATAATCCATAATTTTGTGTATTGTACTTGGTACAAAACAGTGATTAACTGATTTGATGGTGGTGTATTAGCAATCAGAACTGATCACTAATGTGTCCATTGCCAGTTGTGTTAGTCAACTGTTCGGAGTGTGACCTTTGGTAAAGTGGTCGGTCGCCAAGTGGGGTGGGGCCGTAGGTGAGTTTTCCCAAGATAAGAACATGAGTTACGAAAGTAGCAGCCGGTGGGTTTTTCGCTCCTATGCACTGCGAACAGTGGACAAGTGTGGTGGCAATGTTAAAATTTGTGTTATTGTGAATTCATTTAATCATTGAATGTGATTCGGGTGCGTATATATATTCGTTTTCATTTATTCACAAATGTTCCATTTGTTTGAGATTGTAGAATTATTAGAATAATTTAGTGTTGATTATGTTAATTAATTCTTAATTAACTATGTGGGATGATTTTCTTTCATTTTAGATTATTTCTTTATTAAATCACTGATAAGTGATTTCAGGGGGGACTATGTGGGAGAGAAATGGCATGACATTCTCTTGACATGTCCTAATTACATCGTGTGCCTTGTTGACTGGTTCATATGAATATTGTTGATAGTTAGAATGAGTTTGTTTAGGATTATGACGGAAGCTAGGCGCCTCCAGAGAGGGCCACGTACGCTTGTTATGATAAGACGGTATAAGAAGGTGTCGCAAAGTGAACTCTGCGGACATTTTGTAACATTCTGTATGCATATTTGCTGTGACGGTTTGTTCCAATAAACTCCCCAATGGACGGCTGACTAACGCGTGATTCGACTTCCTTTTCTCCACAACATAAACACTAAACAGAGAATATACTGGCAAACTGACCCGCAAGGTGGCAGCAGTGCCACTTTGGATGGGAGATGAGTAAAGATCACATAGATTGTAGAAGAAGACTGAAGCGGCTTTGAAGCCTATGAGACTAATCAAAATGTTTGTAAACTATAATTGCCAAGATCGGAGAAGGAGAAAATGTCGCCGGCGAGACGAAATACGAAATTTAGGCAGCTAACGCTCGAACAGAGCCTTATGTGCAGCAGAAGTAGTTTACCACTACTATCCACCGACGAGATACCCGGGCTAAGTGGAGAGAGTCGTCGGCGTGTGCGTGTTTCACCTCAGCTGAGCGCACCACCAGACAGTTCCGATTATGATCAGACAATGAACCTGACCCGGATTCCTCAGACGAGTGGTTGACGTCTGGGACCAGCAGAGCCTCATCCCCAGACACTACAGATGGTGAGGGAGGTAAGAGATCACTTTTATTGCTTTGATTTTCCTCTCCCCTCCTTCAGCCCATGTCACATGAACGCCATTTAGGCCCACTAGTTCATATACTGCCAGTAGCCTACTAATTGGAAGGAATTTTCAATTTACAGATCGTATGTCCAGCAGAACTCCCACTCCCACTGTTAGCTTCAGTTCATGTCACATGAACGCCATTTAGTCCCACAAGTTCATATTGCTACATCTGTTGCTAGTAGCCTACTGATGTGAGGGAATTTTCAATTTACAGATCCATCCATATCCAACAGAGGTCCCACTCCCAGCAGTGCGAAGAAGAAGAAAGGTAAAAAAAAAAAAACAGTATTCACCACATCACATTGCAGCAATAAAACATTATATATATTTTTTTTTTAATGGTAATTGTATATATTTCTATAATTTACAAGTTGTGCATCCAGCAGTTCTCACACTCCCACTCCCACTGTTGGCAGTGTGAAGAATAAAGGTAAAAAAAAAAATTCTTCTCCACATCACACCGCAGAAATAAAAAAAATATATTTTTATGGTAATTGTATATTTCTATCATTTACAGGTCGTGCATCGAGCAGAGGTCATGGGCAAGCTTGTGACTGGCATCAAGCCGGCTGGCAACCAAGCGAGATCCCATTCACTGCAACCCCTGGACCCCGGCACGCCGCTGCGGAGCTGGATAGTGACCTGCCAGCTGACTTCCTGGAGCTCTTCTTGACTGATGAGCTGCTCCAAAGCATTGCGGATCAGACCAACCTTTATGCATGTCAGTATTTTGAGGCACACCCTGACAATCTGCCATATAGCAGAGGTAATGCATGGAAGCCAGTGTCAGTCCCAAAACTGAAATCTTTCTTTGGACTCTCCTTTCTCACCGGTTACGTGAAAAAGCCAAGCCTTGAACTGTACTGGAGTGTAGATGAGATAGATGCCACACCCTATTTCAGCAAGACTATGCCAAGGAACAGATTTCAGATCATTTGGAGGTTCCTTCATTACAATAATAATGCATTGCAGGATGCCTCTGACAAATTGTTTAAAGTCCGCCCAGTGTTAGACCACGTAGTGGGAAAGTTCAAGGAGATGTACCAACCAGGGCAAAACATTTGCATCGATGAGGGTATGATGCAGTGGCGGAGGCGCCTGTCTTTCAGGATGTACAACCCACAAAAGCCTGTGAAGTATGGCATCAAGTCCTACATTCTGTGGGACTCTGCCACAGGGTACTGCTTCAACATGCGACCTTATGTCGGGGAAGCCAGAGATAGTGTTCTCGCTCTTAGATCGTCTCCCAGGTCATGGTTACACATTGTTCATGGACAACTTCTACAATTCTGTAGCACTGTGTGAACAACTACTGGAAGCACAAACCAAGACTTAGAAAGAATAGGGGGGGAACCTTTTTTTTTTTGGGAACGTTGGCAAGGCGGCAGTGAGAGTTTGCTAAGGCGGCCGCCTTAACTATAATGCGCTGCGGGAAACACTGACGCGTCTGTCACGGCGGTGGCGGACCGTGACGTCAAAATGACGTTTCAGGCATGGCGCTTCCCTTGAAAAGACGGCGCAGCGCGTTGTCGTGCACCAGTCGATTTTTGTAACTTGGCTGCGCCGAGAACAACGAACCGGATGGACCGTTGTGAGACTAGGCTCAGTCAGGAGGTGCGTTTGTACAGGCACCTGTGCGAAACTGCAGTTTACGTGGTCCCAGCACAGGGACCACGTAAACTCCCCAAACTGGTGCACAGAGATTGGCAGAACTTTGGGGAAAGAGGGAGAGTTCTGTAAGAATGTGTGGAAGAAGCTACGGGACAGATACGTGAAGGCAAAGAAGAGGGCAGAGACTCTGTTGATGCCGGGGGCTTCAAACCTTCACCTCTATTAACTGAATTAAAAAATTAAAATGATCCGAAAACTGCAGCAGTATCATTAATTACAGTAGTCCTGCTCTTGACAGCGGCATTGTTTTCTTCTCCACTTTCGTGGTTGTAGAGTAGCAGTAACCTTCACGTAGCAGCGACACCTCTGTGACGGAGAAAATTGCAACTACTGGCGCATCGACTTGCGCCACTATACATGGCGGGCACGAAATCGTGACGTAATCAACACTGCTCGCGCAAGCAGACGCGGCAACCATGCTAGAGCCTTAAGACTGACTTGGTGGTGGGGGAGAAAGTTGTGTGGCACAATGAGAGGGTGATGGTAGTAGCGTGGCTGGACAAACGGTTGGTGAAGATGGTGACAACCTGCCATCAAGATAGGATACAGAGGGTTGATGTGTGGCGGAGGGGACAAAGAGACAAGGTTGCTCAGTTACAGCCGGAGTGTGTTGTTGCGTACAACTCCTCCATGAATGGGGTGGATAGGTTGGACCAAAACATTGCTTATTATCCCTTCATCCGAAGATCGTTGAACTGGTCGAAGAAGTTTGTAGCCTATCTCTTCCAGCTGTGTATGTTCAATGCTTATGTCCTCTACCGAGCCAGAAACCCAGGGGAGTGTAAAACCCTCTTGGAGTTCATTCGCAGGGTAGTGAAGTCCTGGACAGTGAAGCGACATGTGGGGGGGGGCTTGAGGAGGAGGAGGAGGGAGGAGGAGGAAGGGGCAGGGGCAGGTGTGGGGGTTGAGGGGGGTGGGACTTTGAGGAAGGCCGACGTACTCCTTGAGCTCCTTACAACACTGACCCTGAGATCAGGCTAGATGGAGACATGGGCAAACATATACTGGAAAACCTGATGCCCACCAGCAAGAAGGGGAGACCAGCAAGGAGGTGTAGGGTCTGTGCTCGCAGGGGTGAGCGCAGTGAGACCAAAATGTGGTGCAAGTCCTGTTGTGTCCCCTTGCACGCAGGAGAGTGTTTCACTGCTTACCACACTAAGCGCAACCACTGTAGGGGTGGAGACATACACATACACACACACGCACACACACAAAAAGGTTTGAATGGAGACACACACACACACACACACACACACACACACAAAGGTTTGAATGGAGACACACACACACACACACACACACACACACACACACACACACAAAGGTTTGAATGTGATGAACTGTACAGTTTTGATAATGTATGAATGTATGAACTATTTACGTGTTACTATTTACTTGTTACTTCACTGTGAATAAATTATTGTTTTGCTATCAAAAGACCGTCTCAGTGTTGTTTTTGCTGTTTTAGGAAAGGAAACCACTTTTCAGATGTTTGAGGTGTCACTAAAGCAAAAAATGTTAGCATCAAAGTCACTGTTCTGCTTGACAGGTTTCTTTGCACAAAAAGCTTGTTTTATCCATTTTTTGGTCAAAAACAGCTGTTTTTGGTGAAACCAACCTATGTTCTACTGTCTATTACTAAAGGACTGAAAATGGTAGAAACAAACTTTTTTTCCTGATGAAACAAGAGAGTCTACTCTTTCTTTTGGTAATTTCGGTGTGTACATAGTCATAAGACACACTTTTCTGTGGGTCTTGGAAAATCAGTCAAAATACTGTAAAACACTTGGCAGTATGGGTCTCTCTTCACTGAAAATGGCTGGCAGCCAATGAGTTAATATGTGAGCGGGGCACAGAGGGAAATTGGAAGTTAAATCCAAGGAGCCAAACACCAGCTACTGATTGACAGAATTGTCCCTCATGATCAGACATACAAATCTGTGGACAGCCTGGATTGACTATAAAAAAGCCAATGACTCAATGCTGCACACAAGGATACTGGAATGCTTGAAACACTATAACATCAACAGAATACAAAGAGCCTTCATTAAGAACTCAGTGGGACTGTGGAAGACAACACTGCTGCGGCTCCCTGTGGCTTTGGACAATAAATAATGAATTTTTAATTTTAATGTATGTTATTTGTGAAGATTATGGTGATCTTCTAACATTAAAACATGTTTAATTTTTTGTCATCCAAAATAAGTGTCACAACCACCGATGTGCAACACCCGCTGGCAGGCGATTTATTGAGCTTTTCGACCCCTAGTAGACCAACCATGGACAAATCCAAGAAAAGAAAAGTTTCTGAAGAAAGATTAATTTGCTTTCACTGCTGACAGGACTTACCAGTCTGCAAAATATGTGGTGAGAATTTGGCAAACAACAAAAAGTCAAATGTTGCAAGACATTTCCAGAATAAACACAAAACTTTTGCTCAAAATTATCTAGATGGATTTGCTGCAGGTGGATCATTTAAGCTCAGCTTTTTATTTCATAAATACGAGGAGGTCTCAAATAGACATTAAACATTTTATTTGAAAGTAACCTTCAACCCAGCGTTTTTTTCAATGTTTTTGTTGCATGCAAAAAGAAAAATGTTGTTTTCTCTGTAGCAGTTCATTAATTTCATAAGAGCAACACACATTATATATTTTTCATACATAGCATATAGTTTTCCCTATAGCAGTGCAGTCAAAAGGGTTTTGTGGCTCCCAGCGTTTTCTTTTCTGTGGGAAATGGGTCCAAATGGCTCTTTGAGTGTTTAAGGTTGCCAACCCCTGGCCAAAAGCCTCCATCTATATCATCACAACAAGTGGCTATGGATACCAGTTTCGGAGTGGAGAAACCATCAGCCACTTCCTCTACATTGACGACATCAAGCTGTATGCCAGAACTGAGCAAGACATCAACTCACTGATACACCTCAACAGGATATACAGCTAGCACAGGGGGTCATTCAGACTAGATAAATGCAGCCGAATGATATTGAAAAAGAGGACAAGGTGATAACGACTGATGGGGATTGAACTGCCAGAGGTTACTGCAGAAATTCAGGAGAGCTATAAATACCTTGGGATCTCACAAGCAAATGGCAACCATGAGGAGGCCATAAGGAAGTCAGCACCACCAAATACCTAAAATGAGTAAGGCAGGTCCTGAAGAATCATCTGAATGGGAAGTTAGCATATATTCGCAGTCTGTAGGGCCCAAGGGAAGAAACTGTTTGTCAGTCTGCTGGTGTGAGACTTGATTGACCTGAAGAGGGCAGCCAATCAAACAAGTGATGGGCAGGGTGGGAGGGGTCTCCTGTGATGGCCCTAGTTTTATTGAGGCAGCAGGATCTGGACAAGTCATCCTGGGAGGGCAGAGGTCACACGATTCATTTTTGGGCGGTGTTGATGACCCTCTGCACAGCCTTCCTGTCCTTAGCTGTGGAGCCAATGTACCACACACTCAGACAGTATGTAAATACTCTTTCCACAGAGGAGTGACAGAAGGCCAGCAGCAGGTCCAGGTCCATGTTGTTCTTCCTGAGAATGCCCAGGAAGTGCAGCCGCTGCTGAGCCTTCTCTATTGGACATCGGACCAAGGTGGTGTCTTCAGCAAATTTTATGATGGCATTGGGTTGAACGGTGCAGTCTTCGGTATACAGGGCCTACAGTAAAAGGCCAGGGCCAGTACTGAGTGTGATTGTGGAGGAACGGTGGGGGCCAAGTCTGACAGACTGTGGGCGGTGTGTGAGGAAGTGCTTTATCGAGATGTCCGGAATGATTGTACTGAATGCTGTAGTCCACGAAGCTCTGCTAGTTCCCCAGGTGGCTCAGCGCTTTGTGCAGGGTTATGGCGATGGTGTCCTTTGTGGACTGGTTCACTTTGTAGGCAAACTGGTGGAGGTCGAAGGACGGAGGAAGGCAGTCCCTGATGTGTTGGGAAACCAGTCGCTACAAACACTTCATGACTACAGATGTAAGGCCTATGGGTTTGTAGTCGCTGAGGCTGTCTATGGCAGTTTTTTTTTGGAATGCAGTCATAAAAAACTAAAATAAGAATAATCAGAGCGCTTTTTTGGCAAGCATTTTCCAGAAATCTAACAATGAAACGCGCTATGGGACACGGACCCAAATGAAAAGGAAAGGTTACACCATACCTTTTTTAATATGTTCCTGGTATCCAATTCCAATTTTTTGTGAAAAAAACTGAGAATAATTTACTGTGTTCTTGTGCCTTTTAATTAGTGGTCCAAGCCCATAGAGGGCACAGGACCATTGGTGGTTCGAAAAACCAGCAGTGCTGGAACGCTATTGTTTTTGTTCTGTTTTTATTATTGTTATTATTATTTTTCTTCTGTATATGAAACTCATCACAAAGCCTAAAACAAGATTTATTCAAAGAGTTATTTACACAGCTGGCTTAAAGGCTTAAACACTAACCTCAGTTGGAAAAGAATTACACATATCTATCACATGGTGTTGCTATAACTAACCGTACATCGCAGTCAAAAACTTTTTATTCACATGCTCTTTGAATAGAAGTAATTACATCACACAGGCCTTGTTCTTTTATGCGCTAATTATTTCTTTTTGGTTTTTTTTGCTACATTGCTAAGAATGCTTAACCTATTTTTGTTAACTTCTTGAAGATTCTAAGCCTGATCAAGACAAAACTTTGCACCCTAAAAGTAAATGAGGAGCCAAAAAAATTTACTTTTCAGTTTTCTTTTTTTAGTTTTCACAAAATGTTAGGGATATTTGGCTTTCGGGGAATTTTTTGGAAAATGGAAAAAGTTCACGCTACAGTGATATCTTATCATGAATGTAGAAGCATGCACTGGTGATTTCCTCATCTCAAACAGTTTATTGAAACAAAAGCCAACAACAGTGGTGGGTATAACACAACAAAAAATTTCAATGTCTCAATAAATTGTCATGTGCCCTTGAGCATCAATTACAGCTTGACCCCAGGGCAGCTTGGGTGGGCCTGGGTGAGTGTGTGCGGATGTGTTTTTTTTTTTTTTAAATTTAAAATTTTCCTTATCTGATGTATGGGGTGACTGGGTCTGGGTCTGGGATTTACTGTCCTCTGGCCTGTTTGTGCTGTATAGCTTGACAACGACGTCTCATGCTGTTCACAAGTCGACTTATTGTCTGCTGAGGCATTGAATCCCACTCTTCTTGAAGGGCAGCCCTCATGTCATTGATGTTCTGGGGTACAGAGTTACGAGCCTCTACATGGCGACTCAGCTGATACCATAGGTTTTCTATGGTATTCAGGTCTGGCGAAAGTGCAGGCCACTCCATTTCCCTAATAATGCGACCTCGATGAGCTGGATCATTGTCATCCATGAAGATGAAATTAGGCCTGTGTTGTTCATGCAGGGGCACAATGACTGGATTAACGATGTTATTCAGGTAGTATGGGCTGGTCACTGTACCATTCACAAAGTGTAGGACAGTTCTGTTCTGACTAGACACACCTGCCCAAACTGAAACACCACCACCACCAAAGGCTCATCTGGTGACAACAGTGGCTGATGCATAGCGCTCTCCTCGACGTCTCCAACATTGTTGGCAGCCATCATTTCTCCTCAACGTGAATCAACTTTAATCAGAGAACAGCACTGAGTCCCGCTGGTCCCTCGTCCAGCACAAATTCTCCCTGGCACGTGCCCTTGCAAGTCGTCTAGCATGCAGACCACGCTGATGTAAACAGTTTCGAATAGTCTGTCAATGAAGTGGTCATCAGTGTGGGATGTGGCCAAAGGACATCCACTTCTATGCCTTTCTGTGACTCTTCCAGTCTCTCTGTGTCTCTGTTGCAACCTGCTGATGACACTCTAAGCTCAGTGGCCACATCCGTCTGAGAACATCCTGTTTGAAGCCTCGCAATGGCGAGATACTGTTGATCAATTGTTAGGTGTCATCTTGGTCTCATGTCAAAATGTGAACAGCATGATGAGAAGGACTGTTTAAATACCAATTCTAAATGAACCAGGAAATGTATTGGTCGATTCATGGATCAAACACCTGTTGTGTATTTTGCCGTTAAGCTCCTTGTTAGAGAACAGCAACCTTTGCAAACAGTACTGAAACATTGAACAGTTGGACATGTGCATTCAAAAGTTTATAGAAGGTCACATTAAAGGTAGGGTAGGAGATCCTGGATTTTGAGTCCAGCAAAGCTGCATTTTGAAAATACACAGGTCAAAAGTCCCAACCCTTTTCTTCAGATTCCCCCCGAAGCCACGCCTCTAGAGTACATGAACGCGCAATGCTTGTTCACGAGCGCTGTTCTGACAGCAAGCATCGATCGTTGCCGTATTTAGTATTTAGTATATGCTAACTATACGTTTAATAATGCTAGGTGCTAGCCAAGCTGGCTCTAGTTTAGCTTCCTGCCAAGCTTCTGGACACGCGTAATTCGTTCACGAAGAAGGGTACACGCACAGGGGGAAGGAGGGGGAGGGAGGAGCAGATTGCAGTTTGATAGACGCATCAGAATCCATTCATCGTTAACGGTCCGTTCAGTATGATTGGATACTGTTTTTCCTGGATTGTTCGTTCTAGAGGCCACTAAAACTTTTCATTTTTGTGTCAAAACTTTTAATTAATTGGTTGCAATGGGGGTGTGAAGAGTATTTCAAGCAATATGTAAAAAAATGCTCCAGAAAAAGAACCCCTACCCCACCTTTAAGTTCACCTGTAAAGGTTAGAATGCATTTTAGGTTCATCCTGAAATTTCACCCAAAAGCCAAATATCCCTTACATTTTGTGAGTAGTGTACATTTTGACTTGTTAGCTAACAATTTATGACTTATAAATTAAATAAGTGCTTCTAATTTTAAAACTCAAAAAAAAAACAAACAAACAAACAAACAAAAAAAAAAACGTACTACAAAATACTACATTTGTCTTGAAGACCTGAAATTTTCAGCAAAGATCCCTTGAATGACGACAAACATTTAGTGTCAACCTTTTAGAGCAGTTTTTTGTATTTTTAACCAAATATGCAAATTAGATCTCCATCTTTTTTTGGCCCAACTTTTATCATTACTATGATTTTTTTTAAATCATTTTGATTAGATACAGAAAAGTGCAAAATATTTCTTATTTTGTGAATCAGGCAGTCACCAAACTGTCTTACAGCAAGCGACAGTCTGAAATATCTGAATTTCTTTATTTTAGAATTTTTGATGTAAAGGTATACTTATTGTGATTCTTTTATATTTCAAGGACTTATATCAGGTACACACAAAGAAACCCACACACACTCTTTCTTCATTAGTACAATGTGAGGACAGACCGAGATAACACCCAATATGAGGACATTGATTTTGAACATGTCCTCATATTCAAAAGCCAAAACTTTCAGATCACCTAGGCTACCTGAATTCATACGACACTTTTGATTGCCTTCTACCTATGCTCCAATTTGTTTTCCTTCACTGGCATGTACACTGATCAGACATAACATTATGTACACTGACTGGTGAAATGAATAACACTGATTATCACTTCATCATAGCACCCGTTAGTGGGTCTGATATATTAGGCAGCAAGTGAACATTTTATCCTCAAACTTGATGTGTTAGAAACATAAGGGCATAGTACGGGCAAGCATAAGGATTTGAGCAAGTTTGACAGGGCCCAAATTGTGATGGCTGAGAGGATTTGATCTGCAAAACTGGAACTCTTGTCGAGTGTTCCCAGTCTGCAGTGGTCATTATCTATCAAAACTGGTCCAAGGAAGGAACAGTGGCACATATGGCTCAATCCAATAGACAAGCTACTTTTAGCTCAAATTTTTGCAGGTTCTGATAGAACGGTGTCAGAATACATAGTGCATTGCAGTTTGCTGTGTATTTGTCAATCTTCTGCTGGGAAACCTTGGTTCCAGCCATCCATGTGGATGTAACTTTGACATGTACCACCGACCTAAGCATTGTTGCAGACCATGTACACCCTTTCATGGAAACCATATTCCCTGATGGCTGTGGCCTTTTTCAGCAGGATAATGTGCCCCGCCACAAAGAAAAAATGGTTGGTCAGGAATGGTTTGAGGAGCACAACAACAACTTTAAGGTGTTACCTTCCATAATTCCCCAGCTGGGATGTTCTGGAAGAACAAGTCAGATCCATGGAGGCCCTACCTCATAACTTACAGGACTTAAAGGATCTGCTCCAAACATCTTGGTGCGGGATACCACAGCACAACTTCAGTTTGCAAGAGCGTCATCGTATACGAAAATGCATCAGCCAGTTTTTCGTATAGTTGTTGCGGTTCATCATTAGTGTTTTTATTTTCCTGTAAAATATATTATGATTTTATCTAAATTTGACAACCATACAACAACCTTAAGGTATGCAAACACCAAGTTGGGAACCATGTGACTTAAACCCTATCTCTTTAAAATAACATAATCAAGCTTTTCTCCCATGAAAATATTACATTCATGCCTTGAAAAAGCTTTGTCTCCTTTACATGCAAATCTATGTGTAGCCTATGTAAATTAGACCCACAACTATTACCAACTCAGCTGGCTGCAGCTGCTTAACTTCAACTTTGAACACACTTCCTTATTCACTTGATTAAAACAATGTGTCGTTACTTTTAGAAAAACCTTGATCACTGGCTCAGACAACACACATCCCGTAAGTTGACAGAAGATGAGAAACCCGAAGAAATCTTCCATAAAAATCCCTTACTGTCTTAAGCCCTATTCGGACGGGACTAGTTTAATGGGAGGACCTGGGGTAAAGTAATAATAACCGGGAGATCTAGTCCCGTCCGAACGCGCCATGTCAGTAAAGATAGCGGAGTATGTCGGTAAACTTTGCCGAGAATTCTACCTCCTGTGAAACGGTCCGGAGTATCTACCATAGGTAATACTAATCCCGTGCAAATGCGACCTTCGGTAATAAGTACGGAATATGTCGTCACATCCTTTTAAAGAGAGAAACAATTAGGTGTAAAATAGAAAATTACACTTAAGTTTCGTTGTGCAATCCTTTTTTTAAACTATACTTTACATTCAGGTAAAATAAGTATCCTGAGCAAAACTTTTGGTGAACAGTACTTTACATTAAGGTCAAAAATGAATAAATCTTCTGTTCTGTTATACTGTACAATACATTTTAGTAATACTTATCATTCAGGTAAACAAACAAAAAAGTCTTCTGCGTTTGTATACAATAATTTTGGAGCAGAATGCTTTATATTCAAGAAAACTCCTCCCAAGTTAGATGAATATTACAGGGATTTCTTGTCCCGTCCGAATTGGTCATTTCTTCTCCCTGGCGTCGTCTGGTTAACCAACATTACCATACGTCCCCCCACTGAACTAGTCCCGTCCGAATAGGGCTTTAGACTGTCATTAGTACACTACTGTTCCCAGGAGGAAATGCTCAATATAGCACTGAAAGCTTATTTCCCTCACGATGAGAGTTAAACTAAGTCAGCTTCAACCTAAGGTCATTCCTCTAACCAGTTCGGGGAGCGTATGTGTTTGTGTATGAAGTTTGTGATCTATGCTGACAGGACAGAAGACTACAGTAAGATGAGGTGAGTAGGACTGTGTGGGATGCTTGAATGAAGAATGAGGGTTGTATTTGTATTTATGTACCTCTTATTTCAGAGGGTCAGCTTACTGAACACAAGATTTGACTAATCTGCTTAAGATAAGACAAAATCATATCTAATCTTCTTTATTCACTTGTATAAAAACAGGTGGGTAGAAAAAGCAGAAATGTAATAGTTCTATGTTATTTCCTTATGGTTGAGAGAATGGCGTTCTTTCAGTGATGTCATATTTCTGCACCATGGTTTTACTGCCACCAGCTAGTTATCCGGAGACATCCCACTTCTTCCATTAGACCAACCACATTCAAGCATGGCAAGAATTTAACTTAGTAACCTAATGTCATAGCCAGAGTTTGGCCATCATCAGCATCAAGAACTCGACAAATAGGACAATCTCATGAAAGACCCCTTTTCACATGCCTTTCAAACCATTATTGCACATCAGTGTCATATATAGTGTGTCATATCATATGACACACTATATATGACACGGATGTGCAATAATATAGACATATGACTCATATGTCTATATTACTATGTGACAGTATAGGGGGTCAAAATTGTTACGTTACTGATACGCCTCTGAGCCTACAGGGGAGGTAGTAACATGACTATATGTATAAAATCAAGCCAACATCGCAGGTCACACCACTCTACAAAACAATGCTGTCATCGCTCAACTAATGCCGGCTTAATGTAAGGCTGAGCTGCCTTGAAATGAATTATTGAGAAGGATCAGAGGGCAGATTAATGAAGCTTTTTTTTTTTTCCCACCAAAAAGCTACAACCAAAATGTGAAAAGAGCCACCTGCCGATAGCTTCACCTGTTACGGTGTTTGCTGCTCGGAAGCAGGGGACTGCTCGGTCTGCACAGTTTACACAGCACGCAGTGATTCGAAGGGAGAGAGAAATAGCGCCAAGCGATTGTGAGGTCTGACTTTTTTTGCTGAACAATTTTGTGATGCAAATGTATTACTCTTTTTAACGCATATTGTTTTGAGAAGCAAGACGCTTTATTTTTTAAGCGCCAGCCAACTAGCCGGACTACCTTCATCAACGCCAAAACGAGGCTGGAACTCTGCTCACAGGACGCAGCAGGGGGTAAGAAAAAAATGATATTGCTAATATGGGATGTCATACAGCTTCATGTGAAAAGAGGCGAGCTATCCCTTTAAAATCTACCTCCAAACTTTGGTACATTTAAGTTATTGTTTCTATTATACCTGCCAAGGTCAGTTATAATGTCATTCATTCATTTTTTCATGCTGTCTTTATTATAAGTAGGGTCGCAAGGGTGCTGAATTGTATCCCAGGTACCATCAGGCGAGGAGGTACAACATGGTCAGCAGTTCATTACAGGGACGACACAGAAAAAAACAAGACAAACCAACATGCAAGCCTAAAGACATTCATTTGTGTTTGAGTTTTCTTTTCGATTAAAAGGCTTATTCCTTACAATGTATGTGTACTTTAAATTCATAATTGTTTTAAACAATTAATCAATAGTAATTCATTGTGACAGAAAACATATTACCACATAATACAATATGATTTCTTGTGACCTGAAGTTCTTTTGCCTACCGATGTGGAACACACTTATTGTAAGTCGCTTCGGATAAAAGCGTCTGCAAAATGACCGTAATGTGATGTAATATACAGGCCTTTAGTGTAAACCAGGTTACTCACACTCATTATTGGTATTATTGCTTATTATTACTTTAACTTGATACGTAAAACTTACCATACATAAAAAATAAATGCTCAATGAAAATGAAAAAAAAAAAAGCAATGCCAGTAATAGTGCATTTCTAAATGGGTTTTATTGTACCAGTCAAAGTACAAAGACCCAGACTGATTGTCTACATCAGAGTGGGAGAGGAAGAAACTCTCAATGGCTTGAAATTCATTTTTTCACAATTGGGGGGGAAATCCCCCTTTTCTGCTTCACTTAACAGAGATTTTTCACATTGGGGGCTACTACTTGTGAGGATTACTACATATCTTATGCTATTCTATTCTTATTACATCTGGTCACTTTCATTCAACTTGAGAGTTTCTCTGAACCTAACTTCTCACCTCACCTACTTAGTAAGCAGCTGATCATGTTGAAACCAACACAACTTGAAGTACTACAAGACAATTACCCTGAGGGCATTTCTTCTCTGACATTCCCAGGTATGCTTACAAAAAGATCACTGCCTACAGGCATGTCTACTGCACAGATGAGTGTGAAGGGTGGAGAAATTCAGCCAAAGTAAATCTATAAATAGTATGTCCAACTAATGTCATTCATTGTGGCCTTGACAGCTACCTTGGTAGCTAGCATTCTAAACAGATCAAATGCAGGATGCTGGAAAACGTTCATTCCAATGAACCAACATCCCATTAAATTGCTGGCAAGCTCTTTGCCATCCACATAACAATCCCAGCAGATCATGAGGACAAATCGAACCATAGTGTCACAGAATGTCATAAGAGTTCATTTTCCAATGATTGCTTATCAAATATACGAAACTGTAACCAATTAGCCGTAAGCTAACACCAGCATAATAACAAGATGTAAAGTCCCATAGCCACACCTATGATTAATATAATTGTTGATCAGTTATCAGCTGTCCATGCTCACTCAGAACCTAAAGACCCGCATGAATTAGTTTGATCAAAGCTATACTAAAATGACTCAAATAGTCCGTGTTAGCCAGCTCGCTAATAGGTCCTAGCCTCAATCTTCATAAAGCACCATATAGGATGTTGGTTACCATTGCTAACGTTAGCCTACTAGTAGCTAGCTAGCTTCTTAACAAAATGTCCTATAACGTAGGACAAGCAATCGAACGCAAATATTTTCTGACTAGGGATCTTAAATAAATATATTCTTACCGAAGAGTGGGACCGACACAAGCTGTGTCGGTACTCTCAATTTCCTGCAAAATACGCTCGTGCTCCGTTATACAATCCAGGGTTTCATTCTCCGCCATGATTGTTATGTACATCATTGCAGCTAATGCTAGCTAATGGTAGGGGCAGGTCAGTATGAGGTCTGGCCTGTGAGAGGCACTCTACAGCTACAGTGACTCATGGTCAGCACGTTTAAAATCCATAAAGTTTACCGCAAGTACTGTGGCTTACATGAAAACCATACTGGGATAAACATATTGTGTTATCATGTCATCCCTAATAACAGAAATGAAAAATCAAATGGGTTAGAGTTACTAGTTAATTGACCCACATTTCAAATGTTTTGAATTTTTATTTACACACACCATTCATCCCATTTTTCACCATTCATGATAGACAATCTCAAGGTTATTGTCCTTTCTTGTCGTCAATTCTTAATTCTGTCGTTTTGGGGGGGTGTTTTTGAGTACATGTAGATAAAAATGACAAACATTTAAATTAAACAAAGACATGCAGAGAAATGTCTGCCAGCCCTCACTGTATGCAAGCTTTTTATTAAAAAAAAGATGGGGATACACATAGCCTCATCAATTTCTAAGTCACCAGCTTAGAAATTGGTGGTAAAAGGTAAAAACATATACATTAGCACTCAAGAATTCTCTCATAGAACCGTTTTCCTTTTAAGTGCTTTGAATAATTCAGATAACTATTCTATAACTTTTGTTTTCCTGAATATCAACATCAACCAATGTTTTAGATAACTAATTTAGCAAGTTGGGGGTTATGAGTACTACTGGCTGTGGCTATCTAAGCTGAATATAAGAAATGAAGTGTGTAAGAGTACCTTAAGGTGGTTCCCAAAGGCAAGTCCACAGATTCTAACTCTGCAAAAACGTTCTCAAAGACCTTTTCTTTATCTTTGTTTTCTTCCTCCAGAATAGGAAGGTCAGGTAAAGCAGCATGGACCCTTTCACTGTCCATCTCTCTTTAGACTAAAAGTATCAGCAAGGACCCTCAGTGTATGTATTTATGTATGAGTGTGTGGAGGGATAATTTCCAGGGCATCTGCTATGGTCAGCGGAAAAAGAAGGTGCAACAGGAAAAAGAGACCTTGTGATTCACTGGACTTTGGCACCAACAAAACTAATTTGAGCTGGTATTTGTATGTGCTGCAGACCCTGAAGAAACAACATGACGAATTTGTACATATGTCTTTGTTAAAACTCATCATATGAGATTCACAGCAGATTTAGCAACCCATAAAGATTAGATTTGATACATATATTCAATAATGAGTGAATAAATAGCAGTCATGACATGACATCATATTTGATACAATTCTAACAGAAAATACAAAGTTTAAATACAATTATATCTAGGGCTCTGTTAATAATAATCTCTCTGACAAAGCAAGATAATTAATTCAACTTAAAGAAAGCACACTAACATGCGAAATCTGAAGCTGATGAGTTTTTTCAAAATTATGTTTTTAGAGGTCAAGAAGGTACTTGGTACTTACAATAATTCAGAGTAATACAACAATATAAAAAGGGGAAGAATCCACTTATTGAGCAGTTTTTACCTACATTGTATACTGTACCTGTGATGGACTGGCGAGCGACCTGTCCAGGGTGTATCACACCTCTCGCCCGATGACCGCGGGGATAGGCTCCAGCTCTCCTCTCTGCTTGAGGCAATTTTATTCTTTTTTTTTAATGTAATGACAGTAATGTCATTAAAAAGAAATCACCATTTTAGGTTATAGACACTTATAGACTATTATAATTACCGTAAGTGTAAAGAAAATGTGCTCTCTTGATATTAGCTAATTAGTAACTGTCAATTTTGATTATCAGAAAATGTTAATCGATTATACTTATGCAGGGGTTTTATTTTCTTTGTGTTTTCAGTGCACTTGACTCATTATTGCCTTAGGGCTCGTTTATGCTTGCACAGAGTTATCCATCACTCTCAGACCACACAGATTGATTCATTTTGTGTATTTGAGTTACTCAGACGAACGTGAGCAGTCCTCCAAAACCTTAATAGTGCATAAACCCTCAGAAAGGACACTACACTTAGGCTGAACACTGATTGGTTGAAAGTTAGTTTGAGGTGGAAACAACACATTTCATAACAAACATGATAAAGCACCAAAAAAATTTTCATTGTTTCAAAACTTGGATTTTCTCCAGGCTGCACAGTGGTGTAGTGGTTCGCCTCACTGCAAGAGGGTTCTTGGTTTAAATCCTGGCTGGGGCCATTTTGTGTGGCCTTCTGTGTTTGTATCGGTTCTTTCTGGGTACTCTAGCTTCCGCCTGCTGTCCAAAAACATGCATGTGAGGTTAATTGGTTATTCTTAATTGACCCTATGAGTGAGTGTGTGGGAGAAGGATGTCATGACATCCTCATGACATCTGGCCTAGTTACATCTTGTGCTCGGCTCATACGAATATGGGTAAAAGGTAGTATGGGCTGTTTACATTTAGGGCAGACGCTCGGCGTCGCAGAAAGAGATTGAGACCGGATGACGCATGCATGTTATGATTAAACCAGTATAAAGTTGGTTCACAGTATGAAGACGGTGGACATTTTGTACATTCTGTATGCATATTTGCTGTGACAGTTTGTTCAATAAACTCCCCAATGGACGGCTGACCAACGCGGGATTCGACTCTAATTTCTCCACAACATAATGGTGACCCCGAATTCGTGAGAGTTTGCATCTGGATCCCAGCGGAGCATGTCCTCTGTGCCCCGACAACCGACATCAGCTGTAACAAGCCGGCAGGTGGGATTTTGTTCCTACCATTACGCAGTTAATCTCTGTTAGTGGAGCACAGCTGACGGCTTCTTCCGGCTTCCCCAAATTTAAAAGAACACAGGAGAGAGACGGATCCTGCATTCGGTAAGCATTTCATTGTTACTTCTGCGCAGGGGGGCTGCTGAAATTGTAATTGTTGAAATTTTGGGCCAAGAGGAGCCATATGTTTGAATTGGGATAAAAATTGGGTAAACAGCAGCTGATGTGAGTTGTAAAGCAGACAGCTGTGGTAAGTTGGTCTGGCTTGTGTTGTTGTATTTTTGTGGTAATTAAAGGATAAGACCGTTTTTTTTTTACATTGGGCCCTTGATTTCACATTATAACATGATGTTCTACTCACCCCTGCTTGTTGTTGGTCATTTGGAGCTGTTCCGAAGATATTCGAGAGGCGTCTGGCTGCTCTCTTGAGATATTCGGCCATGAAACGGTTTCCTATGGGCAATGTTATACAGGCACAAACTATGCTGTTTATAATTTATTAATTACTCTACACTAGCACTGATAACGTGGAGGTGCGTCGCTTACTTAAAAAAATCCGGGTTACTAATTTTGAATTTTAGCCGAATGAATAAATAGGCAGCAGGTCTGTGGGCTGTCTGTGGCAGTAGCACGACGAGGACGTCAGTAACACCCACTTTACGACAAAAAAAATCAAAATTACAGTAACCCGGATTTTTTTTAAGTAAGCGACGCACCTCCACGTTATCAGTGCTAATGTACAGTAATTAATAAATTATAAACAGCATAGTTTGTGCCTGTATAAGCTTGCCCATAGGAAACCGTTTCATGGCCGAATATCTCAAGAGAGCAGCCAGACGCCTCTCGAATATCTTCGGAACAGCTCCAAATGAGCAACAACAAGCAGGGGTGAGTAGAACATCATGCTATGATGTGAAATCAAGGGCCCAATGTCAAAAAACCGGTCTTATCCTTTAAGAAGGACTAGTCGCTGCGTTCCGGCAAATGGTGAATCGGGTGAATTCAAACTGGATTAATTAATAGCTTTGAAGAAGCGGGCAGGTTGTTGAGCAATCGTCAATAGTACCTCTTGCATCCTATCAGCCATCCTTCAATGCATTGGGGGAAGGAATACTGACGGGAGTACGGGGTACACTAGACTCATTAAACATACGTGAAAATTATTTTCACTAGTCAAGGAGTAAAACGAATACTGATAATTGATTGACTGGCGAACATTAAAGTTCAACGATTGAATCAATCAGGCTTTCAAAAAAAACTCTGAAATGAAAAAATCCAGTTCTATGAGGAGCACATTTTAAGTATATATGTTTATATCATTTTATATATCTGCTTAGAACTCTTTGGAGTTATCCGAGACCTCAGTATAAAGACATTTAGAAGAAAGTTCAAATTCGTTTATGAAATTGACCACAGGAGATTATTATTAAGAGGTCACAGCGAAGCTGATAAATACACGTCAGCATCTGTTGCTTTGGTCAGAGACCATATCACAAGGCTTGTAGGGAAAACACATTTTGTATTCCATATATTGCCGACACCAACATCTCCTGAAAAATTAAAAGTCTAAATGAAAGAAATTGATAATTTAAAACTGTGAAGATTTGAACGGTGACTGACACAAAACTTTGATCGACTGACTTGGTGTGAGTGTGTGGGACCGGTCTCTGTTGTCTGTCAATGTGTGTGAAATCTGATGTTTTATGTGAATC
Source organism: Odontesthes bonariensis (assembly GCF_027942865.1). Classification (NCBI taxonomy): domain Eukaryota; kingdom Metazoa; phylum Chordata; class Actinopteri; order Atheriniformes; family Atherinopsidae; genus Odontesthes; species Odontesthes bonariensis. The sequence goes on along the minus strand of NC_134528.1, from coordinate 30,782,814 downwards.
TAAAAAAAGAAGAAAAGGAAAGGTTCTGACTCATATCATCCCTTGACTTTTGAGTAGTTGTAGTATTTTAAGTTACACTCAGATTTGCTTCATTGTTATAATTTGCTTCATTGTTATAATTGCCGCATTGATAGTTTGTTGAAATAAGGTTTTGTTACAGTGAAGAGCTGTGATTTTTAAACGCTGTGTGTTTATTTCTTTAAGATTCTGTATTTTCGTTGAGGGCATCTTGTTACTATTGATTATTGAATACTGCTGTGATTTGTGTTAAGTTTCTAAAGTTCTATTTTCAACAGGCGCGTGAAGGTGTTTGAGTTTCAGGGGGAGAGCGAGGTGCTGCGCGGGCATGCTGCTCGTGTGGAGGCGCGCCGCTCTGTCCTTGAGATTCCTGTGCTGTCTGTACACTGACAGATGTTCGTGCGTAATCACATTTTCTTTCCTTGTGTCTTCCAGGGGCACTTTATGGTTGAACTGTAATAATTATTAGTTTTCTTTAGGTAATGTGCTAATTGCAGAGCTGTTATCAGTCGAGTAAATGTTGGTTTCGCAATTCCTAAGGGAGAGTTTCTGTCCTTAGGCCATTGATTCATCACGTCATTCGACGTGAATGTGACATTCCTGATAAAGAAAGTTTTTCGCTTATGCATTGTTTCTGTATCTTTTGATTTGTAGTTTCCCTGTCCACAGCGTGTTAAATTGTATTTCTTTCTCTTTCTTAACAAATGCCATTTTGAGGTGAAGAATAGTGCAACTGTTATTTCTGTGTTGTTTGGTTTGTATTTTTTCTCTGTCCAGCTGGAAAGTTTGTATTTCTTCCTCTTTCTTAACTTGTCACAAAAAGTGTGACAAACGCCATTTTGAGTTGGGGTGTGGTTCAATTGTTATGTCTGGTTCAGTTGTTATGTTTGGGAGGAGTTAATAACAGCCTGGGAAGTAGACGTGGTGATGTGTTCATATTTGATTGGTTAGAATTCACGTGATTCATTGGAGGCAGGCTTAGAGGTGTGTTCATATTTTATTGGTTAGTAGTTACGTGTCTCAGACGTGTTTCATTGGAGATAGATTTAGAGGTGTGTTCAGATTTCATTGGTCAAAAAATATTTTTATTTCATTGGTCAGAATTGACGTAGCTGTGACGTACATTGGATCATCTGGATTGGTGGGAGACATTGTGTGTGGATTGGATCGGTAACATCTGGATGTGAGCAAAAGTTGGGGCAACGCCTTTAGCCTGAGTCACTTCAAACAGAGTAAGCATTAACTGAGCTTTCGATTAGCAATAAATTAACATTGGGTAGCATTAGTAATACAGCAAGTATTGATTAGCAATAATTAGTATTGATTAGCAATAACTAGCATTGTTTAGCATTGATTAGCGTTGATTAGCAATCAATAGTATTGATTAGCAATAACTAGCATTGATTAGCAATCACTAGCGTTGAATAGCATAATTAGCATTGAATAGCATAATTAGCATTCAATTAGCATTGGTCAACAAGGAAGCTAGTATTGATTAGCATAATTAGCATTGAATAGCATAATTAGCATTCAATTAGCATTGGTCAACAAGGAAGCTAGTATTGATTAGCAATAAGTAGCATGGATTAGCAATAACTAGCATTGTTTAGCATTGATTAGCGTTGATTAGCAATCAATAGTATTGATTAGCAATAACTAGCATTGATTAGCAATCACTAGCGTTGAATAGCATAATTAGCATTGAATAGCATAATTAGCATTCAATTAGCATTGGTCAACAAGGAAGCTAGTATTGATTAGCATAATTAGCATTGAATAGCATAATTAGCATTCAATTAGCATTGGTCAACAAGGAAGCTAGTATTGATTAGCAATAAGTAGCATGGATTAGCAATAGTTAGCATTGGTTAGCATTATTAGCATTTGGTAGCATTTCGTTAGCCATAATTAGCATTGATCAGAAATACAATTAGCATTGATTAGCAATAGCAATAAGGCAAATATTGGTTTAAATCTTAATTAGCAATAGGTTAGCATTTATTAGCAACAGCTAGGAAGCTAACAGCAATTGGCATTGGTTAGCAAACATCAACATTAGCAATAATAGTAACCGAACTCCAAACTAGAAGTCAAAAAGCTAAATTAGCCTAACATTGAATTAACATTGGTTTAATTTAAAAAAAAAAAAACAACCTAGAGCATAAGCTTTCTAAGCTAACGTAGGCTAACCTTACCATTAGCATTGACAATATCCAATCCAATAATTAGCTGCATCTAAGCTAAATTTAGCCGAGCATAAATTAGCATTGATTAGAGTTAGTTTAATTTAAATTGACTTTCAAAAAAAAAAAAAAAAAAAAAAAAGGGGGAATAAGAATAATAAATAAGGAAAATTTAGGAAATAAATAAGTAAAGAAAAAGTCAAAAGTCAATAGAAGGGAACTAACTAGTTGAAACAATGGATGTAACACCAACAATAACCATTAGCGCCAAACATCCTGAACATTCCAAAGATATTAAAAAGATATCTCTAAAATGGGAAAAACGAACAAAAAATAACGTCTCACCCTGGCCAAAAGGTGGCACTTTCAATGTAACTACCTGTAAGATTATGGAACAAAGGATTAAAGCTTACAAACCAAAGGACAAAAGCAAAAAGAGACAGGAAAAGAGAGAGCTTGAATTAAAAGTTTTACATTTCTTTGAAAATGCAGAGCTATATCCAACACTGCCAGGAGCAGTAAACATACAAGGAGATTCTGAAATAAAAGATCACAAAATATCTCATGAACGTCCAGAACTACAAATAGCTACATCAAGCAGTCATGGAGCTCCTGAGCCAGACGCCGTCTGTAATTCAGATCAGGCAGGGGGACAGCTCCCACAATACCAAAAATCACCCGAACTGGCACCACCAGTTCAAAAGGCATCTTCTGAAGAACATAAGAGTCCAACAGCGTCAGCCGTGGCAGACGCTCGTCCTAGGGGGGCTGGTTGCTCGATTGCCGGACATTCACACAGGTGCAAGTAGATAGATAAGAGCTTTTGAACAAGAGACTGTGGATAAACTGTTGACTGTGGGACACATTAAGGCAGTGTGGGCACTGTGTTTTGGAACTTCTACCATGGAGGGCATTTTGAGACACAGTGAGAATGACTGGATGTTAAGCCACCGAGCTGATGGAACTGATTTTAATGCATATCGAGCTGCACTCTGGAGAGCGTTACGAGCTGAGTTTCCTGTGGGAGTGGACCTCGAAGCATTAAAGGGGGAACCACTGTCAGGAACAGAGAGTCCGGTTGTGTACATTGCACAACAATTGAAGAAATGGAGACAAGAGTCTGAGGGAGAAATCGAGAAGAGCCCAGCTTGGGTGACATTGTTCAGAGTTTCCATCAAAGAGGCTCTGCCTGCCCCAGTTCAGGGGAGGCTGGAGGATGTGGTGGGGTTGAATTCAATGTCACATGGACAATTCCGCAACCACGTGGTGCATGCAGTAAACAAATACAGAAAAGAACTGAAACGGAAGGAGCAGGAGGAGGATATGCAAAGGGAACTTGCACGGTTGCAGTTAGAAGAACTGCAAGCGAAGCAAGAAGTACGAAATGAGGCCATAACAGCGGGGGCCGCTGAACAGCCATCACAGGGGCAAGTCCATCGTCGACCCTGTCAAAGGTCAAGAAGAGGTGCACCTGGAGGACGAAGGTCCTCGGGGGCATGTTGGGCCTGTGGCGAGAGGGGACACTTTGTTTACAGCTGTCCGAGAGCACCGAGAAACCCGAGTGTTCGGCAGGACCGTGGCCAGTCCCTGCGGGGCGGAGCAAGTGGCCCGGCAGGTCCAAGGCGTTCCTCTGGCAGAGGAATCCCAGTATTGGTTTACATTGACATATAGAGGTAAGAAGTACACTTACATCGGACGTACTCAAAAGGGTTTAAAAACCGCCCTCAGGTGTGTCATTATTACAAAACGAAAGTTTTTAAGTTAAATGTGTCACAACTACTAAGTTTCTAAAACTTGAATTTAAATAGGTCACTGTTACTAGGACAGAACAAAACAAAGTTTCTGAATTTAAAATTTAAATGTGCCACTATTACGAAGTTCTAAAATTTGAACGGAACAAAGTTTCTAATTTAAATTTTAGCATTGATAGCCTAAATTAGAGTGTCTATTTAGCCCATAGGGAATTACTGATATCTCTCCATCCCACTTGGAGGGAGTAAGAAAAGCGCCATGTCCAAAATAAATAAATAAATATCTAATGAATAAATAAGTAAAATTAAAATACAACAAGTATGATCTTATTTTGGGAGGATTATGCAATAAAATGCGCTTCCTCTGGAAGGAATCATGAAAGATCCAAAGATCAAAGGTTGAAAGCACAACTGGAGAGGACAACCGAGGCTGTTAGCCTTGGAAAATTTGAAACGAAATTAGCAAAAGTCATCCAAAACGGCCAACACTAGTCTATGAGAAGCCATTTTTCTTATATGTCTCCAATAAAAACCATAAGATTTCAGAACTAATAAATCAGAGTAGGTATGTTGTGACTCGGACAGGATGTTTGAAGGTTGTGCATCTTTTGACACGTCCAGATGTGAGAATACAGAAGTGTACTACATCGGGATCTGCGGATGTCATTCCACGGGAGTTTGTGTCATGAGCGTGTGTCAGAAGCTGTGAGATACATTAAACTGAGACCTGACTTAGAAGCAACTCCACTGGTGCAGGCTGATGTCACTTATGTTGTGTATGGTTCATGTGTGAGATCATTTGGGTAATCATGCAGGGTTTGCAGTTCTGAAACAGGAAGGTGGAAAACTTTGTGACTGTGGAGGCTGAGAAGGGTGAACAGCCATGTTCGGCACAGTTGGCTGAACTGAAGGCACTAACGGAAGCATGTTGACTGGTGAAAGGTAAGGTTACGAATGTATACACAGATTCTGCATAGACTCATGATATTTTCTCTTCGTTTGGAGCAGTTTGGAAGCAGAGAGGGTTCAGGAGGTCAGACGGAAGTCCAGTGCGACATGAGGTCCGAATGAAGGAGCGGATTGCAGTCATGAAAATTGAAAATTGGCAGTGATACAGTGTCAAATAATCGTAGAGGTAACAAAATGGTCGGTAAAGGTAATATCGCGGCTGATGAAGCAGCGAAAGTAGCATCAAAGTGCCATCTTGCTGTTTTGGCACCAATGGTGTTACTGGAGCCAGAGGTCGCGCCATCACAAGGATATTGGTCATACATATTGGATAAATAGTCGTAAATTTTTTTTTGGTAAGAGAATTGATTCATCTGTTTGTCATTCCATCAGAGATTAGCTCAAATAATGGTTAAGTGTTTGTTTAGAAAAGTGCAAGAGGCATTCTGCAGCAGCTGCGAATCAAGCAGCGCTGTGGGGCCGTTTATCATCCACAGAGTCAAGGGATGGGTAAGAGGATCAATGGAACCTGGAAAGTGAAATTGAATTGAATCTGTGCTTCAACTAAACTAACTAGATGCTTTGCCGCTTGCACTAATGAGATGTCCTATGCAGACTCATAGAGTCACGCACTAACACTGCATAAAATGCTAACGGGTCGACCCATGCCGGCACCTCAGTTCCCATTTGAGCAGGTGCAAACAGAGTGGACAGCTTACATGAAGCAACTAACTGCAATCCACAGAACAATCTATCTACAGGAGGAGTCCAGAGACTTGAGTCTCGAACAGCTGGTTGAGAGGCCAGTGGTGCCAGGCGACCAGGTGCACATCGAAGTGTTCCGGAGGAAGTGGCTTGAGCCAAGACAGAAAGGACCGTACACAATGGTGCGAGCAACGTCAACAGCAGTTCAAGTGGAAGGTAGCAACACATGGTACCATTTGAATCACTGCACTAAGGTTCGGACTAAAGACACAGACGGAGTTAAGTCCGAGGGAAAGGATTAACAAAAGGAAGAGGTTAAGATTTCTGACACTGTGAGCATCCAGGTGTGGGTGTTGGCCGACAGCATGGGCTCAGGAGAACGAAGCCTGGAGATGTTGGACGGGATCCCGCAGACAGGAGAGGCTGGAAGGGTCCCGTGATGAAGCCACCCCGCAGGGAAGTAGCCAGCCTGGGTCAGATGAGTATGATGCAACAATACACACCCACTCAGACCATGCCACGCCACAAACTTTGCCAGCAATACACACTAGAGCTAGTCGTGAAGAGGTATCTGCTAAGCTTGAATTTAAGTTCATGGAATAAAACGATTTGAGGAAGTGTGGATCATGGGTCCGGAGGAGGAGACGACCAAATCACCGCCTCTGGACGCCACAACAAAGGGGCAATCTGGTGAGATCATGTCAGATCGGGTCAGAAGGAGTTGTTCACAATGGTTGTAAGAACAGAAAGAGTTCTCGTGGAAGTCTAGGGGGATTTGATACCATTAGCACTACAGGACAGAATAATCATGTTAATCCAAGAACAGACGGAGTGTACATGCACAGGTGGAGTCAGGAAAACAGTGTAACTGTGGAGATGGGTTAAGGCAGCACAGAATATGTGGTATAGATGGGCATGGTACACTACGAGAGGACTGACAGCGACAGAGTGTCTCATATGCGCAGACGCTCCAGGAGCATTGCCTGTTGTTGTTCCAGAGCCACACACCTTCAGGGACTGTGCAGTGGTCCAGCAACGGGAATGCAGAGAAGGTAGGTTCACATCGGAAGAGGATAAATGGTTATTGTTTCCTATGTGTGGTATTAAGTGCAGATTGATGTTTGGGCCAAATAAATTACGGAATTGTTTTCAAAATAAGGGAGGGCCAAAAATTTGAGTCTTCTTGTAATTTAATCATAGTACATCACAGGATGGGCCTCCCACTGATTATAGAGTAGATTACGATGGTGAGTTTGAATGCTTTTGGAAGTCACGTAGGTAATACTACTGTTAAATGAAACCAATATTTATTAGGATTTATTTATTTGGATCAATAATGTGAAAATATAGAAATGATCATTTTAACGCTATATCTTTTTGGGGATCAGACACACCCAGTAGCTGAGAGTTACTGGATGTGTGGAGATGATGTTTTGTTAAATGTGTTACCCAACAGGTGGATAGGTCTTTGGGCACTGGTGAGGAGGAAGACATCAGTTGTGTTAGTGTATGACAAGGTAAACGGGATGCTAGGATTGGATGTAGGAGGAGGGGAAAGTTAAAAAAATGTAGTGATGACTACATCAGGGATAAGCACGTTTACCTGGATGTGGGCAATTGTTGGTAATGCATAGTTATGCATTACCAACAATTGCCCACTAACAACCCAAAAAAGTAGCCCACAACTCAGGTTGTTTCACATTTTTCTGAGACTGCCCCCAAGTGTCAGCAAAACGCTATAACAGGTAGATGGATATTTATTTATATATTAAAGTCAACCTTTAGTTGCAATAACCATATAAGTTGCTTGTTTATACCATCAAATATGACCCATAACAACTTAACCACCCCTTCACAAAGCAGGATGATATGTGTGTTTCCCTATCAGAGCCGGAGTAATTTACAAGTCTTTTCTTTAACAATCCACAAAGTACGGACGGGGAAGGAATGGGGGCATGGCATGGCAACAGCACTTTCATACACTTTCAGCTAAAGACTCATATTCAAGACATATGATAACTTCTTTTTCACTTCACTTTGTGAAACATTCACCAATGTAATGTTATCACACAAATGGCTTCTGTCATAATTTGAACTAAATAGATGTTTAACAAATGAAAAACTTGATTAGGTCCCCTCAGTTTGTGCTGGAATGTGAATGATGAATTAAAAGAAGCAGAAAAAAATAATTTTATCATCCTTTCAGAATTTTCCAGGCTCTGTGTTGCTAGGAAGACAATGGTAAGGAAACGGGACAAATACTTTATTCATCCTAAAGGGAAATTATATTGTTGCAGTCTTTTTTGTGATCAGCTATTTGATTGCTGGGCGCTAGAATTAGGTGGCAACATGATAGTAATTCAACATCTATTTGAAATGATAGTGAAATTGATCCATTATATTTGTGCTTTAATGAGTTGGAAAGTGTATTCACAAAATGTATGACAAGCTCCACATGTTGTGGTACTATGGATAACAAGCCCCTCTACCAAAGGCTTTTCGGTAAATTTTAACTGGAGAATGGCTTAGAAGAACTGAAAGAAAAGCTAGCTAGCTAGTCGCTCACAACAGAAGTTTCCAGTAACAGTGGGGACGTCATTGTTGCCAATGTATTCACCGTGCCATTCTCAACATACATTTTTAATGGAAAGTTGTTGCAAGTAGGGCAACTGCTCCCATTCTAATCACTTTGTCTACTGTCTTGTATCTTGAAATAGTCTTTATGGTTAATCAGTGATTATTTTACCAAATTTCTGGTAAAAATGTATATTTTCCTGAAATCTATACAAGGGCTTTTCCAAATAAAGCATGACATGCATTTGATCAGCTGCTGTTCCAAATTAAGATCAGTTATGTACAAACAATCTCGTACTTGTATGTAACTTATATGCAGCTGAGTTGCTTATAAATGTTTTACCCCGGTCTGTAGTCAGGATCTACCTGAGTGCACATACAACTTGTGCGATGGTATGACAATTGATCGGTAGAATTAATATTTTTGCTCTACTGTTTCTCAGTTGTGCTCTCAGACTATAGCCTTAATCTTTAAGAGCTTTATTGGTCTTTTTTTTTTAATTGAGCAACATAAACACTACCAATGGCATATTGTTTGAATGTTACTTTAGGTAATTTCTGCCTACATGAGGAAACAACCAATGAGTTTGTTTTTGGAGCGGGGTAGTCTGATTTTCAAAGCGCCAATGCAGAAGTACATTCAAAGCAGGGCTGTCCCTATTTAAACAAAGAAAATGTGCTGTGTGTAGGATATCATGATAGGGGCCTCATTTTGTGTGCAAATGCGATACAATTATTCTCACTAGCATGTCATCGGTGCAAGGAACAGCAAGGCCTCCAAGCCATCATCTATGATACCAGCAATATCTGCAAGTGCCTAGGTAAATAATTTGAGTGTGTTTGAGAGGAGAGGAGATAATATAGATGTCAGGTATGTCATATATAATACTGTATTGCTTACTGCAATAATTGACAGTAAGCATCTTATCAATCACTCCTCAGAGCATGGGGAAATTAAATTAAATTCAGTTCAGTTTTATTCATAAAGTGCCAAATCACAACAAATACCATCTTAAGGATGCAGTCAAATTTAAGCCAATTACAATCTAATTAATTGTAACACAATCATAATCCAATCAATTCCAATTCATTAAATTCCAAATTAGTCCAATTCTTACAAAGCCATTTAAAAAGAAAAAAAAGTTGCCCAGCAAAGGAAACCAACAGATTGCACTGAAACTTCTCTTTGATCCAATCCCCTGTCTTGTGCATGTATGGGGTGATAGTGGAAAGAACAGGAAGAAACCTTTGGTAGAACCAGAATCAGGAAGGGGGGCTATCTACCTCAATTGGTTGGGAAAGAGGGAACTACAAACATCATAGGGCTTTGCCTCCCATACTACGTTTAGAAACTCTGGGAACCACAAGTAGATCTGCAGTGTGAGACTGCTCTGTTGGGAAAATATTGCACTATGAGATCTTTAAGATATGATAAAGTTTGGCCATCATATTGGAATATTACAAAGGTGAAAGAAAGCAGTTCCAGCAATGGTATTGTTTACAACTTGACCACAGTGCACGCCTGCAGGTTACTAGAGTGACGTGCACAGGGCACAAAGCTAACCTTTAATAACATGTAAGCTAACATTCATATGATGACATTTCACATTTAGATGAAAGGCCATAGCATTTAGCATTTGTCTGAAGTCACCTGACACAATATAATTCTGAAACTATGAAAGTGAGAAACTTAAGTGTAATAAACTAGTTAGATAGCTAATTCCATTCATTTACAGCTACTTGCAACACAGCACTCTGGCACAATTTTTTTTTTGTGCACACGACGACTTGGACGTGAGCCAGTGACAGGCAGACAGACAATGAAATGATATAGTCCTCTTCAGGGGTGACTGGCATTTTACTACAAGCATTCCTGGCATGAATATGCAATATACTGTGTATTGTAATATTCATGATTACGGACAAGAAGTGGTGAGTCTGGCAGGGGCACGAAGCAGCAGTAATGGCAGCAGAGCGCAACACTGAAGCTTCGATACGTGCTTCAGACCCTGAACTACAATTCCATAAAACCACTGCTTCGAAGCTTGCTTGCATGTGATGTGATTTATAATGTGCAGGGGCGATGGATCGCATACAGACTAAGGGGGTATTCCAGAAAGCGGGTTATGTGAAAACTCAGAGTAAGTTAACCCTGAGATAAGGGGATTTCTTGAGTTATCCGTTCCAGAAAGAGAGGTAACTGAAACTCTGAGTCAGTCACTGTTAGCTCGATTCTTTCATTGGAAGCTCAAGAACAAGCCGGAGGAATCTCAAGTTAAATAAAGTGTTTATTGGTGGTCACACGTCAAGCATATCAACGCTGGGCTCAGTGGAACAGAGCTCCCGCAGGAAATCCGTCAGACTGAGCCTCGATTTCCGGGTATCTTTTGCATTTATAGCCTCATAGGTTGGACTCGCACTCGACCGAGTATGATTGGACATGAGTAGGTTCAGCATGCTTCGTCATGTTCTCTGGATCAGCCAAACAATGTGTGTGTGTGTGAATCTAATTGTTTTGTCTCACTATGCCTGGATCACTTTAGGTCATCGTGGAAAAGTACAGAGACTATTTCATTCATAATGCCTAAGAACAAAGCCAATTTTAACAGTCACCATGGTAACAGACTCTGTGAACATAACCTGCTCACTGGCAGGTTTACTCTAAGAAACCCAGAGTTTCTAGCGGTCTCCTCCCACATGAAGAAAGCTGGTAGACATGGATTGCCCATTCCTACCAAATCCGATTGACATCGAAGCTGTATTGATTCGAAATGCTTTACGTCGCGAGAGAATCTTCCGACCCAGATTAGACGTTTTATCATTTCCAGAGGAGTATCTGTTTGAACGCTACCGCTTTTCCTGAAACGGTATCATTTATCTCAATAACATTCTCCCGACACATATCACCAACCTCACACAACGCAGACGTGCACTCACATCAGAGAAAATTGGTGTTCCCCGGACACAAACCTGTTAGAACCATCAAAGAGGAATTCCACAGGATTGCAGGTGACTGATGTAGAAATCATATATTCTATTATTTTAAATCATGATATACATTCTGTTGTGACCTCAGAGTGGGGTCTGTAGCTTAATTAGCTGTCATTTTGCAGGGCTTCCAAATGTGATAGGATGCATAGATGGAACACATATTCCTATTACTGCGCCTGCACTAAACGAAGGGGACTCTGTGAATAGAAAATCCTTTCACAGCATCAGTGTCCAGGTATGTGACCTACCATCTTCCAACACAACTAACTCATGTCATTTTCTGCACTGTGAAGATCGTTTGTGATGCAACTTACATAATCACAAATGTAGAAGCCATGTGGCCTGGCTCTGTGCATGATTCCCGGATCTACTGGGAGGGTAGTCTGAGCAACAGATTTGCAAGTGGTAAGGAAGTTAAAGCTTTGTACGAATGTTCTTTTTCTCCCTTTAAATGCACTCAAATTTGCCCTCTATAATTACAGGAGAGTTTGATGGCTACCTGCTGGGGGATCGAAGCTATCCATGCCAGCCCTCTCTGTTGAGCCCTTAAGGGTCTAGCGAGCGGTGTTGATGACGTCACGGTTTCGTGCCGGCCATTCATAGTAGCGCGAGTCGATGCGCCAGTAGTTGCAATTTTCTCCGTCACAGGGGTGTTGCTGCTACGTGAAGGTTACCGCTAACTACTCTACAACGACGAAAGTGGAGAAGAAAACAAGGCCACTGCAGCACTGTCATCAATGATAATGCTGCTTAAAACCTTGCCGGCGAAAAGGCGCCAAAAGAGAAAGATTACTTGCATAATAGTTGATGAGTCTGTAGAAGTTGAAATTTCATAGTTGTGTTCTCACCATTATAGTCTGATATAGTACTTAGAATATTCCTATAGGACTTTTAAGTGTATTGTGTTACCTTTTCTTTGTTTGTTTGTTATGGATCACGGGTCCAATTCCGGTTTCTGTGCATGTCCCTTGCAGATCTGACGCTATGACGCTTTGCGGTAAGACGTGTTGCATCACTTCCTGTTACCTTGCTTGTGCACTGTGGAATTTCTTGCTCCGCTTGGAGTACTGGTAATCACTTTATTTCGATCTATAACTTACACAATTTTGCATAGTTAAACTCTATAGCTTACCGTTCTGTTCTAACACACTCCTACAGATCTTTATTCTCACTTTTTAACGGTGTGTCTGGTTCTCTAGCGTAGCATGGCTACCGGTTCTCTTCCTCCTTCTCCTGCTTTCACCTGCTCCGTGTGTCAGATGTTTAGTTACTCCTCTGCCTCCTTTAGCGATAATGGTACATGTAACAAATGTAGTCTTTTTGTAGTTTTGGAGGCGAGGTTATCTGAATTGGAAGCTCGGCTCTGCACTGTTGAAAATCAACCGATAGCGAGCCAGGTCCCTTTTGCCAGTGTGGAGCCACCTAGCATAGCTAGCTCAATTAGCCTCCCCCTAGCAGAACCTGAGCAGCCATGATTACAACGTGGCTGGGTGACTGTCAGGAAGAGGCATAGCTCTAAAGTCAAGCCCGTTGTTCACCATCGACCTGTCCACGCTTCAAACAGATTTTCCCCACTCAGCGACACACCCGCTGAGGATAAAACCCTGGTAATTGGCAGCTCTATAGTCAGAAACGTGGCATTAGAGACACCAGCGGCCATAGTCAAATGCATTCCAGGGGCCAGAGCGGGCGACGTAGAATACTATTTAAAACTGCTGGCTAAGGATAAACGTAAATATGGTAAAATAGTTATTCACGTCGGCGTTAATGACACCCGGTTACGCCAATCGGAGGTCACTAAAATTAATGTTGCATCGGTGTGTAATTTTGCCAAAACAATGTGGGACTCCGTGGTTTTCTCTGGACCCCTTCCAAATCTGACCAGTGATGACATGTTTCGCCGCATGTCGTCCTACAATCGCTGGTTGTCTAGATGGTGTCCAGCAAATAACGTGGGCTACATAGATAATTGGCAATCTTTCTGGAGAAAACCTGGTCTGATGAGGAGAGACGGCATCCATCCCACTTTGGAAGGAGCAGCTCTCATTTCTAGAAATATGGACGAATTTATTTGCAACCCTAAAACATGACAACCCAGGGCTCAGAGCAGGATGCAGAGTTGTAGTCTTACACACTTCTCTGCAGCTTCCCACCTGCTGCTACCCACCCAATCGATTAACACAAAAGGAGCAAATCCTCTTGTGCAAAAAGAAATTATTAAAACAAAAACTTTAACTGAACAAAAACATCAAACTATTAAATGTGGTTTGCTGAATATCAGATCTCTCCTTTCGAAGTCTCTGTTAGTGAATGAGTTGATTTGTGATCATCACATTGATATATTTTGTCTTACAGAAACCTGGCTGCAGCAGGAGGATCATGTTAGCATTAATGAAGCAACTCCCTCTGACTGTTTAAATGTTCACGTTCCTGGAACCACAGGCAGAGGAGGAGGAGTGGCAGCTATCTTCAGATCAGGGTTACTCATCAGTCCCAGACCCAAGATTAGTTTGAGCTCTTTTGAATCTCTGATTCTCAGTTTTTCCCAAAGTGGAAATCCCAGAAACCTCTTGTGTTTGTTGTTGTGTATCGTCCACCTGGCCCTTATTCTGAGTTTCTGTCTGAATTCTCAGAGTTTTTATCCCAGTTAGTGCTGAGTACAGATAAAGTCATTGTAGTGGGTGACTTTAATATTCATGTAGATGTTGAAAATGACAGCCTGAATATGAACTTTAATTCTATATTAGACTCTATTGGATTTTCTCAGAGTGTTCACGGACCGACTCACTGCCTTAATCACACCCTTGATCTTGTGCTGACTTATGGCATTGAGAGTGAACAGTTAACAGTGTTCCCTCATAACTCTGTCTTATCTGACCATTTTCTGATAACCTTTGAGTTTACATTACTTGACTATACAGTTTCTGAGAAGAAATTTACGTATAGAAGGTGTCTATCAGAGGATGCTGTAACCAGATTTAAAGAATTAATTCCATCATCCTTTTCTTCACTGCCATGTGCAGATATGACAGAGGACGACTACCTAAACTTTACTCCAGCAGCACTTGACTCTCTTGTTGACAGCACTATAGTTTCAATGCGTACAGCACTGGACAATGTTGCCCCTCTGAAAAGGAAGGTAATCAGTCAGAAGAGGTTGGCTCCTTGGTATAATTCACAGCTGCGTGCTTTAAAGCAGACTGCAAGAAAGCTGGAGAGACAGTGGCGTTCCTCTAATTTAGAAGAGTCTCAGTTAGTCTGGAAAGATAGTTTAATAATGTATAAGAAAGCCCTTCGTAAAGCTAGAACTGCTTATTATTCATCATTGATAGAAGAGAATAAGAACAATCCCAGGTTTCTTTTCAGCACTGTAGCCAGTCTGACTAAGAGTCCGAGCTCTGCTGAGCCAGTTATTCCTTTAACTCTCAGCAGTGATGATTTCATGAGCTTCTTTATTAATAAAATTGTTTCTATCAGAGAGAAGATTGATGGAGTCCTTCCCACTATTATCAGTGATGTATCATCAAGTACAGCAGCTTTAGAAGTATCTTTAGAACCTGATTTGTATTCAGACGGCTTCTGTCCAGTTGATCTCTCTGAACTAACAACAGCAATAGTCTCTTCTAAACCATCAACTTGTGTTTTAGACCCAATCCCAACCAGACTGTTCAAGGAGGTTTTCCCATTAATTGACACTTCCATATTGGATTTGATCAATCTGTCTTTGTTGACAGGATATGTACCTCAGACTTTTAAGGTTGCTGTAATTAAACCTTTACTTAAAAAACCTACTCTTGATTCAGAAGTGTTGGCTCATTATAGACCTATATCCAATCTCCCTTTTATGTCTAAAGTTCTTGAAAAAATAGTTGCAGCTCAGCTTTGTGATCACTTACACAGAAATAATCTGTTTGAAGAGTTTCAGTCAGGATTCAGAGTGCATCATAGCACAGAAACTGCACTGCTGAAAGTTACCAATGATCTCCTCTTAGCCTCTGATAGCGGACTTGTGTCTGTGCTTGTCCTGTTGGATCTCAGTGCTGCATTTGATACGGTCGATCACAGTATCTTATTACACAGACTTGAACATGTTATTGGGATTAAAGGAACTGCATTAGGCTGGTTTAAATCATATTTATCTGATAGATTTCAGTTTGTTCTTGTAAATGAAGAATCTTCCTCACACACCAGAGTAAGTCATGGAGTTCCCCAGGGTTCTGTGCTTGGACCGATTCTTTTCACTTTATACATGCTTCCATTAGGTAACATTATTAGACAGCATGGCATAAATTTCCATTGCTATGCTGATGATACTCAGCTGTACTTATCTATAAAACCAGATGAACCCAATAGGTTGGTCAGACTACAAGCATGTCTTAAAGACATAAAGACCTGGATGACTCAGAACTGTCTGCTTCTAAATT
Source organism: Odontesthes bonariensis (assembly GCF_027942865.1). Lineage (NCBI taxonomy): Eukaryota > Metazoa > Chordata > Actinopteri > Atheriniformes > Atherinopsidae > Odontesthes > Odontesthes bonariensis. Next base: position 30,767,220 of record NC_134528.1, on the reverse strand, counting down.
CAGACAAAACTGAAGTCGTTATCTTTGGACCTGAGCGTTTCAGGGAGAAATTGTCTAGCTATATAGTTACTCTAGATGGTATTTCCTTGGCTTCTAGTTCTACAGTGAGGAACCTTGGAGTTATTTTTGACCAGAACTTATCATTTGACTCGCATATAAAACAGGTTTCTAGGACTGCCTTCTTTCATCTTCGTAATATTGTTAAAATCAGGAACATCTTGTCTCAGAGTGATGCAGAAAAACTGCTCCATGCATTTGTTACTTCAAGATTGGACTACTGTAATTCTTTATTATTGGGCTGTCCCACATATTCTCTGAAAAGCCTTCAGCTGATCCAAAATGCTGCAGCCAGAGTTTTGATGAGAACTAACAGGAGAGATCATATTTCTCCAGTTTTAGCTTCTCTTCATTGGCTCCCTGTTAAATTCAGAATAGAATTTAAGATTCTTCTCCTTACATTTAAAGCTCTTAATGACCGAGCTCCATCATATCTTAAAGATCTCATTGTAAGATATTTTCCTAACAGAGCACTTCGTTCCCAAACTGCAGGTTTACTTGAGGTTCCCAGAGTTTCTAAAAGTAGAATGGGAGGCAGAGCCTTCAGTTTTCAGGCCCCTCTATTGTGGAATAAGCTGCCAGTAAATGTCCGGGAAGCAGACACCCTTTCCACTTTTAAGACCAGGCTTAAAACTTTCCTTTTTTATAAAGCTTATAGTTAGGTCTGTTGAATCTGATAGTGTATCTGCTAGTGTGTCTTGTCCTGCCTCCACCTCTGGCACCTTCTATACTTTCATTACCCCCTACCCGAACCAGGGTTTGCGTCCCCACCCCGCTGTGACTGGTGTGCAGTTGGTGAGAGGCTGAGGTAGCTTGTGGCTGTAAAAAGATGGTTGTTGTGGTGTGAGGAGCAGATCTATATAGGGAGTATAGGGAATTACTCACTGAGTCTGGTCCTTTATTTATTTATTTATTTTCGTTAGCACAAGTTTCTTGTGTTTACCTTGAATAGGGATGGCTCAGGTAATCCTGAAACATCATAGTTAAGCTGCTATAGGCCTAGACTGCTGGGGGGCCTCATCTGTCACACCTTTCCTCACTTTACTCTCTTTATGTATATGTGATATTATTATGGTCATTAACGCGTGTTTCCCTGTTCCAACAGATATCCTTTGAATGGTGTTACAGTGCCGCCCACCCCCCCCCCCCCCCCTTCTCAAACCCCAGCTGGTCGAGGCGGATGGCCACCCTTCCTGAGTCTGGTTCTGCCAGAGGTTTCTTCCTGTTCAAAGGGAGTCGTTTCTCTCCACAGTCGCCTCAGGCACGCTCAGGCCGGGAGATTGGACCGAAAAACAAAAAGTTTTCAGTGCAATCTATTGGTTTTCTTAGCTAGGAAATTGTTTTTGAATTGGCTCTATATGAACGAATTGGATTATTTTATGAATTATGATTATTATTAATTAATTGAATTCCAATTGGCTTGAATTGGACTTACTATCTAAGTGCCTTGAGATGACATTTGTTGTATTTGGCGCTATATAAATAAAAATGAATTGAATTGAATTGTCATGAAATAGTAGCCTGGCTGACGCGTCCACAATCTCGATGAGATGGTGGTCTGGGAACTAGGTGTGCATTTTCTCGTATTTGAGGCGTGGTTTACGAATGCCTAGAGCCGTTTATTGGGCGCTACGAATGTCTATCAAATGACGTCAGGTTCTTCCCATGCTGCTTTGCGCGCGATTCATAGCCAATTGTATCACTTATACCAGATGACGACAGAAATTCGACGAGGAAGAAGAAAAAAATGGAAAATAAAAGTAAACTTGCGCTCTAAGCTACTTAAATTGACAACAAAGTAGGCCTATATGCTATATTCTACATGAATTTTTATGTTGTAGAGTTGTGAATTTATTTTAATAATGGAGAAATTGAGCAGCCTTGCTTTGTTGTCTACAGTAGTAGATCAACCCTCATCTTACTTTGAAGCTCCCAGCTCCCAGAAGTGACGTCAACGAAGCTTTAGCAGCAGAAAAGCTATCAGGCTTGTGTTGATGATAATAATAAACTCCTGGACTATGTACAAACTTCCAAATGCATCGTTTTGTGAGTACAGACCATATTTGTACAACTGTAGAAGTTTGGTGTCATGACATGTGATTTTAGTGTGGTAATTTTGGAGATACTGCCAGGGTCCGTTAGCGCTTGTACTAAGCTATTCGGGATAACTCGGTAACTCAGCTGATGTTCAGCCAATATCGGAAAAACTTCGGGTGGGCTACTTGGCTGGATGTCACGGTTCAAATGACCCTAGGGTGAATCTACTCCGAAACACTTTCTAAGGCTGCATTGAACGGTAACGTTGTGTCCGCTGTCATGTTGGATTAACGCTCTACAAGCTTCGGTGTAGCGCATAGACGTCGTCATCGTCTTGCTGCCCCCCCCCCCCCCCGTTCTGTGATTGGTTCCCAAACTCTAGCAAAAATAAGGGCGGTGGTTTCCAGGCTGACTTTGCAGTGAGAATGAAATCGAGCGCAAAGCAGCATGGGAATTCCCAGGCTAATGAAATAGTGTTCTTCAATGGACACACTTGGGAATTATCGTTACCCTCCAGGATGCAACAATAATAATAATAATAGATCGTTTTTTTATAGTGCTAATACTCAACTTAGCTTCCAGTGAATGAAACAACATCAAATTCCTAACGACATAATTTATTTACAAATAATTCACAAGGTAATTTACATGACACAACCATCAGTCGTGAGCCTGTTTTCCAGTTGGTCCATCCGGTTTGTTGTTCTCCACGCACGCCAAGTTACAAAGTTCGACTGGTGCACGAAAACGCGCTGCGCTGCCTTTTCATGGCGCACGCCAGGCCAGAAACGTCATTTTGACGTCACGCGCTGGCTGCGCTGTGAGCGACGCGTCACTATAAATCCAGCTTTATTCCAGTGTTAATTTTGTCACCCATTTTTTAATTTAGTCTTAGTCAAAGTCTTGTGTCAAAGTGCGTCTTAGTCAGTTTTAGTCTTTTCACAAATCATTTTTGTTAGTCATGATTTAGTCGACTAAAAATCCTCAACATTTTAGTCTAGTTTTAGTCAGGCGTGGGAAAATGTATTTTAGTCTAGTTTTAGTCAAAACATTTTAGTCTTTAGTTTTAGTCGCAATGCAAGTCCAAGTCAATCAAACTGATATCAACCTGTCTAGTTAGGACATTACTTTTTCCAGCTTGAAGCCAGAACACCAAACCTGCTGTTACCAAACTTGCTGCACTTGTTTCACAAAACGCTATACAATAGCTCACAAGTATTAATAATGGTGACCAACATAAAATCAGGATACACATACAGTGCTAAATAAATCATGCTGTGTGGATGATTGTTCATATAGACAAGACACAACACCTTTCTTCATTCTCATAATTCGCCATCTCCCTGCCTGTAACTGAGTTTGCATCGCAGGGCAATCTACATCGGCAACACACACACGCGCGCAGCAAGTGTCTGTGCAGCTCCGCTTTATATTAGAAAAGCCCAGCAATGTCGCCGCAGAGTTGCGCACCCTCTGTGTCACGTTGCAGGCTAATTATTATGCTACAACGTTCTAGTTAGCGTTGTAGCTCTTTATTTTTTAAAACAACTTGTCTCGCAGGCAGCGTTCTTGCAGACAAATACGATGTAGCACATTGCTCGTCATGTTGGAAGAAGGCTCAGTCGCGTTACATGTTCGACGAGATTCAGAACTTGTTGAAGTAATCCTACTGTTTAAATAACATGTAAAACAAAGCGGGGTAAAGTCAATATGAGAGAAGGGAAATGTTTTGCCGAAGTTTTTCCTTGACTCCTTCATTTACCACTATGTTCACTAACCTCAACCACTTTACTCACTCACCCACCAAGTTATTACAAGTGATGCTTTACCGGACAGCGTAATGTGCTGTCGTCAAACCTGACACCATGTTAAAATGTAAGCGAGTCCATCACTGAAATAGCACATGACATACCCTAGTTGCTTCAACCGTTTGTTTCCATCACTTGGATGAGCATGTAAGCACTTTCACTCGGTTTACCACATTCTGATACGAACATATTTGAATGTGACGTGTCAACTGCTGGCTGAAACACATTTAATCATTTTCAAAAGTTCTGGGGGATCTTCTAAATTATATGGTCGACGAAAACAAGGGATTTTTTTTGTTTAGTTTTTATTTCTAGCATGGCATGTTCGTCTCGTTATTGTTCGTCAATGAAATGCATCTCATGACACAGTTTTCGTTTGTGTTTTTTTAGAACACTGTAGTCTCGTCATCGTCACGTCTTTTGTCATAGGGAAAGGCTCGTCAACAACATTTTTAGTCTCGTCTCGTTTAATGAAATTAACACTGCTTTACTCTGATCCTGAGCTGGGGCCCCAACTACTTTTCAATGCAGCCCACTGCAGGACTAGAGTCCGGGTTGAGATGGCCATAGGCATACTTAAATCCCGGTTCCAGTGCCTGTGTAAGCTCAGGGTCACCCCAGAGAGGGCATGTGACATCATCGTGGCATGTGTTGTTCTCCATAACATTGCAATTATTAGAGGACAGCAACACCCTGCCGTACAAATGAATGACCCTGAGGACGACCATCCAATCCACCCTGCAGATGTCCAGGATGGAAGGGCTGTAAGGGACCGAATCACCCGAATTACTTTGCATTCTAAATAAAATACAGACAAATTCACAAGCAATTTGATTCTTCTTTATTCCCTTAAAGTACAAAAGCAACAGTCAGGATTTGTAATATAGTTCCTGTAGGAGCCATTCCCTCAGTTTATTTATTTTGCAATTTCTTAATGCCTGCAATTATTGTATTTTTGTGAGACTATGCCCCCTACAGGCAAAAGAAGATTATAAATTGGGAGACTACCTGGAGGAGGCGTGGCTGACTGGGAGCGCAGAGTCTTTGACCTTGGCTTGCTGTGACTCACCTGTGCTGTTGAACATTGTATTTATTTCATCTCCAGTCTGTCTTTATTTTCAATGGCTAAAGGAGCCTCATTTGATTTGTAATTTGAATAACCTTAAGAAACTAAAAGCAAAACATCAACTTCAAATCTTGTCTGTCTTTCCTGGATTCCTGGATTTTTGGTCACTCAAACACAAGCGTCAAAGGGTTGTCAGTCACCACCAAAAAAGGGACAAAACAAATGGACTTTTAAAATAGGATAATTTGTCAGTTCATTAGTCAAAGACTCTTCTCTGGAAATTGGAACTTGTGGATTACGCGGAGTATTGGACTCTGGAGCGTCGAGAAGAACAAAGGATTGGAACGCCAACAACACGCGCACCTGAAAATGCCGGTAGGCCGCATCTAATTTCATTTGTTTGAACTGGAACTCTTGCATGGAAAAGGAAAGGACTGAAAGAATTCGTTTGATAAAAACCTCTTTTGATTTATGGACTATTTTTGAGACAAACTGAATGAACTTTTAAGTTGGATAAATCAAGTTTGAAGAAACAAAGTAAGAAAAGCGCATGTTTTACGCGCACCTTTATTTTCATGACTTCTCAGTTTTACAATGAATTTCTGAAAAGTCCGCCTTTTTTGAAACTTTTAAGACAAGAACTGCACAAAGAGACGTTTAAGTTGAAATTCAAGGGAGACACCTAAGTTGTACAAACATGGCTGAATCAGACGCCGATGCAGCTTCGCAAACTGATGCGGATGAACTTGCGGAGATAGAGAATGCTTCTCAAACAGAGGGCACTTTACGCATCAGAAGAAGGATTAAATTGGGACAGCTTACACGTCGAATGAACATAATCAAGAAAGAAATACATGATGAATCAAGTGTTGACGAAGTTAAAACTACAATGCAAAAGTACAGAGAGATGCTGGAAGAATTTGATATTATTCAAGGCGAATATCAAAATGCGCTTAGTAATGAAGGTGAGCGTGAAATGGATCACGAGACGTGGTATGCACCAAAAAGAGACCACCAACAAGCATTTGTAAATTATGTGGATAAGTGGCTTGCTAAACACGAAATTGACGACATACGTCCTGGGGACAGCGTGTCTAAAGCCCCTGTAGGATCAAAGGCTTCACGCACGTCTTCAGTTTTGAGGCGCGCTTCAGCTGAGAAAGCTGCGCTTGAGATTAAATTGGCTGCGCTTAAAGAAAAACATTACATTGAACAAGAAGAGGAACAATTAAGGAAAAGGCAAGAAAAATTGAGAAAACAAAAGGAAATGTTAACTTTATCGAGTCAATTGGATGCAGCTAACGTAAAAGTTGCTGTATTATCAGACAGTAAAAGTGACGCTGTAGGAGACTCATTGAAATTACCAGAACCCAAAGCAGCAGACGCAATGAACGAGTATATAGGATACTCATTGAAATTACAGGACACAAAGGAAACCATTGCAAAGGAACTTGACGTGCTGCAACCTGCAAAAGAAACAATTAATGGTAGTGTTAAACCTAAAGCATATGCTACTTACCCTCTTTCTATGCCTCCTCCTGCAACAGAACTGCAGCTTTTACCTCCATCTTGGCACCTACCTGATGCACAAAGGGCTCAACCCAGCCATATACCCCCGGAGCCAGTAAGGAGAATTCCTTCACAGCCACAAACTGTACATGCACCTTCATCTTCGCAGCCTGATGCACATAGGGGTCAACCCAGCCATACGCTCCTGGCACCGGCAAGGCCAACGCTTTTACAGCCACAGCCCCATATTTCATCACGCCATGTGCCGCCCTTGCAACCAAGGCTGGGCCTTCAACCTGCTGCCCCACTAGATGGTGCGCCTATAGGGCCTCCTCAAAGTGATGCTCAGCTGTACAATATTTTACAAAGACAAAATGACATCACCACTTCTCTGATAAAACAATAGGACCAGTCCAATCTACCCCGAAAAGAGATAAAAGTATTCAATAATGATCCAATTGAGTACAGGTCATTCATCAGTTCATTTGAACATGTGATCGAAAGCAAGATTGAACATGCCAAGGATAAACTGTACTATCTTGAACAGTACACCTCAGGGCAGTCCAAGGAGCTAGTTAGAACATGCCTCTTTTTAGATCCAGACACAGGGTTTGCAAAGGCAAAAGAACTGCTCAAGGAAAATTTTGGAAACGAATACCAAATCTCATGTGCATACATTACCAAAGCATTGTCATGGAACCCCATCAAGGTGGAAGATTCCCAAAATCTGAAATCATATGCCCTGTATCTCAGAGGATGTTTGAATGCCATGAATGATATTGCTTACATGGATGAATTGGAACTGTCCTCCAATCTCAAGATGTTAGTCAGCAAATTACCTTACAGATTAAGAGAAAGGTGGAGAGTCAAAGCATGCAATCTGCAAGAATCAACGAGGCGGAGAGCCACATTCAAGGATTTAGTTGAATTTATTGAAAAACAGGTGAAAATCATTACAGACCCTGTATTTGGTGATATACAAACCTCTCCTCTCAGCAGCACTCCCCGTAGGAGTACAAGGCCTACAGACTCAAGATCTGTGTCAAAATCAAAGTTCACCAATGCTACAACTGTTGATGTTAAGCCTTCCTCCCCAATGAACCAAATCAGCCCCTCAGCAGTTTACACTAAGCCATCCTGTGTGTTCTGCTCAGGTGACCATCTACTTGGCACCTGTTCTCGATTCAAAAGGAAATTGCATACTGAGAAAATCTCATTTTTGAAAGACAGAGGAATTTGCTTTGCATGTCTCTTTTCAGGCCACATGAGCAAAGACTGCACCCAACGCCAGTCATGCACTGTCTGTGGGAAGCCGCACCATACAGCGCTGCACATAGGAAAAATTGAACAAAACAAAGGAAAACAAGATGCAGTGGAGGTGCCAAGCGTGCAGAACATCAAGCCAGCTCCCCTCTCCGCATGTGGTCGTATTGGGGCCGGTGACGAGCAGTGTGTCATGTCCATCGTACCTGTAAAGGTAAAATCAAACAAAAGCAACACCATAGTCAAAACGTATGCATTTCTTGACCCCGGCAGCACTGCCACCTTTTGTACAGATGCATTAATGCAACAGCTTAATGTACAAGGAAAGAAAACAAACATTTTGTTATGTACACTAGGACAAGAAAGGAGTGTGTCAACACAAATGATTACTGGATTGGAAGTGAGTGGTCTTAATGACAATACATTTCTAGCTCTACCAGAAATGTATACACAACAAAGAATTCCGGTGACAAAAAGAAACATTCCAAACCAAAAGGATGTGAAAAAATGGCCTTACCTTAAGGAAGTGAAGCTATCCACCATCGATGCAGGCATAGGGCTACTCATAGGCACAAATGTACCCAAGGCAATGGAGCCCTGGCAAGTTGTAAATAGCCAGGGGGATGGCCCATACGCCGTCAAAACATTGTTAGGGTGGATAGTGAACGGTCCCTTGAGAGAGGAAACTCAAACTCCCTTTCACACAGTCAACAGGATTTCAGTGCACAACCTGCATGAAATGTTAATCGCACAATACAACACAGATTTCAGTGAAAATGCCTGTGATGAAGTGAAAGAGCTGTCAATTGAGGATAAGCGCTTTCTGCAAATTGCTGATGACTCTGTCAAAATTGTGGACGGACATTACAGTCTGAAGTTACCCTTCAAAAATGATGAATCTCTGCTACCCAATAACCGCTGTGTTGCAGAGCAACGACTGGAGAACCTGAAAAGGAAATTCAATAAAAACAAATCATTCAAAGAGGAATATGTGACATTCATGTCCAATGTGATAGACAAAGGATATGCAGAAATGGTGCCAGAAGAACAGCAAACAAAAACAGAAGGCTCAGTGTGGTACTTGCCCCATCACGGGGTCTATCACCCAAGAAAAGGAAACTTAAGAGTTGTTTTTGATTGTGGTGCATCTTTCTGTGGCAAAGCATTGAATGCAGAATTGCTTAAAGGACCTGACTTAACAAACAGTCTTGTGAGTGTGCTCAACAGATTCCGACAGGAGCCAGTAGGCCTGATGGCAGACATCACCGCCATGTTCCACCAGGTGAAAGTTGCAGAGAGCGATGTTGACTTCCTCAGGTTCCTGTGGTGGCCAGAGGGGGACGTGACCCAACAACCTGTGGAGCATAGAATGACTGTCCATCTCTTTGGGGCTACGTCATCCCCTAGCTGTGCAAGTTACGCACTTAGAAAAACAGCCACAGACAACCAAGAGCACTTCAGACCCGAGGTAATAGACACAATACTGAGCAATTTTTACGTTGATGACCTGTTAAAGGCAGAGTCAACAGCAGATGGCACAATTCAGCTCATCAAAGAAGTCACAGCACTCTGTCAAAGAGGAGGTTTCCACCTGTCCAAATGGGCCACAAACAGCAGAGAGGTACTGGCTTCTATTCCTGTAGAGCACAGAGTCAAGGAAATGATGGAGCTCAATCTTGACAGGGATAAACTCCCAACTGAAAGGGCCCTTGGCCTACAATGGTGCATAGACAGTGACAACTTTACCTTCAATGTACAGCCAAAATCGCAGCCACTTACAAGAAGGGGAATGTTATCAATGGTCTATTCAATCTACGACCCCCTCGGCTTCTTAACACCCTTTACATTAACAGCAAAGTTGTTGTTGCAGGAGCTGTGTAAGATGAACCTGGGCTGGGACGAAGAGGTGCCACCACACATCTGTGAGCAGTGGTCAAAGTGGTCAGCTGGCTTCACCCTGATGTCCAACTTCAAAGTGCAACGGTGCTTCAAAAGTGCTGAATTCGGGTCAGTGACACAAGCACAGCTACACCATTTCGCGGATGCAAGCGACCAAGGCTACGGAACAGCATCTTACCTGAGGCTTCAGAATGACCAGAACAACATCCACGTCGCTCTGGTGATGGGAAAAGGACGCGTGGCACCACTGAAGAGGATGACTATACCAAGGATGGAACTCGCTGCTGCTATGCTGGCTACAAAAGTGGACAAAATGCTCACATCTAGCTTACAGCTACATCTGGATAGTTCTGTGTTCTGGACTGACAGCCAGTCTGTGATCAAGTACATAGCCAATGAACACTCCAGATTCAAAACCTTTGTCGCCAACAGAGTCGCAGCAATTAGAGATGCAAGTGAATTATCTCAATGGAACTACATCGACTCCAAATCCAACCCCGCCGATGATGTGACCAGGGGCCAAAGTGCAGAAAAGTTCCTAAGCAACAAAAGATGGCTTCATGGACCAGACATTCTGTGGGAGGCAGAGCAGAAGTGGCCAGTTGACATCAAGCCAACAGCATCACTTGCACCAGACGACCCTGAAGTAAAAAGAACACACATAGTGAGTACAACATTACACCACACTACAGGAGACAACGCAACACATACTCTCATCACACATTTCTCTGACTGGACAAAACTGAGAGTTGCCGTTTCTTGGTTCCTAAAACTAAAGGAAACTTTGAGAAAATTGGCTCAAATAAGAAAACAAGGCAAAATGATGACAAGGAACATGATGAACAAACCAGACTACAAACTTGGTGGCCAACAAGTGAATGTGCAAGATTTAAAGGCAGCTGAAATTGCCATTGCTCGCTTTGTCCAATCACAACATTACCCAGATGAGCTTAAAAGCCTTGCCACAAAAAGTCCTGAAGTGAAGAGAGAAAGCACACTGTACAGACTTGATCCAACTCTAACGCGTGGCATAATCAGAGTAGGTGGCCGGCTGAAAAGGATGGCTATAGGAGAAGACAGAAAATTTCCCATCATAATCCCTAAGAATTCACATGTTTCCACACTGATCTTAGAGCATGTGCACAGGATAACAGGGCATGGTGGAAGAAGCCATATGCTGTCTGAGCTTCGCAGAAAATATTGGATCAGTAATGCAAACTCAGCAGCCAGAAAAATTCTGTCAAAGTGTGTTGTGTGCAGACGATACAGGGCACCAGCTGGAGAACAGAAGATGTCCGATTTACCCCAAGAGAGACTCCAACCTGATCTGGCGCCATTCACCAACACTGGCGTGGACTATTTTGGTCCATTTGAGGTAAAGAGAGGAAGATCACTGGTGAAAAGGTATGGCGTACTATTCACCTGCATGACGAGCAGAGCCATTCACATAGAGGTAGCCAACTCATTAGACACCAGTTCATGCATCAACGCTTTAAGGCGCTTTGTTTGTAGGAGAGGGCAAGTAAAGTACCTTCGTTCAGATAACGGAACCAATTTCGTTGGTGCAAAGGCAGAACTGCAAAAGGACTTCTCCACAATCGACACTGACAAGGTGCACAGCACACTGAGAACAATGGGCATAGAATGGACATTCAACCCTCCAGGCGCATCCCATCATGGAGGCATATGGGAAAGGCTCATAAGGTCCATACGACAAGTCCTCTGCTCTGTCCTGAAACAACAAATGTTGGACGATGAGGGGTTGCAAACTGTCTGTTGTGAAGTCGAAGCGATCCTGAATAGTCGTCCTCTCACCACAGTCACTCATGACCCACAGGATTTAACCCCACTAACACCCAATGACCTCCTGCTCCTTAATGCCAGGCCAGTTCTCCCTCCTGGGACATTTGAGAAGAGCGACCAGTACACCAGACGCCGCTGGAGACAAGCACAATACCTGGCAAACATCTTTTGGAGACGCTGGACATCAGAGTATGTACCCTTTCTCCAAGAACGCCAAAAATGGAACACAAAGAAAAGAAACTTTCAATGTGATGACGTAGTGTTAGTTGTAGATCCATCTGCTCCAAGAAGTTCCTGGATTCTAGGAAGAATTACAGAGGTCTATCCAGACAGACGAGGAATGGTGAGAACAGCAAAAATCAAGACTAAAACCACCACAATACAAAGGCCAATCACCAAACTATGTCTGATGATGGAGGGTGAAGAAACCTGAACCAGAAACCTAAGCCTGAAAATGAACCAGAAAACCAAGGTTGTGTGAATTTAAATTATTTTAGTTTAAAACATATTTGAGAAATTGAATTGAACGATTATGATGAACTATTGGGCTCCTATTTTGTATATAGATTTGTAATTGTTTAATCTGTGCCAAACAATTAGGGGCCGGTTATGTAGGAGCCATTCCCTCAGTTTATTTATTTTGCAATTTCTTAATGCCTGCAATTATTGTATTTTTGTGAGACTATGCCCCCTACAGGCAAAAGAAGATTATAAATTGGGAGACTACCTGGAGGAGGCGTGGCTGACTGGGAGCGCAGAGTCTTTGACCTTGGCTTGCTGTGACTCACCTGTGCTGTTGAACATTGTATTTATTTCATCTCCAGTCTGTCTTTATTTTCAATGGCTAAAGGAGCCTCATTTGATTTGTAATTTGAATAACCTTAAGAAACTAAAAGCAAAACATCAACTTCAAATCTTGTCTGTCTTTCCTGGATTCCTGGATTTTTGGTCACTCAAACACAAGCGTCAAAGGGTTGTCAGTCACCACCAAAAAAGGGACAAAACAAATGGACTTTTAAAATAGGATAATTTGTCAGTTCAGTTCCAATCATTAACATATTTCACACATTCACCTGTTTCACCATGACAATGCAGCCAACTCAACTGGCGTTCCAACAATAGAATTTCGAAGGTCGATTTTTCTAATCTGCCAATCCAGGTACACCATTTCTTTCTGTTTTTTTTTTTTTTAATTGTTTTCATCAGGTGCACCCTGTACAACTCCTTTACCGGTAACTGGGAAACATATGGACGACATTTAATTCCTACAGTTCTACATACAGATTTAACATGGTATTGACCGAAAATCTCACTGTGTCAACCTGTGCTGTGGACGTTGATGGATCCTCCTCCTGGTGATGCCCAACCATGTTCTGTTGAATGACAAGAATGTGCAAGCTATCCATTATCTATGCTCATCACTTCAGAGTACATGTCAAACTCCAAATTCCACTCAAGAATGTAAAGGAATGTGAATGGGCAGAGCACTGCCAGTAGCTATACATAATATTAAGACACTTCAGTAGGCCCCTCCGGATCTCTCCCGGTGACAGCAGACAACGTTTCCTCATCATCATCATCATCATCATCATCATCATCATCCTCCTGTGATGCAGGAAAATATACTGTTTCAGAATACTCTGAACTACCATCTGAGGAAAGAGTATGGAATACTTACAGCTGCAGGGTTTACAATTGTTTCAGTCGGAGGCAGATGACACCATCCATAACTGTTGGGTGGGTGGATATATATTTAGTAAAAAGTAGGCTATATATATTTGTATATTAGTTTTATTTTTTAAAAAGACATAAGTGTATACTTGCATCTGATGTAGGCACTTGTGTCCTGGGGCGTGACAGGCTGGAATGAGCTTCCCCCAGGGATCCCTTCAGCCACCGGGCGACCACTGGTTTGACTGAGTATATGTTTGGGTTGTTTTCCTTTTTTCCTGTCTGTCCTGCAGGGCAGGTGATGGCTCAGGGGCAGGGCCGACCTACTTCCCAGAGGAGCAAGGAGCACAACAGATCCCACCTGAGTTCAATCCAGCTATCATCTCACCACTCCAGAAAAGCCTGGTTCACCTCCACACCACTGCCAGATGATTTAGTCTCCAAGCCATGCCTGAAGCCTGCACCAGTGTTGTTTATTCCCCCCATGAGAAAGTCTGTACCGCTTCCCCAGCGGCTTCTTGTGTTTGGATTATTGAATAAACCTCTGTTTTGTGAACTGCCACCTGATCTCCCGCCTTTTGGGTCCACCCTGCTCACGAACCATCACACCTAAATGAAAATCAGATTTCATTCCTACTTATATTCATAACCATAGGCTATGCTACGATCTTACGGTTAAATGTTACGCCAATGGAATATTACATTCAAACATATGCGTTGACTCAGGCAGCAATTTTTTTCCCATGCTGCCTCTCTCCTTCGCTGCTGCAGCTGTACATTTGCGGTGAAATACGTGCTCATACTCGCCGTAGGCTTGTACAAGGACCTCCAACTCCATTGCAGTGAAATAACTTGCTCTTTTATTTTCTGTTGCCATGGTGACTCGTGGTATCGGGGCTCCATCGATGATGGCTTTTAATAGTGGTTGTGCATGCGCGTAACTCAGGGTGAACATACTCAGAGTTGATTGAACTAACGCAGATCAACTGTTCTGGAACCAGATACTCAGAGTTTCCCATCCCAGAGTAAGTCAACTCAGAGTTCAGGGATAGACTCAGAGTTTGTTGAACCTCCTCTCTGGAATACCCCCCAATAGTGTGTCGGAATGGTATATGTTTATACTTCTAATCCAATCGCAATCAAATTCACTCTATGTTTCTGAACGATGAAAAAAACCTAGGCTGAAATGAAATACGAGGCTGTTTTGAAAATGTGCTTCCACCCCTAAACTTTGGTTGTGACCTAAGTATGCATGCTTGGTGGTGACCAATACATTTTTTGTCATTCATTCATCCCCACTCTGGTTCATTCACAACACAGTTGTTCCATCCCGCCACATCTATTCTTTTAAACTCTCCTCTTATCCTACCTCCAGTTTACAAACTAGACTTTCTGTCAAAGAGGGCTGAGAACCTGGGCATTTTAAAACTGCAGATATTACGCAGGAGCCAATCAGCAGGTGACACTCGCCATGGGGGCAGCCAATCACTTCTGGACCTGTGGAAAAACAATCAAAGATCCTCTACAAAAAAGAGGAGTCACTCCACACAAAATGTCAACATAGCAGACACACATAACATAGATATGGCAAGGGCCGTAACAACTATTATCAATTCATCGCACCCCTGATCATAATTATTTCTAATAATTGTTTTCAGTAACATTTTTTTCTAATTTTGTCACAGAACATGGCTGTGCATAGCTTATAGGCAGGGGTGCAGATCCGATGTCAGGATTGGGGGGACACAAAAGTGATATATTTTTTTTTGCCCGTAATCAACTCATACCATGCTACCATAAATCACAACTTCGTAGAGGCTCGCCATATCATTCAAAAAGTACTGCATAGGGAATAATTTATTGTGCTTACCTTTCTTGTTTAGTTGAGGGGGGGTTCGTTTTTTTAAAGCCTGCTGATGTCATCAGCGTCTGTGTAAGAAACTACCCATTCATTTGCATTGAAGTGGAGGAGACCAGAGATGTAATGTGGAGTGAGAAATATATTTGGCAAACATTATTTGTTCCTCCATTTCAATCATTTCTTCTTAGATGTGAATCTAAAATGTGAAGAATGTAAAGTCTGAAAATACATTTGTTCAGGGTATACCCTTCTCCTTGCTTGATGGCAGCTGGGATAGGCTCCAGACCCTAAAAAGGGTCAAAGTGGAATAGAAATGGATAAATGGATGATTATTGCAGCCTCAGCACAACTTGTGTGAAAGTCTGCCTGAAGAGGGAATTACAAAACAGAAGAGAGTTTAAATAGCAGGATTCACACCGATTGGCTTTAAAAGTAGCTTGTAAGAAGAATTTTGAAAACAGAATTAAGAATGAGGTGAGTTTTACTGCGAGTAAACACAGGAAATAAGCATATTGATGTACTTTGTGTCAGGTGATAATCTTGTGTGGATGTTTCGGTCCAAGATTTAAACAGTGAGGGTCCACAGATATTGTTTTTGTGCCCTCGTGCTCTTCCTTTCCATGCTCAGCCAGCTTCCTGCCAACTTCCTGCCTGCTTCTTGTGTGTGTCCAGGGAACAGACAATTTCTGACCTCAATTGTTAGTTACACTACAAACAAAAAAACACTAATGGATGTACCGACAAACTAAAATGCACTGCTAAAGCCAAGAGGTTATCCAGATGTTTCAGACAAGGAACATTCAGGAACATTAAGTCTCTTTTTGACATTGTTTAAAAAAAAAGCAATACACGACTCTGCCACCAAACCCAAAAGTATGTTAGAAAACTACTTGCTGGCTAAAACAAAGTATTGTTAGTCACTGTTGTTAAGGCAGGAAAACAGACTGTGGTGTCATTTGCTTAAGTTTAAAACTCATGTGAGACGTTTTCCAGCTGCTCAGGATGAAGGTATGAAAATGAGGTTAAAACAGACCCCAAAAACAGAAAACACAAATAAATTCTGTCTCAATTTGTGCTTGTAATATATTACTATCATCATCAATTTGAATGTATGTCAGCTTGGAATTTGTATCTGAACCATCTAAACCTGTTAGTGTGGATCTTTATGACATTGTTCAATGGTTGTTTGCTATAAATGTTGCTAGACAAGGGTGTTTCCAGCAGATGGCAGTAATGTAACATTTAAAATGTTTCAATTAAACAGAAAAAGAAGAAGGAGAATTCAGTTCGATTAAAAAAGCATCTAATCTATTGATTTCCAATGTCTCATACAGCAAGATTCAATTTCAATTAATTTTCTATTATTCCTTAAAAAGCGTATGAACAGACTTGGTATCAGTTTAAATTAAGTGTTGGAAGAAAAGGAAATACAATATAGTTTTTAAAGAATATTTACAAAATACAAAAAACTGTTTCTGTTTTGTTCCCAAGTCATGCTGAGGCTGCAATCATCATCCATCCATTTTCTATACCGCTTTCAATCATTTAGGGAGCTGAAGCCTATCCCAGCTGCCATTGACCAAGGAGCAAACAAGTCAAACAACCATGCACATCACAGTCACTTTGATTGTTCATTTAGAATCACAACTTAACCTAAAATGTATGTTTTTGGACTTTGGGATGAAGTTCGGGTACCCAGAGAGAACCCACGCATTAACAATCTACAGAGAAAGACCCCAGCTGAGATTTGTACCGGGAACCTGCTAACCACCATAAAGCGCAGTCATTTTCTCAAGCTGTTTCATCCTGTTCAGGTTTTTGGGAGGTTGTAGCCTATCCCAGAGGCAGGGAACTCAAATTTCAACATGTAAACTTTCTCTTTCAAGTGGAATTTCAAATTAGTTTAAATTGGAATGTCTTACAGTACATCTATTTTGTATTTATTGGGGCAATAATACAGATCAGTCGAAAAATGTATAAAGAAAAATCACAAACAAAATGTGCACTGTACATAAACATATTATGTCCAACAAATAAATAATAATGAACAGGATTAATGACTAAAATGATCTAGTTTAAGTGTTGGTGTGTCGACTGTATTGCTTTTGATGACAATAATTACTGCAGTTAGGATATTTTGTGTCACCAAATATTTTTCAAGCGATGAACTTTGATAAATAAATCATTTTTTGTAATGCATCCTGGTTCGGTTTTCAAAAAAGGCAGCCATAGAATCACATTATCAAGAGAAATGGAAGTAACTATGATCATTAAACAATCACTTGTCTTGTTGGAAACCCATCATCGAATAAATATTGGACAAAAATAAGATTAACAGAGGCTGTTGTTTTTCTTCTGTGATGCTTTGGGGTGGCCGGAGTTTTATCATATTTTGAAAGAGACGACCATGTTTTTGCCCTTAAAGGTATCAGTCATGGACTGATGAGCAGGGCTGCAAAACGCTGGTTCTTTTGGTGGAGTGTGTCTGTAAAGAGCTCTTGTCATCCAAAACACAAGGCTCTGATGGTTTTACGAGTGCATCTCTCATTGTCTTGTTTACTTAGTCACATTCACCACTTCCATTAGCATGTTCACACACACACACACACACACACACACACACACACACACACACACACACACACACACACACACACACACACACACCCTCTCTCACCCGCAGACAGACATTATTAGTTATTGCTTAGCAGACACAAACCTTTCAGAGACTGTTAGCTCTCTTTCTTGCCTCCTTGAAGACATCAGGTTTTTACTGACAACTTGGAGGATGTGCACATGCTAATACATGTCTAAATACATGTCTACATTTTCAGTCCAAGATTTTTAACACTTGATGGATAAGTGGGCCACTTTGTCATTCATTCTGTCAGACATCTTAATACAAAGCAAGATTATAAACACCACCAATGTTACCATAGGAAATAGTCAATAAATAAATTATCAAAGTTGTTTATTGTTGTTTTCATACTTCTCAATCCTATGTTCTCCACTGAAAAACACTTCACCACCATCAGAAGGCAATCTAAGCTTAACTGTGTACACTTTTGCATTGCACTGACACCAAATGCTTCCATAACCAACATCAAATATTAAAGGTGTGACATTTTACTGTTTCATGACAAATATTAACTTATTCTGATTTTGAAAGATGGATAGACAGAGATAGATATAACTTTATTGATCCCTCTGGGAAATCAAGTCTCCAAATTAGTCGTTTTTATACCATAAAAATTTGCTCCGGTAAGGATGTCCATCTTACTGAAAGTTGTCGTCCACGTCGTCAAAATTTGAAAATACCCTGCCATGTTGCACAAAACTAGCAGTAGCAAACTCCGTGTGAAGTTAGCCGACCGTCACAGATATAGACAGAAGCCGCATTCTGACAGAGCAGTTCTAAGAACGCCGTTCTAAGAATGGTCCTCCTTCTGATAACTGTCCTTCCCCAGGGGAACTGTTTTAGTCTGCATTCCCACATGAGTCGGGACCAGGTCGGGACTGATGCGATGCAGCCATCTGCGACAGCGACGTGTTACTTTAGCGCCACATTCAACAACAAAACAGAGCAAAACAAAACCCGCGAAAAGTAAGGAGAGAAGAAGAAACACCACCAAGAAGCTAACATGGAGAGCGGGGAGGCCACCGTGTTCATGGTCTGCATGATGGTGATATTAATCATGGACGATCACATGGGGCGTCTAACATGGAGGCTGGAAGAGCTCACAGAGAGAGTCAGGAGACGAAGGATGGAGCGCAGGCCGTACTTCTTGGTTTCATGAAGGAAGGAGAGCAGAGCGCCGCAGACAAAGGAGACCACGTGGAGGTTTAACTTATTAAACACGCCAAGGTTGTGTCCGTGTCGTATGAGGAAACATTTCAGCCTGACAGCATGACAAGGGGCGGAGCTACCAACCACCAAGGGGCGGAGTTACCTACCACCAAACACCCCCACTTGCATTTATTTCCACTGAGGAAGGTGTATGCTATATCCACAACTACAATAATCATAACTCCCTGAATTTTTACCGGATTTTCAAACGGTTTGGTTTGTTACAAACGGCAGAGATTTAGTTATGATACAGGACGCTGTCACAGTAAATATACGTGCTTTCATGCTGTAAGACAAAGACATAGGGTAGGCTATGGCATATTGAGAAATGTATCAATTAATTAATTTTATATTTTAATAAAGAAACAAGTTTATTTCTCTCTCTCTCACACACACACACACACACACACACACACACACACACACACACGCATACGACCCTTCTGTAACACATATACATACAAGCTCCCATATATACTGTACCAGCTCAGTACATTTTTTTGAAAAGCCTAGAAAAGTAAGCGTTGTAATTCTAGGTCATTCCAGCGTCCAACACCTGTTCCTCATCTACCCTCATTAAGAGACTGCAGGAATAAGGCAAGGCAAAGTAAGGCAAGGCATCTTTATTTATATAGCGCATTTCATACCACAGGCAACTCAATGTGCTTTACATAAAGACAAGGCATTTAAAAGATAAAAAATTAAAACACAGTTAAAAGCAATCAAAGAAGAGGGGGAAAAATAAAAATATAAAAAATAATCATTAAATAATTAATTTAAAAGTGAAGAGTGCAGATAAAATACTTTCAGGTGTCATATGCACAGCTAAATAGAACTGTTTTCAGCCTGGATTTAAACATTGTCAGAGTTGAGGCCTGTCTCACATCTTCTGGAAGACTGTTCCAGATTTTAGGGGCATAACCAGTCTTTGCCAGATTGTTCTCACTTAATTGTAGTAATTTGGCCCACTCCAATGTACCATTGTGAGTTTTTTTCTTCCCAGCGATACCTTACCTGAGTCTGTGTCTTCCAGCATTCATCAACCTTGTCCACCCTCCGTGTCCAAGCCTGTTCCACCCTCCATGGTCGGATTCCTAGTCTGCCTGTGCCTTAACCTGCCTGCTCCCCCCGCCGCCGACTCAAAGCCAAGTAACGCAGCCTGTACCCTCTCTTCCAGCTTGGATCTCACCTGGACTAAAGTAAGGACAAGTATTTCACCTTTTACAACATCCCAGGACCCTGGAGCTTCATCTAACTTTATCCCTCTTCCTGCAGCCTTTCCAGTACCCCCTGAATCCAGTCTTCATCGGGCATTTCCACTGTCTGTAAATAAATCTTTTCAGTTGAATATCACCTGTCTACTATTGAGTCCTCGTGTTTTCAGGCGGCCAGGATCTAGCTGTGACAGCAATAACGTTACACTTAAGTAACGTTAGTTACGGTCTCATAATATTATATATGGTAAAATAACCAAAATTATTGTTCAATCTTACTTGTGAAAGGTAATCCCATGCGATCTGGTATCAATACTGCGCCGGTTATTGCAACCGTAAGCTGCGCAAAATATGGGCATAGTTGCCCACTCTCCGTCAACTTCGATTGACTCTGGTGCTAGCCTAGAGTGAGGAGACCCACCCAATATGGCGGTGACGCTGGATTACGTTCCAGCACGCCATGAGGCGTCTATGTATATTATGTCTATGGTCACAGAGCACAGAGAAAATAAGCTGTGCTGCAGCGTCAATGACGTCATCCCAGTAGACACGTGTGTAATAGTTCATTCATTAATTCGTCTTAAAGTATTGGTGAAATAAAGACAGATAATGTCTCATTTCGAGGCTACTAAATGGCGTCCGAAGGACGCCGATTTTCATTTTCGTATTTTGTGCCAGAAATAAGATCCAGGTTTAAAAAAAAACAAAAAAAAAACACGAACTTCCCCTTTAATTACAATAATATTAAACTTACACTAAGTAGTAGTATGTATGCTATTGAGCAAGTAGAATGCAGAGGGCACCATGGATCGCATTACTTAGGGCTATAACGGAATTAGATTTTTTTTTTAATCTAATTATTTTTTCATTTATTCAGATTACAAAGACATTGTGATGTGAAATAATATGTAGCATGATGCTGTGAAGCTCAACTGGTTGAGTGAGTGCCCAATGTACAGAGGCATACGTTTTCATTGCAGCACCTTGATAGATGTCACGCTCCCTCTCTCTTTGCAGTCAGTTTTTCTCCCACTGCTGAAAAAAGACCACAAGAGCCCCAAAGATTCTTGAAAACAAAGACATTGTATGTTACATCGGGACATCACTTTTCTTAGCTGCTTAGTGTCAGGTGTGGGTGAGGAGGGAGGACACGGATTTCAAAAGCAAAACTGGGTTTATTTAAAGCAAAAAACAAGGTTCAAACGGCTGAGCCGGAATCAAAAAACGTAGCTGAGGAAAAAAGAACAAACAAAAACACTAGGCATGGCATAGAATATATAAATACTTATCATGGGCGAAACTGGTAGCATGGGTGAGTAAATAAGAAAGGCATGAATGGCAACAAAGATCCGGCAAACTGAGAGGGGAGACTGGAGACTAAACAGGGAGTGAGAGTGATTGGAGAGTGAGTGCAGCTGAGGGAAAAAACACAGGTGAAGTGAGTGAACTAATAAACAGAGTGCAGGGAAACTGAGGCATGGCTAAAAAACTAAACATGGACTGAAAATCAAAACCTGGACCTAAACTGAATACAAAAACGCAACTAAAACATGAAACTAAAAACGTGAGTCTCATGGCGTGACACTTAGTATTAGTAGTTAACAGCAATCTCAACTGTTATGACAGCATGAGTCATCTTTGGGTGAATAATGACGTGTTTTTGTGGCTGAAAAGCATTTTGCACCAAAGGTAAGTTAATATCCTAAGATGCTTATTTGTTTTGCAAAAGTGGACATTGAGAAAAATGCTAAAATGATTATAAAGAAAATGTACATTTACTGGCTAAACCTGGTCTACTTTGGAACTTTGCATTCTTAATAAACTTTGCTTGTGCTGCAGTTCCTTAGTGCTCATCTGGTTTCCTAATTGTGTACACTTACACACACACACACACACACACACACACACACACACACACACACACACACACACACACACACACACACACACACACACACACACACATATGTGTGTAATATGTTTATAACCTTGGCTCATCTCTGTTGTTAACTGTAGGGTACACCTAAGATTAGAACCTATTTAAAAGTGCGGTAACACATAGTGGTGGAGCTGCACTCACAGGGTGAACCACAATCTCTACATACCTGTAACTGTTTGCAATGTAGTATGTCTGTCTCCACGGCTGTTGACTCCTCTTCACCTTGATTTTCCTGAAAGAATAGGTCAAGCTCATCTGGCCACATAGATCTAACAAACACTGAGAAGAGGAAGTCAAACAAAGATAACGGTCCTTCTCAACCTGCTCTAAACTCAAAAATGACATGGTTTGAAGAATTGTTAATCAATGTAAAGACATAACTATATATTTTTACTCAATTTAATACCTCCACAAAAACTTAATTAAAAACTGGTCTAATTTAAACTGACCTGGAATTTATTTCATGATATTTTATCAATCCCTGAAATGAAATCAAATTGTTGAAGTAAAATATTTGAGGAATAAGATTCTAAATAAAAAACAAATGTGACAAAAAATAAAAAAATAGTAAATGGGCCACTTATATTACACTTTTTTTGGTACTTTTCTTGGTTCTACAAAACATTTTACAAAACAAGGTTTTTTTCATGTTTGCCCATGCCTTTTATAGGCAAGGGCGTCTATATATTATAGGGGCAGTGCTGTCAACTGATCACTACCTGGTGGTGAGTTGGATCCGTTGGCCGGGAAGACTGGGCTGGGAATTTTTCATATCTATGGGGGGAGGTTGCGGACATGGAATGTGAATGGACCATGTTCAGGATCTCCACTGTGGATGCGGCTTCCAGGAGCTGTGGCATGAAGGTTGTTGGTACTTGTCGTGGCGGTAACCGGAGGGCCCACTGGTAGACACCAGTGGTGAGGGAAGCTGTTAAGCAGAAGAAGGAGGCTGTTCAGGTTTGGTTGTCCCGGGGGTCACCTGAAGCAGCTGACAGATACTTAGGAATCAAAAGGGCTGCAGCATTAGAATAGAATAGAATAGAATGCCTTTATTGTCACTATACACAGTACAATGAGATTGAAAGCAACTCCTCATTCAGTGCAAACATGTAGACAATATACATACTGTATGAATATATATCAACATATCAACATCAGTAGTGCAAAGATATGTGCAACGTAAAAACTGCTAGTACATAGAAATATTTCATAAAAGTAAATGTAATATTTATGTAATATTTCATATTACATAAAAATATCTGAAACTCCAGAAGACTCAGGTGGAGGCCCCAATAATCACCTGGATTAATGACTACCTGACAAACAGACCACAGTTTTCAGACTGAAGAATTGTGTGTCTAACCAGGTGATCAGCAGCACAGGAGCACCACAGGGGACTGTACTCTCACCATTCCTTTTCACTCTGTACACTTCAGACTTCCAGTACAAGTCAGACTCCTGTCATCTACAGAAATATTCAGATGATTCTGCAGTTGTCGGGTGTATCAGAGATGGACAAGAAGCTGAGTACAGAGAGCTGGTGGACCGCTTTGTGGCATGGTGTGGGAACAATCATCTCATCTTGAATGTTAACAAAACAAAGGAGATGATTGTAGATTTCAGGAGAAACAGGGTCAGATCAAACCCTGTTTCCATCATGGGAGAAGAAGTGGAGGTGGTTGAGGAATATAAATACCTCGGTGTTCATGTGGACAACAGACTGGACTGGAGACACAACAGTGAAGCAATCTACAAGAGAGGACAGAGCAGACTGTACTTCTTGGGGAAGCTAAGGTCCTTCAAGGTTTGCAGCAAGATGTTGCAGATCTTCTACAAGTCTGTTGTTGAGAGCGTCATTTCCTCTTGCGTCATCTGTTGGGGCAGCAGCATCAGAACCAGGGACCTAAAAAGACTCAACAACCTGATAAAGAAGGCTGGTTCTGTTCTGGGGACGGCTGTGGAACCTCTGGAGACAATAATGCAAAGAAGGATTTTGCATAAAATCAAGAGAATTATGGACAACCCTGAACATCCTCTCCATGAGACTGTTATCAGAAAACAGAGTCTCTTCAGTCAAAGGCTTCTTCAGTTTGGATGCAAAACGGACCGCTACAGGAAATCTTTCCTGCCCACAGCCATCAGCATCTATAATAACTCTTTGATTTAATTGAGTTACATCAACATTTAATTTCCCACTGGGATAAATAAAGTATTTTTTGAATTTGAATTGAATTGAATTGGATTTGAAATATGCAGTTTGTATTGCGGAATTGTACAGAAACGTTCTAAATACAGATATTGCACAGTAAATGGGTTCACAGTATTTTCAAGTGTCATTGAATATCAAATATTAAATACTTAAATATTGCACAGTACGTGGGTAGAAGAAGTCAGTGCATGTGTGAGTTCAGAGTGCTTATGGCTTTTGGGAAGAAGCTGTTCTTGAGTCTGTTTGTCCTTGATCTGATGCACCTGTAACACGTCCCTGAGGGCAACAGGTCAACCAGATCAGAGTCAGGGTGGGAGCTGTCCTTGGTGATGGCTTTTGCTCTGCTGAGGCAAGGGGAGGTGTAAAGGGAGGGGAGAGGGCAGCCAATGATCCTCTGCGTTGTCTTCACTCTCTTAAGCAAGGCAAGGCAAGTTTATTTGTAGAGCACAATTCGTACACAAGACAATTCAAAGTGTTTTACAGCTACATTAAAATCCCAAGAAGGCAAATGAAATAATTACAAAAAACATGAAAAATAATCATTAATTAATTAAATTAAAAGTGAAGAGTGCAGATAAAATACTTTCAAGTGTCATATGCACAGCTAAATAGAACTGTTTTCAGCCTGGATTTAAACATTGTTAGAGTTGAGGCCTGTCTCACATCTTCTGGAAGACTGTTCCAGATGTTAGGAGCATCAAACTGAAACGCAGCCTCACCTTGTTTAGTCCTGACTCTGGGCACCAGCAGGAGACCCCTCCCTGAGGCAGGAGACCCCTCCCTGAGCTTCTCAGAACCCGAGTTGGTTCATATGGCTCTAACATGTCAGAGATGTACTTTGGTGTTCGACCATGAAGAGACTCGTACACAAGCAGAGCTGTTTTAAAGTCTATTCTCTGAGCGACAGGAAGCCAGTGCAGAGACCTGAGCACTGGACTAATATGGTGGTATTTCCTGGTTCTAGTCAGGACTCGAGCAGCAGCGTTCTGGATGTACTGCAGCTGTCTTACAGCCCGTTTAGAGCCCAGTGAGCAGGCCGTTACAGTAGTCTAACCTGCTGGAGACAAACGCATGGATCAGTCTCTCTAAGTCTGCTTTAGACACTATTCCTTTGATTCTGCCAATGTTTTTTAGATGGTAAAAAGCTGCTGATGTTACTGATTTAATGTGGCTGTTAAAGTTCAGGTCTGAGTCCAATATTACCCCGAGATTTCTAACTTGATAGTTAGGTTTTAGAGAGAGAGTCTCAAGGTGACTGATAACACTTTCTCTTTGTTTCTGTGGGCCACAGACAATGATTTCAGTTTTGTCTGAGTTTAGCTGGAGAAAATGGTTTTGCATCAACACACTGATCTGTTCGATGCAGCGACACAGTGTATCTACAGGCCCGTGTTCTCCTGCCGTCAGTGACACGTAGATCTGAGTGTCATCTGCATAGTTGTGGTAGGACACATTATAGCTGCGTATTAGCTGGCCTAGTGGAAGCATGTACAGATTGAACAATAGGGGTCCCAGGATTGACCCCTGGGGAACCCCACAGGTCATAGCCATTTGGTCTGAGACACAGTTACCGATTTCAACAAAATATTTCCTGTCCTCCAGATAGGACTTGAACCAGTTTAAAGCACAACCAGAGATTCCCACCCAGTCTTCTAACCACTGTGATATTATATGAACATAAGTTCCTATCACCTGGGGTGAATATCTTTGCTCTATGACGGAAATAGCATGCAAAACTTTACTACGTGTGTCACAGTCAGCAAGCGTCTTTCCATTGCACAGAGCAGGAAAAATGTGCCTTTGTTGTCCACCCATTGGTGGAGGCTCCGCTGGCGAGTGACGTCGGAACGTCCCACCCTCAGTCAGCCTTTGCTCATTTCATCACTTCTCAGCTGTGGACAGTCCTGCTTCCAGTGTCTGGTCTGGCCACAGTAAAAACAAACGTTCGGGTCATAGCTCGACCTCCTCTCCCATATTCATATCTCCATCATATCACCTATCATATCACCAACTACGTGATACATGGTCATGGCTGCCAAATGCAGCTCTTTTTCAGTGTTGTCCCTTTTGGTTGTCTTACGGGTCTCAACTTGGTTCTGGACATGGTAGGCATAACACGTTGAGATCTCCGAAGTCCAGATTGTGGGGAGAGGAGTTTTGTCACTTGTGTTAAGAAGTCTTGGGCTCTTACACTGGTGAACTGAACATCTTCCTTTCTTAACAAATGTTGTGGGGAAGGTGGGATTTCTCCCGGAGTTTGGACAGGAGAATATACCTCTTCCCGAGAACCAGATGCTTGTGGTGGGTCTGGTTGTTGTAGTTGTTGTAGGTGTCATGGAGGGCAGAAGTCCAGGCTGAGGAGCGCTCAGGGTGGAGTAAAGAGGTGCAGAAGGAGAAGCTCTGCTTTAAAACAGCTCTGCTTGCCTTGCCTCTCCTTGCACTAGTGTTCTGGTTTATTCTCTTACCTCTCAATTTCACAGATTATGCTCCACAAATTATATTGGATTTTTTTTTTTAACATCCAGGTTTTTCAGTTCCTTGTATCTTTATAGGATGTATTTTTTCATCTTCAAAACTATTGTACTGTTAATCATTTGTTGTATTTGGCGCTATATAAATAAAAATGAATTGAATTGAATTGAATTAATCGCTTTGTCATGAATGTAAAAGAACTTGTGAAGCTAGACTGTGTGGTCTCAGTTACACAGAATGTGATGCCGAACTGCTTCAGGTGACGCAATCTGTTTTACTTAGGAGAATCCTGACATTGTGCAAGCATATGTGTGGAGAGTAAAAGTGTTCATGTTGTTCATGTTCTTTTGCTTTAAAACTCAATCTGCAATTTTATTTGTGATCATTTTCCTTAAATACCTCAATACTGTGACCATTATAAATTTAACATTTTTGTTTGATAAGTGACTTCACTTTTTATTTATTTATCTTTTTTCATCATTTGTTTGAGAATGAGGTTTTTGTTCTCCATCACATACTACCAAATATGACAAGTAGTTCCCTAATATGCTTCCTAATTGTTTTACATAAGCCATATGCAGGAAGTTTACAGGCTTCATTGAGGTTTACATTGCTTTACTGTTCCTGATTATAATGATAATATGATAATCCTGCAGGTAATTTGTGACTTTTTTTCTGTCACCCAATTCCAAATCCCACAACAATGTTTCAGATTTTTTTTAATCTTTATCTTTGATAAAAAAGATTTGATCTTTTTATCTCAAAAGTTAAGAATATCAATATTGGGCCACTGTGTTTCTCAACTGGTTGGGCGGACACCCCGTGTAAAAAGGCAGAAGTCCACAAAACTGCCATCCTAGGTTTGAGTCCTGTGATGCCTGTCAGGCCCCCTTCCGTCTACCCACTTTCCTGTTCCTCACCCACTGCTGAATAAAGGCCAACAGTGCCAAAAAAAGTGCCAATATAATTTTTCTGAACATTTTCTTATTAAGTGTGGTAAAATGAAACTGTTAGTAAGAGGCTGCTGTTGTCATCATACTCACCACCGCTACTTCAATGCCTGTGTGTGTTTGACAGCACTACCATGCTAATTCAGTCTGTCTGACACTGTTGTGAAATTGGCTCAGCTTACATTTAGAATGAAGAAGTGAGAGAAAGGCAGAAATATGCACACACATTCAAACACACACACACACACACACACACACACACACACACACACACGTAATTTATTAAACCAAAACAGCTACACACCCTGAGGACATTTGTGGTCTTAGATTGCTTGTGTTTTGTTTTTTTTGTAACAGGAGAACATGTGCTGCTACTGATAAGCAAATCCACTGAGTATCATCACTGACTACTCACTACTGTAGAAAAGGAGCTACTAAACCATTCAACAAATATGGAAACACAGATACAAAGTATTCATAGGACAATTTTAGTAAACTGAATTTAAATAAAACACTGAAAAACTATACAGATTTAAGAATACAGCAGTGCAAGTTAGGTTAGCTGTCAATGAGCCTCCAAAGTAACTGCACTACAAGAGAGTAAAAACTAGACAGACCGTGTGGCATTGGCTCAATTATTTGGATTATTTTTGTTACAGTCAGCCAACTTTGTAACCTTACTAAATGGTAAATGGTCCACAATTACACGGTAAAATCACACATTGATACTTAAATCAGGGGTGTGTGGAGTGTTTTGTTTATGAGCTGCTCGCAGCTGAGCTGATGATGTCATAAGGTGATCTATACATAGCTACCAAAATAAAGGAAGACTTCAATTTACCATCTATTGTTGTGTTTTAATATATTTTGATGAGAAGTATTTTTTGAGGGGGCATATTATATCAGGTAAAATACACCCAATGTTAGTGATGGTGTAACGAAAATGTATGATAGTGTTCTAGGGTTAAACCAAACATCTAGAGACATCATGCTTACCTGAAAACGGGAGTGTTAGTTTCCATGTAATAACCATAAATCAGGGCTACAAACTGACAAGTTGCCTTTACATTTCATGGTAATATCACATTTACAAAATATTCAGAGAAATAATGATTACCTGAAAATGTGTGACATCTGATATATGATAAACATGTCTAAGGGCTGCAAACTGACCCATTAAATCTTTCCATTCCTTTTTTGGTATTACATTAAACAAACTTTCAGAGGCATGCTGATTATCTGGGAACATGTGGTAGTAGAACATGTCATAACAAGGGCTGAAAACTGACCAGTTGCCTTTTCCTATTTCATTGCATGGTATTAATACATTTAAAAAACATCCAACAACATTATGATTACCTGGAAATATTTGCGATACTTTCTAAGAAATAACCGTGAACCTAAGCTGCGGGGCTGAAAAGAAACCTGGGATTGTTCTTATTCTCTTCTATCAATGATGAATAATAAGCAGTTCTAGCTTTACGAAGGGCTTTCTTATACGTTATTAAACTATCTTTCCAGACTAATTGAGACTCTTCTAAATTAGAGGAACGCCACTGTCTCTCCAGCTTTCTTGCAGTCTGCTTTAAAGCACGCAGCTGTGAATTATACCAAGGAGCCAACCTCTTCTGACTGATTACCTTCCTTTTCAGAGGGGCAACATTGTCCAGTGCTGTATGCATTGAAACTATAGTGCTGTCAACAAGAGAGTCAAGTGCTGCTGGAGTAAAGTTTAGGTAGTCGTCCTCTGTCATATCTGCACATGGCAGTGAAGAAAAGGATGATGGAATTAATTCTTTAAATCTGGTTACAGCATCCTCTGATAGACACCTTCTATACGTAAATTTCTTCTCAGAAACTGTATAGTCAAGTAATGTAAACTCAAAGGTTATCAGAAAATGGTCAGATAAGACAGAGTTATGAGGGAACACTGTTAACTGTTCACTCTCAATGCCATAAGTCAGCACAAGATCAAGGGTGTGATTAAGGCAGTGAGTCGGTCTGTGAACACTCTGAGAAAATCCAATAGAGTCTAATATAGAATTAAAGTTCATATTCAGGCTGTCATTTTCAACATGTACATGAATATTAAAGTCACCCACTACAATGACTTTATCTGTACTCAGCACTAACTGGGATAAAAACTCTGAGAATTCAGACAGAAACTCAGAATAAGGGCCAGGTGGACGATACACAACAACAAACACAAGAGGTTTCTGGGATTTCCACTTTGGGAAAAACTGAGAATCAGAGATTCAAAAGAGCTCAAACTAATCTTGGGTCTGGGACTGATTAGTAACCCTGATCTGAAGACAGCTGCCACTCCTCCTCCTCTGCCTGTGGTTCCAGGAACGTGAACATTTAAACAGTCAGAGGGAGTTGCTTCATTAATGCTAACATGATCCTCCTGCTGCAGCCAGGTTTCTGTAAGACAAAATATATCAATATGATGATCACAAATCAACTCATTCACTAACAGAGACTTGGAAAGGAGAGATCTGATATTCAGCAAACCACATTTAATACTTTGATGTTTTTGTTCAGCTAAAGTTTTTGTTTTAATTTCTTTTTGCACAAGAGGATTTGCTCCTTTTGTGTTAATCGATTGGGTGGGTAGCAGCAGGTGGGAAGCTGCAGAGAAGTGTGTAAGACTACAACTCTGCATCCTGCTCTGAGCCCTGGGTTGTCATGTTTTAGGGTGGCAAATAAATTCTTCCATATTTCTAGAAATGAGAGCTGCTCCTTCCAAAGTGGGATGGATGCCGTCTCTCCTCATCAGACCAGGTTTTCTCCAGAAAGATTGCCAATTATCTATGTAGCCCACGTTGTTTGCTGGACACCATCTAGACAACCAGCGATTGAAGGAGGACATGCGGCTATACATGTCATCACTGGTCAGATTTGGCAGGGGTCCAGAGAAAACCACGGAGTCCCACATTGTTTTGGCAAAATTACACACCGATGCAACATTAATTTTAGTGACCTCCGATTGGCGTACTGGGAATAGTTACCACTGATGTGAATAACCATCTTTTTTTTTTACCTACGCTTATCCTTAGCCAGCAGTTTTAAATAGGATTCTATGTCGCCCGCTCTGGCCCCTGGAATATATTTGACTATGGCCGCTGGTGTCTCTATTGCCACGTTTCTGACTATGGAGCTGCCAATTACCAGGGTTTGTGGCAAACCCTGGTAATAATTTACACAGTTAATTTTTCAAGATCTTTCAATATGAAAGTGACACACCAATTAGATCTATAATTAGCAACCAACACTGGATCCAGATTTGTTTTTTTAAATTAAAGTTTTAATTACAACTACCTTAAAAGCCTTTTTTAGTATTTCCAATGCCTGACATGGTTGTTCAAGAATGACATGCTATTTCTATTTCTATTATGATGAGTAGCTAACTTGCTGTGTTTTAACCTTTATCCTTGTCCAACATCCTCCTTTGAACCGGACATATCCCAACACCCCCACTCCCCAGCATTCCTTCACCCATTAATGTTCTTTCCTGTCTGTGTGGCCATCGCTGTTTTCACAGTCCTCTGCCGGAAACCAAACAAATTAACACTGCATTGTTCCAGGCAGTCACTTTCAAGCTGGAAACATCAGCACAGCAATAGTTTCCTGAAATCCCATATGATCATGCAAAGGCCAGCAATCATACGTGTGTATGCACATGTCTCTGGCTTGCGCTTGTCTGGATGTATAAACATGCTTTGAACTTTGTTTGTAAAAGTGGATCCAATAACCTAAACTATTTCATTAATCCTGAACTTGATATTAATATCTCACCTGGGCCTGGCTGATTGGACTCTTCATTCTGCTCTGTCGTGCTGCTCTTCTCCATATTGAGGAAGAAACAATGTAAATAAGCAGAGATGGCCTCAGTGTGTACAACTGAAGTGTTACAATCATGTGAAAAAACTAGGTCCTATTTAGTTCCTTTTTGTTTTTGAAACAATTTTTCATGAGACATTCAAAACATAAACAACTGATAAGAACAACACAGGGTATGCCCATTGTGTCATCAGATATAATAATAATAATAATAATATATAAGTTTTATATAGTGCTTTTCCAAATGCTCAAAGACGCTTTACATAAGGAACAAACAGAAAGCAGAGACAAAAACGAGACATTATAAACAAAAAGACAAGAGAAAAATACTGTTACAGACTTTAGGCACATGGGGGGGGGGGTAGATTAGCCTGGGTGCCAGCCGAACTTAGCCCCGCCCATAAAAGTTTTGGTCGGGAAGTTCGGTCTGGCTCTGCTCAGTTGGGAAATCATTATGCCCGACCAAGAATCGGTCGACCCAATCAGATTGCCAGGGCGGGCTTTATACGATGATGGACAGATGATCAACAGGGACATTATCGACTACGTCACTAAAGAGCTGAACATGGCTGCCGCTGGAGAGCTAGGGTGTGTAGATTCTGCCATTGAGTCTGTTCTACAGGATCTCCACATTACATTCATTTTGAAAGACAAACAGAGGAACGCGATAAAGGCTTTTATCGATAGAAAATATGTTTTTGCCGTCCTTCCTACAACAAATGTGTATGTTGCTTAATCTACGTCACATACTACGTTGCTCTGATTGGTTGTAGGTCTATCCAATTGAGCGAAGAGGCATTTTTTCTCCTGGTTCGGTTGAAACACGCCCCATACTCAAATCTCTATTGAGCGGTATCAGACTCACATTCTGACTAGAATCGTGAGTATGACGTAGTCAGGCTAGGGGTAGATGGCGGGGGAGAGGAACATTTTATCAGGTGTTGTAGGCGATTTTGACAGACATGTGACTGACGAGTAAAAAGACAACCGTCTCAATGGCTGCGGATTGTTTGACTGGCTCAAAAACACAGAAAACACACTTAAAATGTGGAAGTAATGTGCCACTAATTCTACCAATGTATTAAGAAAGTTTCATTATCACTAAATTATAACTGAATGTCATTTTTAAATTCCCTTGAGATGTAATTTGCTCTGGTGTGTTGCGATTTAGTGCTTAATCAATAAAACTGAGTTGAATTTAATTAGATTGAGCAAAACATTTGGGCATCATTGGAGCGATTATCAGAAAAACCAAGGTGTCAGCTAATCTCTGAGCCGGATGTCAGCCAACTATCTATCGTTAGTCTCCAAATTCAGGTGTTTTTTCCCCTTCTGTGTCAATTTTCCCTCTTCCCTCGTGTGTACGTTGCTTTGTCTCTCCCTGTGGTACATTCAGTGTGATTTGGCTGTGGTTCACTCCCTCCCATCCGACTCATCATCCTTGCTGCTTAAATTCTCCAGTCAGACCTTTGTAACTCCTAAGTGAGATCCCTTCCTGGAAAAGATGCCTGCCATGAAACCTGAATACCTGTTCCAATACCAATACCAAGTCTGGAGAGAAAGACTCACCCGGAGAGCCAGACCCTCACCCACCTGCTACAGGATCCATCCCTTGAGATACTCACCTGGAAACTACTCTGACCTTTGTACCTGAAGATCCATACCCACCTAGAAACCGCACCTGTCTGCCCGCCCACCATTCCCTGGAATCTGGATCCCCGAACCTGCAAGAGACTTCATATCAATCTCTGGAATTAACTTCAAACTCAATATTTCCAACATTTGACACAGTGAACCACCACATCCTTCTCTCTACCCTGGAGGGAATGGGGGTCTCTGGCTCTGCACTCTCCATGTTATCATCCTACCTGACAAGTCGCTCCTACCAGGTAACACTGAGAGGGTCTGTCTCGAAGCCACGTAGGCTCACCACTGGGGTTCCACAAGGTACGGTCTTGGGTCCTCTTCTTTTCTCCCTCTACACATCATCTCTTGGTTCTGTCATCCACTCCCATAACTTTTCTTACCACTGCTATGCAGATGAAACCCGGCTGATTCTGTCTTTTCCCCCTTCTGACACCCAAGTGGAAGCACGCATTGCTGCGTGCCTGGCAGACATCTCGGGGTGGATGTCGATGCACCACCTTAAGCTCAACCTGGACAAGACTGAGCTGGTGTTTCTGCAGGGAAGGGCTGCCCGTTCCGAGACCTGGCCATCACCATTGATGACTCTGTGGTGACATCAACTCAGACCGCGAGGAATCTGGGTGTGACCCTGGACGACCAACTGTCGTTCTCGCCAAACATGGCATCAGTGACCCGTTACTGCGGATTCAATTCAATTCAATTAATTTTATTTATATAGCGCCAAATACAACAAATGTCATCTCAAAGCACTTAGATAATAAAGTCCAATTCAAGCCAATTGGAATTCAATTAATTGTAATCATAATTATTCATAAAATAATCCAATTCGTTCATATAGAGCCAACAAAAAACTATTTCCTAGCTAAGGAAACCAACAGATTGCACTGAAAACTTTTTCTTTTTCGGTCCAATCTCCCGGCCTGAGCGTGCCTGAGGCGACTGTGGAGAGGAACGACTCCCTTTTAACAGGAAGAAACCTCTGGCAGAACCAGACTCAAGAAGGGTGGCCATCCGCCTCCACCAGCTGGGGTTTGAGAAGACAGAAAGGGGGGAGGGGGCCGCGGCGGCACTGTAACACCATTCAAAGGATATCTGTTGGAACAGGGAAACACGAGTTAATGACCACAATAATGTCACATATACATAAAGAGAGTAAAGTGAGGAAAGGTGTGACAGATGAGGCCCCCCAGCAGTCTAGGCCTATAGCAGCTTAACTATGGGATGTTTCAGGATCACCTGAGCCATCCCTAACTATAAGCTTTATCAGAAAGGAAAGTTTTAAGCCTGGTCTTAAAAGTGGAAAGGGTGTCTGCTTCCCGGACATTTACTGGCAGCTTATTCCACAATAGAGGGGCCTGATAACTGAAGGCTCTGCCTCCCATTCTACTTTTAGAAACTCTGGGAACCTCAAGTAAACCTGCAGTTTGGGAACGAAGTGCTCTGTTAGGAAAATATCTTACAATGAGATCTTTAAGATATGATGGAGCTCGGTCATTAAGAGCTTTATATGTTAGGAGAAGAATCTTAAATTCTATTCTGAATTTAACAGGGAGCCAATGAAGAGAAGCTAAAACTGGAGAAATATGATCTCTCCTGTTAGTTCTCATCAGAACTCTGGCTGCAGCATTTTGGATCAGCTGGAGGCTTTTCAGAGAATATGTGGGACAGCCCAATAATAAAGAATTACAGATTCCTCCTCTACAAGTTCAAGTTCAAGTTCAAGTGTGTTATTGTCTTTTATTACAACATCCGGAGGATTCGCCACTTCCTCACCGACAAGGCAGCACAGGTGCTCATCCAGGCTCTTGTCATCTCCCGCCTGGACTACTGCAACTCCCTCCTTGCTGGCGCCCCGGCTTCTGCCATCAGACCTCTGGAGCTGGTTCAGAAAGCTGCTGCTCGTCTGGTGTTCAACCTCCGCAAGTTCTCCCACACCACTCCCCTTCTCCGCTCTCTACACTGGCTCCCTGTAGCTGCAGCATCCAGTTTAAGACTCTGGTGCTGGCCTACAGGGCAGTGGAAGGAACAGCTCCTTCATACCTCCAGGCTATGGTCAAGCCCTACACCCCCGCCCGCCCGACCACTTCGCTCTGCGGCCTCCAGGCGCCTGGCTGCCCCGTCACTCAGGGGTCCCTGCGCACGATCGACACGGTCACGGCTTTTCTCTGTTCTGGCACCCCGATGGTGTAACGATCTCCCGACTGATATCAGGACAGCTGAGTCGCTGCTCATCTTTCACCGCAGGCTGAAAACCCACCTCTTCAGGAAACACTACCCTGATCCGCCCTCTTAGGACATCACCTGTTTCGTCCCAGCTTCCTACGCACTTATTTGTTTCCTAAATTGTCTTCCCATTTGTCTAGGTACCTAACTTATTGCACATACTCTATCACTAGTTATACTCTTAGCTGTTTGGTTTTGGAAGGAAATGCACTTATGATTTCTTGTGACCTGAAGTTCTTTTGCCTACCGATATTGAACACACTTATTGTAAGTCGCTTTGGATCAAAGCATCTGCAAAATTACTGTAATGTAATATAATGTAATGTAATGCAATCTGATGGAGGAGTCTGGGTTTGGCGGTTGCCAGGTGAACGGTACTTGTTTGACTGCATTGTGCCAAGTGTAAAGTTTGGTGGAGGGGGGATTATGGTGTGGGGTTGTTCTTCAGGAGCTGGGCTTGGCCCCTTAGTCCCAGTGAAAGGAACTCTGAATGCTTCAGCATACCAAGAGATTTTGGACAATTTCATGCTCCCAGCTCTGTGGAAACAGTTTGGGGATGGCCCCTTCCTGTTCCAACATGACTGCGCACCAGTGCACAAAGCAAGCTCCATAAAGACATGAATGAGCCAGTTTGGTCTGGAAGAACTTTACTGGCCTGCAAAGTCCTGACCTCAACCCGATAGAACACCTTTGAGGTGAATCAGAGCAGAGACTGTGAGCCAGGCCTTCTGTCCAACATCAGTGTCTGACCTTACAAATGCGCTTCTGGAAGAATGGTAAAAAATTCCCATAAACACACTCTTAAACCTTGTGGAAAGCTTGCCCAGAAGGATTGAAGCTATCATAGCTGCAAAGGGTGGGCCGAAGTCATATTAAACCCTATAGATTAAGAATGGAATGTCACTTAAGTTCATATGTGTGTAAAGGCAGATGAGCCAATACTTTTGGCAATAAAGTGTATTTAAATTCAATTCAATTTAGTTTTATTAAAATAGCATCAAGTCACAACAAATGTCATCTCAGAGCACTTCAAAGATACAATCCAATGGAAACCAAGTAGAATCCAATTCATTGTAATACAATCATAATACAATCAAATCCAATTAATTAAATACCAAATTTGTCCAATTCATACACACAGCCCCAAATCAAAGAAAGTAGCCTAGCTAAGGAAACCAATAGGCTACATTGCACTGAAACCTGAGCGTGCCTGAGGCGACTGTGGAAAGAAAGAACTCCCTTTTAACAGAAAGTAACCTCTGGCAGAACCAGACTCAGGAAGGGCGGCCATCCACCAGCTGGGGTTTGAGAGGACAGAAAAGCGGGGACAACAAACACTGTAACACCATTCAAATGATACCTGTTGGAACAGGGAAACACGAGTTAATGACCACAATGTCATATGTACACGGAGAGTAAAAAGAGAAGAGTCAGGAGAGGTGCACCATGGGAGGTCTCCCAACAATCAACGCCTAAAGCAGCATTACTATGGGATGTTTCAGGGTCACTTGAGCCACTCCTAACTATAAGCTTTGTCAAAAAGGAAAGTTTTAAGACTAATCTTGAAGATTAAGAATGTGCTTGCTTGCCAGATGGATACTGTCATCTGGATCCACAAGAGAGAGGCCTGATAACTGAAGGCTCTGCCTCCCATTCTACTTTTAGAAACTCTGTGAACCACAAGTACACCTGCAGTCTGAGAGCAAAGTGCTCTGTTAGGAAAATATCTAACAACGAGATATATAAGTATATATAAATATTATAAATTCTATTCTGAATTTAACAGGGAGCTAATGAAGAGAAGCTAAAACTGGAGAAATATGATCTCTGCTGTTAGATCTCATCAGAACTCTGGCTGCAGCATTTTGGATCAGCTGGAGGCACAAGTTTTTTCTGCATCACTCTGAGACAGGATTTTGTTTTGGAAATATTTTGGTTATATTACAAAGGTGAAAGAAGGCAGTCCTAGAAACCTTGTTTTATATGCGAGTCAAAGGACAGATCCTGGTAAAAATAAATAACCCTTAGGTTCCTCACTGTAGTACTGGAAGCCAAGGAAATACCATCTAGAGTAACTATATAGCTAGACAGTTTCTCCCTGAAGCGCTCAGGTCCAAAGATAACGACTTCAGTTTTGTCTGAATTTAGAAGCAGACAGTTCTGAGTCATCCAGATCTTTGAATGAGACGAACGTTGATGGACAAGCCGATAGCGGCAGGAGGAAACAAAGACTACATAAAATATAAATAAAGACAGCACATAGGAGTTATATTGAGCATATACTTATATGAGCATAAACTTACTTCTGCTCGTCGTCCTGTCTCCTGAGGTGTTCGGGCAAAACAATTCCCCGGGGGCACGCGCACTTTATTCGATCCGGGAGGGAGGAGGACAAGTGGGAAATGGGTAGAGGGGAGTCTCATATGATATAAATATGTATTTAACTGTGGTAAAAATATATGTGTGTGTTTATTATGTTTACTCTGGGTGTATTGATGGTTTTTAAGATTGTATATATATTCTAGTGATGAGTTATGTAAATATGGTTGTAGATATAAGTAGGTGTGTGTCGCTGATTTTACCCAGGTGAAATGGTATAGTCCAGCTCATTAGCTGGACCACAATGTATATAAGTAGTCAGTCTGTAAATGTCAGGTGTGGATGTAGGTGTTGGTGTATGTGTTGGTATATGGTAATTATATGGTAATTATTGAAGAAAATAAACGTGTCTGGATCCGCACTCTGAAATTCTCCTGATTGCCTCCATGGCCGCTCGGGCATTCTAACAAGTGGTGTCAGAAGTAAAGCTGGAAAGCATACCAAGGAGAAATACAATGACCAAAAAAGGCAGAGCAACAGGTGGAGCCAGATAATGGTGAACCTGGTGAAATCTCTGGTGCACTCCCAAGCTTCCAGAGATGAACAGAGGGGGAAAGAGTCAATCCGCGAAGAGCAGAGATGAAGAAATATGCAGCATCAGTTTCAGCTGATACAAGCACAAGTGCATGAGTTGCGTGATGGATATGAGAATGGAGCTGAGGGCCACGACGCAGATGATGGTGACAACGCGGAGGATCAACGGGTAACAGGTCAGAGGAGCATGTCACCACCACGGGCGCCACACATCCACAGAGAGCCAAAGCTGATACCACTCTCTCCAGATGATGACATTGAGCATTATTTGATTACATTTGAAAGAATGACGTCGGTCTGCCGTTGGCCGAGAGAAGAATGGGCGATTCAACTAGTCCCTCTGCTCACAGGTAAAGCACGCAGTGCATATGTTCTCATGGACATTTCTGATTCAGAGGATTATGACAAAGTCAAAGAAGTCATTCTGAGGAAGTATGAAATCACAGCTGACACCTACAGGAGAAGGTTTCGCTCCCTGGACATTAATCACAGCTAAACCTCACGGGAATTGTATGTTCGATTGAAAGACTTGTTTATCAAATGGATTAAGCCAGAGACCTCCACAATGAAAGACGTTTTGGAGTTGCTGATACTGGAGCAGTTTCTGAGGATGGTGAACCCGGAGCTAGAAGTCTGGATCCGAGAACCTGACTCAAGGTCTGCAGAAGACGCTGCCCGACTGGCAGAGGTTTTCTTGTCAGCCAGAAGCGGAGGCAAAAGAATCTCATTCGGACGTGAAAGCTACTTCACTGGGCGCAGTAAGTCCAATGGGGTTGAAAAGGGTGGTCATTCCCAGGTCAGACCTCATTTCAGAGCTAGGCAGTTTTCTCCCAGTAGACCAGCTGGCAAGAAGTCCTTCTCTAGTGCTAGACAGGACACACGCTGCTATCAGTGTAATGCAATAGGTCACACTCAATACACATGCCCCGCAATCAGACAGAGTAAGCCTTCTCTTTTGTGTTCAGTTCCCAGACCCACTCATCCAGTTTCACAACTGGAAGAAGGGCTCACTACGTCAGCACTGATTAATGGTCAGCGGGAGGAGGCTCTCTTAGACGCTGGCAGTTTCCAGTCTGCAGTTCGGCCCCACATAGTGCCAAGAGAGCTGTGGAATGAGACCACATCCAACATCAGTTGTGTTCATGGTGATGAGAAAGAGTACCGCACAGCTGAGATTTACCTTACTGTGGGTGGTCAGACCTACCTCCTGTCAGTAGCCTTAGTCCCCAGTCTACCTTACCCAGTTGTCCTTGGCAATGATGTCCCCACATTGCTAGATTTGATACAACAGACAAGAAGTGAACACCAGGTTACCAGGGAAAGACATGTCGAGAGCACTGGTGAGGCACCAAAGCAGCAGGGGCAGGAGCAGGGGCAGGAGCAGCAGCAGGAGCGAAGATTCCAACCGGCAGTCACAGCCTGTAACATGATCACGACTAGGACTCAGAAAGCAAGGAACACTCTGGAGGAGTTACCTTTTTATCATGATCAGTTGGAGGCAGGTCCAGTCAAGCAGCCTAAGTCCAAAGCTCAGAGACGGAGGGAAAAAGTTTTGGCCACAGCCAGGGAACAGCGTGAGGAAGCAGCAAAGCCCAGCCAGCCTGTAGATTTCCACATCCCCTCTGACATAGCAGCACTGCAGCAGGCTGATCGAGCACTGAAATCCTGGTTTGACAAGGTCTCAGAGGTTGAGGCTGAGAAACAGGGCAAGGGAGACTGTTTGGCCGATGCTAGGTACATCATAAAGAATGGAATTCTCTACCAGCGCCAGGGTAAAGTTGAGGCTTTAGCTTTACCACAGAGTCTTACACAGAAGGTCATGGTGCTAGGACACTCAATTCCCTGGGCAGGCCACCTGGGATTCCAGAAATCCCTCAGAAGGATCGCAAATAGATTTGTGTGGCCTGGCATGTATACCCAAGTGAAAGACTTTTGTGCTTCGTGTGCTACCTGTCAGCTAGCTTCACCTAGGGCAGGCCTGGCCAACCCGCGGCTCACGAGCATCATGCGGCTCTTTGGCTGGTTTCATGCAGCTCACGCGCACGTCACGCGTGATTCACGAGCATCAAACGCGCATGTGCGTGAAATCATAGTAGTAAACAATTTGTGTGAAGTTTGCACTCAAAATGGCAGGGAAAAAATGCACAGCTAAACGAAAATATGAAGATGAACACAGGACGTTTTTAACAGAGTGGGAGAATTTATATTTGTTGAGCGTAATGGCAAGCCATTCTGCCTTATATGTCTTTTGTCATTAGCGCATTTCGAAGTTTCAAATCTTCAGCGCCACTTCAGCTCACTCGATCATCTCCAACTCAGCCGCAGCTTCATCTGTGACGAGCGGGGCTTTCAAACAGTCCGTATCCGCATTAAATGGGTCGAGGAAGTCGACGAGGAACGTCGACTTCAAACCTGGCTTCACAACTCTGGTTCAGCACAAGGTCTACCTGAAAGAGGATGCCACTCCCCGCCATCAGTGCTACAGGATCCCTGAACGTTTGCTGCCAAAGCTCAAGAAAGAGGTTGAGCTCATTTTGCGGCTGGGGATCATTGAAACTTCAACCAGTGAGTGGTGCAGTCCCATTGTGTTGGTCCCGAAGAAAGATGGTTCACTGAGGTTTTGTATTGACTTCAGGTACCTCAACGTGGTGTCAAAGTTTGAATCCTACCCAATGCCGCGCATCGATGAGCTCCTAGAGAGAGTTGGGAAGGCTGAGTTCATCACCACACTTGACCTGAGCAAGGGGTACTGGCAGCTGGCACTGGCACCTGAGACAAAGGGGTTGACAGCATTAAAAACACCCTATGGCATGTTTCAGTTCAAGGTGATGCCATTTGGTCTCCAGGGGGCGCCAGCAACGTTCCAACGACTCATGGACCAAGTGTTGAGAGAAGTGCCGCAGTTTGCAGCTGCCTACTTGGATGATGTCGTCATCTTCAGCCAGGCCTGGGAAGAACATGTGGCTCATCTGCGACGAGTCCTCCGCCTGATCAAGAATGCTGGGCTTACCATCAATCCTGCAAAGTGTGCTTTCGGTCAGAGGCAGGTGGAGTACCCAGGTCATGTTGTCGGACAGGGGGTGGTGAAGCCTCGAGTGGGGAAAGTGGACGCCATCCACTCATATCCTGTGCCCACCACAAAGAAGAAGGTGTGTGCCTTTGTTGGGCTGGTGGGATGGTACAGCAGGTTCATCCCCCACTTTGCGGAGAGGGCAGCCGTCCTCACTGACCTCATGTTCTTTAACCGTTTCTGCTTCACGTTGTCTTACAGGCCAGGGTCCCGGAACGTCAAGCCTGACGCCCTATCTCGCATCTACGACCCTGCGCCTGCTGCCAAGGAACCTGAACCCATCCTTCCACTGAACTGTGTGGTTGGAGCGGTTACCTGGTAGGTACCTGACCCGGTTA
Source organism: Odontesthes bonariensis (assembly GCF_027942865.1). Lineage (NCBI taxonomy): Eukaryota > Metazoa > Chordata > Actinopteri > Atheriniformes > Atherinopsidae > Odontesthes > Odontesthes bonariensis. The sequence continues at coordinate 30,725,581 of NC_134528.1, read as the reverse complement.
ATCTGCGCCCACAGGTGATTCATCGGGCCCACACCTCACTGCTCACCTGCCATCCGGGAGTTCGGAGAACCATGTTCGCCATCTCCCAGCGGTTCTGGTGGCCATCAATGGAGCCGGAGGTCCGGGAGTACATCGAGGCTTGTTCGGTCTGTGCCCGTAATAAAACATCCTCCGGGTCACGCAGGGGACTGCTGCACCCTCTACCGATTCCCTCCAGACCGTGGTCAAACATCTCGATCGATTTCGTCACTGGGCTCCCGGTCTAAGAAGGTAACACCACGGTTCTGACCGTGGTGGATCGGTTTTCAAAGATGACTGACTTCATTGCTTTGTCTAAGTTACCCTCTGCCAAAGAAACGGCTAGCATTATGATGCAACATGTTTTTAGAATCCATGGGTTCCCCAAGGATATCGTCTCTGACTGGGGGCCCCAGTTCGTCTCCCGGTTCTGGAGGGAGTTCTGCCGGCTCATCGGTGCTTCTGTCAGCCTGCCTCAGGGTACCATCCGGAGGCCAGCACCTGGAAACCGGCCTTCGGTGCTTGGTGTCACAGAGCCCGACATCATGGAGCACCCACCTGGTCTGGGTGGAATTCGCCCACAACTCTCTGCCCACCTCCGCCACAGGTTTCTCCCCCTTCAAGTGCGTCTATGGGTACCAGCCTCCCGTGTTTCCGGACGCTGAACGTGAGGTCTCAGTTCCCTCCGCCCACGCTCTGGTTCGCCGTTGTCGACGCATCTGGGCTGCTGCTCGCCAAGTTCTCATCCGCCAGGGGGACCGGGTCAAGAAGGCCGCCGACCGCAAACGCCGTCCTGCACCACAATACCAACCCGGGCAGAGAGTCTGGCTCTCGACCCGAGACCTCCACCTCAAGGTCCTAAGTAAAAAGCTGGCACCGCGGCTCGTGGGCCTGTTCTGCATATCTAAGGTCATCAACCCAGCCGCCGTCCTGCCCCGTTCCCTCAGAGTTTATCCCACGTTCCATGTCAGCCAAGTAAAACCTGCCAAGGAAACCCCCCCCACTCTGTTCCATTTAAATAAATTATGACATTAATATGTTTATTTCTTAAAAATATGGCCCTAGAATGATGAACAGGTACAGGTGTTGTATATAAGCAGCAAGGCCACGAGTAGCAGTATACTAATAGTCTTCTTGTAGGGGCACATACTTGTTGAATCAATAATGTAGATGATGCACACTTTATTCACTGCGAGAGGCCAACTGACTAAATGCTTTTTTTATAGATGTTTGTGTTTTTTAGGATAACTTAGGGTTAATATAAATAGTTTTAAATTTATATGGGATTTAAATAGCAGTGTTTTTCTTCTTGGCAATGTGAAGGGATTTTAATAAATAGAAGAAAAAGCCAGAGTTGGAAACTTTTACCGCAATTTAACAATAAGGCACCTGCCTACATTTCCTTTTAAATTGTTCCTAAAATGTCACTTCTTCTCAAATAGCACCTTAATTTATGTGGATGTTTGCAACATTTGGCCATAACTATTTATTATCAGTTGATGTGCTCTGCCAAAGCTGCTTGTTTGACTAGCTAATTGTTCAAATGGACTCTATCTAAATTGGATGGTCAGGCAGAAAATCCTGTACTCTCTTAACTATCATGTGAATACTTTTAAAACCTCCCTATCTCCCATTTGGTTGTGGCCTAATTGAAAAGCAAATAGTACACTTGAGTGCACCCATGAATCAGTGAGTAACGTCTCCTTAGCTGCCAGAGGAATGAATCTCTCAGAAAGCCTTCCTGTCCCTCTCCTGTTTTTCCATTGCTTCAAATGGCCTCCCTCACACATCATCTATTGGATTATTGTTTAGGAGATTAATGTCTCAATGTTGATCCTTTTCACACACACAGTAAGTGGTTTCTGGGACAACTTCAGAGCTCAACTGTTGACTCACCAGATGGAACATTGAACAAAGCTGAGCATATACAGTAAAAGGGGAATTTGAAGAGTAATTTTAAAGATACAAAATTACTTTTGAATGCAGTCATGATCAGACGCAAATTAGGTAAAAAAGTGTTTGATTAAAACAAGTGTCTTTACCGCCATTTATGTCATGGACATATGAACAGAATTGTAATAGAGAATTTTAATGATCTGGCTGTTGTTTTGATGTTTTCAAAAATATATTAGCTTTTAAACAAAACATGATCCAGTCCTGGCATTTATTTGTCACAGTTACATTATATATCACAAAATACTGAGGGCTTTCTACATTCTGAGAAAAGCACAACTTAAGGAAATTTGCAGTTCATCACTTTATCTATTGCAAACTTAAGCTCTTTTGTCTAAATCACATATTATATCATATAATCAGATATTTTCTTCATACTAGCTGATATAGTATGATATGACATTTCATATATGGAATACCCCCCATGAAAGTCATCAAAGCCACTGTCAAAACTGTGTCTACTATAAATAAAAAAAGATTGCAGTATTTTGCGAACAATTTACATCCTTTACCAGTACAAAGAAGTTTTGGTTTTAGAAAAAAAAAAGTCACTTTTTATTTTATGACAGCAATAAATTTGATAAGATAAATGGCTAGGAAACAAAAGACTTGAAGACTTTCATAACAAATAACACAAGGTTAATTGTTAATAACATAAAAATAGGTATAATAAGAGCATTATGAAGGCTCAGTCTATAATAGATTTAATTCAATTAAATTAAATTCAGCTTTATTTATATAGTGCCAAATTATAGCAATTCAAGGCACTTCAAAGATACAATCCAGTTCAAGCCAATTATATCCGATTCATTGTAATACAATAATAATCCAATCAAATACAATTATTAATTTCCAAATTAGCCAAATTTTTAAAAACTATCCCAGCTAAGGAAACCAACAGATTGCTCAGAAATTTATCTTCGATCCAATCTCCAATCCTGAGCATGCACAATTTGAAGAGCAATGTGAAAAAAAACTCCCTTTTAACAGGAAGAAACCTCTGAGAGAACCAGACTCAGGAAGGGTGGCCATCCGCCTCGACCAGCTGGGGTTTGAGAGGACAGAAAAGAGGGGACAACAAACACTGTAAAATACCTGTTGGAACAGGGAAACACGAATTAATGACCATGATAATGTAACTAGAGAAAAAAAAAAGAACAGAGTGAGGAAAGGTGCATTATAGGAGAGCCCTAACTATAAGCTTTATCAGAAAGGAAAGTTTTAAGCCTGGTCTTAAAGGTAGAGAGGGTGTCTGCTTCCTGAAGCCAAACTGGCAGCTGGTTCCACAGAGAGGGGCCTGATAACTGAAGGCTCTGCCTCCCAAACTGGCAGCTGGTTCCACAGAGAGGGGCCTGATAACTGAAGGCTCTGCCTCCCATTCTACTTTTAGAAACTCTGGGAACCTCAAGTAAACCTGCAGTTTGGGAACGAAGTGCTCTGTTAGGAAAATATCTTATAATGAGATCTTTAAGATATGATGGAGCTCGGTCATTAAGAGCTTTATATGTGAGGAGAAGAATCTTAAATTCTATTATGTATATATACATATGTATATATACATATAACACATGTTCCCTTTAAATGGGAGTTTTTCTCTTCACCACTGCCTCATGCACGTTGAGGACGGTGGAAGTTTCGGCGCAATCTGTTGGTTTCCTTTTGCCAAGCAGCTCTAAAAAAAAAAGAACTGACTTTGCATGAACTGGACTAATTTGGAAATGGGTTCATTTAATTTGTTTGGCTTATGATTGTATTGCATTTAATTGTATTGTATTTTTTTAAGTGCCTTGAGATGATATTTGCTGTGATTTGGCACAATATGAATAAAACTGAATTGAATGGGAAAAAAAGAGAATAATTTTCTTCATTTGTTTCTCAGCAATGAAATTCATTTCTGATCTCTGTCTCTCCGTCTATCACTTTTCTTCTCTTCCTCTTTTTCAGCCCCCTCCTCCCACTTCTCTGTGTCCCCCTGGCTGCTGGCGACACTAGTATTGATGTAAGCAATGTCCTCTCATTAATTTCTCAGCTCTGAGAAGATAGGAGGGGGGGGGGCTCAACAGAGGGAGATAATGACTTCCATTTGGCCAAGGTCAACAGTCAACACATTCCTCAGTCGTTCAAATGTAACCACACATTAACTTGTGGCCATCAATACCTCAGTGGTGCATACACACACACACACACACACACACACACACACACACACACACAGCTGATAGATCATTAGGAAGCTGTAGTAACACAAGGACAACTGTCTTGTCCTTTGTTCCTCCCTAACATATCACTCATGAGTATTTCTACATTTAAGAAAATATCATTCTCCAGACTTAAATGGTCTTTTCACTTCACGGTTACGTTCGGACAACACTTTACTAAAACACTATTAGACTTATGGCGTTGACATTACTTTGTTAGGGTTTGGAAACAAATATGGTCAGAGCTCACATACATACACATCAGGGAGTCCTATTGTTCTGCTGCCTGAGGGAACTTTCAGTAAAATGAACACCCAAATGTAGTTTATCTACAGACAATGACACACAAACTGGCATAAACATCACTTGTTCACTAAATGTGGTGGACGTGTCACAATGGACCAGTTTTGGAAATTGTGTTAAAAAGGTGTTAATAACAAACGTCTAAGTAGAGATATTGTTTCTTATTTTGTTTCTGTTTACAGTGTGTTGTAGATAACTCATCTTCCCATCTGGCTTTTATCATTCAATAGGACAAACACGCAGTGAATGAATTTAATTTACGTCAACAAGGGATTGTTATCATGATTTGGAAGAAAAGCTATCTATGAACGTTGAGTCTTTGAGGGTATCCAGTATGTAAACACGTGCTTGAGAAAAATCATTGAACTATTTTTAAAACAATGCTCCTTAACTATGCAAATCTTTTCCAGAGACTTGAGGGGATTTGTATCTATCTCTGGCTACAGTGTATAATAGCATTAATCTATTCAAGGAACCTGGAGAAATCTTATTGTATAAAGGGCGAGGGCACAATCCTAAACTGGACATCTGTGATCTCTGATCTCTGCATTAAAAAGCATCACTCACCAATAAACAGCTGATAAATAAACAGCTGGAACAACAACTGAAACCTTTGTCGCCCAGTTTTTTTTCTTTTTCTGTTTATTCATTTATTTTTACAAATCCCCGCTGCTCCACTACCCTTCTATGCTGATTTGGTGTTTTGGAGATGACACAACAATAAATGACAGATTACACTGAACCTTCCAAGTGTACAAAGATTACAGATGAAACCTTCAGATTAGCACAACCAATGTTTTTTGATTCACCAGATTTTCCTGTTAGCTCTTTAAGCATTACATTGTTTTTAGTGTGTATTTATTAGAAGACCAGAATATGAATATAGCTGCCTAAATTGAGCAGGCAGAGTTGATCAGAATTGATGACTATGTTAACAGTTTTATCGTTGGTTGGCAGATATGAAAAATGATTTTTGTGATAATTTGCTTTTACTTCATCAGTATAATTAGTTTTATTTAAAGTGAATCATTTGTGCAGTATAAAGTGTGTTCTGAGTGAGTGAGTGAGTGTGTGTGTGTGTGTGTGTGTGTGTGTGTGTGTGTGTGTGTGTGTGAACTGGAGTAGTTGGACACTTGGAATCAGTCAGCTATCTGCTGAACATTTCACTCACCAACTGTGTGTGCTATTCCCTTAAATGTTGACTTTACACTGCACAATTTGTGAACCATTACACAATACAGATGTGAAGATCAATGAGTGTGCTCTTGGCTTTAGAATAGTTCTGTATGTGTGAGGCCATTGAACCTTGTTAATGTAACTCAAACAAGGTTATGAGAGTAATGACCTTTAATCTTCAAAAAATATCAGACATGATTAGAAATTATCTTTTGATTCCCACATTGATTTTAAGTATAATGTCCATGTTTGTACCATAAACTTAGTGTGAAAATGTCTTGCATGGATACATATAGTGGGTATATTGCATGTCTATTAATCGAACTCCCCACTATCTGTGTTGTCTCTCTTTCCCTGAAGGTTCACTCAATCATTAACCTAATCTACTCACTGAAAAACTCCCACTCATGCTGTTTGTATGAGAGCTTGATAAGCTATTTGAAGATGAACGTGGTGATGGGACAATAGCTGACATGGCCTATACTGTTTGATAAAGGGTGGCTGCCTTTATTTCAACAGGAACTGAGGAAACAGTGATTTGCTTTTAATTATAATCAAACATCTGTGTATCTTGTATTCCACCCACAGGATAAGCATTAGCATGTCACAATTATTTTGTGCAGCTTTGGCCTGGAGGAATTTTGAAAGATTCCTCAAAGTACTCAAAGCACACTGAATGTGTCCCGTTTTCTATGGAAACAAATGATTAAAGACAAATGAACACAAAATAAACTAATCTAGTCTTGATCAAATGTTGTCATCTCGTAACATGGTCTGCTTTGGAATCGAATCCTCAAGCTTATGGCACAGCGGATAAGTGGGATAACAGGGTTTTATTACAGAAGAAGGTTGGTTCACAGATAACCAGTCCAAACAAAGTTAACAAATCCAAAGGGCTTGGTGTACAGGAAGTCAAAGACAGGTTCACACTGTAGCATAAGGCAGCAACCTTTTAACAACAGTGGAAAACACAATGGAGAAGCCCGAAGAAGAAACACTGGATTGATAACTAAGACGATCTGACACTGGGAGATGGAAGGTGTACAGTGTGGAAAATGTATGGAAGCAACCAGAGAATGAAAAAGAAAACATATCTCAGACTGTGGTTCAGAATGTCACACATCTGTCAAATGAACAGACCCATTGATCAAATAAGTCTTCTTTAAACATTGTCTGCTCTAGACTTACAGGATCTAGAGCTTTTATACCAAAGCTTATCTTCCCTTTATAGTCTGCGTGTTGTTACTGTGGGACCTGGGTGTTCAAATGAATTCAAGTCAACACAATGTCCACCAAGATGGATTAAACTCCAATTTAAGCAAATCTCATTTCTCTGCATAGATGACTTTGCAGTGTAAAGAAATCACAAAAAGATTTTTTCACTTGATGAAAAAATGTATTTTTAAACATTTTTAGCTCTGCTTTGTCCAGTTGGTTAGATTAATGCATCAGTAATGATGGGAAAAAATATGAAATTAAGACCTGCAAAGACTGTACCTTTGACTGTCATTTTTTGGTTAAGTTAGTAGTAATTATAAGGGGTGAATGAATAATGCTCTACTGGCACTGTTTACCATGAGGATTTCCACACTGCTTTAAAGTTAATGGAAGCAGTGTCTACCTCAGGAAACAGTCTAACATCTTAGCACACCTTTTAAAGTACACTGGATCAATTAGTCACTGGGAAAAAACCTTCCAGACTACCAGCCGTATCCCACTAAAACGCTGAAAAACACTGTTACTCAAATTAAGCTAAAACTGATGATTATGTATATTTAATTCACTAATTGCTGTAGATATAATACACTAAAGTTGACTAAAATTAAAGTTAAAGATGGTTTATCACTTCACAATGAGTCTGAGTCATTTCCTTTTTTCCTGTAAATTTACAATCCGGGTCAAAGAAAATAACAAATCACAGTAAATTTATTCTTATCACAGAATATTTTATTAGACACGGGCAAAGAAAATAAATTTTATGATACATTGATTATGTAATCGAACATCACATCTTAAGACAAATGCTTACAGACCTAAGAACATTAATCATCCACAGTTTCCCAACTGTACAAGGAAACTAATCTTATTCGCACACCATATATTTACAGTAGTCAACACAGAGTAGCAGTCGGCACAAAAACGGCACAAAACAGTGTTTCACTAATTACATACAAAAGTCCAAAGAGAAGACAGTACAAGTGAAAGACTGACTGACGGAGAAGGGAAAATATCTGATTTGTTGGAGTGAGTTTTACCATAATACTCCCCTACATCTGTAACTAAAGGGCACTTAGAGAGAGCCCAAGCCAATAAAAAAGAAAAAAAGATAGATTTATCAACTTGATCAACTTTCAGCCTTCCCACCAGGTTTCATGAAAATTAGTGATCTGAAAATGGACGTGACTGACTACGAGTAAGAGGTGTCCAGCGGTCTTCATCATTCAGTTGAATGCCCCTAATGGATTCTGTCTGTACACTGTGTTTCTGAATTCGGGTTTAGTGTACCCTCGTGTTTATCTTCTATGTCCAGCTCCTGATCTGTGTCATCAGACACATCTGAGTCCAGGTCGGTGTGGGACTGCTGAAAGGATCTAGGGTGCACACAGTGGCCCACCTGTGTCACATGGGAGGGGGGCCCTTGCTCCAGCTTCTGGACCCCACCCTGCTCCGTCATCTTGTCTCCTTTATTATTCCGCCCGGCAGCACAGTCGGCCTCCACGTCTCCCTTACTGCCCTGAGGATTCTCCTGCCACCAAAGGGAATGTATGAATAACAGGACCTGTACAGCTTTGTAAAGAATGACTATCCTACTGGTTGAAAGAAAGAATTTTTGATCAATTCGATGAAACATTCGTGTAAAGCTTTCACCTGCTTCAGTCTTCGCCACTTCGCTCGTCGATTTTGGAACCAGGTTTTAACCTAAAAGACAAATGAAAAATGAATTAATGATGCTCTGTGACTTTAACAGGAATGAAAAATCTATGGGTTTTACACGATAATAATCCTAATATTATCATGGATATAATTTCACCTATCATTCCCTCATGGCAGCAGCAGTAGGCTGGAGCCCCCCCTGAACATGATGAGGCAGCTATGGAAAATGGATGGATGATTTTTAATGCAACAACAGAATGGAGTAAAGCGTTATCTAGTTTAATTCAGTGACATCAGCTACAGCTGAGAGTCTGCAGGCTTTCAGTGTTCATTTAAAGGTTTTCAGAGATGGAATGTAATGCTGCAGCCTAATCGATGCTGAGGGACAGATCACATCCACCACAGCCCGACGATCAAGGTGGAATAAATCTCATTTATTGTACAACCCTGCACTTTTTATTGGTTTGTGTCTGTGACTGTTTCATTGTTAGTGGACATGAGTATCTCCTTTTCACTACACGTTAGTATGAAGGCCTAACTCAAGCACAGCTTCAACCAATTATTTAGCAATTATTAACTGTCTTATTCTGAATAGGCCCCTGTTGTCTTTTAAATGTACATTATAAGCGTTAGAAGCGTCTGAAAATGTAAATGTCCTATAAAATCAACCTGTTTCTGTTTCTTACTCAACTATGATACCTTATTTAGCATTTTCTTTGATCTGGTCACCTATTTGTCCTTTCTGCAGTCAGAATCCCTCGTTCTTAAAAAGTGGCTTTAAAAGTATTTGACAAAGAGATATTTTCAGCTGAACACACAGCTCGTGTTAAATAGTTTAGAGATCTTGTTTAATATTTGATATTAAAATTATATTTGAAGAACATTCTGTGATTTTACATTTCTTCTGACAACATGCTAAAAGGCAACATCATAATCATTTTTAGTTTCACAAACTTTGCTTTCTCACCTCCAACACCTTTGGATTGATTCTTTTATTGCTTTACATGTTTTTTATAGGCTTTTTCAGGTCACATCTTTAAGAACATTTCATTTTCACTTTTTTAAAACACAACAGTTATGTACAGAATTCATCATACCATAAAAGTGTAAGGGCCGCTGTGGGACTAATGTTCAGCTCGGAGGTTTCATTTTCAAATCCAGTCCAAATCATTTTTTCATTCAGGAGGAAACTGCACAAACCAAATAACAACCGTTCTTACTATATGATTCTGATTAGTGAACTTTATGACTGTTTCGCTTCAGTAAAAAAAAAAAAAGCTTTATTGATCACATCTCCATATTCTAATGAAGGCCTCCAGTGTTCCTGAGCCAGTGAGCTTCTTTGTGTTCTTCACAAACTTCAGCTTCTCTCGTTGAAAACTTCATTTAGTCATCGAGTCATTTAATCCAATCCAACTTCACTCCAATATTATCAAATAAAAGTGTGAGGTTGCAGTCAGGCACACTGAATTAATACATGTGAAATGAAAAAATGTATAAAATATAGATTTCATGTACAGTTGTAAATTCTGTTTGACTTATTTCCACACAGGCTGAATATGTTGAGCTGGTTTCCTGATTCCTCCTGATTCATTTGGGATCCTCGTTCTCAGCAGGGACTATCTCATTGAGTTATTTACCTCTCATCTTTTATCATTCAGTCCTCTTTAAAGAGATTTGAAAATCAATCTGTGATCACTGATCTGACCTTGCTTGCCATCATATTGGCAACGTGACATTCTTTAGTAATTACCAGACTGGACATCATCCACTCTTGCCCTGTAATCAGTTCTCAGTTCTGCATTGTTTGTCCCCATGAAGAAGAAAAGAACACCCCCCTGCGCCTCCTTTTCTTTCACCCCTCCTCCACCTTCCCCCCTCACACACAGCTGAAACAAACGAACACACTCGCTTGTTTTGGGCCTGCTTCAGAACATTGGCTCACACTGCTGACAGCAGTCCAAACAGCCACAGGGTGAGCAGACTCAGCAGCATAATCATCATCTCTGTGGGCTTGTTCAGCGTGGTGGAGCACAACAACAGTGTCTGCGCGAGCTGTCGTCATCATTTCTGACAGATCATAAAAGTTCACTTCGGATGGACAATCAATCAACTGAAAAGCAACACGAGCGCCCATCTGAAAAGTTGGGCGCAGCCGTCGCGGAGCACAAACAAAAGAAAGGGAATGAGGTTATTTCCACGCGGAAAAAAAAGACTTTTTCCTGCTGCCCACAGGTTGGGGAACACCAGCGTCACTCGGCGGAATTTCCCGCTGTGATGATGCTTTTTGGGCCAAATCCGACTCTGTTTGCTTTCATACAGATCACACTGATTTTTTTCCAAGGTTCTAAAGTTGCTCACTTTGGGCAGTTCTAAACCTAAAATAGATTTGAACAGCTTTTTTGAAATTTTATTTTAGGCCATCACTGCCACTGTTTCATTTCCTAAACGGATGGCACCTTTTGATTTCCACCAAGCTTCAAACTCAAGACACCGAGTTTGGAAAACAAACTGATTCATTTCTATAAATGTATGCACATCATTTTAATAATCTATGGTAATAATAATAGTAATAATAATAATAGTACCATTATTATTAGGCTGCTTATTTCCGCAGCAGCAGTCAGACTTAGTTAAACTAACACCACGGGACCGCCTGAGCACGCGCGGGTCGTTTGATCAGCGCGTGAATAAAAAAAACACCGCAGACCAGTTCAATGAAGTGAAATTCACACCAAGTGTGTTCACCTGTCTCTCGCTGAGCTGCAGCATCTTGGCCAGGCGTTTCCTCTCCGGGGGTGAGAGGTATTTCTGCGACTCAAACTTCTTCTCCAGCTCCACGGTCTGGTCGTTGGAGAAACGAACCTGTCCGCCTTTCCTCTTGTGTAGGGGCCGCTGGATGAAGGGCGTCCACAGCAGGGGCTTCCCTGTGGGGCAGAGGAGCAGGCTCCATCACACTCCATCACAGTTCCCACACAGCCTGCTTTCATCATCATCATCATCATCATCATCATCATCATCATTCAATTCAATTCATTTTTATTTATATAGCGCCAAATACAACAAATGTCATCTCAAGGCACTTAAATAATGAAGTACAATTCAAGCCAATTGGAATTCAATTAATTATAATCATAATTATTCATAAAATAATCCAATTCGTTCATATAGAGCCAATTCAAAAACAATTTCCTAGCTAAGAAAACCAACAGATTGCACTGAAACTTTTTTTTTTTCATCATCATCACTTTCAGAGCTCACTGTTTCATTTTACACGTGCAGCCTTTATTCATCATAAGGAGTGAACTGACTGAGAATATGATTCAATATTACTGTCAGTGATAGAAAATAATATTTTACTGACTAACATAAAGACATAGCTGTCTATAATTAAAGACCCCAAATTAAATACGTTTTAGTTAATTATAGTAATTAAGAGCTGAAAACATCTGCTGCACGCGCTGTTCCATGTTAGCCATGAAGAGATTTACGTGATAAATGTTATGCTCCCCCGTTATAAAGCTGGAACAAACAATAGCAGCCAGCGGCCTGTTGCCTCGCTCTCTTTTCAGGAAGGTCGTGACAGAGAGAAAACTATGGCCAAATATCCGCTTCATGTGCTTCCTGCCTCATGGTCTGATTGTAGATGCATCCTCTCACTCTGCTGTCCCCTGCGCTCACTAACGCAACGCGTTTGTTGGGATCCCAACTGCTGCCACAGCAGCTGTTTTTCAATGGAAATTCTTACTTGACTTTGATCCAGCAGTTATTTTCAGAAAAGAACACAAAGGCTCCTTTAGTCATCGAATTAATAAACTATGTATATATAGAGATATATAGATAGATATATCCGCGGACTGAAATTCAAGCTGACAGCTCAGTGTGAACAAGTTATTTAGATTTCTGCCAATAGGCCAAGTTATCACCAAATAATTTGACAGGATATATTTATTGAGGACTACAACTTTGCTCATTAAATGTTCACATTAACCCAGAATAAAACTCATTCATATAAAGTGGAAGTGAAGAGAGGTTTGCTTAGTATCCAGTGTCTCAGAAAGCTAGTCAGACATTAAATGAAATGAAAAAATTTCCAGACGTTCCCATGTCGGCCCTGTTTCTGCTTCAGCCACAGTTAGGCTGTTTATCCACACATTTTTATTTGATTTGATTTGATTTCTGAACAGATATCTAACTAAGATTGGCCTTGCTTTGGATTAGCTGGACTCAAAGAAATCACAAAGTGTAAATCCACACTTTTATCGTAACTCGTGGATCAGAAGCTAACGCATTTGATCAGAAAACTTAAAAGGAAGCTGAGTGTAAATGATTTAAAGCTTTAGAACCTATCATGTACAATCATTTGTGGCTTGAACCCGCCGAGGCCTTTAAATCCTTCTGTTTGTGACTGAATTAAAGTCCCATTTTGATATGTTCTAAGGTCCCATTGGGTTTGATTTGCTGCTCTGTTTGCTTTATTTTCTTCTCGCCGCCAGCCATAAAGAAAGTCAGCCACATCCTCACAGGCCCAGCAGAGGAAGTGTAACAATATGTGAAAAACGGATCCCGGGCTATCAGAGGCCGAGTGTTTCCTGAATATGTCTGTATTGAGGATGTCGATAAAATAATCAGCAGCGTGCAGCGGGCACCCGAGGAAGCGGCTGGTCGGGGTGAGACAGGAAAACATTTAACAGCTTCTGAAACCAGATTTACTCCTATCGACAGGCTCACGGCTTCCGCTCTGAGCGGAAAAGGGCCCGGCGCGTTCAGCCGCACAAAATCAGGCTCCACAAGCCAAACTATACTTCAGAGGACCATCACACACCGAGCCTTTGTGTTTAAAGAATTTAAGGATCAGTTTAACACACTTTCTACATAAACCTCACACATACGATGAATGACAAATGAATTGAAAATACTTCCAATCTTATGATGCTTTAAATTAGCAGTGAATCAAGGTAAAGTAAGTTATGCCTCTTTTTAGGAACACGGACACGTGCCTTCATGCCCACCACACACAACCTGACATATCTGGTTGGATATATAATAAAACTTAAGTTTGAAAACTTTTAAACAAACTTGATCAGGTTTTTGTGGTTATCTGGAGAAGGGGAAATAACCCAACATTTGTGACCTATAAACAGACTCACATGTAACAACATAAAAACACAAGTGATTCAGAACTCAGTCACTGCGTGGACTGCTCTTCTGATGTTTAAGAACAATGGGACTCAGGAAAAAGAGTCAAGGCTGCCATGCACCTCCCGCCCCCTTTCACCACCATCCAAGTACAATGAAAGGACAGAACTGAGGCCATTGTGGCCAAATGTCTGTCCCTGTAAGAACGCAATGGTCAGACATCAGAATGTTACTGGAAACTGTGACGGGCTGCAGACCGCGTGAAGTACCAAAGTCAGTCAGTCACTCTGAACGTGTTCAGGTTGCATGCAGCTTGTGATCGTAAGCTCGATATGCATGACCAAGCGTGATACTTATGCAAAATCTGTTTCGTTAGGACTGAAACAAAACTTGCAATAACAGAAAAACTTTTAAGCAAAGAGCAAAAACAGCTCTCAGAGTCCTTTGACTTATGGTTGAAAGAGTCAAACGTTCCACGCAGATGTGGACTACAGAGCTTCAGAAAGTTCGCACCGTTTTATCCCATCAATTTTAAGTTGGATTATAGCTTATTTTCATTTTTCCCAGAGGAAAGCAGAACATAATCTAACGCACAATAAAAATGCAGCTTACATGAAAATCATTTTTCATGCACAAGAAGTCAGCTCAACTCAAGAAACTGAGATTAGTTTAGAATGTCCTGACAAGGAAAGAAGAGACGTGATCATGTTATACTGGGAGATCCTTTAAATGAGCTTTACTGAAAAGAAGAGAAAAACAGAAAACACAAAGCAGCCGAAAATATCCCACACAAGAAAGTTTGGCACGCAAGTTAACCCAACTCACCCAGAGAGTCTGGCCTGAGCAGCGCCTGCGCGTACTCCCCCACGGAGCGGGGGTGTTGGTGGTGGAATTGGTAGATGGAGCCGGTGAAGGCTCCATCGGAGGCGTACGTTGCTGTAAATGCCGCGTGCGACAGCGCCGGGTGGATCGGTGTGGGTTCATAAATCGGCGTCCGGTATGGCGAGATGAGACTCGTGAAGGATGAGTTTGGCGACGGAAGAGTCGGTATTGGGATAACTGGAGTGGAGCATGATGATGACGAGGTGGAGGAAGACGAGGAGGAGGGCGATGAGATGGTGGTGGTGGTCCTCCCCAGGATGTCTTCGATGTAGAACGGTGTCGGGTGGGCCGGCTGGATGGGGGTCGGTGCGTAAAGCGGGACGCTCATGGTGCTGTGTGCCTCTGCTGCGCGCTGGAACTGAACACAGGCGCGTCCCTTCCGTATCCCCCCTTCAGCCTTCCTCTATATCAGCAATATCTCAAAGTTTCTTTCAACTGTATCTAGTTCCAGAGCTAGATTTCACTTTCCTCACCATCCAAAACACACCAAGCAAAGATTCTGCGCCGCGGAGGAGACCGTTAGAGTGTTTTGGTGTCCATCAGGTTGCAGCGGTGACTGGCTGGCATTCGATCCAACTGCTGGGGCTGTTATCTGACTGCACGCCAGGGAGGGAGGAGATAAATGGACGGCCAACTTCCTGCAGGTGGCCGCTGGCCGTTTCTGATTGGCTTTGTCACAGGTCAAAACGAGCGTTGCACTGAGGGAGATAGTTGTATTTCAGGAGAATTAGTACAATCGCAGTTGGAAGGAAGCCTAAAAATCTACGGGCTAGTTTGATGAGAGGAAACAGGGTCTACTCAACTCCCACTGCACTGAGAATTCCGACAGACAGCCAAAAGAGAACTTCTTGCAGCAGAGACTGCAGATCTGAACGCAGGTAGACCCCCAAAGAGCGGCCCGTGCCAGTTGTCTGGAATACAAACGCTCAGATATGGACTTTTAACCGACCCCAAAGTGTGAGATGCAAATAACTGAGGTTTTGTCTTGAGTGACAAGTTAGATAAAAGGAAACGTTGGATGGACTGGCTCTATTATTTTTTCCCAAATCAGTTTGGATGCCAGATTACATTGTCTGTTACTCCACAGCATTTTTATTTTATTTGAGAGCATGACTCCTGTTCCTGCTCCCCCTCTGCCTTTTTATTCAGAAAGTTCCTGCTCCCGCTCTGCCTTTTTATTCAGAATGTTCCTGCTCCTGCTCTGCCTTTTTATTCAGAAAGTTCCTGCTCCCCCTCTGCCTTTTTATTCAGAAAGTTCCTGCTCCCCCTCTGCCTTTTTATTCAGAAAGTTCCTGCTCCTGCTCTGCCTTTTTATTCAGAAAGTTCCTGCTCCTGCTCTGCCTTTATATTCAGAAAGTTCCTGCTACTCCTCTGCCTTTTTATTCAGAAAGTTCCTGCTCCTGCTCTGCCTTTTTATTCATAAAGTTCCTACTCCTGCTCTGCCTTTTTATTCAGAAAGTTCCTGCTCCTGCTCTGCCTTTTTATTCAGAAAGTTCCTGCTCCTCCTCTGCCTTTTTATTCATAAAGTTCCTGCTCCCCCTCTGCCTTTTTATTCAGAAAGTTCCTGCTCCTGCTCTGCCTTTTTCTTCAGAAAGTTCCTGCTCCTCCTCTGCCTTTTTATTCAGAAAGTTCCTGCTCCTGCTCTGCCTTTTTATTCAGAAAGTTCCTGCTCCTGCTCTGCCTTTTTATTCAGAAAGTTCCTGCTCCTCCTCTGCCTTTTTATTCAGAAAGTTCCTGCTCCTGCTCTGCCTTTTTATTCATAAAGTTCCTGCTCCCGCTCTGCCTTTTTATTCAGAATGTTCCTGCTCCTGCTCTGCCTTTTTATTCAGAAAGTTCCTGCTCCTGCTCTGCCTTTTTATTCAGAAAGTTCCTGCTCCTCCTCTGCCTTTTTATTCATAAAGTTCCTGCTCCTGCTCTGCCTTTTTATTCATAAAGTTCCTGCTCCCCCTCTGCCTTTTTATTCATAAAGTTCCTGCTCCCCCTCTGCCTTTTTATTCATAAAGTTCCTGCTCCTGCTCTGCCTTTTTATTCAGAAAGTTCCTGCTCCTGCTCTGCCTTTTTATTCAGAATGTTCCTGCTCCCCCTCTGCCTTTTTATTCATAAAGTTCCTGCTCCCGCTCTGCCTTTTTATTCAGAAAGTTCCTGCTCCTCCTCTGCCTTTTTATTCATAAAGTTCCTGCTCCCCCTCTGCCTTTTTATTCAGAAAGTTCCTGCTCCTGCTCTGCCTTTTTATTCAGAAAGTTCCTGCTCCTGCTCTGCCTTTTTATTCATAAAGTTCCTGCTCCTCCTCTGCCTTTATATTCAGAAAGTTCCTGCTCCTCCTCTGCCTTTTTATTCAGAAAGTTCCTGCTCCTGCTCTGCCTTTTTATTCATAAAGTTCCTGCTCCCGCTCTGCCTTTTTATTCAGAATGTTCCTGCTCCTGCTCTGCCTTTTTATTCAGAAAGTTCCTGCTCCTCCTCTGCCTTTTTATTCATAAAGTTCCTGCTCCTGCTCTGCCTTTTTATTCAGAAAGTTCCTGCTCCCGCTCTGCCTTTTTATTCAGAAAGTTCCTGCTCCCGCTCTGCCTTTTTATTCAGAAAGTTCCTGCTCCTGCTCTGCCTTTTTATTCAGAAAGTTCCTGCTCCTCCTCTGCCTTTTTATTCATAAAGTTCCTGCTCCCCCTCTGCCTTTTTATTCAGAAAGTTCCTGCTCCTGCTCTGCCTTTTTATTCAGAAAGTTCCTGCTCCCCTCTGCCTTTTTATTCAGAATGTTCCTGCTCCTGCTCTGCCTTTTTATTCATAAAGTTCCTGCTCCCCTCTGCCTTTTTATTCAGAAAGTTCCTGCTCCTGCTCTGCCTTTTTATTCAGAAAGTTCCTGCTCCCCCTCTGCCTTTATATTCAGAAAGTTCCTGCTCCTCCTCTGCCTTTTTATTCAGAAAGTTCCTGCTCCTGCTCTGCCTTTTTATTCAGAAAGTTCCTGCTCCCCCTCTGCCTTTATATTCAGAAAGTTCCTGCTCCTCCTCTGCCTTTTTATTCATAAAGTTCCTGCTCCTGCTCTGCCTTTTTATTCATAAAGTTCCTGCTCCCCCTCTGCCTTTTTATTCATAAAGTTCCTGCTCCCGCTCTGCCTTTTTATTCAGAAAGTTCCTGCTCCTGCTCTGCCTTTTTATTCAGAAAGTTCCTGCTCCCCCTCTGCCTTTTTATTCATAAAGTTCCTGCTCCCGCTCTGCCTTTTTATTCATAAAGTTCCTGCTCCCCCTCTGCCTTTTTATTCATAAAGTTCCTGCTCCTGCTCTGCCTTTTTATTCATAAAGTTCCTGCTCCTGCTCTGCCTTTTTATTCATAAAGTTCCTGCTCCCGCTCTGCCTTTTTATTCATAAAGTTCCTGCTCCCCCTCTGCCTTTTTATTCATAAAGTTCCTGCTCCTGCTCTGCCTTTTTATTCAGAAAGTTCCTGCTCCCCCTCTGCCTTTATATTCAGAAAGTTCCTGCTCCCCCTCTGCCTTTTTATTCATAAAGTTCCTGCTCCCCCTCTGCCTTTTTATTCATAAAGTTCCTGCTCCTGCTCTGCCTTTTTATTCAGAAAGTTCCTGCTCCTCCTCTGCCTTTTTATTCAGAAAGTTCCTGCTCCTGCTCTGCCTTTTTATTCAGAGAGTTCCTGCTCCTGCTCTGCCTTTTTATTCAGAAAGTTCCTCCTCCTGCTCTGCCTTTTTATTCAGAATGTTCCTGCTCCCACTCTGCCTTTTTATTCATAAAGTTCCTGCTCCCCCTCTGCCTTTTTATTCATAAAGTTCCTGCTCCCCCTCTGCCTTTTTATTCAGAAAGTTCCTGCTCCTGCTCTGCCTTTTTATTCATAAAGTTCCTGCTCCCCCTCTGCCTTTTTATTCATAAAGTTCCTGCTCCTGCTCTGCCTTTTTATTCATAAAGTTCCTGCTCCCCCTCTGCCTTTTTATTCAGAAAGTTCCTGCTCCTGCTCTGCCTTTTTATTCATAAAGTTCCTGCTCCCCCTCTGCCTTTTTATTCAGAAAGTTCCTGCTCCTGCTCTGCCTTTTTATTCATAAAGTTCCTGCTCCCCCTCTGCCTTTTTATTCATAAAGTTCCTGCTCCTGCTCTGCCTTTTTATTCATAAAGTTCCTGCTCCCGCTCTGCCTTTTTATTCAGAAAGTTCCTGCTCCTGCTCTGCCTTTTTATTCATAAAGTTCCTGCTCCCCCTCTGCCTTTTTATTCATAAAGTTCCTGCTCCTGCTCTGCCTTTTTATTCAGAAAGTTCCTGCTCCCGCTCTGCCTTTTTATTCAGAAAGTTCCTGCTCCTGCTCTGCCTTTTTATTCATAAAGTTCCTGCTCCCCCTCTGCCTTTTTATTCAGAAAGTTCCTGCTCCTGCTCTGCCTTTTTATTCATAAAGTTCCTGCTCCTGCTCTGCCTTTTTATTCAGAAAGTTCCTGCTCCTGCTCTGCCTTTTTATTCATAAAGTTCCTGCTCCCCCTCTGCCTTTTTATTCAGAAAGTTCCTGCTCCTGCTCTGCCTTTTTATTCATAAAGTTCCTGCTCCCCCTCTGCCTTTTTATTCATAAAGTTCCTGCTCCTGCTCTGCCTTTTTATTCAGAAAGTTCCTGCTCCCCCTCTGCCTTTTTATTCAGAAAGTTCCTGCTCCTGCTCTGCCTTTTTATTCAGAAAGTTCCTGCTCCTGCTCTGCCTTTTTATTCATAAAGTTCCTGCTCCCGCTCTGCCTTTTTATTCATAAAGTTCCTGCTCCCCCTCTGCCTTTTTATTCATAAAGTTCCTGCTCCTGCTCTGCCTTTTTATTCAGAAAGTTCCTGCTCCCCCTCTGCCTTTATATTCAGAAAGTTCCTGCTCCCCCTCTGCCTTTTTATTCATAAAGTTCCTGCTCCCCCTCTGCCTTTTTATTCATAAAGTTCCTGCTCCTGCTCTGCCTTTTTATTCATAAAGTTCCTGCTCCTCCTCTGCCTTTTTATTCAGAAAGTTCCTGCTCCTGCTCTGCCTTTTTATTCAGAGAGTTCCTGCTCCTGCTCTGCCTTTTTATTCAGAAAGTTCCTCCTCCTGCTCTGCCTTTTTATTCAGAATGTTCCTGCTCCCACTCTGCCTTTTTATTCATAAAGTTCCTGCTCCCCCTCTGCCTTTTTATTCATAAAGTTCCTGCTCCCCCTCTGCCTTTTTATTCAGAAAGTTCCTGCTCCTGCTCTGCCTTTTTATTCATAAAGTTCCTGCTCCCCCTCTGCCTTTTTATTCATAAAGTTCCTGCTCCTGCTCTGCCTTTTTATTCATAAAGTTCCTGCTCCCCCTCTGCCTTTTTATTCAGAAAGTTCCTGCTCCTGCTCTGCCTTTTTATTCATAAAGTTCCTGCTCCCGCTCTGCCTTTTTATTCATAAAGTTCCTGCTCCTGCTCTGCCTTTTTATTCATAAAGTTCCTGCTCCCCCTCTGCCTTTTTATTCATAAAGTTCCTGCTCCTGCTCTGCCTTTTTATTCAGAAAGTTCCTGCTCCCCCTCTGCCTTTTTATTCAGAAAGTTCCTGCTCCTGCTCTGCCTTTTTATTCAGAAAGTTCCTGCTCCCCCTCTGCCTTTTTATTCAGAATGTTCCTGCTCCCCCTCTGCCTTTTTATTCAGAATGTTCCTGCTCCTGCTCTGCCTTTTTATTCATAAAGTTCCTGCTCCCGCTCTGCCTTTTTATTCATAAAGTTCCTCCTCCTGCTCTGCCTTTTTATTCATAAAGTTCCTGCTCCTGCTCTGCCTTTTTATTCAGAAAGTTCCTGCTCCTCCTCTTCCTTTTTATTCAGAAAGTTCCTGCTCCTCCTCTTCCTTTTTATTCAGAAAGTTCCTGCTCCTGCTCTGCCTTTTTATTCAGAAAGTTCCTGCTCCTGCTCTGCCTTTTTATTCAGAAAGTTCCTGCTCCCCCTCTGCCTTTTTATTCAGAAAGTTCTTGCTCCTCCTCTGCCTTTTTATTCAGAAAGTTCCTGCTCCCGCTCTGCCTTTTTATTCAGAAAGTTCCTGCTCCTGCTCTGCCTTTTTATTCAGAAAGTTCCTGCTCCCCCTCTGCCTTTATATTCAGAAAGTTCCTGCTCCTCCTCTGCCTTTTTATTCAGAAAGTTCCTGCTCCTGCTCTGCCTTTTTATTCATAAAGTTCCTGCTCCCCCTCTGCCTTTTTATTCATAAAGTTCCTGCTCCCGCTCTGCCTTTTTATTCAGAAAGTTCCTGCTCCTCCTCTGCCTTTTTATTCAGAAAGTTCCTGCTCCTGCTCTGCCTTTTTATTCAGAAAGTTCCTGCTCCTGCTCTGCCTTTTTATTCATAAAGTTCCTGCTCCCGCTCTGCCTTTTTATTCATAAAGTTCCTGCTCCCCTCTGCCTTTTCATTCAGAAAGTTCCTGCTCCTGCTCTGCCTTTTTATTCAGAAAGTTCCTGCTCCCCCTCTGCCTTTATATTCAGAAAGTTCCTGCTCCCCCTCTGCCTTTTTATTCATAAAGTTCCTGCTCCTGCTCTGCCTTTTTATTCAGAAGGTTCCTGCTCCCCCTCTGCCTTTTTATTCATAAAGTTCCTGCTCCTGCTCTGCCTTTTTATTCAGAAAGTTCCTGCTCCTGCTCTGCCTTTTTATTCAGAAAGTTCCTCCTCCTGCTCTGCCTTTTTATTCATAAAGTTCCTGCTCCTCCTCTGCCTTTTTATTCAGAAAGTTCCTGCTCCTGCTCTGCCTTTTTATTCAGAGAGTTCCTGCTCCTGCTCTGCCTTTTTATTCAGAAAGTTCCTGCTCCCACTCTGCCTTTTTATTCATAAAGTTCCTGCTCCCCCTCTGCCTTTTTATTCAGAAAGTTCCTGCTCCCCCTCTGCCTTTTTATTCAGAAAGTTCCTGCTCCTGCTCTGCCTTTTTATTCAGAAAGTTCCTGCTCCTGCTCTGCCTTTTTATTCATAAAGTTCCTGCTCCTGCTCTGCCTTTTTATTCAGAAAGTTCCTGCTCCTGCTCTGCCTTTTTATTCATAAAGTTCCTGCTCCCCCTCTGCCTTTTTATTCATAAAGTTCCTGCTCCTGCTCTGCCTTTTTATTCATAAAGTTCCTGCTCCCGCTCTGCCTTTTTATTCATAAAGTTCCTGCTCCCGCTCTGCCTTTTTATTCAGAAAGTTCCTGCTCCCCCTCTGCCTTTTTATTCAGAAAGTTCCTGCTCCTGCTCTGCCTTTTTATTCATAAAGTTCCTGCTCCTGCTCTGCCTTTTTATTCAGAAAGTTCCTGCTCCTGCTCTGCCTTTTTATTCATAAAGTTCCTGCTCCCCCTCTGCCTTTTTATTCATAAAGTTCCTGCTCCTGCTCTGCCTTTTTATTCAGAAAGTTCCTGCTCCCCCTCTGCCTTTTTATTCAGAATGTTCCTGCTCCCACTCTGCCTTTTTATTCATAAAGTTCCTGCTCCCCCTCTGCCTTTTTATTCAGAATGTTCCTGCTCCTGCTCTTCCTTTTTATTCATAAAGTTCCTGCTCCTCCTCTGCCTTTTTATTCAGAATGTTCCTGCTCCTGCTCTGCCTTTTTATTCATAAAGTTCCTGCTCCTGCTCTGCCTTTTTATTCATAAAGTTCCTGCTCCCCCTCTGCCTTTTTATTCATAAAGTTCTTGCTCCTCCTCTGCCTTTTTATTCAGAAAGTTCCTGCTCCTCCTCTGCCTTTTTATTCAGAAAGTTCTTGTTCCTCCTCTGCCTTTTTATTCAGAAAGTTCCTGCTCCTCCTCTGCCTTTTTATTCAGAAAGTTCCTGCTCCTCCTCTGCCTTTTTATTTATAAAGTTCCTTCTCCCCCTCTGCCTTTTTATTCAGAAAGTTCCTGCTCCTCCTCTGCCTTTTTATTTATAAAGTTCCTTCTCCCCCTCTGCCTTTTTATTCAGAATGTTCCTGCTCCTGCTCTGCCTTTTTATTCATAAAGTTCCTGCTCCTCCTCTGCCTTTTTATTCAGAAAGTTCCTGCTCCTCCTCTGCCTTTTTATTCATAAAGTTCCTGCTCCTCCTCTGCCTTTTTATTCAGAATGTTCCTGCTCCTGCTCTGCCTTTTTATTCATAAAGTTCCTGCTCCTCCTCTGCCTTTTTATTCAGAAAGTTCCTGCTCCTGCTCTGCCTTTTTATTCAGAAAGTTCCTGCTCCTCCTCTGCCTTTTTATTCAGAAAGTTCCTGCTCCTTCTCTGCCTTTTTATTCAGAAAGTTCCTGCTCCTCCTCTGCCTTTTTATTCATAAAGTTCCTGCTCCTCCTCTGCCTTTTTATTCAGAATGTTCCTGCTCCTGCTCTGCCTTTTTATTCATAAAGTTCCTGCTCCTCCTCTGCCTTTTTATTCAGAAAGTTCCTGCTCCTGCTCTGCCTTTTTATTCAGAAAGTTCCTGCTCCTCCTCTGCCTTTTTATTCAGAAAGTTCCTGCTCCTCCTCTGCCTTTTTATTCAGAAAGTTCCTGCTCCTCCTCTGCCTTTTTATTCATAAAGTTCCTTCTCCCCCTCTGCCTTTTTATTCATAAAGTTCCTGCTCCCCCTCTGCCTTTTTATTCAGAAAGTTCCTGCTCCCCCTCTGCCTTTTTATTCATAAAGTTCCTGCTCCTCCTCTTCCTTTTTATTCAGAAAGTTCCTGCTCCTGCTCTGCCTTTTTATTCAGAAAGTTCCTGTTCCCCCTCTGCCTTTTTATTCAGAAAGTTCCTGCTCCTGCTCTGCCTTTTTATTCAGAAAGTTCCTGCTCCTGCTCTGCCTTTTTATTCAGAGAGTTCCTGCTCCCACTCTGCCTTTTTATTCAGAATGTTCCTGCTCCTGCTCTGCCTTTTTATTCAGAAAGTTCCTGCTCCCGCTCTGCCTTTTTATTCAGAAAGTTCCTGCTCCTGCTCTGCCTTTTTATTCAGAAAGTTCCTGCTCCCGCTCTGCCTTTTTATTCATAAAGTTCCTGCTCCCCCTCTGCCTTTTTATTCAGAAAGTTCCTGCTCCTGCTCTGCCTTTTTATTCAGAAAGTTCCTGCTCCCGCTCTGCCTTTTTATTCATAAAGTTCCTGCTCCCCCTCTGCCTTTTTATTCAGAAAGTTCCTGCTCCTGCTCTGCCTTTTTATTCAGAAAGTTCCTGCTCCTGCTCTGCCTTTTTATTCAGAAAGTTCCTGCTCCCCCTCTGCCTTTATATTCAGAAAGTTCCTGCTCCTGCTCTGCCTTTTTATTCAGAAAGTTCCTGCTCCCGCTCTGCCTTTTTATTCAGAAAGTTCCTGCTCCTGCTCTGCCTTTTTATTCAGAAAGTTCCTGCTCCCCCTCTGCCTTTATATTCAGAAAGTTCCTGCTCCCCCTCTGCCTTTTTATTCATAAAGTTCCTGCTCCTGCTCTGCCTTTTTATTCAGAAGGTTCCTGCTCCCCCTCTGCCTTTTTATTCATAAAGTTCCTGCTCCTGCTCTGCCTTTTTATTCAGAAAGTTCCTGCTCCTGCTCTGCCTTTTTATTCAGAAAGTTCCTCCTCCTGCTCTGCCTTTTTATTCATAAAGTTCCTGCTCCTCCTCTGCCTTTTTATTCAGAAAGTTCCTGCTCCTGCTCTGCCTTTTTATTCAGAAAGTTCCTGCTCCTGCTCTGCCTTTTTATTCAGAAAGTTCCTGCTCCCACTCTGCCTTTTTATTCATAAAGTTCCTGCTCCCCCTCAGCCTTTTTATTCAGAAAGTTCCTGCTCCTGCTCTGCCTTTTTATTCATAAAGTTCCTGCTCCCCCTCTGCCTTTTTATTCATAAAGTTCCTGCTCCTGCTCTGCCTTTTTATTCAGAAAGTTCCTGCTCCCCCTCTGCCTTTTTATTCAGAAAGTTCCTGCTCCTGCTCTGCCTTTTTATTCATAAAGTTCCTGCTCCCCCTCTGCCTTTTTATTCATAAAGTTCCTGCTCCCCCTCTGCCTTTTTATTCAGAAAGTTCCTGCTCCTGCTCTGCCTTTTTATTCAGAAAGTTCCTGCTCCCCCTCTGCCTTTTTATTCAGAATGTTCCTGCTCCCACTCTGCCTTTTTATTCATAAAGTTCCTGCTCCCGCTCTGCCTTTTTATTCAGAAAGTTCCTGCTCCCGCTCTGCCTTTTTATTCAGAAAGTTCCTGCTCCTGCTCTGCCTTTTTATTCAGAAAGTTCCTGCTCCCCCTCTGCCTTTTTATTCAGAATGTTCCTGCTCCCGCTCTGCCTTTTTATTCATAAAGTTCCTGCTCCTGCTCTGCCTTTTTATTCAGAAAGTTCCTGCTCCCCCTCTGCCTTTTTATTCAGAAAGTTCTTGTTCCTCCTCTGCCTTTTTATTCAGAAAGTTCCTGCTCCTCCTCTGCCTTTTTATTCAGAAAGTTCCTGCTCCTCCTCTGCCTTTTTATTTATAAAGTTCCTTCTCCCCCTCTGCCTTTTTATTCAGAAAGTTCCTGCTCCTGCTCTGCCTTTTTATTTATAAAGTTCCTTCTCCCCCTCTGCCTTTTTATTCAGAAAGTTCCTGCTCCTGCTCTGCCTTTTTATTCAGAAAGTTCCTGCTCCCCCTCTGCCTTTTTATTCAGAAAGTTCTTGTTCCTCCTCTGCCTTTTTATTCAGAAAGTTCCTGCTCCTCCTCTGCCTTTTTATTCAGAAAGTTCCTGCTCCTCCTCTGCCTTTTTATTTATAAAGTTCCTTCTCCCCCTCTGCCTTTTTATTCAGAATGTTCCTGCTCCTGCTCTGCCTTTTTATTCAGAAAGTTCCTGCTCCCCCTCTGCCTTTTTATTCAGAAAGTTCCTGCTCCTGCTCTGCCTTTTTATTCAGAAAGTTCCTGCTCCCGCTCTGCCTTTTTATTCAGAAAGTTCCTGCTCCCCCTCTGCCTTTTTATTCAGAATGTTCCTGCTCCTGCTCTGCCTTTTTATTCATAAAGTTCCTGCTCCTCCTCTGCCTTTTTATTCAGAAAGTTCCTGCTCCTCCTCTGCCTTTTTATTCATAAAGTTCCTGCTCCTCCTCTGCCTTTTTATTCAGAATGTTCCTGCTCCTGCTCTGCCTTTTTATTCATAAAGTTCCTGCTCCTCCTCTGCCTTTTTATTCAGAAAGTTCCTGCTCCTGCTCTGCCTTTTTATTCAGAAAGTTCCTGCTCCTCCTCTGCCTTTTTATTCAGAAAGTTCCTGCTCCTTCTCTGCCTTTTTATTCAGAAAGTTCCTGCTCCTGCTCTGCCTTTTTATTCAGAAAGTTCCTGCTCCTCCTCTGCCTTTTTATTCAGAAAGTTCCTGCTCCTGCTCTGCCTTTTTATTCAGAAAGTTCCTGCTCCTCCTCTGCCTTTTTATTCATAAAGTTCCTTCTCCCCCTCTGCCTTTTTATTCATAAAGTTCCTGCTCCCCCTCTGCCTTTTTATTCAGAAAGTTCCTGCTCCCCCTCTGCCTTTTTATTCATAAAGTTCCTGCTCCTCCTCTTCCTTTTTATTCAGAAAGTTCCTGCTCCTGCTCTGCCTTTTTATTCAGAAAGTTCCTGTTCCCCCTCTGCCTTTTTATTCAGAAAGTTCCTGCTCCTGCTCTACCTTTTTATTCAGAAAGTTCCTGCTCCTGCTCTGCCTTTTTATTCAGAGAGTTCCTGCTCCCACTCTGCCTTTTTATTCAGAATGTTCCTGCTCCTGCTCTGCCTTTTTATTCAGAAAGTTCCTGCTCCCGCTCTGCCTTTTTATTCAGAAAGTTCCTGCTCCTGCTCTGCCTTTTTATTCAGAGAGTTCCTGCTCCCACTCTGCCTTTTTATTCAGAATGTTCCTGCTCCTGCTCTGCCTTTTTATTCAGAAAGTTCCTGCTCCCGCTCTGCCTTTTTATTCATAAAGTTCCTGCTCCCCCTCTGCCTTTTTATTCAGAAAGTTCCTGCTCCTGCTCTGCCTTTTTATTCAGAAAGTTCCTGCTCCTGCTCTGCCTTTTTATTCAGAAAGTTCCTGCTCCTGCTCTGCCTTTTTATTCAGAAAGTTCCTGCTCCCCCTCTGCCTTTATATTCAGAAAGTTCCTGCTCCTGCTCTGCCTTTTTATTCAGAAAGTTCCTGCTCCCGCTCTGCCTTTTTATTCAGAAAGTTCCTGCTCCTGCTCTGCCTTTTTATTCAGAAAGTTCCTGCTCCCCCTCTGCCTTTATATTCAGAAAGTTCCTGCTCCCCCTCTGCCTTTTTATTCATAAAGTTCCTGCTCCTGCTCTGCCTTTTTATTCAGAAAGTTCCTGCTCCTGCTCTGCCTTTTTATTCAGAAAGTTCCTCCTCCTGCTCTGCCTTTTTATTCATAAAGTTCCTGCTCCTCCTCTGCCTTTTTATTCAGAAAGTTCCTGCTCCTGCTCTGCCTTTTTATTCAGAAAGTTCCTGCTCCTGCTCTGCCTTTTTATTCAGAAAGTTCCTGCTCCCCCTCTGCCTTTTTATTCATAAAGTTCCTGCTCCCCCTCTGCCTTTTTATTCATAAAGTTCCTGCTCCCCCTCTGCCTTTTTATTCAGAAAGTTCCTGCTCCTGCTCTGCCTTTTTATTCATAAAGTTCCTGCTCCCCCTCTGCCTTTTTATTCATAAAGTTCCTGCTCCTGCTCTGCCTTTTTATTCAGAAAGTTCCTGCTCCCCCTCTGCCTTTTTATTCAGAAAGTTCCTGCTCCTGCTCTGCCTTTTTATTCATAAAGTTCCTGCTCCCCCTCTGCCTTTTTATTCATAAAGTTCCTGCTCCTGCTCTGCCTTTTTATTCAGAAAGTTCCTGCTCCCCCTCTGCCTTTTTATTCAGAATGTTCCTGCTCCCACTCTGCCTTTTTATTCATAAAGTTCCTGCTCCCCCTCTGCCTTTTTATTCAGAATGTTCCTGCTCCTGCTCTTCCTTTTTATTCATAAAGTTCCTGCTCCCGCTCTGCCTTTTTATTCATAAAGTTCCTGCTCCTGCTCTGCCTTTTTATTCATAAAGTTCCTGCTCCTGCTCTGCCTTTTTATTCAGAAAGTTCCTGCTCCCCCTCTGCCTTTTTATTCAGAAAGTTCTTGCTCCTCCTCTGCCTTTTTATTCAGAAAGTTCCTGCTCCTCCTCTTCCTTTTTATTCAGAAAGTTCCTGCTCCTGCTCTGCCTTTTTATTCAGAAAGTTCCTGTTCCCCCTCTGCCTTTTTATTCAGAAAGTTCCTGCTCCTGCTCTGCCTTTTTATTCAGAAAGTTCCTGCTCCTGCTCTGCCTTTTTATTCAGAAAGTTCCTGCTCCCGCTCTGCCTTTTTATTCAGAAAGTTCCTGCTCCTGCTCTGCCTTTTTATTCAGAAAGTTCCTGCTCCCCCTCTGCCTTTTTATTCAGAAAGTTCCTGCTCCTGCTCTGCCTTTTTATTCATAAAGTTCCTGCTCCCCCTCTGCCTTTTTATTCATAAAGTTCCTGCTCCTGCTCTGCCTTTTTATTCATAAAGTTCCTGCTCCCCCTCTGCCTTTTTATTCAGAAAGTTCCTGCTCCTGCTCTGCCTTTTTATTCATAAAGTTCCTGCTCCCGCTCTGCCTTTTTATTCATAAAGTTCCTGCTCCTGCTCTGCCTTTTTATTCATAAAGTTCCTGCTCCCCCTCTGCCTTTTTATTCATAAAGTTCCTGCTCCTGCTCTGCCTTTTTATTCAGAAAGTTCCTGCTCCCCCTCTGCCTTTTTATTCAGAAAGTTCCTGCTCCTGCTCTGCCTTTTTATTCAGAAAGTTCCTGCTCCCCCTCTGCCTTTTTATTCAGAATGTTCCTGCTCCCCCTCTGCCTTTTTATTCAGAATGTTCCTGCTCCTGCTCTGCCTTTTTATTCATAAAGTTCCTGCTCCCGCTCTGCCTTTTTATTCATAAAGTTCCTCCTCCTGCTCTGCCTTTTTATTCATAAAGTTCCTGCTCCTCCTCTGCCTTTTTATTCAGAAAGTTCCTGCTCCTCCTCTTCCTTTTTATTCAGAAAGTTCCTGCTCCTGCTCTGCCTTTTTATTCAGAAAGTTCCTGCTCCTGCTCTGCCTTTTTATTCAGAAAGTTCCTGCTCCCCCTCTGCCTTTTTATTCAGAAAGTTCTTGCTCCTCCTCTGCCTTTTTATTCAGAAAGTTCCTGCTCCCGCTCTGCCTTTTTATTCAGAAAGTTCCTGCTCCTGCTCTGCCTTTTTATTCAGAAAGTTCCTGCTCCCCCTCTGCCTTTATATTCAGAAAGTTCCTGCTCCTCCTCTGCCTTTTTATTCAGAAAGTTCCTGCTCCTGCTCTGCCTTTTTATTCATAAAGTTCCTGCTCCCCCTCTGCCTTTTTATTCATAAAGTTCCTGCTCCCGCTCTGCCTTTTTATTCAGAAAGTTCCTGCTCCTCCTCTGCCTTTTTATTCAGAAAGTTCCTGCTCCTGCTCTGCCTTTTTATTCAGAAAGTTCCTGCTCCTGCTCTGCCTTTTTATTCATAAAGTTCCTGCTCCCGCTCTGCCTTTTTATTCATAAAGTTCCTGCTCCCCTCTGCCTTTTCATTCAGAAAGTTCCTGCTCCTGCTCTGCCTTTTTATTCAGAAAGTTCCTGCTCCCCCTCTGCCTTTATATTCAGAAAGTTCCTGCTCCCCCTCTGCCTTTTTATTCATAAAGTTCCTGCTCCTGCTCTGCCTTTTTATTCAGAAGGTTCCTGCTCCCCCTCTGCCTTTTTATTCATAAAGTTCCTGCTCCTGCTCTGCCTTTTTATTCAGAAAGTTCCTGCTCCTGCTCTGCCTTTTTATTCAGAAAGTTCCTCCTCCTGCTCTGCCTTTTTATTCATAAAGTTCCTGCTCCTCCTCTGCCTTTTTATTCAGAAAGTTCCTGCTCCTGCTCTGCCTTTTTATTCAGAGAGTTCCTGCTCCTGCTCTGCCTTTTTATTCAGAAAGTTCCTGCTCCCACTCTGCCTTTTTATTCATAAAGTTCCTGCTCCCCCTCTGCCTTTTTATTCAGAAAGTTCCTGCTCCCCCTCTGCCTTTTTATTCAGAAAGTTCCTGCTCCTGCTCTGCCTTTTTATTCATAAAGTTCCTGCTCCTGCTCTGCCTTTTTATTCAGAAAGTTCCTGCTCCTGCTCTGCCTTTTTATTCAGAAAGTTCCTGCTCCTGCTCTGCCTTTTTATTCATAAAGTTCCTGCTCCCCCTCTGCCTTTTTATTCATAAAGTTCCTGCTCCTGCTCTGCCTTTTTATTCATAAAGTTCCTGCTCCCGCTCTGCCTTTTTATTCATAAAGTTCCTGCTCCCGCTCTGCCTTTTTATTCAGAAAGTTCCTGCTCCCCCTCTGCCTTTTTATTCAGAAAGTTCCTGCTCCTGCTCTGCCTTTTTATTCATAAAGTTCCTGCTCCTGCTCTGCCTTTTTATTCAGAAAGTTCCTGCTCCTGCTCTGCCTTTTTATTCATAAAGTTCCTGCTCCCCCTCTGCCTTTTTATTCATAAAGTTCCTGCTCCTGCTCTGCCTTTTTATTCAGAAAGTTCCTGCTCCCCCTCTGCCTTTTTATTCAGAATGTTCCTGCTCCCACTCTGCCTTTTTATTCATAAAGTTCCTGCTCCCCCTCTGCCTTTTTATTCAGAATGTTCCTGCTCCTGCTCTTCCTTTTTATTCATAAAGTTCCTGCTCCCGCTCTGCCTTTTTATTCATAAAGTTCCTGCTCCTGCTCTGCCTTTTTATTCATAAAGTTCCTGCTCCTGCTCTGCCTTTTTATTCATAAAGTTCCTGCTCCCCCTCTGCCTTTTTATTCATAAAGTTCTTGCTCCTCCTCTGCCTTTTTATTCAGAAAGTTCCTGCTCCTCCTCTGCCTTTTTATTCAGAAAGTTCTTGTTCCTCCTCTGCCTTTTTATTCAGAAAGTTCCTGCTCCTCCTCTGCCTTTTTATTCAGAAAGTTCCTGCTCCTCCTCTGCCTTTTTATTTATAAAGTTCCTTCTCCCCCTCTGCCTTTTTATTCAGAAAGTTCCTGCTCCTGCTCTGCCTTTTTATTTATAAAGTTCCTTCTCCCCCTCTGCCTTTTTATTCAGAAAGTTCCTGCTCCTGCTCTGCCTTTTTATTCAGAAAGTTCCTGCTCCCCCTCTGCCTTTTTATTCAGAAAGTTCTTGTTCCTCCTCTGCCTTTTTATTCAGAAAGTTCCTGCTCCTCCTCTGCCTTTTTATTCAGAAAGTTCCTGCTCCTCCTCTGCCTTTTTATTTATAAAGTTCCTTCTCCCCCTCTGCCTTTTTATTCAGAATGTTCCTGCTCCTGCTCTGCCTTTTTATTCAGAAAGTTCCTGCTCCCCCTCTGCCTTTTTATTCAGAAAGTTCCTGCTCCTGCTCTGCCTTTTTATTCAGAAAGTTCCTGCTCCCGCTCTGCCTTTTTATTCAGAAAGTTCCTGCTCCCCCTCTGCCTTTTTATTCAGAATGTTCCTGCTCCTGCTCTGCCTTTTTATTCATAAAGTTCCTGCTCCTCCTCTGCCTTTTTATTCAGAAAGTTCCTGCTCCTCCTCTGCCTTTTTATTCATAAAGTTCCTGCTCCTCCTCTGCCTTTTTATTCAGAATGTTCCTGCTCCTGCTCTGCCTTTTTATTCATAAAGTTCCTGCTCCTCCTCTGCCTTTTTATTCAGAAAGTTCCTGCTCCTGCTCTGCCTTTTTATTCAGAAAGTTCCTGCTCCTCCTCTGCCTTTTTATTCAGAAAGTTCCTGCTCCTTCTCTGCCTTTTTATTCAGAAAGTTCCTGCTCCTCCTCTGCCTTTTTATTCAGAAAGTTCCTGCTCCTCCTCTGCCTTTTTATTCATAAAGTTCCTTCTCCCCCTCTGCCTTTTTATTCATAAAGTTCCTGCTCCCCCTCTGCCTTTTTATTCAGAAAGTTCCTGCTCCTCCTCTTCCTTTTTATTCAGAAAGTTCCTGCTCCTGCTCTGCCTTTTTATTCAGAAAGTTCCTGTTCCCCCTCTGCCTTTTTATTCAGAAAGTTCCTGCTCCTGCTCTGCCTTTTTATTCAGAAAGTTCCTGCTCCTGCTCTGCCTTTTTATTCAGAGAGTTCCTGCTCCCACTCTGCCTTTTTATTCAGAATGTTCCTGCTCCTGCTCTGCCTTTTTATTCAGAAAGTTCCTGCTCCCGCTCTGCCTTTTTATTCAGAAAGTTCCTGCTCCTGCTCTGCCTTTTTATTCAGAGAGTTCCTGCTCCCACTCTGCCTTTTTATTCAGAATGTTCCTGCTCCTGCTCTGCCTTTTTATTCAGAAAGTTCCTGCTCCCGCTCTGCCTTTTTATTCATAAAGTTCCTGCTCCCCCTCTGCCTTTTTATTCAGAAAGTTCCTGCTCCTGCTCTGCCTTTTTATTCAGAAAGTTCCTGCTCCCGCTCTGCCTTTTTATTCATAAAGTTCCTGCTCCCCCTCTGCCTTTTTATTCAGAAAGTTCCTGCTCCTGCTCTGCCTTTTTATTCAGAAAGTTCCTGCTCCTGCTCTGCCTTTTTATTCAGAAAGTTCCTGCTCCCCCTCTGCCTTTATATTCAGAAAGTTCCTGCTCCTGCTCTGCCTTTTTATTCAGAAAGTTCCTGCTCCCGCTCTGCCTTTTTATTCAGAAAGTTCCTGCTCCTGCTCTGCCTTTTTATTCAGAAAGTTCCTGCTCCCCCTCTGCCTTTATATTCAGAAAGTTCCTGCTCCCCCTCTGCCTTTTTATTCATAAAGTTCCTGCTCCTGCTCTGCCTTTTTATTCAGAAGGTTCCTGCTCCCCCTCTGCCTTTTTATTCATAAAGTTCCTGCTCCTGCTCTGCCTTTTTATTCATAAAGTTCCTGCTCCTGCTCTGCCTTTTTATTCAGAAAGTTCCTCCTCCTGCTCTGCCTTTTTATTCATAAAGTTCCTGCTCCTCCTCTGCCTTTTTATTCAGAAAGTTCCTGCTCCTGCTCTGCCTTTTTATTCAGAAAGTTCCTGCTCCTGCTCTGCCTTTTTATTCAGAAAGTTCCTGCTCCCACTCTGCCTTTTTATTCATAAAGTTCCTGCTCCCCCTCAGCCTTTTTATTCAGAAAGTTCCTGCTCCTGCTCTGCCTTTTTATTCATAAAGTTCCTGCTCCCCCTCTGCCTTTTTATTCATAAAGTTCCTGCTCCTGCTCTGCCTTTTTATTCAGAAAGTTCCTGCTCCCCCTCTGCCTTTTTATTCAGAAAGTTCCTGCTCCTGCTCTGCCTTTTTATTCATAAAGTTCCTGCTCCCCCTCTGCCTTTTTATTCATAAAGTTCCTGCTCCCCCTCTGCCTTTTTATTCAGAAAGTTCCTGCTCCTGCTCTGCCTTTTTATTCAGAAAGTTCCTGCTCCCCCTCTGCCTTTTTATTCAGAATGTTCCTGCTCCCACTCTGCCTTTTTATTCATAAAGTTCCTGCTCCCGCTCTGCCTTTTTATTCAGAAAGTTCCTGCTCCCGCTCTGCCTTTTTATTCAGAAAGTTCCTGCTCCTGCTCTGCCTTTTTATTCAGAAAGTTCCTGCTCCCCCTCTGCCTTTTTATTCAGAATGTTCCTGCTCCCGCTCTGCCTTTTTATTCATAAAGTTCCTGCTCCTGCTCTGCCTTTTTATTCAGAAAGTTCCTGCTCCCCCTCTGCCTTTTTATTCAGAAAGTTCTTGTTCCTCCTCTGCCTTTTTATTCAGAAAGTTCCTGCTCCTCCTCTGCCTTTTTATTCAGAAAGTTCCTGCTCCTCCTCTGCCTTTTTATTTATAAAGTTCCTTCTCCCCCTCTGCCTTTTTATTCAGAAAGTTCCTGCTCCTGCTCTGCCTTTTTATTTATAAAGTTCCTTCTCCCCCTCTGCCTTTTTATTCAGAAAGTTCCTGCTCCTGCTCTGCCTTTTTATTCAGAAAGTTCCTGCTCCCCCTCTGCCTTTTTATTCAGAAAGTTCTTGTTCCTCCTCTGCCTTTTTATTCAGAAAGTTCCTGCTCCTCCTCTGCCTTTTTATTCAGAAAGTTCCTGCTCCTCCTCTGCCTTTTTATTTATAAAGTTCCTTCTCCCCCTCTGCCTTTTTATTCAGAATGTTCCTGCTCCTGCTCTGCCTTTTTATTCAGAAAGTTCCTGCTCCCCCTCTGCCTTTTTATTCAGAAAGTTCCTGCTCCTGCTCTGCCTTTTTATTCAGAAAGTTCCTGCTCCCGCTCTGCCTTTTTATTCAGAAAGTTCCTGCTCCCCCTCTGCCTTTTTATTCAGAATGTTCCTGCTCCTGCTCTGCCTTTTTATTCATAAAGTTCCTGCTCCTCCTCTGCCTTTTTATTCAGAAAGTTCCTGCTCCTGCTCTGCCTTTTTATTCAGAAAGTTCCTGCTCCTCCTCTGCCTTTTTATTCAGAAAGTTCCTGCTCCTTCTCTGCCTTTTTATTCAGAAAGTTCCTGCTCCTGCTCTGCCTTTTTATTCAGAAAGTTCCTGCTCCTCCTCTGCCTTTTTATTCAGAAAGTTCCTGCTCCTGCTCTGCCTTTTTATTCAGAAAGTTCCTGCTCCTCCTCTGCCTTTTTATTCATAAAGTTCCTTCTCCCCCTCTGCCTTTTTATTCATAAAGTTCCTGCTCCCCCTCTGCCTTTTTATTCAGAAAGTTCCTGCTCCCCCTCTGCCTTTTTATTCATAAAGTTCCTGCTCCTCCTCTTCCTTTTTATTCAGAAAGTTCCTGCTCCTGCTCTGCCTTTTTATTCAGAAAGTTCCTGTTCCCCCTCTGCCTTTTTATTCAGAAAGTTCCTGCTCCTGCTCTACCTTTTTATTCAGAAAGTTCCTGCTCCTGCTCTGCCTTTTTATTCAGAGAGTTCCTGCTCCCACTCTGCCTTTTTATTCAGAATGTTCCTGCTCCTGCTCTGCCTTTTTATTCAGAAAGTTCCTGCTCCCGCTCTGCCTTTTTATTCAGAAAGTTCCTGCTCCTGCTCTGCCTTTTTATTCAGAGAGTTCCTGCTCCCACTCTGCCTTTTTATTCAGAATGTTCCTGCTCCTGCTCTGCCTTTTTATTCAGAAAGTTCCTGCTCCCGCTCTGCCTTTTTATTCATAAAGTTCCTGCTCCCCCTCTGCCTTTTTATTCAGAAAGTTCCTGCTCCTGCTCTGCCTTTTTATTCAGAAAGTTCCTGCTCCTGCTCTGCCTTTTTATTCAGAAAGTTCCTGCTCCTGCTCTGCCTTTTTATTCAGAAAGTTCCTGCTCCCCCTCTGCCTTTATATTCAGAAAGTTCCTGCTCCTGCTCTGCCTTTTTATTCAGAAAGTTCCTGCTCCCGCTCTGCCTTTTTATTCAGAAAGTTCCTGCTCCTGCTCTGCCTTTTTATTCAGAAAGTTCCTGCTCCCCCTCTGCCTTTATATTCAGAAAGTTCCTGCTCCCCCTCTGCCTTTTTATTCATAAAGTTCCTGCTCCTGCTCTGCCTTTTTATTCAGAAAGTTCCTGCTCCTGCTCTGCCTTTTTATTCAGAAAGTTCCTCCTCCTGCTCTGCCTTTTTATTCATAAAGTTCCTGCTCCTCCTCTGCCTTTTTATTCAGAAAGTTCCTGCTCCTGCTCTGCCTTTTTATTCAGAAAGTTCCTGCTCCTGCTCTGCCTTTTTATTCAGAAAGTTCCTGCTCCCCCTCTGCCTTTTTATTCATAAAGTTCCTGCTCCCCCTCTGCCTTTTTATTCATAAAGTTCCTGCTCCCCCTCTGCCTTTTTATTCAGAAAGTTCCTGCTCCTGCTCTGCCTTTTTATTCATAAAGTTCCTGCTCCCCCTCTGCCTTTTTATTCATAAAGTTCCTGCTCCTGCTCTGCCTTTTTATTCAGAAAGTTCCTGCTCCCCCTCTGCCTTTTTATTCAGAAAGTTCCTGCTCCTGCTCTGCCTTTTTATTCATAAAGTTCCTGCTCCCCCTCTGCCTTTTTATTCATAAAGTTCCTGCTCCTGCTCTGCCTTTTTATTCAGAAAGTTCCTGCTCCCCCTCTGCCTTTTTATTCAGAATGTTCCTGCTCCCACTCTGCCTTTTTATTCATAAAGTTCCTGCTCCCCCTCTGCCTTTTTATTCAGAATGTTCCTGCTCCTGCTCTTCCTTTTTATTCATAAAGTTCCTGCTCCCGCTCTGCCTTTTTATTCATAAAGTTCCTGCTCCTGCTCTGCCTTTTTATTCATAAAGTTCCTGCTCCTGCTCTGCCTTTTTATTCAGAAAGTTCCTGCTCCCCCTCTGCCTTTTTATTCAGAAAGTTCTTGCTCCTCCTCTGCCTTTTTATTCAGAAAGTTCCTGCTCCTCCTCTTCCTTTTTATTCAGAAAGTTCCTGCTCCTGCTCTGCCTTTTTATTCAGAAAGTTCCTGTTCCCCCTCTGCCTTTTTATTCAGAAAGTTCCTGCTCCTGCTCTGCCTTTTTATTCAGAAAGTTCCTGCTCCCGCTCTGCCTTTTTATTCAGAAAGTTCCTGCTCCCGCTCTGCCTTTTTATTCAGAAAGTTCCTGCTCCTGCTCTGCCTTTTTATTCAGAAAGTTCCTGCTCCCC
Organism: Odontesthes bonariensis; assembly: GCF_027942865.1. Classification (NCBI taxonomy): domain Eukaryota; kingdom Metazoa; phylum Chordata; class Actinopteri; order Atheriniformes; family Atherinopsidae; genus Odontesthes; species Odontesthes bonariensis. The sequence continues at coordinate 30,689,817 of NC_134528.1, read as the reverse complement.
CTCTGCCTTTTTATTCAGAATGTTCCTGCTCCCGCTCTGCCTTTTTATTCATAAAGTTCCTGCTCCTGCTCTGCCTTTTTATTCAGAAAGTTCCTGCTCCTCCTCTGCCTTTTTATTCAGAAAGTTCCTGCTCCTCCTCTGCCTTTTTATTCATAAAGTTCCTTCTCCCCCTCTGCCTTTTTATTCAGAATGTTCCTGCTCCTGCTCTGCCTTTTTATTCAGAAAGTTCCTGCTCCCCCTCTGCCTTTTTATTCAGAAAGTTCCTGCTCCTGCTCTGCCTTTTTATTCAGAAAGTTCCTGCTCCTCCTCTGCCTTTTTATTCAGAAAGTTCCTGCTCCCCCTCTGCCTTTTTATTCAGAATGTTCCTGCTCCTGCTCTGCCTTTTTATTCATAAAGTTCCTGCTCCTCCTCTGCCTTTTTATTCAGAAAGTTCCTGCTCCTCCTCTGCCTTTTTATTCAGAATGTTCCTGCTCCTGCTCTGCCTTTTTATTCATAAAGTTCCTGCTCCTCCTCTGCCTTTTTATTCAGAAAGTTCCTGCTCCTGCTCTGCCTTTTTATTCAGAAAGTTCCTGCTCCTCCTCTGCCTTTTTATTCAGAAAGTTCCTGCTCCTGCTCTGCCTTTTTATTCAGAAAGTTCCTGCTCCTCCTCTGCCTTTTTATTCATAAAGTTCCTTCTCCCCCTCTGCCTTTTTATTCATAAAGTTCCTGCTCCCCCTCTGCCTTTTTATTCAGAAAGTTCCTGCTCCCCCTCTGCCTTTTTATTCATAAATTTCCTGCTCCTCCTCTTCCTTTTTATTCAGAAAGTTCCTGCTCCTGCTCTGCCTTTTTATTCAGAAAGTTCCTGTTCCCCCTCTGCCTTTTTATTCAGAAAGTTCCTGCTCCTGCTCTGCCTTTTTATTCAGAAAGTTCCTGCTCCCACTCTGCCTTTTTATTCAGAATGTTCCTGCTCCTGCTCTGCCTTTTAATTCAGAAAGTTCCTGCTCCCGCTCTGCCTTTTTATTCATAAAGTTCCTGCTCCCCCTCTGCCTTTTTATTCAGAAAGTTCCTGCTCCTGCTCTGCCTTTTTATTCAGAAAGTTCCTGCTCCTGCTCTGCCTTTTTATTCAGAAAGTTCCTGCTCCCCCTCTGCCTTTTTATTCAGAAAGTTCCTGCTCCCCCTCTGCCTTTTTATTCAGAAAGTTCCTGCTCCCGCTCTGCCTTTTTATTCAGAAAGTTCTTGCTCCCCCTCTGCCTTTTTATTCAGAAAGTTCCTGCTCCCCCTCTGCCTTTTTATTCATAAAGTCCCTGCTCCCGCTCTGCCTTTTTATTCAGAAAGTTCCTGCTCCTCCTCTGCCTTTTTATTCAGAAAGTTCCTGCTCCCCCTCTGCCTTTTTATTCAGAAAGTTCCTGCTCCCCCTCTGCCTTTTTATTCAGAAAGTTCCTGCTCCTGCTCTGCCTTTTTATTCAGAAAGTTCCTGCTCCTGCTCTGCCTTTTTATTCAGAAAGTTCCTGCTCCCCCTCTGCCTTTTTATTCAGAAAGTTCCTGCTCCCCCTCTGCCTTTTTATTCAGAAAGTTCCTGCTCCTGCTCTGCCTTTTTATTCAGAAAGTTCCTGCTCCCGCTCTGCCTTTTTATTCATAAAGTTCCTGCTCCCCCTCTGCCTTTTTATTCATAAATTTCCTGCTCCTGCTCTGCCTTTTTATTCATAAAGTTCCTGCTCCCCCTCTGCCTTTTTATTCAGAAAGTTCCTGTTCCTGCTCTGCCTTTTTATTCAGAAAGTTCCTGCTCCTGCTCTGCCTTTTTATTCAGAAAGTTCCTGCTCCTGCTCTGCCTTTTTATTCAGAAAGTTCCTGCTCCTGCTCTGCCTTTTTATTCAGAAAGTTCCTGCTCCTGCTCTGCCTTTTTATTCAGAAAGTTCCTGCTCCCGCTCTGCCTTTTTATTCAGAAAGTTCCTGCTCCCGCTCTGCCTTTTTATTCAGAAAGTTCCTGCTCCTCCTCTGCCTTTATATTCAGAAAGTTCCTGCTCCCCCTCTGCCTTTTTATTCAGAAAGTTCCTGCTCCTGCTCTGCCTTTTTATTCATAAAGTTCCTTCTCCCGCTCTGCCTTTTTATTCAGAAAGTTCCTGCTCCCGCTCTGCCTTTTTATTCAGAAAGTTCCTGCTCCTGCTCTGCCTTTTTATTCAGAAAGTTCCTGCTCCTCCTCTGCCTTTAAATTCAGAAAGTTCCTGCTCCTGCTCTGCCTTTTTATTCAGAAAGTTCCTGCTCCCCCTCTGCCTTTTTATTCAGAAGGTTCCTGCTCCTCCTCTGCCTTTTTATTCATAAAGTTCCTGCTCCCGCTCTGCCTTTTTATTCATAAAGTTCCTGCTCCCCCTCTGCCTTTTTATTCAGAAAGTTCCTGCTCCCGCTCTGCCTTTTTATTCAGAAAGTTCCTGCTCCCGCTCTGCCTTTTTATTCAGAAGGTTCCTGCTCCCGCTCTGCCTTTTTGTTCAGAGAGTTCCTGCTCCTGCTCTGCCTTTTTATTCAGAAAGTTCCTGCTCCTGCTCTGCCTTTTTATTCAGAAAGTTCCTGCTCCCGCTCTGCTTTTTTATTCAGAAGGTTCCTGCTCCCCCTCTGCCTTTTTATTCAGAAAGTTCCTGCTCCTGCTCTGCCTTTTTATTCAGAAAGTTCCTGCTCCCCCTCTGCCTTTTTATTCAGAAGGTTCCTGCTCCTGCTCTGCCTTTTTATTCAGAAGGTTCCTGCTCCTGCTCTGCCTTTTTATTCAGAAAGTTCCTGCTCCCCCTCTGCCTTTTTATTCAGAAGGTTCCTGCTCCTGCTCTGCCTTTTTATTCAGAAAGTTCCTGCTCCCGCTCTGCTTTTTTATTCAGAAGGTTCCTGCTCCCCCTCTGCCTTTTTATTCAGAAAGTTCCTGCTCCTGCTCTGCCTTTTTATTCAGAAAGTTCCTGCTCCCCCTCTGCCTTTTTATTCAGAAAGTTCCTGCTCCCCCTCTGCCTTTTTATTCAGAAAGTTCCTGCTCCCGCTCTGCCTTTTTATTCAGAAGGTTCCTGCTCCTGCTCTGCCTTTTTATTCAGAAAGTTCCTGCTCCCGCTCTGCCTTTTTATTCAGAAGGTTCCTGCTCCCGCTCTGCCTTTTTATTCAGAAGGTTCCTGCTCCCGCTCTGCCTTTTTATTCAGAAAGTTCCTGCTCCTCCTCTGCCTTTTTATTCAGAAAGTTCCTGCTCCCGCTCTGCCTTTTTATTCATAAAGTTCCTGCTCCCGCTCTGCCTTTTTATTCATAAAGTCCCTGCTCCTGCTCTGCCTTTTTATTCAGAAAGTTCCTGCTCCTCCTCTGCCTTTTTATTCAGAAAGTTCCTGCTCCCGCTCTGCCTTTTTATTCAGAAAGTTCCTGCTCCCGCTCTGCCTTTTTATTCAGAAAGTTCCTGCTCCTCCTCTGCCTTTATATTCATAAAGTTCCTGCTCCCCCTCTGCCTTTTTATTCAGAAAGTTCCTGCTCCTGCTCTGCCTTTTTATTCAGAAAGTTCCTGCTCCCGCTCTGCCTTTTTATTCAGAAAGTTCCTGCTCCTGCTCTGCCTTTTTATTCAGAAAGTTCCTGCTCCCGCTCTGCCTTTTCATTCAGAAAGTTCCTGCTCCTGCTCTGCCTTTTTATTCAGAAAGTTCCTGCTCCTCCTCTGCCTTTATATTCAGAAAGTTCCTGCTCCTGCTCTGCCTTTTTATTCAGAAAGTTCCTGCTCCCCCTCTGCCTTTTTATTCAGAAAGTTCCTGCTCCCCCTCTGCCTTTATATTCAGAAAGTTCCTGCTCCTGCTCTGCCTTTTTATTCAGAAAGTTCCTGCTCCCGCTCTGCCTTTTTATTCATAAAGTCCCTGCTCCCCCTCTGCCTTTTTATTCAGAAGGTTCCTGCTCCCGCTCTGCCTTTTTATTCAGAAAGTTCCTGCTCCCCCTCTGCCTTTTTATTCATAAAGTCCCTGCTCCCGCTCTGCCTTTTTATTCATAAAGTCCCTGCTCCTGCTCTGCCTTTTTATTCATAAAGTTCCTGCTCCTGCTCTGCCTTTTTATTCAGAATGTTCCTGCTCCTGCTCTGCCTTTTTATTCAGAATGTTCCTGCTCCTGCTCTGCCTTTTTATTCAGAAAGTTCCTGCTCCCCCTCTGCCTTTTTATTCAGAAAGTTCTTGCTCCTCCTCTGCCTTTTTATTCAGAAAGTTCCTGCTCCTGCTCTGCCTTTTTATTCAGAAAGTTCTTGCTCCCCCTCTGCCTTTTTATTCAGAAAGTTCCTGCTCCCCCTCTGCCTTTTTATTCATAAAGTCCCTGCTCCCGCTCTGCCTTTTTATTCAGAAAGTTCCTGCTCCTCCTCTGCCTTTTTATTCAGAAAGTTCCTGCTCCCCCTCTGCCTTTTTATTCAGAAAGTTCCTGCTCCCCCTCTGCCTTTTTATTCAGAAAGTTCCTGCTCCTGCTCTGCCTTTTTATTCAGAAAGTTCCTGCTCCTGCTCTGCCTTTTTATTCAGAAAGTTCCTGCTCCCCCTCTGCCTTTTTATTCAGAAAGTTCCTGCTCCCCCTCTGCCTTTTTATTCAGAAAGTTCCTGCTCCTGCTCTGCCTTTTTATTCAGAAAGTTCCTGCTCCCGCTCTGCCTTTTTATTCAGAAAGTTCCTGCTCCCCCTCTGCCTTTTTATTCAGAAAGTTCCTGCTCCTGCTCTGCCTTTTTATTCAGAAAGTTCCTGCTCCTCCTCTGCCTTTTTATTCAGAAAGTTCCTGCTCCCCCTCTGCCTTTTTATTCAGAAAGTTCCTGCTCCTGCTCTGCCTTTTTATTCAGAAAGTTCCTGCTCCCGCTCTGCCTTTTTATTCATAAAGTTCCTGCTCCCCCTCTGCCTTTTTATTCATAAAATTCCTGCTCCTGCTCTGCCTTTTTATTCATAAAGTTCCTGCTCCCCCTCTGCCTTTTTATTCAGAAAGTTCGTGTTCCTGCTCTGCCTTTTTATTCATAAAGTTCCTGCTCCTGCTCTGCCTTTTTATTCAGAAAGTTCCTGCTCCTGCTCTGCCTTTTTATTCAGAAAGTTCCTCCTCCTGCTCTGCCTTTTTATTCATAAAGTTCCTGCTCCTCCTCTGCCTTTTTATTCAGAAAGTTCCTGCTCCTGCTCTGCCTTTTTATTCAGAAAGTTCCTGCTCCTGCTCTGCCTTTTTATTCAGAAAGTTCCTGCTCCCACTCTGCCTTTTTATTCATAAAGTTCCTGCTCCCCCTCTGCCTTTTTATTCAGAAAGTTCCTGCTCCTGCTCTGCCTTTTTATTCATAAAGTTCCTGCTCCCCCTCTGCCTTTTTATTCATAAAGTTCCTGCTCCTGCTCTGCCTTTTTATTCAGAAAGTTCCTGCTCCCCCTCTGCCTTTTTATTCAGAAAGTTCCTGCTCCTGCTCTGCCTTTTTATTCATAAAGTTCCTGCTCCCCCTCTGCCTTTTTATTCATAAAGTTCCTGCTCCTGCTCTGCCTTTTTATTCAGAAAGTTCCTGCTCCCCCTCTGCCTTTTTATTCAGAATGTTCCTGCTCCCACTCTGCCTTTTTATTCATAAAGTTCCTGCTCCCCCTCTGCCTTTTTATTCAGAATGTTCCTGCTCCTGCTCTTCCTTTTTATTCATAAAGTTCCTGCTCCCGCTCTGCCTTTTTATTCATAAAGTTCCTGCTCCTGCTCTGCCTTTTTATTCATAAAGTTCCTGCTCCTGCTCTGCCTTTTTATTCAGAAAGTTCCTGCTCCCCCTCTGCCTTTTTATTCAGAAAGTTCTTGCTCCTCCTCTGCCTTTTTATTCAGAAAGTTCCTGCTCCTCCTCTTCCTTTTTATTCAGAAAGTTCCTGCTCCTGCTCTGCCTTTTTATTCAGAAAGTTCCTGTTCCCCCTCTGCCTTTTTATTCAGAAAGTTCCTGCTCCTGCTCTGCCTTTTTATTCAGAAAGTTCCTGCTCCCGCTCTGCCTTTTTATTCAGAAAGTTCCTGCTCCCGCTCTGCCTTTTTATTCAGAAAGTTCCTGCTCCTGCTCTGCCTTTTTATTCAGAAAGTTCCTGCTCCCCCTCTGCCTTTTTATTCAGAATGTTCCTGCTCCCGCTCTGCCTTTTTATTCATAAAGTTCCTGCTCCTGCTCTGCCTTTTTATTCAGAAAGTTCCTGCTCCTCCTCTGCCTTTTTATTCAGAAAGTTCCTGCTCCTCCTCTGCCTTTTTATTCATAAAGTTCCTTCTCCCCCTCTGCCTTTTTATTCAGAATGTTCCTGCTCCTGCTCTGCCTTTTTATTCAGAAAGTTCCTGCTCCCCCTCTGCCTTTTTATTCAGAAAGTTCCTGCTCCTGCTCTGCCTTTTTATTCAGAAAGTTCCTGCTCCCCCTCTGCCTTTTTATTCAGAATGTTCCTGCTCCTGCTCTGCCTTTTTATTCATAAAGTTCCTGCTCCTCCTCTGCCTTTTTATTCAGAAAGTTCCTGCTCCTCCTCTGCCTTTTTATTCAGAATGTTCCTGCTCCTGCTCTGCCTTTTTATTCATAAAGTTCCTGCTCCTCCTCTGCCTTTTTATTCAGAAAGTTCCTGCTCCTGCTCTGCCTTTTTATTCAGAAAGTTCCTGCTCCTCCTCTGCCTTTTTATTCAGAAAGTTCCTGCTCCTGCTCTGCCTTTTTATTCAGAAAGTTCCTGCTCCTCCTCTGCCTTTTTATTCATAAAGTTCCTTCTCCCCCTCTGCCTTTTTATTCATAAAGTTCCTGCTCCCCCTCTGCCTTTTTATTCAGAAAGTTCCTGCTCCCCCTCTGCCTTTTTATTCATAAATTTCCTGCTCCTCCTCTTCCTTTTTATTCAGAAAGTTCCTGCTCCTGCTCTGCCTTTTTATTCAGAAAGTTCCTGTTCCCCCTCTGCCTTTTTATTCAGAAAGTTCCTGCTCCTGCTCTGCCTTTTTATTCAGAAAGTTCCTGCTCCCACTCTGCCTTTTTATTCAGAATGTTCCTGCTCCTGCTCTGCCTTTTAATTCAGAAAGTTCCTGCTCCCGCTCTGCCTTTTTATTCATAAAGTTCCTGCTCCCCCTCTGCCTTTTTATTCAGAAAGTTCCTGCTCCTGCTCTGCCTTTTTATTCAGAAAGTTCCTGCTCCTGCTCTGCCTTTTTATTCAGAAAGTTCCTGCTCCCCCTCTGCCTTTTTATTCAGAAAGTTCCTGCTCCCCCTCTGCCTTTTTATTCAGAAAGTTCCTGCTCCCGCTCTGCCTTTTTATTCAGAAAGTTCTTGCTCCCCCTCTGCCTTTTTATTCAGAAAGTTCCTGCTCCCCCTCTGCCTTTTTATTCATAAAGTCCCTGCTCCCGCTCTGCCTTTTTATTCAGAAAGTTCCTGCTCCTCCTCTGCCTTTTTATTCAGAAAGTTCCTGCTCCCCCTCTGCCTTTTTATTCAGAAAGTTCCTGCTCCCCCTCTGCCTTTTTATTCAGAAAGTTCCTGCTCCTGCTCTGCCTTTTTATTCAGAAAGTTCCTGCTCCTGCTCTGCCTTTTTATTCAGAAAGTTCCTGCTCCCCCTCTGCCTTTTTATTCAGAAAGTTCCTGCTCCCCCTCTGCCTTTTTATTCAGAAAGTTCCTGCTCCTGCTCTGCCTTTTTATTCAGAAAGTTCCTGCTCCCGCTCTGCCTTTTTATTCATAAAGTTCCTGCTCCCCCTCTGCCTTTTTATTCATAAATTTCCTGCTCCTGCTCTGCCTTTTTATTCATAAAGTTCCTGCTCCCCCTCTGCCTTTTTATTCAGAAAGTTCCTGTTCCTGCTCTGCCTTTTTATTCAGAAAGTTCCTGCTCCTGCTCTGCCTTTTTATTCAGAAAGTTCCTGCTCCTGCTCTGCCTTTTTATTCAGAAAGTTCCTGCTCCTGCTCTGCCTTTTTATTCAGAAAGTTCCTGCTCCTGCTCTGCCTTTTTATTCAGAAAGTTCCTGCTCCTCCTCTGCCTTTATATTCAGAAAGTTCCTGCTCCCCCTCTGCCTTTTTATTCAGAAAGTTCCTGCTCCTGCTCTGCCTTTTTATTCAGAAAGTTCCTTCTCCCGCTCTGCCTTTTTATTCAGAAAGTTCCTGCTCCCGCTCTGCCTTTTTATTCAGAAAGTTCCTGCTCCTGCTCTGCCTTTTTATTCAGAAAGTTCCTGCTCCTCCTCTGCCTTTAAATTCAGAAAGTTCCTGCTCCTGCTCTGCCTTTTTATTCAGAAAGTTCCTGCTCCCCCTCTGCCTTTTTATTCAGAAGGTTCCTGCTCCTCCTCTGCCTTTTTATTCATAAAGTTCCTGCTCCCGCTCTGCCTTTTTATTCATAAAGTTCCTGCTCCCCCTCTGCCTTTTTATTCATAAAGTTCCTGCTCCCGCTCTGCCTTTTTATTCAGAAAGTTCCTGCTCCCGCTCTGCCTTTTTATTCAGAAGGTTCCTGCTCCTGCTCTGCCTTTTTGTTCAGAGAGTTCCTGCTCCCGCTCTGCCTTTTTATTCAGAAAGTTCCTGCTCCTGCTCTGCCTTTTTATTCAGAAAGTTCCTGCTCCCCCTCTGCCTTTTTATTCAGAAGGTTCCTGCTCCTCCTCTGCCTTTTTATTCAGAAAGTTCCTGCTCCTGCTCTGCCTTTTTATTCAGAAAGTTCCTGCTCCCGCTCTGCTTTTTTATTCAGAAGGTTCCTGCTCCCCCTCTGCCTTTTTATTCAGAAAGTTCCTGCTCCTGCTCTGCCTTTTTATTCAGAAAGTTCCTGCTCCCCCTCTGCCTTTTTATTCAGAAGGTTCCTGCTCCTGCTCTGCCTTTTTATTCAGAAAGTTCCTGCTCCCCCTCTGCCTTTTTATTCAGAAGGTTCCAGCTCCTGCTCTGCCTTTTTATTCAGAAAGTTCCTGCTCCCGCTCTGCCTTTTTATTCATAAAGTCCCTGCTCCTGCTCTGCCTTTTTATTCATAAAGTTCCTGCTCCTGCTCTGCCTTTTTATTCAGAAAGTTCCTGCTCCTCCTCTGCCTTTTTATTCAGAAAGTTCCTGCTCCCGCTCTGCCTTTTTATTCAGAAAGTTCCTGCTCCTGCTCTGCCTTTTTATTCAGAAAGTTCCTGCTCCTCCTCTGCCTTTATATTCATAAAGTTCCTGCTCCCCCTCTGCCTTTTTATTCAGAAAGTTCCTGCTCCTGCTCTGCCTTTTTATTCAGAAAGTTCCTGCTCCCGCTCTGCCTTTTTATTCAGAAAGTTCCTGCTCCTGCTCTGCCTTTTTATTCAGAAAGTTCCTGCTCCCGCTCTGCCTTTTCATTCAGAAAGTTCCTGCTCCTGCTCTGCCTTTTTATTCATAAAGTTCCTGCTCCTCCTCTGCCTTTATATTCAGAAAGTTCCTGCTCCCGCTCTGCCTTTTTATTCAGAAAGTTCCTGCTCCCCCTCTGCCTTTATATTCAGAAAGTTCCTGCTCCTCCTCTGCCTTTTTATTCAGAAAGTTCCTGCTCCTCCTCTGCCTTTATATTCAGAAAGTTCCTGCTCCTGCTCTGCCTTTTTATTCATAAAGTTCCTGCTCCCGCTCTGCCTTTTTATTCATAAAGTTCCTGCTCCCCCTATGCCTTTTTATTCAGAAAGTTCCTGCTCCCGCTCTGCCTTTTTATTCAGAAAGTTCCTGCTCCTGCTCTGCCTTTTTATTCAGAAAGTTCCTGCTCCTGCTCTGCCTTTTTATTCAGAAAGTTCCTGCTCCCGCTCTGCCTTTTTATTCAGAAAGTTCCTGCTCCTGCTCTGCCTTTTTATTCAGAAAGTTCCTGCTCCCGCTCTGCCTTTTTATTCAGAAAGTTCCTGCTCCCCCTCTGCCTTTTTATTCAGAAAGTTCCTGCTCCCCCTCTGCCCTTTTATTCAGAAAGTTCCTGCTCCTGCTCTGCCTTTTTATTCAGAAAGTTCCTGCTCCCCCTCTGCCTTTTTATTCAGAAGGTTCCTGCTCCCGCTCTGCCTTTTTATTCAGAAAGTTCCTGCTCCCCCTCTGCCTTTTTATTCATAAAGTCCCTGCTCCCGCTCTGCCTTTTTATTCATAAAGTCCCTGCTCCTGCTCTGCCTTTTTATTCATAAAGTTCCTGCTCCTGCTCTGCCTTTTTATTCAGAATGTTCCTGCTCCTGCTCTGCCTTTTTATTCAGAATGTTCCTGCTCCTGCTCTGCCTTTTTATTCAGAAAGTTCATGCTCCCCCTCTGCCTTTTTATTCAGAATGTTCCTGCTCCTGCTCTGCCTTTTTATTCAGAAAGTTCCTGCTCCCCCTCTGCCTTTTTATTCAGAAAGTTCTTGCTCCTCCTCTGCCTTTTTATTCAGAAAGTTCCTGCTCCTGCTCTGCCTTTTTATTCAGAAAGTTCTTGCTCCCCCTCTGCCTTTTTATTCAGAAAGTTCCTGCTCCCCCTCTGCCTTTTTATTCATAAAGTCCCTGCTCCCGCTCTGCCTTTTTATTCAGAAAGTTCCTGCTCCTCCTCTGCCTTTTTATTCAGAAAGTTCCTGCTCCCCCTCTGCCTTTTTATTCAGAAAGTTCCTGCTCCCCCTCTGCCTTTTTATTCAGAAAGTTCCTGCTCCTGCTCTGCCTTTTTATTCAGAAAGTTCCTGCTCCCCCTCTGCCTTTTTATTCATAAATTTCCTGCTCCTGCTCTGCCTTTTTATTCATAAAGTTCCTGCTCCCCCTCTGCCTTTTTATTCAGAAAGTTCGTGTTCCTGCTCTGCCTTTTTATTCAGAAAGTTCCTGCTCCTGCTCTGCCTTTTTATTCAGAAAGTTCCTGCTCCCGCTCTACCTTTTTATTCAGAAAGTTCCTGCTCCCCCTCTGCCTTTTTATTCAGAAAGTTCCTGCTCCTGCTCTGCCTTTTTATTCAGAAAGTTCCTGCTCCCGCTCTGCCTTTTTATTCAGAAAGTTCCTGCTCCCGCTCTGCCTTTTTATTCAGAAAGTTCCTGCTCCTCCTCTGCCTTTATATTCAGAAAGTTCCTGCTCCCCCTCTGCCTTTTTATTCAGAAAGTTCCTGCTCCTGCTCTGCCTTTTTATTCAGAAAGTTCCTGCTCCCGCTCTGCCTTTTTATTCAGAAAGTTCCTGCTCCTGCTCTGCCTTTTTATTCAGAAAGTTCCTGCTCCTCCTCTGCCTTTATATTCAGAAAGTTCCTGCTCCTGCTCTGCCTTTTTATTCAGAAAGTTCCTGCTCCCCCTCTGCCTTTTTATTCAGAAAGTTCCTGCTCCTCCTCTGCCTTTTTATTCAGAAAGTTCCTGCTCCTGCTCTGCCTTTTTATTCAGAAAGTTCCTGCTCCTGCTCTGCCTTTTTATTCAGAAAGTTCCTGTTCCTGCTCTGCCTTTTTATTCATAAAGTTCCTGCTCCCGCTCTGCCTTTTTATTCATAAAGTTCCTGCTCCCCCTCTGCCTTTTTATTCAGAAAGTTCCTGCTCCCGCTCTGCCTTTTTATTCAGAAAGTTCCTGCTCCTGCTCTGCCTTTTTATTCAGAAAGTTCCTGCTCCCGCTCTGCCTTTTTATTCAGAAAGTTCCTGCTCCTGCTCTGCCTTTTTATTCATAAAGTTCCTGCTCCTGCTCTGCCTTTTTATTCAGAAAGTTCCTGCTCCCGCTCTGCCTTTTTATTCAGAAAGTTCCTGCTCCCCCTCTGCCTTTTTATTCAGAAGGTTCCTGCTCCTGCTCTGCCTTTTTATTCAGAAAGTTCCTGCTCCCGCTCTGCCTTTTTATTCAGAAGGTTCCTGCTCCCGCTCTGCCTTTTTATTCAGAAAGTTCCTGCTCCTGCTCTGCCTTTTTATTCAGAAAGTTCCTGCTCCCCCTCTGCCTTTTTATTCAGAACGTTCCTGCTCCTGCTCTGCCTTTTTATTCAGAAAGTTCCTGCTCCCGCTCTGCCTTTTTATTCAGAAGGTTCCTGCTCCCGCTCTGCCTTTTTATTCAGAAGGTTCCTGCTCCCGCTCTGCCTTTTTATTCAGAAAGTTCCTGCTCCCCCTCTGCCTTTTTATTCAGAAGGTTCCTGCTCCCGCTCTGCCTTTTTATTCATAAAGTCCCTGCTCCTGCTCTGCCTTTTTATTCATAAAGTTCCTGCTCCTGCTCTGCCTTTTTATTCAGAAAGTTCCTGCTCCTCCTCTGCCTTTTTATTCAGAAAGTTCCTGCTCCTGCTCTGCCTTTTTATTCAGAAAGTTCCTGCTCCTCCTCTGCCTTTTTATTCAGAAAGTTCCTGCTCCTGCTCTGCCTTTTTATTCAGAAAGTTCCTGCTCCCGCTCTGCCTTTTTATTCAGAAAGTTCCTGCTCCCGCTCTGCCTTTTTATTCAGAAAGTTCCTGCTCCCGCTCTGCCTTTTCATTCAGAAAGTTCCTGCTCCTGCTCTGCCTTTTTATTCAGAAAGTTCCTGCTCCTCCTCTGCCTTTATATTCAGAAAGTTCCTGCTCCTGCTCTGCCTTTTTATTCAGAAAGTTCCTGCTCCTGCTCTGCCTTTTTATTCATAAAGTTCCTGCTCCCGCTCTGCCTTTTTATTCAGAAAGTTCCTGCTCCCCTCTGCCTTTTTATTCAGAAAGTTCCTGCTCCTGCTCTGCCTTTTTATTCAGAAAGTTCCTGCTCCCCCTCTGCCTTTATATTCAGAAAGTTCCTGCTCCCCCTCTGCCTTTTTATTCATAAAGTTCCTGCTCCTGCTCTGCCTTTTTATTCAGAAGGTTCCTGCTCCCCCTCTGCCTTTTTATTCATAAAGTTCCTGCTCCTGCTCTGCCTTTTTATTCAGAAAGTTCCTGCTCCTGCTCTGCCTTTTTATTCAGAAAGTTCCTCCTCCTGCTCTGCCTTTTTATTCATAAAGTTCCTGCTCCTCCTCTGCCTTTTTATTCAGAAAGTTCCTGCTCCTGCTCTGCCTTTTTATTCAGAGAGTTCCTGCTCCTGCTCTGCCTTTTTATTCAGAAAGTTCCTGCTCCCACTCTGCCTTTTTATTCATAAAGTTCCTGCTCCCCCTCTGCCTTTTTATTCAGAAAGTTCCTGCTCCTCCTCTGCCTTTTTATTCATAAAGTTCCTGCTCCTGCTCTGCCTTTTTATTCAGAAAGTTCCTGCTCCTGCTCTGCCTTTTTATTCAGAAAGTTCCTGCTCCCCCTCTGCCTTTTTATTCAGAAAGTTCCTGCTCCTGCTCTGCCTTTTTATTCAGAAAGTTCCTGCTCCTGCTCTGCCTTTTTATTCAGAAAGTTCCTGCTCCTGCTCTGCCTTTTTATTCATAAAGTTCCTGCTCCCGCTCTGCCTTTTTATTCAGAAAGTTCCTGCTCCTGCTCTGCCTTTTTATTCATAAAGTTCCTGCTCCCCCTCTGCCTTTTTATTCATAAAGTTCCTGCTCCTGCTCTGCCTTTTTATTCATAAAGTTCCTGCTCCTGCTCTGCCTTTTTATTCAGAAAGTTCCTGCTCCTGCTCTGCCTTTTTATTCATAAAGTTCCTGCTCCCCCTCTGCCTTTTTATTCATAAAGTTCCTGCTCCTGCTCTGCCTTTTTATTCAGAAAGTTCCTGCTCCCCCTCTGCCTTTTTATTCAGAATGTTCCTGCTCCCACTCTGCCTTTTTATTCATAAAGTTCCTGCTCCCCCTCTGCCTTTTTATTCAGAATGTTCCTGCTCCTGCTCTTCCTTTTTATTCATAAAGTTCCTGCTCCCGCTCTGCCTTTTTATTCATAAAGTTCCTGCTCCTGCTCTGCCTTTTTATTCATAAAGTTCCTGCTCCTGCTCTGCCTTTTTATTCAGAAAGTTCCTGCTCCCCCTCTGCCTTTTTATTCAGAAAGTTCTTGCTCCTCCTCTGCCTTTTTATTCAGAAAGTTCCTGCTCCTCCTCTTCCTTTTTATTCAGAAAGTTCCTGCTCCTGCTCTGCCTTTTTATTCAGAAAGTTCCTGTTCCCCCTCTGCCTTTTTATTCAGAAAGTTCCTGCTCCTGCTCTGCCTTTTTATTCAGAGAGTTCCTGCTCCTGCTCTGCCTTTTTATTCAGAAAGTTCCTGCTCCCCCTCTGCCTTTTTATTCAGAAAGTTCCTGTTCCCCCTCTGCCTTTTTATTCAGAAAGTTCCTGCTCCCCCTCTGCCTTTTTATTCAGAAAGTTCCTGCTCCTGCTCTGCCTTTTTATTCAGAAAGTTCCTGCTCCCCCTCTGCCTTTTTATTCAGAATGTTCCTGCTCCCGTTCTGCCTTTTTATTCATAAAGTTCCTGCTCCTGCTCTGCCTTTTTATTCAGAAAGTTCCTGCTCCTGCTCTGCCTTTTTATTCAGAAAGTTCCTGCTCCCCCTCTGCCTTTTTATTCAGAAAGTTCTTGCTCCTCCTCTGCCTTTTTATTCAGAAAGTTCCTGCTCCTCCTCTGCCTTTTTATTCAGAAAGTTCCTGCTCCTCCTCTGCCTTTTTATTTATAAAGTTCCTTCTCCCCCTCTGCCTTTTTATTCAGAATGTTCCTGCTCCTGCTCTGCCTTTTTATTCAGAAAGTTCCTGCTCCTGCTCTGCCTTTTTATTCAGAAAGTTCCTGCTCCTCCTCTGCCTTTTTATTCAGAAAGTTCCTGCTCCCCCTCTGCCTTTTTATTCAGAATGTTCCTGCTCCTGCTCTGCCTTTTTATTCATAAAGTTCCTGCTCCTCCTCTGCCTTTTTATTCAGAAAGTTCCTGCTCCTCCTCTGCCTTTTTATTCATAAAGTTCCTGCTCCTCCTCTGCCTTTTTATTCAGAATGTTCCTGCTCCTGCTCTGCCTTTTTATTCATAAAGTTCCTGCTCCTCCTCTGCCTTTTTATTCAGAAAGTTCCTGCTCCTGCTCTGCCTTTTTATTCAGAAAGTTCCTGCTCCTCCTCTGCCTTTTTATTCAGAAAGTTCCTGCTCCTCCTCTGCCTTTTTATTCAGAAAGTTCCTGCTCCTCCTCTGCCTTTTTATTCAGAAAGTTCCTGCTCCTCCTCTGCCTTTTTATTCATAAAGTTCCTGCTCCCCCTCTGCCTTTTTATTCAGAAAGTTCCTGCTCCCCCTCTGCCTTTTTATTCATAAAGTTCCTGCTCCTCCTCTTCCTTTTTATTCAGAATGTTCCTGCTCCTGCTCTGCCTTTTTATTCAGAAAGTTCCTGTTCCCCCTCTGCCTTTTTATTCAGAAAGTTCCTGCTCCTGCTCTGCCTTTTTATTCAGAAAGTTCCTGCTCCCCCTCTGCCTTTATATTCAGAAAGTTCCTGCTCCTGCTCTGCCTTTTTATTCAGAAAGTTCCTGCTCCCGCTCTGCCTTTTTATTCAGAAAGTTCCTGCTCCTGCTCTGCCTTTTTATTCAGAAAGTTCCTGCTCCCCCTCTGCCTTTTTATTCATAAAGTTCCTGCTCCTGCTCTGCCTTTTTATTCAGAAGGTTCCTGCTCCCCCTCTGCCTTTTTATTCATAAAGTTCCTGCTCCTGCTCTGCCTTTTTATTCAGAAAGTTCCTGCTCCTGCTCTGCCTTTTTATTCAGAAAGTTCCTCCTCCTGCTCTGCCTTTTTATTCATAAAGTTCCTGCTCCTCCTCTGCCTTTTTATTCAGAAAGTTCCTGCTCCCCCTCTGCCTTTTTATTCATAAAAGTTCCTGCTCCTGCTCTGCCTTTTTATTCATAAAGTTCCTGCTCCTCCTCTGCCTTTTTATTCAGAAAGTTCCTGCTCCTGCTCTGCCTTTTTATTCATAAAGTTCCTGCTCCCCCTCTGCCTTTTTATTCATAAAGTTCCTGCTCCTGCTCTGCCTTTTTATTCAGAAAGTTCCTGCTCCCCCTCTGCCTTTTTATTCAGAAAGTTCCTGCTCCTGCTCTGCCTTTTTATTCATAAAGTTCCTGCTCCCGCTCTGCCTTTTTATTCAGAAAGTTCCTGCTCCTGCTCTGCCTTTTTATTCATAAAGTTCCTGCTCCTGCTCTGCCTTTTTATTCAGAAAGTTCCTGCTCCTGCTCTGCCTTTTTATTCAGAAAGTTCCTGCTCCCCCTCTGCCTTTTTATTCAGAAAGTTCTTGCTCCTCCTCTGCCTTTTTATTCAGAAAGTTCCTGCTCCTCCTCTGCCTTTTTATTCAGAAAGTTCCTGCTCCTCCTCTGCCTTTTTATTTATAAAGTTCCTTCTCCCCCTCTGCCTTTTTATTCAGAATGTTCCTGCTCCTGCTCTGCCTTTTTATTCAGAAAGTTCCTGCTCCCCCTCTGCCTTTTTATTCAGAAAGTTCCTGCTCCCCCTCTGCCTTTTTATTCAGAAAGTTCCTGCTCCTGCTCTGCCTTTTTATTCAGAAAGTTCCTGCTCCTCCTCTGCCTTTTTATTCAGAAAGTTCCTGCTCCCCCTCTGCCTTTTTATTCAGAATGTTCCTGCTCCTGCTCTGCCTTTTTATTCATAAAGTTCCTGCTCCTCCTCTGCCTTTTTATTCAGAAAGTTCCTGCTCCTCCTCTGCCTTTTTATTCATAAAGTTCCTGCTCCTCCTCTGCCTTTTTATTCAGAATGTTCCTGCTCCTGCTCTGCCTTTTTATTCATAAAGTTCCTGCTCCTCCTCTGCCTTTTTATTCAGAAAGTTCCTGCTCCTCCTCTGCCTTTTTATTCATAAAGTTCCTGCTCCTCCTCTGCCTTTTTATTCAGAATGTTCCTGCTCCTGCTCTGCCTTTTTATTCAGAAAGTTCCTGCTCCTGCTCTGCCTTTTTATTCAGAAAGTTCCTGCTCCTCCTCTGCCTTTTTATTCATAAAGTTCCTTCTCCCCCTCTGCCTTTTTATTCAGAAAGTTCCTGCTCCTCCTCTGCCTTTTTATTCATAAAGTTCCTTCTCCCCCTCTGCCTTTTTATTCAGAAAGTTCCTGCTCCTGCTCTGCCTTTTTATTCATAAAGTTCCTGCTCCTCCTCTTCCTTTTTATTCAGAAAGTTCCTGCTCCTGCTCTGCCTTTTTATTCAGAAAGTTCCTGTTCCCCCTCTGCCTTTTTATTCAGAAAGTTCCTGCTCCTGCTCTGCCTTTTTATTCAGAAAGTTCCTGCTCCCACTCTGCCTTTTTATTCAGAATGTTCCTGCTCCTGCTCTGCCTTTTTATTCAGAAAGTTCCTGCTCCCGCTCTGCCTTTTTATTCATAAAGTTCCTGCTCCCCCTCTGCCTTTTTATTCAGAAAGTTCCTGCTCCTGCTCTGCCTTTTTATTCAGAAAGTTCCTGCTCCTGCTCTGCCTTTTTATTCAGAAAGTTCCTGCTCCTGCTCTGCCTTTTTATTCAGAAAGTTCCTGCTCCCCCTCTGCCTTTATATTCAGAAAGTTCCTGCTCCTGCTCTGCCTTTTTATTCAGAAAGTTCCTGCTCCCGCTCTGCCTTTTTATTCAGAAAGTTCCTGCTCCTGCTCTGCCTTTTTATTCAGAAAGTTCCTGCTCCCCCTCTGCCTTTATATTCAGAAAGTTCCTGCTCCCCCTCTGCCTTTTTATTCATAAAGTTCCTGCTCCTGCTCTGCCTTTTTATTCAGAAGGTTCCTGCTCCCCCTCTGCCTTTTTATTCATAAAGTTCCTGCTCCTGCTCTGCCTTTTTATTCAGAAAGTTCCTGCTCCTGCTCTGCCTTTTTATTCAGAAAGTTCCTCCTCCTGCTCTGCCTTTTTATTCATAAAGTTCCTGCTCCTCCTCTGCCTTTTTATTCAGAAAGTTCCTGCTCCTGCTCTGCCTTTTTATTCAGAAAGTTCCTGCTCCTGCTCTGCCTTTTTATTCAGAGAGTTCCTGCTCCTCCTCTGCCTTTATATTCAGAAAGTTCCTGCTCCTGCTCTGCCTTTTTATTCAGAAAGTTCCTGCTCCCACTCTGCCTTTTTATTCATAAAGTTCCTGCTCCCCCTCTGCCTTTTTATTCAGAAAGTTCCTGCTCCTGCTCTGCCTTTTTATTCAGAAAGTTCCTGCTCCCCCTCTGCCTTTTTATTCATAAAGTTCCTGCTCCTGCTCTGCCTTTTTATTCAGAAAGTTCCTGCTCCCCCTCTGCCTTTTTATTCAGAAAGTTCCTGCTCCTGCTCTGCCTTTTTATTCATAAAGTTCCTGCTCCCGCTCTGCCTTTTTATTCAGAAAGTTCCTGCTCCTGCTCTGCCTTTTTATTCAGAAAGTTCCTGCTCCTGCTCTGCCTTTTTATTCAGAAAGTTCCTGCTCCTGCTCTGCCTTTTTATTCAGAAAGTTCCTGCTCCCCCTCTGCCTTTTTATTCAGAAAGTTCTTGCTCCTCCTCTGCCTTTTTATTCAGAAAGTTCCTGCTCCTCCTCTGCCTTTTTATTCAGAAAGTTCCTGCTCCTCCTCTGCCTTTTTATTTATAAAGTTCCTTCTCCCCCTCTGCCTTTTTATTCAGAATGTTCCTGCTCCTGCTCTGCCTTTTTATTCAGAAAGTTCCTGCTCCTGCTCTGCCTTTTTATTCAGAAAGTTCCTGCTCCTCCTCTGCCTTTTTATTCAGAAAGTTCCTGCTCCCCCTCTGCCTTTTTATTCAGAATGTTCCTGCTCCTGCTCTGCCTTTTTATTCATAAAGTTCCTGCTCCTCCTCTGCCTTTTTATTCAGAAAGTTCCTGCTCCTCCTCTGCCTTTTTATTCATAAAGTTCCTGCTCCTCCTCTGCCTTTTTATTCAGAATGTTCCTGCTCCTGCTCTGCCTTTTTATTCATAAAGTTCCTGCTCCTCCTCTGCCTTTTTATTCAGAAAGTTCCTGCTCCTGCTCTGCCTTTTTATTCATAAAGTTCCTGCTCCTCCTCTGCCTTTTTATTCAGAAAGTTCCTGCTCCTCCTCTGCCTTTTTATTCAGAAAGTTCCTGCTCCTCCTCTGCCTTTTTATTCAGAAAGTTCCTGCTCCTCCTCTGCCTTTTTATTCATAAAGTTCCTTCTCCCCCTCTGCCTTTTTATTCATAAAGTTCCTGCTCCCCCTCTGCCTTTTTATTCAGAAAGTTCCTGCTCCCCCTCTGCCTTTTTATTCATAAAGTTCCTGCTCCTCCTCTTCCTTTTTATTCATAAAGTTCCTGCTCCTGCTCTGCCTTTTTATTCAGAAAGTTCCTGTTCCCCCTCTGCCTTTTTATTCAGAAAGTTCCTGCTCCTGCTCTGCCTTTTTATTCAGAAAGTTCCTGCTCCCACTCTGCCTTTTTATTCAGAAAGTTCCTGCTCCCGCTCTGCCTTTTTATTCAGAAAGTTCCTGCTCCTGCTCTGCCTTTTTATTCAGAAAGTTCCTGCTCCTGCTCTGCCTTTTTATTCAGAAAGTTCCTCCTCCTGCTCTGCCTTTTTATTCATAAAGTTCCTGCTCCTCCTCTGCCTTTTTATTCAGAAAGTTCCTGCTCCTGCTCTGCCTTTTTATTCAGAGAGTTCCTGCTCCTGCTCTGCCTTTTTATTCAGAAAGTTCCTGCTCCCACTCTGCCTTTTTATTCATAAAGTTCCTGCTCCCCCTCTGCCTTTTTATTCAGAAAGTTCCTGCTCCTGCTCTGCCTTTTTATTCATAAAGTTCCTGCTCCTCCTCTGCCTTTTTATTCAGAAAGTTCCTGCTCCTGCTCTGCCTTTTTATTCATAAAGTTCCTGCTCCCCCTCTGCCTTTTTATTCATAAAGTTCCTGCTCCTGCTCTGCCTTTTTATTCAGAAAGTTCCTGCTCCCCCTCTGCCTTTTTATTCAGAAAGTTCCTGCTCCTGCTCTGCCTTTTTATTCATAAAGTTCCTGCTCCCGCTCTGCCTTTTTATTCAGAAAGTTCCTGCTCCTGCTCTGCCTTTTTATTCAGAAAGTTCCTGCTCCTCCTCTGCCTTTTTATTCAGAAAGTTCCTGCTCCTGCTCTGCCTTTTTATTCATAAAGTTCCTGCTCCTGCTCTGCCTTTTTATTCATAAAGTTCCTGCTCCCCCTCTGCCTTTTTATTCATAAAGTTCCTGCTCCTGCTCTGCCTTTTTATTCAGAAAGTTCCTGCTCCCGCTCTGCCTTTTTATTCATAAAGTTCCTGCTCCCCCTCTGCCTTTTTATTCAGAATGTTCCTGCTCCTGCTCTTCCTTTTTATTCATAAAGTTCCTGCTCCTGCTCTGCCTTTTTATTCAGAAAGTTCCTGCTCCCCCTCTGCCTTTTTATTCAGAAAGTTCTTGCTCCTCCTCTGCCTTTTTATTCAGAAAGTTCCTGCTCCTCCTCTTCCTTTTTATTCAGAAAGTTCCTGCTCCTGCTCTGCCTTTTTATTCAGAAAGTTCCTGTTCCCCCTCTGCCTTTTTATTCAGAAAGTTCCTGCTCCTGCTCTGCCTTTTTATTCAGAAAGTTCCTGCTCCCGCTCTGCCTTTTTATTCAGAAAGTTCCTGCTCCCGCTCTGCCTTTTTATTCAGAAAGTTCCTGCTCCTGCTCTGCCTTTTTATTCAGAAAGTTCCTGCTCCCCCTCTGCCTTTTTATTCAGAATGTTCCTGCTCCCGCTCTGCCTTTTTATTCATAAAGTTCCTGCTCCCGCTCTGCCTTTTTATTCAGAAAGTTCCTGCTCCTGCTCTGCCTTTTTATTCAGAAAGTTCCTGCTCCTCCTCTTCCTTTTTATTCAGAAAGTTCCTGCTCCTGCTCTGCCTTTTTATTCAGAAAGTTCCTGTTCCCCCTCTGCCTTTTTATTCAGAAAGTTCCTGCTCCTGCTCTGCCTTTTTATTCAGAAAGTTCCTGCTCCCACTCTGCCTTTTTATTCAGAAAGTTCCTGCTCCCCCTCTGCCTTTTTATTCAGAAAGTTCCTGCTCCTGCTCTGCCTTTTTATTCAGAAAGTTCCTGCTCCTGCTCTGCCTTTTTATTCAGAAAGTTCCTGCTCCCCCTCTGCCTTTTTATTCATAAAGTCCCTGCTCCCGCTCTGCCTTTTTATTCAGAAAGTTCCTGCTCCTCCTCTGCCTTTTTATTCAGAAAGTTCCTGCTCCCCCTCTGCCTTTTTATTCAGAAAGTTCCTGCTCCCCCTCTGCCTTTTTATTCAGAAAGTTCCTGCTCCTGCTCTGCCTTTTTATTCAGAAAGTTCCTGCTCCCGCTCTGCCTTTTTATTCAGAAAGTTCCTGCTCCCCCTCTGCCTTTTTATTCAGAAAGTTCCTGCTCCCCCTCTGCCTTTTTATTCAGAAAGTTCCTGCTCCTGCTCTGCCTTTTTATTCAGAAAGTTCCTGCTCCCGCTCTGCCTTTTTATTCATAAAGTTCCTGCTCCCCCTCTGCCTTTTTATTCATAAATTTCCTGCTCCTGCTCTGCCTTTTTATTCATAAAGTTCCTGCTCCCCCTCTGCCTTTTTATTCAGAAAGTTCCTGTTCCTGCTCTGCCTTTTTATTCAGAAAGTTCCTGCTCCTGCTCTGCCTTTTTATTCAGAAAGTTCCTGCTCCTGCTCTGCCTTTTTATTCAGAAAGTTCCTGCTCCCGCTCTGCCTTTTTATTCAGGAAGTTCCTGCTCCCGCTCTGCCTTTTTATTCAGAAAGTTCCTGCTCCTCCTCTGCCTTTATATTCAGAAAGTTCCTGCTCCCCCTCTGCCTTTTTATTCAGAAAGTTCCTGCTCCTGCTCTGCCTTTTTATTCAGAAAGTTCCTTCTCCCGCTCTGCCTTTTTATTCAGAAAGTTCCTGCTCCCGCTCTGCCTTTTTATTCAGAAAGTTCCTGCTCCTCCTCTGCCTTTATATTCAGAAAGTTCCTGCTCCTGCTCTGCCTTTTTATTCAGAAAGTTCCTGCTCCCCCTCTGCCTTTTTATTCAGAAGGTTCCTGCTCCTCCTCTGCCTTTTTATTCATAAAGTTCCTGCTCCCGCTCTGCCTTTTTATTCATAAAGTTCCTGCTCCCCCTCTGCCTTTTTATTCAGAAAGTTCCTGCTCCCGCTCTGCCTTTTTATTCAGAAAGTTCCTGCTCCCGCTCTGCCTTTTTATTCAGAAGGTTCCTGCTCCTGCTCTGCCTTTTTGTTCAGAGAGTTCCTGCTCCTGCTCTGCCTTTTTATTCAGAAAGTTCCTGCTCCTGCTCTGCCTTTTTATTCAGAAAGTTCCTGCTCCCCCTCTGCCTTTTTATTCAGAAAGTTCCTGCTCCTGCTCTGCCTTTTTATTCAGAAAGTTCCTGCTCCCCCTCTGCCTTTTTATTCAGAAAGTTCCTGCTCCCCCTCTGCCTTTTTATTCAGAAAGTTCCTGCTCCCGCTCTGCCTTTTTATTCAGAAGGTTCCTGCTCCCGCTCTGCCTTTTTATTCAGAAAGTTCCTGCTCCCGCTCTGCCTTTTTATTCAGAAGGTTCCTGCTCCCGCTCTGCCTTTTTATTCAGAAGGTTCCTGCTCCCGCTCTGCCTTTTTATTCAGAAAGTTCCTGCT
Organism: Odontesthes bonariensis; assembly: GCF_027942865.1. Taxonomy (NCBI): domain Eukaryota; kingdom Metazoa; phylum Chordata; class Actinopteri; order Atheriniformes; family Atherinopsidae; genus Odontesthes; species Odontesthes bonariensis. The sequence continues at coordinate 30,667,755 of NC_134528.1, read as the reverse complement.
CCCCCTCTGCCTTTATATTCAGAAAGTTCCTGCTCCTGCTCTGCCTTTTTATTCAGAAAGTTCCTGCTCCCGCTCTGCCTTTTTATTCAGAAAGTTCCTGCTCCTGCTCTGCCTTTTTATTCAGAAAGTTCCTGCTCCCCCTCTGCCTTTATATTCAGAAAGTTCCTGCTCCCCCTCTGCCTTTTTATTCATAAAGTTCCTGCTCCTGCTCTGCCTTTTTATTCAGAAAGTTCCTGCTCCTGCTCTGCCTTTTTATTCAGAAAGTTCCTCCTCCTGCTCTGCCTTTTTATTCATAAAGTTCCTGCTCCTCCTCTGCCTTTTTATTCAGAAAGTTCCTGCTCCTGCTCTGCCTTTTTATTCAGAGAGTTCCTGCTCCTGCTCTGCCTTTTTATTCAGAAAGTTCCTGCTCCCACTCTGCCTTTTTATTCATAAAGTTCCTGCTCCCCCTCTGCCTTTTTATTCAGAAAGTTCCTGCTCCTGCTCTGCCTTTTTATTCATAAAGTTCCTGCTCCCCCTCTGCCTTTTTATTCATAAAGTTCCTGCTCCTGCTCTGCCTTTTTATTCAGAAAGTTCCTGCTCCCCCTCTGCCTTTTTATTCAGAAAGTTCCTGCTCCTGCTCTGCCTTTTTATTCATAAAGTTCCTGCTCCCGCTCTGCCTTTTTATTCATAAAGTTCCTGCTCCTGCTCTGCCTTTTTATTCAAAAAAGTTCCTGCTCCTGCTCTGCCTTTTTATTCAGAAAGTTCCTGCTCCTGCTCTGCCTTTTTATTCAGAAAGTTCCTGCTCCCCCTCTGCCTTTTTATTCAGAAAGTTCTTGCTCCTCCTCTGCCTTTTTATTCAGAAAGTTCCTGCTCCTCCTCTGCCTTTTTATTCAGAAAGTTCCTGCTCCTCCTCTGCCTTTTTATTTATAAAGTTCCTTCTCCCCCTCTGCCTTTTTATTCAGAATGTTCCTGCTCCTGCTCTGCCTTTTTATTCAGAAAGTTCCTGCTCCCCCTCTGCCTTTTTATTCAGAAAGTTACTGCTCCTGCTCTGCCTTTTTATTCAGAAAGTTCCTGCTCCTCCTCTGCCTTTTTATTCAGAAAGTTCCTGCTCCCCCTCTGCCTTTTTATTCAGAATGTTCCTGCTCCTGCTCTGCCTTTTTATTCAGAAAGTTCCTGCTCCTCCTCTGCCTTTTTATTCATAAAGTTCCTGCTCCTCCTCTGCCTTTTTATTCAGAATGTTCCTGCTCCTGCTCTGCCTTTTTATTCATAAAGTTCCTGCTCCTCCTCTGCCTTTTTATTCAGAAAGTTCCTGCTCCTGCTCTGCCTTTTTATTCATAAAGTTCCTGCTCCTCCTCTGCCTTTTTATTCAGAAAGTTCCTGCTCCTCCTCTGCCTTTTTATTCATAAAGTTCCTTCTCCCCCTCTGCCTTTTTATTCATAAAGTTCCTGCTCCCCCTCTGCCTTTTTATTCAGAAAGTTCCTGCTCCCCCTCTGCCTTTTTATTCATAAAGTTCCTGCTCCTCCTCTTCCTTTTTATTCATAAAGTTCCTGCTCCTGCTCTGCCTTTTTATTCAGAAAGTTCCTGTTCCCCCTCTGCCTTTTTATTCAGAAAGTTCCTGCTCCCACTCTGCCTTTTTATTCAGAATGTTCCTGCTCCTGCTCTGCCTTTTTATTCAGAAAGTTCCTGCTCCCGCTCTGCCTTTTTATTCATAAAGTTCCTGCTCCCCCTCTGCCTTTTTATTCAGAAAGTTCCTGCTCCTGCTCTGCCTTTTTATTCAGAAAGTTCCTGCTCCTGCTCTGCCTTTTTATTCAGAAAGTTCCTGCTCCTGCTCTGCCTTTTTATTCAGAAAGTTCCTGCTCCCCCTCTGCCTTTATATTCAGAAAGTTCCTGCTCCTGCTCTGCCTTTTTATTCAGAAAGTTCCTGCTCCCGCTCTGCCTTTTTATTCAGAAAGTTCCTGCTCCTGCTCTGCCTTTTTATTCAGAAAGTTCCTGCTCCTGCTCTGCCTTTTTATTCAGAAAGTTCCTCCTCCTGCTCTGCCTTTTTATTCATAAAGTTCCTGCTCCTCCTCTGCCTTTTTATTCAGAAAGTTCCTGCTCCTGCTCTGCCTTTTTATTCAGAAAGTTCCTGCTCCCGCTCTGCCTTTTTATTCAGAAAGTTCCTGCTCCTGCTCTGCCTTTTTATTCAGAAAGTTCCTGCTCCTGCTCTGCCTTTTTATTCAGAAAGTTCCTCCTCCTGCTCTGCCTTTTTATTCATAAAGTTCCTGCTCCTCCTCTGCCTTTTTATTCAGAAAGTTCCTCCTCCTGCTCTGCCTTTTTATTCAGAAAGTTCCTGCTCCTGCTCTGCCTTTTTATTCAGAGAGTTCCTGCTCCTGCTCTGCCTTTTTATTCAGAAAGTTCCTGCTCCCACTCTGCCTTTTTATTCATAAAGTTCCTGCTCCCCCTCTGCCTTTTTATTCATAAAGTTCCTGCTCCTGCTCTGCCTTTTTATTCATAAAGTTCCTGCTCCTCCTCTGCCTTTTTATTCAGAAAGTTCCTGCTCCTGCTCTGCCTTTTTATTCATAAAGTTCCTGCTCCCCCTCTGCCTTTTTATTCATAAAGTTCCTGCTCCTGCTCTGCCTTTTTATTCAGAAAGTTCCTGCTCCCCCTCTGCCTTTTTATTCAGAAAGTTCCTGCTCCTGCTCTGCCTTTTTATTCATAAAGTTCCTGCTCCCGCTCTGCCTTTTTATTCAGAAAGTTCCTGCTCCTGCTCTGCCTTTTTATTCATAAAGTTCCTGCTCCCCCTCTGCCTTTTTATTCATAAAGTTCCTGCTCCTGCTCTGCCTTTTTATTCAGAAAGTTCCTGCTCCCCCTCTGCCTTTTTATTCAGAAAGTTCCTGCTCCCCCTCTGCCTTTTTATTCATAAAGTTCCTGCTCCCCCTCTGCCTTTTTATTCAGAATGTTCCTGCTCCTGCTCTTCCTTTTTATTCATAAAGTTCCTGCTCCCGCTCTGCCTTTTTATTCATAAAGTTCCTGCTCCTGCTCTGCCTTTTTATTCATAAAGTTCCTGCTCCTGCTCTGCCTTTTTATTCAGAAAGTTCCTGCTCCCCCTCTGCCTTTTTATTCAGAAAGTTCTTGCTCCTCCTCTGCCTTTTTATTCAGAAAGTTCCTGCTCCTCCTCTTCCTTTTTATTCAGAAAGTTCCTGCTCCTGCTCTGCCTTTTTATTCAGAAAGTTCCTGTTCCCCCTCTGCCTTTTTATTCAGAAAGTTCCTGCTCCTGCTCTGCCTTTTTATTCAGAAAGTTCCTGCTCCTGCTCTGCCTTTTTATTCAGAAAGTTCCTGCTCCCCCTCTGCCTTTTTATTCAGAAGGTTCCTGCTCCCCCTCTGCCTTTTTATTCATAAAGTTCCTGCTCCTCCTCTGCCTTTTTATTCAGAATGTTCCTGCTCCCGCTCTGCCTTTTTATTCATAAAGTTCCTGCTCCTGCTCTGCCTTTTTATTCAGAAAGTTCCTGCTCCTGCTCTGCCTTTTTATTCAGAAAGTTCCTGCTCCCCCTCTGCCTTTTTATTCAGAAAGTTCTTGCTCCTCCTCTGCCTTTTTATTCAGAAAGTTCCTGCTCCTCCTCTGCCTTTTTATTCAGAAAGTTCCTGCTCCTCCTCTGCCTTTTTATTCATAAAGTTCCTTCTCCCCCTCTGCCTTTTTATTCAGAATGTTCCTGCTCCTGCTCTGCCTTTTTATTCAGAAAGTTCCTGCTCCTGCTCTGCCTTTTTATTCAGAAAGTTCCTGCTCCTGCTCTGCCTTTTTATTCAGAAAGTTCCTGCTCCTCCTCTGCCTTTTTATTCAGAAAGTTCCTGCTCCTCCTCTGCCTTTTTATTCAGAAAGTTCCTGTTCCCCCTCTGCCTTTTTATTCAGAATGTTCCTGCTCCTGCTCTGCCTTTTTATTCATAAAGTTCCTGCTCCTCCTCTGCCTTTTTATTCAGAAAGTTCCTGCTCCTCCTCTGCCTTTTTATTCAGAATGTTCCTGCTCCTGCTCTGCCTTTTTATTCATAAAGTTCCTGCTCCTCCTCTGCCTTTTTATTCAGAAAGTTCCTGCTCCTCCTCTGCCTTTTTATTCATAAAGTTCCTTCTCCCCCTCTGCCTTTTTATTCAGAAAGTTCCTGCTCCCCCTCTGCCTTTTTATTCATAAAGTTCCTTCTCCCCCTCTGCCTTTTTATTCAGAAAGTTCCTGCTCCTCCTCTGCCTTTTTATTCAGAAAGTTCCTGCTCCTCCTCTGCCTTTTTATTCATAAAGTTCCTGCTCCTCCTCTTCCTTTTTATTCAGAAAGTTCCTGCTCCTGCTCTGCCTTTTTATTCAGAAAGTTCCTGTTCCCCCTCTGCCTTTTTATTCAGAAAGTTCCTGCTCCTGCTCTGCCTTTTTATTCAGAAAGTTCCTGCTCCCACTCTGCCTTTTTATTCAGAATGTTCCTGCTCCTGCTCTGCCTTTTTATTCAGAAAGTTCCTGCTCCCGCTCTGCCTTTTTATTCATAAAGTTCCTGCTCCCCCTCTGCCTTTTTATTCAGAAAGTTCCTGCTCCTGCTCTGCCTTTTTATTCAGAAAGTTCCTGCTCCTGCTCTGCCTTTTTATTCAGAAAGTTCCTGCTCCCCCTCTGCCTTTTTATTCAGAAAGTTCCTGCTCCCCCTCTGCCTTTTTATTCAGAAAGTTCCTGCTCCCGCTCTGCCTTTTTATTCAGAAAGTTCTTGCTCCCCCTCTGCCTTTTTATTCAGAAAGTTCCTGCTCCCCCTCTGCCTTTTTATTCAGAAAGTTCCTGCTCCTGCTCTGCCTTTTTATTCAGAAAGTTCCTGCTCCCGCTCTGCCTTTTTATTCATAAAGTTCCTGCTCCCCCTCTGCCTTTTTATTCATAAATTTCCTGCTCCTGCTCTGCCTTTTTATTCAGAAAGTTCCTGCTCCTCCTCTGCCTTTATATTCAGAAAGTTCCTGCTCCTGCTCTGCCTTTTTATTCAGAAAGTTCCTGCTCCCCCTCTGCCTTTTTATTCAGAAGGTTCCTGCTCCTCCTCTGCCTTTTTATTCATAAAGTTCCTGCTCCCGCTCTGCCTTTTTATTCATAAAGTTCCTGCTCCCCCTCTGCCTTTTTATTCAGAAAGTTCCTGCTCCCGCTCTGCCTTTTTATTCAGAAAGTTCCTGCTCCTGCTCTGCCTTTTTATTCAGAAAGTTCCTGCTCCCCCTCTGCCTTTTTATTCAGAAGGTTCCTGCTCCTGCTCTGCCTTTTTATTCAGAAAGTTCCTGCTCCCGCTCTGCCTTTTTATTCAGAAGGTTCCTGCTCCCCCTCTGCCTTTTTATTCAGAAAGTTCCTGCTCCCGCTCTGCCTTTTTATTCAGAAAGTTCCTGCTCCCCCTCTGCCTTTTTATTCAGAAAGTTCCTGCTCCCCCTCTGCCTTTTTATTCAGAAAGTTCCTGCTCCCGCTCTGCCTTTTTATTCAGAAGGTTCCTGCTCCTGCTCTGCCTTTTTATTCAGAAAGTTCCTGCTCCCGCTCTGCCTTTTTATTCAGAAGGTTCCTGCTCCCGCTCTGCCTTTTTATTCAGAAGGTTCCTGCTCCCGCTCTGCCTTTTTATTCAGAAAGTTCCTGCTCCCCCTCTGCCTTTTTATTCAGAAGGTTCCTGCTCCCGCTCTGCCTTTTTATTCATAAAGTCCCTGCTCCTGCTCTGCCTTTTTATTCATAAAGTTCCTGCTCCTGCTCTGCCTTTTTATTCAGAAAGTTCCTGCTCCTCCTCTGCCTTTTTATTCAGAAAGTTCCTGCTCCCGCTCTGCCTTTTTATTCAGAAAGTTCCTGCTCCTGCTCTGCCTTTTTATTCAGAAAGTTCCTGCTCCTCCTCTGCCTTTATATTCATAAAGTTCCTGCTCCCCCTCTGCCTTTTTATTCAGAAAGTTCCTGCTCCTGCTCTGCCTTTTTATTCAGAAAGTTCCTGCTCCCGCTCTGCCTTTTTATTCAGAAAGTTCCTGCTCCTGCTCTGCCTTTTTATTCAGAAAGTTCCTGCTCCCGCTCTGCCTTTTCATTCAGAAAGTTCCTGCTCCTGCTCTGCCTTTTTATTCAGAAAGTTCCTGCTCCTCCTCTGCCTTTATATTCAGAAAGTTCCTGCTCCTGCTCTGCCTTTTTATTCAGAAAGTTCCTGCTCCCCCTCTGCCTTTATATTCAGAAAGTTCCTGCTCCTCCTCTGCCTTTATATTCATAAAGTTCCTGCTCCTGCTCTGCCTTTTTATTCATAAAGTTCCTGCTCCTGCTCTGCCTTTTTATTCAGAAAGTTCCTGCTCCTGCTCTGCCTTTTTATTCAGAAAGTTCCTGCTCCCGCTCTGCCTTTTTATTCAGAAGGTTCCTGCTCCTGCTCTGCCTTTTTATTCAGAAAGTTCCTGCTCCTGCTCTGCCTTTTTATTCAGAAAGTTCCTGCTCCCGCTCTGCCTTTTTATTCAGAAAGTTCCTGCTCCTGCTCTGCCTTTTTATTCAGAAAGTTCCTGCTCCTGCTCTGCCTTTTTATTCAGAAGGTTCCTTCTCCCGCTCTGCCTTTTTATTCAGAAAGTTCCTGCTCCCCCTCTGCCTTTTTATTCAGAAAGTTCCTGCTCCCCCTCTGCCTTTTTATTCAGAAAGTTCCTGCTCCTGCTCTGCCTTTTTATTCAGAAAGTTCCTGCTCCCGCTCTGCCTTTTTATTCATAAAGTCCCTGCTCCCGCTCTGCCTTTTTATTCATAAAGTCCCTGCTCCTGCTCTGCCTTTTTATTCATAAAGTTCCTGCTCCTGCTCTGCCTTTTTATTCAGAATGTTCCTGCTCCTGCTCTGCCTTTTTATTCAGAATGTTCCTTCTCCCCCTCTGCCTTTTTATTCAGAAAGTTCCTGCTCCCCCTCTGCCTTTTTATTCAGAAAGTTCCTTCTCCCCCTCTGCCTTTTTATTCAGAAAGTTCCTGCTCCTGCTCTGCCTTTTTATTCAGAAAGTTCCTGCTCCCGCTCTGCCTTTTTATTCATAAAGTCCCTGCTCCCGCTCTGCCTTTTTATTCATAAAGTCCCTGCTCCTGCTCTGCCTTTTTATTCATAAAGTTCCTGCTCCTGCTCTGCCTTTTTATTCAGAATGTTCCTGCTCCTGCTCTGCCTTTTTATTCAGAATGTTCCTGCTCCTGCTCTGCCTTTTTATTCAGAATGTTCCTGCTCCTGCTCTGCCTTTTTATTCAGAATGTTCCTGCTCCTGCTCTGCCTTTTTATTCAGAAAGTTCTTGCTCCTCCTCTGCCTTTTTATTCAGAAAGTTCCTGCTCCTGCTCTGCCTTTTTATTCAGAAAGTTCTTGCTCCCCCTCTGCCTTTTTATTCAGAAAGTTCCTGCTCCCCCTCTGCCTTTTTATTCATAAAGTTCCTGCTCCTGCTCTGCCTTTTTATTCATAAAGTTCCTGCTCCTGCTCTGCCTTTTTATTCAGAGAGTTCCTGCTCCTGCTCTGCCTTTTTATTCAGAAGGTTCCTGCTCCTGCTCTGCCTTTTTATTCAGAGAGTTCCTGCTCCCGCTCTGCCTTTTTATTCAGAAGGTTCCTGCTCCCGCTCTGCCTTTTTATTCAGAAAGTTCCTGCTCCCGCTCTGCCTTTTTATTCATAAAGTTCCTGCTCCCCCTCTGCCTTTTTATTCAGAAAGTTCCTGCTCCTGCTCTGCCTTTTTATTCAGAAGGTTCCTGCTCCCCCTCTGCCTTTTTATTCAGAAAGTTCCTGCTCCCGCTCTGCCTTTTTATTCAGAAGGTTCCTGCTCCCGCTCTGCCTTTTTATTCAGAAAGTTCCTGCTCCCCCTCTGCCTTTTTATTCAGAAAGTTCCTGCTCCTGCTCTGCCTTTTTATTCAGAAAGTTCCTGCTCCTGCTCTGCCTTTTTATTCAGAAAGTTCCTGCTCCCCCTCTGCCTTTTTATTCAGAAGGTTCCTGCTCCTGCTCTGCCTTTTTATTCAGAAAGTTCCTGCTCCTGCTCTGCCTTTTTATTCAGAAAGTTCCTGCTCCCCCTCTGCCTTTTTATTCAGAAAGTTCCTGCTCCTGCTCTGCCTTTTTATTCAGAAAGTTCCTGCTCCCGCTCTGCCTTTTTATTCAGAAGGTTCCTGCTCCCGCTCTGCCTTTTTATTCAGAAGGTTCCTGCTCCCGCTCTGCCTTTTTATTCAGAAAGTTCCTGCTCCTGCTCTGCCTTTTTATTCAGAAGGTTCCTGCTCCTGCTCTGCCTTTTTATTCATAAAGTTCCTGCTCCTGCTCTGCCTTTTTATTCAGAAAGTTCCTGCTCCTCCTCTGCCTTTTTATTCAGAAGGTTCCTGCTCCCGCTCTGCCTTTTTATTCAGAAGGTTCCTGCTCCCGCTCTGCCTTTTTATTCAGAAAGTTCCTGCTCCCCCTCTGCCTTTTTATTCAGAAGGTTCCTGCTCCCGCTCTGCCTTTTTATTCATAAAGTCCCTGCTCCTGCTCTGCCTTTTTATTCAGAAAGTTCCTGCTCCTGCTCTGCCTTTTTATTCAGAAAGTTCCTGCTCCCGCTCTGCCTTTTTATTCAGAAAGTTCCTGCTCCCGCTCTGCCTTTTCATTCAGAAAGTTCCTGCTCCTCCTCTGCCTTTATATTCAGAAAGTTCCTGCTCCTGCTCTGCCTTTTTATTCAGAAAGTTCCTGCTCCCCCTCTGCCTTTATATTCAGAAAGTTCCTGCTCCTCCTCTGCCTTTATATTCAGAAAGTTCCTGCTCCTGCTCTGCCTTTTTATTCAGAAAGTTCCTGCTCCTGCTCTGCCTTTTTATTCAGAAAGTTCCTGCTCCTGCTCTGCCTTTTTATTCAGAAAGTTCCTGCTCCTGCTCTGCCTTTTTATTCAGAAAGTTCCTGCTCCTCCTCTGCCTTTTTATTCAGAAAGTTCCTGCTCCCCCTCTGCCTTTTTATTCATAAAGTCCCTGCTCCCGCTCTGCCTTTTTATTCATAAAGTTCCTCCTCCTGCTCTGCCTTTTTATTCAGAATGTTCCTGCTCCTGCTCTGCCTTTTTATTCAGAAAGTTCCTGCTCCTGCTCTGCCTTTTTATTCAGAAAGTTCCTGCTCCTCCTCTGCCTTTTTATTCAGAAACTTCCTGCTCCTGCTCTGCCTTTTTATTCATAAAGTTCCTCCTCCTGCTCTGCCTTTTTATTCAGAAAGTTCCTGCTCCTGCTCTGCCTTTTTATTCAGAAAGTTCCTGCTCCCGCTCTCCATTTTTATTCATAAAGTTCCTGCTCCCCCTCTGCCTTTTTATTCAGAAAGTTCCTGCTCCCGCTCTGCCTTTTTATTCAGAAAGTTCCTGCTCCTGCTCTGCCTTTTTATTCATAAAGTTCCTGCTCCTCCTCTGCCTTTTTATTCATAAAGTTCCTGCTCCTCCTCTGCCTTTTTATTCATAAAGTTCCTGCTCCTGCTCTGCCTTTTTATTCAGAAAGTTCCTGCTCCTCCTCTGCCTTTTTATTCAGAAAGTTCCTTCTCCTGCGCTGTTTCTGCCCACAGATGCACTGTTAGTATGTCCTGCTTCCATGTCTGAGCCCAACTAGCTTCTGCTCTGAGATTGTCGTGTAACAACTCTAATAAAACTCCAAGCCAGTGAAGTTGCAGATATCACACTTGCACTGCCTCCTTGTGGGCGCACTCGTTTCACTTCACAGCATCTCATTCAGACACTTTCTGTTTAATTGCGTTCAGCAGATCTCACATGATTTGGATTTAATTAAGTGCAGATCGGTTTATTAATATAGCATCAGTTAAGATGGGAAATAAAGTATTTTTGAATTTGAATCAAAAGGGAATTCATAGCATTATAAATCTGCTTAATATAATTGAATTAATCATAATGGCATTCAGTCCATTTTATTATGCTGCTACCTCAATTCTCTGCATGTCGGTGTTTATGATCTAAAGAAATACTAACTCTAAAAGTGACAAACCTGCACTGGTGTTCATGCAAATCTACAGTCTGTTGCTAATGAAATGAAGAGAATCATTTTTTTCAAATTTAGGCCACAGAATGAATACTAAGAACAAGCGTTTGGTGCTCCGAATTTCTCTGGATTTGTTCATTATTTGTGGGGCAGAAATATATCGTGTGAACATCTTCGTGTTCTCTGCGATGTAAGAGCTGTATGTTGACCTCACTACCATTTTTTAAAGATTAATAACTAAGATTGTTTTTTCACATATAATATGAAACAAGAAATGAACAGATGCGTTTGTTCCTGTAGAATCAGTTGAGATCCTGTCCAGGTCCATCTCAAAGAGATTATTATACAATCATCAAGTCAAATATCGTTTGTTGAGTCAAGATTATTTATTTGTCAAACAGCCAGCCAGAGAATGACCTGTTCATTGGTGCTGATGCATTCATATGCAAGCAGCAATTGAATCAAGTTCATTCAGTTGTGCATTTTACCTAATAAAAAGGGGTTTTAGATGTACATTTATCTATTGAGTGAGACTTTTCTCCACTTATTATAAAACGCAAATTTGTTCAAACATTATGATTTTAATGACCTTTTAAATGGTCTTTATCCTCCTCCTCTTTTTTGTTTTTCTGGTAATTTGTATTACTGTTGCATCATCAGCATTTAAATCTGATACAACCAATCCAGCTGGCTATATTAGTATTTTGCTCTCATTCTGATATCATTTAACCCTTCAATGGATTACAGACCTTATATTTTTCCCCTTCATGAGGTGTCCATATTCTTTTGCATTTTTTTTCCTCATCATTGTAAAGTCCTTATTGTATGAAATGTTGTGAGATGACTTTGGTGTAAAAAAAAAAGTTGTATTACAACTGCAGGAATTTAAATTCTCTTTTGCGTTTGTGCTGGAGGTGAATTGAGGCTGGATTAGGGTTCCCCTGGAGGTTCTGCCACAGAAATTAATGCACTGGAATAAACAATTTAGTCTTTTATTTATGAAGTGATCCATTTATTTATTGTTATTCTTAAAACAGACATATGATATAAGTCCTAAACTGCTGCCAAACAAACGTGTTGGAAAACTGGTCGTCAGTAAGTTGCTTCAGACAGAGTCAAACATACCTTTTCTGTGACACTGTACGGGCCAGTTTACTAAATATCATTATGGGTGCACACATCTTACTCTTGCTATTATTATTATTGTTATAATTACGAGTTTGATTGATGCCAACTTTTCTATTTAGAATGCAAACATTGGTGTAGAAGCTGGAGAAAATTCCCATTTCCCTTGACTCTCTAAGATGGAGCTGGCAGTTATGTGAGTTTCATGGGATCTACAGGACTTATTTCTACCAGACGGACTTAGGTTAAAGCTACTGTAGGTTCCGGTTGGAGGTGTAAATGTGGCCTAATTGATCGCGTTTATCCCGTTTCCGCACAGTGTTAGTGCGAAAGAGTGGCAAAGATATCAGGAATCCCGCTTTTCCTGTCAATCTAAGAGGCCTGCAAAAATCCAAAAGGCATCTTGGGCTACTTGCGCGCTCTCATGGTTGTTGTTATTCGGATCGTGACCCCCCCCTCTCTTTTTTTTTTTTTTTTTTTTTTAGCTCTTTGAGTCATCAAACAGCTCAGAGAGTTATCTTTAAACCTAATGCCCGTTACCTGTAATCCACATCCCCAACAGTTTGATTAACTCACCGTTTGAATGTTTGGAATTTTCCTGTGAAATGCACCTATCAGTGCAGGTGAAATGATATGATAATGGCAATAAGCAAATCTCTTTAATGGCTCACTAAGTGCATGTTGATCCCGTCAGACAGGTTCCCGCGGTGTTAAAGAATAACCCAGGAGTCCTCTGTTCCAGAGTTACAGCGCGGCCGGCCTCCTCCTATTGGCCCCAGCTGCACGTGCTCCGCGCATCTGATATTGGATCACCTGGTCAGTCATTTAATGGCACTCTGTAGATGTAAATCATGCTGCTGTGCTGGGAGGAGGGCGCCTATAGCCTTTTGTCGATTAACTCGCTGAGAATCCAGTGGCTCGATATTCAGATGAAAGCGCGCACTTCTGCATGCCAACTTTCTAACGGCTGTCATTTAGATAAAGCGGGCAAACAGGCATATGAGTAACCTTGAAGACTTGAAAGAAATCACTAAAGAGCTAATATTTGCTGCTCATTGATCCGGTCAGCTTCCCTTGGCGTCAGACTCCTGTCCTAAAAGGACTGATAGCCCAATTTCTCACAGCCAGCCCAGGCATCTGGCGCCATATGTTTCCCCCTGCTCAGAAATCCCAATCTGCAGGCCGGCCTCATCATTGGGCTGCTCATAGTTATAGTGTCCCTTTGAGTTCTGAAACATTCTGTTCTACCGGGCCTATGTCCATTAAAGCTGCAGTCTGCAACTCTTTTTCAAGCATAATGCCGGGAACTGTCCGGGGATTCTGAAAGTAGTACATTAAATACCCCAATACAAAAAAAAAAAGAGTTCTCTAGGTCCCCTATATGTCCCGCTAGGTCCCTCCAAAGCCAGCAGGTTTGTTTACAAAATTGCAGACCGGACCGGTAAAAGGTAACCAATCAGGTTTACGAGCTGGGCTCTGCTGCCTGTCAATCACCAATTGTGCACGCGCGATACAAGGTAGGCTCGTCCCCACGCTTATTTATCTGGACTATTGAACTTCATTACGGGCTAGTCTACTTACTGTGTCTTCCATGATCGCAAATGACAGGTGAGTTGATGAATGAGGAGTCGTGTAAGCGCATCTGGCGTGCACGTCTACGTGCACGAGTTCTCATGTGTTTTGAAGGGGCGGGACAGGAAGTTGAATAACTTTTTATTTTTCGGTTAAAAAATAAGCATTTCTTGCATTTTGCGACTACGGAGGTCACCGTTTTCAACTTCAAGCGTTCTGATAGATCATGTAAACCCTTAAAATGCCAAAAATTAGGACTTTACGTATGACAACAACAAATCCTGCAGACTGCAGCTTTAAGTGTGTCCAGAAAACAACCATTTTCACTTTGTTAGCGAGTTGAAATACCCTGCAGTACTTATAATGACAAATAATATGTACAAATAATGATGATAATTATGATTACAATAAATTAAAATCCAATTGGCTTGAATTGGACTTTATTATCTAAGTGCCTTGAGATGACATTTGTTGTATTTGGCGATATATAAATAAAAATGAATTGAATACTTCCATGGGTACCCTGTACTAAACGAAAATAATTATTCTCACCAAGACATCAGTTTGTGGACTGGAACTTCCAACTCAACTTTCAATCTCAACTTTATTGATTCGTGTCAATCTTTACAGACACATCCCCATCATTAGCACGTCTCATTGGCTGTCACTGTTCTCACACATATCACGTGCACTGACTACAAATTCTCTTCATAATAGGAAATAAACGTTTCTTATTTCTCTAGTACAGTTGAGAACATTTTTCTCCCATATGTCAACACCCCACTTGCTCTCACTTTGTCATCTTCTTAAACAAAAAGAGCATCAGCTTTTCTACGTATTCACAGACACCTTTCATCTCCACATAAACTTTGCACACTTAAACAGTTTATCTCTTATTGCAGGTTTTGTCATCACAGCTGCTCTGTTGGGCAATAGTTTAAACTTATTTTCCCATCATTCACAGTTGACCTCACACAATGATACTTTGTATCAACATGCTTGCATCTTTGTTTGTTTACAGGATTCTTTGCTGGTGCTATTGCACCTTGGTTATCCTCATAAACCTTAGGTGGTGCATACTGATATCCATCAATACCTTCTAATAGTTGTGTTAGATCCATACACTCTTGTGTGGCAGCAGCTGATGCCACATACTCTGCCTCACAAGTTGACAGTGCAACAGTATGCTGCTTCTTTGTTTTCCAGGAAATCAAAGGACCCTTCTTATAGGCTTGTACAATCCCCAGCAGTGCTGCGTCTGTCAGTTAGATCAGCTGCCCAGTCTGCATCACTGTATACTTGTAAGCCTTCTTCACATTTCCTGCAACACCACTCTTTGTCATTTGTGTCTTTCAGATATCTTACGTGTTTCACAGCAGTCCATTGCTCTTCTGTTGGCTCAGTAAAATACTGTGATAGTTACAGGTAAATGAGACTACCTACTGCCTCTGTGTACTTTCTGACATCACTCATCATCTTTGCACCAGTTTTGCTTGTTTTTAAATTCATTTAAATGATTTTATTTGTTTCTCTTTATATTCTTTTATGTATTTTTAATGCTTCTTCCACTCCCTGCTGCAATGCTTTTATTTGATGTAAAGCACTTTGAATTGTTTGTACATGAAATGTGCTATATAAATAAATTTGATTTGATTTGAATTTGATCAATGCAGTTCAACTTCTGTTCACACGGTGTTGCTCTGGGTTGGCCATGTTGCGTGTCAAACCTTTCTAGTATTTTCTCCACGTGCCTCTTCTGTGACATTTTTACACATCCATCACTCTGATCAAAATCAATACCCAGAAAATGTTTTAGTTTTCCCAGATCTGCGAGCATCTCCTTCACAACCGTTAATGCATTTTCATCACCACTTACAGCAATTATCCAGTCATCCACCCATATTATTAAGATCATCTTCTGATTTTCTGTTTCCCTTGTGTAAACACAAGGATCAGCTGGATTCTGCACAAAGTTGTTTTCACTCAGATACTCTTGTAGCATCTTATTCCAATTTCTGCCTGATTGTTTAAGCCCATATCATGACTTCTCCAGCTTATACACCAACCTTTCACTCGTGTTAGATTTCACTTCATAACCCTCTGGCTGTTCCATGTAAATCTCACAATCTATTGGTGCATGAAGGTACTGCATGAAGGCAGTTTTGACATCCATCTGATGTAAAATCAGGTTTTCCTGTGCGGCTTTTTGCATCAACATCCAAAAAAACTCATACATGCCAATTCTTACAGCACTGTTTAGAGTGCAGCGCTAAAGCTGAAGTATCAGGTAAGATTGTATTGTTGTGCGTTCTAAACTTAAAGAAAATTAATTTACTCCAGTCAGTAATGTTACTTGTTATTGTGAACAAAGCATTTTAATGCTTTTCTTCATAATTGTTCACCAATACGGTTAAAGGATGTCAAATGCAGTTAAAAGCCTCAGTGTGCATCTAAAATTCCTCACCCCCCACCGCTAACTGTAGGTTAGAAAAAAAGAATTTGCCTCCGTGACTTTTACCGCAGTATTTTGACAAACATTTAAAAGTCTTTGTTGTATGATAGATGTGATATGAGAGTGCTGTAGCTAAAAGGAGAAACGAGCGTAACCGCTGACTAAAGTGTATATCATTTCTTAAAAAATTAAGCCAGTTTGGAGCGGCTCTAAGGACGGTTCTTAAATCGAATGTGAACCCATGACATGCGCTTCACTCTAAATGCACCTGAAAGGTCATCTTTAAAAAGCATAAACCAAACAAAAGCATCAGAAAGACAGAACGGACATTAGTAATGACCAGTTTAAAAGTGTGGTTCATTCTGGAAAAAACTCATTGGTGAGCCTGGCAATATAAAAAGGCCAGGACGCCCTCAGAAGACGACAGTGGTGAATGATCCTTTTTCAGTTCAACAGTCACAACATTTTGATTTCATGGGCAAGGACCCTGCACTATTGGTGTTTTTGGATGTGAGATTTCACAGACGTATAATTCTCTGATCAACTTCAACCACATGAAGCAGTTATTTGGATGGTGCATCACAGTACATATAAAGAATGTCCAAAAACACTGCAATAGCAACAAGAGTTTATTAAGTGGAATATTCTGCAGAGGCCAAATCCGCTGACTGAGCAGTAATTATAGTTGCTAAATTCAAAACGAAAGGTACAAACAGTGAATTTCAACCTTTTTTTGTTGACATCCATGGGGTCCAGACTTTATAGTCATAGCCTGCAAAGGAATCTACATGGTGTACAACAAACATCTTATTTATGTTTATTTGTTCAATTCCTGAAACAGAGGGTCACAAGCATAAAAAAAAATTAAATTAAAGACTTCTTTCAACAACAAAAAAAAATCTAATTTTACATTTCTTTTGTGTAAATCTAAATAAATGCTGCAGTATGAAACGGTTCATCAAAAGCACTGTGCACACTTTGCTGCAGCAGAGTTCATCAGGCTCTGGGGTGGGAGAGGGGCAGCAGTGCAGAACAGATCAGGGCCCGCAGTTCCAAATACTCAAAAAAAAAGAAAAACTCAAATCATAGATCAAAAGTCACAAGAAAATGATCAAGATCAGTCATTGCGGACTTTCAAAACTAATAGTGTTTTTTTTTTATTATTCACATCAGTTTGCAAAAACTTAATTGATCTGACATTTAGACCTGACGTTCTCTTCAGTAGTCGAGCAGGTGCCTCATGCCACCATCAAGCAGTCATCCAAGTGTTTCCTTTCTGTGTCCTGGTCCTCAATAAATCTCAGCCTCTGTTGGTTTTGGAGTGTCTCCCTCTGAGCAGGCATGCAGGGACTGAAGTATGTGCTCCAGCGTCCACTTCTGCTCGTGTAAAACGTGGTCCTGCAGGGTGAATGCGCCTTGCTTTGTTCTACTCAGCTCCTTCACATGAGCGCATGATGACAGCGCTGCAGCACACAAACGCAGTTTATTTCTTCGCTGAAGCGTTGAACAACAATGACTGAAATCAACATGAGAGAATGAAGAACAACTGCACCTTTTCCCAGGTCATCCACCAAGCTTCTGACATAGAATCCACCACCACACTCAATATCTGTCAAAAAATAGAGCTTGTTTAGGTGGTTGCAATAAGTAATTCCATTTTAAAAAGAATATCGAAAAGAAAGAGAATGATCCAATTTGTGCTAACCCAAAGTGAAGAGAGGCGGCTTGAACTCCTGCAGAGTCAGGCTGTACACAGTGACTGGCCTCGCAGGTTTGGCCTCCACCGTATGACCTCTTTTCAGCAAGACTGACAGACGCTGGCCCTGTTTTTTCAGTGCAGAGTAACTAAAGACAAACACACACAAGATAGAGCACACCGTATACAAGTGGTTTTTAAAACTTAAAGATAAAGGAAAAAGAAAAAAGCAGCATAGCGAACAGGCATTATGACTTCCATCTGTATGACATTCAATACACCTGCGCCTTCTTGTTTTCAGTTGTTCTCTGACAGTAAATACCACGATAACACATATGAAGTGGGACAAAAAGTTAGCTGCTAGAGACATATGAATATAAATCGACATATAAACACACACATAAATCATTCTTGTCATTCTGTTGTAGATTTGCTGCTGGGCTTTGGATCACTGTCCTTCTGCTCGACTCAATTTAAACTGAGCTTTAACTGAAAAGATGGCCTCACATTTGACTCTAAAATACTTTGGTGTACTGAGAAGTTCATGGTCCAGTCAACCGATAGCCCTCGAAGCATCTGTGTTAAACCTGCCAGCACAAGCAGTAAGACTTGTTTGAGCTGGTGAACCCATGAAGAAAAACTGCCTAAGCGAGCTACGTTTGGTGCAAAAAGTTGGATTGCTGCCATTTGAAACTAAATGTCTTTCATAATAACTTTTCTTCTTTGAAACAAGTACATCTGTTTCGATGTAGAACTCAAATTACATTTTTATTACTAAAGAGACACTAAAGTAGATAGTATCCAATAGTATCCTAATAAGAAATATTTACAGAAATACAGAGTCTGTCACCATTCTGCCCCAAAATTCTGTTGATATTTATGGTCATATTGTCCTGGCCTAATATTTATATTCATTTAGGACATTGTTGCATTGCATCAGATTAATGGTGACCATGGTGATTAATGGTAATGATTAATGACGGGAGATTGGACCGAAAAAACAAAAAGTTTCAGAGCAATCTGTTGGTTTCCTTAGCTAGGAAATCGTTTTTGAATTGGCTCTTTATGAACGAATTGGATTACAGTATTTTATGAATAATTATGATTACAATTAATTGAATTCCAATTGGCTTGAATTGGACTTTATTACAAGTGCCTTGAGATGACATTTGTTGTATTTTGCGCTATATAAATAAAAATGAATTGAATTAATAGAAATGCAAACAATTAGCCAAATAACTACAATAAAAATACATTTAATGAGATGTCACAGCTTCCAAAAAAAGTAACTCAAAATGGTTGTAATAGTTAAAGAAACAAAGTTTGAGGTAAGAGAGCAGAAATCATTAATAATAGGACTTATTTAGAAGCACACTGTTGATGTGTTCAAATAAGTAGTTAAATGTTCCGTGGTCAATGAGAGAAACAGGGGCCAATAAAAGGAAGATTAGCCCACTGGCGCTTTTAAAGAGATTACCAATAAAGGAGCAGTGCGAGTGTGACAAGTTATAGTAATGAATATAGTTTGAAGAAACCCTAAAGTTTTAGAAATGTGACCAAACCCAGTGAGGTAAAAAAAAAAAAACAGCATATGATTAGCAGCTGAGGTAACGATTAGTGCCCCAATCATTGTGAATGTGAAGACTGTAGGGGGAATAAAGGCAGATTATTACAGAGCCTGTATACTAGAAGCCTATGGTGGGGAATGTAGTTCTCTTTGCAGCATCTGTTGGGGTAGCAGTGCCAGAGCCAATGACTCAAAGAAACTGAACAAACCGACATGGCTCTGCACTGGAGCCTGATGGGAGTCTGACTGTAAAAAATACAAATGTTGCACAAGTAACTAAACAGAACGCTAAACAGCATAGTGTTAAAGTCTTCTTCAGATCTGCTGGAATAAGAGCCGATACAGGAAGCCATTCCTGCCGAAACAACACGACTCTTTGGGACTATTTGTTGTCCATCTCGCATTCATACTACAGCAAAAGGATTCAGACATTACTACTGAATTCATTAACATTTTGTATAAAAAATATAGAGAGAATATGAGGGTGTGGCAAGAAAAACACTGGATAGAAACGGGTTTATCATAGGGGGAGCAAAAGTTAGTGCTCGGAGAATTTTTTAGATATCTGGAGATCACTCCAAATCCAGAAGTATCAAGTCAGTTTAATTTGATTAACACTTCAGTACATAATGTTCCATGACATAAATAATGGCATGGTATTATTGTCCACAGGAAGTCTTACTCACAGCGGAGGCACTTGCATAATGTCACCAGTGAAAGATTTCAGCTTCTCCTCGATGTCAAGTCTGGTTACGTGTCCTGCAGGGGATTTGGGGGGGGGGGGGGCACAAGGCAGAAAAAGACATGTTACTGCTGAAACTTGCTGAATTCTTTAGACTGCTGTATGGGACAACCTGTTGTGATAAAACTGTTTGATTAACATCTTTGTTATTACCAAAGTCTTTCTCCAGAACCACAATACCAGTGGCATCAAGAGTGTCTGTTGCTTTTCCAAGCTCTGCTACAGCAACGTATTTCTGAAAAATAAAAATGTCCAAATCACTGACTGGAGTACATCAAACACTGCATCATTTTGTTTTTCATAAAGGTCTTTTCTTTGGGAGGAATAAAGTTTTTCTTCCCATTTGATTTCATTTCCGTTTGATCTTCTTTCTTTAAAAAGCCAACATTTCTTATACACATAAAGGCTTTTTCACCTGAACAGGACTGAACTTGAAATGCTGCTCTAAGGCGGTCTAGAAAAAGGGACAGTGCAGACTGAAGAAGCTTAGGTCCTTCAATGTCTGCATACCTTCAATAAGTCTATGGTGAAGAGTTCAATCTGTTAGAGCAGCAGCATCAGAGCCCGAGACTCAAAGAAAGTGAACAAACTAATAAATAAGGCTGTCTCTGGATTTGATTACAAAAGGAAGATAACAGCACAAGTTACGAAATACTAATGGAAAAAGCAGTGCAACCTCAAGTCATGGAGGCAACAGGTCCAGGAGGGAAATCAAGACATCCCTCTCCCCAGCAACACTCAAGCTCCTCCTGGAAGATCCTGAGGTATTCCAAGGCCAAAGGGATATATGATCTGTCAGGCTTGTTGTGCTTCCAGCCACAGGTCCTCCGAGGAGAATGATGTGCCTGAAAAACCTCCAACAGGAGACATTCAGGCCTGACCCCCGACACGGATTCCTTTGGATAAGGATGAGCAGTCACTCTACTTCAAGCTTCACCAGCTTGCTATTTTCCAAACTATGCATCAAGATCATGTCCATGAACATCACAAACAGACTCAGTGCCATGGGCAGCCCTGGCACGGTCCAACACTCACCACAAATGAGCCCGACTGTGTGCCAAGACAAACCAGAATGTGCTCGCAGACCAAGACTTTTTTCCAGGAGAATAACATCACTCTTTTGGACCATCCTGCGTGTTCCCCTGATCTTAATCCAATTGAGAACATTTGGGATGGATGGCAAGGGAAGTTTACAAAATGGACGTCAGTTCCAGGCAGTGGATGCCCGTCGTGAAGCGATCTCCACCACTTGGAGCAACGTTCCCACTAGCCTTTTGGAAACATTTGCATAAAGCATGCCAAAACCAATTTTTGAAGTGATCAACAATAATGGTGGAGCTACTCATTACCGAGTCAGGTTTTGGGTTTTTTTTGAGCTGTGGTCTTAAACTTTTGATCAGCTGATGAACAGCCCATTTCAATTAAAGGCGGGGTAGGGGATCTTTTTCTGGAACATTTTTTTACATATTGCTTGAAATACTCTTCACACCCCCATTGCAACCAATTAATTAAAGGTTTTGACACAAATATGAAAAGTTTTAGTGGCCTCTAGAACGTACAATCTAGGAAAAACAGTATCCAATCATTGTGAACGGACCGTTCACAATGATTGGATTCTGATGCCGTCTATCAAACTGCAATCTGCTCCTCCCTCCCCCTCCCCCTCCTTCCCCCTGTGCGCGTACCCTGCTCCGTGAACGAATTACATGTCCAGAAGCTTGGCAGGAAGCTAAACTAGAGCCAGCTTGGCTAGCACCTAGCATTATTAAACGTATAGTTAGCATAAACTAAATACTAAATACGGCAACGATCGATGCTTGCTGTCAGAACAGCGCTCGTGCACCTTCGTGCTCGTTCATGTACTCTAGAGGCGTGCCTTTGGGGGGAAAGTGAAGAAAAGGGTTGGGACTTTTTACCGGTGTATTTTCAAAATGCAGCTTCGCTGGACTCGAAATCCAGGATCTCCTACCCTACCTTTAAATTGTTGTTTTCAATAAATTGCTTTTGCTCTCTTCAGCATGGGAACAACCATGTCTTCTTTTTGCATGTTGAAGCTCTACTTAGAACCTTCTTAAGATCCAACAGTGCAAAATGTAAATAATTTCAATTTTTAACTGGTCTTAAGATTTTGATCAGGAGTGTATATGGCAAAGAGAAGAGGTCCCAGTACTGAACCTTGGGGGACCCCTGTGGCGAGGTGGTGCGCTGCAGAAGTGTGACCAAGCCAGGACACTTTGAATGACCGTCCAGTGAGGTATGACTCAAACCAGGAGTGTGCTCTCCCTGTGATGCCCATGCTGGAGAGTACGGACAAAATGAAGGCCATAAGCTCAAATAACTATAATGTAGCAATTGTGACCTGCCTACATATTACTGTCAAACTGAACAAAATGTATACCTATTGTCAGACAACCATGTTTGAGTGTGCTTAAAACAAACTCACCTTTGAACCAGTCAACATTGTGCTGAGCATTTTTGTGCCATTCCCAACACCTACCACTGAAAGAAACGAAGACAGTTTTAGAGTAGAAGTACTCATCTCATCAACTCATTTCGCTCACCTCCAGGTTACCTGATGGGAACAATCAGCATCAACTGCAGATTTGAGAAGAATTCAGCTGAGTTTATATGGGCAATGGTGCATCTATGTACTAAAAACATATGCCAGAGGCAATCCATTAATTATGCTGATATATGCCGAGGCAGCTGGGGGACCTCCCATGATGCACTGAGCACTGCTCCTCAGTCTGCTATTTTTATTCTCCATGCTTTTATCCACTATTATTGCTGTCATTAACTTTAACTATTGTCTTTTTTTTTCTCACAGCAGGAGACCCCCTAACCCCCAACCCTGCCCGCAAGGTAATTCATGGTTTCCTTCTCCACTCGTGCACACAGCCCACAAGATGTAAATGTGCACCAGCCCTTGGAGCCCTCCAGGGGCCTCAGTGGCCAACCGTGTAGCCTGAATAAGATGTCAGAAATCAAACACTGACTAAATGGGACTTTCTCAGCCTGAAGTAATGTCAAGTGGTTGTCCATGGCTCAATAAAATACTTTTTGGAAATTGGAGCAATTCTACCCAAAGAACAGTTAAGACAAAAGTGATGTCAGCATCATACAATAAACTTTGATCAGTAATTTACAACAAACAAAAAAACTGAATCATAAATATTGAATTGTCTAATGAAAACAATGAAAACACTGCAATGAGCAATATCTATCCATCTATCCATCTATCTATCCATCTATTCTTCCCGTCTGCTTGACCCTACTCAAGGTCTTGGGCAACAGGAACTCACAGGACAGATCCCAGGTCTAACACAGGACAGATCCCCGGTCTAACACAGGACAGATCCCCTGTATAACACAGGACAGATCCCCTGTATAACACAGGAAAGATCCCCTGTATAACACAGGAAAGATCCCCTGTATAACACAGGACAGATCCCCTGTATAACACAGGAAAGATCCCCTGTATAACACAGGACAGATCCCCGGTCTAACACAGGACAGATCCCAGGTCTAACACAGGACAGATCCCCGGTCTAACACAGGACAGATCCCCGGTCTAACACAGGACAGATCCCCTGTATAACACAGGACAGATCCCCTGTCTAACACAGGACAGATCCCCGGTCTAACACAGGACAGATCCCCTGTATAACACAGGACAGATCCCCGGTCTAACACAGGACAGATCCCCTGTATAACACAGGACAGATCCCCTGTATAACACAGGACAGATCCCCTGTATAACACAGGACAGATCCCCGGTCTAACACAGGACAGATCCCCTGTCTAACACAGGACAGATCCCCTGTATAACACAGGACAGATCCCCGGTCTAACACAGGACAGATCCCCTGTATAACACAGGACAGATCCCCGGTCTAACACAGGACAGATCCCCGGTCTAACACAGGACAGATCCCCTGTATAACACAGGACAGATCCCCGGTCTAACACAGGACAGATCCCCTGTATAACACAGGACAGATCCCCGGTCTAACACAGGACAGATCCCCTGTATAACACAGGACAGATCCCCTGTCTAACACAGGACAGATCCCCTGTCTAACACAGGACAGATCCCCTGTATAACACAGGACAGATCCCCTGTCTAACACAGGACAGATCCCCTGTCTAACACAGGACAGATCCCCGGTCTAACACAGGACAGATCCCCTGTCTAACACAGGACAGATCCCCTGTATAACACAGGACAGATCCCCGGTCTAACACAGGACAGATCCCCTGTATAACACAGGACAGATCCCCGGTCTAACACAGGACAGATCCCCTGTATAACACAGGACAGATCCCCTGTCTAACACAGGACAGATCCCCTGTCTAACACAGGACAGATCCCCTGTATAACACAGGACAGATCCCCTGTATAACACAGGACAGATCCCCTGTATAACACAGGACAGATCCCCGGTCTAACACAGGACAGATCCCCTGTCTAACACAGGACAGATCCCCTGTCTAACACAGGACAGATCCCCTGTATAACACAGGACAGATCCCCTGTATAACACAGGACAGATCCCCGGTCTAACACAGGACAGATCCCCTGTCTAACACAGGACAGATCCCCTGTATAACACAGGACAGATCCCCTGTATAACACAGGACAGATCCCCGGTCTAACACAGGACAGATCCCCTGTATAACACAGAACAGATCCCCTGTATAACACAGGACAGATCCCCGGTCTAACACAGGACAGATCCCCTGTATAACACAGGACAGATCCCCTGTCTAACACAGGACAGATCCCCTGTCTAACACAGGACAGATCCCCGGTCTAACACAGGACAGATCCCCTGTATAACACAGGACAGATCCCCTGTCTAACACAGGACAGATCCCCTGTCTAACACAGGACAGATCCCCGGTCTAACACAGGACAGATCCCCTGTATAACACAGGACAGATCCCCGGTCTAACACAGGACAGATCCCCTGTATAACACAGGACAGATCCCCTGTATAACACAGGACAGATCCCCTGTATAACACAGGACAGATCCCCGGTCTAACACAGGACAGATCCCCTGTATAACACAGGACAGATCCCCTGTATAACACAGGACAGATCCCCTGTATAACACAGGACAGATCCCCTGTATAACACAGGACAGATCCCCGGTCTAACACAGGACAGATCCCCTGTATAACACAGGACAGATCCCCGGTCTAACACAGGACAGATCCCCTGTATAACACAGGACAGATCCCCGGTCTAACACAGGACAGATCCCCTGTATAACACAGGACAGATCCCCTGTATAACACAGGACAGATCCCCGGTCTAACACAGGACAGATCCCCGGTCTAACACAGGACAGATCCCCTGTATAACACAGGACAGATCCCCTGTATAACACAGGACAGATCCCCTGTATAACACAGGACAGATCCCCTGTATAACACAGGACAGATCCCCTGTATAACACAGGACAGATCCCCTGTATAACACAGGACAGATCCCCGGTCTAACACAGGACAGATCCCCTGTCTAGACAATGAAACAGAGACAGCGATAGAAGGACAAACGTTTGATGACATTCAGCATGGTTACTACCGTCCTTCTAACAGTTTAAATGTACGGGACCCAAACTCGGCTTTTTTTTTTTTTTTTACTTTTTCCTGTATCATTTCATTTTATATCTTTGTCTCGTTGACTATGTGATCCTAAAGGCGATCTATGGCACGGTTGGTCAACAGGCAAATAAGACCCAAGCATTTGTTTCCTATCAAGACTAAAGGAAACAAGCTAGCTAATAATTGAGTGCATGGCTTTAAGTTGGTGAGACTCGAACTCGCTTACCCAGCACCCCACTGGCAGCACTGTCCAGAGTCCCTCCGTGCCCCATCTTCAGCCACTGCTTCTTTCTCTTTCGACAGTTTGGAGTTTGGACACCCGCCTCTGAAAGACACAGACAGACAGAACATTAACAAACAGATTGTAAAAAATACTTGGCTTACCTCTTGATACATGTTTGTCAATTTACCTTTGAGTAAGGCTTCCTTGAATGTATTTAAAACGTCAGCGGATGTTGGCCCTTTCTTTTTATATATCGCAAACAATCCATGTAAAGACTGTAATTTAGACAAAGAACTAGTTATTGGAGCAACAGTATTACTCATATTTCCAGCCATGCCGGTGTAGTTCTTATTCTGTCTGTTTAATGGCGAATTACAATGCCTTTTAAAAGTCTATAGCGCCCCCTATCACACGGGAGTATTTAGGACAGGATGTACTCTCTGTCAGACCGGAGCTCGCACAGAACCATTGGCGTCCTTATCCCTGGGCAGCCCCGGGAATTATTCTAATCAAATACTTGGCAGGCTTTTGATTGTGTTAAAAACAGAAAACTGTTTTTTTTTTCCCTATCACTCATTAGATTGCTCTGAAAGGGATGCCAACCATATAATTTGCCATGATATGGATTCGACCATTCACTTGAACTGAAGCAATAGGCTATTTACAAACATCTTTTTTTACAATGATCTTTATTGCTCTTATTGTAAAAGTGCCATAAGACAAAAACTTTTACAAACTGCTCCTAAAATGCTCACATATGCATATGAATCTGTAATTTAGATTTTATTACTCTACTCTGAAGTTACTAGAATAATACACATTTCTAATTGACCGCATTACACATTATAGAATATACATTACAACTTCATAAGAAGTTTATTTCTCACTGATAACCACTTGAAAATATGAATAATAATAATAATAATATATTTATTAATTATAATAGTAAGAAATACTCAAACCCCAAAAACCACTTCAACATTACAGAAAGACACAGAATTGTGAATGTAAGGTTTGAAATAAATGTGGTTTCATGTCTGATTTGCCTGGAATAAGACTAGAACTAACTCTATCAGCAAAATTTGATGTATTATATCTGAATCATCAGTGTGTTTAAGTTTGAACAGCTGAAATAATACTCTACGACAAAATACCAAGTTAGATGGAGAGTATAATTAGGATGTAATGATACAAACCTGATCCAAAAAAGGACACTTTTTTGTTTTATTACTACAACTGCAGGTAAACACATTCACAGACAAGTCTGAAGGGCTGCAGTGCTAACACTAGGGAAAATAACAATTATTTTACACACATTTATACATAAGAAACTGGTAAAAAAAAAACAAAAGGATGAAGAAGGTCCTGTCTGCAGAAAGAGCAGGAGCAGGAGAGGAAAAGCAGAGTCTAAAATGATTGCACACGTTAGTGTAAAAGATTATTTAGATGAATTCAGTCAACACATTTCTCAACAATGCACATCTCATTAAAACATCCATTAGGGCATATTGATAGTTGAATTATGGTATGTCTAATACAGGCAACAATAAAGGCTCTGGAGATAGTAAGAAAAATGTAACAGACTGAAGCGGTGGCTGAGGGTGACCATGGGCAGATGTAAGAAAGGTGAAAGAACAGTAGTCATTGTTTTGAGATAAAAGAGCATGAGAGGAGGATGAACAAAGTCAGCAAGGGATGAAGAATCTTATAAGTAATTCTAAAGTAAAATTCATGATTTTTTTTTTCTTTTTCCTTTAGCTATCATTGAGAGATGAGGAATTCTGCGAATTTTGGTACAAGGAAAGGTTTCACAAAGTGTGTTTGAAATAAATTACACTCTCTTCAGAGTAATTCAGCTCATATTTGATCAGTTTTCATACAGGTTATAGCTAACTAGCTAACCGTGGATACCAGGAACTTTATTTAGATGAAAAAGGACAGAAGACAGTAAAGCTGAGGCTAGGTGAAGTGAGGTGAAGGATTTCTCCAGTTTAAGTCTGGATGTGAGGCTGCCTCAGATACCTGCTCAGGTATGAGAAGAACACTGCGTACTTCTGAACAGTATTTATCTGTAGCTAAAGCTGATATCCCATATGCATTCAACCAGAGACTCACACAGATACGGTTTACAAGTCGCAAAATCAATATGATCATAGGCTGGCTGTTAGAAAGACCATTAATGGGGACAGGTAGATCTATATAGGGTGGCCGAGTCCTCAGTCTAATCACAACTCTGCTCCGTATTGATTACTTGAAAAGAGAGAGAGAGAGTTGATCTGCTGTCTGCATGAGAAGCAGCGGCAGCAATGTGTTTATTGAATATTTCACTTCAGTTGTTAACTCTGGAATATCCTCTCATACATTCCTGAGGATACCAGAAAGTGTGTCACAGGCTAACTGTAAGTTTGCTTTTGTCCTGTGGGTGACAATATTCCCTGATGTAGCCTTGTTTTGTCTATGTAAACAGCTCTGGGTAGCATCTAGTTCATGTTTACTTATGCCTCTAAAACCCTTTGTATAAATCAAATCAAATCAAATCAAATCAAATCAAATCAAATCAAATCAAATTTATTTATATAGCACATTTCATGTACAAACAGTTCAAAGTGCTTTACATAAAATAAAAGCATTGCAGCAGGGAGTGGAAGAAGCATTAAAAATACATAAAAGAATATAAAGAGAAACAAATAAAATCATTTAAATGAATTTAAAAACAAGCAACAGTCTAGATAAGTTAAAAGATATCGTGCAGATTTCATGCATAGACACATGAGAACAGAAATGTTTTTAACCTGGATTTAAAAATGTCTCCATTTGGTGAAAGTTTAATCTCCACTGGCAGTTTGTTCCACTTGTTTGCAGCATAACAGCTAAATGCTGCTTCTCCATGTTTAGTCTGGACTCTGGACTGGACCAGCTGACCTGAGTCCTTGGATCTAAGAGCTCTGCTGGCTTTATATTCTCTGAACATATCACAGATGGATTTTGGGCCTAAACCGTTCTGGGATTTGTAAACCATCAGCAGGCTTTTAAAATCTATTCTGTGACTGACTGGAAGCCAGAGTAAAGATTTTAAAGCTGCTGTGATGTGTTCAGATCTCTTAGTCCGGGTTAAAACTCCAGCAGCAGCGTTCTGGATGAGCTGCAGATGTTTAATGCTCTTTTTGGGAAGTCCAGTTAAAAGAGCGTTACAGTGATAGAGTCTACTGGAGATGAATGCATGGATGAGTTTCTCCTGGTCTGTTTGGGAGAGGAAACCTTTAATTCTGCTGATGTTTCTGAGATGGTAAAAAGCTGCCTTGGTGACAGCTTTGATGTGGCTGCTGAAAGTCAGATCTGAGTCTATCAACACTCCGAGGTTACCAACTTGGTCAGTGATTGTAAGGGCCTGAGTCTCAAGATATTTACCAACGCTGACCCTCTTCTCTTTGCTAAAAAAACAGAGTGATCTTCATTTAATTGTAGAAAATTCTCTCTCATCCAGGTGTTTACTTCCTCCAGACACTGACACAGTACGTCTGCTGGGCTGCAGTCGTCCGGTGACAGAGACACATAAAGTTGTGTATCGTCTGTGATAATTGATGTTAAAATTCTGCAATATCTGACCCAAAGGGAGCATATACAAGTTAAACAGAAGAGGTCCAAGAATTGACCCCTGGGGGACTGCACAAGTCATGGCCACTCGCTCAGATTCATAGCTGCCAATTGTAACAAAATAACTCCGGCCTTCTAAGTAGGACCTGAACCAGTTAAGATCTACAGTATCAAACGCAGCGCTGAGGTCCAACAGAACCAGGACTGAAACATTACCAGAATCAGTATTCAACCTGATGTCGTTTAACACTTTGACCAGAGCTGTTTCAGTGCTGTGATGACGTCTGAAGCCTGATTGAAACTTATCAAGACTTCCACTTTCATCCAGAAAGTCGTTGAGCTGTTTGAATACATACTATAGTCGTGGCATGTTGTTAATTAGGCGTATCTTGAGAGTTGAAGTGTTGAACTGTTATGCCTTATGGTTGTCTATGTCAGTGTTTACACGGAGGGGTCAATTGACCTTTTTACCTAAAAGACCCACAAGAGGGTCATTTGACCCTTTGGACCCCCTGCGGACACTCCTTTTGTTGTGGAAATGTGGGTTGAGTGCTGTATCTCTGCATCTTCGTTCCTTGGACAGGAGCTTCTTTCACCACAAAATTCTTGAGGGAAATGAAGCAGTAGTCCACATGCACTGGTATTTATCCATCTAACAATTGCGATAGATAACCAATTGGGATAGATCAGCAAGGTACATTCATTTGAAAATTGTACTAAATGTAAGCTGATTGTGTTAACTGTAGGATACTTGTACATAGCCATTTGCAAGGATGTACTAAATGATTGAGACATGTACAAAAGCATTTGAAATTTGATGAAAGCAATGATAAATGCCATTCTGTTGTGAGGAACTGCAAATTAGTTTTGGGATTTGTCCATGTTTTGAGAATGACATCTCAGTTTCAAGAAATGAGCCAAACCAATGGAGAAAAACTGTAACACACTGTCCGCCAAACTGTGCTATCTGTCTTTGCTGCTGATATCTTCATGCAAGTTGCTATTTACCTGTGGTGATTTTGGAGGCTGACAAGCCTTGGGAAGAAGCTGTCTGTCCCTGTTTGTCTTGGCTGTTACCACTGTAAGGTGTGACCCCCTCACCCCTCACCCCACACACGGCCCCTAACAGCCTCATTACCATAACAAAATGAGTGATTAGTGTATTCGGTAAAAGCCGCTGGGTCAAATGACCCCTCTCTGGTACTTCTAGGTAGGCAGAAAAATCCTGGAAGTTCTAGTGTTAAGCAGAAGTTATCTATTAACTTGGAATGGTAGCTTTGAAGGTTTGCCACACTATCCAAATATCCCTGTGTGGCCAGTAGGTGACAGTATTGTTCTGTAATTACCCTGAGAATACACTTTTCTGACTGAGTGTTTATTTTACTGCATTTTGGTTAAATTAATACATGTAAGTATATACAGTTAGCTTGTTTTATTAATATAATTTTATATTTATTTCATATTGGGTATTGTATAATTCATTTTTCCCTTTTACACCACACACACACATATCAGTCTTGAATATTTGTTGATCTGCAAAACCATGGTATAAATCCAGGTAACTGCATTCTGACTCCATAAGTGTTTTTACCGACACCCGAGAGAGACACCAAACACTATTTGTTTTTTTTCTCTGGCAGTCCACAGACAGTGACACAGCAGCACAGCGCTGCATCAAGCGCAGAGCATCTCAGGGAGCGCAACAAATGTGAATGAACAATGTGTTATTACATTATGAGTGATCTCAGCAGCTGTTTCTCTTCTCACTGCTTGTTATCCTGCTGTTCTGAAGCAACAATTCCTGACAATGTTTTACGGTTAGTATGCACAAAGTTATTAAAAATACCTTAATGCTGACATTGATATAAATGGACTCAAAGCACTACATAAATGTGATCTAATAAAGGTAAGGGGCAAATATTAATCATGTATGCTGTTTATATTGCTTGTAATTGGGATGAAGTAAACATCTGTCGAGTATTTTAACTCAAAATTGTTTGATTGTGTTGAATTAAAAACTCAAAAATGTCCACCAGACCCACAAACATTGCCTGAGAAACAAAAATATGAACAGAACACAAGGGTTAACACTACATGCCCCATGGCATGTCAGCCAGTGCTTTATTGATATACACTATAAATTCATACACTGATAGATACATCGAGGCAAGGTGGGGTTCAGTATCTCCCAAGGGTGCTTCAACCTGTCAGGGAAGTGGGAGTTGAACCCCCCACGTTCTTATTGGTGGGTGACTGCTCTTCCTCCTGAGCCACAGTCACCCACAATACCATCCATCCATCCATATTCTATACCCACTTTTAGGGTCGCGAGGGGGCTAGAGCTGCCATTGGGCGAAAGGCAGGCTACACCGTGGACAGGTTGCCAGTCCATCACAGGGCCACACAGAGACAAACGACCACACACAGTCGCCAACTGTCCTGACATGCATGTTTTTAGGTGGTGGGAGGAACCCGGAGTACCCGGAGAGAACCTACGCATACACGGGGAGAATATGCAAACAGTAAGGCCCCAGATGGGAACTGAACCTGGAAGCTTCTTGCCTTGAGGAGATGGTTGCTAACCACCACAGCGCCATGCAGCCCACCACCATCACAATATGCTGTAAATGTATAAGCTGTAAGTTGCTGCTGCATTCACAGTAGACCTAATGTTACAGAAGAGAAAAAAAAGTGTTTCTTATTAGAGTTTAAAAATTCCTAACAGAGTATATTTGTGTAATTTTGTTCATGTAAACATTTGTGTGCTATGGAAAAGGTGTATATGTCTATCTATTCAAGATATGCCTATGATAGGAAGATACTGAGATGAACATGCCAGATTACCTGTATTGAGAAGGCCCAGAATTTACAGCATACACTGCAGTCAGTAACTGTCAATAGATGGCGCTGGTGAGCTCAACAGCCGTCATACCTTCTCCGACACTTTTATTTGTTTGTAGTGTCGTATAAAAAAAATCAGGGATGGTCGCCGAGCTGATGTGGAGATGAGTGATGAAGAACTCTGCTGACGCGGACTTAATCGAACAAAGAAACCTTTATTGCATTCATCAGGTCCGTCTCGAATTTACAGAAAAGATGCATCAAGCCTGGAGAGATGAGCCCAATGTTCGAATGAAATTTCTCCCTCTTCTTCGTCTGCAGTTCCTTTTTATGGGGGATAACTTTCCCCTGTTTGGTAGCCCTGAAGATGCTGCACGTCTCTGTCTCCAGGCACCTTGCCAGAAAACAATGCATACGACTTAATTTCTCTGCAATGTGTTTTCCCTCTGAATGTGCTCTAAATAACTAGCTAATCTCTGTGCAACTAAACTAAAGAAAATCTTCCCCTCTACATTTAGGAGAGAGATCATCTGGAACTGACTCAGGTCCGAGAAAACACTGTTTTAACTTTAGTTTCAAGTTAGTGGTTTAACTCTTAACTCCCCAGGTTGGGGTTCATAATGTATACACTTGACCCTTCACCTCTTATCTGGACCCGGCGTACAAAAAGACTGCAATCCCCCTTTTATTTATTTATTTTTGTTCTTAAATGCTGTTCTGCAGGTCCAAAGCGTTCTATTAAATTAAATAACTTGGCAGTACGGTGATCTACCCTGTGCTTGGTCACAAAGCTGCTTATCTGTGGTAAACAGCACTTCAGAAAGGCATTCTTCAATTGCTTTCAATAATTTGGTGTATCCTTCTACACTGAGATTTCCTTCAAAACCAAACTTCTTTTCCCATCTTATCTAAGTAGCCTATTTGATATTATCTGGGTCCTGTTAAAACAAGTATTTGACATTCCCATCTAAATCCCTATTTTCTTTAAAACAAGTATTCCCTATTTTACATCCCTTTAGTAGCCAACCAGTTTGAATGGAGTACACTCGAGCAACTGATCCGATCAGTGGAACACTGTTTTTGTTGACATCGTTAGGTTTCCCCCGTCTGTTGTTTCACTGAGACACTACTGAATAATTACAACCCAAAACAGTTTATACACAGATGACATTCATATACATACATAAAAACCAACAAACAAATAATTATTTATCGCAATTTCCCATCTCTGTTTTTAACGTACACCCAGTTATTTATTTCTGTAGTCTTCTCACACCAACTTAGCACTCATTTTTACATTTTAAGTTTTGTAGATCTTAATTGAATATTACACATTAATATTGAACCTTACTGGATGAGCAGGGGCCTCATGTACAAAGAGTGCGTACGCACAAAATAGTGGCGTACGCACTTTTTCACGTCAACAATCAGATGTATCGAGTGAAAAGACTGTGGAAATGTGCGGGGCCTCATGCCAGCTTCAGGGCTGGCATACGCACTTTTCTACAGCTGTTGATTCTTTGGCGACACCTAAGGTGATGTTGGGAAACTGTTATAATAAATAAATGTGAAAAGAATTAGTCCTCAGACAGTGATGTGCACATTTGAGATACATGAACTATTGATACTGATGAACAATTAACACAGTTTACTGTCGATGGGGTGATTGCAATTTCTATGCAAAGATGTCAATCAGGGTAAAAAAAAGATAAGCTAAACAGGGAGGAATCCCCTATTAACGACATCAGGTTGAATACTGATTCTGGTAATGTTTCAGTCCTGGTTCTGTTGGACCTCAGCGCTAAGTTTGATACTGTAGATCACAGAATCCTGTTGCACAGGCTGGAAAACTGGGTTGGACTTTCTGGAGCGGTCCTTAACTGGTTCAGGTCCTACTTAGAAGGCCGGAGTTATTTTGTTACAATTGGCAGCTATGAATCTTTATGTGTCTCTGTCACCGGACGACTGCAGCCCAGCAGACGTACTGTGTCAGTGTCTGGAGGAAGTAAACACCTGGATGAGAGAGAATTTTCTACAATTAAATGAAGACAAAACTGAGATCATTCTGTTTGGTAGCAAAGAGAAGAGGGTCAGCGTTGGTAAATATCTTGAGACTCAGGCCCTTACAATCACTGACCAAGTTGGTAACCTCGGAGTGTTGATAGACTCAGATCTGACTTTCAGCAGCCACATCAAAGCTGTCACCAAGGCAGCTTTTTACCATCTCAGAAACATCAACAGAATTAAAGGTTTCCTCTCCCAAACAGACCAGGAGAAACTCATCCATGCATTCATCTCCAGTAGACTCCATCACTGTAACGCTCTTTTAACTGGACTTCCCAAAAAGAGCATTAAACATCTGCAGCTCATCCAGAACGCTGCTGCTGGAGTTTTAACCCGGACTAAGAGATCTGAACACATCACACCAGTTTTAAAATCTTTACTCTGGCTTCCAGTCAGTCACAGAATAGATTTTAAAAGCCTGCTGATGGTTTACAAATCCCAGAACGGTTTAGGCCCAAAATCCATCTGTGATATGTTCAGAGAATATAAAGCCAGCAGAGCTCTTAGATCCAAGGACTCAGGTCAGCTGGTCCAGTCCAGAGTCCAGACTAAACATGGAGAAGCAGCATTTAGCTGTTATGCTGCAAACAAGTGGAACAAACTGCCAGTGGAGATTAAACTTTCACCAAATGGAGACATTTTTAAATCCAGGTTAAAAACATTTCTGTTCTCATGTGTCTATGCATGAAATGTGCACGCTATCTTTGAATTTATCTGGACTGTTGCCTGTTTTTAAATTCATTTAAATTATTTTATTTGTTTCTCTTTATATTCTTTTATGTATTTTTAATGCTTCTTGCACTCCCTGCTGCAATGCTTTTATTTTATGTAAAGCACTCTGAACTGTTTGTACATGAAATGTGCTATATAAATAAATAAATTTGATTTGATTTGATTTTGATTTGATTAAACCAACCATTAATCGAATATATTACAGATTGCAGCTTTGACCTTAATGATGGATGTAGGTAGATTGAATTCATACTAATAAAAGCCTGCAGCTGACATTGGAAAACAAACATGACAAATGAATAAATCAGCATATTTCTTTAATTGTTACAAATTATTACATGACATTAATATGCATCAACTTTGATCAATGATTAACCAACTTTACATTCTAACAATGGCTAACAGTAATTTAATGGACAAAATGATAAAACTTGAGGCTTTGATTTGACTTGCTGAATAACCATTTCACCTCCATTAATGCATGGTATTATCCATAATCAGAGTGTTATATTCAGCTCTTCATCGTCTCATCTCATGTTATACTGGAGAGAATATTAGCACGATGTCTGTTTAGTTTACTAAATCAATCACACACTCTTCAAGGAGTTACACAGAAAATAATTGACCAAAACAGATAAACAGATGAAATTTCTCCTCACTGTTTGTGCCTCTACTGGTAATTTCCTACTGAGCTTGTGACTGGTGGTCGAATCAGCTCTTCCATTATCAGAGCAAGGATGTGGCACAGCTCTTTAGCCTGAAACAGAGATTAGCAGAATGAATCAGACATGAATGAACAAATCTTTTGACAAGTGCATTAAAGATATACCTCATGAGTCACCACCTAATGCTTTTTCCATGTTTGCTTTTTATTGCTATAGTTTATTGTATTTATGCACAAGGGTAAATGGAAGTCTTTTGGATGGCTGTGAAATGTAACCAGCAATATGAGGATGTCATCTTGGGTCTGTGATGGATTTTTACCACTCTGAACACGAGATCAAATAATTGAGAAATAATGAAGAGCTGAACTAAAAATAACTGACAGATTACACCAAATGTAGAAATATTTCACATTCTACATTACATGGAAGATACTAATTGCTTTATAAAAAAAAATGATACGCTGGATTTTTCCATGCCATATCAGGAGTACTCGTTTTTCTGTTGGAAAGGTATTATGGCTAAAGATTAATGCATTACTTTATATTGCAACATAAGTGTGATCTTAGCAGTTATTCACAGTGAGATTCTGCTATTTGTAAGTATTTGAACATTTTCACTGCTACTAAGACTTTACGAGGAACAGATAATCTGCTCCCTTTAGGTGACTCACCAGACAAAGGAAAGGAAACTGCTCACTGTGCTGTAATACTGTATATAACTGGTAAGAATCACTTGTCTTTATCTTGTCTGCCTGGTTGTATTGTTATATTCAGGAAAACATTTCTTGATAAAGTGGAAAGAAAGTCAAAGAAATTGTTTAAATTCAGAAATGTTAGCTGGTAAGTTGTATCTTCACCAAAGTGACTACAACCTGAACCACTCCCAACCTTCCGACTGATGGCCGGTGAATCACCAAGGTACAAAACCAGGAAAAAACCTTTTACTGCTACTTTACATGGAGGCAGATATAAAACCATGATAACAATGAGTCTTTACCTGTTGGAGGTGAAGCGTGACTTTTTGGGGTTTAACTGGATTGCCATAGTTGATGTCGACTGCTGGCACTTTGCCTTTTTTCTTCGGCCTGATGGTGCACATCGACTGAACATCTGACAGAAGAATCTGAGATACTTGCTCCTACAGCAGGCAGAGGTAAAAAATATGTTTGGAAAACTTCTATATAAATAAAGATTATTATGACAAGAGATTGAAGAGATTAAAACAAAGCAAATGTTATGTGACCATTGATTTAACTCGTTAAGCAAATTTTTATGAATTGGCATATCATGAATACAATTCTATTGAATCTGACTGATTTGTCTTAAAATGAATTGGATTTAAATGGACTGAACAAGCCTTTGTCTAATTGGACTTGTATGAACATGCTTACTTTGTCTTCAAAAAGCCTTAAAATGACTTTTGCTATAAATTGGTGCTAAATGAATAAACTGAGTTGAATCTTTAACTTTTTAACTGCACTAAAGTACATACCTGAGGTATTTGTACATTATTGTACGAGTATTTTGAGTTCCCAATCCTCACTACATTTCAGAGGAAAACAGTCTTCATTATATTTCATTACATTTGAAAGGTTTACTTCATCCACTTTTAAAATTTAGATTTTAACATGAAAAATATATTAACAGCTTCTCGAACATTACGCAATGGTTTGTCATAGATTAACCTGTCTGTAGAAGTAGACAAGCGAGTATAAGATTAGGCAACAGAGAGTAATAATTTGCAGTTTGTATCTAATAGCTGGTCTCCATCTTCATCAGTTCATTTTCATGAAATATCATAAACCAACATAAAAGTTACATGGTCCATTTTTCTGCAGTGAATGCTTTAAGTAGATTTTCCTACACATAATTATATGCATTTACTTAACTAACATCTTAATTTCAGATTTTCTGCTTGTAAAGAAGCAGTGCTGCACCTGTTTCTTCCACTACAAACATATTGAGGGTACAAAGTCAAATTTTCTCTGGCTTTACGGTTACTGATATACCTTCATGATTAAAGATATATTCTTCTTCATAATTAACAAAATGTCAGAAAACAGGAATCACGTGAACCCCACAAATGTTTCCTGAACGCAAGATAATTATTTAAATAGACATTTATCATATTAATCATAGGTTGAATTTGCTTGGAGATACAGTGGCTTGCAAAAGTAGTCACCCGCTTTGGCTTTTTTCCTTTTTTGTTGCCTTACAACTTGAAATTGAAATGGATGTTTAAGGACTTTATGTAATTCAATTTACACAACATAAAAAAATGACCACGAGGATGCAAAGTCAATTTTTTTTGTCTTCTGATACACAGATTATATACATTAGAATGATTAAGTTCAGATAAGACTTGATTCATCTTATAAAAGCATCGACAAAGTTCTGAATTTGGAAAGAATTGTTCTTATACAAGCAGTGAGATTAAAATTGTGATGCTGAGGAAAGTGTTTCAGCACTATTCAGATGATGAAGGTACAGTACCTGCGTTTTAGTGTGAAGGAAAAGTACTCGCTCCTGGTTGATGCTGACCAAGCAGGGGGATGGAAAACCACGCTGGCTCACCTTCTGGGCCAAGAAAGTGTTGGAGCCAAATAAAGGCAGGGTGCTTAGAAACTCTAAGAGACGGGATTCAGATCAATAACATTATCTGTCTTTCAATATTAGAAGCCAGAAGGAGAAAAGGCAGTAGTGAAGGGGTGCTTCCTACCAATGAATCGTATTTTGGCATCCTGAGGGCTGATGGATTGCATGGCAGCAATCTGACCGTGGCAGAAGGATTGGATCTCCTCTATGTTACTCCTGAACTCATTCCGGGGCAAGTACTCCTTTAGCTCGGGCCTTTCAAGAAAATACAAGTTGAATGTCAGTATCCACAGGCATGAATTCTGATGCAGCAGTAATGGTACGAATGGTGGAGAATGAATGGTAAATGGACTTTTTTTTATTTTACACATGTTGCTGTCATCAAATTCAAGATTCAATGTTTTTCATGACATAGTCAAATGTCTCACTCATAACATAGGATGTTTTTTTATGTTCTAATCTACATTGGTTTATGACATTTGTATATTATTGCACTCCGTTTTTCTTTACATTCCCACAGCATCCCGACTTTTTTGGAAGTTGAGTTGACCTTCTGATAATTTAGAATCAGAGGGTTTCATCTATTGGCACACACAAAGTTAAAAATGATTTGTATTTTAAGGAATGTTTGAATTACTCTGAGGTGACAAGCAGTTATCCAGAGTGGTCCAAACTGCAAAGTGCTCATTATTGTGTCTCTTAAATTGTTCTACTCACAATGAGGGCTGGTTCATCAGATCCTGGGCCAGATGCTGCAGGGCAGCCAGCTCTGCAATCTGCTGGACTGATGAAGACCCTCCGGGATAGGAAGGAAGCATCAGCTTTCCACTAAGGTAGTCAGCCAGGAGCTACACACACGCACACGCACACACACACACACACACACACACACACAGAAACACAGTTTCACACAGGAATGTGAATATATATATATATATATATATATATATATATATATACAGTATATATATGTTTACATGTACACTGTCCGTCCCCAAAAAAAGTCAAAACGTTTGTGCAGCGGTCCAACTACAAGATCTTGTAGTAGAAAAAAATGAGTGCAACTCTGGACGGAAATAAATGTTGTGACATTGCAGAAGCTTATCGAAAGGATGCCACAGCGAATACGTGCCATAATCAGAGCTAAAGGCGCTCCAACAAAACATTAGAGTGTGCGACTTTTTTTGGGATGGGTAATGTGTACATAGTCATATATGAATACATATATGTGTGTGTGTGTGTTTGTGTATGTACGAATGCATGTAAAACTGGATTAATGTCTATAATCTATCTTGTCTTCTGTCACCTGCTGATAGTGGAACTCCACATAGAAGTCATTCCTGAAAGAAAGAGGACTTTCCCAGATGACTCTCCTCAGCGACAAGGAGATGGAGCCGTCATCTAACAGGAAGTCAAACAGGTACTCGTTGGAATGGAGGGGACGCACCGAACCATCTGACAGATAGGAACAGAGGACGTACATTAATTTAGATCTGTCACTTGACCCTCTATCCTTATTTCATTCAACTCTTCTTTCTCGCAGGAATCATTCATTTTATGGATGATTTAAACCGGGACAAGTCGAACGAAAACTGTCTTCATTGCTAGATACACTAGTGTTTTGCAAGTCTTGGTCATAAAGTCAAAGGTCAAGTTGAATTAAAAAATGAACTATTTAACCCTGACCCCTAACTGCACTTACCCTAACCCTAGTAAACAAAATTCAAGTTCAAAGTAAACCCATGAGGTTTTGATGTGAACTGGTGCAACATAAAGTAAAATGTTTTTGCTACAGATCTTTATGGTGTTATTAGCTCAATTTACTCTTCTAATTAGTGCTCTAGTGGACCTTTTGAATATGACTATCATTCAGATATTAGGCCACAAAGAGCGGCATCTTTGGAGGTGTGACTTAACATCTGCGCTGACATGCCAGGGAGTTCACCGGAGTGACTCAGAAGCAGCTTGAGGGAGACAGACCAAGAAGTCCATTCACTGGAGCACGTAAGTTTAGTTCACATTGGTCGACATATGTCTGTTATGTTTTCAGCAGTGTGACAGTTATGCTGTGTTTGTGAGTTTGATTTGATTGGTTTTTGGTTAACTACAATTACTGTCTTGCTTTACAGGTAATCTAACAGACCTCCAAGTTATTTTGATGTCCATTTGCTTCAGTCAGTAATTGTGTATTCTAGTGACGATACAGTATATGACCTTTAGAAAACCACGGATTACCACAAGTCTTTTGAGCCGCACACGCTGAGTAGCTCAGATAACTCCACACATGGAATGAAGACTTCCCTCCCTGGTAAGAATACTGTTGCAGCGATATGTCTTCACATTTATCCACTTTCTTTCCAACTTCAGCAGTGAGTGGAATGTGTACAGAACAATTTAAAAGCTCCAACCAGAGAAGGGGAAACAATTGGAACACCAAATGATATTACAGTTTCAGTGAATTACAGATGCATCCTGTTAATCCTACTGGACAGTTAGTGCTATGAGTGCATAACTTCATACCCCTGCATTTCATCCAAAATTAGTTATGGCTTCAAAATGAGTTATGACTCCTAGAAACCAAGATGACGATTCCAAATGCCAGACTCAAAGTTCAAAAGTAGTAGCCCACAAACCAGGAGCTGATTTCCCAGTACATAAATCCCCCTCTTACACTGTCAACAGATTTACCATGAAGTCTTGTGGCAAGGATGGCAAACTCTTTGATTTCATTGAGTTGTAAGATGCCCATTTCGTTGCACAGCTCTGTTAACACATCAACTGCCATCTAAAGGAAAACGGGAGAAATGGATATATATTTAAGATGGTTGGTTTGATTCAAGATAAGTTTTTATGTATTGATCAATCTTACACTGAAGATTTGGATCTTGATGGGATACTGTGCTCCACCTGGCAGCTGAATATTGTCACGTTGGGAAGTTTTGCCAGCCTGTAGACAATAAAAACACACTATCAGTTGCAAATGCAGACAATCATGGAACATAACCAGTGAAATACTGGTAAAAGCAAGCTTTTACTTCCCTGAGAAGGTACTGTAGACAAACTTACCAGAAAAGCATCTATCTCTACATGTGAGGGAATATTGCGGCGGCCACCAAAACTAAAAGAACGCTCAAGGTTTTCCAGGCACTTACGTGCCAGCCCTAAGGAAAAAGATTGTAGGGAATGAAAAGGCTACCTAAATATTTAAGAGACTTTCAGGAATTAGAATAACTTGTCATTCTTCTACCTTGATAGGGGTGCTTGTAGTCCTGAGAAATGTCATTTAGGTGGGATGTGACATAGGGTTGCAGGGTACCAGAGCAGGGGAAGAAACCAGTCATTAAGCTAAGCAACAGCCAGCCAAGGGTACAGCTGGATCTGTGGAGATGTCACATGACAATCAGATTGTAATGGTTAAAATGTCTAAAAGTAGTCATGTCTTGGGATTAGAATCAGGAGTGCTGTCATCTTTAAATATAACTTGAGTTTCTCATCACTCATCTTCAGCCTTCTCTACTGTTGCTGCTCCGTGTTTTCTATACAGTTATGGGAAAAAGAACGTACATCTTCCTTCTGTTCAAAGGTTTTCAGGCCAGGCCGACCATCAGCCACTTTTAGTCTGCTGACAGACCAAGTTGAGTTTAGTTCAAGCGTCTGGGTTGCAGATGAAATTTTAGCTTTTTTGTTTTGTTTTGTTTGGGGATGGGGATTATCCCTTTTCTTTTTGGGGATGTCAGGTATTAACAACTTATTGTTGTTATTGCAACTTTCCCAACTATTGCAGTATTAGTAGTAATAAAGGGTTGAAACTGGAAGAAAGGGTGAGTTGGAACATCAGATGCTTCCAAAACGTGGTTATATGGAAAAAAGTGCTAACCTTCATGAAATTCAAAACGTGCAGCATTGTATTAATTCAGGAAACCCACCTACTGACTGAGGAGTCACAGAAACTGTTCAGCGGATGGGTGGGGTTTGTAGGGGTAGCTTCAAGTAGCAGCAAGAGTAGAGGGGGTAGCTATATCGGTAGATATGCAGTTACAATACAGATGCCTTAAGGAGAGTAAGGATGACCTTGGATCGTAGAACCGCCAGAGCACATTACTCTTAAAGCAATGTCTGAGGCCTCAGCAGATAACATCAGGAGAATGATTGATATTATGTGGGCTGTTCAGGACAATCCCTCTCCTATAGCCATATATACATATATATATATTCAGTTTTGGTGATAAATTCACAAACTGGATTTGCCTCACTTACAACTATCCGAAGGCATCAGTTCTTACCAATGGAGTTATTTCCCCCTCATTTAAACTGGGCAGAGGCACCAGACAAGGGGGATCCGCTCTCTGTCCTGCTTTTTCCAATTGCACTGGAGCCCCTGGCAGTGTCCATTTGAGCAGAACCCATATTCCTTGGAATCCTAATTGGGGATCAGTGTCCTAAATCTATGTTTTATGCAGATGACATTCTTTTGTTTGTTTCAGACCCTGACTGCTCTCTCCTCTCTTTTTGTAAAATAATTGACACGTTTTCATTCATATCAGACTACAAAGTTAATTGGGTTAAATCAGAGGGTCTCGCTCTTGTAGCCAGGTTTGAACCAAGAACCTTTTGCTGTGAGGCAATCACTGTGCAGCCCTTGTTTCTCAACAAGTTAAGAAAATATTTTTAGTAAGAACATGCCAAAATGTCACCAAAACCATTGATAAGTGGCAAAGACTCACTCAGCTGGGTTGTTGGTGGTTTGCTTGATGACCTGGCAGTAGATTTCATCTCTCAGCAGCTCATTTTCCTTCCCGAGCTGATGAGAGAAGAGAAATTTTTACTTTGTGGAAGTCAATCTCATGTCCATCCAACTTACAGATCCATTGCTTAAAAGGACTGACCAGCAGGATATCAGTCAGGCAGCCTGCTTGGGTAGTATGCTTCTGCAATGGTAAGTCAGCCATAAACTGTATCACGTCTGCAGGATAATACAAGTGGGTATATTATGGAGGAACATGAAAACAGCGGCATCAGTGAGCATTGCCATGCAATTGTGTGGGTGAACTCACTCATAAAGCATTGAACAGACAAATCATTGATTTCAGGATCATTGTAGAGAATGAGGGACTCCTGGACAGGGATCTAGATAAAAAAAAAAAACAGTATAGTGAATTAGTGGTAATAAATCAGAGAGTTTAATTGATTCCTGACTTTGAATTCAGCAAAGATGTTTTTAAACTTAGATGTTAAATAGTGTTTTTGTGTTTTGAATAAGATATCAGTAATGTCCTTTGATATTTTATTGCCATTCACCAAGGGGATCATGGGAGCTGTCTGCAGTACAGAATACAAAGGGTTAGGTTAAATTAAGTAGCAACAGGTGGTGGGCGTAACATGTGTTACAGCCTACTAGAATGGATTGCTTTACATGTACCAGTTTTGAAAGGAATGTTAAGCTCTGCTTTGAGATTAAATTTTGTTTTTGAGAAAAAGTTTTCAATGCTTTTAGTTAAATATGAAGTTGTATAACCAAAGCAGCTTCTTTAATTTTTCAGCTATTATATTTCCAGTTGTTTGTCTCTCTCTCTCTCTCTCTCTCTCTCTCTCTCTCTCTCTCTCTCTCTCTCTCTCTCTCTCTCTCTCTCTCACACACACACACACAAAAACACTCCCATTCAAAATCTAAATAATTCAAGAACAAATATCATTACTAAAAGTATGGACCAAGTTACATGCTTTCAATTACTAAAAGTAGACAAAAAAGAAGATTTTATCCAGGCAATACCTGGTTTGTGGTAGAGTTTAATGAGCAATACTACACTCCAAATTCAATTACTTAAGGACATATTTTTTACTTCTGAAAGAGCAATAAACTGACTACCATTCAAGGATTATAGATGGAAAAATAATTTAGACACATGCTCACTACACACTGATATACATCAGGTTGTGGAGGCTTACCGCTGTGTGTTGAACCGCCTCTGAGACATTCCTTCCACCTGTAGCCGCCACTCTTTGATCAACATATAAAGGTAGCACAAAATTAGCCATGTAATATGAAACAAAGCTATATAACATCATTCACGACAGCTATTTTCATTCCTCTTTAGTACCTAAAGAACTTCAAGGCAAAGTCAGCCATAGCAGACAAGATCTCTGAGTCATGGACTGAGCTCTGAACTGATCTCTGGAGGGATCCCTGTATGGAGCTGGGACATGGTGCCTCCCTGCGGGGCTGCAGTGAATCAGCGCTGCCCATGTGTTTGACAATGGCACCTGGACCTGGAGAGGGGCCCTTAGGTGGACTGACAGACTTAACGCTCCTCATGCTTTTCCTCCTGTAATCTCTTCGATCAAGGAGAAGGCAGTGGTAGTCTGGGGCTGGAGATGGCTGAGTGAGGTCACCTGGGAAAAGGCCAGAGCGCCCTCCAATGGTGCCAAACTGCCAGCCTGGTGGAACACCAAATGTAATTCAGTGGGTAGGATATGTTGATATGGATGAAATTGAACATTCCTAAACCTACATATGACAGCAAACATACAGGTATGTCTAACATCTAAAATACAACCTCACCTGCCTGGAGTCCCTGCATTGGCAGTAGTTTGATGACATCACCTTTACTGAAGCTGAGCAGACTTTTGTCATCTGTCACAAAA
Organism: Odontesthes bonariensis; assembly: GCF_027942865.1. Lineage (NCBI taxonomy): Eukaryota > Metazoa > Chordata > Actinopteri > Atheriniformes > Atherinopsidae > Odontesthes > Odontesthes bonariensis. The sequence continues at coordinate 30,623,764 of NC_134528.1, read as the reverse complement.
CTCTTCAGGGCTACTACATGGCCTGAGTTCTTCAGAACAAGGAGACATGTGTGTTGGAAAATTATATTTAAACTGAAATGATGGAGCAAATGATTGGGGTGCAATTTATGGTTAGAAACGAAAAGGAGGAGAGATAATGAATTGAACCATGATGATAAAAAAAGAAAAAGCACCTTGATGAGTTCCTGGAGGAAAAATCGAATCATGGCAGAGATCTGAGGAGCTCTGGATGACTGCAACACCAAGTTTTCACTCTTCAGCTCCATGTTCACTCTGTCAGAACCCTGGAGCTCAACTGACAGCACCTCTGCAAAACTAGATTCACGCAAACTTAAATTGTTATTCTGTGTCGGAAACATGAGCTACAATGATTGCATTTAAATGTCCGACAGGGAGTGAAAATTCAATTTATGTATGAATTGCAGAGAATAGCTGTGGCAGAGTAATGCTGCTAAAGAACCAGACATTCTTCTTAGCACATTATGGGGACCAAAGTAAGAACCAAAAGAGAGTGAATGCTGGACTTAAACTGATTCATTAGATAGAAAGTGATCTCCAAATGAATGCTATCAAAGGATATTGTACCTGTAGCCTTTGAGCAGCTTCAGATGCTTAGGGTTGATGCCTGATGCTCTCACCACCTTCAGAAGACGAATCCCCCGATGAGAAACACCCAAAACCTGAGCATCTCCACTGAATGGCTGCATGCAAATAAGAGATGCCTGTTAATATTTTTTAGGCCTTCATTCAAATGTAACAAAGCAGTAACTAAATTATGATAAGAATGATAATAATTAAACACATAGCAAGAATTAGAAGCTTCATGTTCACACAGCTATTGCATCCTGCAGCCACTAGCTGTAAGTATCTGGCACCAGTCATGCCTAATCAAGGCCATGCGTTTAAGGTGCAACCAACTTTAGTATAGTTACACATAAAGTATGACTTCTGGAAATGCACCTGGAGTCCATGGTGGAGCTGCTTCTTACAACAATGTTGTCCACAATGCCCAAACTACTTCGCAATAATTGTATCACTGTTTTTTTCAGTTACAGGGTATTTTAAGCTAAGGTTTTAAATGACAGGACTAATGCTTTTTTTTTTTTTTTTTCAAGTATTTTTTGGGCTTTTAATGATAGGACAGTGTGAGAGAGACAGGAAGCAGGGGTCAGAGAGATGGGGAAGACACGCAGCAAAGGGCCGCTCAGTGCGGGAGTCGAACCAGGGCCCGCTGCATCGAGGACTAAGCCTCTGTACATGGGGCGGCTGCTTAACCCACTACGCCACCGACCGCCCCAGGACTAATGCTTTTTAATAGCATTCTAATGCTTTGCATTTGTCAAGAATCATGAGGTGTCTGATACTCAAGACAGTGGAGAAGGGCCTTTTCTGAGTTCACTGAGTACATATCCTCTGGGCGCGTCGCTGGTGGGGGCCACTGAGTGCATGTGTTTCAACTAGAGATAGCATATAGTCAAATAAGGACATTCGGAGGAAAAATACATTCCAAAGGCATGTAGTCCATGGACATTGTCTCTTGGCTAGATGCCTGGAATAGAAAGGACCTTGAGCATCTCCCATAAAATAACTTTCCCCCCCTGAAAAATCAGAGACTTCCATTCGAACCATTGAGCTACTCTCTCTCCAGGCTTGATGCATCTTTTCTGTAAATTCGAGACAGACCTGATGACTGCAATAAAGGTTTCTATGTTCAATTAAGTCCGTGTCAGCAGAGTTCTTCATCACTCATCTCCACATCGGCTCGGCGACCATCCCTCATATTTACTACAATCACTTGGCTCAAAGTTTAAAATGAGATCTTTTTTTAAAAGCAGCCTTGTTTTGCAATGTCATAACACAACTGACACTAAAAACAACTTCAGTATATCTTCTTTTCTTTATTCAATTCAATTCAAATTCAATTCAAAAATACTTTATTTATCCCAGAGGGAAATTAAATTTTGATGTAGCTCAATTAAATCAAGGTATGATTATTATGATTATTATGCTCACCGTGACAGGGAACAGTCGAGTAAAATAGTTCTCCCAATTGTCTCGAGCGGCAATGACAATTCTCTTCTTCATGTTGTCATCCTGGATGGTACCAATAGTTGTTCCCACATTGAAATTTGCTATACAGAGAGAAAAAGAGTGGGGCTAGAGAGATTAACAATTGACAAACAAACTAGTGATGATAGAATGATTGTATGTATCTTGAAAACTACAAACTATTCCCTCCACCCACTGGTAACAGTGACTGGAATAGAAACACTGTGCAATGTCTTGATGAACTGTTTTTACCAAGGAGGTCTTTCATCTTCCGTCTCTCTTCTCTGCTGATCCTCACACAGCTGTCAGAATAGGTGTCTCTCATGATCTGAAAAAAAACATCACGCAGTGGGCAAAGTCAGAAGTTGAATGCTTGAATTAAGATTGAATTGGAGGACAGATAAACATCATACTACTCATGTAAAGATGCTGACCTGTTCACACAATAGATTGAGGATGTAGGGTCTGTTGAACTGCTCTCTGGGGTAAAACACCTGCGCATAATAATTGAAGTTAGTAGTTAGCGAATATTTTCTTTGTGTTTTTCATTAATCTTCACAGCATAGCAGAATCAGTACGTCTGTCTGTATGTCAGTATGACTGCAGCTCCATAGCTATGTTGGAATATTGGCTATAATTTATCCATGCGAGTAAAAATGTTTAATTATGTTATTCATCATTTTGTGTTTTCAGTGTACTCTTTCGACACAAAATTCCACATTAAATTATCAGAGACGCTCTTCATCGCTTGCGTGCGTCGGCCAACATTCCTATCTATCCGTCGAGGTGACGGAGACTCGCGGAGACCGCAACGGTTGTGATTGGTCGGCTAACAACATCATTTCCGGAATCACTTTTCCGGTTTAGCTCCTTCCTCTCAGAACAACAACACCGCCATTTTTGAAAGAGTTTACTCTGTGCCGGGCAACATTTGGTCAAAATTATTTGCATTTCAACATCAACAAGCTCCAAATCCAACAACAGTCTTTCTCTCTCGGTCGCCATCGTTCACTGTGAGGAGTGGAACGGAGCCGGAAGGTGAACAATCAATCAACCACTTTCAGGATAGACGTCGCGAGATTGGGTCGTTTAACGTAGCGACGCCTGCTGATCGGGAGGTGAACTACCTTGCGTATCCGACATCCCGACGGAGAACTTCGAAAGGTTTAACAGCCTCTCCGTGACTACGGAGACGGATTGACAGATAGCGACGGAGAAGCATATCGAGGCCTTAACTCTCAAACCAGCTGCTTCAAACTCAGCTGCAAACCACCAAAAAAACCAAAGAGACATTTCTAAGACAACACTCTGCCCCTCGGCTGCGCTTAGAAATTCTGTCCATAAAGGTTATGAATAGAATAGGTGACAAAGGGCAGCCCAATCTGACACATTGGTTGTACAGATGCTGAAAGAACCATAACAAAGCATTCAATCCCTCATACTACCAAAGCAGCCCAGCTGTTATCGTTCAATCTTCTTACAAGCTAACCAAGCTTGAATAGATCACACTGTTATTTTTGCTGCTTGGCAATAACTAAGCTAAAGAGTACAAACACAGCATTGGCAGGTAACCCAGGCAAACTCTCCCATTTGAAAACATGGACAGCCAACAGTTCAACAACTGAGGTTCAGAGAGCAGCCCTGGCTGTGGTGTGGACGCCGGCCTGCCCTGATCTGGGCGGTTCCCCGTGGTGGCTGGCTCCCAGTGTGGACAGATCCCCAAGATATCGTTTCCTCACTACAGCGTCAAGCCAGAATTTCATGTTGATTGTTGTGTGCAGTGTGGTTGTCGGTGTGATGTTGTGTGTGAGTTTATGCATGAATTGATTTGATTATTGATTTTATTATGTAAAGCACTTTGTGCTACTTTTTAGTATGAAAAGTGCTATATAAATAAAGTTTAATTTGATTCGATGAGAGAGATGCTCCTTCTCAGTCTCATGTCCGCCCTCCTTCATTGTTACCTTTCTGTCTGCAGTCTTTGACTGCTGATATAGAATCTTATAACTGACTAGAGAGGTATTGAAGTTGTTCCTGCAGCCATATCTCTGAAAAAAACTTGTTGCCCTCCTGATATTCCTCCTGCTTTTTGATCAGGGCTCCAAGCTCATCCATTTCATCCACCAGTGATCTCCCACATCCTATGCTGATTAAGGGAAGAAATGGTTCAAACTTTCTCCTCCTTTTGTCCACTTTGTTCCTTCTCTGCATCCTAGACATCTCCTCTTTATCTCATCTGGATTTGGGATCTTATTCCATGCAATACTTAGACTTTGTAAAACTCATTCAGCTACTCCCACATGAAAACAACTTACCCGTTGCCATGGTTATGCACCATAACAGATGTACATAAGTGCCAGAGTGACCAACAGAAATCTTTTCAGTTTCACAGCATCCAAACCAGCATAGAAAAATCAGATTTTTTCAAAGAATAAAGCTCATTAGAAAATTTAAAGACGATGTAAAGACAGACACAATGTCCAGAGCTATTATAGCAGGCTGCCAATGGTGCGGCGCCATTCTAAAACTGAAGACCAAGTCCCAGTCAAGAAGAGAGAAACCCAGAGCTTTATTAAAAGAAAACTTTTTGATTTACCCAAATTTCCTATAAAGTTTAATTCATCCATTTTTCAGAGTACACCCAAAGTGAATTAATTAACTGAATAACAAAACCTCAAAAATATAAAGCAAAAGCATTAACCTGAAAGACTACAAGCAGTCTGTTTTGATCTGTTGTTCAAGTATGTGAATTGCCTGATGACGTGTTTGTCTGTCAGAATCTTACTTCTTTACGCAGAAACATTTTCCCTGGTGTGTTGTAGTAAGAGAAGTAAACCCCAGCAGAGAAGCGGTGGAGTTGGGACCGAGTGCCATCCTCATCCGGCATCCCATCTACAGTTAACAAACAATCAAGGAAGATAGCTGAGTGACATCAATTGCATAACATCAGAAAATAGTGGCAACAATTTAAATTTGCCTGTCAGCCAAATATAACATGCAGCGTCATTTTTGAATGCTTGTAATCTTAATGAGAAGAAAACATGAGGGACACCTACTGATAGATGGGGCAGCCATGTCTGGAGGGTCAGGAATGTTCTGAAGGACAAGAGCTGGCCCTGGAGAAGGTGGTGGGGAATCTGGTGGAGCAGGGAGAGGGTCCTGGGGGTCCTGGGAGTGACGGGAGCCAAACAGATCTCCCAGGGAGCGTTGCCTCTGCTTCATATTATTGGAGATGACCCGGCGACCCCGAGTGGAAGGAGGAGACGGCTGTGGGGAGGGGGGCATTGGAGGAGGGGGTACCCTCTTTACTCTGACTGGGGGTGGAAGAGGTACCCACTCTTTCTGCATGCCAAAAGTATAGGAAAATAAGATTTTCAGCATAGAACTGAACAATAACCCTTAAAAGTAGTCTCTTTATTTGTAGCTGCAGCCACTCTGCAATGCAGCACATTCTGACCTTCTGCTGTGGCACTGGTGCTTTGTTTCTGAGTTTGGCCAGAGCTTCCTCTTTGGGGTCGTTCTTCTTAACAAATGTTCTTACTGGGGGTCTGTGAGGAAAATATAGCAGTAAATCATAAACATTGCTTAAGTTATTGGTGAATGATGCCATGATGGTTACAACTCGTTAAGCTAGAATCTCTTTAAAAGAGCTGCAAACCTTTGTGGTAGTCTCCTGCTTGAAAAAGGAAAGTAAAAACAAATTCATGACACGTAAAAAACTCCTATTGATTGACTAAAATAATAAACAGGAAATTTAAAAGAGGACAGTGATGATTGTCCAGAGGTCCGTTTCACAAAGCAGGTTTAGTGAAAACTCTGAGTTTATTAACCCTGAAATGAGGGAAACCCTGAGTTTTCCGTTTCACAAAGGGAGGTAACTCAAACCAGAGAAAGAGGGGTAACTCTAGCCTGTTTCACAAAGAGAGGTAACTTAAGCTCTCAGTCAGTAACCATAGTAACAGACTCTATGAACCTAACCTGGTAGGGACCAGGTTTTACTCAATGAACCTGGAGTTTATCTCTGTCTCCGCCCTCTTTCAGCCACTCACGCCATCTGATTTCCTCATTCATTCAGGCCCCATCCACACGTAGCCGGGTATCTGCTAAAACGAATATATTTTTCTACGTTTGGACCTGTCATCCACATGAAAACGCATAAAAACGCACCGTAAACGAATGTTTTTAAAAACTCCGGGCAAAGTGAAGATTTTTGAAAACTCCGTTTATGCAGCTGCGTGTAGACAGAGATAACCGGAGATTTGCGTTTTCGAACGTCACAATATGCGCCAAAACAACAACAAATCTGCTTTAAAGTCTAAAGTGCGACCTTTGTTTACTGAAGAAGCATGGATGTCTTGAGAACTGTGGTGGTTATTATTGTGCAGGCGCTGTTTACTGCCTTGATTTTACACGCCCAAGTCGTACTCCTCACTCCTGTCGCTGTCGGAATTTTTACGTCCTCATATCGAGGGGCGGTCCACTGTCATATGATCACCTGTCAGTGTGCTCAAAAAAGTTGCGTGCACACTTTATTATTTAGCTGACGAGGGCAGATTGCGCAAAACAGCAAATGCATTTGGGTTGTCAAGACAGGTGAAAACGCAGATGTTCGGTTATGTGTGGAAGGTGTTTTTTTCGAAAACGAGGTAATGTGGATACAGATTTTTTTATAAACGGAGGGGGGGAAACATTCGGTTTTAAAAATACCCGGCTACGTGTGGACAAGGCCTCAGTCAGCAGAGTGAGTTCTTCTACTTCTATAAGTCCATCAGGCACAGTAGGAGGCGACTTTTTTCACCAACATGTCCTTTTGACAACGATCCCGTGGATGAAGGTGCAGCATTACTGCGCAGAGAATATTAAATATTCGTCGGGAGATGGTTATCAGACCGCGCATAGATGTTTTAGCATTTACAGACAATTATCATTTTGAGCGGCACCATCAGAATTTTGTTGGGACAAAAGAAAAGAAGACATAAAAGACAAATAAATATTTGTATGAATAGGCTTAAAAAAGATATATATAGGCCTATTATATTTTATAAAGGCACTTGTCTCTTGGGGGTGGATTCCCTCAGCCACTGGCCTTCCAATATTCTGGCTTAGGGCCAGCTGCTCTGCCCCCGTTAGAGGTGGCGGTGCTGGGCCACCTCCCATTTTACGAGCATCTGCCTTCTATCTGTTGCCTGAGTAGAAGTCTGTGTTAGTTTAAATAGGTTTAATTATTTAACAGAACATGATATAGATGAGAAGACATTTATATGTGTGAAAACAGCATTATGTTGGGGATAAAACGACTGCACAGTCAAATAGCCACTTAATATTTACTTTACAGTGTAAAACATGATCAAAATGAGGTACCTCCATGGCGAGGTCTCACCTGTTTGAACAATTACATTACATTACGGTCATTTTGCAGACCCTTTTATCCAAAGTGACTTACAATAAGTGCGTTCAACATCGGTAGGCAAAAGAACTTCAGGTCACAAGAAATCATAAGTGCATTTCCTTCCAAAACCAAACAGCTAAGAGCATAACTAGTGCTAGAGTAAGTGCGGTAAGTTAGGTACCTAGACAAATGGGAAAACAATTTAGAAAACAAAGACAATTTAGGAAACAAATAAGTGCGTAAGGAACTAGGACGAAACAGGTGATGTCCTAAGAGGGCGGATCTGGGTAATGTTTCCTTAAGAGATGGGTTTTCAGCCTGCGGCAAAAGATGGGCAGCGACTCAGCTGTCCTGACATCAGTCGGGAGATCGTTCCACCATCGGGGTGCCAGAACAGATAAAAGCTGTGACCGTGTCGATCGTGCGCAGGGACCGGTGAGTGACGGGGCAGCCAGGCGCCTGGTGGCCGCAGAGCGAAGTGGTCGGACGGGGCTGTAGGGCTGGACCATAGCCTGGAGGTAAGAAGGAGCTGTTCCTTCCACTGCCCTGTAGTCCAGCACCAATAATAATAATAATAACTTGGACTTATTTAGCGCCTTTCAAGGTACACAAGGTCGCTTAACAAAAGAAAAGAAGGGGGGAAGGGTAGGGCCGGAGGGGTGGGTTTAAGAAGAGTAGGACATGGAGAAGAGATATGTTTTTAGATTCTTTTTGAACTGTAGTAGAGAGGGGGCAGAACGGATGTGAAGTGGCAGATTGTTCCATAGGGTAGGGGCAGCTGAACAGAAGGCCCTATCTCCACATGTTTTTAGTCTGGTGCGAGGAACGGAAAGTAGGTTCTTGTCTGAGGAGCGCAGAAGCCGTGACTGGGAGTAGGGGTGGAGGAGATCAGAAATGTACTTAGGTGCAAGTGAGTGGAGAGATTTGTAGGTCAAGAGAAGGATTTTATAGGTGATGCGTGCTTTGACTGGAAGCCAGTGAAGTTGCTTTAGGATGGGGGTGATGTGCTGCTTGGTGTGAGTTAGCACCCTGGCAGCTGAGTTTTGGACATACTGCAACCTGTCAAGGGCCTTACTGGGTAGCCCAGACAGGATACCATTGCAGTAGTCCAGGTGGGAGGAGATAAATGAGTGGATGAGGGTCTCTGTTACTGAGTCGGATAATGAGGGCCGGAGTCTTGAAATGTTTCTGAGGTGAAAAAAGGCAGATTTGGTGATACTCTTGATGTGGGACCGAAATGAGAGAGTGGAGTCCAGGATGACACCCAGGTTCCGTACCTCTGGTGATGGAGAGATGGAACAGCCATCTATGACCAGGACCAGATCACCAACCTTCTTCAGCAGGGGTGCCGGGGCCACCACCATGAGCTCCGTTTTGCTGCTGTTGAGTTTGAGAAGGTTAGAGGTCAACCAAGCTTTAATTTGCTGCAGGCAGTTGTTTAGTTGCGTGGGTGGGAGCAGAGAGGAGGGGTTTGTGCTAATGTACATCTGAGTGTCATCAGCATAGCAGTGAAAACTGAGTCCATGGTTTCGGATAATTTGTCCTAGGGGGAGCATGTAAATGGTGAAAAGAAGGGGACCCAGGACAGACCCCAGGGGGACGCCATGGTTAACTGCTGCAGTGATGGAGTTGGAACCTTTCAGAGTAATGTATTGTTTCCTGCTTGAGAGGTAAGACTGGAACCAAGAGAAGGCTGTGCCAGTGAGGCCAATGAGTTTAGAGAACTTGGGTGTCAGAAGGGGGGAAAGACAGAATCAGCTGGGTGTCATCTGCATAGCAGTGGTAGGAAAAGTTATGGGAGTGGATGACAGAACCAAGAGATGATGTGTAGAGGGAGAAAAGAAGAGGACCCAAGACCGAACCTTGGGGAACCCCAGTGGTGAGCCTACGTGGCTTCGACACAGACCCTCTCAGTGTGACCTGGTAGGAGCGATCTGTCAGGTAGGATGAGAACATAGAGAGTGCAGAGCCAGAGACCCCCATTCCCTCCAGGGCAGACAGAAGGATGTGGTGGTTCACTGTGTCAAATGCTGCGGACAGGTCCAGGACAGAGGAGAGAGAGTTTGCTCTAGCAGTTTGGAGTGACTCAGTTACTGTTAGGAGGGCCGTCTCAGTTGCCCACCTTGAACCCAGACTGGTGGGGATCCAAGAGGTTGTTCTGGTGGAGGTAAGAGGACAGTTGTTTGAATACAGCACGTTCAAGAGTTTTGGACAGGAAGGGTAGAAAAGATACCGGTTTGTGATTCTTGATCTCTGAAGGGTCAAGAGTTGGTTTCTTTAGAAGAGGAGTGACTCTGGCAGTCTTGAAAGCAGAAGGAAAGAGCCTGATGTTAAAGATGTGTTAATGAGGTGGGTCAGGTAAGGAAGAAGATAAGGTGCTGCAGAATGAAGGAGAGGGAAGGGACTGGGTCAAGGGAACATGTGGTGGGACGGCTGGATGTTACAAGGTGAAGGACCTCATTTGCAGAGAGGGGAGAGAAGTGGGACAGAGAGGGAGGGGTGGGAGAGCGACAGGTGTGGGTGGTGTGGACAGCTGGGGGGTGAGGGAAGAAAGATCGGATATCGTTAACCTTCTTGTCAAAGAAGTCGGCAAAATCGTCAGGGAGGATGGAGGAGGAGGTGGGGGTTGGATGAGGGACGAGAAAGTTTGAAAGATGGTATTTCCTTGGCTTCTAGTTCTACAGTGAGGTACCTTGGAGTTATTTTTGACCAGAACTTATCATTTGACTCGCATATAAAACAGGTTTCTAGGACTGCCTTCTTTCACCTTCGTAATATTGTTAAAATCAGGAACATCTTGTCTCAGAGTGATGCAGAAAAACGAATTCATGCATTTGTTACTTCAAGATTGGACTACTGTAATTCTTTATTATTGGGCTGTCCCACATATTCTCTGAAAAGCCTTCAGTTGATCCAAAATGCTGCAGCCAGAGTTTTGATGAGAACTAACAGGAGAGATCATATTTCTCCAGTTTTAGCTTCTCTTCATTGGCTCCCTGTTAAATTCAGAATAGAATTTAAGATTCTTCTCCTCACATATAAAGCTCCTAATGACCGAGCTCCATCATATCTTAAAGATCTCATTATAAGATATTTTCCTAACAGAGCACTTCGTTCCCAAACTGCAGGTTTACTTGAGGTTCCCAGAGTTTCTAAAAGTAGAATGGGAGGCAGATCCTTCAGTTATCAGGCCCCTCTATTGTGGAATAAGCTGCCAGTAAATGTCCGGGAAGCAGACACCCTTTCCACTTTTAAGACCAGGCTTAAAACTTTCCTTTTTGATAAAGCTTATAGTTAGGGATGGCTCAGGTGATCCTGAAACATCCCATAGTTAAGCTGCTATAGGCCTAGACTGCTGGGGGGCCTCATCTGACACACCTTTCCTCACTTTACTCTCTTTATGTATATGTGATATTATTATGGTCATTAACTCGTGTTTCCCTGTTCCAACAGATATCCTTTGAATGGTGTTACAGTGCCGCCGTCGCGGTGGCCCCCTCCCCCTCCCCCCCCTTCTGTCTTCTCAAACCCCAGCTGGTCGAGGCGGATGGCCACCCTTCCTGAGTCTGGTTCTGCCAGAGGTTTCTTCCTGTTAAAAGGGAGTCGTTTCTCTCCACAGTCGCCTCAGGCACGCTCAGGACGGGAGATTGGACCGAAAAACAAAAAGTTTTCAGTGCAATCTGTTGGTTTCCTTAGCTAGGAAATTGTTTTTGAATTGGCTCTATATGAACGAATTGGATTATTTTATGAATTATGATTATTATTAATTAATTGAATTCCAATTGGCTTGAATTGGACTTACTATCTAAGTGCCTTGAGATGACATTTGTTGTATTTGGTGCTATATAAATAAAAATGAATTGAATTGAACTGAATTGAAAGAGTTTGTTGGGGTTGGAGGCAGAAGTTTGAATTTTGTTACAATGTTTTTATATTTCATCTTAAACTGCTGCCAAGTGCGCTTCTCCCCCGCGGGATTGCACCTAAATGAAATAAATGAATGGGTTACCATTCAAGCAGTTTTCCCTGTAATATTATTGTGATTGCTAAGGACTACATTTAAACTTGCGCTTTTGCTGCTGCAGCGGTGTTGCACTTATTTCTAAAAACGCGTTGAAACTCGCCGTATGAGCACATTAAGATTTCCAATTCCAGGTTGGTGAGAAACGTAGCCCACCTCTTCCCCGTTGCCATGGTGACTCGTCGAATCGGGGCTCCATTGATGCTGGCTTTTTAAAGTTGTGGTGCACGTGCTAAACTCAAGGTGAACCTACTCAGTTGACTAAACTCACTCAAATCAGCATTTCTGGAAACGAAAATTCAGAGTTTTCTGTCTCAGAGTAGATCAACTCAGAGTTCAGGAGTAGACTCAGAGTTTGTTGAACCTGCTTTGTAAAACGGACCCCAGGTTGCCTATGATGTCTATAATGTTCCCCAAATTGAAAATCCAGTCCAGTGAATGTCATCCTACTCCTCCATGTCTCCAAATTTCCAAGTGAAATTTTACAGAAGTTACTGATTCCAAGGTTCAATATGTTTGATAGAACTCTGATGAAATAAAGTCTTGTTAGATCCAGGTGGTGATTTAAAAATAAATGTTGAGTCTGTGACTTCCTCCATTTAGTTGAACACTCTCCCATTTAAATTGGAGGAAAATTAGCCACTTTGTAACTGCATTAAAACAGATACACTCGATGGTAAAGGGATTGGATCCTATATAGTAAGGCACAACAAGATACAAGAAATAAGATAGAATAGAAAAGAATAGAATAGAATAGAATAGAATAGAATAGAATAGAAATAGAAAAATACTTTAATGGGGGAAATTCAAATTAGCTTAAGTAGCTCAAAAAAATTATAAATATTTACAATGATTGTATATTAACAACAACAATAATAATACCAATACTATTAAAAATAATACTACTAAATAATAATAATAATAATAAATGACTAAATAAATAAAAAAAATCAATCTATCAATTTGAGAGGAACTCAGCAGTCCCTGTTATAAAGCCTTCTGGCTGTGGGAACAAAGGACCTCCTGAAGCTCTCAGTCCTGCAGCCTCTCACTGCAGCTGCTCCTCTGTCCTGCAGGATGCTGTGGAGAGGATGTTTATTGTTCTCCAAAACAGAATATAACTTCCTCCTCATCCGTTGCTCCACCACAGCACTGAGAGGGTCCAGCCTTCTGCCTACAACAGAACCAGCCTTTTTCACCAGTTTGTCCAGGCGTCTACAGTTTGTGTCTGTAGTGCAGACAGCAGCATAGAACAGTGCACTCTCAATGATAGTGTGATAAAACATGCACATCATATCACTGCAGACATTGAAGGACATTGACATTGACATTGACATTGGCCCTCCTGTACACTGCATCTATGTTGGCAGACCACTCCAGTTTATTATCCAGCACCACCCCCAGGTATCTGCAGGTCTGAACGGTCTCTATCTCCCCTCCATCAATGCAGACTGACTGGTATGGGGTTTTAGATCTCCTGAAGTCCACCACCAGCTCTTTGGTTTTGGTGGTGTTCAGGAGCAAACAGTTATTTTTGGTCCAGTCAGTAAAGGCCTCCACAAGGTCCCTGTACTCCTTCTCCTGTCCACCATGCACACATGCCACAACAGCCGTATCATCAGAATACTTCGGAATGTGGCAGGACTCTGAGTTGTACCTGAAGTCCGATGTGTACAGGGTGAAAAGAAAAGGAGCCAAAACAGTACCCTGCGGAGCCCCAGTACTGCATTCCAGTGTTCCAGAAACACATCTCCCCATCCTGACATACTGTGGTCTGGCAGACAAATAGTCTGTAATCCATGATGTCAGGGAGGGGGCCACACCCATACCTAGAAGCTTGTCTCTCAGTATGGGAGGCTGTATGGTGTTGAAGGCACTGGAGAAGTCAAAGAACATGATTCTCACATATGAACCAGGCACATCCAGATGACTATCCATCCATCTAATATAGCCGCTTACGCATGGAACGCATACACGGGGAGAACACAGAAAGGTCCCAGCTGAACCTGAATCCTCTTGCTATGAGGTGACGGTGCTAACCACTGTACCACCGTGCGACCCAGAAAAATAACCAAAATATACAAAAAGTTATCTTCAAAGGTATGTTCAGAATAGAGTGAAATGTGAATGTTTTTTTTTTTTGGATTGTTTTAAGCAAAATGAAAATGTCTTTATTTTTATGCTGTTAATAAGAACATATTTGCCATTTCAAATAAACACATTGAATACCGGCGGTTTTTACAGAATTATGTCGTAGAATCCCAGCGTTCTAAACCATTTTTTGACGTTTTTTGTACAGTCACAGCATATTATGTGATAGGGCCACTGAAACATGTTATGGCTCGTTTGAAAGCTGAGACTTTAAACTCTTTGTCGGTCAAAACTGCGTGTCTCTAGGTGCCGCCATTAGCGAGCTATCCTTAGCTAAAACAAGGCGGGTATCCACCAAAATCAACAACAAACTGAGATATCGGGGCTTTTGTGAAACGTGCGCTCTTTCAGCCTGTGGCACTTTAGATACTTACATATCCGGGTCAGAGGATTTGCGTCGTGTCGCATGTTGCAAAGCTAACCTGTTCATAAGACCGCCTCCTTAGACTTGTCGCGTGTTTACTTCTCCTTCTTGTTGTTTGTTTATGTTACTTTACCGTCACCCTCTGGAAACCGACACGTGCGATTGGACAAAATGCGGAAATGCACAACAATCAATGCAGCGTTATCACAATTGTTCTTGAGTTGACGCAAAGCCATTGGCGTAATGATCAAAATGTCCAGATGATGACACCAGTTTTTGACTGCCATCTATGTCAGTTCTGTTCATCACAAAATTACAAAAATCACACAGAATGTGCATTAGAATGTATAGATTCAGAATCCATAAAAAAAACGTAAAAACGTATTTTTACCATGTGGGAGCCAACGCATGGGCAGTAAAAACGTAGTTTTACGTGACTTGGGAGTCAATGTTTTAACATACATTAAAAGCAACAAAGTCTAATATTTGGTTCCAGAGACATTGATGTAATTATGGCATCGAGTCTACAGCTCACTGACAGAATTTGACATTCAGCAAACTTTTGTGCCCGCATTAAGGGTTGTCTGTCTTCAGTCTCAGCACTAAAAATGCTCAGGAGGCTTTAAATCTGTAAAGTAAAGTTTAATCTTTAATCTTAATACTTTCTGACTGAATGATAGGCACTCAGATGGAGTCAGTGAAGAACATTTCAGCCAATGAAACTGATTCAATTTGTTTGTACAACAAGACAACGTGTGTAGATTTCATACCATAATCAGTAAATAAAGTGTCATGATATCAACTCTGTAACTTTATGTCCACCATTGTTTGTATGCAGCATCGAGCTGTCTCCTATTTAAAAGTTTCAAGTCATACATTTTCTTAAATATGAAAACAGAAATGAGAGTAGCCCAAGCAGGATCGAGCAGAACATTAAGTTCATAGTTCAAATATGGGGTAATGTGTGCACGAGAAGTTGAAACTGACCTCACAGGCTCAAAGGGTTTGGGCTCTGGTTGGGGTCGACTGTTATACAGTTTGATGATTTCCCGAATGTTGGATGTTGGTTCGACCCGGGGCTGAGTGAGAGGAGTTGGAATAGGTGTTTCTCTTCGGGTGTCTGCTTGTTTCACTGGCGGGGTGCGAGGACGTCTTACTGCGGGAGAAAAGAAGAGGAAACTCGACACTAAAATACACCATTTTCTGTTCATGGTATATTCTATTTGAGGAGCCATAAGATTATGACCATGTCCTTTACACAACACAACAGTTCAAATCTGCCAAACCCCAGAGTTCTTAAAGTGCCCCGTGGCATCTGGAACCATAACCTTATGTTACCTTAAGGATTTTTTATTCAAAACTGTTCCAGCACATTCTAAACATACTCTGCCTGGTTTATGGACGCCTGTGAAAGCAAACTCACCGTTGCTGACCAGGAGCATTCAACAAGCCTTAATATTTCAGGAATGTTCAGACCCAAAAGTCCAGTCATTACGATATGGCTCTTCAAAGTAAGCCAGTGCTATGCAACTTCCATTCACTCATCTGTATGTTCACTACAATTACCAACTGTTCACGAGCCAAGAACACGATCAAAAGACCTACTCATTCCACAGTATTCCCTCCATCTGTCTCAATGTTTTGCTTCATTGTGAATTTAGTTTGTTGTTAAGATTGTTTGTTTTTGTTTAGTTTGTTGTTCTTCACTTAAATGTATCTCATGAATAATAAGTGCCTGTGCATTAAGCGTGTCTCTGGTAATAATTTGCACTTTTCATTGACGTTTCATTAAAATCAACAGCAATGCTACACAAGGCGTTTCTTATGATAGCAGAAAAGAACAAGCTAAAACAAAGACTGGAAACACAATCCTACAAACAAGACCCACACAGCAGCAGAGTAATGATCACCAAGGGACCAGTGGAGAGTTTTCTATGATTTGTGCATGATGGTAATCTAAGAAGTACTGAACTGAAACAGATAGAAAGATAAAACCGTATACAGATGGTCAATTTAAGATATTTTGGGTACATAATTTGACTTTTGGATATTTGATAACAGTGGATCAGTTTCAGTGTTTTGTATGATTCTCAAATTAGCATTCAGAGGAAATAAGCTTGAGAGCTTAGATCGAGCCTCTGAAATGTGTTTCACCTTCTTACCCTCAGGCTTGGGTGCTACGGGTGGGGGTGATGGGCTTTGTGATGGAGGCGTGCGCTGACGCTGCCTGGGTGGACTGGAGGGGGCTGGTCGTGGCTTTGGAGTTTTGGATTTAGTTTTGGGCTTAGTGGCTGGAGAGAGTGGAGGAGAAAGAAATGACAGATGCATTACTTTATGCTTATCATGAAAAAAATCAAATTGAATACAAATGAGGCATACTTTTACAGGCTGCTAGCTATAAACAGTTCTGTAGGGATGCTGCTGCTTCATTTGAACACACCTAAAAAACTTTTAACTGATGAATTTATCTTTTTCTTATGAAAAGTACTGTAACAAGTTGGCAGAAACAGCAGAGGACTATATTCAAAGACAAATAGGAAGACTTGGGGGAACTGTAAATGTAAAAGATGCATAGAGTTTCTATCAAGTATTGAATATCCTGGGAGTTATACTGCATTACTGCATAATAAACTATGCTATCTACAGTTTATGCAATTGTTCATCTGCTGAACTCACCAATCTTCTGAAAGAAGTCCCTCTTATTTTCAAAAGACTGCAGGTCTTCTGGATCTGTCAAGTCTTCTTCACTCTCTGGCTGTCAAAGTAATGAACAACATGTCATTGCAAATAAAGACACAACCCACCTGTTACTTGTAATGCTTTACATTTAGGGAAATCATAATGCCATAAGTCTTTATTTCTGACAAAACAAAAAACACCAGCATTATTCATTATACGCAGTCCAACATTGTCCTGTTGTCACTAACATCTGCCTAGACAATCATAATGTCAGTTCGTTTTGTAACATACTGGAGGTTTGGCAAAAAAAATGAGGTATTACAAGACAGTTTTACACGTGAAGAATATCCAATAAGTACAGAAATACCTCTGGCTCAGGCTTCTTGTGTTTGGAGGTGCGTTTAGATGCAGGTGCTTTGGATCTCAATGGCGGTGGTGAGGGAGATTTAGGGGATGGCGAGCGTGAACGTTCCCTGGATTGCCGCGCTGACCGACGTCTCTGTTGCCTCTCCTCCTCCTGCTGCTTTTTCTCTTGCTTTTTCTGCTGTTCCTGGGCCTGCTGGTGAGAGAGACTCATCGCCTGCATGGTCATCTGCTGCGCCTGAGGGGGCAGAGGGAAAAACTAAGCTTCAGGACAAGAAATGAGAGGAAATATGGGGGATTGGTCATAAAAAAATCCACCATTATGGATCTAACCATGATAAGGGCTTGTTGGTTAATCAGAGCCTGGTTGGTTGCTGCCATCTGCATGGGGTCATTGATAGGAGGAGCTTGAGGCATCATCATGGCTGTGAAGGGACAAATATGACAAAAATGTACAAAAAGTTTAAGCAACGAAGCATCTTCTGACAGACAATAACATGTAGGCATGTAGCCCATCATTAACAATAGACTGACAATGATACAAATATTAGAGGGCTGAGAGCTGAGATGTACTGCATGATGTCTCCGTCTGCCTCCGTTGCTCTTTTTGCTGATTTTGGTAGAACTCCAACATAAAGTGATGAAACCTCTGTGGAAGGGAATTACCTGGCATGGTTGGCATGGCTGACATAGTAGGCATCATGGGCGCTGCACCATAACCAGGCATTACAGGGTTGACTGGCGCTCCTATATACATAGTAATGCACATAAAACTTGGAAATTAGAAACCTTAAAGATTTTTTCTGTAAATAGTTTTTTCTTTGTACGGATTGCAGTTAACTTCTATCACACCTGCTGCTCATTTTTCTGGGGTCCAGAAATACATTGTTAAGCACATATAATCACAAATAGGTGAATAGAATTAGACAAGAACTGAACAGGATTCTAAACATTACATTTTAGACATAAATAAAACAAGAAACAATCATAATCCAAGCTGCTTTAAAGATTTACAGTCAATAAGAAGAGCTGAGATGTATGAATTTCTTAAAGGTGGGGCGTTGATAATCTCTAACTGTTCAAGACACTTTATTGAATAACTGAATTGTGGTGATGAGGAATTACAAATGACCATGACTATAGAAATCTGAAATAGTTGACCTGGATTTGGAGCTCAAATATGTGGTCTAAATGATAAGATTGTTTTCTTAATAGGAGCATTACATAGTGCAGTCTGCTGCCTACAATAGACTTCATTACTTCATCAGTAATGCTGCTGTGACGTGAACATAAAAGAAGTGACCAGACTGCCTTGTTCTGGACTACTAAAGTCAGGATATTTTCATAAGTAATGGGATGACACTAAGAGGGCTTTTTCTGGCAACAGCTGTGCCTTTTCCCATTTACCTTCCTTAAAGGGATAGTTCGCCTCTTTTGACATGAAGCTGTATGACATCCTATACTAGCAATATCATGCTCACAATCGCTTGGCGCTTTTTTCTCTCCCTTCATATCACTGCGTGCTGCCGCCTACGTGCTGCCGGACTACCTTCATCAACACCAAAACGAGGCTGGAACTCGGCTCACAGGACGCAGCAGGGGGTAACCAGTCAATGTTCATGCACGATGTTGCTAGTATGGGATGTCATACAGCTTCATGTCAAAAGAGGCAAACTATCCCTTTAATGATGTTGTCAATATGATTACTGACAACTGTGTTAATAACATAAAAATATTTTTCAAAAATTCTGAGAAAGATGGCAAACAAGAACCTTTTTACTTACCCATGGGATAGCTTGGCATTGTCATAGGCATACCTAGAAAACAATGTTTAATTCTCATTTAATTTCAAAATGACACCTGGAAAGCTTACAATACTGTCGAGAATGAGATGTGAAGTCTCACAGTTACTTTTAACTTGTATGACTACAACTGCCATTGACATCAAGTGGTTTCTTCAACCAATTCTGTTGTTATCTTATTGGAGCTTTCTTATTCTGTGTTTGTATTAGTACTTTGTAGTTCTTAGTTGTACACTGAGAAATCTATAATCTATGTTTCTAAACTTAAACTTAACTTAATTAACAATTTCAAATTTTTAGACCAAAGAAAACAAAATGATGGGAAGTTCATGAAAATAATTACAAACCACAATTCCAGGAAAAATGGGAAGTTTTCTAAAATGTAACAAAAACTTAAATCTGTAAATTGTTAATTTGCTTCAATCTAAACAGCTTGAGACAGCTGTAAATTGAAGGCAGGCCAGTCGAGCACAAACACTCTGTGTATACCATCAAAGAAGCTGGCTTTGCATCTGTCTCTGATAACAACCTGGATGTTTTTTCTCATCTATGGCATGTAGAACCAGACATTAGTTTTCACAAAAGCAGCTGAAACGTTGACTCATCTGATCACAGACAACTTGTCCACTGTCTTTCTGTCCATGTGAGATGAGCTTGTGCCCATTTTAAAAATACAGAGAAGGACCGATGTTCACCGATGCTTCAGACACTCCCAGCTTGTTGCATCAGCTCTTACTTTTTCTGTATTGCATCTCTCAACTTTTGGAGTGTGTTGCTGGGATACAATTCAGAATTTGCTCATAATTTCTAAATTAAACTATTCAGTGGTCAGTGAAGACACTGGAAATTATTTAGAAAACTTCTTAACTTTTCTGGAAATGCCGTTTGTGTTTGTGCAAACAATTCAAGCTTGCCTATTGATTCAGTGAAAGTAAGCGAGTCTTAATAGTTTGGACTCTAAAATCTGATCTAATTTAGCCTATAAATGTGATTTATGATTTAAGTTTGGACACACTTTTCCATTCATTCTACGTTAGTGTGCATAATGCAGGGGATTTAAATTTGATGGTATTAGTTCAAAGTTACAACTGTAATAGTATGATATGATGCATGTACCTTAAGCTATTGTTATACTTATGGTGTGTGCTATATAATGTAGATAAAACAAGTTTCCTACCAGCTCCATACATCCCAGAATGCATCGGTCCAATCCCACCTCCTCCTCTCATCCTGCGGTTTAGCATGGCTATTCTTTCCATGTCCTTCACACACACATACAAACACACAAACATGAGTGACTGATAAAATGGGGACTGGATAGTGTAGTGGTAAGGTGCCACCTTTCATGTAGGTGACCTGGGCTCAAATCCCCGGCATGAAAGGTACTACCTCCAGTAGGGGTCCTTAGGCAAGACCCCCTTACGTACCTGCCTACTTGTAAGTCGCCAAATGTGTAAACATAAACATAAAATACATGGAAGGCAACCACAAACTTGAAGAGTGCAGTTATTGAAAAGACAGCCCAAATGTTTAAGTGGCTTCACACACTCAGAATCAAGATGTAGTGGTACACAATCCATCTGGGATTATGAATCAAGATCAATGACCCTGCTTAATTTACCCTATAGTATAATTACTAAATGGCACATCAAGCTTTACTTCAGTCACAGTTTGAATAATAGGATAGTATGATGACAGGACTGACTGGAGGTCCTTGGTCCAGAACAGGGTCAAACAAGTCATCAACGTAGGAGTCCATCTGCCGACCGCGCCCTGCAGGCAGACACAATGATACATTAGATGGCCCTGGAGCAAAAATGCTCATGGGTTCCTAATGACATTGCTCACTACAGTGTATACTCAGTACAGCCTGAACATAAACGTATAATACGGCCCAATAATCAGAGTCACCACGTATTTAGTTTCACATAGGCCTCCTTTTTTGGTGTGTTTGTTTCTGTTTGACAGCAAATTTACTCAGATTAACTCACTTTGCACTAACTGTAAACAGCAAACAGGATTAGCAACCAGCTATATTTCCTTTACAAAAATGCTAAATCAATAATTCAGATGAATGGGTAATGTTATCTGCTGGCTATGTAAATAAGCAGCTAAATTTTCTGCCATATAAACTTTAGAAGCTGACAAGAGTACATCATATTAATATCAAAGCTTTCTCCAATACTCAGTAGTGGCCATAGAGTCCCTAATTCTGTGCATCACCTTTCAACAGCCTGTATGTAAAGTTTTGCTGCACTTCCTCATTAAAGAAGCTCATTTTCTAACTAGTTAAAATGTTTTATTATTTGAATATAAAAAAAGCAACAATTTCCATGGGGTATTCTTCCTTTTTCACACTGTATAGTGCCACAGTGGGACTTTAGATATGATTTCTTTTTTCTTTTCTTTTTTTCCTTTAAGGCATACAGATAACTTGAAATTTCACCACATAATGCTTACCTTCCTGTGGATAATCTCTTCCCCAAGGGTTTCCATCAAGAGGAGGCAGCCCAGGAGCTTGCATGGGAGGTGCTGGTGGGATGAAGTCATCCAGATCTGTTGTTTGTATTCTAGAGGGAAAAAGACATGGAAATTCCTACAATGGCAGTTTTATAGCTCTAGCTATAAAGAATGATCATTTCTCATAGCTCTACCTGTCACCCTGCCTGCCAAACAGGTAGTCAGAGTTTGTTGAAGAGGGCGTCCCTGGTGGTGGCAGCACTTCTGCTTCAGCTCTAGCCAACAGATCCATTACAAAGTCTGACCCAGGTAGATCTGACCAGCCTTCATCAGTTACAAGAGATACTGACCATCCCTGTACTGCATCTGTCACACCTCTATGGCACACCAACAACACAATGAGGAGAGAAATGAAGGAATAATTAAATGCAGAGCAATAATAAAAAGAAATCAAGTTTACGCACTATTTGAGTGAGTACCTGAAATGAAGAAGCCAGGAGGCCAACTGCTCTCCTGTGGTCCATGACTCCACTTGACTTGTCAGTTTCTCATCTAACATAAAATGCCAGAGGATGTTATAGTTATACAAAAAAGTTCAATTGTAAGTTTGGATTTTTTTAAGCCAGTCTCACCATTAAAAGTGTGCACTTCCAGGAGCATGGTTCCTTTCCTCTGATTGGAGGTCCACTCCAGCTGGGTGGGGGGGTAGATGCGGGTAGCGGGAGCTGGGAGCTGCAGAGATGTCAGCAGCTTGTGTTGGCACAGTGAACGGTATTCCCCTGGTCCGTGGTCAGACACGTACCTGGACAGAAAATACTGAAGGCTGAGCTGAATGTGGACAGTAGAAAGTGTGACAGTTGTAGATCATACTGCAGGCTTATCGTAGTACACCTTCTATAATGTAACATGGCCTTTTAATAAAAGAAACGTGCGTAGGTAAAACTAACCGTCAATGGAAGTGAAAATATACAATTTTTAGTTTTTCAGTCACCTGAAGTCCAACAGCAAACTAAAAATGAGACTGTTAGCAAATGAATACAGTTGATACCTGTACACACATATTAACTGGATCACTATGTGTGCTTCTACTCACATAGTGATGACATATGGGCTGTGTTTTTTTTACTGAAATTTTTATTGAATTTTAACGTTTTTTAATATATGTTTTTCAACATCCAATGTTAGTTACTGAGAAGGCAAGGCGCTTCTTTTTCAAAGCTGATGAAATACAACAAGTTGGTCAACAAAGGATACACAACTATTCTAAGCGTGACATTTTTTTATGAACAATTATATTTCCACTGTTTCTTCTTTACTTGTCTTTTTAAGGAGCCTAACATTGCAAATCATACAGTAAATTAATAGTTAAAATAATTTTCAATAAAATCCGTCATTTCGAAAGAGATGCCTGTATGACAATAATTAGTGTGACAATTGTACAGCACACCACACATTAGCCCTTGCTGGCAGTAAAAGGCTAACTGGAGTGTATCACCTACTTGAGTAGTGTTTTGTCCAGTGTCGGTGAGGGTGTGAAGGCGCTGAGGCAGCAGGCCAGTAGAAGCCATCCCCTCAGACTGTCCTGTTCCTCATGTCGGTCCCACGTGTGGTATATCAACTGGGCAAGAATCTCGTCCCTCAAGGCCGGCTGGCCCTGGCCCTTCTCCACAATGTAGTTACCTAACGTCTGCTCCTGCCAGCCACTGAGGTCTGACTCACAGGTAAACCGCAAAATCTGTGGAGACAGGGATTGAAAATGACAAAGTTGAATCATATGAAGTATACTAGAAAAAAATGCAATCTCTAATATTCAACATATACCAGTTTGTAAATCTCCAAGGCAGTTCTGGCATCTTCAGACTCCAGGGAGGTGAGAGGTCTTTGGAGGGGGTATCCCTGAGGCTGGCACCATGTATCCTGAGGAAGAAGTAACATTAAGGAACCAAGAGAAGGACATTAAATGAATCTTTTTCACCGATGAAGGTGTGTTGTGCAATTTATGCAAAGAAAGACGTAGATGAACATAGATGCCCAACCAGACTGCGTGTTAAGTGCAGCACACCTTTCACCTGTTACTTTGCCTTCATTCCCTACTCTAGGACAGTGGTTCACCACCTTCTATCCTAGAATCTCCCCTCCTTGTATTTACAAAAAAAACTGAGCCCCTCCCCATAACCAAACCGGAATTCACATGCATGTAAATGCATTTTACCATTACTATATTATATTATCTCATGTTTGGATTTTATGGTATCTAAATTTATCTAAAAAAAGTTGGGACAGGGCCATGTTCACCACTGTGTAACATCCCCTCTTCTTTTAAAAACAGTCGGTAAACATCTGGGAAATGAAGAGACCAGTTGTGTGGACTTTTTGGGAGAGAATATTGTCCCATTCTTGTTCCCATTCTTGTCTGATAGAGGATTCTAGCTGCTCAGCAGTCCAAGGTCTTCTTTGTTGTATATTAAATGTTCTCAGTTGTCGAAAGGTCTGGACTGCAGGCAGGTCTTGCTGACATATGCAAAGTCTTTCCTGAAAAAAACTTTGCCTTTTTTAGGATCAAAGTTGGTGTTGTAGACTCCATTAGACCACCTACCATCAGACCTGCCGGAGGAGGCCAGAGACCATGTGGATCTACCACCTCTGAAAGGTCAGTATGGAACTGCTCAATTATAGGTCCCCAGTTTTATGAATGCTCTTAAAAATGGCGGGGTCATTGAGGGTGGAACCTCATTAAAAGAGGTCTGGTTGGCAGGAGGGAGAGAAAGGGATGGCAGACAGCAGGACGGAGCATCAAGGAGCTGGAAGGAGCTGCTCCTACAGTGTGACAGAACTACTTACCTGGAGGGAGGTAGCACTGAAAAGAAAAGTTCCATTATCTCAACTGAATTCAGTTCCTGGTGGAACAACAAAGCTATTGTTTCCGATAACCTGCCTTATGTGATGTTTTTCCACTAGCCACACACCTCTAACTCTATCTTATCTCTCATGAATCTTACAATATTTACATGTATTAAAATATCTATCTATCTATCTATCTATCTATCTATCTATCTATGTATCTGTCCACTTCCACTTTTAATGTTTTTTAATGTCAAGCCAATTAAAGTCAATTTGTCAATTAGTTGGACGTCATTATTAAACTTACATAAATCACCAAAGCAGATATTTGTTCCTGTCGTTCGTTGTCACACAAGTGTGCAGCTACACCAAAACCAGTAATTTTTGGTTGTCTTTCCGTCTGGGGTCCGTTTCACAAAGCAGGTTCAACAAACTCTGAGTCTACTCCTGAACTCTGAGTTGATCTACTCTGAGATAGAAAACTCTGAGTTTTCGGTTCCAGAAACGCTGATTTGAGTGAGTTTAGTCAACTCTGAGTAGGTTCACCTTGAGTTTAGCATGTGCGCCACAACTTTAAAAAGCCAGCATCAATGAGCCTGATTCGACGAGTCACCATGGCAACGGGGAAGAGGAGGGGCTACGTTTTTCACCAATCTCGAATTGGAAATCTTAATGCGCTCATACGGCGAGTTTCAACACATTTTTAGAAAGAAGTGCAACACCGCTGTAGCAGCAAAAGTGTAAGTTTAAATGTAGTCCTTTGCAATCACAATAATATTACAGGGAAACTGCTTGAATGGTAGCCCATTCATTTATTTCATTTAGGTGCAATCCCACGGGGGAGAAGCGTACTTGGCAGCAGTTTAAGATGAAATATAAAAACATTGTTCAAACAGGTGAGACCTCAGCATGGAGGTACCTCATTTTGATCATGTTTTACACTGTAAAGTAAATATTAAGTGGCTATTTCACTGTGCAGTCGTTTTATCCCCAACATAATGCTGTTCTCACACATAAATGTCTTCTCATCTACATCATGTTCTGTTAAATAATTAAGCCTATTTAAACTAACACAGACTTCTACTGAGCCAACAGAAAGAAGGCAGATGCCTGTAAAACAGGTGGTGCCCAGCACCGCCACCTCTAACGGAGGAAGAGGAGCTGGCCCTAAGCAGAATATTGGAAGGCCAGTGGCTGAGGGAATCCACCCCCAAGAGACAAGTTTCTTAATAAAATATAATAGGCCTATAGATATCTTTTTTAAGCCTATTCATACAAATATTTATTTGTCTTTTATGTCTTCTTTTCTTTTGTACCAACAAAATTCTGATGGTGCCGCTCAAAAAGATAATTGTCTGTAAATGCAAAAACATCTATGATAACCATCTCCCAATGAATATTTAATTCTCTGCGCAGTAATGCTGCACCTTCATCCACGGGATCGTTGTCAAAAGGACATGTTGGTGAAAAAAGTCGCCTCCTGCTGTGCCTGATGGACTTCTAGAAGTAGAAGAACTCGCTCTGCTGACTGAATGAATGAGGAAATCAAATGGCGTGTGGCTGAAAGAGGGCGGAGACAGAGAGAAACTCAAGGTTTCTTGAATAAAACCTGGTCCCGACCAGGTTAGGTTCATAGAGTCTGTTACTACGGTAACTGACCGAAAGGTTAAGCTACCTCTCTTTGTGAAACAGGCTAGAGTTATCCCTCTTTCTCTGGGTTGAGTTACCTCTCTTTGTGAAACGGAAAACTCAGTTTCCCTCATTTCAGGGTTAATAAACTCAGAGTTTTCACTAAACCTGCTTTGTGAAACGGACTCTCTATGAGAGTGTGACCCTGTGCATGAGTGTGTCAACAGGTGCCAACCTGGATGGGTTAAGAGCAGAAGACAAATTTCGTGTGTATGCATGTGTATATGAATAATCTGATCTTAATCTGATTTTAGTGTATTTTTTGACATTATAGAGTTCCAAGCTTTCCAGTACCCATGTGTGCAACATTGAATTGTAAGCTTTATTGTAGTCAGTCCAGGCAGTTCACAGATTTGTATATCTGATCTTATAGTCTTGAGTGACAGTTCTGTCGATCAGTAGCTGGTGTTTAGCTCCACGGGTGTTACTCCCAATTCCGCTCTGGGCCCTGCTCATGTATTGAGCCATGTGCCTACTCATCTTATCTTCTGTGATGCCTGACAGAAGCTTCCATGTTGTGCAGAGGCAAGTTATTGGAACCCCCCTCTTCTGGGGATCTTTAATAATCAGTGCTGGCCTTGGGTTATCCTGGGTGGGTCCCATCCATTAGCAGCTGGTTCATTTGTGCTGCTTGGTGTTCATGGAGTGCAGTTTGTCTCTTTGGCCTGTAGGTGTGTTTCATGGCAGTGCCTGGTGCAGTCCAGCTCTTCATACTTGGGACTCTTCTTTCTTGGATGTCTGCCACATGGTGACTAGTTTCCTGTTCTGAGGAATTGCTGTGGTTATTTTTCAGATCCACTAGCCATGGACCATTGGTGTTATAAGGCTTGTTTCTCCAATCAGCCCTATGTGGGTCTGATTCTATTTTCGAACATTAGAACACTGGGCAAGAAATGGTTTCTTAGTTCATTTAGATGTTGTTGTTGTATTTTTTACATCCGTTGCATATATGCCTTCTCACTAGAATTGTTGGAATGGTAGCATTCCAGCAATGTGATATTCTCCACTTTATTTCATGAATGTCTTGTTCCAGTAGCTCACTTGTCATCGGTATGTCCTGGTCCCCTAACACCTGACGTGGACCTTTTTAATCTGGGCGATGTCCGAGCCTGTGGGGATTCAATTCTATGTCTATGGCTGCTGAGGTTACTTTAGAGGGGTAGGTGTGTAGTTCGGGTAGGCATGGGACCACAAAAAACTGATGAATGTTTGTATGTTCTGATTTTACCCACCTTTAATATAGACTTGACATAGTGAGAGAATGGGTATCTGTCTATATCCTGTGGCAGGGTGAACTTATGTTCTGCCTTCACCTGAGGAGGTGCAACTTCTGTAACCCTTGATGCATGCTGTCGACCTGATGGATAGAGACAGAATCACAAGCTTAACTGCATTAATGAATCCTATAAAATATCATTGCTGTTTTATGCAGATGTGCAAAACATAATAGGCATAGAATAAGGAGGTGATGCGAGGATAAATAAAACCCTAACCTTAAAGCATAGGACATGCGTTCTTCCCACCTTATAAAAACATGGAAGAAGCAGAGAGCCTTTATCTTAAAAGACTGCTATAATACAGAGATGGGGACTCGAGTCGCATGACTCGACTCGAGTCGCACTTAAGTCGCACAAACAAAGACTCGAGACTTGACTTCAGACTTGAGACTTGACTTGGACTCGAGGTTTGGGACTGGTAAACAATCTTCATTTCTTGAAATTATTGTTTCTGATCCTTATTTCATTCATTCCATGTATGATGGCAGGCTGAGCGCAACATAGCCTCACGCATGCGTGCAGCCACTGATACCAAACTACTGTAACCATGGCAGCGTCAAGATCATCTGGAACTGTGCCATATGTTACCACATTTGGTTACAAAGCGTTCACGCAGACAGCAAACAAGCAAACGGCCACTTGCAAAGTGTGTGGTATCATGATAAATGATGCCAGCTCAACTACGTCCAACTTCATCAGGCTCATAAAAACGCACAAGGACAGGCCAGTCTCTCTGTGATGTGAAAGGGAAACTTAGCGTGTATCGACAGGTACTGCTAGAAAACTAATCAAAGTAAACAGTGTTGTAAACTATATGCAGATAATAGCTTCATTTTTCACCAGCAGTCTGTGAAATTTGGGAAGGACTTTGGTTAAGTAGCCTAGGTTAACAGTGACCAAATGAATTGCTAAATCAAGTCTACGTGGATGTAGCTTAACGTTAATCTAATTGGTTTTAAAATAGCCTACTTTTACAATTTCAGGGATACCTGATAAAATTCCAAAAAAGTCAAAAAACTGAAAAATGCACTGAAATTGCGCTGCAAAATGTTATATATTAGAAGTTCAGGCTACAAAGCCAGTTAATAATATGTGTGTTCATGTATCCTGTGGTGCAGAGCAAGCACACATATTTCCAAATACATTTATATACTTCAAACAAGCTTTCATGGCGTTTCTTCACATTGGATTGAAATAGCCCTCTTAAGTGACCATGTTCTGATCAATTTTGATCCTGCAGTGTATAATGATATTACATATATTGATAATACAGTACATGCTTTCATGCAATAACATACAGCAATGCAGTCTTATCTAGACCAAATGGAATGTGTCTAATGATAGAACGTTCATTTCAGTCATTTGATACTTGAGACTTGTTATTGGTCCTCAAAGACTTGAGACTTGACTTGGACTTGCATAAATGACTTGTTGTGAACATGTCTGCTATAATATCACTCATGAAACAATGCCTGAAGGGGACAGTTATCCTGCACACCCCATGGGTAAATGCTAAATAAACACAGATATCTGAGTGTTGCTACTTGATCCATTTAACCACTTTTTGTACCTCTATTATCCAGTTCATGGTTGCAAGAACAGAATAATAGAATAATATTTCAACCAAAAAGGCATGTCATTGGAGTCAATAGAAACCAAAGTACCCATAGAAAACCCATGCAAGCCTAGGGAAAACACAAATTGGTCCTTTCTAGGAAGAAAAAAAAAAATAGAAGAGACAAAAGTGTGAATCTTGCCATCAACTCAGCAGAGATTAAAATAAATACATTAAAAAGAACGAGATAATGTTTAAAAGAAAAGCTGATCTACTGGAGATTAAATGATTAAAATAAATAAATAATGCCTGTGACCCTTACTTTCCTTTTATATTTCAAGTTTTTGAATGTTGTGTTTTTCATCACAAAATGGCATTTTCAAAAATACAGAAAAAGCTCCAGAATACAAGCGTGTAACATTCAATGTTTCCTGGCAGAGAACATCTAGATTCCCTGATCTGTAGAGTGACTTTATTGGACAATCCTCTATGAGTATTTATTGTTTACTAAACTTACCAGTTGCACTGCGGAGTCTAGATGACAGCTCAGCGGGTATTTCCAACATCCCTACGTCCTACCACAGGAACAAATTTTTTATTTTTTTACCGTATGGTTATCACAACAAAAAAGAAAAAAGAGAGTGGGTTTTCATACAGTACAAAATCAGTTTAGTCCCTTACCATCCCTAGAGAGACAGACTTGGTCTTTATCACTGCTTCTGCTTTGTTCTTCTTGTGATATTTCTGAAAATGACAGACATTCTCATTTTGTCAGTAATTATCGTGTGAACAGAGTGATTTAATCTCGTAACCTGAAAAATCCTATTCGTCATTGATCTAGTTTACTTCAATTGAAACTTACGGCTTACTTACTGTGTGACTTCTCAGGTGAGTTATCCTCCTGTTATAAATGTACAGCAGTAACACACCCTCATCTCTACCCGAGGAGTGTTTTCTATCAGAACTATTCTTAGATACATGTTCTCTTATATACTTGAGCAACACCCACAGTCTTATTGGCCCTCCTCTCACCAAAGGCCACACAGTTCCAAGTCCAGAGAGTTTGTTCTTTATCAGCTCACAGAAAGAACTCTTCACAATGCAGCACGGAAATGTTACTCATATACAATCATTATTCCAGAAACCATTCCAAATCTGTTTTCCATTGTTACTCTATTTGTACATTCCTTATACCATTTTCCAGTTATTTATTCTACTGTTGATCGTACTGGACACAAGTATCAGATGCATGCCTATCTACAATATGAACTGCCAATTAAGCAAAGATTGAACATAGGTGTGTACACCTTTTCATGAAGCATCTATTCTCAAATATCTGGGCCTCACTTCAAAACACAGGCTGCCAAACCCTGTTGTGCATCCATAAGAGAAACCCTACCAAACCAAACAAATGTCACAAATTAGAGCAATGTTCAAAACACATTATTCACCTTACTAGCTCATTACAACCTGATTCAGGTCACACCTTACTCAAACAATGTGTAGTTGAAAGAACAATCGAATTTTTGTGGAGTAATGGAGAAAATGTTGAGACTCTATTCTATGATCTAAAGAATTTGATCCATTTGCACTTCTAACCATGCTAGCAGCTTGGCTTAGGATCTTTACAGCTAGATTGAAAGATTAAATTACTACAAAATACATTGTCTTAGATTGGATACAGCCATTTGTGATCCGAAGAGGATAAACCCTTATGACTTTCTCTTCAATGCTACTTGCATATCAAAGCTCTCATTTGAGAAAAATTGCCAAAATATGCAAGGGTACTGAGAGATGTTAGAGTTAAAGTTATTTACTGGTGATTCCTTAAGTTATTTTCAAACTTGACCATGTGCAGCACCATTTAATCTGAACTAACTGCTCTCCCTCATCTAGAGCCCTTGAAATATATAACAGTTACTTATTATGCCCATTAAATCGTAGGCTCACACTGAATTACAGAAAATAATGATTAACATAGAAGCAAATACAAACAAAGACAAAGTCATTAATCAAGCTTATGCCCCCAAGACTTTTTAATCAAGTTAAGCATAATGCATCTTAATAGCATTCTATGCTACATGTGTTCTGCTAGGTAAAAGACAACAGATTCATTTGAAATGAAATGTGTCTCATGTAGAAAACAAGTGACATGGCACCTCACTTGGGGAGGTTTAGATACTTGATGCACTATTAACCTTCATTTAACAGGAATTGTCATGCAAAGCATCATCATATCACCTCAGCTGACCACACATGTTTGCTAGAGCACTCCTGTACCAGCAGAACTACAGTAAAATCAAGGGGAGCATGTTCACATTTGAGATCATATCACTACTCAGTAACTGAGAGTGATGTTAACCTTTTGAAGTGAAGTCAACCATTTTGACAATACGTTGGCTACAATCTTATTTAGCAGTGACATGCTTTTCTGATGGCTGTAGATAAACTATTGTTGAAGCTTTGACATGTTAGCCTCATGCTGCAAACTGACAGGCTTGTTTTTCTTTTCACTTTTCACTTTTCTTTTAATGACATCTATATTTGCTACACACCTAAACAGTGAGCCCTGTCATGTAAACAGTGGTTAACATGACATAATGATGATTTGGGATGAAAAAAAATTTGTATGAAGATATTCTGATAATATCATGACTTTTAGGCTGTAAGTGAGTCAGAAGACATCATTTAACAGTTAGCACTATCCTATACAAGCTAACTGTACTTAATGTGGGATTATAACTCATAGATAATTATTATAATTTGGTATATATACATGTGTGTACTGTGGTTGTTCATGTTTGAGTTTTTGTTGAATGAAATAATTGCACAAAGAAATCACATTTATGTCATCTCCTTTCTAAGAAAATTTTCAAAAGATGATGTTACCTTGCAAATTATGTAATATGTCAAATGACAAACTATTTTGTATCAGAGATAAATAATGATGACCAACTTTAATCTAGATTATATTATTATGGCAGTACACTAACTGCTGTTAAGTATAGCTCATGAGGAAGCTTGACCACCTGACAGAGGCTGACAGCAGCACTGTTCATAGTCCAATCCTCATAAAACAATGATACACACACGCATACACACACACACACACACACACACACACACACACACACACACACAACACTGACGGAACTAAAATGATAGAAAATGGAACTAAATGCAGAAATAAATACCCTTAGTTTAGCCCACTAAGACCTGATGCAATATATTATTTTACTTGGAGTGTGCTTCATATCTTGATAAGTAAATGTAGGAGAAGAAAACGATGAAGGAAGTGCCACCTGAGAGAAGTGTCTTCTACATTGTTCTGGAACCTGATATAGACAAATCTCGCTTCCTTTTGTTCTATTTCTACAGTGTAAACTGCCTGAAGTAAAAACAATAAAAAAGATAAATAAAAATAAAATGTTTGATATATTTATTTATCTAGTGCAAACTGTAAAAAGGAGAGAAAAGCAGCCTACCTTCTAGATCTGTGAGGCTGGAGGGAGGATTCAGATGGCGGAAGGAGACATGCAGCTTCAAATTTCACTGAGAGGGGTTGAAGTCCAAGATAAGAGTGTAGCTGAGATGTGGTGTGTGTGGGTGTGTGTGTGTGCCCAAGTGACACGATAAATGCAAGATAAGAAGGAAAGGGATGGAGTTTTATGAAGCAAGCTGTTACCAAAGCTTAAATATGAGAGAATGAGCACACCCATATGGAAAAAAATAAAATAATTGGATTATATGACGTGTATGATACATTTTTTGTCAGATTATATACAGAAATTATTCATTTAAAACAAAATAAAACACAGAGATCTAAATTGTATATCCAATTATAAACTCTAACCGTTAATAAGACAGAGAACAATGTCTTGAATGTGAAAAAGAGAACCAGGTTTGTTTGGTACAGTATAAACAGCATTAAAGAGAGTCATCTCTGAGATTTCTGTCTCCTCCTCAGCAAACTTACTTCTGACTAATATCCAAGCTGGTATTGCATTTTTATGATTATCGGTTTATTTCAAAAGTCAAAATGTAGGTCAACTTCCCAAATGGGCAGCAGAAGAAAACCAAGAGCTTAGTTTGTAAAGAAGATCCAGGAGCACAGAGGGAGCTGGTTTCATCTTATCAATACTTACAGAGAAGCTATCATTACATTCAGAGCAACAAATACATTTGTCCTCAGCTTCAATAACTAACACTACCATCATTGTTCAGTTTACAAACAAATATGAGAATATATTTCAGCAGAAAATCAACAATGTTGATATATGATACACAGAGAGCAACCTGTTGCTCTACAACAGACAACGTATCCTAATAATGATACATCTCCACCCTGATTAAAACAATAATAAGAGATCATCAGATTTGCATGGGACATCCGAAGCAGTGGGGGATGAATCCTTTTTCTGATGGCTGTAGATAAACTATTGTTGTAAGCTTTGACATGTTAGCCTTGTGCTGCAAACTGACAGGCTTGTTTTTCTTTTCACTTTGGTTTCTTACGTATGAGACAACTTGTTTTGCTTGTGATGTCTTCCTCAGTATGGCCATGAAAATGTGTTTTTAAGCCCCACTTAGCGTTTTACAAAATTCCATGTAAAAAAAAAAAGAGGAAAGGTCAATTTAAAGGAAATGAAAAAGAAAGGAGACAACAACACGTAGACTTTGACCACAGACATAGAAGCAAGGGCGTAACTATTGAGAGGGACATATAAACTCATATGCTGTGATGTCAATGTGCTGGTATTACATAACCACAGAACAACAATTTATGGCACAATAAAATCAAAACACAAGATTGCCATAAAACACCAGAAGTGTCACTCGATTTAGTAAGTGACACTATGATGACCCAGAGAGCTCTCCAAACAAGTTAGGGACAAAGTTGTGGAGACATACAAATTAGAGTTGGGCTGTAAAAATATCTGAAACTTTGATAATCCCATGGAGCACCACTAAATCCCATCATCAAAATGGAAAGAATATGGCACCACAACAAACCAGCCAGGAGTGGGCCATCCACCAAAACTCACAGACTGGGCAAAGAGGGCATTAATCAGAGAGGCAGCAAAGATACCCAAGGTAACCCTAAAGGAGCTGGAAAGCTCCACAGAGGAAACTAGTGTATTCAATTCAATTCAATTCAATTCAATTCATTTTTATTTATATAGCGCCAAATACAACAAATGTCATCTCAAGGCACTTAGATAATAAAGTCCAATTCAGCCAATTGGAATTCAATTAATTGTCTGTCTATAGGACCAATATAAGCTGTACAATCCACAGAGCAAGGCTTTACTTGACATTACTTTAAAAGTTCACCAAAAGGCATGGGTGATGGTCAAAATTAAACATGGTGGTCAGAATTGTGGGAATGACGGATAGTGCTAAATAAAGGGACATTTTTGAGGAAAATCTGTTTTGGCCTTCCAAAAATTTGACTGGGACTGAGGTTCACCATCCAGTAGTACAGTGAAGCTAAACATACTGCTAAAGCAACACTGCAGAGGTTTAAGAGCTGAGAAAGTCTGGCATGACTTAAAGATTGCTGTGTACCATCAGAACCCATCCAACTTTAAGGAGCTGGAGCAGTTTTACTTTGAAGAGTGGGCAAAGCTCCTGATGGCCAGATGTGGCCTCATAAGGACAAACCCTAAGAGACTGCCAGCTGGAATCTCTGCAAAAGGTGTGGGAGTGAGGAGTGAGGAGGGTGGATACATATGCTTACAGACTTTTTGTGATTAATTTAAAAAAGTTTTTTTTAAATACGTTTGCTTTTTTATTAATTTTTCTATTAAACTTCACCTATGGACTTCTTTTTTTTTTTTTTTTGACATGAAATCCCCCCAAAATCCATTAAAATGACAGGCTATAATAAAATAAAGCAGGAAACACACACACAGGTTTAACACTTTTGTAAGACACTTTTTTGTTGTGGGAACTCTCATTCTCTCATTTCTACCTTCCTCCAATGGCGTCTCTTGATCGTGTTCCTTGTTATCAGCATCACTGCCCAGAACTGGGTGAAGGACTGCTTCAAACGCCTGAAGTACTTCCTGAGAGATGGAATTAACAACATTCAGTGTTGTACATCAACACATTACTCAGGTAAAACCTACAGTGCCTGCCTCCCTGCATTCATTTTGTTTTTCTTCATTGAATTGATACTTTTGCTGCCATTATAAGTTTCCATTTACTTTTTTTGTTAAATTGAAATAATTTGGCATTTAAACCGGTTGTCTTTCTGTCAGATTATGGCTACAGAACACAGGTACTTATGTTCAATACAGTTTGGAGGAGAGGTCATTTTATCTGAGCTTCGACTTCATCTGAAGCTCTGCCTCCTTTTATATAAACATCTTGACTGAATTTGAATGTTTTTAAAGAATATACCTGTAACATCAATATAGATTTGGACTGCTGTGACCTTTACACTTCCTACCTATGTGAGAGAATTAATGTAAGAATACATCTTTTGATTCATTTTGCCCAGTAATAATCCTACAAAACCAGCTATTCATGTACTATGAAATGAACCATCCAGACTTTTTAGCTTGTTCAGAATCTATCTGCTTCTAGTAATAATTACCTTGACATCATAGAAAATTAGGATTTTTCCTTCTGGTTCCTGTTTTTGCTTGTATTTTAGGTGTTAATTGCATAAAACGCATCATTAACTTGCAGCAAATTAAGGATAAAGACTATAATATCCTACGATGAAATGGTTGCAATGAGGTAACACAAAGCAATCCTGCTCTGCAAAACAAAACTGCTTTTATTTGCAATTGACTCATATTTTGATATTATGTCTTTTCGATTGGAAAAAAAGAAATGAAAAAAGAAAAATAAAGAAATTCGCACTTCTACAATGATGGAGGCATAACATTTAATAATAATTTAATAATAATTTAAAATATCTTGCATTAATTGAATTGAAATTAAAGCTGCAAGTGGCAATGAAGGCCCTCGCATGTTGGTGGGCGTCCGGCCTACGTTGCGATAGAGGGCCCTGGCAGCCGCCACAATGAGGCGTTTGGCCCCCCTGTGATCGGGACGAAACTCGAAGGAAGTATAGATGGCTTCCTCTAAGTAGTCATCAGATGATGCTGTGATCAGATGAGTGGATACTGATGTGCAAATGTAGTCAGGCTGGAACCATTGTCAATCATCCAAATTATGAGTGTTATAGGACGATGCGGTACAGAGTTACAGCTACTTCCTCTCTCGTGGCAAAGAGGGTGGAGCTATGGCAATATGAGTATATTTAGTTAAACATCTAGTTAAACATGAATGGAGTAATTGTTCAGAAGAAGTAAATGTAAGAATAATAATTTAAGATGTAAGCAGCGATAAGACCCTCGTACCTTGGTGGCGCTTCTGCCAGTGACTAAGAGACCCAATGACGCCCTTTGACTTATATAAAAGTTTTTTAAAACTTTTAATGAGAAAGGGATGTATGTTTATACTTTCTGAGTATACTCACCATGTTTAAGAGTGATATATTTAAATCTATAGAAGTTGATTAAAAGACAAAAAAAAGACACAAATTGCACCTAAAATCAGGCTTCGGGAGAGGATAGAGATGTTATAAGCATCCACACTGGCTTTGGTTCCCGGGCTTAATACACTACACATACAATAAGGCTTCGCACTACCTTCAGTACTCCGGCATAATGATGGCAAACACTGGAAATATAAAAGGCTGTTGCATCGCATTCAATGGGCCTAATAAACACGAGACATATTATAAGCTTTCTTCCCGCCTTCGGTGGTCGGGCCTAGAAATAATGAACATTAAAGAGCAGAATGGGCCATTGCACTGCTTTCTGTGCTCGGTGTAATAATAGTTAACAGTAAAGATACAATAACCCTTCGCATTGCCTTCGGTGGTCGGGACTAATGGTAGTATCTATATCTATATCTAGATAAAGATATATATATATAGCATGATGTGTTTTCACTGTTAAGATTAAATACATAAACCAAGTGGGTTATGTACTATATTTAATATTTGTTTAGCGATGGCTCAAGCAGGCTAATCTTCACACATTTTTCATAAGACAAAGTATAGTCATTGAAAAATGTGCTCTGCGAAACAGTTGAGCAGGACCTTAAAAGGTTTTAGGACAACTGCGATTTCTGTATTTTAGCATTATTTTCATCTTATTCCTGACAAGTTGCTGGTGATCAACAGATTGAGTAAAAGAATTACCTGACCTTAAAAGTGTTTATTTGGCATGCCATCAAAGAGCGTCTCTACTCTGCTTTAAGAAAAAGATCTGCAAACCAGAAGTTACAGCCCATGTGTCACAACCTGTCTGCATACCTGGCTTGATGTCCCCGGATGTGGCTCTGGATGACAATGGCTTTTTGTTTGAAGAACTTGAAGTTCCTCCTGCAGAGGAAGCCCCTGATGTTCCTCTGGATGGTGATGGCAGCCCAGGTTTGAGTGCTGCTCCATTTGTCCTCCAGCTGCTGGTGCAGAGTCTCCTTGAGGAACACCTAACATACATACAGATGTATAAATATTCTATACTTACTTAGGAAACCTTTGCTTCTCCTTTCTTCTCATGTATTGTCCCTTAAATGTCTTCACCTAAGAGAAAAAAATATATATTTCATTGTAAATATCGTCTCTGTTCTAGTAAAATGGCGTTGACAGTTTAGCACCTTAGTGAGTCCAAGCTGATACTGTCCCTCCTCTGCACCAGCCATGTCCAGCAGAGACACTGTCAGCTCTCTGTCTGTCAAGTCGCTCAACCGCTGGTTCAGCAGAACCCCATATCTGAACACATGAGAACTTCACATTCAGGTCATATAAACAGCACAAACGATAGTTCTACCAAAGTCAGTGATGTCACATTTAAGTGGCTGGAGGATTTAAAAAATCTGTTTTGTTATTCAGAAGTTACATGACAGCAACATCAGGCAAGGCTTGAGGTGTGGAGGGATGACAAGAAAGACGCATTAAAAAAAAAGGAATGACAAATGCTCCATTCACATTACATGCTGAAGGGGCCTAGGGAACTCAGACTGGACATTTATCATGGAAGTGTGATCAAATTAAATTTGGTTCCAAGAGATCAGATCTCGGCCATGAGCATGTGGGGTTTCATGGATGTGCAAATGCCTTCTTTTTGCTTTTATTTGCATTTCATAGTACATTGCAAGTTTTCACCAGTAATGCCAGTACTATGTTGATGTTAGGAGCAAGGATTCTTGGCATGTTTGCAGCACCTCTCAATGAAAAAGGAGTACTGAATCCGTATGGGGAAACCCTCTTTCCGGATGTGGATGGTCTCCAGTATCCCTGCATGCCTCAGCTGAGCCAACACATAGTCCACATCAAAGACTCCAGATAGCTGAGCAGAGATAGATGAGACACAGCACAGGATCATAAACTGTCCTGCAAATGAAAACCTATAACTAAACGTAATAAGACTATAACCTAAGGGAAATTAAATCTAACACAGAACCAATTATGTTACAGTTTGCAAACCTTAATTTGAATATTTTGTTCTACAGTATCTTATCATTTATTTTATATTATTGGGGGATAGCGGCTCTCATTTCTAGAAATATGGATGAATTTATTAGTCATCTGTTATGACTGTCCTGTTTACTTTTAACGGTGGGCTTGTTAGAATAGATAGAGAATCAGATAGCTGCACTTTAAGGGGGACAGGGATGAAGCTGAGATACAAAGATACCCAATGAGTTATGATGTGATCATGGGCAATATAACTGAGTGTTCTTTGCCTCAGTGGTCAGATCAGCTGTGTATTTTGTACTGTGCTGTTCTCTCTTGCAAGATATTATTATAAAAGCCTTATATCTCCTCAGAAGAGACAAACTGACTCTGTGCCTTAATAAAATTTCCACCACACATCCAAAAACATGACAACCCAGGGTTGAGACCAGGATGCAGAGTTGTAGTCTTACACACTTCTCTGCAGCTGCCCACCTGCTGATACCCTCCAAAACCCCATAATGACTGTGTCTGCTCCACACCACCCAAATTAAATCAATCAATAAACACAAGAGGAGATAATGCAAAAAACCTCAAAAACATCAAAGTATTAAATGTGGTTTGCTGAATATCAGATCTCTCCTTTCCAAGTCTCTGTTAGTGAATAAGTTGATGTGTGATCATCATATTGATATATTTACATAACATCCCATAGTTAAGCTGCTGTAGGCCCAGACTGCTGGGGGAGCTCATCTGTCCCACCTTTCCTCACTTTGCTCTTTTTTCCCCCCATTTAATTTCTCATATGACATTATTGGCTCAACAGGTTTCCTTTGAATGGTGTTACAGTGTTTGTTGTCCCCCCCTTTCTGTCCTCTCAAACCCCAGCTGGTCGAGGCGGATGGCCACCCTTCCTGAGTCTGGTTCTGGTTCTGCCAGAGGTTTCTTCCTGTTCAAAGGGAGTGGTTTCTCTCCACGGTCGCATCAGGCACGCTCAGGCCGGGAGATTGGACTGAAGACAAGTTTCAGTGTAATCTGTTGGTTTCCTTAGCTAGGAAACTATTTTTTGAATTGGCTCTATTTGAATTAATTGGACTAATTTTGAATTTCATTTATTGGATTGGATTAAAATGAATTGAATTCTAATTGGCTTGAATTGGACTATATCACTGAGGTGCTTGACATAACAATTTTTGTGATTTGGCGCTATATAGATAAACTGAATTGAATTCAATTAATTTTATTATACCTAGATTTGTTGTTAAAACGAGCAACGGAAAAAACAAAAGCTGTCCATTGTTATGCTAACTCTGAACATGTAAAGATAGTGCAGATAGAGATAATGCAGAAAGTTCAGGGAACAGCAGCTGAAAAAATACATAGGTTGACTGCATGTAAAACAGACCAACCATCAATTGATATTTTTGTAATGGAAGAGTGCAGACTGATTCTAAATTGAGTGAAGATTTAACAATCTGCAAACATAAAATTACCCTACAGCATCAGCATTTGTTTTAACAGTAATGGCTAGGAATTACTTCATAACTTTATCTCTTACATAGTGTTGCAGTGTTGTGTTGGGTCCAAACACTGTAGACACAATACAAGCCAAAAATAAGAGCTCACTGATACACACCATGTTATGCACTATATAGGTTTAGGCAGTGAAAACTTATCCAATGCAGTTCATCTGCTCAACAAATGGTTATCAAATGGTTATGATAAAAATTTGATAAAATACAACAAAATGTTTACATTAGCTGGAGTTACCTTGACATAGTTTGGCTTCAGACAGCAGATAAAGGTAGTTCTGCACCTGAGATTGCAAGAAGAGAAACATAGACATGGGTCAGTCATCAGGGCAGAAGTACAACTTTTACATGAAGACGGAGAATGATGAACAGGGTGCAAAACTGTGGACTTGTGGAGGACATCTACAGAGGCACTGTACATTTCAAGCATGTGGAGTGTGTATTTACTCATGAATCTACATTCTGTTTAAATATGAAACAAGCTGATCATTAACAAAACATGGTCTGTGTTAGTTGCTAACAATTATTTGCAACATCTGAACTACCTCAATATGTCAGGAAAGGTTTATATGTAGTTTTTTGTCATTATAAAAGAATCCACTTTTAAAGTTCATTACAGGTGATATGCACTATTGTGTTCATCCAAACTTTAGCACTTTTACAAATGATGCTAAACAACAGCTTTGGGCCTGCATAACAAGAAATATAAAACTTAAAACATATTTCTGTAGGTTCTCTCCGTAAACCCTACAAGGCAACAAAACACTTTTCCTGACTGATCTGAAAACGTGGTTTTAAACAATAGGAAATAGAAAAGATAGGTAAAACAAAAGATGTTTATATTAGGCTATATTACTTAGTTTCTGTTCATCTGCAAAAATAAAGAGCAAAGAAAGTAGCATTAGTTTAGGTAGAGCATGGGGTCAAACTCAGCCAGTCTTAGTGCATCAGCTGATAGCAGCTGATCTCAATGCTCACTCTGTCAGCCAGTGGCTTTGCTAGTTCCATTCTATGTAGTTTGCAAATGTCATCCAAGGGGTGCTTTTAAGCTGTTTTAGCCCGCCAACTAGTTTCCGATGTGAAAGTCCTGTGTTGGACACGTTAATACACCATGACTTCCTGTCAACATTCACTTTGTTGCTCTTTAAACAGCTCTATACCTTGTACCATATTTTCTCTAACTTTTTCATACAATGAAGGAAATGACAAAAATATTTTTTGCAAAACTTTTTCTCTTGCAGCTTGCAAAACATTTTACCACTGTTCTGTCATGAACACCAAAAACCATTTAGATCACAAGAATTGCTGGCCTCACAGGGCGTTTTTATTCATGGTATTACAACCTCAAATCCAAAAATTGGAGATTGTATGGAAAATACAAATAAATAAAAACAATGATTCTTTCATATATTTAGACTTTTATTTCATTGCAGACTTTATGAACCCAAGATATTTCACCTTTTTCTCATCAGCTGCATTTCATATATTAATATAAATCCATTTTTGGCTTGCAACACATTCTACTAAGTAATATAATATAAGTAATACATGGATATATGTAATATTCCCCTTTGTAATATATTTACAGTCTCGGGTATTTTGTTTTAGTCCCATTCTTCCTGCAAACTCATATGGAGGTGTGTAGCTGTACAGGCTCATCACTGCATTTCTCCTTTCAGAGTTCTCCAACATTCTCTGTTGGGGACAGGTCAGGACTGCAGGCAGGCCAGTCCAGCACCCGTACACTCTTCTTCCTCAGCCGTGCCTTTGGAACGTGTGCAGAATTTTACATTGTCTGCTTGAAATATGGATGGTCTTGAAGGCAGCATGACGTGTCCAGTTTAGGCTTGCTCCTAAATCCTTTATACACTGAATTTCCTGCAGATTCCTTGAATGACTTAATGATATTCTGCACTGTATGTATTTTTTGTACTGATGCATTTTGATGAGTATAATAATGTTTTAGGTAATTAAAAAAACATTTAAAGCAAATAATGAACTATAAGTATTAAATGCAACTTTATAAATTAGGATGAAATAAGATGCAAAACAGCTGCAGAAGTCTTCTAATATATATCATGATGTCAACTGCAATCCGTGATAATTAACACAAAATGAAAATATTATGAACTCCTCGTCTCTTTTCTCATGACATTTACAAAAGTCACTTTGTACACAGCCATCCAATTTCAGCCTCCACATTCAGCCATAACAGCTCTGCATCAGCCACTTTACTCAATGTGTCAGTACCTCTCCAAGCGGGTGGTGAGTTCAGTCAGGGACTGGAGGAAGTGTGAAGCAGCAGTGGAGGACTGGTGGCGGAGTCCCTTCCCCCTCCAACCCAGCTCTCTCTGTTGGATGTATTTGTCTTGAACCTTCCGGAACAGCTCGGAAATCATCTATGGGACCATATTAAAGAGATATGCTCATAGAAATTAGTGTAGAAATTAAAATAATTGAACTGCTTCAAGTGAAACTTGAGGTTGCGAAACTATGTCAAATGTAAATAAAAACAGAATGCAATGATTTGCAAATCTCACAAATGAACATTTTATTCACAATTTAAAAAAAAAGAAAACATTACAATTGCTGAACGTGAAACATTTGACTTTTTCATGAAAATACCTTCTCATCTAGAATTTGATGTATTAATGTGTAGCATCCCCTCTTTTTTTAAACAACATCTGTAAACATCTGGGAACTGAGGAGACCAGCTGCTGGACCTGTTTACCATGTTGGCCCATTCCTGTCTGATAGAGGATTCTGGCTGCTCAGCAGTCCTGGTTCTTCTTGTTGTATTCTAAATGTTTTCAGCTGGTGAAAGGTCTGGACTGCAGGCAGGTCAGTCCAGAACCCGGACTCTGCTACTATGAAGCCGTGCTGCTGGAACAGATGTAATGTATGCAGTATGTTCTACTCTAATGCCTTTCAGCATTGATGGAGCCATTCCAGATGTGCAAGTTGCCAGTTCCATGGGCATTATTGCACCTCCATACCATCAGCAATGCAAGCTTTGAACTGAGAACTGTTAAAAAGCTAGATGGTTCTTGATTTCCAAAAAGGGTTTTCAAATTCAACTTTTAGATAATCTAACCGGAGAACACTTTTCTACAGTCCATTTTAAATTGGCTTTGTTCCAGAGAAAACATCTGTGCTTTCTTTAATAGAGCCTCAGCCTTCATTTGTGGATGGGATGGTGAATTGTGTTCACAATGATTTCTGCCAGTGTTCCTGAGCCTTTGCAGTGATCTCCAGCACAGACCCATGTGTGGTTTTAATGCAGTGCTGCCTGAGGGCCTGAAGCTCATGGGCATCCAATATTGATTTTCCGCTGTGTCCCTCATGCACAGAAATGTCTCTAGAGTCTCAGAATATTATGTACCGTTAATGGTGGATTATCCAAACTCTTCACTGTTTTACACCAAAGAGCATTGTTAGAAAACTGTTCCACAATTTGTAGACTTGTAGATTTTTACAGATTGCTGTACCTCTGCTCATCTTTACTTCTGAGAGACTCCACCTCTCTAAGATGCTCTTTTTTATACCCTGTCATGTTACTGACCTGTCGTTAATAAACCTAATTCTTTGCAGGATTTTCCTACAGTAGTTTCTTCCTACTTTTCCAGCCATTTGTTTCCCTGTCCCAACTTCTTTGAGACATGTTGCTTCTGTATATTTAAAAAGAAATCAAATCAAAAGAAAGAAAGAACAGTTCATTTATCATAAAATAGCAAAAATCTCTTTAAACAAACTTTAAACCAATGACATGTTTTCTATGTTCATTGTAAGTCAAAATATTAGTATATGAGATTTGTAGCATTCTACTTTTATTTACCTTTCACACAGCATACCGATCCTATAAGCTTTGAGGAAGTTATAAGTTTTGTTTCTAACTGAATCTTTTGATGGAATTCAAAAGATTCAGTGTAACATTTCTCATCAACTATTGATGAGAAAAGGCAAAGCAATGAAAAAAAAACCTTGATGAGGATGTTTGTTTTTTTTTCTTATTAGAGTTTTAATTTTAAAAAAGCCACACAAGGTGTTTTATAATTGGGATTTGTATACTTTCAATGAGAATTTAATAAAGACCTTTTGTTCAAAATAAGAAACGGTATTATCATGATATTCATATTACCTATTAACAATAAAAGCTCCTATTTTGAAAAAGATGCTGCAATGTGACAAAGTCTCTCAAAATATACTAAAGATGATACAGATAATGTCTATCTGATTTTGTAACATAATCAATAACTTCTCATGGATAGTCTGTAGTCACAATGTGTCATCTACTACTTTACTTACATATGATATCTAAATCCAAGGACTGCTATAATCACTCCATTATATTTTAATGTCAGATGATTCACCTGTATCCGACTCCTGGCAAAAAGCTCCACCACTTCTGTCCTGAAATGGTCATGGTTTTTATTTAGAAAA
This sequence comes from Odontesthes bonariensis, assembly GCF_027942865.1. NCBI lineage: Eukaryota > Metazoa > Chordata > Actinopteri > Atheriniformes > Atherinopsidae > Odontesthes > Odontesthes bonariensis. The sequence continues at coordinate 30,579,671 of NC_134528.1, read as the reverse complement.
TTGTGGACCTGGAAAAGATGGTGACATTCTTTTTCAGTCAATTAGGAACACACATTTAATGATGTTAGTGTAGAAGTGCTTCCTGGTTTCAAGATAGATCTATATGAGGGGCTTTTTGGATTGGATAGGTAGAGACTTGAATGTTAAAAAAACGCTAAGCACTCTCAAACTATTTATATCCCCTCATTTTCATGGCATGGACATATTTTTAGCTAAAAGATTCTCAGAGGAAGCGATGAAGGCAAAAACATCTTGGTATAGTATATGATAATGCGTTCTGACGTCCAGACCCTCAGGGAGTGTGAATGAAGGCATTTTAAATCATTTTAAAACAGAGACTTTCTTTAAGTTTTTTGACACTAATAAATACACATCTGTTGCAGAAGTGTGTGATACCTGATATGTGACAGCTCCAGCGTAGTGATAAACAGTGAAAACTGGCATCGGGTTCTTGGGCTTGGCATAGTATGGGCTGTCTGCATGGTGGTAGTGGCACTTCTGGAGGAAGGTGTGGTCAGTGGCCTGTTTAAACCCACCACAAAGGTACAGGACAAAATACCTATACATTGTTGTAATTACAAAAATGAACACAATATCATGATGTCTGATTGATAGCAAAGTAATACTCAGTATGACTTTATAAAGGTTGATGAAGGTGTAATGGTGTGCATCTTGATGAGAACTAATCTGAGATACCAGAATGAGGAATTAGGGATATTTGAGTTTTAATACTTTGGTCATAGCTGGAATTATATTTAGGTTAGTGTAACGTAGTTAAACTAATTCTTAGTTTGTATTTTTATTTCATGTCACTTCACTAACTCTCATTTCCTGCCTTTCTTCCCTGCCATGCAATTAACTCATTTCCCTCACTTAGGTTTCCCCGCCCATCTCCTCCTCACCTGCAGTCTATTTGCTCATTAGTTCCTCAGTGTATATATATTAGTCACTTTCACTTGTTTCCTGCCAGATTGTCTTGTGTTGTACTTTGCCAGGCTATCCAGCATTTCCAGTCCTGCCTACCTGTTCTGACTCTGTTTTGCCTTTCTTGGACTCCGGATACCTGCCTGCCGCTTGTTGGATTTGTTTGCCTTATTCTGATCACCTGGTTTTGACCCTGACTGTTTTTTGGACTAAGTAAACTGATCTTCCCTTGCTAATCGCCTGCCTCATTGTGGTGCTTTTGGGTTCTCCTTTGCCAGCATCAGTGAACGTGACAGTTAGATTTGAAAGTTGGGGTGTAGCATTCAGTTCTGTCTTTTAAGATTATAATGATTGGTAAGGGACTGCATCATGTCATGAGGCTGCTCAGAGAGAAAGAGTTATAAGCATGTGGGGTGTGAGTCAGGGTGTGTACCTGTGGGAGGCAGGTCTGATCATCAAGTATGCGAAGGATGCCATGTGGCCTCAAGGAAATCAATTCTAGACAACAGTGGAAATCCTTGAGTGAAATTGGATTCCACTTGATGTGTTCTGCACTGTATTCCTCCTGCAAGACATGTGCACTGTAATACTGCAAAGTGCAAACTGATGTTAAAAGTTTCCCCACTCAGGGAAAGGAAAGGCATAATGATAATTATTTGATCTTTATAATCAGTTTTCAACTCACGGACCTGCTCCTGAGAAATGACTGCTTTGTTAAGAAAATGCTGCAGCTTCTCGTTGGCAAAGTTGATACACAACTGCTCAAAGCTGTTCACTCCCAGATCCTGCGCAAGAACATAGAGGCGTTGTGAAGCCACATTCAGCACAAAATGAATATAATCGGTCACTTGGAAATTTTCTGATCCTAATCATGGGTACCAACCTCAAAACCGTAGATGTCAATAACACCCACTGTGCTGTCCATCTCTGTGGGACTCAGCCAGTCATTGATCTGCTCCAACAGCCAGTCAAACAGCACTGAATACAAGGCTTTGGCAATGGCATCTCTAGAGAGGAAGAAGAAAACAAAACGAACATTAAAGCTGCAAGCAGTGATGAAGGCCCTCGCACCTAGGCAGCATTTTGGCCAGTGACGCAGCCTCGTGACTGACCAATTGTGGCCTGTTGTCCCCCGTTTGGCGGGCATGGCGCTTCAAGGATGCAGGGATGCTTCATCCAATCAGACATTTGAAGAGAAACTTCACACGAGATAATGCCGACACGCAAACAGTCCAGCACTGTTAGTAATCATTAGGACAGGACAGGACAGGACAAAGTAATATCAAATTTTGGATTCATGGTGAAGGACTGTCATTTAACAGGAAGCATCTTAAATAAGCAATCTTAAATTTCTGAAGAAATTTTGATGGGTGCCAATGGAGCTACTGCCGCTGAGAGATAGAGGCTGTCATGATATAGTCATATTGTATTGTGACCAAGGTCTCCCTGTCTCTTGGACCCATATTGTGCCCGCATCTTGACCGGGGATTTTAACATTCACATGGATAATATGACGGATGGTAATGTCAAAGAATTTTCTTTTGTGGCAACATGTAACAGAACCTACCCACCTTCGAAGTCACATTCTGGACCTGCTCATTTCTAAAGGTGTTGATATTTCTTCTGTTGTTGTTACTGATTTGGCCTTGTCTAACCATTTTTGTATTTTATTTGATTTATTGATCACTCAGAATGTTCAAACAACCAGCTTCTCAGTTAAGAAGAGGTACATTAATGAGAAAACAAGTGCTCAGTTTAGGGAGGCCATAGCTATGTTACCAACAATGAGCGCAGAGTCGGTTGAAGGAATGCTGGATCATTAACTTAAAAATGTTGAATGTAATGGAAGCTGTTGCACCGATAAGAATCAAGAGCACCTTGATCAAACAGAAAACCCCATGGAGAAACACCACTACGGTCAAAAACCTGAAAAGAGAATGCAGGAAAGCTGAACGTAAGTGAAGGAAAACAAAGCTTCAGATTCACTATGAGCTGTACAAACAAAGCCTGCGTAGTTATAACAATGAGCTGTGCAAGGCCAGACAGCTGCATTTATCTGAAATGATTAATAATTCTCCAACTCTGTTTGCTATGGTTGAAAAACTCACAAATCCTCCTAAGCAGTCAAACCCAGACCTCCTCTCCACAGAGAAATGCAACGAATATGTGTCTAAAACCTAGAAATAACTCTGACGTTATGTCACAATTTAATATTGTTGATTTAAAAATCGTAGAGGAAACAGTTCGGCATCTGAAATCAACAACTTGCACTCGGACATAATACCATCCGACTTTTTAAAAACACTAAAGACAGCTGCCATTAAGCCACTCCTGGAGCGGTCCTTAAAGGGATAGTCCTGTTCCAGGATCCGGCACAAATTAAGCCCCGCTCGCAACTGGTTCCACAAGAGAGGGGCCTAATAACTGAAGGCTCTGCCTCCCATTCTACTTTTAGAAAGTCTAGGAACCACAAAGATACCTGCAGTTTGAGAGTGAAACTCTCTGTTTGGAAAATCTTGCCATTTAGAGCTTTATATGTGAGGGGAAGAATTTTAAATTTTATTCTGAATTTAACAGGGAGCCAATGAAGAGAAGCTAAAACTGGAGAAATATGATCTCTCACAGTCTTGTTGCAGAGGGAAAATAAGATGCATTGTAAGGTTGACTGATGGAGAGGCCCCTAATGTATACCAGAATATTGTGGCAGGGGGGAAATACCTTGAAGGCAAATGTTCTGATTTACAGGTTGATCTAAATCCCAACCATCATCTGTGGTCGTGAATTATGAGGAGTGACGGAAAGAATGATATTATTAACACCGAAAGCATTGAAATGTCTCCACAGCCAATGCTGCTTTGAGTAGAAAGGAAATGGGTATATTAGAGCTCTTACCTTGATTCTATGGCACTTTCCACAGACAGAGGGCAGTAAATCCTGTCATAAGTGGTTTCCTGAGAAAAAGAAAATCAATCTGTGTGCACACATGCTCATCAAGAGACTAATTGGTACATGAGTGGCTACTGACTGTGACTCTGTGGGTGATGACTGTCTGCAGGGCCTCAGTGGAAATCTGCAGCAAGGAGCCAACCCTCCTGCTCTCAGCCTCACTTAAGATACGAGCCACCTGGAATGACTCACTCTGAAACAATACCAACTAATGTGTTATAGCATTGTCTTAACTAACTCTTACTATCATTCTTGCCATACACACACCTCATATGAATTGAAACAGATGTTGCCCAGCTGTAGGATTGCAGAGAGGATAGCCCACATGGTGGAGATCTGATCAGCCTTTAGACCAATTGTCTCAAAGCACTGAACCAAAAGCTGGAAGTCCTCTTTGTCCTGCTTCCCCCTCAACTCACAGGCACCACCCTAGACAAGAGTGATTTTTAAAAGAAGGCATGAATACTGTGCACAATGAGTGATAAAAGAGGGGAAAGAAAGAGGAAAAAAAGATTAGAATTGGATTTTTTCAGTGTGACGTACTTGGTTTAGGTAGTAATAGGTCTCGGCTCCTTGTAGGTAGAGTTCCTGTTTGTCCCAGTCGTTCATACCTGCCAGCAGCTCATAAAACACATGGTAGTTCCTTTCTTTGTTGGTCTACATGGTAAATGAGAAAAGGAACTAACTTAAAGCTGATGGCTTGTTGAGGTTGTGAAAACATAATCAAAATTCAATGCATATGACTATTCTGTCATACATGATGAATGAATGTACAGTCATACACCATCATATAAGACTGTATTGTACAAAATGTTGGTTAATGTCAACATCGACTAGATTTTGTTATTTCATTAGATAAAATTAATTCCCAAAATGAAAAGATCATTCCCCTCATAACTAAAAAGTTGACTTGCTGTTGCAAGTTGAGGAAGAAGAAAGTGATCAGAATTCTTTCATCATACAATCAATGTAACATTGAAAGAGAAAGCCGAACCAGCATGCTCGACAGCCCAACTATCTGCCACCCCCATCCCCAAAACTATGTTGCTGGGATTCCTAAAAACCACTACCAAGTTGAGATGTGCTCACCTGAAAGACAACCCTAGACTTCTCCAGGAGATATTTGGACAGTGAAGTCCCTACAACAACTCCCCTGTAAACCCAGAGGTGACACAATGTTAAATTAAACAGCTACAATTAATCTTTGTTGAAACAAAAGAAGAAGAAAAAATACTACATCACAAAAACTACAGTATCAACTGTTGGACTTACTGGAGAATGTGGATGTGGAGGTACTTGCCAAAGCGGCTAGAGTTGTTGTTGAGGATAGTCTTGGCATTCCCAAAGCTCTCTAGGATGGGAAAGACCTTCATGGGCTGATTAAACAAGAGCAAGAGCAAAATTAATTTGGTTGGGGGTGTATCAGCTTATTCTCTTCAGGGATGCTAAATGCCATCTGATCTTTTGTTTTCCACAGGGACGTACCGGTCGGAAATTGTCTTCTCTGCCCTTATAAATGGAGCTGAGGTAGTGGACTATGAGCTTGGTAGCTTCAGTCTTCCCTGAACCACTTTGTCCACTACACCAGAAGCACAGTATCAGACAAATCAACATTCTTAGAATCAAAATAAAGGTAGTGCAGTTAGTCATAAGTTCCTACAGTTTTAAAAGACACTTAACAATAACTTTTTAAATAATTTGTTTAAAAGTCCAGTGATTTCCTAAAACAGCAGGTCATTTTCTAAGGAAATCTCACTCAGAAAATATAGCTGCAAGCAGCGATATGGGGGTCCTAGCAGAATGGCACAATAGGGAAGGCTTGGGCTGCTCAGGAAGGCGTCGTGAGTCCATGCACCAAGTTTGACATTGATACATCAATGCATCACAGAGATACGGCCAAATGTCCCGTTTGCGAGTCGGCGCAGAGTTTGATTGGCTGTCGCGGTTAAACGGAAGTGAAATAAAAAGATCCACATGATAACTTATGTGCGGCTTTGTCTAAAGATTCTATGTGCCACGTCCCGTGGAGATTGGACAATCTCAGTGGCCTGAAATACTTTTTGAAGGTTTTCAATTAAATTCAAAATGGCGGAAAATCCAAGATGGCGCAGATGACGTCATGAGGTGCGTTGACCCCGTCTGCATCCAGAGATTCCATTGGTACCTCAATTGTGACATTTGGACCAAGGGGTCCAAAGATATGAGCAAAAATGCATTTTTGCTACATATAGCGCCACCTATAGGCCAAACGTCACTAAACTTCGTTGGCCTCTTACCGTCCTAGTCACGAGTCTGTGTTATAAGTTTGACATCATAACATCAAATGGTTGCCAAGGTATGGCCTCACTTCCGGTTTGGCGGCGTCAACCTTGAGTTTGATTGCCTTTTATGGTAAATCGGAAGCCTAATTAAAAATTCCACACAATAACTTTTGTGCGGCTTGGTCTTAAGAGTCTATGTGCCAAGTTTCTTGAAAATTGTACAATCTCTGTGACCTGAAATGCTTTTTTAAGCTTTTTGATAAAATTCAAAATGGCGGAAAATCTAGGCATATGCAAATTGACATCATAGGGTGTGTTGGACTCGTCATGATCCAAGGATTCCAACGATGCCTCACTTGTGAAATTTGGAGTAGTAGTCCAAAGTTATTAGGCTGAATGCACTTTGAACTTTGATGTGTTGGTGGCGCTAGAGAGTAAGCTCTTGGGGTATGAAAATTCTAGACTTTGGCTTTGGCACTTGGCTGATTACGTGTGCCAAATTTCACAACTTTTTACCATAGCGTTCATGGGGCTGCCATAGACTTCAATTGTAGCAGAAATTGATCAATAATAGGAAAAGCTACTAACTCAATGGGTTCCTGCAGCTTCACTGCTAGGACCCCCAAATAGAACATTTTTGGGGAAATATTTCCAGTGATGGATTAAACCACATTTGATGCACACAGTTTTTGTAGACCGAGCTTTCAACAGAGCATCAAATATCTTGTTTAAATTACCTATCTACCTTTAGAGATCATAACTGATGGCAAACTGATGGTCTTTTGAGCAAAACCTGAAGCAGCATACAGACTTGATTCTTATTCTAATAAAGCTACAAGGAGATAAATAATGAAATTACTGACTGAAACGTTGTTTTTGTCAATACCTTATGATGATACATTGCTCCAGTGTGGAGGCCTGAGAAAGTCGAAAGGCTGAGTCAGCTATGGAATATACATGGCTGAAGGAGAGAACAAAACAATGTCAAACACTAACAATGAGAACTATAAGACAGCCAGACACTTTGAAGGGGCTCAAACCTTTCGCTGAGGCAAAGGGTGTCAGTTGAAATAACAGCTGCATGACAATGTAGAACAGAAATTTTTGCTCACGGTGAGTTTGTATGCTGCTCTTTGCCCTTGTATTTCTGTCTTAACTCCTCTGTGTTAAACCTAAGTGGCTTGAAGGGGTTAATCGACAGGAGCATATTTCCAATGTAAGTCTGAAAAAAAGAATACACAGACATTTAAATACACTGACACAGGTGATAGTATGTTTGGGTAAGCCAGACCCGAATGATTGTGTATGATACTTGAATTATATTAACACATTGTGATATATGGCACCAGCAGATTTATAGAAACCATATAACATACATATCAACATGGCACCAGTATGTCTGGAAGTTCCTTATAGAACCCATATGGTGAAAATATCATCTAAAGGCAGATGTGTAGTTCTGCACGTACCTTAAGGTATAAATAGGACCTGGCTTTCCTTTGTGCGATATCTTACTACTGAAGCATGCAATATAACATGTAGTCCTTTGCATTGTGGCAGCTAGGGTGGGTGGGGGGGGGGGTAAGCTTTGGGGAAAGCTTGCCTGGAAGAGTTGAAGCTGTTATAGCTGCAAAGGGTCGGCCGATGTCATATTAAACCTTATGGATCAAGAAGGGGATGCCACTTAAGTTCATATGCGTGTAAAGGTAGATGAGCGAATACTTTTGGCAATATAGTGTATGTGTTTCGAAGCTCCAGTGGGACAGTGCGATAGAGATGGCATCCTCTGTTGATATATTTTCTCTGTACACGAACTGGTGGCTATCCAGATCAGCAGGGATATTGGTCGTGGTGTAGGAAAGGACAAGTCTCTCAATGCACTTCATTGCAATGGGTGTCAGGGCCACTGGTCTGTTGTCATTGAGGCACCTGACTGCTTGCTTCTTGGGAACGGGGAATATGGTGGTGGATTTAAGGCATGTGGGTACTGCATTCTGTTAAAGGGACAGGTTGAAGATGTTGGTCAACACTCCTTCAGTTTGCGGCCTGGCACCCTGTCTGGTCCTGCTGCTTTGGTGTTGTCTATCCTCTTCAGAGTGGATCTCACTTAGTGATGTTAGAGGATGTGTGCAGGTTCCTCTCTTGATGGTGCAGTGGGAGCTCCTAGTCTGGGGTGACTGTCGAACTGTGCGAAGAATTGGTTCAGAGCATCATGAAGTGTGGTGCCATGGCTGGGCGATGAAGTGTTGCTGTTATAGTCTGTAAGTGCTTTGATTCCTTTCCAAATGCCGCGGACGTTGTCGTCCATGAAGTGGTTCTCGATGTGCTGCTGTTATCTGCACTTGGCTTCCCTGATACCATTGTTTAATTCCATGTGTATATATATATATATATATATATATATATATATATATATATATATATATATATAGAAGGACGCCCCAGAGGGTGAAATGGCTGGTTAATCTGGCCAGGTGAAGCAGCGGACCAAACTCTCTTTCTCCACCGCTCCTGCAGACGACTGTCTATTCGGATAGACTGAGAGACGAGTGTGTCCAAATAAGGAGGAAGATCGTGGGCCGCCAGCTCGTCTTTGATGTCATCTGAGAGGCCGTTGTAGAAGGCATCGAAGAGCGAAGCAGCGTTCCAGTTACTCAGCTGCTATGGTACGGAACTCAATAGAGTAATCGGATACAGACCTTCCCTGCTGTGCCACGTTAAACAAACCCCGAGCAACCTCTCTTCCGGGGGTGACATGGTCGAAAAACTTTCCGCAGCTCGTCGGAGAACAGTTTGGCAGATGAGCAGATGGCGGATTCCTTCTCCCACTCTGCGGTTCCACAGTCTCCAGCTCTGCCGGCAAGCAGAGAGACAATATACGCCACCCGGGATCTTTCGGTGGGGAAGGCGGAGGGCTGGAGTTCAAAGGCGAGGGAACACTGTACGACGAACGGCCGGAAGCAACCCAGAGCACCGGAATAACGGTCCGGAGGAGGCAAACGAGCATCCGACACTAGAGGAGGGCTGACAGACGATGCAGGGTCCGGACCACGATCTGACAGCGAGAGCCTATGGAGAAGTTCTTGAATGCTCCTATCATGACGAGCCGCCATCTCCTGCAAACCGCCTGAAATGGAGGTAAATTGTTCATCGTGGCGCTGAAGAGCGCTGGCCTGTGCTCTCAGCTCATTTCAGATTGAGTCAGTGCCGGCTGGGTTCGTGGTGGCCAGATTGTTCTGTCACGATCACTGATGCTGGCAAAGGAGAACCCAGAAGCACGACAATGAGGCAGGCGATTAGCAAGGGAAGATCCGTTTACTTAGTCAAAAAAAAAAAAGTCAGGGACAAAACCGGGCGATCAGAATAAGGCAAACAAATCCGACAAGCGGCAGGCAGGTATCCGGAATCCAAGAGAGGCAAAACAGAGTCAGAACAGGTAGGCAGGACTGGAAATGCTGGATAGCCTGGCAAAGTACAACACAAGACAATCTTGCAGGAAACAAGTGAAAGTGACGAGTATATATACACTGAAGAACTATTGAGCAAATAGACTGCAGGTGAGGAGATGGGCAGGAAACCTAGGCGAGGGAAATGAGTAAATTGCATGGCAGGATCTGAAATGACAGGCGAGTTAGTGAAGTGACATGAAATAAAAATAAATACAAACTAAGAATTAGTGTAACTACGTTACAATAGTACTGCTTTACAGATATTCCTGATGTGTCATCCTGAGCGCTCAAAGCTCCTCCATTCCCCTTTTCGCTGTCTTGCTCCTACCCTATATCTGAGATGTCTTCCTCTTCATCTTCATCTTCATCTTCATCTCTCTTCATCTTCCACTTCGTCAGGAATTTCGGGTCTTCTATCAGGCATTTTTTGCGTTCTAGAAATTTCTACTACTCCCGCTTGTAAATAACTATCTGGAAAAAGCCTCAGCAGAAAAACTGAAAAGGACAAAAGATTCCAAAAAAAGTTGGAACGCTGAGCAAAATCAAAACAGAATACAATGATTTGTAAATCTCATATACCAATAATTTTCAAATTGGCTTTTGAACTTAGAGCTGGATACAAGATGGTTCCTGTACTCTTTAGCGCTGAGGGCTCAGCGTCTGTGAATTCCAAACAATTTCAACAGTTTTCCTCTTTGCATCAGTCCACTTTAAATGAGCTTGGGCCCAGAGAAGATGATGACATTTCTGGATCATGTTGACATGTGCTTCTTTTTTAAATTATAAAGCTTCACCCTACATCTGTGGATGTCACGGTGAACCATGTTCATAGATAATGATTTCTGGAAGCGCATGAAGTGATTTCCATAAAATAATCCATCTATTTTTTGGGGGCTTTTTATGCCCTTAATGATAGGACAGTTGGAGAGAGACAGGAATGCAAGGGGCACAGAGAGGGGGGAGACATGCAGCAAAGGGCCGCTCGGTGCGGGACTCGAACCGTGGCCAGCTGCAGCGAGGACTACAGTCTCTGTACATGGGGCGGCCGCCTAACCCACTACGCCACCAAAAGCCCCTAATCCATCTATTTTTAATGCAGTTCATGATCTGAAGATCATGAGTATCCAATATGTGTTTTTGGATGTCTCTGACGCAGAGAGGTTAAAGGTTTTCTAAACATTTTGATAATATTATGTATACTGTAGATGATGAGTTTGATTTTACAAACTTACATAATGATCTGTTTAGCACTTTGAGCAATGTATGTCCTCAGCCAAATATTAATGTACGCTCAGTTTTTCAAATGTAACCTTAGAAAGAGCCCTGGGCCTGATAGGATCACTAGCAAACTTCTGAAAGTCTCTGCAGATCAATTCTCCAATGTTTTTATGGATATATTTCATTTGTCTCTTGCTTAAGGTCCCTAAGCTATGGAAGGAATCTATTATTGTACTTGTGCCAAAAAACAAATCCCTAAAAGAACTAACGGACTTTCGACCTGCGGCTTTAACCTCAATTGTGATGAAAAGTTTTGAGCGTTTAGTCAAGCAGGTACTTACAACAGACAATAACATAACAGACAATAATTCAGAAAAATCATCAATAAAACTTGCACAGTATCCTGGAGATCTGTAAATGATTAAGAACAGAATTTTGGGATCACCCTTTAAAATAAAACTAAGATATTCAAAGAGAAGTGAAATCACCAAATGAGATCTCTTTACACTGGAATGTATCTTTAAAAAAGAAATGGAGAGCCGGTGTGCTCCATAGTGACACAGTCTCTCCAACAGCAGAGAAAAGCCTTCCTTCAGGATCTCAGAGCCAGTCTTCCTTCTCAGAATATCTAAAGACCCTGTGTGGACAATGATCCTCGTGCCATCTGGATGAGTAGACAGAATGGTCGGCAAAATATCTATCAGTTCCCTGAGTGATGTATCAGAAAAAGTTATATTTTCCGTCTTTGCCATTCTGACATGCTGTGTTATAGAGTCCCCGATCAGAATGGTGTCTATTGCTTTTTGTGTGGAGGTGTCGATCGCTTCTGTAGTCCTCACCTTGGTTGTGGGATTTGGGCTTCTCCTGATGATCTGGTTAGCCCTTGGCTGAGGTTTGGGGCCATTTCTCTTGTTTTCATTCATGTTTGGGTTACATTCATCATCACACACTCTATTTTGAGTCAACGGATCGTATCTATTATGCAATAGAACTTCAGGTGGCGGAGTGAGTGCTGGAGGTTCAGGTTTGGTGCTGGATTTACCTCTGCGACGGACAACATGAGACCAGATCCTGGCTGGGGTTGATGATTTGGGTTTGGCACCAACACTGTTCCAGTGTGAGATGTCAGTCGGACCGTCCGGTTTGGAAGCTTCACCAGATATTCCAGTGTCATTTGGACAGATCCAGGGAAGTGTGTCAGCCAGGGCTGCAGTGTGAGATTCCACATCAGTTGTGATCCCGTGTAGAAAGATCTGAGTTAGTCCTTTGGCACATGAAGGCTCCACAGCCTGCGCAGGAACTATAATAGAGTCAATAAATTCCTCGTCGTTACGAATGTCTTGCAGCGTTTCAATCCTCTTCTCGAGCTGTGCTACCTTCGCAAAGAGTAGCTCACACTGTGTGCAGCGCACTGATACTGCAGGGTTAGGAGACATTGGGCCTCATGCATTTTCGTATTTTTATTCTAAATTTCTCTCACTTTTTTGGTACGAAGGTCTCGTACGAACGCGCCACGTCAGATTCAACAAATGCTCTTAAAGGTGGGGCAGTGTTTCCCACACATAGACTAATTCGTGGTGGTGCGCCACAGATTAAACATCGGCCGCCACATATTGCGTTTCGTTATTATTTTTTTTTTCTAACGCTATTTAAAAAATACTTGTATTCGTTAAGCTGCATTTCCTTTCCCTGCTCTCCCTCCGTCTCTCTGTCCCTCGCGTCTCTCTCGCATAGCCTACACACACACACAGCCCCTCCCCTCCGTGCTTCCCTGGAAGCGTGGAAGCTTGCTAGATTAGATTAGCTCTATTGAGAATGAGGAGTTGTCATCATAGTACACAGCCCCGCCCCTATCCGCCATGTTGGCAGAATGCTAGCGAGAAAATGCCATTCTCTCCGTTCGTTTACATTGTACGCGTGTGTTTTTAAATCAGTAAGTTTAAACAGTGCGGAATTGCAAGAACATGCCTGGAAATCACTGCTGTGTGAAGAACTGTTCCAGTACCTCACATAATACGTTTGGGAAACATAGGAACAACGAAATACATTTTTTTTCGGTTTCCTAAATGGATGCAGCATCAGGGAGAGCAGGCGTCTGACCTGACGAGGAGACGCCGGATTGCCTGGCTGGCTGGACCTTACTTTCGATTGCACCCCTCCGTCGATGAGAGTGTGTTCTCTACATTTTCACTCGGGTACATTATCTAAAAATCTCTTTATGTTGTTGTCTCTTAAAGCTACGAAGTTACTTTATGTTGTTGCAAACCCTGAAGTGCACCTGACGTTGCTGCCTAGCGAGCTAACTAGCGAACTGTTGCCTCTTCGAAAATGAATGTTAACTACCCCCTAATGTGGCTAATGTGTTAATGTGTACCCCTTCAGCCCTTTTGTCATACCATGAGCAGCTCAGTCTGTATCTTTATTTTGCATGTGTTCTGTGATGGGTTTGCCATTGATTGCATAGATTTTTTTCATAAACTATTTATTCTGTTGTAGGTAAGCCATCATATGAGATGTTGGAGAACCACGCTGACTGGACAAATTCAGCTTTTTACATTCAACTGTACCTGTGCACATGCTGCTCAAATGTGAGGGTGAAAACCTAATGCCTTTAGATAAGATTGTCACTGTTTGCTGTGCCTTAATGAACATGTGCAAAAGTGTTGTTTGAGTTCATTCCTCATTGTTCATTACTTTTTAATTTGTTTGAAATAAATGTTTGAGTGCCTTGTTCATTACCTTTTAATTTGTTTGAAATAAATGCTTGAGTGCCTTGTTCATTACCTTTTAATTTGTTTGAAATAAATGCTTGAAACAACTTGATATGGCTTAACAATGTTTATTAACAGAACAGGAAAAAAGAATAAGGGCGCAAGGTGCAGAATGCAATATACCTCTAGGAAACGTTAACAGTGCAAAAGAACATGTGTGCATTCAGAATAAAAATTATAAAAATTTCCAGCATGTAAACATTGACAACAAGCAATAATAAAATAATACTGTTACTAGTGCAAAAGAACAAAGAAACACTATTCAGCACAAGAAGACCAAAACCATGGCGTGTCAGCGGAGGGTCTGTCCACAAGCCCCACACAACTGAAGTGATACCACTGGACTGGTAAGTGGAGGCTCACAGAGTCTCCGTGAATGCAGGACCTGTAAAATAAATAAAGTTAAATAAACTAAACAGTAAAAAGCATTTATTTCAAGTTACAGTCTACACTTTAGACACATTGATAATGGCTGTAATCTAACCAGGACATGTACACCTTGCATTCAAAATGTTAATGGCTTAAATCTAACCAGGAATGTACGCCTTGCATTCACACATAAGTACCCTAGCCAACCCAGAACTGGTTTGTTCACTTTGCAGCCCCCAACACCCAACACAATCACCTGCTACAGTATGTGTCGTTGGGCTAAAATCAAATGACAACTAAATACCTAAACATAAGCTTTAGCATACATCAAAACATTGGAAACGTTTGTGTACATTGAACATCTCGTTAATCTAGTGTTTACGAAACAAGTCGCAGTTAATTACGTTGCCATTTTGGTCAAGAAGTGTCTAAATGCAATGTAATTACAACACACTAAAACGCATGACAAGAACCTTACCTTTGCCAGTACAACGCTGTTATCATCACCAGAGCCACCTGGAGGCTTGTAGATGGCCAAGTCCTGCACCCAGCCACAGCAGAAAGTCTCGTACGATTCCAAAGATTTGTGACTTTTAAACTCCTGCATAGTGTAGTAACTTACACCAAAGACAAGATAATTGACTATGTCCATATATGTGCACGGAGGTGCCATTCTGCTGCAGGGAGCTCGTAAGGATCAATATTTTGGATGCTGGACAGTTTCTCCAAATGCCGCTGCTTTGCGCTTGTAATAAGCTTTTCCCTGCAAGGTCCCTTTTCTTTCGCCTTATCTCTCTCAATTGCTTTGCTTTCTTTCTTTCTTTTGTATTTGTCTCAGCCCTGCCGAAATGACAAATGCGGGAGGATATCCGTTAAGTTAATGGCGTTGCCCCTGGCAACCAATAGATTCTTCTGCCAACATGGCCGACCAGCCGACCGGAGTCACGTGACTCCTCATTCTCAATAGCTCTGGCTCAACCGAAAGAAGACGGCTGGCGAAATTCACGAAAGGTTGGTATCACGTGCACCTTTATAAAATCACACATTAAAAAGTCCTATAAAAATATTTTATATTTTTAATACAATGTTGTCCCGTCCTGACCCGACCCATAGCAAACAAGCGATTACGCCTTCTTTATAAAGTTAACTAGTCGCAAGTTTGCCGTAAAAAAAAAAAAAAAATGTAGTTGGGTTGTCGAGGTCTAAACACTAGCAGCTGCGAATCAAATAAAGTAGTTTTTTTAAACTCTTACACTGAATGTTTGCTGCTTCAATCCAGATGAGTATTGAAAAATATTTTCGGCGATTGAAAAAGAGACGTGTTGAGGATGAGGAGCAGCCTGAACCGGAGGTATCAGTCTGAAACAGCTGAACAGTCCCACCAGTGTAATTAGCTATGTTATTCATTTGTTTACAATGAAGATGTGAAAATCTGCAGAAAAGCCGCACCTGTGTCACCCACCGTGACACAGGTGTCACACATCCTTACGTCCCCCATCATTTTCCTTGATGGAGAAATTATCCAGGTTCTTAACTCCCGATGTGACATATATGTCACATTACAGATCTCTGACAGTGGGGGGTGGTATTTTGGAAAAAAATTCTGAAATGGGTTCTATGTGGTCTATTTAGGCTGTTATAACCCCCTTAATTTTAATTTAAGTACAAATGGGTCTGGGTTCTTATGGGTTAATACAATAAAGTTCTGTGTGACCAATTATTAACGAAGGAATTATTTTGAAGAATTTTTTACCCCCCCCCACCACACATCGCCTTCACATCTGTGGGAAACACTGTGGGGTCTGAGAAAACGGTTCCTGCAAGCTATATTTTTGAAAATACACAACCTTGCCTCTCCCTTCAGCCCACCCCTCTAAACCACGCCTTCAAAACACACGAACGAGTCACGAGTCTGTGAACGCGCAGGGGGAGGGGTGAGGGGGGCTGACGGTTGATTGGCATGTCAGAATCCAATAGAAGTAACTCTCATCATTACTTCTATTGGTCAGACATTTCCTCTTGCTACACCCTCTACAATGGACTAAAATATAAATTTTTTTTCCAAACATTCTATTTTAGTGGGTGCAATGGGGTCGGGAGGAGGCTTTCAGACAATATGATAAAAAATGCTCCAGAAAACATCTCATACCCCACCTTTAACTTGGGAAAAAGTGTGTAAACGACCTGCGTAAATGATGAATGCCACCTGTGCGTATTTAAGTGCACGTGCACGAGGATAGTAGATTTGCATACTCCACGCCCAAAATAACACCATATAAGGCTGTGCGTCCTCTCTCCTGTGCCAGGAAGTGTTGAGTGCTGAGTCATGAGAATGGCATCAAGGTGCAAAAAGAACAACTTTAGGGGCTCTGAGACTGAAGTTCTGCTTTCAGAGATCCAGAAAGGAAAATCTGTCATTTTTAGCAGAGTCAGCAGTGGAATTACAGGACCTGCTAAAGCCAAGAAATGGGAAGTTATTACGAGTGCTGTTAATTCTGTGTCACCTGTAGTTCGTAATGTCACCGAAATAAACAAGAAATGGTTTGATATGAAAATGGCTTAAAAAACCCAAAAACGTCTCGCCATGGGCAGGCGCTCGATGACTGCAACTAAAGCCGTGCAATCAGTTGTTGCCTCATCATGATGGCTCTTTGATGGGGTGGTCCATGAGGGGGGTCTCCTGGCACCACACCCTCTGGTCTGCCTGGGCTGGTTCAGGTGGAGACCCTTGTTCATGGCAATCTTGTGCAAAACACAGCATGCCAGATTTCTCTGGGCTATAGAGCAGTTTGCCCCCCCGCTGTGTAGAGACACACCCACCTGGCCTTCAGCTCAGTGCGTATATGTGTGCAGTCTATTGCTGGGTGGAATTGGGTTTAATCGGCGTGTTTCTCTCCAGCACAGTCCTTGGCAATCTAAATAGCGATGTCACCCGTTCGTCTGTCTCCACATGGGTATCTACACGCTCTCTTCCAAGAGCCTGACGGGCTAAGGCATCCAAAAGTAGCAAGTCAGCCGCTGGTTACACTTCCCATTGACCTTGTTATATACAAATTAACCTTCAATTAGTGCATAATTTAAGTCAAACAGAATAATTTCAGCATTATTATGGGGTATAATGTATATATTTATTTCTGTTTGCTTCAAAGTAATTAAATATACAATCCATTAGCGAAGCAAACTTGATTGGAATAACAGCGGACTGTTTTAGGAAACTCCTACGACAGGTCTGGATCACTCGTAAATTCTGTTCGTACCTGAAAGAAAACGTAAAATACGAAAAGATTGGTGAATGCGCAAATTCTCTTAAATCACTCGTACGCACGGTTTAAGAACAAATCTGTGCGTATGAACGGTTGTTGCATGAGGCCCAGTGTTCTGTCCGATTCTCTTTGTAAACAGGTGGGCTAATATTGTTTACAAATATACAATTAAAAGAAAAAGAATAACATAATAAAATTATATCCAAGACTTGTGGAAAGAAGTAGAATGATTTAAAAGCGAATAAAGCAGTAAGCAGCAGGAGGAAGCAGAGACGTCTGTACTCTTCAGAAGCAGGAAGTGCTTTCCAAGTGTTTGATCAGTACTATTTTTTTAATCAGCAATTTTTTATTCATCAGTATCCTATATCATGACTTTAACCACGAGGTTAAAGAGGTTTTAACCACTATTGTAGAATACGTCACTGATAATGAAGAAATTACTTGGAGCACCAGTGCTGCTAGTGGAAAAAATATTTCATGCCTCCATTGTCGTTTTTTTCCCACTGTGATATTAAAAATTATATTAGGTTACAGTATTTTTTTCACTCAGTCCCAAAGTCCAAAAAACATGCACATTAGGTTCATTGATTCTAAATGAAATGATGGTTGTTTGTTCCCTTTGTCTCGGTGATGGGCTTGCAATGGGCAAGGCAATTTTATTTGTAGAGCACAATTCGTACACAAGTTAATTCAAAGTGCTTTACAGCTACATAAAATCACAAGAAGGCAATAAAATCATTCCAAAAAAACATGAAAAATAATCATTAATTAATTAATTTAAAAGTGAAGAGTGCAGATAAAATACTTTCAGGTGTCATATGCACAGCTAAACAGAACTGTTTTCAGCCTGGATTTAAACATTGTCAGAGCTGAGGCCTGTCTCACATCTTCTGGAAGACTGTTCCAGATGTTAGGAGAATAAAACTGAAATGCAGCCTCACGTTGTTTAGTCCTGACTCTGGGCACCAGCAGGAGACCCCTCCCTGAGGCAGGAGACCCCTCCCTGAGGTTCTCAGAACCCGAGTTGGTTCATATGCAGTGTTGGGAGTAACGGGCGGCGTTTAAGTGTAACGGCGTTACTAACAGCGCTATTTTTCCAGTAACGGAGTAATCTAATTAATTACTTTTCCCATCGTTACAACGCCGTTAACGTTACTGAGAATATAAAGTGGCGCGTTACTACACTTTGGTTGTAGGCTTTCGGCTACACATCAGCTGCATGCTACCTGGAGAGAGCAGGGGTGGGGATGATGACACCGTTGCAAATGCGATGATGATTGGCTGGGTGGGAGGATGCCCTGCTCACTGCACGCGCTGACGACTACTACTAAACTCACACAAGACAGCGACAATGGCGACGAGCCAGGGAAGTTCAAAGGTAGCGTTCTCTAACTGGAAGTACCGGCACTACTTCTCACTAGTGGAGATAAAAGGCAAGAATGTGTATGTAACATGCAGAGGCACAGGAACACATTTTTGGCAGGGGGTGCTGTTGGTGGGTGGCGAACTTTTGAACGGAGGGGTCTGGGGGCCCTCCCCCCGAAATTTTTTTTTCCTGCATTCTAATCAATTTTAGGGCATGGCAAATCCCATCTGACTCACTCCTTCAGAATCCACCAAAGAGTTGGTACACACAACACAATCGTTTCTGCAGCAATCAGAATCAATGGTAGCAACTCATGAACTCGCTCTTGCCAGCACTACCTACGGCACTGAAAATAGCAATTAAACACAAAGCACTCGGCGGTGCTATACATGAAAATAGCTATAGTGTTCCCACGACACTCTCCTCAGTATCCTGCGAAGGGCTAGCAGCAGTGCTAACAGGGATCACATCAGTATCAACTTCTGCAGCTAGCTAACCCAACCCCAAGCCCAAATGCAGCTAACTAACCCAACCCCAAGCCCAAATGCAGCTGGCTAACCCAACCCCAAGCCCAAATGCAGCTAACTAACCCAACCCCAAGCCCAAATGCAGCTAGCTAACCCAACCCCAAGCCCAAATGCAGCTAGCTAACCCAACCCCAAGCCCAAATGCAGCTAGCTAACCCAACCCCAAGCCCAAATGCAGCTAGCTAACCCAACCCCAAGCCCAAATGCAGCTAGCGAGCCCCAGCGAAGGAGGCGGAGCCACTCGAAAACAAACAACACAGAAACAGGTGACCACCATCACCATTTTATATTCAATATTTATGTTTTTATTTCTATGCATCATATGGCAGGCTGCAATCTATTGAGTTATATCCATTACAAATAAATACAGAATGTTCTAAATGACTGTATATAGTGTTTTTATTCTTCAATCAGTTAATATAAACATATTTGATGTTAAAGATTTTATAGAACATAACAGCGTTATAGAACATAAAAAATAACGCCACAGTTACTTTGCTGAGTAACTAATTACTTTTACAATGTGGTAACTGAGTTACTAACTCAATTACTTTTTGGGAGCAGTAACTAGTAACTGTACCTAATTACTTTTTTAAAGTAACTTGACCAACACTGTTCATATGGCTCTAACATGTCAGAGATGTACTTTGGCGCTTGACCATGAAGAGACTTGTACACAAGCAGAGCTGTTTTAAAGTCTATTCTCTGAGCGACAGGAAGCCAGTGCAGAGACCTGAGCACTGGACTAATATGGTCGTATTTCCTGGTTCTAGTCAGGACTCGAGCAGCAGCGTTCTGGATGTACTGCAGCTGTCTTACAGCCCGTTTAGAGCCCAGTGAGCAGGCCGTTACAGCAGTCTAACCTGCTGGAGACAAACGTATGGATCAGTCTTTCTAAGTCTGGTTTAGACACTATTCCTTTGATTCTGGCAATGTTTTTTAGATGGTAAAAAGCTGCTGATGTTACAGATTTAATGTGGCTGTTAAAGTTCAGGTCTGAGTCCAATATTACCCCGAGACTTCTAACTTGATAGTTAGGTTTTAGAGAGAGAGTCTCAAGGTGACTGATAACACTTTCTCTTTGTTTCTGTGGGCCACAGACAATGATTTCAGTTTTGTCTGAGTTTAGCTGGAGGAAATTGTTTTGCATCCACACACTGATCTGTTCCATGCAGCGACACAATGTATCTACAGGCCCGTGTTCTCCTGCCGTCAGTGACACGTAGGTCTGAGTGTCATCTGCATAGTTGTGGTAGGACACATTATAGCTGCGTATTAGCTGGCCTAGTGGAAGCATGTACAGATTGAACAATAGGGGTCCCAGGATTGACCCCTGGGGAACCCCACAGGTCTGTAGACTGGCAATCTGTCCAGGATGTACCCTGCCTCTTGTCCAATGGTAGCTGGGATAGGCTCTAGCCCCCTGCATGTACTTTATGCAGTTGCTGTACTTTATTTTTAACCTGTGTCATTTGTAAAGAGGCATATTGTTTGTAAACTGCCGGGAACTGGGCCGGGCTTAGTTATTGTTAGAGCACACTGACAACCACAATTTAGCAGCATTCTAACCAACAGAACCCCAGAACTTAACAGCCTAGGGATGTTTTTCAAGGATTTAAGAGATTATTTCAGCCCTGGGTCTGTTGCTTTCGCTTTGAGCTCTGGTTAATTGCAGTCCAAATGAAGAAAACCATAAAAAAAACTTTGGAAATGTTGTCATTTCCTCTTTTCAATGGCTGAGGTGAGTTATGAACACCCTCAAATTATATTTTCTCGTGAGGAAATATCCTCATGCATGACAAGTGGATATATCCACTACATATTGAAGTGTAGATTTAGTTTTGCTGTCCATTTTGTCATATGTTAACCTAAGAAACTCTCCCAACCTTTCCAGAATGGAATGTTTGATTCGAACGCATGACAAACAGAGTGATTGCTGCAGCCCTTTTGCTTTACTTGGGGCTTTCCTTGCTGGAGATTTAAAGATCAACATCTAAATGGCCCATCCTTATATTCAGAATCTTATAGGCAATTTGATGCATCAGTCCTCAGTAAACCTAATTACAGGTGGTTCAGTGTACACATAGCAGAAGAGCGCCATACGCTTTCTTGGAAAGAAGACTTTATGCACTGGTCATTGAAATGAGCTAGTTGCACCTGTCTAGATAGCGCAGTTAAAGGATTTTAAGTTCAGAACTGGACACTCTCAAGACACTATTTTATGAAGTGCAAGCTATTTTACTTACTCCAGTAGTATCTTAAGACCAGATATTTTCATGGAAAGTTTGTTATTGTTGAATAATATCTAAATGGCTTAAGGATGCTGGTGCTCTGGTTCTGCTTTTGATTCCTAAAAAGCTGAGTTACATCTCTTATTTGAAGAAAAAATTTGTTGTTATGAAGCCTCTATAAACTGAACTCATATTCATAAACTCTTATTTTAATTTACCTGTGTATTTGAAAGGTCAAAATAGTACTGAAACTTACATAAACACAGTCACGCTGAAACCTCTTCTTCAGATTCAGAAGCACTGAGCTCTCAGACACCTCTCTAAAGACATGCGACAAACAGGTTTAAATAGTATCAACAGTACAGTATAAATTCAGAATGTTTATATGTTCATCTATGGACTTACTCCAGCTGGGAGAGATCCTCCACCTCATCAACCTCAACAGCCCTTTTGCTTCCGGCCATCAACACCTGAAAAGGGTAGAGACATAAGCTGATGTGTGGATAAGAGAGCCCCAGCCCACCCGCCCTCCATTTAAATCACAATTTTGGACTGCTCAGAGTACCTTCTCTTCACAGATATCCTCTGTTCTGGCTAAAATTGAATAAAATGATCTTTTGAAATAAATGAATTGATCTTGACTATAAACCCAGAAATGCTTCAGCTGTGTTTTCTTTTGCTGCAAATGATCATCTCTACTCAGAAGCTTTCCACAGCAAGTAACCACTGTAGGACTGGAGCAGAGCAACATATATACTGCAGTCTCAAAGCAGTGTTCTGCTGTGTGCTGTATGCTCCATTTATGCCTTTCTATTTTGTGTACACACCAGATGGTGTGATACCAGTACTACAACTTACAGAAAACCATAGATTTACTTTTCTGAACTGAAGGTAAAATTTGTGCCTTTGTGATCAACACAGAGAGGAGCCAAAACAGTCTCACCAAAAATAAGTGAGGGGCGTAATGTTCTCCATTGTCTTATGATAATGGTACATCAAGATGTCAGTATATGTATATATATATATACACACATATATCTAGATTTATCTCCATATATCTATATATATGGAGACGATTTAGGGGATTCTCTCTCAGCAGACCAGTCCCATAACATATCTGGAAAACATTAACGCCCTAATGCCAACTAGCGAAGCTTTCCCTGAACAAACAAAGGAACCCCTTTATATGAGTCAGGGGACACCAAATGTTTCATCCTCATATCTGGACATGGCACCATTGATATATGTATACAGTCTGATAATCATAGCAATCGAAAAATCAAGTGTCCCCTGCCACTACAAAATGGTATGTGTCATGAAAATACAAGTGGCATACCGCAGCAAAGAGCAGCAGCCAACCACAGCATCTGCATATGCCACTACATCAAAAGCAGCGTAGTATTATAGTATCTCTATATATTCAAGTGTTGTCATCTGACCTACTAGAACACCAGCGTTTCTCATTAATCACTGATAAAAAAATAAATTGATTATTATCATATTAAATGTGATATATGATGATGACTATATTAATAATCACCTTAAGAAGACAGCTGGGTGCACCACAAGATGCGGAGAGCAATGGCTCACTTTTCCTGTGATATTTGGCATAGTTGGCCTTCCATCCAAATGTAACTGGAGCACCAGTTATTGGGAAGAACAGCAAGGATAAACCAAACTTACCCACCCAGCGGTGGTACCACCAACACAACAGAGTGTAACAACAAAGACATTCTGCCACTTAAAATAAGTGAATAACAGATGTTGTCTTTAACTTTAGCTAGTGGGTGAGTTTGTTAGGAGATGCCGTGCTTAAGAAATTTTTAAATGATTAGGAGGCAATGCAAACTAGTCAGAAGGACAGCAGGTGTAAAGATTTATTGGATTACCACAAAATAAATAAACAAGTTTAAAAAAAAACAACACTTTTCACCTTCACTGTACATCAGGATTTGTTGTTCAAAATCTTTTCTGAAGCAGATTTTGATGTACAGCTAAGATTAAACAGGTGATAGATGAAAGTTTCTTCTTCAACAACAAAGTTCACAGAGAGATGACAACTTGTGATAAAATCTGATTGGATCAGTGAACTAGAGAGCAGAGTTTGACTGGCTCAGAGCAGAATCTATTAGGAATGGAAATGGATTTCTTGATATTACAAAGCAGTGAGAAATTTAATAGAAAGAGCAAAATGGAAAAGAGCGAGAATAGCTGAAAGGATAAATCAGATATCCCAAAACTCAATACACAGGCTGAGTCTTTATGCACCTGGCAAAAACTACACAGACTCTATCTATAATGACCGTCAGCATATCAGAATATCCCTTCCAAACAATCAGTTACAGCACCTGTTCTAGAGTTTAAGGCATACTGTAGCATCCAAGATGGAGTATCAATACCTGTGTGCTGACGAGCCGACGCTCCAACATCTCCTGGGTAGGGTCTTCTGATTCCCAGGGTCCTCTGTCACTGTGTGCTGGAATGCTCCTGGCTTGGCCTACTTCATCATAGACTGTCCATTTGGTTAGCTTCTCCACAGTCTGATGGGGCAGCAGATTCTCAGACCGCAGCCAGTCCTGTACCGTACATAGCAAGATTGTTGCATCCTAATAACTCCATCTTCTGTTATTTCACTCTGGCTTTACAATTAGTTTGCAGAACACTGTATCATACTTCTATTTAAGTATTTTTAAAAAGAGAGTAGCACAAAAAATATAATACATACCTGAGGGTCTCCACTCATGCGTGGGTTCCCAGTCCATTGCACACCAGCCTGGGCAATAGCATTAGATATACCTCCTTCACCCATTAGCTGGGCCACTTCCCTGTCTGCCTCCTCTTCATACATAGACCGAACACCTGGCATCGCTGCACTTGTCTCCCCATTTGGAAATGGCAGAGAGGTAAACCTGGGCTTCTCAGCTGATTCTTCTCCTACTGGGTCTGGCCCCTTGGGTGGGCTTGGTCCACTATCTATCGGTATTCCGGGCATCTTGCACAGGTTTATCTGGGAGGGTTTCATCTTCCCTCTTGTGGCCTGCAGCACACTGACTCCATTGTGACTGTCTTTGGTAGCTCTCCTGGTTATTTCCTCGGGGGTGGATGACATTTCAGAGGTACGACGGGACCCAGAGCTCCTCTCTACCACATTTCCACCTGATGTTAACTCTCCTGGCAAAGGATTCTTCATGGACTTCAGGAGACTAAAATCTGGTTTGACAGGAAGTACAAGCTTGGCACCTGTCTTTGGAATTTTGGACTCTGAGGTAGTGGGTTCTCCTTGTGGACTCGATGTAATAGAAGATCCAGGAAGTGCCTGGAGAGCCTCAGCTGTCTTTGCCTTGCCCAGTTTGTTCATCCTAGGGAGTACCACAGCATATTTGGCCTCTATTTCTTTCTCTTCTGCTGGTACTGCTTCTTTCACTCCTTCCCCACCTTTTCCCTGAAGGTTGACTCCATCTTTACCTATTTTGTCCTCAAACAAGCTCTTGTTTTTCTTGCTGGCCAGGCTGGTTTTGCTGGCAACTCTCATGGCCATCCTGTGTTTGAAGATTGTGCCCTTAGATCTTCTGGTGCCTTGTTTCTTTTTTATGGCTCGAACAGAGAGCCAGTGAGATAAGCCGATGGCTTTTGTCAAAGCGGACATTTTCTTTTTAAAATTTAGTTTCTGTGGCAATTTCTTTTGAATCCAACCAGACACCCTGCGAAGACCCGTCATACTTTTTTTTCGTGCTATTAAACGGTCCTTGGATTTGTTGAACACCTCTTCGGGGGCTTCGCACTCTGATCCTTCCTCATCTGATTTTGTCAACATCTTGTCTGCTTTGCGTCCAAGTGATGCCATCTTAACTTTACCCAAGAGGAAGCTCTCCAGTTTTCCTTTGGCAACATTTCCAGTGTCATGCTGCTCCAAAGGCTCCAGATTGCATTTTGGGTCTTTGCCTTTATCTCTGGTGATGAGAGGCACCATCTGGTTTTGGCCTATGATGGTTTTGGTTAGCCCTGGTTCAGCTTCCTCCTCTTCTGCGTCTGAATCAACTTCCAGAAGAGAATCTCTCTCCTTGATCTTTTTAGTTTTGTTCTTTGCTGCATCAATGTTTCTGTGGGAAAGATGTTTCTGTGTTTGTACCTCTTCTGTTGCATGTTCATATTTATGAACCTTGTTTTTGTTTTTCTTTTCTTCCTTGGCTTTTTGTTTGGCTTCCTTTTTAAGCTTCTGCTTCTCTTCTTTTGCCCGTTGTTTTTCTGCTTTCTCAGCCTGTTTGTCTGCCTTTGATCTTTTAAACATCTTGTATTTAGTCTCTTTTGCTTGCAATGAAGGATGTAAAGGCTGTCTTTGTTGTCCGTAGGTCTTTCTGGTAGTGGTAGGCTCTGCACTATCCTCGTGTCTTATCTCCTTGACTTCACCTTCCCCATCTTCTGCATCCTTTTTCCAGTTTTCTTTTTCTTCTTCTGTTTCAGTGAATGCTATAGGTTCAACCTCACATCCACTTCTGCTGAATCCTGCTTTCTCGTTGTCTGGTTCCCTGGTCGCTGACTGCTCTGTATCACTTTGAGTATCCAATGCCTCGGTCTCCTCACTGCTCTCCTCACTCCCATGGGTCTCAGCTGGTTCTTCGTCACTGCTTTGCTCCTCCTTCTTGTCACCAATTTCCTCACCTATCACCTGCACTGAACTTCCTGAATCACTCTCTGATTCATCCTCACTTTTTGTAACTTTGTCACCTGTACTGTACTCAGACATGGCGGGGAACTTATTGTTTATCCTCCTTCGTGTAGAATCCTTCGGGGATTCTTTTGGTGGAGGTTTGGTGTTTTTGTTTGCGTCCTTTGTAATCTTACCACCTTCCTCGTGTGGTTGCGATCTACAATCTTTAGTTTTTGCTTGTTTGTGTTTTTCTTTTACTCCCGAGGTTCTCTTTCTCCTTTGATCTCCTTTATTCCTGTCATCGCTCTCAGCTTCATTTGTCTTACCATGATTCAGAGCTGTTGAATTTGCTCTTCTTTTTGGTTTATGATCAGACATTTCAGAATGAGGCTGTGATGTTTTTAAAATATTCTGTCTAACATTTTGTTGAGTTCCTTTTCTTTTAGCATCTTCCCTCTTCTTTCGGCCATTTGTTCGACCTTGAGACTTCAGTGGTGGCATGACTATTAGTTTTTCAAAATTGAAATCACCTCACAGTAAGAAAAGTAAGAAACTGTATTTTGTAATTGAGATTTCATGCAACATGGAGGAGAAGTGCATGCAAAGGTCAAGTACTGAAATTTTCATATCCATCAGTGGTATACTTTCATAACTAAGTGTTAAAAATGACAATTATGGGCAGCAGGTTTACCAGTATGCCTATCAAACGAAGTGAAAGTCTGCAGCTCAGTCGATCAGCATGAAGATATGTTTCACTTCAAGTCCCCAGTAGTTGTCTTCACACCCCTCATTGCTTGGCTAAGTTTGTAGGTAGCTCAAAGTTTCCATAGAGACAAAGTTCAAAATAATGAACACTGCAACTACACAAGGTAGCTAAATTCATGCATCACGAAAAGCACATTTTCTTTGGTGGCTGAACAACGCTCTCCTTCTCCGTTTGAGACTGTAAATAACTCTCCAGGGTAAATCGAAACAGCAGTGAAAGGCTGCACTGCACTCTTGGGGATAGATTAGGGAGAGCTCATTTCAGTGTAATATTGCTTACCAAGCTTCTCAGGTGAAACCCAGGCATGGCTGGGGGGCCTGCAAAGTGCTCCGGCTTGTCCTCATGAGCTCGTGTCAATGATACTAACATACACCCATGCTCAGGAGAACCGAGGGGCAGTACCACACCAACATCCCACCCACTAACATCATGCAGAGGGCATACTGCCACATGTGTAATACACTCTCAAAGGCTTAGGTATGCACACAATAATGATAAATGTGAGCTGGGTTGCACTCAGTACGCAAACACAAAGTGCCTTCTGAATTATTGAGCCCTATGTGGTGGGTTCTTGAGCTGCGCTGCCATTTATACGGCCAGCTGCTGAATGCTTGAGGAAAGGTGAGAGGTGCTGCTTGGTGTGACCAACAATAGGTGCTGATGGAGGAGAGGAGAGAAAGAGAGCTCATTACCTGGCTGCTTTCTCACACAGTCTCGTTGTCATGGCAAATATCTGAGAGCAGGCCATAAGAATTGGACACATTTTACTTTAGACCGGATCCACACAGTCAGTAACCCAATCACCCCGAGGTATTACGTGTTGGCTTTCATCAGCTCATTTGGAGGATTTGAGCACAGTTCAACTATTCTACAGACCTAATCCCCATGATCTAGGCTGTTAAAATAGTTCAAATGATATATAGGTCTGCAGTTTATTAATGATCCGTGTATGGCTTTATACACCAGTGAAGTGCCTTCTGTACGCTGAGAAGTATTCCATTTTTTATGGTTCAGTAGAAAACACCTATTTTTTTCCCCTCCAACTAAAAAATAATTAACACACATGTAGATGTGGCTGGATAGTGTAGTGCTGCCTTGCATGTGGGTTTGAATCCTGACACCCTCCCCCTGCATAAAAGGTACTGCCTCCAGCAGGGGCGATTAGGCAAAAGCCCCTTACGCTACCAACCTGGGATAGGAGTGTAAATTGCTTTGAATAAAAGCATAAACACCTATGCCAATAGCTAAAATAAGGTAAACCTAGCCATCCAATAACTATCAATCACAAATATTGTAGTTCATGTAACATTGAATTCAAATGAATTATACTTGGCCAAACAGCTTGGCTGGTGAAAAGACAGCGATATCTGTAGTGTGCAACCAATGTTTCTTAATGCCATTCACAGGACCAGTCAGTTCTCACAGACTCATTCAAGAACATATGATTATTTAACATTTTTTATACATGACATAACTCCGGTGGAAATGTCAGAAAATGTAAACACATCAAAGTAAAGTACACTGATTAGCCATAGCATTATAACCACCGGCAGGTAAAGTGAGAAACACCTTCTGCTGGGAAAACCTACATCCTGGGACTCACATGGATTTCACCTGGAGATCCCCTGCTAAGGTTCTGGTACAAGATGCTCTTTGACCTCGCCTCAACTGGTCAGAGACCTTCTGGCAGGAGAGCACACTCGATATCAGGTAGGTGGTCATAATGGTATGGCTGAGAGGTGGAAGTTATAACTGAAATTAAAGTGATGACTTTAAAAGATACAGATAATGATCTCACAAAGCTGGTTAAAGTATTGCTAATAGTCTGTAAAGCAGTGGTTACCTCAAAGAATCTAAAATATAACATGTTTCAGGATAGAATTTATGTACAACAGATCTAAGGTCTCGATACCTTCCATTTTGTTCTACACTGGCTTTGAATGACTAAATGTGTTGAAACTTTTGAATGTTGCATTATGTAGAGAATTTGGAGCAATAAAATTTACATTAAACTAAAAATAAAAACAGAACTTCCACAAAACTGAAAGGATTTTACTGTAACCCGAGTATTAAGAAGCAGAAAAAAATAAGCTTAATAATAAAGGCCACATATCCAGCCACTAAGTTCCAGCCCATTTAATGTCTTCAGGTTGCAAATGACAGACTCATCCTGCAGGCTCACCCGCTAACAAAGCTTCTGCTTTGTGCTGGCGGCCTCAGTCAAGTCCCAGAGAGCTCAGGTTACAGAAGCTCGGGGCAATAAGAATAGATCGATCTACAATGGATTATTAAAACTCTCGCCACCTACTTCAGAGACAGCCTCCAATGAACAAGACAACAAGTGGGCCTTTGGAACAAAAACAGTCACTGAAACAGAGTTTTCAGCTTTGGAAGATAATGAAAGGGTTCCAATGATGCAATGCATCTTTCAGGTTTTAGTTGCGGCATCACACAGATGAGAAATGTGGAAAACCGGAGTCCCAAAACAGAGATGCACCAAGAAATGAAAACAAGACACATTCATAAGAAAATCGTGTAATAATTATCTGCATCAAAATGGTAGTGTGACATTACTTACAATCAAAAAATATTAGGGCTCTTAATCAGTTTGCTACAAAAATATATTCTAGGCTTGTGCTAAAATACCCAGCAATCTGACAGAGTACCAAACATTTCCTTGTGTGATCTAAATAGCAGCCAACCCCAGTTACATCAGGCCCACAGGTAAAGTCATATTCACTATATATTAAAATAATTTCACTAAAATAGCTTACAGTTACATTCCTACATTACATCATTAATTGCTGGCGTAAAAAAAAAGAAGTTTACACAAAAAAACAATTAAAAACCAAACCCCATAGTGAAGCTGCTCCCCCAAACAGAACAGCATTGTGAGCGCCACAGTAGTGCAGATGTACCTGTGGTCCGTTTGCCTTAAGGAGGACGGGCAGGGCATTAACGTAACAAACCAGGAGTCTAAATAATATTCCAAAACCAACATGACACAAACGCCATTACATTATTTTTTCCCACATGGGACGTCGCTGAAGAGAATTCACGTCAAGAAGAAAAAAAACATGTCAACTCCAACGTTCCAACTTCTTAGATGTACAATTTAAGACAGACTGTGGTGACCAAGGTTAAAGAAGAGCCAGTAAAACTTAAATCGGGTCTACTTTCACACATGCACTAGTTGTGAAACGTTCTGGAGACGTTCCAGAGCGGTGGGAACGCAGATGTTCCACCCAGGTCCCCTGGAACATCTCCAGAATCTCAGTGGGTGACTAAATGTATCCATGTGTCAGCATAGAATTCAGAACTGCAACCCACCTCAATCAAAATGACAAGAAGTTCTGAAGTCCCAAATCAAATTCTGGCCTGCAAACATTTATCTGTGTAAAAATGGGACTCATTTTAATACAAAATGACACGTCTGAAAATGATCGAGTTCAAATGTATGAATCAGATAAAAGGGTGAAAAGAGCAAACGAATGATTTTACCTTTAAAGTAAATGTTGGCTTGGAATATATTAATAACATCTTAAAAGCTAAATTACTCTGTTGGCATCTCAACATTTGGATTGAGTGGAATCTGATGGACTCATGTCTTCCAGCTTTGTGCTCCGGCCCACCGGTGAGGAGTCCAGCAGAGGATGCTCTTTGTTTACATGCTGGTGCTGAGAAAGGCTTTCATTCAAACTACTGAAACATGTGGCATCTGTGGTAGCTGCAAACTGCTGGTGGGATAGATTCTGACACTGGTCATAGTTCAACAATGTTCTTCATGTAGCTTTGGATAGAACGCTTATGAGCATGCTGAAGTGACAGTGAGTGGTCCTTAGGCACAGGCGGTGTTTCCTTAGTCCCCCTCTTTAGCACCGTCAGCCGCTCTTTAAACAGCCTGGTAGTGCTCAGAGAACACCACTACCACGAGTCCTCTGGGGTCTCTCCGTGGATGGGTGGGCGTCAGTAGTGGTTGTGTTGGCTGAGCGAGAGGGGTTGGCAGGAGGAAAGTTCACTTCATACAGGTCAGATCTCTCTGAGGAGAAAAGAGGAAGCGGACAAACATTATTTCATGAGACGGAAATGAACCACTGAGAAAGAAAGAAAGAAAGAAATCCGTCCCTACCTGCATTGGTGAGAGCTGCCTCTCAAGCTACAGCGCTCTTCACATTATTCTCCAGGAACGACCTGCGGCAAACAGAAACCATCAGCACCACGGGCCGGGCCGGGCCTGTCCCCCCCCACCCCGCATCATCAGACCACTCTTACAAGTTCCATCATCAGCAATAAGACATATAATAATAATAATAATAATAATAATTTCTCTCAGTATTCAGAAAAACATTACACAGGAACTACAGAGCTGGAGATGTTTCCATCTTTTTATCACGTTACACATCACCAGTGAGCAGTTATTATAGAAAGCTAATCAAGAGTAGATTAGGTTTCCCTCTTTGTAGTCTGCTTGTTTACTGGCAGCAATCTGTCCTGCAAGAGATGACGGTGTGAACATCCAACCATTTGTGTTAAGTTTCATCCGGGTTTTTATTACAAGACCCCCATACTTGCTAAATGTTCCCTCCAGTAAATCATTTCCATCATCAGTGACCTTCCACACAGAAATACCAGTGCATCCCGTTGGTTAGTTCAACTTCTGCAGAAGGTAGTGGATGCATGACTTCATGTAGTAGAATGTGATGGAAGTCCAGTCTGACGAACCCCTGCTTATGCCAGAATAACTCGGGCAGAAGGGACGCCCATCAACAGACTGCAGCACCCAAAGGTGCTGAAATAACACCACAGAGCATACTGTGCTGTAGCTCCTGGAAGCAGGAAAAGCTGAGATAATGATCCCAACAGTTGGCTCATGCTTGCAGAGGAGAACAAAAGGAAAAAGATAAAAAATCCACCTGCTGGGAGTGCTGGTACCTCGGACAGACAAAAGTAGCTTTAATTAGCCGGGCCAAACACAATCCAGTCTGGTTGTTGGCCCATCTTCATGTTAGGACAGTGGTTAGCACCACCGCCTCACAGCACAGCAGAGGGTTCCCGGTTTGAATCCCAGGCGGGGCCTTTCTGTGTGGAGTCTGCATGTTCTCCCCGTGTATGCGTGGGTTCTCTGCAGGTACTCCGGCTTCCTCCCACCCCCCAAAGACTAGTTCAACTGTCCCTAGGAGTGAGAGTGTATAGTTGGGTGTCTCTGGGTGGCCCTGTGATGGACCGGTGGGAGGCCCTGTGATGGACCGGTGGGAGGCCCTGTGATGGACCGGTGGGTGGCCCTGTGATGGACCGGTGGGAGGCCCTGTGATGGACCGGTGGGTGGCCCTGTGATGGACCGGTGGGAGGCCCTGTGATGGACCGGTGGGAGGCCCTGTGATGGACCGGTGGGAGGCCCTGTGATGGACCGGTGGGAGGCCCTGTGATGGACCGGTGGGAGGCCCTGTGATGGACCGGTGGGTGGCCCTGTGATGGACCGGTGGGAGGCCCTGTGATGGACCGGTGGGTGGCCCTGTGATGGACCGGTGGGAGGCCCTGTGATGGACCGGTGGGTGGCCCTGTGATGGACCGGTGGGAGGCCCTGTGATGGACTGGTGGGTGTTGTGCTTTGCTCCGATTTCATTGATAAAAATATTCAGGATGTTTTAGCAGCATTTAGCCCAAACTGCCCGTCATCTACCAGCAGTGGTCAGTTTAGGACAGCTGATTGGTCCACACTATCACGCTCCAGCCACAAACACACAGACCAAATGTATTCTCTCAGCTGTGGAAACTGTCCCAAAGCTGGAGACGGATGTACGGCTGATACTTACACCTGGTCTCCCTCAAGTGACTTCTGGATCTCTTGAAGAACTTCTGCAAGATAAAACAAAATGAGTGTAACAGACCTGAAACATTTTCCAGATAAGACCTGCAGCAGCAGCAGCAGCTCAGTCCCAAAGAGGAAACTGTGTGGGGCCATAAACTTATCACACTGTAGGTGCTCTGATGGGAGCAACAAGCTAACATACTGCTTCAGAAAGGCAGCACATGATGCAAATTACAGCTGAAGCCAAACTGGGACAGATGGGTGCAGACAGAGCAGCCTGCTGTAGGAGCTCTCAGCTCCAGGTTTCACAACATTCTTTCCTGGGTTTCTCTTGAGTACTCACTCTCGTCATTCAGCAAAGCATGTTCCATAACACGTCTAGCTGCACTTTCTGGAACACACAGGCAGCAGGCAGAGGACACATCATATCAGTACAGACAGCCACAAACAAGGTGGGCCTCAAAAGGCAGGCCAGCACATCAGCACAAGCACATCAAACATATGAACATCCCTGAGCCAAATGCACATGCGTTCATTGGACGGGCTCAGACCCTCAGAGACATTTTACCTGCGTCCTCACCGTCTTGTGTGCTCCTAGAAGAACAAGGAAGACAAAACTTGTGAAGTCTTGAGGAAACTCATCCCTAAATATGAGGAGTATAAGGAAAATGTGTCTACCTGGGAGCAGATGAAGGTCCACCATGCTGCGGCTGATGCTGGTCAAATGAGCCTGAATGAAGAGGTGGCGCCACCAGACAGCGAGGCTCCACCACACAGCGAGTGGACAGAGAAAAGCGTTCAAACTCAGATGGGGAGATCAGGTAGAACCCTGAGGGACAACAACGGTTCTTATTAAGACGTGCTATAGACATGACTCTTTTCTGGAGGAAGACGCCGACTGGGAAAGTTAGGGGGATTAAACTCACGGCACCGCATTACAAATCTCTGTCAGCGGAAACAAACCGAGCGGAGGTGGTTACAGAAGCTGCTGGATATCAGGAAAACATTTGGAGCAGTTTCCTTCAGAGTGCGGTGGCATCTTTACCCTGGCCGTGCTTGGTGAAGACGCAGGAGGCGATGCCGCTGACGTCCTCTCGGCGGATGCAGGGGTACTGAACCTGCATCTTGACATGCGGCAGTGACACTACGTGGACGTCACCCTGATTGGTCAGAACAGCCAGGCCACTCTCACCGTAGTCCTCTGTGCGATTGCTGCCAAACCAGGCCACGCCCACTCTGCGTACTCTGGAGCCATCAATAGCGGTCAGCTTCAGCTTCATCTTAGCACTCACCTTGGGCAGGGTGAAAACCTGCACACACAACGCGTCTTTTTAACCGACAGATCACTGTTAGCTGCTCCCATCTACCACACACTCTTTAACACAACATCAATTCTTATGGCAAAATGAAAACTAGACTTCTAAACCACTTGCAGAGTTGCCCACACTCGTCTTATGACAACCAGCTATACTCTAAAACAGGGGTCGGCAACCTTTCACACTCAAAGAGCCATTTGGACCCAGTTCCCACAGAAAAGAAAACACTGGGAGCCCGCTAATACTTTTCTACATCTAAAATGAAGAAATTGTTTTTTTACCTTAATTCTTTGAATAAACAACTATAGTGTGTTGCTTACTAAATCCATGAAGTGCTAAAATTAAATTTTATTTATGTAATGAACACATTTTGAACTCTTGAAAAGATAATAATAATAAAAAAAAAAAAACATGACGAGTTCAAGGTTTCTTTCTCACCACAAATTAGGCCTACTGGAAAGCCACTCTCGTCAGAGGTAAATGCAAACGAATCTGCCCGGGCATCATTAAATGTTCTATTTTCTTCAGATATTTTTCTTTTCTTACATTTCTCCATGCTTGGCCTACTGGAGTTGAAAGTCTCGAGTGTGACGCATATCTTCAGCAACAAAAAATAATGAAATAGTTTTATTTTAATATTTCAAGACCACAATAATCTTCCAATTTAGAACTACAATAAATAAAAAAAAATTGAAAAAAAAAAAAAAAAAAAAATCAAACTAACTCAAATAAAATACACTTGAATTGGATATTTTTTTGTTTATTTTCCCAAGCCACGCAGAGCCGCGGGTTGCCGACCCCTGCTCTAAAAGAAAAACTATGGAGGTACATCACAT
The DNA here is from genome assembly GCF_027942865.1 of Odontesthes bonariensis. NCBI lineage: Eukaryota > Metazoa > Chordata > Actinopteri > Atheriniformes > Atherinopsidae > Odontesthes > Odontesthes bonariensis. The sequence continues at coordinate 30,544,971 of NC_134528.1, read as the reverse complement.
CAGCTGGAGGTGGCACGTCATGCAGAACACAGAAATATCTAGAATAGTTTGATCAGTTCAAATCATTTTGATTATTTTTCAGCTAATGGTTTAAGAAAACTTTTTTGAAATGTTTCAGAAGCACATTTTAGCCTCCAAAGTATTTACGTTTGATCCTTTATCTCCTCTTGTAAAGTGTGTGTGTGTGTGTGTGTGTGTGTGTGTGCGTGCGTGCGTGCGTGCGTGCGTCTGACTCCAACCTTAAACTGTTCCTCAGAAATAACCAGGAGGTGGTGTGAGCCCTGCATTTCAGGCAGGCGAGCCAGGTCATGGGCCACCTCCAGAGGCTCGGGCAGCGGAGCCCCATGACCGTCCAGCACCACGATGCCGACAACAGGAGCCCGGTGCATTAGCTGGATCTCTTTGGCTGGAGGGAAAAGGCAAAGAAAAAGGGAGACAACGTCATGATTAGCGATGGAAAACGAGAACTCGTTCCAAATTTTCCAAAGCATCAGATTGGTCTGATCACTTCCTCCACTGATGCTGCTGGGTGTTAATGATCAAAGCAACATCCTTACACAGGACGCTCTGCAGTGAAGAGAGGCTCAGATCACTTTCCACACAACAAATTCCTCTTTCCCACACAGCCAAAAACTCATTCAGCGCGATGTGGCAGCATAGAAAGTTTTGCCAACTTGGCCACACAGCAGAAACGCCTCCCTCTGTGAGCTCCTTCAGCAGGTCTGTGCTGGCAGTGCGTTCCAGGAGGCCGTGAACTGTGGGAGAAAATGTTGGACATTCTGTCCCTTCTTTCTCTCAAGGACATCAAACCACTTGGAAATATACCCAAAATCCCTGCTCCCAGATAGATAGATGTTTTTAACTCATCTGTCCAAAGAGCTTTTCAGGTGATGCAGCATTTAGAAGATGTGTAGTCCTAATGTACTCACTTTCCCAGAATCATTTTAGACCCGTTTCGCCATGTGACAGAAAAAAGACAAACATGTGACTGAGAGCAGCTGGGAATTCAGCTGTGTCGATATACTGGATATGTGAACACGGGGAGTAAAAGAGAAGCACACATGGAAAGGGCTGGAAACGCAGAGTTCAAACACCAGGATCAAGCTCTGCGTACACACAGCACACACATGCTTCACAGATCATCTGCATCAGTAAATATCCTGCCTTATACAATCAGCACCACCGTTAGCCTACTTTTCTGTCACCATCAAGGCCTCATTTCCACCTCTGTAGATGTTGGCTGAGAAACTGCTGCTACCCTAACATTAGCTGCTGGCAGCTCCTTCACATTTTCTGCACAGGTAGAGAAAGTGATGAGCCAAAGGTCCAGAATTTAGAGAAAAGGAGAAGATCCACATTTCAGCTACATGACTTTACAGCCTCATTTACACCGCAGCAACTGTTCAAATAGCTGGTGATGTAACCTGCACCAAGCTGACAGACAGGATTTCAGATAGAGAGCAGTTGTACCCATTTCCTCATAGAACACAAAAGCCCAATTCACACGGGATAAGTATTACCTATGGATCACTGGTAATTCGCAACTACCCCCGCACCTCTGTAATTTTTTGTGGCGCATTCGGACGGGAAAAGCAAAAGTCTGTAATTTACTGAAATCACAGACATCATGAGCGGATATTCCGTAATTGTCGTAACTTCCTGTTTTGCCCCGTTGTACCTGGTTGTACACATAGGTTGAACACACAGGTGTGCGTTCAGACGGGACTTAAATTACCACAGGACGTCTGTGTTTCGCTGAAATACAGTAGGTAATTCGCGGCGGAATTATTACCCCACAAATCACGGACATGGCGCATTCGCACAGGACTAAGAACTCAGACATTCTCCGCAATTATTCCGAATTACGGGGGGTCCATAGGTAATACTTATCCCGTGCGAATTGGGCTTAAGTCAGTAATAGATGAGCCCCATTGTTAGGGAACTGGATTTATAACAAATGGCATTGGTATCTCTCCTTATTTACGACAGATGTAAGAGAAGTCATTTCTTACCTGGCTGTGCAGAGACGGGCTCATCTGCTCTGCGCTCTACCGGAGGAAAGCGGAGCATGTAGGCGAACACACAGCCACCATTAGTCCCGGCCCACAGGGAGGCTGTGTTATGTGAACCTTCAACAGATGAGGGCGCGTGCATTCAAATCAAAAGCAGACCAGAACCAATTCTTTACACTCGTATGTATTCAGCCGTTTCTGGGTGAAAGGCCTTCATTATGTTTTACAAACAATGATCACGGATTAATGGGAAGACTCACTGTCTGACAGGAAGGTGTCAGCAAAGTAGAGCGTCCGTACAAGCCCGGTGAAAGAGTCGTCTGAGGAGCGAGCCTCGATCTTCCTCTGGACGGGAGCCAGCTCCATCTCAGCCAGTTCAGCCTCCAGACGAGCGTTGGCTTCTTGGAGCTGCTTTGGGAGACCAGAGTGATGGAGAAATAAAGCAAAGGCCTAAATTACACATGAGAACTGCATCACTCAAGTGCCTTCAGATGACCGCTGTTGGGATGTGGTGCAACATGAAGAAGCTGAAGGCATTCTTCCAATGAGGGCAGAGCGGTGCCATGACGCTACCTTGTTGACGTGATGTTTTCTCAGAGAGACTCTACTGCGTCTGATTCTCCTGAAGGACTGTCGGAGGGATTTCTTTATGCTCTTTACTCGGGACAGAGGACCCTCCATTGCCAGCTGGTCGCTGGGGTTTAGTGTGCACCTAAAATGTAAAAGGTAATAGTGATGAATTTGCACATCAAGCGTTAAACAGATGCAAAAATACTTTGCTCAACCCTGAAGACGGCAGATTTTTTGTATGTGAAAAGTTCTGTGAGAGGAACACAACAAGAAAAAAAAAAATCTCATTAAACAGAGATGTACAGCCACGGGGGGCTTTAAAAGAACAAAACCAGGACCACAGTCAGTCATGGGGGGCACCACGCTCCACCTGTTCTCAGGCAACCAGGCAGAAATGATTTTATGCCTCTTCATTTCTTCCCTCCATGGTATCCAAAATGGGAGAGTTTGGAGTATTTTCCTGGGTATATGTCCCAAGTTTGAAACTCTTGTATTCTGATAGCCCTTTAATACACACGTAGATATTAGCTTAAGCATCAGCTCTGCTCCTGTAATGACGTCCCGTTGCCCTGAGCACTAAAAGCTGACAGTTTTCACCACTTTTAAGCATCTACAGTTTCTGACCATCTCACTCTGAAGACCAAAGGATCTGTAAGCCACACATGTAAAAGTCTTACTACGTGTCATCCATCTTTCCCCATCAATGGTGCTTGATTCTCATTCATCCCTCCTACAGGTCACCACAGAGCTTCAATCTATACACCTAGAAACTACCAACCAGGCCAGAAATCTGGGTGTAGTGATGGACTCAGACCTAAATTTGGAAAAACACATGAAGGCAGTAACAAAGTCAGCCTACTATCACCTTAAGAATATATCAAGATTAAAGGATCTGATGTGTCAGCAGGACCTGGAAAAAGTAGTCCATGCATCCATCTTTAGTAGGCTTGATTACTGTAACAGCATCTTTACAGGTCGACCTAAAAAGTCAGTTAGACACCTGCAGCTTATTCAGAACTCTTCTGCTCGAGTCCTCACTAAGACCAGAAAAGTGGAGCACATCAGTCCAGCTCTGAGGTCTTTACACTGGCTGCCTGTCCATCAGAGGATAGACTTTAAAGTTCTGATGCTGGTCTATAAAGCTCTGAATGGTCCAGGACCAGAACACATCAGTGACCTCCTGACCCAGTATGAACCTTCCAGACCCCTCAGCTCATCTGGATCCGGTCTTCTATCAGTTCCCAGAGTCAGAACCAGACATGGAGAAGCTGCATTCAGCTTCTATGCTCCACATGTCTGGAACAAACTCCCAGAAAGCCTCAGATCAGCTGGAACACTCAGTGTGTTTAAGCCCAGGTTATTTTCAGCTGCATTTGAATAAAGCTCAAAACTTAATCACTTTTTAACTTCTGATTTTATCTATTGTTCTTATTTCTTTCTTTTTTGTTTAAAATTTAAATCATGCTTTTTATTTCTACTGTTTTAATGTCTCTGTAAAGCACTTTGAGTCACCTTGTTGTTGAATTGTGCTGTACAGATAAACCTGCCTTGCCTTACAGAAAGCGATTTATCAGAAGAGATTTACGACAAATCTCATCCGGTCCATGTCTCCTGCCCTTTTACCAGCAGTCACTTCTGTAATAAATGCTTCACTGAGCTCAGGAACATTTCGGCCTTTATTCAAAGAGGCTCATGGAACACCTCAGCTCAGAAAGCTTTCAGTTGATCCTGAGTTGCTTCTTTTGACAGTAAACCCTGGAGTCCTAACCTGTTCTTCTGATAGTGCGAGGACAAATATGTGTTGGGGCCCCTTTCTTTTTACAACGCACACCAACTTCTTTGGTCCACTCAAACTTTTGCATGGCCTCTCTTGTCGCTGCTAAGTAGATGATATCAAACTGCACCAATCTTCCAAGTCTCATACTCTGCTTCTGTCAAAAAGTGAATAAGATGCTAGTTCACCAGCAACAGTCTGAAGAGAACTCCAACTGCCCAATTAGAAGAATCCAGAACAGAGAAAAAAGGCTTGGGACAAGAACAGAATCTACAAATCAACAAATCAAGTGAGAAAACACAAGTGAATTCAATTTGGACATAAGAAAAAAGAACATGTTAAGAGGTTCTTTGAAACAGAAAAGGGTACAAATGTACTAAAACAGTATTGGATCTTCTTACTTGACAAGGACGTTGTTCTTCTGTTGGTAATCATACAACCCAAAGCCGTGGCTGGTGCCGAAGCCGACCACCTTCCACTCCGAGTGCAGGGTGAGGGCGGTAACAACAGCAGGAGGCTGGCACTGGACCAGAGTGAAGGGCTGGAAGCCTGGTGGAAACTGCACTGGCTCCTCCCGCACATCCAACCGAGTGTGGCCCTGGTGGACGAGAAAGTCATTCAAACACAACAACATGTGCAGTATTTCACAGGAAAGTACTAGTCTGACGAGTCAGCTCTAAGGGAGTTATGAGTGAAGAATTTAAGTTGTGTTGAGGCCATGTGAATGCAATGCAGTGACAAATTCAGAACTGCTCCTTACCTTCCAGCGGAATCCTTCCTGTCCCTGCAGCAAATCTACAACTTTAACCTCCACGGTCAGCTCTGCCGCCTCATCATTCAACTCCAGCACCAAAATCTGGAGGAGACGATGTCAAATGAGCAGAAACATGTTTACAACTATAACATCAGATGTGTGCTGGTTCAGAAACAGAACCCAGCAGCCCTGCTGTGGTGGCTTTTCATAATACCAGTAAACCTCGCATTCACCATTTTCCTTTTATGGAGAACTTCTTGTTTCTAACTTTAATCAACGGCTCATACATGCATAGAAACTTTAGCTACCTTGCCTAATGCTTCCCATGTCTTGTTGAAAACTGTAGAATATCTATGCATGAAGCACTGAATCCATCAACACATTTCAGATAAGCGATTCATTTCTCTGTGAAAGATGCTTTTCCCTCTCAGTCTTTCCACCCCACAAGCCTGACACTGACCAAGAGTTAGGCCCCCTGTTCTGTAGCATTTACACAAAGTGTTTACTGACTTCTGACTAAAAATATTAGTCAGGAGAAAAGTCACTATAACGCTGAGGATTCCAAGTGCTCTTTAAAATAACTTGATTTTCCTAGATAACTAGCCATGAACAGAGATAGTGAGCCCAGTTACACGCAGAGGTGAGTGGAAGTACGGTTCCACCTGGCTGTTTAATCAGACCCCCGTCCCTGTCACAGTATACATGAGCAGCAGCAAGGCTGAATTACTGACTGAAGCCGACTGGGAGAAAACCTTTAAGATACTCTATCGCACAGCAGTTATCTTTACACTACTTTGTGATTGATTATGCCAGATGAGGCTGAGGTAATGAAATCAGGATTGTATAAGAGCAGAGCGAAAGTCTGGAAATGCTTAAAGGGAGCACGAGTTGACATGTAGTCTTTATGTTCAGCCATCTGACAAAAGAAACAGAAAAATATGGAAATGAGCGCAGCTTCATAGGGAATTCAGCTCCATTTCAATACCTGTGCACTTTGTTTTCTTCACATGAACTGTGGAACATGTGTGGAGCCCCTTTGAGTCTCTGAGGCTGAATGTTTACATGCTGGAGTGCACTGCATTATCCGGGTGTGTGTTTAAGAAGCTTGATTTTGTAGGATTTTGGTTGGACTATGTTAAGAAGACAGTCTAAATGTCTGGCTGCGGTTTGACCAACACAACATTTCATTTTGTTCAAGTTGCATGGAAGAATGGTACCAATCTTCTCTGATGTGAGAGTTACCTGTCCGGCTGTGCCAGCTACAGTCAGATAACCACTGTATTTACAAAGATGGATCTTCTGAATTCCAAGCCTTGGGTCATCACTGTAAGGGTCAAAACAGCCAACCTGGGGGTAAAAAAAGAAAAAAAAAAAAAAGAAAACAAAAAAAAAGTGTACTTTAATGAGGCTCTTGCAGAAAACATTAAATAGATTTTGTTCCAAATGGCTCTGATCATATTGTATCTGTTGACAGTTTCCACTGAGCTTTTTTCCAACAGAACATTGATTTTTGTGCATTGGTTGAGAAGCTGTGCCGCTTGATTGATTTCATCTCACATTCCAAACTTTTTTAATGATCTGTTATTACAAGTTACTGTTAACAGGAATAGCTGACCGAGCTTTCCAACTGCCAACTGAAGCCCAAAACAAAGACCCCAAATCCCTAATGAGCTTGAGAGGGAACACTTCGGATGTCGGGCAAGAGCAAGATGGAGAAACAGACTGAGGACGCAACACTTTCCCCTCGGTCATCGTGGGGAATGTGTGATCACTGCCAAATAAAATGGATGAGCTTGGAATGTTTACAAGGACAGAGCAGAAAAATCAAGAAAGCTTCATCATGCCTTTCATCGAGACATGGCTGCAAAATTATGATTATAATTAATTGAATTCCAATTGGCTTGAATTGGACTTTATTATCTAAGTGCCTTGAGATGACATTTGTTGTATTTGGCGCTATATAAATAAAAATGAATTGAATTGAAAGAGTATAGGGGCAGACAGAGACATTACAAGCAGTGGCAAAAGCAAATATGGAGGTATTACATTGCTGACTAACTGGCTTTGATACTGTAGATCACAGAATCCTGTTGCACAGGATGGAAAACTGGGTTGGACTTTCTGGAGCGGTCCTTAACTGGTTCAGGTCCTACTTAGAAGGCCGGAGTTATTTTGTTACAATTGGCAGCTATGAATCTTTATGTGTCTCTGTCACCGGACGACTGCAGCCCAGCAGACGTACTGTGTCAGTGTCTGGAGGAAGTAAACACCTGGATGAGAGAGAATTTTCTACAATTAAATGAAGACAAAACTGAGATCATTCTGTTTGGTAGCAAAGAGAAGAGGGTCAGCGTTGGTAAATATCTTGAGACTCAGGCCCTTACAATCACTGACCAAGTTGGTAACCTCGGAGTGTTGATAGACTCAGATCTGACTTTCAGCAGCCACATCAAAGCTGTCACCAAGGCAGCTTTTTACCACCTCAGAAACATCAACAGAATTAAAGGTTTCCTCTCCCAAACAGACCAGGAGAAACTCATCCATGCATTCATCTCCAGTAGACTCCATTACTGTAACGCTCTTTTAACTGGACTTCCCAAAAAGAGCATTAAACATCTGCCAGGGTATCTGCACATTTTTTATCAACAAATTTAATGACTTTTAAGACCTTTTTAAGGCCTCTAAGAATAAAAATTAAGACCATTACCACGGCAAAAATATATATAAAAACTACACTCTAGGCTGTTCGGTGTTGAAAAAAAGTCCAGTGTGAAATGTGTGCTTCAGTGATACTGAATCAGTGTGTCAACATGATCGCATAAGATTTGAACGCACAAGGGAACACCACACACAATACAGGACAATCGTGCCCAATTGTCACACCTCTGCGAAGGAGTGTGTTTTCGCTGCCATTTGTCTGTCTGTTTGTCTGAGGCTCTGAGCAAAATAAATCCATAATTGAACCTAATTTTCGAGTTATGTCTACTGTGCTTTTACAACTAGCAAAACAATTTTACTACCCAAGTGAACTTAAACCAGAACTTTGGACAACTCACGTGAAGCACAGACTATGGACAGTGACTTTGCAGCATAAACCACACGACAAAATTTAATTTCCTTCGGGATTAATAAAGTATCTCCAATCTAATCAAATAAATAAAAACGAGCACAGACCGCTCATACAGTCAATGGCACGTACCCATAGAAAAAATACACACTCTCACACACATCATACAACCATGATCAGTAACCTACACAAACCCAGACACATAATGGCTCGGCGGCCAGCAATCGGATAAACCAATGAAGTGAATCAATCCTGTGAAAGAATGAAAACAAGTGAATGAAACCTGCACTCACCCATTATGAAGTTAACTCTGCCAGCCCCATACTCTTGCCCCTGCTCAGCCAACACCTTGACGTCAGGTATGGTTGGTAACGTTACTGCGGCTAGCATTAGCAACTAGGCTGCTAGACTTGCTAAATCGGTAAGCATTAGGCTACTGAAGAAAGCTAGTCTTTTTAGCTACGTTATATTATCATCTTTCTTCTCGGCTATAAGTTAACCTTTGTTTACGGCCACTGGCCCTAACCTGACGCGCTAGCTGTCAAATCACCGGAAGTTTTCACCGGAAGTACTGGCGCACACACAAAACGTCAGCGGTCGCCATTATTGTGCACAGAGCGATAGAAAATCGTCTCTCCAGACATATCTTTCTTTCATTTCGCCCAGATGAAATTTAATGCCACTCTTCGAAAATCGGCGAAATTTAAGACATTTTAAGACCTTAAAAAAAGTATTTTTTATTTAAGACTTTTTAATACTTTTTAAGGATCCGCGGAGACCCTGATCTGCAGCTCATCCAGAACGCTGCTGCTGGAGTTTTAACCCGGACTAAGAGATCTGAACACATCACAGCAGCTTTAAAATCTTTACTCTGGCTTCCAGTCAGTCACAGAATAGATTTTAAAAGCCTGCTGATGGTTTACAAATCCCAGAACGGTTTAGGCCCAAAATCCATCTGTGATATGTTCAGAGAATATAAACCCAGCAGAGCTCTTAGATCCAAGGACTCAGGTCAGCTGGTCCAGTCCAGAGTCCAGACTAAACATGGAGAAGCAGCATTTAGCTGTTATGCTGCAAACAAGTGGAACAAACTGCCAGTGGAGATTAAACTTTCACCAAATGGAGACATTTTTAAATCCAGGTTAAAGACATTTCTATTCTCATGTGTCTATGCATGAAATATCTTTTAACTTATCTAGACTGTTGCTCGTTTTTAAACATTTTAATTATTTTATTTGTTTCTTTTTATATTCATTTCCAATGCTTCTTCCACTCCCTGCTGCAATGCTTTTATTTTATGTGAAGCACTTTGAATTGTTTTGTACATGAAATATGCTATATAAATAAATTTGACCTGACTTTGACTAACAGATGATTTAATCACTGTGAAGGAGACAAATCTGTACCCGGGAGTTTACCTGTATAACAGACTGAACTGGAACTGCAACACTGAGCGTGTCCACAAGATGGGACAGAGAAGACTGTACCACTGAGGAACCTTTGGCCCTTCGGTGTTTGCAGCAGATGTTACAGATATTCTACAAGTGTGGTGGAGAGGGCACACACTTTGGATTCATCTGTTTGGGCAGCAGCATCAGAGCTACCTTTTCACATACTGACTGAAGCTCATCTGCATACACAAGAAGAAAAAAAAAAAAAACACCACACCTTTCTGAATGGTGGCCACTCTCCTTCAGTGCCTGGATTCAGGTTTTCATTTGGGTCGGCGTCAGTGTGGAACACTGAAGCTGTGCTCAGCTTGTACATGGGGAACAAGCAGACTCCCGATGCATCCCAAAAACGAACAGTGCCATCCTCATGCCTGCATGTTAAAGTGAACACGACAAAGTTAAAAGATTCTGCTGTATCTCAAGTCAATATTCCAACAGATATGCATGAAGTACAGCTCTACCAACCCTGTAAGCAGCAAGTCTCTTTGTGGAGGGTCAGAGGCCAGGTTTTGACCTCCAGTTATTGGCCATGGCTGACAGGAACAGAAGGGAAATTGAAGTTTAACGATAAAGCCAACTTAATGGACATGCTGAACAAGAAATGAAAGAATTTAACCAAATACAGGGTAAATCACGGCATTCATGATGAAGAGCCCTGCTGAGGATTGTTTAATCGCATACAGGATCTGTATTTGCTGAGGTCTCGAGTTGTGTGAAAAGTGCATTTTAGGGCTGTCTTGATGACCTTCAGATTCAGATACTTCCACCATGAATTCCAAGTCACCTATTCTACAAAATGGATTTGGTCACACTACCAAAAACAACGTTTTGAAAATAATCTACACTTTCACTGAGCTCTAAGCACTATCAACTGATATTAAAAAAGATGCAAAACACTCACAGTCATCGTCAACTTACTGCTGAAACAAGCGTGCAATTATTTTAGGGAAGTGTTTTTGAATTTAGATCATGAATAATAATCCTACTGTGGCTCTTCTTACTAAAACATTCAGTTTGAGACGGCTTAGGCCTGAGGTGAAACCAACTTATGCATTCAAGGTTTGCTCCAAATACAAACACATTTACAAAAAAGTTGAAAACAGAAAAACAGAATGCAATTCATTTACAAATTTCATAAACCAATATTGTATTTAAATAGAATATAGAACACATTCCAAATATTGAAAGCAAGACCTTTTGCAATTTCATGAAAAATATTGGCTCATCTTGAATTTAATTTCTCAAAAAAGCTGATACACAGCCATGTTTACCACTGTAGCATTCCTGTGAACTAAGTTGATAGGCCTTTGGGAGAGGAATGTTGTTCTACTCTAGTCTGATTAAGGGTTTTGGCTACTCAGTCCTAGATTTTGAGTTTCATGATGCTCCAAATGTTTTCAGTTGGTTATAGGGCTGCACTGCAGGCAGGTCAGTCCAGCACCTGGACTCGTCTACGGCAAAGCCATGCTGTTGTAATACACTACTAAACCCGGGGGAAAATGACAAGGATTCGCTTTTCGCGATGGTGGATCATAACCAGGTTGTAAGTAGAGCTTCAAAATGCAAAAACAGGCTGCTCGTCAGCTGATCAAAAGTTTTAGACCATAGCCCAAAAAACAAAGTGTCTCAGTGGTGAGTAGCCCCACCGATCTTATTGATCACTTAAAAATTGGTTTAGGCATGTTTGACGCAAGTGTTTCCTGGAGGCTAGTGGGAACGTTGCTCCATGTGGTGAGGATGGTTTCACAAAGGGTATCCGCAGTCTGGAACTGACATCTGTTTTTGTAAACAACTCTTGTCATCCATCCCTGAATGTTCCCAATGGGATTCAGATCAGGGGGAAGACGCAGGATGGTCCAACAGAGCGCTGTTATTCTCTGGAAGAAGCCCTTGGTCAGACGGGCATGGTGGACTGCAGCGTTGTCCTGGTGAAAGACACCACACGGACACGCTCCTGCACAACCTGAAGCTCCATTTTTTCATTGAAAGAAAAAGGACCCCACATCACAATGGAGCTTCCTCAACTGTGAAGACATCTCCGGTGGGATCTCCTCGTCATGCCAGTAACTTTGGGGGACATTTTTCTCATCAGTGAATAAAACTTTTTTCACCTTTCAGTGTCCCATGTTTGCTGCTCCCTTGTATAGTCCAAAGGGGTTCGTTTGTGGCACGGGAGGAGAAGTGGCTTTTTCAGGAGGTTTTGTGGTCTTTAAGCCCGTCTCTTGCAGATGCTATCTTATGGCTACAGTCAGCATGAGTAACGTCCTTAATTTGGGTCAAGGATCAGCCTGGTGCATTCTTCGGCTCACTGCAGGTAAAATTTTCTTGGGTCGACCACTCGTCTTTTTTGTCCCGTAACCCTTTTGAGAAATTTAAAATGACTGTTTTACTTAGTCCAACCTTGGCAGCGATAGCACACTGTGAGAGGCCTTGCTGGAGCAGCTCATCAATCCTTCCACATTCAAAAGAAGAAAGCCATTTTGCCTTTGTATCAGGGGGTCACAGTGGGAATGCCTAAAAGAAAAGAACTTGCAAGCCAGATTCTGGTGCAGATTTTGACCTTTTAAGGCTGTGGTTTTAAACTTTTTGTTTGAATTCAGAGCCAGCTTTCAATGAATTGCCTACTCTATTTTTAATCTCTTGCTCCTTTCCTCTACTTACAACCTGGTTATGATCCATCCATCCATCCATCCATCCATTATCTTCCGCTGGTCCGGGGATCGGGTCGCGGGGGCAGCAGCTTGAGCAAAGAGACCCAGGCGTCCCTGTCCCCGGCCACTTCCTCCAGCTCTTCTGGGGGGCCCCGAGGCGTTCCCAGGCCAGCCGAGAGACATAGTCTCTCCAACGTGTCCTGGGTCTTCCCCGGGGCCTCCTCCCAGTTTATGATCCATCAGCACAAAATTCCAATACAAATTTTTCCCTGTGTACAAGTCTGAGGTGTACAGAGTGAAGAGAAACGGTGAGAGTACAGTGCTCATGGTGCTGCTGTGCGCTGCTGACTACCTTCTCAGACACATTTTATTCCCACAGTGGTCTGTTGGCAGGTAGGCAGTAATCCAGGCGGGTGTGGAGGTATATTCTGTCATTCCTGTATTTTCTGAATTCTATCAAAAGCACATGATCCTCACTGTGCTGGCTGCTGCGTGCAGATGAGACAGGGCTCGCTGAAACAGGTTTATGATTAAGATGTGTAACGATAAGTAAACTGAAGTGTATCCTGAAAGGTTTTCACTTGCTTATTTAAGTGAGCCAATAACAGTCTCTCCAGCACCTTCATTATGTGGGATGTGAGGGCACATAGGTGTTCCGCCAAGGCCTTACAGACCCTGGGGCTGACATCCTCTGGGCCTGCAGGTGGTATAGCAGAGAGAAAGACATGGTTGAAATTGCCATGACTGGGTTGGAAATGTTGTGTTTGTAGCCTTGCAACAACAGCGCTTATGATCAGTGTCGGCAACAGTCCCAGGCAATATATACATCGCTACCAAAATAACACAGGTTAACTTGGTGGATCATATGGGTAGAAACACACAGCTGACAGTTCAATGTCCTGGGTACAGATCTCCTCCTTCGCAGTGACATGTCCAGGCTTACACCATCTGTCCTTAGGCACTGAAATACCTCCTCCTTTGCTTTTCCTGTTGTTCTGAGGTTTCTGTCAACACATTTCATCCTGTAGCCATGTCTCAGTGGAGAACAGCATTCTCGATCATCTTTCTGTGTCCTCATGAGTGCTCAAAGCTTGTCCATTTTATTTGCTAGTAATCTAAAATTCCCCATCAACATTCACAGCATTTCCCCTTGAAATTGTGGATTTGGGATCTTTTTCCAGGCTTTAGTTGGTGTTTGGAAAGCTCAATCAGCTGCTCCAATTTATAAACAACTCTTCCGTTGGCATGGCAATTCATTTTAAGAGATGTCAGAAATAAGAGAAAAATCCACTCCAGTCGCAGAGCTTCCGATTAATTTGGGGGGGGATGTCCCTTTGTGCACAGACGTCTCCAGATTCTCCGGATCATTTGATGTACTACAGATGATGGAATGTTCAAAAGTATGGAGAATACTACATTGAGCAACATTACTCTGAGATTTTTGCTGCTCATGTATTAACCTAATGGGTTTCCACTTGCTCCTCCAGTTGTCTCCATTTAGTACCACATACTTTTCAAGGCTTTTGTTGTTCCTGTCCCAGAGAGATGTGTAACTGCCATCAAATACAAGATGACCTGGAATTTTTCATGAAATTGTAAAATGTCTCACTTTCAACTTTTTTCTGTGTTCAATAGTGAATAAAATATTGCTTTATAACGGTTGCAAAGCCTTTTTTTTCTTTTTACATTTTACACAACCTTTTGAAATTAAGAATGACACAACACTCAAGGCAGTGACTACCATTAAACACTATTTCAAGAAGTGAAGTGACATACATACACAGATACCTTTTTAGAGTAGTGTGTATTCTGCAGAGCACCAGCAGTGAGGATCCTCTCCCACAGTTTGAGGGGGATTGCAGAAACGTGGTGCGAGCAGGTGATGGCTGAACTGTGCAGGGGAACCAGGTAAGGCGTCTGAATGACAGGCCAGCCTTCTGACTGGAGATCAATAACCACCAACTCCTCCTCCACCAGGACCACCAACGCACTGGGATCTCCTGCAGGCAGACAGAACGATGCAACAACTATGAGATCACATGCAAGGCTGAGTCACACAACAAAAGGATGTGCAGAGTTTGGCTGAATGATGAATAAAGACTCACTTTAAAGATATTCTGATGTGAAAACAGCAAACTCCCATTGCATCACTTCCTGTTACCTTGCTTGTGCACTGTGGTATTTCTTGCTCCGCTTGGACTACTGATAATCACTTTATTTCTATCTATAACTAACACAATTTTGCATAGTTAAACTCTATAGCTTACTGTTCTGTTCTAACACACTCCTACAGATCTTTAATCTTTATTCTCACTTTTTAGCGGTGTGTCTGGTTCTCTAGCGCAGTGTTTCCCAACCTTTTTTGGTCTGAGTACCCCCTGAGCCTTCTTGTCACACCACGAGTACCCCCTCACACATACAACGCGTGCGATGATTCTCCAAAAGTAGAGCAATACAGTGGTTATTACATGAAAATCATTTTATTCCTTAACTTGAACATAAAATTCTCAGGCTTTCTCTCTCTTTTTTTTTTAACCTCAGTTGAATTCAACATTTTCTTGAAATATAAATAATTAACCAAAATACTAAATCAAATTAATCTTTCTTTGCTATTAAAAAAAAAAAAAAAAAAAAAAAAAAAAAAAATCAATTAACACAAAAGGAGCAAATCCTCTTGTGCAAAAAAAAATTAAAACAAAAACTTTAACTGAACAAAAACATCAAACTATTAAATGTGGTTTGCTGAATATCAGATCTCTCCTTTCGAAGTCTCTGTTAGTGAATGAGTTGATTTGTGATCATCATATTGATATATTTTGTCTTACAGAAACCTGGCTGCAGCTGGAGGATCATGTTAGCATCATGTTAGCATTATGTTAGCATTAATGAAGCAACTCCCTCTGACTGTTTAAATGTTCACGTTCCTGGAACCACAGGCAGAGGAGGAGGAGTGGCAGCTATTTTCAGATCAGGGTTACTAATCAGTCCCAGACCCAAGATTAGTTTGAGCTCTTTTGAATCTCTGATTCTCAGTTTTTCCCACGCAAAGTGGAAATCCCAGAAACCTCTTGTGTTTGTTGTTGTGTATCGTCCACCTGGCCCTTATTCTGAGTTTCTGTCTGAATTCTCAGAGTTTTTATCCCAGTTAGTGCTGAGTACAGATAAAGTCATTGTAGTGGGTGACTTTAATATTCATGTAGATGTTGAAAATGACAGCCTGAATATGAACTTTAATTCTATATTGGACTCTATTGGATTTTCTCAGAGTGTTCACAGAGCGACTCACTGCCTTAATCACACCCTTGATCTTGTGCTGACTTATGGCATTGAGAGTGAACAGTTAACAGTGTTCCCTCATAACTCTGTCTTATCTGACCATTTTCTGATAACCTTTGAGTTTACATTACTTGACTATACAGTTTCTGAGAAGAAATTTACGTATAGAAGGTGTCTATCAGAGGATGCTGTAACCAGATTTAAAGAATTAATTCCATCATCCTTTTCTTCACTGCCATGTGCAGATATGACAGAGGACGACTACCTAAACTTTACTCCAGCAGCACTTGACTCTTGTTGACAGCACTATAGATTCAATGCGTACAGCACTGGACAATGTTGGCGTTCCAGTGGCGTTCCTCTAATTTAGAAGAGTCTCAATTAGTCTGGAAAGATAGTTTAATAATGTATAAGAAAGCCCTTCGTAAAGCTAGAACTGCTTATTATTCATCATTGATAGAAGAGAATAAGAATAATCCCAGGTTTCTTTTCAGCACTGTAGCCAGTCTGACTAAGAGTCCGAGCTCTGCTGAGCCAGTTATTCCTTTAACTCTCAGCAGTGATGATTTCATGAGCTTCTTCATCAATAAAATTGTTTCTATTAGAGAGAAGATTGATGGAGTCCTTCCCACTATTATCAGTGATGTATCATCAAGTACAGCAGCTTTAGAAGTATCTTTAGAACCTGATTTGTATTTAGACGGCTTCTGCCCAGTTGATCTCTCTGAGCTAACAACAGCAATAGTCTCTTCTAAACCATCAACTTGTGTTTTAGACCCAATCCCAACCAGGCTGTTCAAGGAGGTTTTCCCCTTAATTGACACTTCCATATTGGATTTGATCAATCTGTCTTTGTTGACAGGATATGTACCTCAGACTTTTAAGGTTGCTGTAATTAAACCTTTACTTAAAAAACCTACTCTTGATTCAGAAGTGTTGGCTCATTATAGACCTATATCCAATCTCCCTTTTATGTCTAAAGTTCTTGAAAAAATAGTTGCAGCTCAGCTTTGTGATCACTTACACAGAAATAATCTGTTTGAAGAGTTTCAGTCAGGATTCAGAGTGCATCATAGCACAGAAACTGCACTGCTGAAAGTTACCAATGATCTCCTCTTAGCCTCTGATAGCGGACTTGTGTCTGTGCTTGTCCTGTTGGATCTCAGTGCTGCATTTGATACGGTCGCTCACAGTATCTTATTACACAGACTTGAACATGTTATTGGGATTAAAGGAACTGCATTAGGCTGGTCTAAGTCATATTTATCTGATAGAGTTCCGTCGTCTAGTTATATAATTGCTCTAGATCAGGGATGACCAAAGTTGGTCCTCGAGGACCGCTGTCCTCCAGGTTTTAGATGTTTCCCTGCTTTTGTTAAGGTCTGCACAAGCCTGCTAAGGATGCATTGATCTGAATCTAATGTGTTTAAGCAGGGAAACATTTAGAATGGGAGGCAGAGCCTTCAGTTATCAGGCCCCTCTCTGCTTCCTGAACCCAAACTGGTAGCTGGTTCCACAGACACCCTCTCTACCTTTAAGATTAGGCTTTAAAACTTTCCTTTTCTGATAAAGCTTATAGTTAGGGATGGTTCAGGTGATCCTGAAACATCCCATAGTTAAGCTGCTAATAGGCCTAGACTGCTGGGGGGCCTCATCTGTTCCAACAGGTTTCCTTTGAATGGTGTTACGATGGAGCGGTTCGCAGCCGAGTGTGAAGCGGCTGGGATGAGAATCAGCACCTCCAAATCCGAGACCATGGTCCTCGGCTGGAAAAGGGTGGAATGCTCTCTCCGGGTCGGGAATGAGATCCTTCCCCAAGTGGAGGAGTTCAAGTATCTCGGGGTCTTGTTCACGAGTGAGGGACGAATGGAACAGGAGATTGACAGACGGATCGGTATGGCGTCTGCAGTGATGCGGGCTCTGCACCGGCCCGTCGTGGTGAAGAAGGAGCTGAGCCAGAAGGCGAAGCTCTCGATTTACCGGTCAATCTATGTTCCTACCCTCACCTATGGTCACGAGCTGTGGGTAGTGACCGAAAGAACGAGATCGCGAATACAAGCGGCCGAAATGAGTTTCCTCCGCAGGGTGTCTGGGCTCTCCCTTAGAGATAGGGTGAGAAGCTCGGTCATCCGGGAGGGGCTCGGAGTAGAACTGCTGCTCCTCCGCATCGAGAGGAGTCAGATGAGGTGGCTCGGGCATCTGGTTAGGATGCCTCCTGGACGCCTCCCCGGTGAGGTGTTCCGGGCCCGTCCCACTGGGAGGAGGCCCCGGGGAAGACCCAGGACACGTTGGAGAGACTATGTCTCTCGGCTGGCCTGGGAACGCCTCGGGGCCCCCCAGAAGAGCTGGAGGAAGTGGCCGGGGACAGGGACGTCTGGGTCTCTTTGCTCAAGCTGCTGCCCCCGCGACCCGATCCCCGGACCAGCGGAAGATAATGGATGGATGGATGGTGTTACGGTGTTTGTTGTCCCCTCTTTTCTGTCTTCTCAAACCCCAGCTGGTGGAGGTGGATGACCACCCTTCCTGGTTCTGGTTCTGATGGCCACCCTTCCCGTTTCTGCCAGAGGTTTCTTCCTGTTCAAGGGGAGTTGTTTCTCTCCACAGACGCCTCAGGCACGCTCAGGACGGGAGATTGGACTGAGAAGTTTCAGTGCAATCTGTTGGTTTCCTTTGCTTGGAAATTGTTTTTGAATTGGCTCTATATAAATGAATTGGACTAATTGGCTTGAACTGGACTGTATTATTGAAGTGCCTTGAGATGACGTTTGTTGTGATTTGGCGCTATATAAATAAAACTGAACTGAATTAAAGTTGTCCCCAAGACAGAAACTATTAATTCTAAAATGTTGAAGTTTTACTTCCGTCTTCGACCCAACAGAACACATGATCTATACAATCACCCCAAACTAAAGGTGTGAAATCAAGATCAAGGTCACCAATTCAGGATTACAAAATTAGAAATATGTCCACAGTCCTCATGTGCCTCGGTTATGGAGCTCATGGAACACTGATGTTGACCTTTGACCTTTTGGATATAAACTGTCAACACTTCATTTCATCCAGTAGAACAACACATTTGAATACAATTCTAATCTTATCATTAGCAATAATTCTTGGAATATTTATGCGTTTATAGCCAAAAACATGTCACAGTGATCTTGACCTTCCTGGGATGGTGTATTTGCAATAAAGGGATAGACTAGTGGACGTACAAAAAAACAAAAACAAACTGTTAAGAATGACAAATTCATTGCTACCTCACAAATATTTCAAATATATATGCAACACACATCATGTAGTGTGCATGTGAAGTGAGTCTGAAAAACAGTTTTCATAATAATATAAATAAAGCTCAGTAATTGGTAGAGCTACATTAAAATAAGGCATGAAACATTCCAGTCCCTTAAACTTCATATTCTCTGCAATTCACTGTATATGTAAGCAATAAAATGGCCAAAATGAACTGGAGATGAAATGCATCTTGAATGTCATCAAAAATTAATTATCAAGCATCCATTACTAACAAAAGATTCCCTCCAACTTTTTGTTTTTGGAAGCAAAATATCTCTTAACAATTCAAACTTACTAGATATGCAAGATTAATGTAATTTCTGGAAAGGATTTTCTATGTATTAAAATATATGCAGAGGTGCTAAAAAAAAATCATGCAACTGTCCATTCAAATACTGAAATATTTAGTCTCTATAAGTCTTCAGTTGATTTCAGTGTAGGGAGTTATAGACACCAGCATGAGGTGATAATGCCACAGAAACTATGGACCTTGATGGCCAGACCTATTGAGTGATGACTTTTCAGACTTTTGCAGGGAAAAAAATAAAGATATAATCTACATGAGTTGTGACTGACCAAATTGGGTGCATCTTTTTTGTTTAACATATGTTGAATGCGTACTCAGTCCAACCATCTTTAATAGGAAGCATTCCCCTAACATAGAGTTGCTACCTGCCTGCTGGTCAGTGGATCAGTGATGCACCATTGGTTTGACTGTAGTGCATAAGCTGTGCACATATGAAATAAAATGCTCCATAGTACATTCAGAAGACTTTAAAAGATTAACATCTCCACAGATCTATAAAACATACCAATTCTCACAAATGTGGTGATGGGCATCCGATCTCTGGCAAAAAAAGGTTCTTCCCTTTACATTATGTTGAAGAAAGCTTAAAGTCACCTAATTTCTCATCTGCATTAAAGCACACAAACAAAAGTGTCACTATGGGGACGCAAGTCAGGCATTTTAAGACAAACGGCTCCAGTAACCAACCTGAAGGTCGCTAAACTGGGTAGTTCCCCTGAGAACTCCATACTTTCAAAGGTGTTTGTTCTGTTAGCTTTTCCACTGTAGAACACTTGGGTGATGAAATGGCTTGTCGGCAGTTAGTAGAGGAGTCTGAAATCTATTTTTTTTTCTGTTTAGACTTACAAACTAATCTATGTGTATCATGTCATATGCTGAGTGACTACTGATGTGCGTTTCCTGCCTGTATGCTGTGGTCCATCTCCGATGACAAAGAAATCAATGATCCTGGAGGTGAAGTCTAGAGCCACTTGGGTTTTACTGTGGTTCACTGTGATACAGTGTCTGTCCCCATAGCTGGCTCTGGGCATACCACCACTGAACAGCAGAAATGGAGGCCTATACAAACACACAAACGGGTTCAAGTTCAGTTCAGTTCAGTTCAGTTTGCCCAGAGTAGAATGTGCAACAATGACTGATAGAACATGCTGGTGAAAGATTTTGAACAAGAGATCAGAATCAGTCCCACTCAGGAGAGCCGAGTTACAAGGAATCAGAAAAAATGTATTTGGTTGAATTAAGGGAACTTACCCTTCTCTAGTAGGAAGCTGAACTATTTTAGAAATGGCCTTGCAGGGGAAATGTCCTGCAGAGATAAAAGACGAATCATCACAAGTCTCACAAAAACACATTCAATCTGTGGCAGCAAATCATGAAGTGGATGGCTTTTCCTCCTTACCATATGGAATGTCTGACTTCTCCTCCTCCTCATTTACATCCTCAACTCCCACCATCCAGCGACAGTAACTTCCATCACTGTGTGAGCTGAGAATGTAGCTTCCATCTTCCGTCCACCACATGCTCTCCAGTTGCTTTGGGGGGAACGGAATACATAGCAAATACACAAAGATTGGGCTGGTTGGAAGAACAATCTCTACAAGCCTAAATATTTCTTACATGATAATTACCTGAGTGGCAGGGATGTGCTGGATGGCACATTGTTTCTCTAAGTCCCAGATTACCATGAGACCCCGTCCATAGCCAACAACAACCTGATTGGATTGAACTGGATTCTCCTGTAAGGCCTCTACGTGTTCCAGGTTCCTCCGACCGATGTAGTCATCTGGTACGCTGAAGTGAAGACAAAGGAGAAAAAGAGATGAGCAAAAGTGAAAGAAAACGGACAGGAAATCTGCAGGACACAGAGAAGTGGTGTCACACACTTCAGCCAGAACAATCAATACATAGTAACATTCTTTGTATTGAAATCGTTACATTACTAAAGGAACTATGACACGTTTCCAAAAATCATTAAAAAAAACAACAGTAATGCTTTGTAGTTTTTCCTGTATTGTTTAATCTATTCTATGTACTTCTTGGTGGAGGATTGCAATGATCAATCTTTATGGGTTGACCCAAAACATCCAATAAAAAGCTGGCAGCTTTTACCAGCTCTGGAGCTTTTCATGTGTTAATGGAGAAAGATATTTACAACATTAGGATTTTATTCATATAAGATATATCTTATTTGAATGTTATCTGCGGAAGGATTGGCTCTACAAGATTTGATTGTAGATGAAACAGAGAATACCCTAAGGGTGTTGACCATTAACGCATTATCATCAGTGACAAACACTGTAAATCAATGCCCTTTATGTGGTTCAGGACAGACTGCACCCCGATGCCGTGTTCTGCCTCAGATGCAGTCACTTCAGCAGTTTTAGAAATGGAGGAAGGCCTTTTGAATTCCCTTCCAGGTGCCTGGCGCAACCTCTTCCTCAAAAGCACCAATCATAGTTATGTATCAACTCCGACAAGCTAAAAGTAGATTCATTTTGCAGTTACCCACCTGCTGGCGACTTGATCGAGGCTTATGTTCCTCTCTTCCAGCTCTCTGAATCCTGGGACTTCAACAATGAACACATGTCCTCCTTCGGTTCCCAACAGCAGCAGCTCACCTGAGGAGTGAGCCAGCACTGCAGTCACTCGAGTCACACTTGGGGGGGCACTGAGGAGGACAAAAGGTGGGAGCCGACTTCACTTGTAATGATCGGTGTAAGGATAGGAATTTACTTCACTTATGATCCCAATCTCATGGTGGCTAGTCCAAAAGGAAACTTTTTCTGAGGGGAAGAAAGAAAACTGGAACAATGTTTCTGCAGTTAAAAGTCTTTTACCCAGGTGGTCCCATAAGTGTGAAGCGTCCTATCTCCAGAAGCTCCGAAAGCCCGTTGTGGCCTTTTAAAGTCCACATGTGCAGACTATTGTCATCCAACAAAGTCACCAGCTCAACCTGGAAAAAGGGGACGATCAAAGTGTACCGTTCAGAGCAGCTTTTACTTCTATGACCGCAGTGCATTCGTCTTTTTACTGTACCTGGTGGGGCATGAAGTGCACCTGGGTGACGGCAGCATTCTCATCATGTAGACCCATGAATTCTACACCTGGAGCCCCATACCTGACAACTGGTTAGGGACAGAGTTGGCCTATGACAGATGGAGTCACACTTACAGGACACCAGGAGCCTTTACCAAAATCACTTTGAGCTTAAGCCTCATTAATGCTGTAGAAGATTAGATATTAGATTAAATATTCAATAACAGTTGATTTCTGTATTGAAGGTATTGAGCAAAACGCCAAAAGAGAGCCATCTTTGTAAAACTTCTCCAGGACTCCTAATGTCATGTTGGCCTAAAGTCCACAGGCAGTACAATTACTGACAAATGGAACTAAAGCTTCAGGGCTGGTAAAGTGTAGAAAAGCAAACCAGTTAAGGAGCTTGAGGACTGTTAAAGTGCATCAAACCCTAACCTCTGACCAACAAAAAAAAACAACTAAAGGATCACATAATCAAATGATTTGTGTGCTGCCCAATGGTAACAAAGATGGCTCTGTCCTTTGACCCAGTCAGAGGCATCCTGCACTTCGCCAACAGATTGTCCTTTATCTTATGCCTCACCCTGTTTCATACAGGAACAATCTGTGGCATTGTTTGAATGGACTGGCCTAATGACACAAGGTACCACCGCTATCAAAACTATTGTCTTCGTGTTTTCAACGGTGGCGTTGAACAGACCAATTCTTCCACACTGTCAATGAACAGAATTGTGCAAAAAGCAATGGTGACACAGACTCCAGTGTCTAATTATGCCAGGCTGCACTAAACCACAATGTGGGAAAATATAGTACCTAAGCCAGACAAGGGTTTACCAGCATCGCAGTCATTCATTAGCACCATCTGCCTCAAGTTCTAACATGAAACTTAGATTCCTCCTTGGCAAAAAAAAAAAAAAAAATCCATGCATAACTCCAGCAAAAGATACAGTTTGATGGCACCAGAGCGGGTGCCAATCGCCAGCAGCTGCAGAGAGGGACTGTAGCCCAGAGCGCTGGGCTGGTGGGGGAATCCATGCTCCACTGTCTGCAGAGGAGAGTCAGAGGAGGGGAGACAGAGCGGTGACCACACAGAAAATGACAGGGGAGCACAGAGTTCAGTTTGACTTGTGATTTCAGTGATGGCATCAGGGCTTCTTATTATTACCAGGACTGTTCTTCCCATTGCTGAGGATAAAAATGCTTCCAGTGAACCCTGCCACAGTTCTCTGACAGTGTGCACTCATTCAGGGAATCTGATCACATGTTTAAGGCATACATATACCTGCTTTTACTTAATGCATCTCAGTCATAGGAAAACCTTGCATACATAAACATGCTTGACAAAAATAACATATGGAGCATGACTAATGCTCTCACTTCTGTAAAAATGTCTTTTCCCCACACATCTCAATCCTGAGCCCTGAGCTGAGAAGCTGTGTTAGTTTTCTGTTGCTTATTAACAGTGAAAATAAAAAGCCTTTATGATTTCATTTTTTATAAACATTTTTCCAGACTCAGAACTTAAATGAACATAGGGTAATCAAAATTAAACATTTAGCTCCTTAAAATGTATTTTAATTAGGGAGCCAGACTCCTACATGAGCACGTTCATTAACCTGCTCGTGTTCTGCATAAGCCGGTCATTTAGCTGAACTTCAATCTGTCCACACATGCAAATTAAACTTTTTTACCTCCTAATTTAAAGTCAAACATCATCTTCATTTCCAACACTACAACCTGTTATGATGCATCTCAGCTGTGTGACTTGCCTTGTTGAACTGGAAGAGCTCCTGTTTCAGTCGATCCCTGTGGGACTCGTGGCCATGTCGTCTGAACCTCTTCATCCTGTCTCAGCACCAGCGTGGGGCCTGCAGGCCCACTAATGCACACTGAGGGGACACAGGGTCGAGGGGTCAAAGTTTCAGCCACATCTGAGTCATTTCACACAAACTGCAAAAGGTATGCTGCCATGTTTATTAGCTCCAGCTGTTCATGCACAGTGTCATAGCTTGCTTTTACTTCACATTTTCTATGTTACAAATGATCTTTGTATTCTATGTACGTCAGGTACAGAAATGTATGCATGCTATGTATGTGTGTGTGTGTGTGTGTGTGTGTGTAAGCACACACATAGAGACGTGCATTTATATGTAAAAGAGGAATAACAGGAACATCTTCCACTAGCAGGTGCTCTAAGGGAGCATTGCTTTTAATGCCATTTTTATTTTTTAGATTTTGATGATATTACGTACTGTTGATGATGGAATATCCACTTTGCAATCTTAAAGGCGGGGTAGGGGATCTTTTTCTGGAACATTTTTTTACATATTGCTTGAAATACTCTTCACACCCTCATTGCAACCAATTAATTAAAAGTTTTGACACAAAAATGAAAAGTTTTAGTGGCCTCTAGAACGTACAATCTAGGAAAAACAGTATCCAATCATTGTGAACGGACCGCTCACAATGATTGGATACTGATGCCGTCTATCAAACTGCAATCTGCTCCTCCCTCCCCCTCCCCCTCCCCCTCCTTCCCCCTGTGCGCGTACCCTGCTCCGTGAACGAAGCTTGGCAGGAAGCTAAACAAGAGCCAGCTTGGCTAGCACCTAGCATTATTAAACGTATAGTTAGCATATACTAAATACTAAATACGGCAACGATCGATGCTTGCTGTCAGAACAGCGCTCATGCACTTTCGTGCTCGTTCATGTACTCTAGAGGCGTGCCTTCGGGGGGAAAGTGAAGAAAAGGGTTGGGACTTTTGACCTGTGTATTTTCAAAATGCAGCTTTGCTGGACTCAAAATCCAGGATCTCCTACCCTACCTTTAAATTGAGGAAAATCATTCTGAAATGACTCCACATTTTGCCCCTGCCTCTAAGGAGCTCTTAGCCTAGAAATCTAGACGGCCCTAGCGACCACAAATTGAATTTGCTCCCGGGCGCAGTCTAGTCACTTGTGGTCGTTTTGCGAGGCTGCAAATCGAAAATTAATCAGGCCAATCAAATCGTGAGGAGCGGGGTCGGAGGCCGGGCTACCTAGTGACGACAGAGGTGCTACGTTTCAGTGTGTAGTTCCAGAGAGAGGTAAACAATGGCTGTGCCCAGCGAACAGTCTTTCCATTTGGCTTTGGCAGCGACTCTTTCTTTGCGAGACGAACAGATAACTGCACTTACGTTTTTCTTGGGAAAAAAAAGGACGTTTTCGGAGTTTTGCTCACCGGGTGCGGTAAAAGTTTAATTTACCAGCTTGCTCCGTTGGTGGGACGACGCTCTGATTGGTTGTTGCGCCATCCTATTGCGTGGCGTTGAGTGCAGAGGCAACTTAACAGACAACCGTTTATCCCGCCCACACTGCTATCCAGCGTCACTAGACCCCTGTACAGCTTTTTGCTGTAGGGGTCTGGCTTGCTAGGCTAAGGAGCTCTTTCTTCTATCCAATCATGCTACAGTTCCGTTTCCAATCAACCCAATTATAGCAAGACATTTCTGCAGTCGTTTTCCAACATCAAACGGAAGACGAGCTAATATTTTTCATGAAGCGTCTTCATGTCAACATTGATTTGTTTTCTATGTCCCAACTTTTATGGAATTGGCTTTGTATGCTATTGATAACACACACAGAATGTATTTTCCTCACATGTACAGTATAAAACAACTAAAAGTCCCCAAAATCCATCAAATCAGGGGACATGGTCCCATCATGGGACAGAGACAAACTGCAGCAGGGTTACAGTATGTTACAGTACGATGGTGCGTTCAGGGTCATTACACTGCTGAATGCAGTTACGTGTCCAGCAATCATTTAACGGTTACCATTTGGTATGATACAACTACACAACAAAATAAAGAAATAAAAATTGGGGGAAAGAAAGTTAATATCCTGCAGAGAGATTCTTAGATTTTACTGCCTCATTAAAATTCATAGTTAACTTGTTGCATTCTTCTCATTTAAACTTCATTCCAAATAATATTTCATGAAATGTGACTTACTTTTTACCACAACAAAGACATACTTTTAAGTTCTAAGCTCTTCCAAAGTAGATTTTACTCAGTAGAACACGCAAACAGGTAGAAGCAAATGGGAGTGAAAGTTCAGTTGTTCTTCACGTTGTTTGATCTACGATGAGCTCATCCGTCCACCAGATAAGCTTCCACCGTATATTTACATTTGGTAGGAAATTCTACAGCCTTGTTGACTCTTCTACCAGCCACCTTCTGAACATTCCTCCCTGCTGAACGGCACTTTGATAGCTGAATGCCACTTTCAGTGATGTCATCAAATTCCCAGGATATCTACCGAGTCATCAAACTTAAGAAGGGAGCCAGCGGAGTGAGAGAAAAAAAATGAAACATGCCTGAACAGAACAACTCAGAGCCACAGAGAAAGGTGACACAACCAGATGAGCTGATCTCTCAGAAACATTGCTCACATACTGCTTAAGAGCAACAATGAGTGGCCAGGAAATTCCTGGCATCCAAAACATTTGAATTGTGTACTTATGCAATCACTCGGTACGCAAACCAGAAAAAAGGGTGTGAGAACAAAATCCACGCCTCCCTGAGTGACATGTGGCGATGGCAGAAACACTCACAGAAAGATTTTAAGAGACCAAAAAACAAAGTTAAACAAGAGGATTGGCCTATGTCACAGGTGCTGTCAAAGAGAAATGACTTGATACGATAAAGGGAGCAAGTATGAGCTCTCTGATCTGTAGCTGGACGAGTTTCAGGTGAGAGGATGGCAACAAGTACTGCAAAGTCAGCACTGATCACGGTGTGTCTGGATGACATTTAAAAAGAATAGTCAGAAAGAAGAAAAAACCTTTCTATATTCAGACAATTCTGAGAAGAATCCAGCCAATAGGAAAGTGGTGGGAGGAGTCAGTCACTCCAACCACCATCAGCAAACAATACAGAGATGCTTCTTTTCAGTTCCCAACAACAGAAAGGAGATCTTATCCGTTCTGGGTGTGGCTGACAGGAAATAATATCTCCCACCAACTCACTCCCTCCTTCCTGTAATCAAAACCACGAGGAGACAGAGGATCAGTCCAAAAAAGAAAAAGTTACAGATTAAAGGTTTCTACAAGTCCATCGCACAGTTTTACTGCAGGAGACTTCTAAGCTGAGGCCTTCTTTCACATAGGCTACTGTAGTATTCATAGGTGAGCACTTTGCTGAGGCACAACAATTCAAATGCATGTTAAACTCGTATCAGATGAAGTAGGAAGAGGAAATGGCCCAACTGACATGGCCAACCTGAAATGATCAAACAACACAGAGTCTCCACAGTGGATTATTGTTAATTAAAATATCCAGAATAGGTGAATCAATTCATTACTAACACACACACAAACAAATAACATCAACAAAGAATCTTGCCCTCACCTGAAGGCTGGGGTTTTCCCAGTTTAGTCTTGATTCACTTTCACAAAAGCAGTGGCACATAAGTTAAGATGGGGATTTATTCTGCATAGCTAGCCTACTCCAAACCAGTCAAACCATCAGGATTAGCTTAATCCTAGCGTCTATGACTAAAACACAAATCTCCATAGACCCTCCGACAGTATGTGATTGAATCAGATGCTTCTAAGCTGAACGAGAATCAACTATCAAAGCATAGAAGAGGGCTGGAGCTCACTGATTCTTCAACAGATGTGTTTCCACACTACTGTGTCTTCATCACAGTCCTGCTGAATATGGGCTACTTTTATTTTCTTTCCCTAATGGTGGAAAGAAGTGAATTCAATGTTACATTTCAAATCAGAAATTCCATCTTCTGATGGAAAAAAGATTAATGCCAGTATAAAAAAAATTTAACTTTTTTTTTAGGCGTGGGACGATATGCTTTGGTCACGATTCGATTGTATCAACGATTCTTGATAATTGCGATTCTCCAAGTATTGCGATTCGATATAATCAGTAATTTCAATTTTCTTCCTCCTTAAAAAAAACAAACAAGTTGAATCATACACTTCAAGAATGAATGTCGTTCCCATAAACAACGCACATCAGTCTGTGTCAGTCAGTCCAGCAGCTGACATTTATTTCAACAGACAAAAACAGGCATTTTTTAAAGTTTACAGTTACAAAATGAATTGAAATGTCCACACAGCACAAATGTGGGCTAGTTTTAACGCAACTTAATGTGATGAATTGATGAAGTTTATCTGGACACGGATATGATGTCCCTTGGCATAGCAAATGTGTTTAGCATAAACGGTATTCAGATTACAATTCTGCTGCCATAATGCTGGACAGGACAAGGGTAAAAAAATAAATAAATCCATTTTTAAAATCATCCCATAAAAAAATTAAATAAATCGCGATATGTACATGAATCGATTTTTCGCCCACCCCTAATTTTTTTTATTAGTTAGGTGAACAACTGGATGCTAATGAGAATTTGCTGTTGATACATTACTTTGAGGTATAAAAGTACAGAGCTGTGAAATGATTAAGTTCTTCCTACACTGCCATAAAAAAGTAACACTTTTCACTGCAGACCTTTATATGATAATGACATGTGTACCGATTTATCTTATGTCTGTGTCTGTGCTTGTCCTGTTGGATCTCAGTGCTGCATTTGATACGGTCGATCACAGTATCTTATTACACAGACTTGAACATGTTATTGGGATTAAAGGAACTGCATTAGGCTGGTTTAAGTCATATTTATCTGATAGATTTCAGTTTGTTCTTGTAAATGAAGACTCTTCCTCACACACCAGAGTAAGTCATGGAGTTCCTCAGGGTTCTGTGATTGGGCCGATTCTTTTCACTTTATACATGCTTCCATTAGGTAACATTATTAGACAGCATGGCATAAATTTCCATTGCTATGCTGATGATACCCAGTTGTACCTATCTATAAAACCAGATGAACCAAATAGGTTGGTCAGACTACAAGCATGTCTTAAAGACATAAAGACCTGGATGACTCAGAACTGTCTGCTGCTAAATTCAGACAAAACTGAAGTCGTTATCTTTGGACCTGAGCGTTTCAGGGAGAGATTGTCTAGTTACTTGTATTTTTCTTGGCTTCTAGCTCTACACTCAGTGGGGTCACAAAGCGTGTCATACCCCGGTATGATAGGTGGCGCTGTACCCATTCCAGCTGTTGCTAATAGAGCCACTTCCTGTTGACCTCTTCACCACCAACAACAACAACAAACTCAGGCATTGGAGAAAGATGGAGAACGCAGAGCCAGATGAAGCTACGTCCCTCTACATTTGCTCTGTGATGAGCTGCTTGTTGCACAAACGCGATGCCCAACGGAGCATTCTCCATCGCGTTGTTTGTTTCTTTCTGACGGCAACAACAGGAATATCGTCTCCTTTGACTTCCGGGTCACGACCCCGGGAAAACATCTGGAGCATGCGCAGAACGCAAAGTCTGATTCACCACGTGCTTCAGCGTCTACAAGCAGGTTTAGAGTGACTTTCAACCCAGTTATCTCGGGGTCTTCATCCCATCCGATCCAATTTCTAGTCAGATTAAGGTGTCTACATGCACTTAATAACTCAGATTGTAATTTAGCCAATAATCCGATCCTTTCAGTGCCATGTGACCCCACTGAGTGAGGAACCTTGGAGTTATTTTTGACCAGAATTTATCATTTGACTCACATATAAAACAGGTTTCTAGGACTGCCTTCTTTCACCTTGGTCATATTGTTAAAAATCAGGAACATCTTGTGTGATCTTGAGTGATGCAGAAAAACTAGTCCATGCATTTGTTACTTCAAGATTGGACTGCTGTAATTCTTTATTATTGGGCTGTCCCACATATTCTCTGAAAAGCCTCCAGCTGATCCAAAATGCTGCAGCCAGAGTTCTGATGAGAACTAACAGGAGAGATCATATTTCTCCAGTTTTAGCTTCTCTTCATTGGCTTCATAAGCCCCCCGATAGCCCCCAACAACAACAGGGCAGCTCTGAGCTAACAGTGCAATAGTACGCGTTCATTCATTCATTGGTCTTAAAGTATTGGTGAAATAAAGACAGATAATGCCTTATTCAGAGGCTGTATTGTCTCTGCCCTGTTCTCCCTGTTATTCAAATTCAAATTCAATTCAAATTCAAAAATACTTTATTTATCCCAGAGGGAAATTAAATGTTGATGTAGCTCAATTAAATCAAAGAGTTATTATAGATGCTGATGGCTGTGGGCAGGAAAGATTTCCTGTAGCGGTCCGTTTTGCATCCAAACTGAAGAAGCCTTTGACTGAAGAGACTCTGTTTTCCAATAACAGTCTCATGGAGAGGATGTTCAGAGTTGTCCATAATTCTCTTGATTTTATGCAAAATCCTTCTTTGCATTATTGTCTCCAGAGGTTCCACAGTCGTCCCCAGAACAGAACCAGCCTTCTTTATCAGGTTGTTGAGTCTTTTTAGGTCCCTGGTTCTGATGCTGCTGCCCCAACAGATGACGCAAGAGGAAATGACGCTCTCAACAACAGACTTGTAGAAGATCTGCAACATCTTGTTGCAAACCTTGAAGGACCTTAGCTTCCTCAAGAAGTACAGTCTGCTCTGTCCTTTCTTGTAGATGGCTTCACTGTTGTGTCTCCAGTCCAGTCTGTTGTCCACATGAACACCAAGGTATTTATATTCCTCAACCACCTCCACTTCTTCTCCCATGATGTTAACAGGGTTTGATCTGACCCTGTTTCTCCTGAAATCTACAATCATCTCCTTTGTTTTGTTAACATTCAAGATGAGATGATTGTTCCCACACCATGCCACAAAGCGGTCCACCAGCTCTCTGTACTCAGCTTCTTGTCCATCTCTGATACACCCGACAACTGCAGAGTCATCTGAATATTTCTGTAGATGACAGGAGTCTGACTTGTACTGGAAGTCTGAAGTGTACATGTATTGTATATGGATATACACGGATCTGAGTGATCTAAATATCTTCTGAAGGACGCCGTCTTTCACCAAACTGTTATCGGTGAGTAAATGAACGTATTTTATGCCAGAAATAAGGTCCAGGTTAAAAAAAAACAAACTTCACCTTTAAGGCAGCAATTATGCTTGTCAAGTTGAACTATTACATATTGAAAGAACTAAAAGAGGAATCAAGTTAACTGTTAATGGCAGTAAACCGCAGCATGACAGTCTGAGCCGAGCTCTGTGATCAGACTTTATGAGCCAGGTACCAGTGTTAATTTCGTCAGCTTTTTTTTAATTTAGTCTAACTCTTTGTCACAGTGTCGAAAATCAATTTTAGTCTTCGTCAAATTTTAGTCATTTTAGTCAACACTGTACATAATAAAACTTCTCCACACACTGCTTCTCTTTTTCAGGCGCCGTGCAGGGACAAACAGGGCAACAGCGCGTAATCTTCTGAAGTTCAAGAAACATTTCTATTAACATTACAAATTAATTATAAACAATTACATTTTTTTAATGTCCATTCGTCCATGGCTTGTAAATTTCGTCTTGTCTTAGTCTCGTTAACGAAAATCATTTTTTAATCTCGTCATATTTTTATTTTCTGGAAGCAATTTTGTGCGTCATCGTCTCGTCACGGGAAAAAGGGGCGTTAACGAAATATTTTCGTCATCGTCCTGGTTGACGAAATTAACACTGCCAGGTACTCCTCCGGGACATTTCCTTACCCATGGATGGTTAGTTAAATTAACGTTGCATCTCCAGATCAATGTTTTAAATAAATAAATAAACTTTAAACACAAAACTGTTGCACATCTATCCTGTATTTTCACATCATCCTGCTCTTGTTCAAGACTATTGTAAAGCAGGTGAAAGCTCTTTGGCTACATGTGGGAGGGCCTCCTCATTTTGCCTCCATAATAGTTTCAGGTGGACTTTACAAAGCAGGTGGAACAGCACTAAGTCTACAGATATAACAAAGGCGTTTTTGTTTGGCCAGTGCTGGGCAGATGCAGGTGGACATGGAAGCAGGCAGCCCAGGAGTCCTCCAGCTGGAACTGCATATTCACAACACTGCACAAGGCTTTTCTTTGCAACACTTCGATAATTCCATTCCATTTAATCACACTTTCGTACTTCTGCTCAAGTTACTACGAGCTGGCTTTAACACACACACACACACGCACACACACACACACACACACACGCACGCACACACACACACACGCGCACACACACACACACGCACACACACTCTGACTCAAAGGGCTTAATAACATACCTGCTGGGGAGACACACCTTGCAGAAGTTAGACGTTTCCGTAATTATGCAACACTAGCTGGAACAACCTGGCTACACTCGCAGGTTAACAAGCACCGCAAATGTTTCTTCTGTTGGAAGAAATCAAAGCGATTCCAACATCATGATTCCAGCATTTCTGATGCATTTCTGTTCAAGGACACAGCTGCATCCATTTCACGCAGGTGCGTCTTGACACTTAGTTTGGTTTTCTTGGACGGAATTGTTAGCAAGCGTTACTCGTATCAATCGAAAACATGTGGCAGGGAAATAAACCCAAAGCAAACTATTAAATACAAATTAAAAAAAAAAAGTACTTTTAGTGTCTATCGCCTAATGCAGCTTTAATTACTACTTGCTTTAACTTAATTATGTGGCTCAACTTTTGTTATTGAATCATGAATAAGAAATGGCATTTTCAGTAAAAAAAAAAAAAAAATATATAAAAAAATAATCAGCTCATGTTTAACCATTAGACTGCCTGGTGGCTGGGTGGAATATTTACAGGGTTAAAAATTAGCCAGCTAGCCACTGAACAATTGAAGAATGACATCTGGGCTAAACAAGCAACTCTAGCTAGCTTCCTCTGAAGCCTCTCTGGTAATGAGCAGATAACAGGTGTCTGTAATAAAAGGGGCAGCTGGGTTGTTTGCCAGGTAACTTACACGTAAACACCTGTGGGCAACTGCTCTGTGGAAACGTGCGGGCCCTCCTCCCCACCCACCTGGTTCCAAACGGCCGTTGCTCAGCCGATGTCCGCCGCTCACAGCCGCCGGAGAAGACTCCACCTCAAACCAGTGCCCTGTGTTTCAGAGCTCCTTTCTCACGCAAAGCCAAAGGAAAAGTGCTCAGTGTGCCCAGAATCGAGATGCCAGCGTATTTGTCCCTGAAGTATGACATAGGGGAGCAGTTTGAACCCGGGTTTGACGCTTTTTCTTTCCCACCGCTGCGCTGGTTGTTTCGGTGTTTCCTGCTAAAGGCTAAATTTCACTGCTCCGCTAACTCCGCCCTAATGATGCATTCAAGTACACTTTGTAAACGACAAAACTACTGAGCAATTCCTGTTTCCGCAAAAAGCAGTAGCGTCACGTGTTTGCAAACCTGAGTGTATATATATATATATATGTATATATATATATATGTATATATATATATGTATATATATATATATGTATGTATATATATATATATATATATATATATATATATATATATATATATATATATATATATATATATATATATATATATACATATATCCAGGGTGCAGTCGAACATTTCCTCGATCATTGCATCTACATGATGAATGTTTGTGTGTATGAATGTTAGTAGAAATATACACAGTGTGACTTTTAGACAGCTTGTCTTAAAATGTTCTACCTTAGAATATTTCATTTTTTTTTTTAAAACACGAAGAAACTTCAGTAACAATTGGAAAGTAGAGTGTAGTCGCTTAACTAAAGTTAATAAACTCTTATTAACTGTGCATTAAAGAAGATTATATTGATTTAATAATGTCAACATTTATGTAGATTTCAAGAGTTTACAGGCTTTTTTTTTTTTCATATTATGCAAAACATTTGTTAATTTGATCAACTTTACCACACAGTGCAAACATAGCAAATAAAGAAATGAATCAAATTCAGAGTATGAGGACAAACTGTCCCCAAATGTATGTACTATCCAGCTGCTTAGTTCTCAGATTACTCTTTTGTGTTGAGTTTTACAATACAATGACACACTGCCATGGTTAACTGTCACAGTGTTGCAATGTAGCTTCTGAGTGGGAACAGCTATAGAGAGGAAGTCTATCTAATGAACATCCCGTGAACAGTACACATACTGCTCATCACTGTATCCCTTATTGTTGAGAAATATACCACTGCACACATGCATTTAAAATGATTTATAATCTATAATTGAAACCATATACTGAGTAAAAAATCGAGCTCTTGCGTGGGTAAATCGCCTTTCTGTTGCTCGGAGCACAGTAGGAAGTGTAAATTAGATGAGTAATTAGAAATTACATGAGACCCTACCAGTCAGGGCGTAGACAAAGAACATCTAGGGGTGTCCTGGACTTTCTGGTACTGGGACATTGATGACAGAGCCTTTGGGCCCTGTGGGTTGTGGACTGAGGCCTTTCTAAATGGAGCCTGCCTCCCATGGATGGCATCATTGTCTGAAACATTGTGGATTTTTCACTGAGACGCCTCTCTACATCAGCTTTAACACAATGTGGGCACGCAGAGATCATCAGGAGCAGTGGAAACAGCAGAGGTATCTGGACATGTCACTATAAAGGAGAGAATCTGTACTTGGGACATGGAACTGTTCGCGGTGAGCTTACTTCTACATTTGTACAGAGAGTTCATCTGTTTCTTTCTAGCAGTGGTGTATATATTTACTTAGGTCCACTGTTGAATCTGTCTGTGATGTCATGAGATCAGTTGTTGCCAGGCTACAAACACAACACCATAATACATTTGTGGCCATTTCATGAGATTCCAACCAAGTCTCCCTCTCAGCTACACTTCCAACCTTTGAACAGTCTGAAAACTGCTCCACTAGACAAAATCAAAAGTTAAATTTTTTCTCTGCTAACGTAGAAGATGCAAACAGCTCCCCTACCGCAATCTGTTCTCCTTCGACTCAAACTGAGGGCTTGTGTGTCAGAGGTGGTGTTCGGCAGCACAGGAGCACCACAGGGAACTGTACTCTCACCATTTCTTTTTTTTTTTTTTTTACCCTTGTCTTGTCCAGCATTATGGCAGCAGAATTGTAATCTCAATACCGTTTATGCCAAACACATTTGCTATGCCAAGGGAAGCTTTATGAATGTAAAGCTCCCCTTGATGCCCATCAACTCCTCATTTTTATTTATTTATTTTTGTTACAATATTTAACATGATGTGATAGTGTGATAGTGCCGAACCGGACCGGGGGACAGAGAGAGAGGGAGAGCGAAGAAGGGAAAAAAGGAACAGAAACATGAAGAGACAAACATAAAAAACAATGAAAAATCAGACAACCAGCTGCTACACCTGTTAAAACAAAACTGAAGACGATTCACGGCTTTTGTGGGGAATCCAGCCTTAGAAGCACCTGGAAGCAGACAAGCAGAGAACAAACACACACACAAACAAACAAAAAACTCACCATTTCTAACTACCAGGCCATTTTGTGGCATGATGTGGGAGCAATAATCGCATCATGAACACAAACAAAACCAGAGGTGATTGTGTCATTTAGGATGACCAGGAATCAGCCAAATGCAATTTACATCTTGGAAGAAGAGGTGGAGGTAGTGGACAACTACAGATACCTGGGAGTTTACCTGGGCAGCAGACAAGACTGGAAATGCAACACTGAGGGTGTCTCCAAGACGGGACAGAAGAGAACTTAACCTAAAGAAGCTTAGGTCAGTCAATGGCTGCACCAAGATGTTACATATCTTCTATCAGTCTGTGGTAGTGAGTGCAATCTGCTTTGTAGCATCTGTTGGGTCAGCAGCATCAGAGCCAGAGACGCAAAGAAACTGTACAAACTGAAAAAAGAGGTTATGGTGCGAAGACCGCTGCACGAGCTGAATGAGATAATGGACAATACTGCCCAGCCGCTACATAACATAGTGTTGAAACAACAGTGTGTTCAGTCAGAGGCTTCCTCATCTCCACTGCAACACAGAAGGATGCAGGTCAATCCTGTCAGCAGCCATAGCCAGGCAAAATGACAGTTTAGGATTTCTAATTTAAAAAATACTGCAACATCGTAGTTTCTCTTTAGGATGGAGGAGAACATTTTTTATTTTTATCAGATAAAATTACATTAATTAAACCCCACAGACTGTTGTTTAAGCTCTTCTTTAGCAATCTTTGCTTGGCCCACTGCTGTCCTGCTGGGAAGGTGTGAATACCAAGATGAGCCGAGTTACTCCCTTTTCCTGCCAGTGGTCATGGTGCTGTGGCAGATTAGTGCACATCTTTGTGTGTGTGTCATTACCAATGTCCCCTGTCACTTTACACAGAATGCAGATGTTCATTTCAAGAAAATATTTGTTAAAAAATGATAAAGTATCAAAACAAATGTCACATTTGTCTTTTCAAATCTGGTTTATTAGTATGATAAACAATATGAAATTAGTTTGTTTGATTAAAAATCATTTCAGTAAAAATATATGCAAATAGTTGTTCCAAGTTATCTTCAGCTTAGGATCAAACAAAAGTACTTCAGTGTATGGGCAAATTTTTTACTTGAAATAAATGAGTCTGTATTACTTTTATTTATTTATTCTTATAAAATAAAAGCAATAAACAAGAATCAAATCATTGAAAATGTGAAAGGGGATTTATCTGCTGTAGCAGAGATGCTAAGAAAGGTCAGGACAGTGTAAGAGCTCGTGCTCCCTCTGAAGGAGTTGTGATGTAGAAAGTTGGACTTCCACTGTATCGCTCCTGTTGAAAAGACAAAAAGCATACACCATGAGTAGGTCAACCTACTTTGATCTCAAACAATACATAAAAAAATCAATCCCTGAGATCTCTTACAGTTTAATATTCTAGTCAAAAATACAAATTCAATTGTCTCAGGCACTTTTTCTCATCCCAGAGCTCATGGTCCAATCCACTGGTTCTGGTGCTCAGGACAGGAAGTTCAGAGGGAGCATGAGGAAAGTGTCAGCTTTTTAACTAAACACTTTTTTCTCATTTGAAACGCATCTTTTCTTTCTCTAATCTTTCTTCACTACCGTTTCCTGCAGACTGAAATACACTGTGACAACCATGCAAGGACAGTTTTCAAACTTTCATAGAATACAGTGTTAAGCATGAAACATATTTGTGTCATTTAAGTATAAAAAGAAAGTAAAAGTATATTCATCTAACAAATTTTCTTTCCATTTATGTCAGCGAAACCAAAACAGACCAAAACGATTCGTAAACCTGGAAGTAAACATGAGACAAAAAGTACCAGGCTAAATTTGTATTTTTAATAGGATTATACATCTGTTCATTCAATGCCACAACGACACCTCCCCAGAAATCTTACTCTAT
Organism: Odontesthes bonariensis; assembly: GCF_027942865.1. Taxonomy (NCBI): domain Eukaryota; kingdom Metazoa; phylum Chordata; class Actinopteri; order Atheriniformes; family Atherinopsidae; genus Odontesthes; species Odontesthes bonariensis. The sequence goes on along the minus strand of NC_134528.1, from coordinate 30,507,530 downwards.
GATTCTATCTTCCTTCGAGAGTCAACATGTGGACTCCAGAATTGTGAATTGTCAGTCCATCTTTGTGCTGGATTAACAGGGCTTTTTCCTTGTGGGAACAACAAATGCAATTTAAAGAAATAGTTTGAATCTTAATGAATAATTGCTAGACTATAAGCCACTAAGCGAAACATAAAGACCTAAAATAGGGAAACAGCTGTTCTGGCTAAACAATATTCAAACATTTACTGAACATCGGCTAGTCACACAGTCAACTGGTTGTAAGTAAGCTAACCCTGATCTAGCCAAAAAAAACTAAACATCCGTTACCTAACGTGATAGGGCTCACATGTGTGAGCGGAAATGGTTGACAGGGTAATTACACGACAACAATAAGAAACATGGCTAACTACACAGCTCAACAGACAGCTGACTGAGCAGCTAACAGCATGTAAAGAAAGCTAACTGCTCAGTCTGCTGTCTTTAACCTCTCAGAGTGATACCTTGTTGTTGAGCGAGACGCTTACAGTTTTTAATTTAAAGGCTTTTTTATACTAATTTACCTTGAACATAAAGTTAAATTGAATTGTACACCACATAATTAGGCTTTTATTGGCATTTATCACAGTGTTTCTATATTTTTGGAAACACAGTTGTAACACAGACACATACAATTATGGGAAAAAGACAGTACACCCTCCTTCAAGGTTTTAAGTATCAAGACAAAATAAGAACTTTTTTTTAAATCTGATCTTTACCAGGTCTTAAAAGTGGGTAAATCCAACCACAGGTTATCCATACCACATGACATATCCCATTGTGTCATAATTTATCAAACAAAAATGTAGAAAATCCCAAAATGCAGAAACAGCGTTAAGTTATTATTTCAACTGTGCTCATATGCTTTCACACATGACCAAATGGGAAAATAAGCAAAAAACTAATCAGAAATGTTATTGAGTGTTCAAAATATAAGCAAAAACAATCTCTACTTCAGAGCTGCCAACAGCTGCTGTTAGGAAGTGGAGATACATGTTGATTTAGCAGGACAGAATATGTCCCACATACAGCTTGGGAAAGACCAGAACATTGCTGTACTCCAGCAATTCTGTCACTCCACTGTAACACTACTCATCATCTCTGCCAACACACAACAAATCATTTAACTGCAATGTTTTATATTCCATATCAGAAAAGGTCTAAGTTAATCTAAATATTACATAAATACAGCCATCAATAAAATGTGCTCTTTTTTGATAAACTCTCAGAGTGGAACAGAAGCCAACAGTCTCCAGGTCATCATCTGCATGTAACCTTCAACATGGCTTATAAAAGACTTAATCAGACAAATTACATAAAGGTAAATTAAGGGTTATCAGTTGCAACTAGGAAGAACCTTCCATCATTCCTCAAATAGTCATGTTCAGCTTTTTTAAGCCACTTTCACCCAGAGCTTAGCCTTTAACAAGTCGAAGGGAGGTGCAGTTAAGAATCTCTGCAGTATCAGGAGTAACCAGATCAACCTTGAATCCCTCAGCCAGAGACACCTTCAGCAGCTCCTCCACAAAGGTCTGCATGTTTGTGATTTCACAGGGGCCCTGATGCATGTTTATGGTGTCATCTGAGCGTGTAGCCTCGAGGTTAATGACAAACAGCCCTCTGTAGCGCTGCTTGTCATACTGGTCCTGTGGAAGTTCATCAGGTCTTGGCACCCACTCCAGTTTCAGCCTGCTCTGTCCGAGGTTGCATGGCTGAGGGCTAGTCAGACCCTGGGATGTCCTGTAGGAGAAGCGCTCACAAAGCAGAGCGAGAAAAGCCCCCCAGGTACAAAAAAGGTCGACTGTGAAGGCTCGAACAGAGCATGTGCAGAGCTCATAGTTTTCTGGGCCATGGCGCAAGTTAAAATGAAGAACACGGACCTAGAACGAGAGGGGAGAATATGCTGACTACACATCCTCCAGAGTGTACACAAACAAAAAACGGTCTCTTCTGTGTTTTTAGATTGCTCAAATGGGGGCACAAATACAACCTCTGCACATATTCTGTATGTAGACTAAACACCTGTTCTAACAGTTTGGAAGTGCAAATAATTTGAATCTGCAAACAGGAATTTTCCACTGAACTTAATGTGATGATAACAAAATATTCTTCTGCTCAATGCAATCTCAATGTCAGCGCAAACTGAGCCCTTTTTTGGCTGGAGATCATGACCAGAATGAGTTGTTAGGGTGCTACTCCTTCCCTTATTATGGTAAAGAGACTGTACACAACTTATTCCTGGAATATACATGTGAGATCCATCTGAAAGCTGCAGCTACCAAGTCAACTAAAGAGAGGTCCACACTACAAGATTTAAAAGCCGATTGTCATGTTGCAGATAAACGTTGGAGACTGCAGACGAATGGCACAGATCTGATGCTAATCAGCAATCATCAACCGTTATGGCTGAACACTTGAAAAATATGTTATTTCAGAGGTTTGCAGACATGTCCCGATCTCTATCCAAATATCAAGGCTGCTTGATATTCTGATCAGTCGGTTGGGGAGGAGCTGGTCAGTGAGGACCTACAGCCAATGAGCACACAAGAGATGGGGTCTGAGGTCATGAGAAGGGAAAACCAGGAAAAAAGGAACATTTCTGCAGACCAATCATCACCCCCCCACTAGTGTCACTAGTGCAGAATTTTGTAACTTTACTAGTTAACAAGTAAAAACATCTTTTGGCCCAAGACCCTACCAGTTAAGACTTTTTGTCTTCACAAGTGTAACTAGTGAGATCTAAAACATTTACAAACTGAACTAGTGGGAGATGAGATTATCATTTACTTGTAAACTAGTAAGTTGTTTTGCTGCCAAGCTAGCTAACATGTTGGAGTTTTTGCAGCTAGTAAAAGCAACTAGTAAGACTTTGATTGCTACTAGTTTGGTCCAGGGGGCCACTAGTCTAGTAAGTCAAAAAGCTTACTAGTATGGATTTTGCTGCTACTAGTGCAGCTTCTGGTGTCACTAGCGAGGATTTTGCTGGAACAACAAAAGTGTCACTAGTAGGACTTTCCATTCAGCTAGTTGGACAGTATGTCTAATAGTGTGACCACATATCCAGCTAGTGCTGACAGTGCGAACTAGTGAAGGAAAGTAATGCCTGATATCAAGGATATGGAATAAATGCTCGAACAGCTTTCCATATTCACGTTCTTTGACCATGCCTTGATTGGTCAGAGCTCTTTTGGCAGGAGGAGGAGAGCTCAATCTATATTAGGTAGGTCATAATGTTATGGCTGATTGGTGTGGGGATTTTTAAGGACCTCAGTTTTCCTTTTTATATATACTGAAGAACCAGGGTCTTAAAAAGGTGAAGGGGAACAGGCAGTGAATGTACAAAGCAATGGCCTGAAGTTTGTGCTTTCTTATCCATAGGTGCACTGAGAAATGTATGTATCAAAGGTATAACTATTTATACCTTTGATACATGAGCAGATTCATTTGCTAAATCTTTCCAATAGGTTGATGCTGTTGACGGAGTTCAAACTCACAATGTGTTAATGGAGGTGCTGAGAAATGTCTTGGACATTAGTTCTTAGGAAACTAGATCCAGCAACTTTTGTTGGTAGAACACCTTCACATTTGGTCTGAAAAGTTCCAATGAGTAAGACTGATCAAAATTCTGAAGATGAAATAGATGCTACGTTTGATCTAACACTCACACACTGACTTGATTTGTTTTCAGACAGACATATCTCTGAAACCTTGTCACACATACCTTGGAGTCAAAGTTAACAATAACCATGGCTCCTAGTGGCCCTCCTCTAAGACCAAGAGCCACTGATGCCTCATAGTGGCGAATCTCCTCCAAGAGAGGGTGTATCTGGTAGAAATCAGCCTCTCTCCGTAGCAAATTAAGTTCTGAAAAGCCATCTGGCAGGTCCAAGGAACTGGAGCGCAGGTAATTCAGAATGTACCTGAACACTCTACCATCTCGATCAATAAAGACATTTCCCGCATTGTCCCTGAGCACTGGAATTTGTCCAGTAAACATTGCCCCAAGCATTGAGTCACGGCAGCGGGTCAGAGTGTCCAGAGTTGTCGTATAAATTTCTCCACCAACATTCAATGACACTGGATCCTGGAGAGAATTCCTGTTGCTATTGTCATCAGGAGAGTTGAGATTCAACATCTTGGGAGAGTAGATGTGATTTTTCTGATCCTGTGAATAGTTCTTTGGTATCGTTGAGAAGACGAGGATCCGTCTGCTGTGGTCAGGAATGTCAAAATGTCTTCTTCCAAAGACTTGGTTCTTTTCAAAGTCAGCAAGCCACAGTAGTCGCCGGGATACAGCCAAGTTTGGAGGGATGCGAGAAAATCTGCAAAGTTTTAGTCGAAAGCTGAAGATTTATAGAACTGCTGTGAACCTTGGAAAAGGCTGCTGTTCTTTTTTCTTCTCACTGTTGCTTCAAAATAAAAAGTGTTACTCTTAGAAAGTAATTCCCATTCATTTATGGGGTCAAATGTACAACTTTGTTGATGAATCTTCTGTTAGATTCTAAATGGTGTCAGCCAACAGCAGTCCTACAGTCTGACTGTGTTAAAGAAAAAGGCAGCAGGCTTGCAGTGACCAGACCAGCATGCTAATATCTGGACAATTCTGGCTCTGTCTTGACGAAGCTCTCTTTTTTTTTGCAGCTCATACACACTGATCTCTCATTCTCACACATATTCTCTCACACACTGGAGCTGTCTGAGCAATACACAGGGGACTGGGCTATTTGTCTGAAATCCCCCCCCCCCCCTTGTGCCTAAAACAGCTCCAAGTGTCAGCCAGATCACCAAAAGATGCTTTTTATCCCCTGTGAAAAATATCCTTTGACAATCCTCATTTCAAACTTCACCTGCAATACAAACATTTTACCAAAAAATGTATTATGATAACAAAGTAAAGAATTAAGCAAAATTCAAAATAATCAACCAAAAAAATAAGCTGACTTTGCTTAACATGCAGTAGTATGTTGCAAACATAGCATAGTCAAACTATGTACATATTTATGCAGAGCAATACAACGACTAGAGTTTTTAAAATATCAATATGTAGAAAATTAATCAATTTTATTACTTCCACTGAGGATGGAAGTATAGTAAAGCTGTATCCAAATAAAAACTTTATCTACAAGAAATCTACCGCAGTCTGTGTTTGTAACATTTATTCATCATTTAACTTAATTGGGCTAGTCGATGACCACGTCGGGGCGGCGGTGCCGGCGGTCAGGCGGTCGCAAGGCCGGAGCTGCGCTTGGCTGCGAGGGCCGTTATCACTGCTTGCAGTTCTTGTTAGGCCCGAGCAGCTAAGCGCTGCGAAGGCCTATTGTATCTGCAGGATTTCACTATTATTCCAGCTTCTTCTCCACGCGGAATCGCAAATGGGGGGGCCTGAACGTATTCGAAAACTCACCAAACTTTACCCAAATTTTGGCCATTTTTCAGATTTACACACCTCGTAGAAAAACTTTCACGCCCTAGGGATTTTGAGCTACGGACTTCATCTTTGGTCGGTATGCAGTTAAGGGATGGGGGAACAAAAGGTATCAGAAATCGTGAGTTTTTGAGCATGTTTAGGGGGCTTGGCCAAGCGGCGAACTTGGCGTACTCGCCAGTGTAAACGAAATGCTATAACTTTCACGTAAAAAGTTAAATCTGTACCAAACTTGGTATGAGTCATCCATGTTAGATGCCCAACGATCCTATGTGGTCATATGCTGACGTCATCTAAGCTCCGCCCCCTCAGAGCAGGAAGTCTCTTTCTTTCCTTGGAAAGCTCCATCTCTGGCCCCCTTCATCTAATCAACATGATCTTGTGTCAGAATACAGATTATCCCTGGACGCCTTTCGGCGGAACGGGTGAAAGCTTTCAGGGCATGTCTCGCATTTTTTCATCGAGGCAAATCTCTTCAATTCAGATTGTGTCTTCGGTTACTCGGGCTGACGGCGTCTGCCATTTTCATAGTCCAGGTAGGTGGTACTAACTGAGGCGGGCGGACACGTTGCATCAGCCAATCAGCATTGGAGTAAAGAAATGAATGCTGCAGCGAGGCGAGCATCCCATAGTGAGACATCTCACTCATAGTACTCAGAGAACCGGGGTTATGTAAATAACAGAATGACATATCATGCATGAAAAACCAGTCATTGTGGAGCCATTCATTGACCAACAACCGAACCTCCCAAGTTATCATCCTGAAGTTGGCTTTTTACAGCAGTTACAGTACTACCATTATATAAAATGTAAATACCATACGTATACCCTTTTTGTATACAGTGGATAATCCAAACAAGATTACCTGTATGTGAAGTATGGCTTTGTCAATGGCGTGGGCCATCAGTAAAGTCACAGTGCATCCCCCAAATCCTCCACCTGTCATCCGACTGCCGAACACGCCCTCCACCTCCATGGCTGCAGAAACCAGCTCATCCAACTCCCTGCAGCTCACCTCATACAGATCTCTGACAAAAGGATATTGAGTTACCAAACACTTCCTACATTCTGCCCGGAACAGTGACAGTAGCTAATACCAGAGTACACAGCTGCTTTATTTGCACCTCAGGGAGTTGTGGCTTTCCAACATAAGCTTGCCAAAGTCTTTGTAGGCTCCTCTCTTCAGGGCTTCTGCAGCATGGACAGTTCTCTCTATCTCCTCGATTACATGACGAGCTCTTCGATAGGTAACGTCATCCATCCTTTTTTTAGCAGCTGAAATGTCACAGAAGATGAAAAGAAGTTAAGCTTCATTGATATGTGATTGACAAAGTTGAAGATTAGAGTGATCAGATATCTCCTGTAGCAATTATTGGTTCTAAGATTTTTAGTATAAGGCTAAATTAGTTATCTAAATGTATATATAATGAACTGCCATAAAAAATATGAATACTGTATGTGCAGTCATGTTTAAAATAAATTGCACTCTTTTTCAATGGTTTGGACAGACCTGGTCAAAATTTTTGTTTGTGTAAACAGTTAAGCGAGTGGAAGATAAAATGATCTCCAAAAAGGTCATGGCTTGCTCACAATCATTGTTCGGAAAGGCCAGGTGTTGCAAATCTCAAAGCTTTATAATCACCCAGACTCCTATAACCTTGTCCCAACAATCAACAGCCATGGGTTGCCTAGCACTCTGTATTGATGCCCAAAAAGCATGAGAAGGCTATAAGAAGATAGCAAAGTGTTTTCAAGTACCAATTTCCTCAGTTTGAAATGTAATTAAGAAATGGCACTCAAGATAAGGTCTGGAAGACCAAAAAAAATATCAGAGAGAACTGCTTGTAGGATTGCTAGAAAAGAAAATCAGAACCCCTGTTTCACTGCAAAAGACCAGGAAGATTTGGCAGACTCTGGAGTTCAGTGACACCTGAACAAGTATGGTCTTCACGAAAGAATCATCAGAAGAAAAACTCTCCTGTGTCCTCACCACAAAATTCAGCATTTGAATTTTGCAAAGGAACATCTAGGAAAGCCTGATGCATTCTGGAAACAAGTCCTGTGGACCGATGAGGTTCAAATGGTCTAAAATAGTACAAACCCGCAATGAGCCAAAGGTGTTGGAGAACAAAGGGCACAGAATTTCATGAAAATAACATTCAAACTGTTAAGCATGGGGGTGGATCGATCATGCTTTGGGGTTGTAGTGCAGCCAATGGCACAGGGAACATTTCACAGGTAGAGGGAAGAATCGATTAAATTAAATTCCAAAATATTCTGCAAGCAGACATAAAACCATCTCTAAAAAGCTCAAGTTGAAAAGAGGATGGCTTCTACAAATGGATAATGATCCTAAACACAACTCAAAATCCACGATGGACCACCTCAAGCTGAAGGTTTTGCCATGGCCCTCACACATCACTGAAGATCTGTGGAAAGACCTCAAAAGAGCAGTTTGTGCAGACGGCAACGTTACGTAACTGGAAGACTTTTGTAAGGAAAAATGGGCGAAAATCTCTCAAACAAGCACTGACAGACTGTTGGCTGGCTAACTAACTCTGCATGGTGCCCAAACCCTTTTCTTCTTTGTAATTTTGAAAATGTAAAAGATGAAAATAAAAAAATATTTTGTTTATAGTGTAAAACTGAATGAATGTGTCATCTGTAACTTTATGCCTTTTGGAGATCATTTCATCTTCCTTAACTGTTCACATTAACACAAATTTTGAACAGGGATGCCAAAACTTTTGCATGCCACTGTAAGGTCATAGATAGTACAGTCCCTACATTTCAACTCAGTCGATGGCTGGACTTTTATTGGACCATTGCAACATCTTTCCCATCTTTGCTGTTGTAGATTTGCTGCCGTGGTGGGAATCATTGTTCTGCTCATGACCCAGTAAAAAATGTCACACAGATGGCCACACAAATGACTCTGGAATATTTTGGTATACAGAGGAGTTCATCGTGATAGAATGATGGTTAAGTTTTGAAACATTAAACTCTGCTGTGTGAATTCTGAGCATACTGCCACATGGATTTTGTTGCAGAGAGAGTCCTGGAACTTTCTTTTACAGTGTTAAAAAGTGTAAAAAGATAACTCCTTTTCAAGTGCTCAAGACAAGCAATTGCCCTAAAATACTCAGTGGGATTACATGGCACTGAAAGGTTCGGATAATTAGCTAAATTACAATAAGAATGAGTTATTAAAGGTGGGGTAGGGGTTCTTTTTCTGGAGCATTTTTTACATATTGTTTGAAATACTCTTCACACCCCCATTGCAACCAATTAATTAAAAGTTTTGACACAAATATGAAAAGTTTTAGTGGCCTCTAGAACGTACAATCTAGGAAAAACAGTATCCAATCATACTGAACGGACCGTTAACGATGATTGGATTCTGATGCCTGTGCGCGTACCCTACTCCGTGAACAAATTACGCGTCCAGAAGCTTGGCAGGAAGCTAAACTAGAGCCAGCTTGGCTAGCATCTAGCATTATTAAACGTATAGTTAGCATATACTAAATACGGCAACGATCGATGCTTGCTGTCAGAACAGCGCCTTCGTGCCCGTGAACAAGCATTGCGCGTTCATGTAATCTAGAGGCGTGGCTTAGGGGGGAAAGTGAAGAAAAGGGTTGGGACTTTTTACCTGTGTATTTTCAAAATGCAGCTTCGCTGGACTCAAAATCCAGGATCTCCTACCCTACCTTTAAGTTCATTTAGACGCCTTAATCTGACAAGAAATTGGAACGGATCGGATTCAGACCCCGAGATAACTGGGTTGAAAGTCACTCTAAACCTGCTTGTAGACGCTGAAGCACGTGGTGAATCAGACTTTGCGTTCTGCGCATGCTCCAGATGTTTTCCCGGGGTCGTGACCCGGAAGTCAAAGGAGACGATATTCCTGTTGTTGTCGCCGTCAGAAAGAAACAAACAACGCGATGGAGAATGCTCCGTTGGGCATCGCGTTTGTGCAACAAGCAGCTCATCACAGACCAAATGTAGAGGGACGTAGCTTCATCTTGCTCTGCGTTCTCCATCTTTCTCCAATGCCTGAGTTTGATTCCATTCATTCACCGCCATATATCCAAGGATAATTACCCTTGCTCTACTCATTCTTATTGTAATTTAGCCAATTATCCGATCCTTTCAGTGCCATGTAACCCCACTGACTGTGGGGCAAACTGGATTAGGGCAGAGTACCCATAAAAATGCTCCAAACCTTCTAAGTCTTTCATGGTGGCATCCCTGAGACTGTCTTTCCCCAGTGCTGAGGCGGCATTCTCACACTGGCTGCGTCTCATTGGGTATTCACTGCCAGTCAGAGAGTGCCTTACATTGGAGTTGGTAATAAGGATGACCAAGCCAGGATCTGCTAGAGGAACTGGGGTGGCCTCCAGCGACCTGAGTCATATTACAAAGAAATTCATGACTAATAACAGTGGATTACATTTTCCCTCAAAACAAAGAGGGACCAAACCGGTCCTCTTATCTTTCTAAAGACTGATAGATCTACTCTCCCTGGATGTTTACGGTACCTGCAGTCAATGAGCAAGGCATGTCCCTCCAAACCGAGAACAGACACAAACTGATCCATAATGCCACAGGGTACACCAGCATGAGTGTGCTCAGCCTGCTGACAGGCTACTGCTTTGGACACTTTGTCGCCGTCATCTGTGGAAGAAAAAATAAATCCAGATTACAGATTAAAGATTCAGGTGACATTAATGCAGACGAGCAGTTATGATTATAGAAATATAGTTGGAGCTTTCTTATGTAAATTCCGGGATTGCTTTGAAACCCTGAAATTCTCACTTCATCATTGTATCCTGTTAAATATGAACCAACAATCAAAATATGCATGGGAAAACTATAAATAAGTGCACCCTTGAGTTGAAGCTAACAGGCAGACTGTAAACACTCCAGGACACATGACTTCTTAGATTAATATTAATATTAAGATTAAGAGATTAAGATCAGATTTATTGTTATGTAGATGCAGGGAAACACACAAAATTTCTCCTCCGCATTTGACCCATCCAGGTTGGTACACACATGCACATGCACATGCACATGCACAGGGTGTCACACTCATGGAGACAGATGCCATACACTGGAGCGGTGGGCAGCCATTCACAGCGCCCGGGGAGCATGGTACGGTGCCTTGCTCAAGGGCACCTCAGCCATGGCAAGGAGGTGGACTGCCAAAGCACAAATTAGTTATAAATCCCTTTTACATTATAAAATCCTATAACCGCTAGAATGGTTTGTAGTGTCCTCTCCGATGCTACTCCCACAGCTGCTGTTATTGGACAGGAATGACTGCCTTTATTCCCCAGATAGGATACATGTTTTTTTTCCAAGTCCTTGCAAGCCTTAAGAATGATAGAGTCTCAAATTCAAACAAAGACAAATAAACATGGGCAATGTCTGACAATTAATCATCAACTAAAATGTCCCAATCCTGACAACCTAACATGAACACTCAAATCGTCCAGCAGGGTATTTCTATGCCTCAAAACATTTAATGAGAATTCAACTTTATTTGACATAGCAAAATGGATCAGTCAGCTGATCAGCAAGAAATAGATTGAAAAGTTTGGTTTTTCAAACCTTATCAATAAACATCAAGAGAAGAAGGTGAGCAAGATGGAGCCCTATTTTGTCCAGCAAACTTTTGTTTTTGCATTTCTGCTCTTCCTTCTAATGAAGCCGGAGTCTCAGCCGCACAAAGGCCAACTTCTTCTGCTGTCGATAACAGATGGCGAGTAAATGGTGAAGGATCTGCAGTTACATGACGCTATTTAAGTCTTGCTGACCACTCAAGGCACTTCAACACTACAAACCAAGTTCATCCTTCCATCCATCCATTTTCTATACCCGCTTAATCCTATTCAAGTCACAGGGTTAAAGATAACATTCTGTACCTTTTCTTAATGAATTGACACAATTTCCTGAGGTCTTGCTGAAATGTACGAGACAAGCTGGTCAAAATAACTGTTGGTTCAAGCACAGTGGCGCTTCTCTGACCCCTACTGAAACATCTCCTGAAAAGAGGCCGTTCAGAGGGGTGGAGAGAGCAGCTACCCAACCCCTTCCTGTGCTTGCATTGGAGAAAGACTTGGCTTTTCCTTACCAGGACAACAACAGCTAAGCAGCTAAGTGACCCACAGGATCATTTGTCTGTGTGGCCCTGTCCAGATTGTGTACCCTGACTTTTGCCTGATGGCAGCTGGGATAGGCTCCAGTGGTTCAAATGGATGGTTGGATTAATTCTTTCTCAGGAATTTCCTTTGTGTAAAGTTTAGGTACTGAGATTTTATACTGATCCCTCTTTGTGGGACAGTTCCTTCGCAAGTCCAGCATTACACTGCCTTTTGCTAACTCTCGCTTGAACATTTCCCTCAAATACAGTTTATCCAATGAGCTCTTATATCCTCTGAGGCTGCTGCTGGATATAAGATACAGCTGACAACAGGACATTTCCAAGTAAAGTTGGCTCCGTCATACTAGCAGGTTGGATTCCAGCAGACGGGGGTCAGAGGCTGAAGCATAGCACGGGAGACCAGTGAACTTTAGAAAATCAGAACAGCTCATTGGTAATGAACCTTCAAACATTTTGGGGGGAGTTGTTCACTTAAATATATGCTCTCAAAAAAAAAGAAAAAAGGGATTTTTCTATCATAAGTCCACTTTAAAGCCATTTTATCATCAAGATATTCAAACACTGCATGAAAAGAGGGATTTGTGGATGTATGTGGCCCCTTACATGTCCGCATACGTTGAGCCCCTGCATTTGCGGTGGTAAAAGTGAAAACTTGGCCCAAATTGTCGCAAATTGACCTGGCAACTGCTCCCCCATGCCCCCCTCCCCTCCCCTACTTAGGAGAGCCTTTAATATGTAAATGCCAGTGATCAGGTCAGGAGCTGCCACAGTCATTTTCAAGTGGGGTGGGGTGAGGTGAGGTGGGGGGTGGGCAGGCCTGTTTCTACACGTTCATCACTATCACCTCCAACTCCAGCCAAGTTTGTTGCTGTGTTGTCTTGAAAAAGAAGAGGTGCACGCTGTCTGCTGGTGACAGGTGATGCATATCTGGGTTTTTTTCTCCCAAACACCTCTTTTGTAATACCGCTTTTTGTGGGCAAAATTCAAGGATTCAAGGTTTCAAAGGTTTATTGTCATGTGTGCAGTTAGAAACGTGTTTCCCTGAACAATGAAATTATTTTCTTTGTTGCCCGCACTGGATGTCCAAATGTATAATAATAAAGATAAGATAAAGATAAAATAAGCATGCAACAGCAATATTCTAAAAGGTTTCTTAAATAAAATAGAAATAAAAATATAGAAATCTGGCCTGTATACATAATGTGCAGTAGTGCGCTCAGTGTTTTATTGTGTATGGCTTAATTCTCAGTCACAATGGTCACAATATCGCCGAGGTCTTTTCTTTGTCCTTGCAGAGTCCATTTTTGTGTCAAAACAGTGCAAATTGCCAGCTGTGGTCAGACAACATTAAATAGCAAAAGGACGGGAGGTTGTCTCGCGAGTACTCCGTGTAATGACGTATACGCATATGATTGGTGGAGCTTAACGGCTCGCATAAGCTCTCGTTCAATCACGTATGAGAAACATTGTGTCGTGCAGTGTAAACAAAAAGTTTAAGGAGCAGATCTGGCGGCAGAAAGGCAGACAGAAAGGCAGACAGAGTCCCGTGCTGTGAAAACTGCCCTGGTTTGCGGAATACAATGGCTGGAAGACGACTAGCTTTCAACTCCCCAGCAACTCTCTGCGGGTCTACAGGTTTGTGTGTTTTTTTCTACTTGCACATGACCATTTGATTGTTTAATTTTAGTCTTGTTGACACTGTACAGCACTTGGGACAGTTCTCGCTGATTTTAAATGTGCTGTATTTTAAACTTACTTTCTCACTTGCTTACAGGCAGATAAAATGAAAGTCCTGTTGAATGCTATGACCGGAATGTCTCATATGGTGTCCAGCACTGTGGATACGGTCGTGGAGAGGGTTCTGGAGGGAATCGACCAGAGATTCGCTAGGTTGGAGGCAAGACGGCCGTCGAGAACGGACTGGAGTTACATTCCAGAGAAGTTGAAGAGCGCACCCCCAAGAGAAGGCGGATACAGAATCCGAAAATCGCGGTAAGAGTAGGTTATTGACTGTGGCTTTAGGCTAAACTCAACTTAATTGTCTCCATCACGTGAAAACCAGTGTGAGTTGCTTTATTTAAAAAAATGAATTTCGTGTTTTCAATTTATAGGAAGCAGTTCGCTGCCTGCATAACTCACCGTGGCATTATAATCCAGGTCAAGGGTAAGAATAAGTGAATGTTCTAATATCTAGTTGAGTTGGACCCGATGTTACGTTAATGCAGTTTTTTTTATTAACCATAGGCCTGTTGTTTTTACAGGCTACTGTCACCTCACAATATGGATGTAACGAGTCGCTTGAAGGAGGCGGTGGCAAACAGTCCGAACTTCAGAGAGGTAGACGGGGACACTATCGAGGGTGAGCGGCGCTGACTTTTACCACGGCTCTGGCACTGATACTTTTAAGCACTGGTCATTTTATTCATTCCTCTTGTTGTTGTTTTTTAGCTGCGTGACGGACCTGTGTGCTGTGCTACAGGCGCGTCTTGAAGCCAACCCGAAATACTCACAGTCTCACCACAGAAGAGTGAAAGAGAGTAAGAACATATACGCTGTCAATATGACTTTCGTTACTTTATAGACAAGTTGTCAATATGCTGTGCATGGATAGACTATGTTTTGATTATTTATTGGTTATTCCAACAGCTCCCAGAAGCCAGCTTCTGATCCAGGATGAGGACGTCTGACCACTCCCGCAGACCCTGCAGGGACCGGAGTAATGCAAAGAATGCGGATTCCAAACGGCGGCATTTAGGCTTATTGTGTATATTGTAGGCTACAGCAGTGTGTGTGTGTATAGTTTTCAATTCTTTATTATCAACATGGTTCTTATTACAATGTAAGCTATGTACATTGTGTGGTGTGGCAATAAAAGCGCTTTAAAAAAAAAAAAAAAGTTTCCTTTTTCATTCTCAATAGATTCACGTCATTCATGCCTGCATTAGCCTAGTCATAGTGCAGCTTATAAGAATGACGTGAATATATGAAGTACACAAACATCCCAGGAATATTAGTAATCATAATCACAATTATTAATCATAATTGCTGAATGATATGCCCATATAAAGTATGCATATATTAACCTTATTGGCCAATGGGCGGTCAGCTTTACAAGAGCTTTTTTATGTAATCACGTGCCTTTTTTGTCCAATACCAGCGAGGCCAGTGAGAGGTCCAGGTACTCTCACAGCGGGGTGCTAATCGCTGAGCCATTAGCACCCCACTGTGAGAGCCCGCCGCGAGTCGGGTTCGTTTCCGACGATTTTCTCGCTCAACAAACTTAGGCGCCGTTTACACATACCCGGGTATTTTGAAAAACGCATATTTTCTAACCTTCGTTTTCAAAAAAAAACCCCGTGCACACAGCCCCGTTTTTTAAAATAACCCCGTCTACATTGATCCGGAGAAATACGCTATCAGGAGCTGTTAAATTACGCCAAGCCTGACGGTGGCAATGTTAGAACAATGAGAATTCCACACAAGCCAATCAGAAGCCTAATAGAGAACCGCTGACAGGCAACTTTCTTCACAACATCAACAGAAGCGCGCATGTGAGTACTCTCACCCTGGATGTGCGGGCGTAGCAGTTCTGCTAGGGAAAGGAGTGAAAATCGTGACATCCTGAAATTTTCCCTCCATTCCTCCGGGACAACAAAGCCATTTTCAAAATTTTCCCACCATAAAGCAGTCCGTCCGGGTCTAATTCAGAATCGCCGTCGCTGGCGGTGGTATGGCCGGGCTCTGTCTGCCAACAGAAGCTCCGCAATTGTTGCCCTCCGCGCCGTAATGCGCCTTTGTTGTTCAATACATTGTATGACTGTAATTTTCAAAATCACACAAGCGAGTATAGCTCTCAACAAAATAAATGCTGCTAGTACCTCCATGCTTGCCAGATAAACAATGAATGGCGTTATCCTGCCACTATGGTGGATAGGGGCGGGGCTCTGTACTATGACGACAACTCCGCATTCCATTCTGAAAACTCCGTTTTCGTCTTTCAACCAGTTTACACACAAACGCTAAACGGAGTTTTTAAAAAATCTCCACTTTTGCCGGAGTTTTTTTTTAGCTTCGTTTTCGGAGGAAAAAACTCCATTTGTGTGTAAACGAAAGGCACAAACGAAGGGAAAGGTCTTCGTTTTTCAAAATACCCGGGTATGTGTAAACGGCACCTTAAAGTTTGTCTGCCTGCAAGCGCCCAGGTGCGTCCGAAAATTAGGCAAATTCGCGGAAGTTCACTGCCGTCCACAGTGACACAAATCCCTCTTTTCGTGCAGTGAAAAGTACTTGATTTTCAGCAAGGTCAGCAAGAAAGATCTGTCTGCCATGCATTTAGTTTACCATTGTCTTCCCCACAGTTTCTGTCAGATCATTAGTTGTCACTCACGTCACCTGTTTGTCATTGTCCCCAGCTGCACACTGTCACCAATCACTCCCAGTTCCCTATTTAGTTTCCAGGCTCCCCTGTCATTGTGTGATATCCTTACCTGATTTTCACCCCTCATGCCACGTAGTCAAGCTAAGTGGTTTTTTTCATGTTATACCAAGTAATGTTCCTTGTTTTGTTTTTCCTTAGTCTTGTTTTTTGTCCCACAGTTTAAGTTTTTGTCATTCGGCTCAGTCGCGTCTTTTCCTTAACGTTTGTTTTTGTGAATAAAAACCAAGTTTGCATCCGTGTCCTGCCTACCCACCCCATCACGACAGTAAGCCTAGATATATATTCATTGAAAAGCAATCTGATTCAGTGTATATATGGTTGTATTTTCCTGTTGCTCAGATTAACAGATTCACAAAAATTTTAAATCTGAGCAAAAATGAATATTACTTGAGATGGATCAGGTCAGTTTATTCTGACTGCAGTGGTTACATGAGGCAACTTAATCTTAGATTGGACTTTGATTTTAAGTTATTAATGTAAACACAGCCTGTGTATAATTAAGGGGATATTAATATCAATCCTGAAAACAATTACTGGTTGCTGCCTTGCAGTTCTGTAATAATGGAAATTGTGAACTTGCAGTAAGTGTACAGTGTTTGACAAGTGAGCTAAACCATATTTTGACACCAAATAATTTACCAGCTATCATCCAGCGATGGATGGAAAGCATTGAAGATGTACTGATTGTCCATTGACTGATTATTGTTGGTAGACGATCATTAATTTCCCATGTTTAACTGCATCTAATTCCAGTTTGGTGAAAGAGACTAAATAACAGATGCCAGAGTCACTCTTCCTTGACTACAGTGGCTCTAAGATTTCATCCCTGTCCGACTGACCTGGCTTGAGCTGCTGCAGGAAGGTGTAGAAGGCCACCTCTAGAGAGGCAGAGCTGGACAGCCCCCCACCCAAGGGAACACTGCTGGCCACCACCGCCCTGAAACCTGGGAGAGGAGTAGCTGTAGCACACAAAAAGATGGTCCACATTAATATCAATGTCCTGTGCAGCAGGACCACACAACTTGGACACTGATAAGCTTCTGCTGTACATGTTTTTATGTCCTTTGCCATGACTACCTTCTAATAAAAGATATCCCAGGTAATGAGTTGTTTGCTTACCCCTGTAGTGCTGTAGAACACCTTTCACATAGTTTGCCCAGCAGGGTAACCCTGGAGACAGAGAGGATCCATCACTGGGCAAGCTGAAGTCCACTCTCCGAGGTTCGTCAGCATCCTCCGTTGCTGTTACCACGGTAACATCTTTGCCAGAGGTTTTGCTCCCTACCACCACAGTGACGAGGGGCAGTGCCTAACACATTAAAAAAAAAACAGATATAGTCTAAGAGGAAAGATTCACTTTTGACCATTTCAGTAATAATCATGGATTGTTACAGTTGTTTTGCTTATTTCTGATTTGTGGAGATCTTAATGTGCATCTAGGAATTTCTGTGGAAGTTTTTGTTGGACTTTCACATTTGTAACCACAGAAGATAATTCACAATTGTACGGGAGTACATTGCTGCTATCCCAAGAAAAACTCTCACAATTTCTTTTTTTGTGTTCCAATACTGTTTTCAGGTAATATTTTTTAAAATATCTTGTCATCAAGTGATAACACATAGTTCAAACGCATTGAAAGCATTAGAATGTAAAAACGTTATTTGATAATGTATTAACGTGATAATCTTTGAAAAAGGAAATGGTGTGTGGATCAGAGAAATTATTTCTATGACTTGATTAAGTTCTCTCCTTCATGCTTTGGTTGAGACATGACGAGCTTCGGCAGTTATCAAACACCTCAGATGACGTGTACTCTGAGAAGGATTGTAAAGAATGACGTGTGATGGATCCATACATATACAAGCTCAGGCTGCTTATGTTGTACCTACAAGTACAGCCAGAGATCTATTTCTTGAGCTTCTTGATCCTTGTGGTATTACAGTCCAACTAATCACATAATATATGTTATGTTTCACATTCTTATAAAAAAAAAGAAAGTAATAATAACAAATGTTTCACGCTCAGATTACATCACATTATAACAACATAAACATTATCTTTTCAACATGATAATTAAGTCATTACGTGACAAGTATGTATGTAGTAAAAATTACATATTACAATCAGAATGACTGTAAACTGAACATTAAAATAAAATGTTGGAACATTAACCTTTCATCATAACTTCTCCAATTTTCTATTGCTGGGTTTGCAGCAACACTTTCCATACAAACGTGTTTATTGATCCTCATACCCACAGATACAGTATTCTTGCATTCCCAAAAATAGTGATTTACATGTAGAACTTGCTCTGTAAATGTTCAGAAATGTGTGGCTCCAGGTTTCCCTTTGCCTGCATTTCAGTTGTGAAAGGATTTGCATTAGAATTTTACGTGAAATTGAAATACATCTTTTTAGAACAAATGAGAAATATTTGCAAATTGCTCCATATTTTGGTGAATATTATCTTACAAAACAAACAGAGGCCTGCTTGGTGGTGTGGTGGTTAGCACTGTCAGTTCACAGCAAAAGGGTTCCTGGTTCAAATTCTTGGGATTCTAACCTTTCTGTGTGGAGTTCCTGATACTCTGGCTTCCTCCCACTATCCAAAAACATATAGGTTGGGTTAATTAGTCACTCCAAACTCATCCCGGAAGGGAGTGTGAGCATGGATAGTTGCTCGTCTCTATGATGAACTGGCGACCTGTCCGGGCGCTCCACCCCCACCCAGTAACGGAGTAATCTAATTAATTACTTTTCCCATCGTTACAACGCCGTTAACGTTACTGAGAATATAAAGTGGCGCGTCACTACACTTTGGTTGTAGGCTTTCGGCTACACATCAGCTGCATGCTACCTGGAGAGAGCAGGGGTGGGGATGATGACACCGTTGCAAATGCGATGATGATTGGCTGGGTGGGAGGATGCCCTGCTCACTGCACGCGCTGACGACTACTACTAAACTCACACAAGACAGTGACAATGGCGATGAGCCAGGGAAGTTCAAAGGTAGCGTTCTCTAACTGGAAGTACCGGCACTACTTCTCACTCGTGGAGATAAAAGGCAAGAATGTGTATGTAACATGCACGCTATGCCCAGGGAAAAAAAACTTTATCCACATCTGCCTCAAGTAACTCAAATCTAATGAAGCACCTCACATCAACCTATGCGAATATGAAGCACTTGTTGCTTCTGCTAACCCAACCCCAAGCCCAAATGCAGCTAGCTAACCCAACCCCAAGCCCAAATGCAGCTAACTAACCCAACCCCAAGCCCAAATGCAGCTAGCTAACCCAACCCCAAGCCCAAATGCAGCTAACTAACCCAACCCCAAGCCCAAATGCAGCTAGCTAACCCAACCCCAAGCCCAAATGCAGAATCAGAATCAGAATCAGAATCGCTTTTTATTGCCAGGTATGTGGACACACACGAGGAATTTGACTCCGGTTACACCTCACTCTCTTTAGTGCAACAATTACAAAAAAATAGACAAAAAAATAGACATAGAACAAGATTAAATCAGAAGTGCAAATTGGTGCATGGTGCAAGGATGAAACACTGAAGTCCGGTTTTAGCTGTTTAACACAGAGACAGCCTGAGGGAAGAAACTGTTCCTGTGTCTTGTTGTTTTGGCGTACAGAGTTCTGTAGCGCCTTACAGAAGGGAGGAGTTTAAACAGTTTGTGTCCAGGGTGTGATGGGTCTGCAGAGATGTAACCTGCCCGTTTCCTGACTCTGGACAGGTACAGATCCTGGATGGAGGGCAGGCTGACACCAATAATCTTCTCTGCAGACCTTATTGTCCGTTGCAGTCTGTTTTTTTCCTGTTTGGTGGTTGATCCGAACCAAACGGTGATGGATGAACAGAGAACAGACTGAACAATGGCGGTGTAAAACTGGATCAGCAGCTCCTTAGGTAGGTTGAGCTTCCTGAGCTGCAGGAAGTACAACCTCTGCTGGGCCTTTTTGATGGTAGTGACTGTGTTGGTCTCCCACTTCAGGTCCTGAGAGATTGTGGGGCCCAGAAACCTGAAGGATTCCACAGCAGACACTGCGTTGTTGGTGATGGTGATGGGTGGCAGAGTGGGGGGGCTTCTCCTAAAGTCCACTGTCATCTCCACTGTTTTTAGCGTGTTCAGCTCCAGATTAGGGGTGGGCGATATGGGCAAAAAAAAATATCTCGATATTTTTTAGGATTTTCACGATAAAGATATTTTGACGATATTTAAAAAAAAATTAAAACTTGCATTAAGATCACAATAAAATGAACACAAGCATGCAAGTCTAAGCACACACGGCCGGTAGGCTACAGTGAAACTGCGAATGGCTCATTAAATCAGTTATGGTTCCTTTGATCGCTCTACCGTTACTTGGATAACTGTGGAAATTCTAGAGCTAATACATGCAAAACGAGCGCTGACCTTCGGAGATGCGTGCATTTATTAGACCCAAAACCCATGCGGGGTGCCTCTCGGGGTGCCCCGGCCGCTTTGGTGACTGATAACCTCGAGCCGTTTCTCAGGCTACTTCTCCCTCCGGAGAGGGAGCCTGAGAAACGGCTACCACATCCAAGGAAGGCAGCAGGCGCGCAAATTACCCACTCCCGACTCGGGGAGGTAGTGACGAAAAATAACAACACAGGACACTTTAAATCCCAGTGTTTCCCATACATTGAGGAAACTATGGCGGCCCGCCATAGTTTCCTTTTGGCCGCCATAGTTTCCGAATCCCAATCGTTTGAAACACAGCGATTTTTATTTTTTTTTTTTTGAAACACAGCGATTTCCTCGAAAACCAACCAATATGACTATACAACAGGTGAATTAGTAATTAAACATGTCCTAAAGTGTGCAATGTCAGAGTTTTGAAGTTTAGTGGCAAAAAAGGTTTATGTGTTATTAGTCGCTGTCGGGGCGATTGACACACGTTATAGATTAGTGGGTGCGCGTGCATAAAGGTCAGCTGTAATCATCGTGATTTCGTTGACAAACATATTTTTTTGACCTATTTATATTCTGAGAAATAATGTGAAATTTGAGCAATGACGAGTACACTAGTATGTTGTCCAGTATGTTGCTTAAAAAAATAGTAAGCTCAATAGTTTCTGTTTAAAATAAGGTGTTTCATCCGTCCCGCATGTGTGGTTCAACCATCCCGACTAGGCGGAGCGGGGTGAAGTTGGTTTTATATTCGACATTCGCCTATTTTCCGGCTTTGTAATTGTAATAGCGTCACGAAAACTGCACCAATTAGCCTCAGGATGGTATTAATATTTACAGAAAACTAAGACTAACATACCACAGGCTTTATCAACTCACCAAAGTAAGCCTGAAAGATCAGAGTAACCGCGCCGAATATACTCCTAAGTGAACTACGGCAGCCGGAGCGCTTAGGGACCGTCGCAAAAGTGCAACGCCTTTTTTTGTTCTCACTGGATATTCAACCAATGCACACCAAACCACTTCGGATGGGTTTGTGAACTCACTATAAAGCTTTCACAGTCTTTTAGTTTCCAGAAAAATCATTTTAGGTAGAACATTTACTCAGTGTGCATAGTTAATTCCATTTTAGATTTTTATTTTGTAATAGCTCTCTTGTTTTTAAACATATCAACACCAAACCACTTCTGATGTGTTCCTGAACTCATTGTGTACTTCCCACACCCTTTGTTATCAAGGAAAACCTTTTCAAGTTTCTCAAAAAGGCATAAGTCCTCACTGTATATGATCCATTCATATTTTTCATGAAGTTTAGTTTTAACCTGTAAATATTTTCTATTACAATTGTTATCATTGGGTTTTAATGACAAGATGAGGTTTCCTCATAAGCCCACAAGGGTTTCTGACATCTCCAGCACACATTCCTTTTTTTTAATTTGTTGTGTTTTATTGTGTATTTTTTTGTTATATTTGAATGAATGTGTGCAAATCAATCAAATAAAATAAAATCTGCAGTCGCACAAATTTACGCCGCGTGAATTTACCCCCCCCCCCCCCCCCCCCATAGTTTCCAAAAATTCTGTGGGAAACACTGTAATCCTTTAACGGGGATCAATTGAAGGGCAAGTCTGGTGCCAGCAGCCGCGGTAATTCCAGCTCCAATAGCGTATCTTAAAGTTGCTGCAGTTAAAAAGCTCGTTGTTGGATCTCGGGATCGAGCTGACGGTCCGCCGCGAGGCGAGCTACTGTCTGTCCCAGCCCCTGCCTCTCGCTGTCCCAGCCCCTGCCTCTCGCTGTCCCAGCCCCTGCCTCTCGGCGCCCCCTCGATGCTCTTAGCTGAGTGTCCCGCGGGGTCCGAAGCGTTTACTTTGAAAAAATTAGAGCGTTCAAAGCAGGGCGTGGCGTGGCGCTGTGGTAAGGGCAGAGGACCACTGGCGCCGCACTTTTTGGCGATTGGAAAAAAAAAAAAATTTTTTTTTTTTTTTTTTTTGCCTATATCTCGATATTGCAAATTACTCATCGTCAAAACAACATTCACGATAATTTCGCAAACGATACATATCGCCCACCCCTACTCCAGATTGTTCTGACCACACCAGCAGACCAGCCGTTCAACCTCCCGTCTGTATGCAGACTCATCACCGTCCCGGATGAGGCCGATGACTGTTGTGTCATCTGCAAACTTCAGGAGTTTAACAGACGGGTCTCTTGAGGTGCAGTCGTTGGTGTAAAGGGAGAAGAGCAGTGGGGAGAGTACACACCCCTGGGGGGCACCTGTGCTGATGGTCCGGGTGCTGGATGTGATGCTCCTCAGCCTCACCTGCTGCTTCCTGTCAGTCAGGAAGTTTGTAATCCACTGACAGGTGGAGGAGGGCACAGTGAGCTGGGTGAGTTTGGTGCGGAGGATGGCTGGGACGATGGTGTTGAACGCCGAACTGAAGTCGACAAACAGGATCCTGGCGTACGTCCCTGCAGAGTCGAGGTGTTGCAGGATGTAGTGCAGTCCCATGTTAACGGCATCATCCGCTGACCTGTTCGCTCGGTAGGCGAACTGCAGGGGGTCCAGCAGGGGGTCTGTAATGTCCTTCAGGTACCCCAACACCAGTCTCTCGAAGGACTTCATGACTACAGATGTGAGGGCAACAGGCCTGTAGTCGTTCAGTCCTGTGATGGTGGGTTTCTTGGGGACCGGGATTATTGTGGAGAGTTTGAAGCATGAGGGGACTTCGCACAGCTCCAGGGATCTGTTGAAGATCCGGGTGAAGATGGGGGCCAGTTGGTCAGCGCAGACCTTCAGGCAGGAAGGTGACACACCGTCTGGGCCGGGTGCCTTCCTGATCTTTTGTCTGTGAAAGACTGACAGAACATCCTCTTCACAGATCGTGAGTGCTGGTGGGGGGTCAGAGGGGAGAGGTGGCAGAGTGGCAGGTGATGTCAATGGGGGGGGGGGAGGTGGAGAGGTGTGAATGTGTCAAACCTGCAGTAGAACACATTCAGCTCGTCAGCCAGTTGATGATTCGCTGCAGTGTTTGGGGATGGTCTCCTGTAGTTGGTGATGGACTGCAGGCCTCTCCACACTGACGCTGGATCGTTGGCTGAAAGGCTGTTTTTAATCTTTTCAGCGTAGCTCCTCTTGGCTGCTTTCACCTCCATTGTCAGCGTGTTTCTGGCCTGGTTGTAGAGGACTCTGTCCCCACTTCTGTAGGCCTCCTCCTTGGCCTGACGAAGTTGCCTGAGTTTTGCAGTGAACCAGGGTTTGTTGTTGCTGTATGTGCGGAAGGTTTTGGTGGGCACACACATGTCCTCACAAAAGCTGATGTAAGATGTCACGGTATCAGTCAGTTCATGCAGGTCTGAGGCTGCAGTCTCAAAAACACTCCAATCAGTGCAGTCAAAGCAGGCTTGTAATTCCACTTTGGCGTTGTTGGTCCATCTCCTCACCGTCTTGACCACAGGCTTAGCAGATTTCAGCTTCTGCCTGTAGGTCAGGATAAGATGAACCATGCAGTGGTCAGAGAGTCAAAGGGCTGCACGGGGGACAGAGTTATATGAGTTCTTAAAAACAGTGGTCCAAAGTGTTTGTGTCCCTGGTGGGACACTTAATATGCTGTTTATATTTTGGCAGTTCGTGGCTGAGGTTTGCTCTGTTAAAGTCCCCCAAAACAATGAGCAGAGAGTCCGGGTGTTTTTTCTCCACGTTATTAATCTGGTCGGCCAGGTGTTGTAACGCCTCAGTAACACAGGCCTGAGGAGGGATGTAGACTCCGACCAGAACAAACGAGGAAAACTCCCGCGGCGAATAGAACGGTTTACAGTTGATGAAGAGTGTTTCTAGTTGAGGACTGCATGATTTGTTTAGGACCGTGACATCAGTACACCAACCTTCGTTAATGTAAAAGCAGATTCCGCCTCCCCTCGTTTTCCCCGTAAGCTCCGTTATCCGGTCCGCTCGGTGCAGGTGAAATCCAGGCAGGTAGAGAGCAGTGTCCGGGATGTGCTCACCGAGCCAGGTTTCGGTGAAGCACAAGGCAGCAGATCTGTTGAAGTCCGTGTTGGTTGTATTGAGGAGCTGCAGTTCGTCCACCTTGTTCGCCAGAGAGCGGACGTTGGCCAGGTGAATAGACGGGAGCGCAGTGCGAAACCCCCGCTGCCGCAATCTGACAAGTGCGCCGGCTCGCTTCCCCCGATGTGTCCGGCGTCTCCAGCGGAGACCACAGAGAGCTGCTGCTCCTCCAATGAGTAGTTCTGTTAAGTTTTCCGGATCGATGAGAACCGAAGAAAAAACTTTGCTGGTGGTTATACCAATGTTTAGGAGTTCTTCTCTGGAGTAAGTGACCAGAGAAGGAGCACAGAAAACACGACAAATGCACAAAAACGTAAAAAACACGAGAGAGCGAAGTACCGAGGCAGCCATCCGCGGCGCCGTCTCCATGGTAACATGCAGCTAGCTAACCCAACCCCAAGCCCAAATGCAGCTAGCTAACCCAACCCCAAGCCCAAATGCAGCTGGCGTGAGCCACTCGAAAACAAACAACACTCGATTTTTCAGGTCAGAAACAGGTGACCACCATCACCATTTTATATTCAATATTTATGTTTTTATTTCTATGCATTACATGGCAGGCTGCAATCTATTGAGTTCAAATAAATACAGAATGTTCTAAATGACTGTATATAGTGTTTTTATTCTTCTATCAGTTAATATAAACGTATTTGATGTTAAAGATGTTATAGAACGTAACAGCGTTATAGAACATAAAAAATAACGCCACAGTTACTTTGCTGAGTAACTAATTACTTTTACAATGTGGTAACTGAGTTACTAACTCAATTACTTTTTGGGAGCAGTAACTAGTAACTGTACCTAATTACTTTTTAAAAGTAACTTGACCAACACTGAACATGAGCACATTTAAAGCACATTTAGTAGAATATTTATTGAATATTTGGAGTTTCAGTGCTGCTAACCACGTCACAGTTTGGTGGAAGCCTGGTTGGATTCCTTAAAATGTATCCTACCTTGTTTCCTCAACCCCATGACGTTTCTCAGAGAAGTTCTTTTTTTTTTTTTTTTTTTAACTGTTTTCCCGTAACTAGGTATTGTTGTTGGTGGTGTGGTTTTACCATGGGAAGCACGAATCCCTGGTTGTAGTCAGTGTGCTCCCCTATCAGGTTGACTCTCCCAGGAGCACACACTGCCACTTGGGGAGACTCCTCTCTGAACACCTGCTCATACAAGCTCCGAGCAGCCGCGACGAGCTCGGACACGCTGGGAGATGAACTTGCCATTGAGGAGAAAAGTCTCCGACAAGTGCTACGGGAATTATGAGCTATCAGTGAAGGCCGTGAGGGTGAAACGGGAAAATCCAGTCAGCACGAGACACCAGGAAACGTTCAGTTACTAACCGCTTCCTGATTGAGTTTGTTGTGAGGCTCTGGTTGGCTGAAAAACATCACATGACAGATCAGCAGTTTATTTCGGATTTTCTGCATTTTAATGATCGTGTATGCTGAACTTGTCCTAAAAACTACCAAAATTCAACTTATAAGAATAACAATATAATGGTTTCTTTTATAAGCAAGTAAAGGAATAAAAGTTTAAAAAAAAATTAAAAGCTCTGGCGCTGGTAGCAGTGCGATGCTGGCGCTTAGTGGCCGCTATGTACAAATTCTGTGTGTGTGTGTCTATATAAATAAATCTAAAGGAAGTCACTCTCGCCCACAGTAATAACTGTACACAATGACTTTTTAAATTTTTTTATATATTTTTTTTTGGGGGGGGGGGGGGGGGGGGGGTTGTGCCTTTTTTTTAATGGATAGGGCAGTTGGAGAGCGACAGGAAGCAGAGGGCAGAGAGAGGGGGAAGACATGCAGCAATGGGCCGTCTGGTGCGGGTCTTGAACCGGGCCGGCTGCAGCGAGGACTGTAGCCTCTGAACATGGGGTGGCTGCTTAACCCACTACGCCACC
Source organism: Odontesthes bonariensis (assembly GCF_027942865.1). Lineage (NCBI taxonomy): Eukaryota > Metazoa > Chordata > Actinopteri > Atheriniformes > Atherinopsidae > Odontesthes > Odontesthes bonariensis. The sequence continues at coordinate 30,481,072 of NC_134528.1, read as the reverse complement.
GACCGCCCCTACACAATGACTTTTTATAATGACTTGTCACTAATAACTGTTATTGATTCTTTGGGCTTCATAATATTTCCCTTTTTTGGGTTTCTAAAGTCCCCCCCGCGACCCGACCGACGGATGCAGCGGTATAGAAAATGGATGGATGGATGGATGGGTTTCTAAAGTAGGCTACCGTTCAGTGAAATTCAGTAGAATAAAATAAAATAGTGGTGATGAACAAACACATGAGGAGTGAAAGTGAAGCTCGTGGGATTTGAAATGAAACTGTGAGTCAGTTAATAAGTTGTTTGACCATAAACAAAACAATGAAGCCTTTAAGTCGGACCCTCGTTCAAATAGTGATGTTCACAGATAAACTGTAAATTATCTGCATTTAAATAGTGCTTTTCTGTTGTTGACCACTACAAGTCACATTCACCCGTCCATACACAGAGTCCTACATCACTTCTTCATCTTTTTTTCAGCCAATACAGTACTTTTTTTTTTTATACACACCGATGTAAGAGGCGATGTGGGGCTGAGCATCTTGCTAAATGAGACTTCAACATGTAAACTGGGGAAGTCGGGAACTGAGCCTATGACCTTCTGACTTTACTTCCTTCATCCTTATTTACCTCTTTCTCCTCTTATTCTGTGCCCCAGCACCTCCACTTTCTCTTTTTTCAGTCATCAACAATGTGTCAATAATAACTTCAAATAACTCAAAGGAAACACAATACTAAAGCTATACTTTTATTAACATCCTCACTGTAAAAAACAAACATGGATGCATCAGACGACAGTTTGGGTGACAGCTGGACTTCAGGATATCACATACCCGCTGCCATAATGAGGTTCTTTTTCACCAGCTTTGAGAATAATTATTTATTCTAAATACAGCTGGTTTATAAAGAATAAAATTAGGTTGATAATTGCTCTTGTGCACAAAAGTAAATAATTTAAGGTTTCACATAGTTTAAACAACAATTCAAATGCTTTGAATTACAATTGATGTATTATTGCTACAATTAAAATACAGAAACTTTGGTCATTTTACTAAATACAGTATGTTGTTGTGACAGTTCCTGATATGCAGGACCAGTTTGTACACACTTCTCACTCAAAATGAATCAGTGGGTGGGTCCACGCTTTGGACTGGTAATCTATGTGAGTAAGTGTGGCACTGTCAAGACACAGAGAAGACATTTATTGTTGAATGCAACATCTTCTGATTTAACACACATTGCAAATAACTTTGTGATATGCACTGGTGTGATCAGATAGTGAATTACATTACAAAAAAGATCCTTCTATACTTTTAATACTGAGTGTTTTCTGTTATGCAAGTCATGGCTTTTTAAAGAGTTATCTTCATATATTGTGAGAGCAATATTCATAGCACTTCTTGTGTAAACAAACAAAATATGAATGTTTTGGAAACCAGCTGTGGTAAAACATTGATGAACATACTGTATAAAATGATTCTTTAGCACAAAAGTAGAGTGATGTCAACATAAAAATGAACGGTCTAATCTTTTACAATAATAAAGCCTTTAGGTCACAGTTGCCAGAATCAGTCAGTCAAACTGGCACATAACACATTTAACACAAAGAAAACTATGGAAACTAAAATATATATTAAAGAATATGAAGCATATCCGTGTACAGTACATATCACAAGGAAGCTAACAATATGGCAGCAGATCTATCTAGTGCACATCACATCTCTTTGTTGGTCACTAAAAAAATTCCAATCGTGATATAAAAACTTCGGACTTAATCACATAGTTCAGTCTCAGTCAAACACTAAAATAATAAATATTCTAATAATACATGATAATACACTTTGCTAAAATATGAAAGTAGTAAATTGGCTAGAAATTTGACTAATTGGTCTTAAAAATGGAGCTCTGATATCGTCTAAACATTTGAAAGAAGGAAACAAACCTGTGGATTTTTCCCATGGGTTTTCATGGATCATGCTGAGGAACATCTAAGCCTGATATCATATATCAGATTCACATTGAAAGTTGTTTGAGTATGTGAACAACCTTAGCGGTCTGAAAACGCAGGTTGGACATTTTCTGTCTTAATACATGACAACATTAACAAAATTGTGTGTTGAACTCATATCTGAGGAAAATACTGTGAGTTTAAGTATAATGGAGCAAAAGGAAGGTAAGGGCAACCAGGGGGCTTATATACATATACTGTAAGCCCACTCAACCGTCTGAGATATAAAGAAATTAATGAAACCTTTTTTTTTCCTGCTAGTTCTTATCCTAGCACATAAATTAGCCTTTACAAACAGACATGTACAGTAGATTGCAAAAGACCATAGAGCAGGGATGTCCAAATCCATTCCTGGAGGGGCACTGTCCTGCAGGTTTTAGATGTTTTCCTGCTTCAACACACCTGATCCAGATGAAATGGATCTCTTCAAAAGATTGTTAAGCTCTGCACATCCTGCTAATGATGCATAGATTTCACTGAAGTAAATGCCTGGAGAAACAGATTTCCTTTGTTTTATCAGGTATCAGCAACAGCTTCAATCCCCTCTCCTTTACGGTCCAGGGAGAGCAGAGTGGGAAATGATAGTCATCTTTTCAGGATTTTAAATCCACACGTTGGTAACTTTATCAACAAAGCCAAGTGGAGCAAACGCAACACAGGCCAGAACAAGAGAGCTAACCAGTTATGCCATTTTAAGGATTACACCTGAAATCTAAACAATAGAATCCAGTTTTGTACACAAGTGTATAGGTATGTGTGTGTATATATATATATATATATATATATATCTCCACAGAATATTTAGTCTTTAAATCAGTCATGTATAAATAGTCTACATGGCTTTCTATGAATCAGGAATCTCTGTAATATCCATCCATTTTCTGTACTGGGGCTGGAGCCAGTCCCAGCTGTCATTGGGTGAGAAGTGGGGTACACCCAGGAGGGGTCGCCCGTCCATCACAGGGCCCCACAGAGACACACCCCCCCCTTTCTGTCTTCTCAAACCCCAGCTGGTGGAGGTGGATGGCCACCCTTCCTGGTTCTGGTTCTGATGGCCACCCTTCCTGGTTCTGGTTCTGCCAGAGGTTTCTTCCTGTTCAAAGGGAGTCGTTTCTCTCCACAGTCGCCTCAGGCACGCTCAGGACGGGAGATTGGACTGAAGACAAAGTTTCGGTGCAATCTGTGTGTTTCCTTAGCTAGGAAACTGTTTTTGAATTGGCTCTATATGAATGAATTGGATTATTTTGATAATAATTATGATTACAATGAATTGAATTCCAATTGGCTTGAATTGGACTTTATTATCTAAGTGCCTTGAGATGACATTTGTTGTATTTGGCGCTATATAAATAAAAATGAATTGAAATGAAATGAATACTTTGACCAATAGATTAATCATTATTTGGTTATCAAATTAGTGAAGCACTAAGTTTTTTATTCCTGCCCAAAGAATCAAAGCTCCTTCGAATAAGGTTCATCTTCACTAATTCAAAATTCTAGTCAGTTCGACCAAACGCAAATCTCTTGCTCAAAAGGAATATAAACTGTCTGATGATCTGGCTTCAACAACAGCTAGGGATGCTGTAAACACTGACGTATAGAATTTAGGGCCCAGATCTTGTATTTGGATCCTGGCAGATATGTTCCATAAGCAACTGTATTGAAATGGAGTGCAGATGAGATCACAGTTTCTTTGTCAAAGGCTTGGCCGGTGACCTCACTGGTGGTGCAGCTTCTGCTTTGGAGGGACTGCTCTGTCATGGGGTGATCTTAATGTGGACGAATAGGGATGCAGGTGAGAGGCTCGAACCATCCAGCTTGAGCAGTCGGACATGCCGGTAACCTGCCGGCAACCACAAGCACAGGAAAGTACACAGTTAGAGCCAGCAGAATCCTCCATTTTGAATCGTGTGTCACCATACACACCTGTACGCAAACTGGTGAAAGGCAGAGTGAACTGTCCCAAGAAGTCATTGCTTGAGGTATAGTCATGATCCTCCACCATAAAGCGGACCAGAGCCAAGTCAGGGGCATGGATGGTAAAGGTAAAGGTGCAGTCCCATCGTGGGTTGAAGCCTGAAACAAAGAACAGACTCATTCACACTCATTTGTGCTATCATGTCTGTACCATGCCCAGGTAGCATGCTGTTCCCCTTCTTTCATGAATGTTTATTCATGGTCGTACGCTACTTCCAATAGATGCTTTTGCCAATGGGAAAAATAAGCACCATTGTTCTCCACATGATGAGTTTTCTTCTTATTGTTGTCAATGGGGACTCCGTATATCTCCACCCATACATGGGGATCAACTATGGAGCTGGGTTTGTCCCATTGCGGTTTAGGCAGCTGCTGAGCTGAAATGACCTGAATGAACCAAACAGCAAGAGAAATATTAGAATATAGAGCAAACAGAACATATCCAGCAGACAATTTGGGATCCAGAGTTCCCCCATCAGCCATGTTTACTCTCAAGATGGAATCAACCATGACTGAAAAAATACTTTATTTCACCAATTTTATAAAATATCAACAATGACCTGTAACAAGTCATACAACCTAAAAGTAACTTGTTGTTCTACACTAAAGAAAAAAAATGGATGTAAACTGACAGACTCATTCACACAACTCTGCCTTTTTCAGCCCAGGTTTAGCATGATCTTACCCGAACAGTGAGCAGAGCAGGTTTGTGCCCGGGACCTCCCCCAACATTCTCGGGGTTGAAGGGGGTGTCAGGCTGGCACATAAAGGAAGGCTTCCGGACATAGCCACACAGACCATTCTGCAGGAACCGGCCATGATTTAAGTCCATCTGCACGCCAGGTGTCTGGAAGTTCAGAGCAACTGGAGAGGAGACAACACAGGAGAGTGAGCAGGACATAGCTGTGTTGACAACGGCCTCCATGCTGCCCACTGACAGGTGGGCCGTGGAAGCATGCCCTGAGAGGGGAAAGGAAGATCTAACAAGGATTCAAGTCTGACGAACAGATACAACATTAAAGTACACACCAAATGTTGAAAAAAGCAAAACATGAAATGAAATAAAATTAGATGAAAACAGAATATTTTTTCATTACCAAAGGTAATTAATAAAAAAAAGTGAAAATAAACATGTTAAATATTTACAACACTTCTAAAAGTAGTTTGCAGATTAAACATAAACAGCAAAAAAAGCAAAATGTCAAAAGAAAAAGAAAAGGGTTAAAAAATGAAGACTAAAAAAAAGTAGTTCACAAAAAGATTAATGAGTGAAAAGAAAGAAACTTTTCCAAATGGAGCTGGTTGAAGAGGAAAAGAGCCTGAAAGCTAAATCCTCTGCCTCCTGTCTTTGTTCTGGAAAGCCTGCATTCCAGACACACAAGTTCTTGTGGGAGGATGGGTAACGACGTCATATTTTCTATAAGTCAGAGCTTGACCACTGACAACTTTGTACGTGACAAGAAGAATGAAACATTTTTAATTCTATCCTGAGTTTTTCAGGATGTTGTGGTCAATGGTGTCAAACAGCAATGACATTTAACAGATTCAACAGAGGCAAGACCACACTAATGCAAAGACAAGCCCTCACCAATCTGGCAGCCTCCGTTCCACATCTCCTGAGGGTTGTAGTTTGAGGACTGGAGACGCTGGCCTGAGGGGTAGATCCTGCTCAGATGGTGACTGTTGTGACGCACAAAATGTGTCCCTGAATGGGCAGGACAAGAAACATTCAGTCAGTCCAGCAGGTCCAATGGTAAGCTGAATAAATGCTTCATTTACGGTACGATCAGTGAACTGTTTCCTTTACACATCATACCTGAATCCTTAACATGCCTGAGTGCTTCACTCTCAGAGAAAGAAGACATGTCAGTTACGGGGCTTTTGGCAGCTTCTTCGAAACCTTTAAAGGGAGAACTGCGAGTGTACACCACCAGCTCTGACAGCTCGGAACTCAGTTTGGACACACCTGGCTGGGATCGCATACAGTCACACAGTCCAATCACATTATGCACCAGCCACAATGGTGAACAAATGTTTAAACAAACCAAGCCAACTAGATCCCCCCCGACAAACTAATCACCATGAGCTGGTGGTGCTGCACCTACCCTCTTGTCCTCCGTCTTTCTCGTGGGTTTTCCTTCAGTCCGGCTGCACTCCTCGTCTGAGGAGCTGAGGTCTGAAGAACTGGATGAACACTCCTCTTTTGCCATCTCCTTTTTCCCCTTTACCAGGATTTTCCCCTTTAGATCCTAGACACCAAATGAGTAAAACCATGACATTTTATGGAATGATTCCATTGGTGAAACATATTTTTCATTGTAGCAATACCACAAGAGCTATCCAATAAGGTTTCAGTAGTATTGAAACCTAACCAGTTAGGTTGCTCCGCCCTTACGTACTACTACTGGTATGGTTCATCGTAACTATTAATAATGTAATGTATGAATATGGATGCTTTGAAAAACTAAACAGGATATGAGAATATAATCCTCAGAACAAATCCTGTAAAATCCTATGGATGGAATTCAGTGGCCACAGTGGACAGTCCCTACAAAGCAACCTCACATATTGTAAAGGTATGTGTACCTTCAAGGTAGTGGGATTATAGTGACATAGATGAAGTACATGCAGATATTAAGATCATCAGAACAAGTGAAAGTCTGAGGGGCAGAGGACCTTCCTAACAGCCCACTCACTGCTTCCCAACAATGGAACAGTTACTATCTGCTCTGATAAACTTTTCACACGGAGAGAGAAAAGAGACGAGTTTGCATATTAAAAGGTGTGGCAGATTCAAATCCTTTAAAGGAATCTGACTGGTGAGCCAGTCATGGGCTATTTTTTAGCCTTCTCATCATTCCACTGAAAACTAGCAAGCACAAAAAATTTTACACACGTAAAATTCATGTTCCAACTTAAAAACATTATTTACCTCTGGAGAAGGCAGGTAGCGGGAATCAAGACCACTGAGGGGCTTGACGAGCAGCTTGTCCCCCAAAATGGAGCGCAGGTGTTGAGCCATGACTGTCTGCTGCTCCACAGAGCAGTGGTTCTCCAGGGACAGGATCAAAGGGTAGGGAGATGCCTGGGGACGATGGGGTACACTCAGAGATAGAACAACTTTGTCCATAGACCAGAGGTGGTGATGAAATCCATCATTTGGCCTGGCTAAATTCCCAATATATGTTACAAATTTAGTATCAGAAGGAAAAAAATAGAGATCTCAGTGACTTTGACTGTGGGTTGATTGTTGGAGACAAGCTGGCTTAACTCCATCTAGAACCAGTGACCTTCTGGGATTTTCACTTTGGTTTTCTCTAAGGGTTCCTCAGAAAAGGTTAACATATAGAAATATACCAAAATCTCCATCTCTGCTCATGAGAATCGTTGGACCTTACAAATTCAGTGTAATGTTATGGTTTGGGGACGGTTTTCTCGAGCCCCCCTTATTATAGTCATGTTATAAATTCCATGCTCTGTCTGAGTATTTCTGCTGACCATGCACATCCTTAAATGACTCCAAAGTGGTTTCATGAACATGGAGATAGAGTTGGGATGGTATAGAAACAGAAAAAAATGTACAAACACAGTCATTCTTCATTTCATTTGTTTCAGGCCTGCAACACATGGAATGTGTTCATGTATATGAACAAATCAATGATCCTGACACATTAAAGAAAACATGATCAATCTTTGGGCTAGCACTGTTTGCTAAGACATAAAACACAAGAAAATAACTCACTTTAAAAGCATATTCATTGATGGTTTCAATGACTTCAACAAAGGGCACTTTGGAGGTTAGTGTGTGTCCATGATAGATGACCGGCTCTCCTTTGTCTCCATCCCAACAGTCCAGCTCCACACAGCGACAGCCATGATTTAGAGCTCTAAGGAAAGAAATCATCAATAAGAATTGTTAAGACAGACATGACTGAGGCATAATGAAGACCAGCTGTGTTCTGACGGGATGAGATGTTGAAACCTGCTCCTCTTACCTAGATATTTCATTTTATACTAATCAGGATCCATGTGATGTGTTAACAATCTCAATCCGTCTCATCCTGTCACAAGGCATGTCAGGATATACAAAAGAGCGGAAAAGATAAACAAGCTACTCTCAAAGGCTGCATGTGTAGTTAACTGCTCCATCTTTTTAAAGAACAGCCCTTCCCAGGACTTTTTCCCTGCTCTCATACAGCAGACAGGGTAGTCCGGTGTGGTATTTCAACCTCATGTGATGTCTGCTGGAAAAATGCAAACGGGATCTCACCACATTTTTTATATCCCACATACAAGAAAAATGGGTAAAGATTTCCAGGTTAGAATCAAGAAGCTCTCCACAAGAATTACCAGCCTGGTCTAAGAAGCTACCTCTCCATATAGAGGGGGCCAGGGGGGCCAGATTTTTTTCAAGTGAGACCTCAGGGGGCCGGATTTCACTTTCAGACTGAAAAGGCCAAACACTGACTCAACACATGGATAGGTTGCAGGCTATTTGAAATGATTCATGAAGGCCTACACATCAAAATGAAATTGCATTGGTATCAAAATAGCCTCACAATGAGGCCTACAATTTCATACATTACAATTACAGCCTAAACCAGGAGACAGTTACCATCTAAAAACGTAATATTTTCCTATCCATGCAAGTAGCCTACATTTAGAAATTGCGATTGCAACAAAATAGACACTAGGTGCCAAAAAACACACATTTCCTACAAATACAAAGCAAACACAAGTGTAAACTGTTAATTACTTTTGCATATGAAAAAACGTCAATGCAGAATTAGGCCAATTAAAAGAAAACCAGGCCAAGAAGGCCTAAACAAGTCACAGAAAGTAAGCGCCAGAATAAAGACTCCAACAATAGGTGACAACAATAATGTGATTGAATATCAGGTAGGAATTAGTAAAACAAAAAGGTTCTTGAAAAAAATGCCAAATATGAGCAATCTAAAAACAGTAAATTGGTTCAACAACAGATGAGGCACACTTTGCCAGTCATCACAAGTCAACCCCAACCCCTTTTATTCCCTTCCTCCCATAGCATGGATTATGATATGATTATGATAAATGGGGAGACCAGCCTACTTCAGCTACATTTTACTTGTCGAAGCCAGACACCTTTTAACTTTCACCAGCTACCATATCGGGTGACAGTTTCTGAGCAATGGCTATTCTCATAACATCATTCAGATGTCTGTGCGTCAGGCGATTGTGCACTTTCGATTTATTAATATTCATCACGGAAAAGGCCTGCTCACATAAATATGTTGTCCAGTGGCGGTCCGACACTGATTTATGCCCCGGGCGAAACCCGGTGCTGGCGCCCTGCCCTCACCCTCACCCTGGTTGTTTTTTTTTGTTTTTTATTAATCTTTTTTTTTTTTTTTTTCACCCTCCCGCGATGCCGCCCCGGGCGCCTGCCCGGTCGGCCTGCACCTGATGTTGTCCCAAACATACAAAGTATTTTACCTGCAAAGGCCATGAGCATTGGGTACTGTGGTGGCAAGGATTGATAGAATGAATCGATTGCAACAGATGCGTAGTTATCCATAAGCGGTGCGCAACAGTTCCATTTGAATCGTCTCTGGGACCTCGGAAGCGTCAATCGTGAATGGAGAGCGAAAAAGCACAAATTCCTTTTCAAGTTCAGTAAAAACCGTGAATCCATTGTCAAACTCATGCTTGAGTCCGGAAAGCAAGTTTGCGAACTTGTCCATACGCTGATGATTGACAGGCTGAGACTTTAGACAGGGGAAGTGTAGCATAATACTCTGTGACGAGTTTGTTGCGGCCCTGCATAGTAACACTCAACACATTCAAACAACAGATTAATTGACGGATTTCACCGAAAATGAAATTATAATAAAAAATAAATAAATTGTAAAAAAAAAAAAAAAAAACTTTCACTGATCACCCGCGGGCCGGACCTGACGTGTAGTCGGGCCGGGTCCATAACCCTGGCATCCCTTATATATAGAGCAAAAAGAGGAGTCTTTGAGGTCAGGTGACAGACCGTCTCCAGGGCTGCTCTGACTTTCTGCTTCATCAGTTTTAGTTCTGGCCAACGCAGACCCTCCGGCTGCTCAGGCTGTTACCTGTCAGTCGTTTCAATCAACCCCTAAGTACTACTAAAATGTTCTTTTGACAATTTAAATGAACCTTGTCTAATATCTGTATTACTGACCGTATGTATGGCTCTGTGCTGCTGTCCCCTGTCAGCTGGTCCTTGGTGAGGTAGGTGTTGTGGGAAGAGGAGATGAAGTAGTGTGCCAGCGGGTGTTTCATATCTTGGTAAACTTGAGCATGTTCCGGACTAAACACACAGTTTTCCTTAGACAGCATGTACATGGTGAAACCATTGGGGGTCATGAACTGGTTTCTCTGGGCTGTACAAAGACAAAAGGCACAAACACAAGACAAAAAGGGCCATCAATAAATAGCCAAACTGGTGCTATTTATCATATTCTGTATAATACAGGTATTTCAATATATGTACATAGGCAACAAATCTGGATATCACTTTTGATTCTACTTTCAAATTTTTTTTGTGTTGGTTTAAGTGACTCATTTTTAGATTAAATGTAATAAGAATCCGAACTGGATAAATGATTTTGTAAATAATTGTTAGTTGGCACCGTACCCCAGTCATTAAGTTCATATGTGAGTATGAGGCTTTGGGCATGTGTGAGTGATGCATCCTCCCCTTGGTCCTTCAGGAAATCTCTTAGGTCCACAGTGGAAAGTATACAGCCATTTGCAGAGTAGCGGATGAAGACAGCATCCAGTTCTGGTCTTCGTAACAACTCTCTGCAGAAAACTTCAATCTCTTTGTGGTCCAGCCGACCATCAGCTGACCGATCACATTTCTACCAGTCAGCCACAGATGACATACACCTCAGGTAAGCAACAGCTAATAAAGGTTGGTTATTCATCGTATCAAACAAATGCCAAGTCAAATCCTAAACGTGTGTGTGCTCCTCTACCTGGAAGAGGCTGCGGGCATACTGATCACTCAGGTCAATGTTCATCATCGTTAGCAGTGTCTGCACTTCATCATAGCTCATCTTGTCATCTTTGTTCTGGTCAGCCCGACTCAGGTAAGCATGAATCCAGGTAACACGAAACATGGTCAAGGAAGCAGCAAGAGGACGAAATTAACATTGAGTGTTGAACTAACCAATATGTGGGTTAGGAGCAGAGGATTCATATCCGTTTCTATGACCTCTGCCTACATTTTTTGTTGGAATTCAGTGTATTTTTAATCATTTTCCTAAGGTAAAAAAACTATCAGTCAGTTACTTTTTTTTAACCACTTGTCCTGTCCAGCATTATGGCAGCAGAATTGTAATCTGAATACCGTTTATGCCAAACACATTTGCTATGCCAAGGGAAGCTTTATGAATGTAAAGCTCCCCTTGATACCCATCAACTCCTTATTTTTATTTATTTATTTTTGTTACAATATTTAACATGATGTGATAGTGCCGAACCAGACTGGGAGACAGAGAGAGAGGGAGAGCGAAGAAGGGAAAAAAAAGGAACGGAAATATGAAGAGACAAACATAGAAAACAGTGAAAAGTCAGACAACCAGCTGCTACACCTGTAAAAACAAAACTGAAGACAATCCACGGCTTTTGTGGGGAATCCAGCCTTAGAGCCACCAGGAGCACCTGGAAGCAGACAAGCAGAGAACAAACACACAAACAAACAAACAAACAAACAAACAAGGACAAGCAGCAGCAATCTCATATAATACAACTGTGGATACAGATGACCTTCAGTTACTTTTTTAACTTTCCTGATACTTGAGTAGTCAGATGCTCTCCAAGAAAAATATCCTGGCCCTGTTATTTCTTCGTTGTCATGCACGCAGTTTCACAAAAACAATCATTTATTTCAACCCGGCAATTCAAGGATATTGGTCAAGTTTCTCCTTGTGGGTCATGTTCTCCACCCTTTCCTGCAGGGTTTGGATGCCACGGACCCAGCGCTGAGCCTCTTCCTCGCTCTGACAGAGCAGATCGAGGCTCTTGCGGGGCCCTTTGAAGACTACTGTTAAACACCGGCCCTCAGATACTGAGGCAGCCATTCGTCGCAGTGTCTCTGACTGGCAGCCTTCACGAACACACTCCACCTCCATTACAGAGACTAAGAAATGGAGAAAAAGGAGAAGAGGAAAGACTAAGTGAGTGGCATACTGGTACTGGATAAAAGATTTTTCGTCCTTGTGGCATTAATCCAAGAAAGCTTAACATTAATTTGTTGTTTGATTAACTTTCAATGAAACTCTAGAACTCAGTTATTTGGAGGTGCTGTTATTGCTACTGGATATGACACTATGGACAAATGGGAAGCAGGCAGACAATAAGAAAGGGGAGTGCAACAAGATTTTTTTTTTTTTTTTTTTTAAAGTTGCTGTTAGGTATCCACGACAGATTGCACACATGCTTTCTTCAAACACTATTCTTTTAAAAGCGTGGTGAAGGTGAAGAAACCAAAATCAACTAAATCATTGTGTTGAGATCAGTTGAATGTGAAGGAGATATATGCTTCATATTAAGAATGAATCAAACCATTAAACAACAGCTCATAACATATCCAGGTATTACACTTGAATGCTCTTTGTATAATAAGTTTGCATGGAACATTTAGGAAAAATTGTGGGAATGGCCAATAAACTGCTGTTTGTTTATATGAAACTAACTTGAATTTGGTTCATTTTATAGGATAATAATTAACACAAACTGTATGTGATATGACAGAAAGTCAAAAATAACCATACATCCTTTCAAATCTATAAGACATCTCACCACACTTTTTATATCCCACATACAAGGCCCAGGGTACATCTGCATTAGGTGGTTGATAGTAAAGTAACTACTGGGTTTTCACTTTATAGTAGAAGAACTGGCTCCTCTTGCATGAAAAAGCCTTTGAATCACTGAAGTGAGAAGTAGAGTGAGCATTTAGTTGGTCATTGTCGAGCGTTTTTCAACTAAATGCATGAATAAATACAAAACACAATCATAACAATCACTTTTCTTATTCCTATCTCTGACATTCATTTAAACACTTTTCAAACTTTGCATTTCAATAAGTGTAACAGTACTGCAAGTGTTAGATGTATATGAAAATACAACAGGCACAACAATGATGATGTTGTTAGGTCCCCAAAGAAGCTCTGACCAGTCCACACGTCTGAGGGGAGCCTTTAGGGTCTGGTACCAACGTGTCAGCAGTACATTCCTGTTGAGAGAATGGGATTTCATGGTCTGCAGCAATGCTCAGGCAAGTGGTAGGTCTACCAACCATATGAATGCCAGGACACAAGGTTTCACAGTAGAACATAATCCAGAGCATCAAACTACAATGGCTACATTGAAATCTTCTTCAGTGGCACAAATGCATACAGAAAATACGACTGATCTATTGGGTTTTAGTGGTGAGAAGAGGACCCAAATGTGGACAGCAAACTGGTGGCTCAAGGAAACTTAACTGGATATTTATTGAAAACTGAAACCAAATATGCGTCAGAGCTGGAAAACAATAAACTAAAAAGAGAAAAGCCATACACACAGCAATGGTGAGGATCTGACAATGACTAATACCATCCGAGGAGCACAAATACTGTGGGGGAACTAATGAGTGAGTGACTGCAGCTAAGACTGATTGACAATAGGTGAGCGTGGAGCAGAATACTAAACGGGGGAACTGGGGACTACAGGTATGTTATGTTGATAACTGAGAAAAAGAATCCCAGGTTTCTTTTCAGCACTGTAGCCAGGATGACAAGACTCCTAGCTCTGTTGAGTCATGTATCCCTTTAACTCTCAGTTAGTGATGATTTCATGTCATCAGCTTAAAATGGTTTCTATTAGAGGGAATCTTTCCCACTATTATCACTGATGTATGTGTATTTAGACTGTTTCTGTCCAGTTGAACGCCGAGCTAACAACACAACAACAGCTTCTTCTAAACGATCAACTCGTACTTTAGATCCAGTCCCAACCAGACTTTTCAAGGTGGTTTTCCCCATAAGTAGGGTGACCAGAATCACCTCAGCGCTGATTGGGGTACTTGGTAGAGAGATGTAATGTTTGCATGTGGCACCATGACCATGTGAATACATACACATTTGTATGAATTTGAATCTATATTGGCTACTTTCCACAACACAACAACTTATCTTGTTTCTTTTTTTGGCCAAAGATTAGATAAAGAGTAACTGTGTGAAAAAAAAATCTTGCTTAGGCATTCAGTCCACTTTCAGTGTGGTGCTTTAATGTACTCTAAGAAGATAACTTGACCAAGTGTTAATTCTTTCTATTCAGTGTTTGTCCCTTTATAAAGCAATAACAATAAAGAATATATAAAAAATAAAACCTATGTATTTATATGGGCACAGATTAATAAAATAAGAAAATTAATAAACTGGCTATTGCTTTGCATGTCATGAACTGAGCTTTCAATGCATCACGACCAAAATGAAAACATGGGTATTTTTTCTGTAGTTCATCTGGCAGTTATTGGTGCTCATCATGGTGCTGACTTTTAGCTAATTATCAACCTATATCCAATCTATCATTTATGTCTAAAGTTTTTGAAAAGCTGAACTTTGTGATCATTAACAAAGAAATAAGATGAGTCAGTAAGGTCTAAAGTGCATCATAGCACAGAAACTGCACTGCTGAAAGTTACCAATGATCTCGGTTTCTAGGACTGCCTTCTTTCACCTTTGTAATACTGACAAAATTATTGGGCTGTCCCACATATTCTCTGAAAAGCCTTCAGTTGATCCAAAATGCTGCAGCCAGAGTTCTGATGAGAACTAACAGGAGAGATCATATTTCTCCAGTTTTAGCTTCTCTTCATTGGCTCCCTGTTAAATTCAGAATAGAATTTAAGATTCTTCTCCTCACATATAAAGCTCTTAATGACCGAGCTCCATCATATCTTAAAGATCTCATTGTAAGATATTTTCCTAACAGAGCACTTCGTTCCCAAACTGCAGGTTTACTTGTGGTTCACAGTAGGGCTGAACGATATGGACAAAATTTCATATCTCGATATTCATGCCAGATATCTCTATATCGATACGATACGACTACGGGTTCGGTGAAAACCAAGCATTTTTCAGAAAAATAAAAACGTCATAAAACAAAAGAGTGCAGTTTTATTGATTAATTTTCGCCAGGCACGACCTGCACAACACCTCGCTCTGGTCGACATCATCCTTTCTAAATCCAAAATACCTCCAAATAATGGAGGATGATTTATGTTTTGGCACAAAATTAGATTCTGCACTGCCACCGGCCGAATTATCTTCCGCGCTCATGTCACTTTTCTTTCGTTTTGATTTCGCCGTGAATTCCCCGTGAATGTGTGTGGCTGTGTGCGTCTCAGTCTACTTCTCCCTCACTCCCACCCTCCTATGTTTGTCTTTGGTTGGCTTCAGCTGTCGATCCACAGCAAGCGTGAAATAAGCTTTGTGGTTGGCTGGCGGTGGGGTGCGTTCAAGCGCAATCTTAAAAGTAATGTTTATGGTGACTGCCGGAGCTGTATAAGCAGGGCGAGCGCGGGGGAAATATATCGTTTATATCGTTGCTTTTTCGAAATTACTTTCTTGAATGTTCATATCTCGATATAGATACGATAACGATATATCGTTCAGCCCTAGTTCACAGAGTTTCTAAAAGTAGAATGGGAGGCAGAGCCTTCAGTTATCAGGCCCCTCTCTGTGGAACCAGCTGCCAGTTTGGGAGGCAGAGCCTTCAGTTATCAGGCCCCTCTCTGTGGAACCAGCTGCCAGTTTGGGAGGCAGAGCCTTCAGTTATCAGGCCCCTCTCTGTGGAACCAGCTGCCAGTTTGGGAGGCAGAGCCTTCAGTTATCAGGCCCCTCTCTGTGGAACCAGCTGCCAGTTTGGGAGGCAGAGCCTTCAGTTATCAGGCCCCTCTCTGTGGAACCAGCTGCCAGTTTGGGAGGCAGAGCCTTCAGTTATCAGGCCCCTCTCTGTGGAACCAGCTGCCAGTTTGGGAGGCAGAGCCTTCAGTTATCAGGCCCCTCTCTGTGGAACCAGCTGCCAGTTTGGGAGGCAGAGCCTTCAGTTATCAGGCCCCTCTCTGTGGAACCAGCTGCCAGTTTGGGAGGTAGAGCCTTCAGTTATCAGGCCCCTCTCTGTGGAACCAGCTGCCAGTTTGGGAGGCAGAGCCTTCAGTTATCAGGCCCCTCTCTGTGGAACCAGCTGCCAGTTTGGGAGGCAGAGCCTTCAGTTATCAGGCCCCTCTCTGTGGAACCAGCTGCCAGTTTGGGAGGCAGAGCCTTCAGTTATCAGGCCCCTCTCTGTGGAACCAGCTGCCAGTTTGGGAGGCAGAGCCTTCAGTTATCAGGCCCCTCTCTGTGGAACCAGCTGCCAGTTTGGGAGGCAGAGCCTTCAGTTATCAGGCCCCTCTCTGTGGGACCAACTGCCAGTTTGGGAGGCAGAGCCTTCAGTTATCAGGCCCCTCTCTGTGGAACCAGCTGCCAGTTTGGGAGGCAGAGCCTTCAGTTATCAGGCCCCTCTCTGTGGAACCAGCTGCCAGTTTGGGAGGCAGAGCCTTCAGTTATCAGGCCCCTCTCTGTGGGACCAGCTGCCAGTTTGGGAGGCAGAGCCTTCAGTTATCAGGCCCCTCTCTGTGGAACCAGCTGCCAGTTTGGGAGGCAGAGCCTTCAGTTATCAGGCCCCTCTCTGTGGAACCAGCTGCCAGTTTGGGAGGCAGAGCCTTCAGTTATCAAGCCCCTCTCTGTGGAACCAGCTGCCAGTTTGGGAGGCAGAGCCTTCAGTTATCAGGCCCCTCTCTGTGGAACCAGCTGCCAGTTTGGGAGGCAGAGCCTTCAGTTATCAGGCCCCTCTCTGTGGAACCAGCTGCCAGTTTGGGAGGCAGAGCCTTCAGTTATCAGGCCCCTCTCTGTGGAACCAGCTGCCAGTTTGGGAGGCAGAGCCTTCAGTTATCAGGCCCCTCTCTGTGGGACCAGCTGCCAGTTTGGGAGGCAGAGCCTTCAGTTATCAGGCCCCTCTCTGTGGAACCAGCTGCCAGTTTGGGAGGCAGAGCCTTCAGTTATCAGGCCCCTCTCTGTGGAACCAGCTGTCAGTTTGGGAGGCAGAGCCTTCAGTTATCAGGCCCCTCTCTGTGGAACCAGCTGCCAGTTTGGGAGGCAGAGCCTTCAGTTATCAGGCCCCTCTCTGTGGAACCAGCTGCCAGTTTGGCTTCAGGAAGCAGACACCCTCTAACTTTAAGACCAGGCTTAAAACTTCCTTTTTTGATAAAGCTTATAGTTAGGGATGGCTCAGGTGATCCTGAAACATCCCATAGTTGGGCTGCTATAGGCCTAGACTGCTGGGGGAGCTCCCATGATGCACCTCTCCTCACTATGCTCTTTTGCTTTCCATGTACATATGACATTATTATTGTCTCTCTTTCCTGTCCTCTCAAAACCACAGCCCTTTTACAGACAGCCGTTCCACTTCCTATTCGCCCCATTATAAAAAATTTGGCTGCAGTTCAGTTGATTTTCTCTGGGGGCGCTGGCGAGCGAGTGCAGAATGACCATTTTCCATAGGGCTGGCGCTAATAACTCAAAAAATGTCCCCGCTAGCGACTGAAACCTGAAAATATTACTGTGATTTCTGACAGCGGGATGTAGATTTATATCAAAAGTACAATAACCTGGGAGTTATATCTTTCTGTTTTCTTACAGGTCTGGCATTTGCGAGTCAATCTCCGCTAGCATTTTGCTAACGGAATCTGATGAACGCACGGCAGATTACGACCGGCTGCTTTACGGCACTCGTCCACTGTGCCAGAGTGCTAACCTGGTGCTGCTAACAACAACCAAAGCTAAACCAGAGGCTAGTCAGAGAGTATGTAAAAGGGATGTGCTGAAATCTGTAACTATTTGAGCTAACACCTCTCTGCTAGCTCAGCGCTAGGACTGACCATGCCGTAAAGTGATGCCACATGCCTGACGTCACTCGTGAGGCAATACTGACAATAAATGTGTATTTTAAAAAGATCTAGCGAGTCTAAAAAATCAAACCAAGTGCCGTTTGAAAGGATAATTTATCCTTCCTTTAGGAAAATGAAAATAAAAAAATATAAAAAATTCTATCCAAAGCAATGGCTGGATCTAATGTGGATTTCATAGTACCACCATAGAGTTCGGCGTTCTCTGCACTGCTTCGTTGGCGCCCCTAGAGTGCAGTACCACCCGGAAATAGCCGCCAGTTTTCCCTCTCCTCATAATAGAGACTCTCTGCTCAAAACCCAGCTGGTCGAGGCGGATGGCCACCCGTCCTGAGTCTAATTCTGCCAGAACTTCCTGTTAAAGAGCGTTTTTTCTTTTCACTGTCACCTCGTACATGCTCAGCATGTATCAGGATCTGATCAAAGAGACGTTGCAGTGTAATCTGTTGGTTTCCTTAGCTTTCTTCCTTTTTGAATTGGCCCAATTGGGAATTTAATGAATTAGATTTGATTTGATTAGATTATGATTGTATTACAAAGACTTGAATTCTAATTGGCTTGAATTGGACTGCATCTTTGAGGTGCCCTGAGATGACATTTGTTGTGATTCGTTGCAATATAAATAAAACTGAATTGAATTGAACTGATGAGGATGTGAAACAGAGTAAACTTGAAACAAAAACTAAGAGTACAGACTAAATGGAGTCCGTTCCTGACAGTTTGAGCAGAAACATGCATGTTAGTGGCACCTGGAGGTCATTCTGCAGCTCTGGCAGCGCTCCTCCTGTTCCTCCTTGCACAAAGGAGGAGGTGGCGGTCCTGCTGCTGGGTTGCTGCCCTCCTACGGCCCCCTCCACATCTCCTGGTGTACTGGCCTCTCTCCTGGTATCTCCTCCATGCTCTGCACACTGTGTTGAGAGACACAGCAAACCTTCCTGCCACAGCTGGCATTGATGTGCCATCCTGGATGAGCTGCTCTACCTGAGCAGCTTCTGTGGGTTGCAGACACCGCCTCATGCTACCTCTGGGGGTGAGAGCACTGACAAAATGCAAAGTGACCAAAACATCAGCCAGAAAGGATGAGAACAGAGAAATGCTCTGTGGTCACCACCTGCAGAACCACTCCTTTATAGGGGTGGTCTTGCTAATTGCCTCTCATTTCCACTTGTTGTCTGTTCCATTTGCACAGCAGCAGGTGGAACTGATCCACAGTCAGTGCTGCTTCCTAACTGGACAGGTTGATGTCACAGAAGTGGGATTGACCTGGAGTTACATCGTGTTGTTTAGGTGTTCCCTTTATTTTTTTGAGCAGTGTACTTGTGTCTTGTATTACCTGAGGCTTTCCAGTATTTCTTGTTTTCAGTACAGCAAATATATGCAAAACACCCACTAAATACAGTACTACAGTATACCATTTTTAATGGTAAAATTGGATTTCAATTTGGATTTTGCTCAGTATCCGCACAATTCTGAGTGCTGTGGTTTAACAGGCTTACAGGAAATGTGTCCCTGCCAAACTCAGGAACAGGCTTAAAGAACAGGCTTCTAAACTGAAAAATGTGATGAATATGTGTGAAGATGAATTAAAAAAATGGCTTGGCAATAAACAACAGTGTTGGACTGTTTATCCTAGTTCCTTCTAAATGGTTATCCTCACCAACAGAACTGCTGGTCATCCTGCACGGACCTACACTCGTTTCTTTATCTGTAACATTCCGCCTGCTCGTAGTGAGTAAACAGAGCGGGCCAAAAATCAGCTCGAGTTTGCTCAGCTCTATTTGCCTGTGGAGGCATATGACCACACATAGCTTGGGTTGAGGTGTCCTCCGTGGTCAGAAACCAACAGTGTTTACATTACAATAGTGCCAAGAATTCTACCCAAGATGTAAATGCTCATCCTCGTTTAACAAGGAAAACTATTTTCAGAAATATGTGCCAAACAGTGGAAAAGTACTTAGATCAGAATGTAACACAATGTAGAAAATATTCCATTACAAGCAAAAGCCCTGCATCCCAGCCGCCACTTCAGTGAAAGTGCACTAGTGTTATCAGCTTTTAAACTATTCTGCAGTAAAATGGTCACTCATAACTCTTTGTATGTACAATACATTATCAGAGAATACCGTGGAGAAATGGAGCTCTTTTAAAAAGCATGGGGAATCATGCATGTTAAAGGCTGAGTTATACTTCTTTTAACTGCCCTTGCGCTTGCGTCTTGCGCTTGTGTTACTGGCTCGAGACGTTTATGCTTCATTTTGCTTTGCTGGCGGTTGCGTGTGCTGCGTGGCGATTCACCGCCAGGACAGTAGGTGGAGTAGCGGGTTTTTTCAATGACATGCCTACTACGATGAAAGGAAATTCACCGCCAGGAGCTCTTCGGCAAGTCTCTCTTCGAGTGGATTCATCATAGACATAATATATATAATATATTATGTCTATGGGATTCATGCTTCTTCTTCTTCTTCGCTTTCTACCTTGGCGTTTGAAAACAGCGGTCTTTTATCAGGGGATGAAACCGGAAGATGAACACGCCGCCGGATGTGATGTAGATAGTGGCTTGTGCTCGCGTCTTGCGTCTTGCGTGAAGTTTAGAAAATTATGATGACACACGCAAGCACGCAAGGGGGGGCTTGCAACCCCGCAAGGGCTTGCGTTGCGTCTTGCGTTACCGACTATAAACCAGGCTTAACTATAAATAAGACTGTGTGAATTATTTCTGGAAGAACCTTCATTTTCATTTTAGAGCTAAAACCCACTGTACTGTACATTAAATACAGTATACACATACATACACACCAGCTCTGGATGCAAGCTGTGATCTTTAAAAGAAAGACTATGAGACCAGTTGTTCTAAAGGTCTGGACTGGTACAGTCAGAGGAATCATGACATCATAGGGAGCATAAGATTTATTATTTTTCTTCACAAATGCTGGATTTACTTTGCGTTATAAAAACTAGACAAAAATAGGTAACTTTTGAACTTTTTTCAATGTTCCGACTGAGGCTCTAACCTGCTGCTGATGAAATCCCACACTCTTTCATTTAAAGTTTGGAACTACTGTACCGTGGTAGACCACCCAGTCATGTTACAGCAAACTCATTTCATCTAAACAAGCTCCCACTGTCTCCACATAGAGTTCATTTACATCTATACGACAAAAAGATTTCAGAAATGTGTCTGGATCAGAGAAGTGATTAAGAATTCTATTTGATCTTTAAGTGTGTTTGGAAGAGAAGAAACACGTTTATTAATCAGGAGGGGGTGAATAGCTGCAAGCATTTAGGGTGTCGTAAAAGGAGAAGACGCAAGACACAAACTCCCTGGTGGTCAGAGGGCAGGCCCTGTGACACACACACACACACACACACACACACACACAGAACCACATCACAGGCAAGTCCAATTCTTTGGCAAGGCTGTGCTCTTCCCTTTGGATGGTAAATCAGTGGTTGAGTCGTATGGTAACTATACGGCAACAAACCGCTGAACTGGGGCCGACTCCCAGCTCCATACGATGTCCTATAATCTGAGTGTTTGAAGTACAGCAGGATGGGAGGCCACCTTAATCTGAAAATAGATGAGCTCTATAATCAGGGCACTGTGTGTGACTGCTAGATAGGGGAAATGAGGGAGAGTTTGACTGCAGAGCAGCAACCAGCATTTAAATCCCCCCCAAAATAGAAACTATATTCATGTTCCACCTTACACACCCAACCAGAGCTCTTGAAGAACTTGGAAAGGAAAGGGTGCTTGTTACCAGTTATCATACAGACATAGCTCTGAACCTTTGGGCATGGTCACTTTGAAAGACTATGTTAGTGAGTTTACAAAACAAACTTAAAATTATGAAGTGTGAGTTATAGTTTGTTCAAATTTGATTCCCCCTAATCATTTTAGTTAGGTCTCTTGCTTCTAGTTAGTGTACCATTAAACCGACAAAGAGGACAATAGGACAATAAAAACTGTGGTGGACATCCACAAGAGGAAAATGAAGAGAGCCGTTTTCTTTTCTTTTCTGGGAATATAAACCTATTCATATGTGAGAAGACAGTCAAACCAAGTCTTCTTTGAAACAGAGAAAAACCACCTCAAGCAATTTCAAATCCTCTCAAATATCAGTGCCAATAAAACAAAGGTTCTGATTGGCTACACCCTTGTCACATGTGGGATAGTGATTAGGGAATCACATTCTGCCGTTTAGATTAAAGAAACAATCAAAGAGCCTTCAACAAATCTTTCAAAAATTGAAAAAAATATATTTCACAAAGATTCCGGAAACATTGACCAGCGACGTGGAATGCATATGAAGCCTGAGTGTGCAACACTTCTTTAGTTTGTTTCATCTGTTTCCATCGATAAGCATCTCAATACAATCCTAGCTGTATAGCACATTTCTACAACATATTTTTGTCATTTGCTGCACCCATAGGAAAGCTGTCAATACACAGTCAATAGAACAGTTGGGCAATAACCAGACAAGTCAAAGAAAATGAAAATGAAGCCAGCATCAAAGAGAAGGGATCATCTGCAGTGAGTCTTTAATCTGTCAGAGTTAGTCCACGGATGAACAATTAAACTTCTCAAGACTTCACACTGAAACTTGTTTACATGCAGTAACTTTAACTGAATATATCAGACAAGGAGTTCATTCCAGAGGTCTTAGATTGCAGAGGGAACCTATTTGGGCAAAAAACAAATTCATTTTGTGGTTGCTAGTGTGCCAGTTTCCTCAACCTGATGGATGGATGGATAGGTACAATCTCTTAGGTATAATATAATTCTCCTAGGGCTAATCAAGAAATGCACTTGAAACTTTGTCAAGAAATGAAAAGAAGGAAATCAGTTGAGATGAAAAGAGTGTGGGCAACATTCGTCATTGAAGGGAAAACTAAAGAGGGCCCTGTGATGGACTGGCAGCCTGTCTAGGGTGTACCCTGCCTCTCGCCCAATGACAGCTGGGATAGGGATAGGCTCCAGCCCCCACGTGACCTGAGGTGGATTAAGCAGGTCTTTAACAAGTCTTTAACTGAATATCATCTCTGTGTTGAACAAAGGACTGTTTTTTGTTCTGACAAACAATGTTAAAGATTTTGAAGTGAAAATATATCTGTTTAAATCTATAGATCTTATCATGGTCGGTGAGTTTTGGTTTGTTGACTTTTGATGCTGATGTTCTTAGCCTCAGTTCAGCTCCCTTTGTACATTTAGGTAATATCTGCTTTACTTTTTGTGGATCCTCACTTTATTTCTAATTAGTCCATTTTTTTTCTGTTGATATTTTCTGCCATTATCCCAAAAGTCCTCTGTTGTCTTTGTCTTGTTTCTATCACCATATTACCAAGTGCTCATTGTATTTATTACTCATCGGCATTCAGTCACCTTATCATGGACCATACCATTTTAGTCAAAGTCAGCTTTACTGTCAATTCTGCAATACATCCACAGACATACTGAGAATTGAAAGTTCTTTACTCTAGGTCTCCCGGACAACACAGAATAAAGTAAACAAGTCTTAATATAAGATAAAGTAATGTAAAAAATACTGTATAAACAGTATAAACAGTGAAGACATGAAACATGCATGCAACATGTTGGCATGGAAAGACTTCTGCTTTTCATCTTTTCATGAAACCAAATTAATAAGACTTTTCATTTTATAGTCAAGTTGTTCATTTTTTTAAACATATGAATTTCTTTATTTGAACTGGCTTCAGCTTGTACCCTGCATGGTGTCCTCTCAGTTGGCTGTTGCATGTTTCTACAGTGATTGCCATATAAAATCCCTTTGCCTCATACCTGGATTGTGATGCACATAAAAACACAAACTAACTCACAGGACTGTTGCTCCTTAGCCCAGTTTGATGTTTTGTGTGACTGACACCAGACAGTGACACCATCCTCCAACAGCTTCAGAGTTCGCCGCTTCTGCCAGCGAGGTGAGCGGACCTTCACACATGACAGATGAAATCCATTCAATTTGATTGTTATATCACTGCATTAAGCAGATACTACAACTTTCACATTTGTATTAGCCTACCTTTACCATACTGGAGCCCTGCATCATCTGCTTCACATCTTCATTATCATGAACTCCTAGAAAGCCAAAAGACACAAACATTGGTTAAAGAAATGTGATGTGATGTCCAAAAACTGAGCTGATGAAGCTGATTCTTGGCCGCTGGCATGCTTTTACTTTTACACATGCTGTGAGTTTTCCCTCCTTTTGGACAGATAAAAAGATACAGGGGTGCCGATTTGGCTGGACTAGAGTAAATGAAAAAACATCATCGATTTACAGCGGAATTACTCCTCGTACTTAACCGCAAGCAACACGCCGAT
The DNA here is from genome assembly GCF_027942865.1 of Odontesthes bonariensis. Classification (NCBI taxonomy): domain Eukaryota; kingdom Metazoa; phylum Chordata; class Actinopteri; order Atheriniformes; family Atherinopsidae; genus Odontesthes; species Odontesthes bonariensis. The sequence goes on along the minus strand of NC_134528.1, from coordinate 30,456,749 downwards.
AAGAAGTTGCAATCACTCAGACCGGCAGTTTCTTTTTTTATACACAATAAAGACGGAGGCTGCCCACAGACAGATGCCCAAACCCTACACAACAGGTACGGGGATAAATGCTGTATCCCAGACACAATTATAAACTTAGATATGGACTGTACACACTGTCCCCTGACTCAGGTGGAGATCAGACAATCACCGGTTACACGCTTGCACAGCTGCTTCATAGGTAAACCATACGGCATGTATGGGCAAACAGTGTGTCTTAAAGAAATATCCACGCACTCTGATAGACACAGGGATCATTCCCCGTACATATGAAATAGCCCCTGGAACTGGTTATGCAAAGAAGGCAAAAGCAACACATCAAAATGTGTTTAGACAGAGGCTTCTTCAGCTCTGCTGCAACAAAGAATGTTACAGGAGTTCATTCTTGCCCACAGCAATAACTACACACAAAGTTTTTAGAATCACTTATGACTAATAACCAGAGGACGCAAGTCAGACTTGAGTCACAAATTTGATGACAACTCTTGACACAAATAAAGAAGACTTGCAATTCGACTTCAACTTTAAGAATAATGACTTTATGACTTCCAGGTGAAGTCACAAAGTCATTACTTGAGCGTCGTGAAGAAAGTACTGGATATCCTAGCCCATATCCTATGGGTCCTCAAGCACCAGGTCAAGAGCCATACCAAGCCGCAAGTGGTTTGGAAATAAATGAATAAATCCATTACCTCTAAATACATATTGTAATACAGATGGTAATTGTTCAGTCACGACACAAAATGCAGCACATCAGAGTAACTGCACATTCTGGCTATAGCAGTCACCTAGCTTCACTGTCCACAGAATTTTACTTCCCAACAGCAGATGATCCAAGAAATGCAAAGAACTGGATCTCTGACCATCGGCTAAAGTTGCCTGGAGAAGTTGAGTGGGCCTGGAGTGCCTATCCCAGCTGATATCGGGCACACTGTTGACAGGTCACTCGTCACCCGCTGTTGGCGGTCGCCTGTAGAGTATAGCGGGAGGCTCGGGCCGCTTTAATTAGGTCCGCGGCGGTCAGCCAGCTTTCCGGCGTTCCCTGCACCCAGTTATCAGCCCGAGCAGATGGTGTGGTTGTCCACCAAAGATCTGCCTCTCCAGGCAGACTTCCGGAAGCTGGCTCCCGTTACATTGGCCCTTTTTAAGTGGTCAAGATCATTAATCCCTCTGCTGTATGCCTTAAGCTCCCTCAAGGTTCAACCCACTTTTTACGTTTTCCCTTGTACTTCAGATCCATTTATCGCCACAGAGTTCCACATTCTATGTGTTCACCTGCGGGTCCGCTGTCGTCCTGCCTCTGCCATCTGATCTCCACCCCTGACTCTCCACACATCATGGAAAAGACTTTCTGTCTACAATAAACTGTTGTTTTTGCACTTCATCTATATATCTCCTGCCTCCAGTCTCCATGCCAGGGTCCTTACAACAACTAAGAGTGACAGACATGACCTCACTGTTTCTGTTGTCCTGCTGTTTAATGTTTTAAATCATCAGTCACATTTGTAACCCTTATCTTATCTTTATTAATACCGATTAAAGTTTGGAAACTGATTGACATTGTATAGAGCATTCACCAACATGAATAAAACACACTGGTAATATTAAGTCATCAGTTTGCAGGGAAAACAAGATAAACAATGTGATCTGTTGCTGTTTTTGTGAACACAAACTGTCTCCCTCTACTGTTGATCTTTACACAAATTCAGAATACACAGGAACGAGGGTCAAACATGTGTTAGGAGAAATGTTTAAAGTGATGTAATGAAATGGCTCTATTGTGGCTCTCTGGCTGTGGAAAACCAAAGAAGTAATTTGCTAAAATTAACCTAGAAAAACACTGTGAGAATGGGATGTACATTCTCTAGGAGGAGCGGAGTTATTTTGTGACTATTGGAAGAAATCAATCTGATCGAGTGGCTATGACATGTGGAGTTCCTCAGGGGTCAGTTCTTGGACCCCTTCTGTTCACTCTATACATGCTGCCTCTGGGTCAAATTCTGAAGAACTCTAAAGTCAACTACCACAGCTATGCAGATGACACACAGATATATCTGGCACTGTCCAGCTTCAACCATGTCCCGGGGGAGGTGGGGCACATTGAGCCCGAATGGGCAATGTTCCGTGCCTCCATTGTTGAGGCGGCCGACCGGAGCTGTGGCCGCAAGGTGGTCGGTGCCTGTCGTGGCGGCAATCCCCGAACCCGCTGGTGGACCCCAGTGGTGAGGGGGGCCGTCAAGCTGAAGAAGGAGTTCTATCGGGCCTTTTTGGCCAGTGGGACTCTGGAAGCAGCTGATGGGTACCGACAGGCCAAGCGGAACGCAGCCTCGGCGGTTGCTGAGGCAAAAACTCGGGCTTGGGAGGAGTTCGGGGAGGCTATGGAGAACGATTTCCGGACGGCCTCGAGGAGATTCTGGTCCACCATCCGGCGGCTCAGGGGGGGGGAGCGGTGCACCGTCAACACCGTGTATGGTGAGGGCGGGGCTCTGCTGACTTCAACTAGGGACGTCGTGAGTCGGTTGGGGGAATACTTCGAGGGCCTCCTCAATCCTACCGACACGCCTTCCGATGAGGAAGCAGAGTTGGGGAGCTCGGACGTGGGACCTCCCATTTCTGGGGCTGAGGTTGCCGAGGTGGTCAAAAAACTCCTCGGTGGCAAGGCCCCGGGGGTGGATGAGGTCCGTCCTGAGTTCCTCAAGGCTCTGGATGTTGTGGGGCTGTCTTGGTTGACACGCCTCTGCAGCATCGCGTGGACATCGGGGGCAGTGCCTCTGGACTGGCAGATCGGGGTGGTGGTCCCCCTCTTTAAAAAGGGGGACCGGAGGGTGTGTTCCAACTATAGGGGGATCACACTCCTCAGCCTCCCTGGTAAGGTCTTTTCGGGGGTACTGGAGAGGAGGATCCGCCGGATAGTCGAATCTCGGATTCAGGAGGTGCAGTGTGGTTTTCGTCCTGGCCGTGGAACAGTGGACCAGCTCTATACCCTCCGCAGGATCCTGGAGGGTGCATGGGAGTTCGCCCAACTGGTCTACATGTGTTTTGTGGACTTGGAGAAGGCGTTTGACCGTGTCCCTCGGGGACTCTTGTGGGGGGTGCACCGGGAGTATGGAGTGCCGGACTCCTTGATACAGGCTGTTCGGTCCCTGTATGACCGGTGTCAGAGTTTGGTCCGCATTGCCGGCAGTAAGTCGGACATGTTTCCTGTGAGGGTTGGACTCCGTCAGGGCTGCCCTTTGTCACCGATTCTGTTCATAATTTTTATGGACAGAATTTCTAGGCGCAGCCAGGGCGTTTAGGGGGTCCGGTTTGGCGACCTCAGAATCGGGTCTCTGCTTTTTGCGGACGATTTGGTTCTGTTGGCGTCGTCGGGCCGTGACCTTCAGCTCTCACTGGAGCGGTTCGCAGCCGAGTGTGAAGCGGCTGGGATGAGAATCAGCACCTCCAAATCTGAGACCATGGTCTTCGGCCGGAAAAGGGTGGAATGCTCTCTTCGGGTCGGGAATGAGATCCTTCCCCAAGTGGAGGAGTTCAAGTATCTCAGGGTCTTGTTCACGAGTGAGGGACGAATGGAGCAGGAGATCGACAGGCGGATCGGTGCGGCGTCTGCAGTGATGCGGCTCTGCACCGGCCCGTCGTGGTGAAGAAGGAGCTGAGCCAGAAGGCGAAGCTCTCGATTTACCGGTCAATCTATGTTCCTACCCTCACCTATGGTCACGAGCTGTGGGTAGTGACCGAGAGAACGAGATCGCGAATACAAGCGGCCGAAATGAGTTTCCTCCGCAGGGTGTCTGGGCTCTCCCTTAGAGATAGGGTGAGAAGCTCGGTCATCCGGGAGGGGCTCGGAGTAGAACCGCTGCTCCTCCGCATCGAGAGGAGTCAGATGAGGTGGCTCGGGCATCTGGTGAGAATGCCTCCTGGACGCCTCCCCGGTGAGGTGTTCTGGGCCCGTCCCACTGGGAGGAGGCCCCGGGGAAGACCCAGGACACGTTGGAGAGACTATGTCTCTCGGCTGGCCTGGGAACGCCTCGGGGTCCCCCCAGAAGAGCTGGAGGAAGTGGCCGGGGACAGGGACGTCTGGGTCTCTTTGCTCAAGCTGCTGCCCCCGCGACCCGATCCCCGGACCAGCGGAAGATAATGGATGGATGGGATGGATGTCTCCAGATGACTTGCTTAGAGCAAGTCAAAAAGTGGATGAACCAAAATTTCCTTCAAACTGAGGTCATTGTGTTTGGCAACAAAGAGAAGAGGTTTGCTGTCAGTAAACATCTTGAGTCACTGTCTCTAGAAAGTAAAGACCAAGTCCGGAACCTCGGCGTGCTGATAGACTCAGACCTGACCTTCAACTATCATATCAAATCAGTCACCAAATCAGCCTTTTATCAACTTAAGAACATATCCAGAATGAAGGGTTTCATGTCCCAAACAGGTCAGGAGAAGCTGATTCATGCTTTCATCTCCAGCAGACTGGACTACTGTACCGGTCTTCTGACTGGACTCCCCCAAAAGAGTCTCAAACAGCTGCAGCTCATTCAGAACGCTGCAGCCCGAGTTTTAACCAGAACAAAGAGATCACATCACATCACCCCAGTTCTCAGGTCTTTACATTGGCTCCCGGTCAGATACAGAATAGATTTTAAAGTTCTGCTACTCGTCTACAAATCACAGAATGGTTTAGGTCCAGAATACATGAATGACATGCTAGCAGAGTATAAACCCAGTAGAGCTCTGAGATCTGCTGACTCAGGTCAGATAGTGGAGCCCAGAGTTCAAACTGTACCCGGTGAAGCAGCTTTTAGCTGTTATGCTGCACACAACTGGAACAAACTACCAGCAGAACTGAAATCAGCCACAACTGTAAGCACTTTTAAATCCAGGTTAAACACATTTCTCTTTCGGTCTGCTTATGGTTGAGTTCCTTTAAATCATCTTAAAGCATAAAGCTAAAAATCCTCTTAATTGTGTTATATATATATTTTTTTTCCCCTCTTCTTTGATTGCCTTTAACTGTGTGTTTTAATTTTTATTCTATTTTTTTATTCTCTTTAATTGCCTTGTCTTTATGCAAAGCACGTTGAGTTGCCTGTGGTATGAAATGTGCTGTATAAATAAAGATGCCTTGCCTTGCCTTGCCTACAGTACGTGGGTGATTCTGTCAGGTACCAGTCAGTGGGTCAGTCTCAAGTGCATATGAGCATGTGCAGAACAATACAATTATAATTTGTTCAAGTCAAAGAGGCTGACATGTGCACCCTTCTCAAGTTGCTGATAGTTTTGTTGGTTTGAGGATGATAACCACTATAAGAAAAAACAACTCTAGTCTTCTCAATTTGAACTTCATTCACCAAACAAAATACCTAAAAATTCAGATTGCTCCAAAGCTGTGAATTAAGAGCTCTTCAAGAAATACTACCAGACCTCTGTCACAGGATCTCAGGCTGCACTCGGGCTGATAAAATCTTGGCATGTTACACATATCCGAAAAATTATGCCCTAAAATTAATGAGTACAATCAGTTCTAAAACATACAGGTAGCCATTGCAAATGCAAATTAGCATTTACATTTACCCAATTAATGTATTACTTAGTGCAAAACTGTCCATTGTGACTGTTAAATCATGAGGTATTTATTGCAGAATTGCACTGATGTTTTGGCAACACTTACTGGTGTAGCTGAGAACAACTAGCTGAGACCTATGTTTTACTGGCGTTAAAGGCAGTGACTGTATCACTGATCAGTCAGGTGACTATTGACTGTTATTTACTCTAGTCGCTAGGAAATGATGCAAATTACTGTCCTAAGAGCAGCCAAAGAAAAAAGAAAGAAAAGAAAGAAGCTCAAGCCAAAGGCAACACCTTTACAAGATATTTTTTGTCAAAGTAATTAAAAAGTATGCTCTTATAAGAATTTAAGAAACTTTTCCTAAATTATTAGAAACACTTGTGATGAGCTAGAACCCTGAAATATATTTTCATTAAAAAAAAGCGTCGTCTTTTAAAAACGGTTTCCACTCAGTACTCCAATACATTTTGTCCTATATTTTTAAATATTGTAGAATATAATATATCCTATTTGAAATATCAATGCTTCGTCAACAATGAGTTTTGTTTTTTTGCATATGCCCCGTGCGAAAAAATAAATAAATAAATAAATAAAATAAAGAAATATATGCCCCGTGCGTGAAACTGGCATTTCATTAAATAAAGAGACGTTAGAATTCAATAAGGGAATAAATGTACTCGGTGTGATACTCGGGCTCCATAAGAGCACACTGCAGCCATAATCTGACCGGCTCAGGGACCGTTCCTCAGGGAAAGGGGCGGAGGAGGCACGGTAGCTGCTCGGTTATGTGCACTATCACTTGGACTGTGCCAAATAGATCAACGTCAATCGCTGAATTCATGAAGAGTGAAAGAGCTCGAATACAAATCCTCACCCAGACTCTTCAGAGGATCGATGGCCTTAGACTCAAACGTCCCGGCTCCATTGTTCCCCTGCGAAGTTGCTTTTTTCCTGGCGCCCAACATGATGCAAAGTGGCCGCCTTCCTCCGCCGTCCCTGGAGCCGTGTCCCGTTGTGTCTGCGGCAGGAGGCCGGGAGCTGGGGAGCAATTTCGGCTGATCAGCTGGTAGAAAGTCCGCCTGGAGGAGGCGGTGAGAGCGTCCCCATGCTTTTAAAGCACGGCCATCCGTCACCCTGCTGACGTCATGCAGATGGGATTCAGAAAGGCTTCGTGATGAAGTGTACGTCACTGCAGACCGACACTTCCTAAGGGCCTTTCAAAATATCAGTCATCAAGAAAGATGGATTTTTTAGACTAAATTTCTTTATTTCAATAAATGAAATGAAACAGCGATTTTATTTTGGTAACCGGAAAACGGATGATTAAATTACAGTGGTTTTAGAGTGTCTCAGTTTTTCAGAATAAATTAGGAGGAGTTGCTCTGACCAGGGGCGAGGCTAGGTTATTTTTAGTGGTGCCAAGGCACCACCCTGAGATAGCTCGGCACCCCCTGGCTGAGCACAATTTTAAAATATTATATTATGCAAAAAACTTGCTCTGCCCCTGCGCAATACTTTGGTGCGACTGGCCAATCTTGGCAACCTTGTGTGTCTGGCAACCCTGCTTCAAAACGAGGCTTGTGACCAGTCCACTTATCAACTACATCTCATCTGATGGGTTGGCACATTCACGCGACTGCTTGCCGCTAGAGTTGTCTACGGTTTGGCATTTTGTTCTGGTCGTAAGCTAGCTGTTCCACACATAGAATTCTACATTTCCCAAAATAAATGTTGAGTTATCTTCAATATTTGTCTCAGGCTCTCTCTTATCCCTGTCAAGCCACAGTCTTTTGAAATGAAGAGGTCAAAATTGAATGTTGTAGGGGAAACACTACTCAAAGCAAAACTAATACGGTTCCAAAATTTATAAATGTACTAGTTCGCCTCAATTAGTGAGAAATAATGTGCCTCTGTGAGCACTGGGGGCTGGGCCCCCCTAAAGACCAGATCCTAAAATCGCAACTGGCTCTACATCATAAATTTATGTGGAAAGCTCATGCAGAATATAGCCTACTAAGTGAAACGTGTGTAAAAGCATTGGGGGTTTTGAACAAAGCTAGGAATATATTTGAGATGTTTCAACACATCAGATTTTGTATTACTCACTTATTCTTCCATATTTCACTTATTCCTAAGAGGTGGGGGACAACACATAGATGCCAAATAATTCAAAGATTTGTATGTATTACAAAAAAGAGCAACAACACTTGTACAAGATGCATACAAGAGAGCAAACTCATTTTGTTAATTAAATCACGTGTTGAAATGAAAGGATTTAGTTAATTTAAACATTTTATTTGTATGATTTGTACATTTGAATTTGTACATCTTTTGTATTAAGAGCCAATCATGAGGACAAGAGAAACATGTGATCTTAGAAGTGGCAACCTACTTTTTAACAGATGTTCTTTTCAGTAAGTGAAGTGAAATTATGGAACATTCTGGACAATGATTTGAAATGTTGTACAAAGTGTAAGAAATCCTTCGTGTTCTCACTGAATGCTTGTTTAAATTTATTCATAATGTTTGCTGTGGAGTGTGTAATATGTGTGATTAAGTTAAGGAAAAATATGTAAATCATTTTTCTTTGGTATTCTGCTAAGTTCGAATCAGTCTGCTTGAAAATAGAATGAATTCACTTTAAAATAGCCCAATGAAACTGTCAGTTTTCAGTGCTGCCATGCTCTACAAAATGTGACAAAATGTGGAACACAATTCTTCCAAATGTTATGATCATTATTTTTACATCATTTTAAGAAAGATATTATATGGTTATTATCGTTATTTTGGAAGGTTCCCCTGATCTTTCAATTTTGTCTTGTGGGTCACTGTCAAACTGAAATCTCCTTTCCTTTTTATCGTTGTTGACAAAACATTTAGCTAATATGAGAGAATATATATATATTTTTTTTCATTTTTAATTTTTTCTGGTATTTAATCCTAAAACTTTCAAAGTCAGTCAATATGTTCCCAAACTGTAAACAAGTCATACAAAATTTAAACTATGGTACTGTGTCAAATGACATTAAAGAAAAGTCAAACTTATCAGCACAGTTCCTGTCACTCGTCTCAAATGAAATTAGACTCCTCAAATCCTTCACAAGAGATTTAAAATGATGGCAAACTGTATTTCCGCAATATTTCTGGCAACTTCACAGCAGGCGAAACTAAGACGGATAAGACAGAGACGCCTAAGTGGGATGGACAACATCCTTAATCCATCTCAAATCACAAACAAGTGATTTAAACCAGTTGATCCTCTAAAACCGTCCGTTGCACCTGCGGCAATGGTACTCTAGATATCTACATGTACTCTAAAATCAGTTGTTGTGCGCAAATCAGCTTCTATGATCAGCCACTTTTCCAGCTGATGCCCTCTGAACTGTTTCATACAAAGTTTTCATACAACAAAGGCACACATTTATTCTCACAATGCTTCGTTTCATATTTGATTCTGAAGCCGTTATTGGTTCTGATGCATGGCAGGATGACAGGCAGCTGTAATCCGATTACATTTTTTCAAGTAATGAGTAAAGTAAGGCAATTACAATTGCAAAAACAGTAATTAGATTACTGTTACTTTCCCGCAAGCCGGCTGCGTTACTAAAACGTGATTTTGTTTGTGAGAGTGTCTCATGACAATCACGTATGAGCGGGGCAACGTCAGTGCGTGTGTAGATCAACAAGATAACATGGAGCGCGGACATGCATCATGTTTTTGAAACGTAACTAAGTAAAGTAATCATTAAAGTAACTAATTACTTTGGAAAATAAGTAATCAGTAAGGTAACTGGATTACATTCTTGCAGAAGTAATCAGTAACTAATTACTATTTCCAAGTAACTTGACCAACACTGCTCTCTACAAGTTAGTATTATTTATGTTTTATTGTTATTTTACTCAATATGACAGACAGACAGACAGACACTTTATTGTTCATGAAGGAAAATGTGGACTCAGCATTATCACTCAGCAGCATTCTCATCAATAAAGCAAACATTGAAAAAGAGCAAAAAGTCTTGTTAATTATTATATACACAGCTCAGTCTTTCTTGTATTTTAAAATACATTTCTTTGTTTTTGTTTTACATAATAGAACGTCTGAAGATAATTCAGACGAGGGGGTCCCATGCACTACTTTCCCGGGTACGGAAGTTTTTTTTTATCTGCCTTTTGAAATATAATAACTTGTGTGCTGGACATATTTTGATACCATTTTTCCTTTTTTTTTTTCCAACTGTCCTTTCAGGTACATGGTGGGAGTTGACCTATCAGATGGCCTAATAACTGCCAGTGGAGATTAAACTTTCACCAAATGTAGACATTTTTAAATCCAGGTTAAAAACATTTCTTTTCTCATGTGTCTATGCATGAAATATCTTTTAACTTATCGAGATTGTTGCCTGATTTTAAATTCATTTAAATGATTTTATTTGTTTCTCTTTATATTATTTTATGTATTTTTAATGCTTCTTCCACTCCCTGCTGCAATGCTTTTATTTAATGTGAAGCACTTTGAACTGTTTGTACATGAAATGTGCTATACAAATAAATTTGATTTGATTTGATTTGATTTGATAATAAGATACATCAAGGTCTTGCAGAAAACACAGCAGACTTTCTTGTTCCACTTCATGGACATTGCTTTTGTGAATCCATCTTGCACAAAGAACATGGCAGAAGCAGAGGTGAGGTTCCTTTGCACCAGAAGGCATTCAGGGAGACCTTAGCCTTGGAGTTGGCAGAGACGGGGTCTACCTCCACAGCTGAGCCTGTGCACACATCAGGACGCAGCACAGCTGGATGCTTGAGGTGCAGACGCTGCCAGACCAAGACTCCTGTGAAGTGTGCCACATGTGATGTGCCCCTTTGCTTTGTCCCAGGCAGAGACCGCTACAATGATTAGCATGTTGCCAACAGCAAATAATGTCAATGCAAATTGTGAATACTGTTCAGTGTGGTTTGCTATGTCATTATTTATGTATATAAACTAATTGCATTTAGAACAAACTATTTGTTTGGACTTTTATTGTATGCACAAAGCTCTGGTTGTAGACAGACTGGCCCTCATTTATCAAACTTGCGTAAGACGAAAAACATGCGTAGGTCGTGTGTACGTTCTTTTCTGCGCAAAGGTTGGCATTTATCAAATCCATCGTGAGCGCAGGAAAGATGAAATCACCACGACAGGTCTGAGGCCGTGTACGCACTTTTCCATTTTGACTTGCGGTGACTGCAATAGCATACATGAACAGCAGCGTCACTAGTGCGTGCCTCATGAGTTGCAACAAATCCCTCGGTTAAAATTACAGACTTATCACTTCAAAGAAGGCCCATGTTTTATTTGACTTCAACATAAATATAAACATAAACGCAAATTAAATAAATAAAAAAATTAAACAAGTACAACTCCAATTGGAGTGCTACCTGGAACTAGTACTTAGTAGAGATGGTGCTCTTTGGTGACAGGCTTAGTTAATTCCAAAAGTTGTAGAATACCAAGGCACTCATCTTCTTAGTAGTTAAAATGCCTTTATTTTATGGGCAAAACATGATTAAAACACTTCGACGCGTTTCGGCATGAAGCCTTCGTCAGGAAGTGAACAGTTTCTTGTGTGGCAAAACTGAATTAAAAGACATCCATTCCATTAGTTTTCTCAGGTGTGTACGACTCCGTAATTGGAAGAGTGATGGCTCATTATTCAACCGCCTATTTAAGAGGTGATTCCAGCGGCGCGTAATGGCGAAACGATGTTAGAGGACCTGAACGCGCGCATCAGGCGCGAGAGAGTGTTCCGGGACCGGCAGGATTTCTTTCGGGAAAATGATGAGTGGCTTATGAGCCGTTTTCGTCTCCCTAGGCATCTCCTTATTGAGCTCTGTGGCATCCTAGAGCCACAGTTAAGGCGAGACACCCGGCGGTCCAATGCCATACCTGTGCCTGTACAGGTGCTGTCCACCCTGGCATTCCTGGCCACCGGGTATTTTCAGAGGGAGATAGGGGACAGATCTGGCATTACTCAGCCATCCATCAGCCGAACCATGCCAGGCGTGTTAAAGACTATAAATTCCCTGTCTGCCAGGTACATCCAGTTCCCCTACAATGATGCTCAGCAAACGGTGATTAAAATGGCATTTTATGAGATTGCTGAGTTTCCAAACGTGATTGGAGCGATTGATTGTACCCATGTGCGTCTGAAGCCACCATCCGTTGATGATTACGCATACATCAATCGCAAACACTTTCACTCCATCAATGTGCAGATAATTTGCGACACGAAACTGTCGATGCTAAACCTTGTAGCCCGGTGGCCTGGGGGCACACATGATTCTTTCATCTTTCAAAACAGCATCGTCGGCACTCGGTTGGAGGGAGGCGCACTGCGCGGTCAGAGCCATCTCATCGGTGAGTTGGGCACAATTACAATTTATTTTCAGACGTTGCACAACCAGCCAGAGGTGACCAAAGTTGTTGTAGTAAATGCATGGTGTAAGTACAACACATATGGTTACACCATCACTCTAACTGTAGCTCACTTACTCAGTGAAGTTACTTATGTTGGAAGGAAACTGAGGTTTTGTTATTTCTACCTTTACGTTGCCCATCTCTGCAAACTAAAACTTCCATGTAATTTCCCTAGGCGATAAAGGTTATCCATTGACCGAGTACCTGATTACCCCTCTGGCGCACCCTCACACCGAACAGGAGAGGCGCTTTTACACTGCGCATATGCGCACGCGTGCCACTGTGGAGAGGTTAGGGCTCCTAAAGGGCAGGTGGATCTGTCTCTCGGCTGCGGGGGGAACCCTTCTATATACGCCCGAAAAGGTATGCAATATTATTATTGCATGCGGGGTTCTCCATAACATTGCCCAAAAAAAATGGAGTGCCATTTCCAGGTGTACATCCAGAGGACCCCGCACCCAGAGATCCCTACCACCAGCCTGCACAGCCAAGAGCGCTCAGGAGGAGAGAGGAACTTATTCAGCGATTCTGACTTTTGGTAAGCATTCTGTTATTCAAGGAAAAAAGAAAGGAGAACAACGATTTCTTTCAACATTTATTCTGTGACTTCAGTGTTTCATTTATGTCTTTCAATGTAGGCTACTGTCGATAGATTGCATGGTGTGTGTTAAAGCCATCATCCACTTCACGATCTCTGTTTGTCTTTCTAGGACCCCTGTGGTCAACACGGCTGGCCGGTGTGACGCTGCAGACCGGGGGGCAGAGGCAGAGGCTTCGGATGTTGACGGGGCCGCGTATTCGTCGCGCGGGTCAGGTTGCCCGGATGCCACTTTGGATTCATCTGTGAATGAAAAATATTAGTTTGATTAGGAACCTCATTTGTGTTGAATATTAAAGCAACTGTGTTATTTAAATGTCTTGGGTGTGCAGTCATTCTTACCATTCACAAGCTCTGACATGGGCGCATCAGTCTCAAGTCCCCCTGGCACGCCTGATGAGGACGTAGCTCCGATCAGGCACCCTCTCCTCCAAGGCACTCAAATCCAAACCTGGATTGGAGCCCCCCCCCCGTTTGTGACATGCTGCGTCGGAGAGCTGCAACCTTCTTTTTTGTGGCCAATTTCATATCGGACCACTTCTTCCTGATCTTGTTGGAGAAAAAGTAAAACATCGTTCAATTTTAGATTTCATTTAATCTGGAGTTTATCACATTTTATTGACCATCACAGTAGGGGAAAATACATAACTCGTCCGGTGTGCGATTTACATCGCCAACGCTGTTGACAGCCGCGGCAATCTCCTTCCAAGTGCGTGTTTTTTGGGTGCTCTTTATGCCAGCTTTCATACTTCCAAACAGCACCAGGCGGTGTTTCTCCACCTGGGCTGTGAGAGTGTCAAATTCGGCCTCGTTGTAGTTGCGTTTCTTTGCCGCCTTTCGTCTATCCATGTCGCAAATTCTAGAGGTGCGGCCTCTCAGCCCCCTTTTGTAGAAGGCGTGGTTAGTATCATTACGATGGATTTCAGCCGCCGGATTTATCAACAGCCGCTCGGTCTTACGATGGGATTGGTGTGGTACGCATGTTCTGTGAATCTCACTTGAGCCTCTGCGTACGACGAGTTCTCCGCTCATATCAACGATGCTTTCTACGACGGCTTGATAAATGAGGGCCACTGTGTTTGTGCAACGGGACATAGACAATACAGCCTCTAAATAAGGCATTATCTGTCTTTATTTCACTAATACTTTAAGACGAATGAATGAATGAACGCTTACTATTGCACTGTTAGCTCAGAGCTGCTATGTTGTTGTTATCCGGGGCTATCGGGGGGCTTATAGGAAGCTTTCTACACGCGCGCCGCTGCAGCACAGCTTATTTACTCTGTGCTCTGTGACAGTCGGCTAAGTTCACACAGATGTACGGATTTGCTACTGCTAGTTTTGTACAATATAAAACAGCAGTTAATAAATAAAGAGTAAAAATAAGTAAAACAAATAAAAAGAACAATAAAAAGAGGAGAAAGAATAAAGAGAAGAATAAGTATTACAAGTAAAAACAATAAAAGAACAGTGAAGGCAATAAGATATTAGCCTGACTACGTCATACTCACGATTCTAGTCAGAATGTGAGTCTGATACCGCTCAATAGAGATTTGAGTATGGGGCGTATTTCAACCGAACCAGGAGAAAAAATGCCTCTTCGCTCAATTGGATAGACCTACAACCAATCAGAGCAACGTAGTATGTGACGTAGATTAAGCAACACACACTTGTTGTAGGAAGGACGGCAAAAACATCTTTTCTATTGATAAAAGCCTTTATCGCGTTCCTCTGTTTGTCTTTCAAAATGAATGCAATGTGGAGATCCTGTAGAACAGACTCGATTGCAGAATCTACACACCCTAGCTCTCCAGCGGCAGCCATGTTCAGCTCTTTAGTGACTTAGTCGATAATGTCCCTGTTGATCATCTGTCCATCATCGTATAAAGCCCGCCCTGGCAATCTGATTGGGTCGACCGATTCTTGGTCGGGCATAATGATTTCCCAACTGAGCAGAGCCAGACCGAACTTCCGGACCAAAACTTTTATGGGCGGGGCTAAGTTCGGCTGGCACCCAGGCTAATAAGATATAACAAAATCAAACAAGATAAAATAAGATAAAAATGCCATCATACTACTGGGTATTAAAAGCAATCCTAACTAAGCAGGTTTTTAGCCTAGATTTGAAGAGGCCCAGGTCAGAAATAAGACGCAGCTTGACGGGGAGCTTATTCCAGAGCCTGGGGGCAGCTTTGGAAAAAGGCTCAGTCACCCCAGAGTTTGTATTCTGACCTGGGCACTTCCAGCAGAAACTGATTTATTGACCTCAGAGCTCTACCAGGACTGCGTACTGTGAAAAGCTCAGATAAATATGATGGGGCGAGGCCGTTAAGAGCTTTAAAAACAAACATTAAAAGTTTAAAATCAGTTCTATAAAAGACAGGAAGTCAATGGAGGGAGTTAAGAACAGGAGTGATGTGCACACGTCTGTTAGTGTTGGCGTAGAGTTTAGCAATCGCTCACCAGTTCAAAGACTGCGGGGGACTAGTTAACTTTATTTTCTCCCAATTCTGTCTCCTCCTCAAGGTTTACTAGATCATTCGTGTTGTGAGTCTGATCCGGCTTCTTACGTTTGCCTAGTTGCGTCGTCCACTTGTTGATTTGGCCCTGGAGGGCTTTAGCGCGCGGAAAATAGAGATAGGCTACTCCAAAGGTGAGGAGGTAAGAGAGACTAGATAAGCTCCCTTTCGTCAAACCAATTTTGACAGGTGACCTTTGACCTTTCTAATCGATCAAACTCATTTTGACAGGTGATGTTTGACATCAAAGAGGCTGTTATAAGGGGTGAGAAGGGGTGGGGGTTTACAACTAAGGTCAATAGGTTGTGAGAAGTATAACTGTTGAATGTATAAATACAAGAAAAGGTTTATTGGTTCATAGGAATGGTTAAGTTTCCAAGGGTAAACAGGCCTCCAGTGTTCTTGACTGTTTCAGAGACTCTCTCCCTGTAAGGCAAAGAGAATAAAAATAATTAGATGCAGGAAGGTTTTGCTTGAGCCATGACTTTGAGAACCAATGAGATGACAGGGGGGTGGGGTTTTGGTAATGGATAAAACCCTGAAGGAGTCCATGTGTAAAGAACAACATCAGTGTGAAAGATAGTTGATTCAAGATGACCAGGACAAGAAGCAGCATGAGAGAAGAAGAAGAGAAATCTACGCAGACGGCGGAGAGGATATTTACTTGGCGGTCTCTCATTTGTGAGACTCCGGTAACGATATATCAAGATCCTCCATTGATGCCAAATGCTCCCAAGAGGAGTATGGTGTTTCTGTGCAGAACACAGCAGCCCCCACCTGAATCTACATAGGAAGAAAGGTCACTGGAGTCCTATAGAGAACGTGGAAGATGGGGGTATGTGTTCAAGTGTGAAACAGGTGACCTCTGTCTGTATCAGCTCGACGAGGAAGATGAGAAGCTGGGGCCTCTGACCACTGTGGGTACGCTAACTTCCAACGACTGGGGAGTGTTGAAACTAGCGACCCCCTCATCGTCCAGGAGGTTTGGAAGTGGCAACAGTGAAGGAAGAACCCGGAGAAATCCCGGCAGCGTCTGTAGCTAAACGCCTGAAATTGGTGACTCCTCTAAATGACACCGAGCTAGCCCAAAGAAGGATGGCTTTCAGTGCTGTGTGGCCGTCACCAGTCGCTGGTTCTTTCGTGCAAGCTATCGAAAATCTAATGAGGCAGATGCAGAGCTTTTTGTTCTTGAGTGTTTTAACTCTAACTGTGGTGTGTTTAGGACGCTGCTAGCAATACCTCACGCAGCGTGGGTGGAGAAGATGAATGAAATAGCGGACCGGAAATTCTAGCTGTCAAGAAAACACTGGGTCTATAGACATGCCTTCAATGAGGTCCTGCCTCCTCCTCATCCTCCACCCACAACAACAGGTCAACAGGAAGAACAGGATGAGAACTAATGTCCAGAAGACATCATGCGGAGAGATCCCTGATTGGAGCTCGAGGGATGCCTCTCCCTCACTCTTGCTGCAACCAGGGAGCCCTTCTGCAACATCCACATCACCGCGGTTTGTTGGATCACCAGACAGTGGCAGATACAGTCAGGATCCGTATCACCCTCCTTCACCACCGACCTCACCCGAGTGCTTCTCCTCCTCTTCTCTCGAGATTGAGTTCTCCCCCTCGGCACCTGATGACTGCCTCTTAACGCTCTACCGGGTAGGATCAAGCATCAACACCATAGCCATAACACCAGGGGAAGCTGAGGCTGATTCAATTCAATTCAATTCAAATTCAAAAATACTTTATTTATCCCAGAGGGAAATTAAATGTTGATGTAGCTCAATTAAATCAAGGCGTTCTTATAGATGCTGATGGCTGTGGGCAGGAATGATTTCCTGTAGTGGTCCGTTTTGCATCCAAACTGAAGAAGCCTTTGACTGAAGAGACTCTGCAATAATAATAATAATATTAAGATGGAGGACTCTCGGCTTCCACCAGGCCAGGGACCCTCAGCTGGCACTCAGGATGACAGAGGAGAGGAGGGTGTGACTGAAAGAGGAGAGGAGGGCGTTGAATTTGATGGATGCGTACCCTCAGGTTTCATCAAAGTTGTAAAAACTGCGGTGTTACACTTCTTGAATGAGACCATCAAAAAATTCCAGGTAGAATGCTGCTACGGCTGCCCTGTGGACCATCCTAGTTTACGACAACATCAGTGCAAGGACGTGGTGGAGGACGACTTCTTCCACGTCCATTACTATAGACTGATGCGGAAACTTTATAATCAACGATGCGTTGCTTCTATTCAGCATCTCCTGACTGCGTGCAGGATTCGTGAGGATGACGGGAGAGTCAAGGCTGTGGCAGAAGCTTGTATGAACTGACGCTGATGAAACAAATCAATACTCCTATTCAGGACATGTATGAGCAGTTAATTGGAGAGGATGCAGAGAAACTGCAGCAGCTTCAAACCATGACAAAGTTTTGGGAGGGTTGAAGAGGAGGGATGTAACATTTTTTCATTCACTCGGTTTAGAAGTGTTTAGATTAATATTGTAATCATGTGTGGTGTTGTTATAACATTTAACTTTTTTTTTCTTCTTCTTAAATTCTTTTAATCATATATTACTACCATTCATGCTTTTTCATGAATATGTGTGTGTGTATATATAATAAAGATAAGGTTGAAACATACTTGCGTTTTATGTTTTTGGTCATTACAAGTCTGAACCTGCATGAGATAAGATGACTGAAATGAGATTAATGAAAAAGGTTTACTACGATCCTATCTGTCCAGGTAGTTTTGGAGGAGTAGAGAGGTTATGTAAAGCTGTGCAGGATCAAACTGATAAGAAAGTTATGTGCGGAAAAGTTCAAGAGTTTTTATCAGAGCAAGATGCATATACTCTACATAAACCTGCAAGAATACGAGTTTTTGTCACCAGCCCTTTAAAACAATTCCAGGCATATCTTTGCGACATGCATGCCCAGGAGGAGCACAGCGACGGGTATAATTACTTATTAACTGTCATTGATAGTGTTTTGAATCTGTTTTTAGAGAAAGTGAGACCCCTAAAAAACTTACTTAAAAAACAAGAAATTTAACATTTTTCTACACCAAGCGAAGTAAAAGCATCTGTGATTGAGAGGTTTAACTGCACTTTAAAAACAAGGATGTGGAGATTTTTTACTTCTAATAACTGTCATGTTTATGGGGTTTTGTCATGTTTTAAGTTTATCTCATGCCTTGGTTTTTAGTTCAGGTTTAGTTTTTAGTTTCGCCATGTTTTAGTTTTCTCATGTCTTAGTTTTGTTAGTCTTCAAGTTCAGGTCCAGTATTTAGTTTTGCCATGTTTTCCCACAGTTTCTGTTGCCTTCATTCACGCCACCTGTGTTTTTCCCCTCAGCTGCACTCACTCACCAATCACTCCCTCAGTATTTAGTTTCCAGGTTCTCCATGCACCATTGCCAGATCCTCACCATCACTCATGGTCTTACCCGTCACAGTCATAGTAAGCCAAGCCAACCCAAGCCAAGCCAACCCAAGCCAAGCCAAGCCAAGCCAAGCCAAGCGAGTTATTTTAACACTTGCAGTGCTGGAAAAGTTCTGTAGGTGGTGCTATTTCAAGGAGTCAATAGCTAACACTCATTTACATCCGTTTTTTGCGCGCTCTTGGGCAAGATGAATATCAATTTAAGACTGCTATCATTATGTTATTAAACATCTTAAATTGTTTCTAATAGGTTCCTCTGTGAAAAATGCAGACGTTAGAATTTGAATGATTTGTTGCAGTAGCTAGCAGCTCGTGGTAACGGGAGTTCCTGAGAAAAATGCCTGTTGAACATTAACTAGCTTTTAAGAGGGAGAGAACATTCTTGGAAGGCATTTTCTGTTAAAAAGTGAAGAACTGCATATGAAGACTGTTGTTCAACCCAAGTTTTGACGAGCGGTGTCAGGTGCACTACAACGTTAGGTCTACAACGTTAATACTGGGATTGATTGCTTGCAAATGTTAAGGGTAACTAAGCTGTACTATTTTAACTACTTAGTCGTAAGGAAACACTCTTTCCCAATGTAGTGGACCTATAGGTCTTAAACATAACTAAAGTCAACCTGTAAGCACCTCCTTTAGCTCCTCCCCTTTCCTGTATATAAAGCCTCAAAATGGCTTCCTTCAGGCTCTTGCTGAGCTTGTGTTGTGACCTAATTCAGGTGGTGAGTAGGCTAGGGTCCCTGTTTCATCATCATCTTTGGTGCAATCCTTTGTCCTACTAATATGTGTTTTGTCTTTGTAGATTCACTTGCTGCTGTGCTTGGTCTCTATTAGTTTGTTCATACCTGTGGTTCTGTTCTGTTGTGCTGCTTTGTTAATTTGTTTGCACAGCTCTGCTGTGCTGTTTTGTTAGTTAGTTTGTGCTGTTTTATTGTGCAGTGTTTGGTTGGTTTTACTTTTGTTTTACTTGTGTAGTTCTTTGTGTTGTAGGTTGATTATTGATTTGATATTGGGTTTGTTAACTTTTCCTTTTTTTGAGTTTCAGTGTGGTCTGGGTGTCATCAGGTGGGAGGCTAGGCACTGTGGTGAGGACCTCACTTCCGTTTTCGCATGCAAGTACACTGGGGCACTTTTAGCGTGTTTGTTGTGGCTTTCAATTGTAGTGTTTCACCCCAGCTTAAGAAAGGGACACACATCCGGTAGCATGCCTCCCCCTGAGACCTCAGCCCACTGATTTTAATGTTGTTAGTCATTTGACTTTTAATATGTTATAGCCGTCCTTTTAGCTTTGTCATTAAAAACACTTTATTGAATTCGTCTTGTGTTTAACCTTTTGTTTCTTTGCAGCAGCTTTACTTAAGTTTTATTCCTAAATATTATTTTCAATAAATATATTTTCTCTATTCTACTGTCTCCGCCTCCTCAGTCACGACCCTGCGTCCTTATAGTTAGGGAAAGATATGGATTGTTTTGAAAATCTGTGAACAAATTTATTACCAATAGATTTTTTTACCATGTATTCTTACAGGTGTCTAGAAACACCTCACAATTTATCCAAGGCCAAATCCCATAGGAATTTCCTGGACAGCCTTTCAAAGTTGGGGTGCCCAGAAGGCCTATGTAAAAATCGGAACCTGACAGATTGAAAAAAAGGATGCAGAATGGGTCATAACTTTTGAAGTTAACTGCATACAGAGACAAATTAACACATTTTTCCATACAATACTGACCCAGTGAATACACAAAAGTGGTTGTTTTTGATATTTGACCACATTTAAATTGTGTTTTTGGTCAAAAACAGAAAAAAATGTCCTAAAACGTGTAGAAATTCAACTGTCTTTTCATTATTTCAATGTTTTACTGTGTGCTTTTCCCCCACTTGCTCTTCATTTCTTCATTGAATTCTTCATTCTTCATTTCTTCAGTGAATTTGGTAATTTTATTGGGTTTTAAGGTGAAATAATGCCCCAAAGTTTAACCCTTTAATGCCCTAGACTGGAACCTGGAAAATGATAAAACTGTCGGAATGTGGGATCACTTTTTAAGTAAACCACATACAGACACAAAGGAACACATTTTCCAATACAGTACTGACCCAGGGAATGAAATAAAGTGTTTGTTTTTCACTTTTGATGATTTATGTTTATTGAAAAATAACAAATAGAACATCTTTAATCAGTTCATTGTAGCAATTCTTATCTCATCCATTCTCAGCAAACTCTCCTGTATCTCCCTCACTGCTATAAACTTCAGGATGGTTTATATTTTGGCAAGAGGTGCCGTGGCAGTTTCCGCACGCAGAAAAGCACTTTACACCTTGCTTTTTGCAGCTGCACCTGAGGGTATCACAGTCCCCTGCACAGCTGCAACTAACAAATCTTAAAAGATATTCTGGTGCAATTGGATCAGTGGTTGGCACTGGTTCAAAGCCCTGCAGCCCCTTTTTCCACCCATACTGAATGACATCCAGTGATGGACTTTCGAGAACGAGCCAATCTCTTGTCTGAAGATATGCCCGCAATGAGTGCTGTGCTGCAGCTCCAGTAGTCGGAGGCAGTTTTTCTGGGTTAATTCTTCCGGCTGCGGCCCGCTTGCTGAAGATCTCAAAGCGTAAGTCTTCTAAAGTTTGGGATATGTTGCTGCAGAAAATGAACGAGAACAGTTTGCAGCCAGCTTTGATAATTTCACTTCTTTCAGCTCTGATGTTGAGGAACACATCCATGGCCTCTTCTGCTTTGTTGGTCTTGCAGAGCTTGTGTACCACAGATGGTTTGCTAAACCCACAAATTGCAGACACCGTATCACAGCCAGAGAAGCTGTGCAAGAACACTAAGTATTTCATGTACCTCTCTGGTAGGGCTTCTCCAATCTTCTGCATGTTGTACGATGTACCTTTAGCTGTTGTAAGGAATACTGGGTGGTTTGCCTTGTGATGGACCAACATAACCATGACATCTGTGTCCTCAGACCTGACCTCAACAGAAGAATCTATTGCCTCCTGTAGTACTGCAGAAACAATAGAAGTGTCAGCATCACCAGAGCATTGTTGTACACTTATCAACTCTCGTTGAAAGGTCTCGGCAAGGAGCAGAATCAGCTGTGCTTTGTTGTGTTTGTTGTCAAGGAACTTTTCCCGTGGAACAAGATTTTTTAAGTCAGGACGAATCTGTATGTCACAACATGCCTTCTTTGTACGTCTCAGGAGGTCATGGTCTTTGGTGGAGCTGTTGTATCCATCAAACACCACAGTGATCCGGAGGTGCTGTCTACCCATAGACATCACAAACCGAAGGTAACTCTCCGCAATATCCATCCACGTGAGGTTAGTCTCCCATTTGACACTGTGCAAGAGCCAACCTCCATCAACCACCAGACTTGTGCATAGTGGGGTTTCAACAGGCTCCACAAATTTCTTCAGGAACCGTGCTAGAGCAGCCTTGTCTGGCTTCCGCAACTTTTGGTGCTTGTCAAACAGAGACAATGGTGTTGGTGTCAATTCAAAACACAATGCTTCTTTGGTCTTGATTTCGCGCTCACTAATGATGATGAGACGGTTGAAAAATTTGAGTGAGTCAGTGATAAGCTTATTTCCATTGATTTTAGGAGCAGATCTGAGGCTTGCCAATGACTTGACCTTGTGTTTGGTTTGCATTGTATCCAGAACAGTTTTCCCATCCATCTTGGCTTGAATGGCTCTGCCAACCTCCTCTGCATTATCAGCATTGACTGAATCCATAGGAGTGCTGCTGAAACCTGTCGAGAAAGATACCAAGGTTTTCTTGTCACGTATGGAATCAAAGGGGTTCACTCCTTCTAACCATCCAACTATGGCTTTAACTGCATCATTGTCCTTCTCCATCTGGGCTCTTGTGACATCTGTGTGGATAGGTACCCCACTTTTCTTTATCACCTCCTCAAGCTCCTGGTGAATGAATGTGAAGTGGTCAAGCGTCTGAATCCAAGACTTGTGCACAGATTTGTTGCGGAACCGCCCTCTGCTTAAACCACCTGAGGATTTGGCCTCACGCATGAGTGTGGTTTCTATTGTTATGTCAGTCCATGTACCTGACCATTCATGGTCTGAGAACCGGACTACATGATTTCCATACATAGTGAACTTAGATAGAGTTTCCTGGAACACAGGGCTGTCCTGTCGCTGCTGCATTAACTGAATATAGAGCCTCGCTCCCTTTGCATACAGATGGTGCCCTGCTGCTGCAAAAGTGTTCAGCATCCCAATGATGCAGCTGAGGTGGCCTGTGTGGTCTGGGACACGCTCACTCCTGATGAATAACTTGATGAGGTCCACTCTGCCGTAATACCAGACCCAGAGTGCAGGTGTCCTTCCTCTCTCAGCCAGAGTTTTCAATCTCTCTTCCATCCTCTCTTTGAACAGTGAGACAATTCTTGGGTTGTCCATCGAACCTGTAAGAGAGAGTTTACATTGTATTACCATAATGATACATGTAATAATAATTTAAAATAACAATAAGTTAAATTTAAAATTATATTTAAAATTATATTTTCCTACATAATGGAGAAGGTTAAGGAATGGCAAATTACCTCTTTGCATTTCCTTTGCTGTTCTGATGAAGTTCTCCATTTCTTCATACTCCTGCTCACTGAAAACAACATCTTTCAGAACAAACTTGGCAATTGCTGCTGATGCAAGAAGGTGAAACCGGATGGACTTGGCATAAGCCCTGCCTGAGAGAATGTGTTCTGCTGTGTTGCTGCCTGGGTAGACCAACTCTATCATCTCTTCCAGTCCAGTGTCTGCCATGATTTCCCCAATGGAGCCCAGGAAACTTCTCAGGAGATGAAAGCCTCCAAGCCTTGTCATGATCGGCAGATCACATTGGAGAACTATCTGCGTTGCTTTTATCCATATTGGCATGTCAAATGTGATCACAGCAGGAGTCTGACCACTGCGTGTACACTCCATAAGAGTGGTATAAATAGTGTTGTAGTCATTGGGGTCCCCCTCAATGATGGGCAGAAATTCAATATGGGACTTTTCCTTGCATCCAGGTTGGTGTATCAGTTTCATAAACCCATTCCAGTTGTGGTGTTCAAATGTGGTGTGGTAGTTCTGGATAGCCCATCCTGCCATCCAAGCAATGTCTCCAGACTTCAGTGCTGGTGGGTCTTGATGGAGTTCAGCGATGGGAATCAACCGGATGTCTGCCAATCCTTCTTTACTTTTTGGTACAAAGAACTGCATGTTTACCTCTGTTACTTTGAGAGCTGCTACCTTTTCATGCACTGTCATTTCTCTCCTTGATATGGTTGTGTGAAGCTCTTGTTGTCTTTTTGTTGGAGCAGGAGATGTTACTCTGATGATGCCCATTGCATGGAATGATGTGTTTCCTTGTAGTGACACAATGTTGAGATCTATATTATCACCAACAAATTGAAGAACAGTGCTCTCTGCAGGGACTGAGAGGGTTCTCTGATTTTCCTCATGCAATTGTTCACCACTCTCGTCTTGGTCTTCTGAGTGTTCTGTAGATAGGACTGCATCCATCTCTGCTTCCTCTACCTCCATAGCATTCCTTCCATCCTCGTCTGTGATTATGGTATCTTCACCAAAGCTACCACATCCATTTTTCACATTCAAGTAACAATACTTATATTGACATTTTTGGTACTATATGGTCCAGATGTCAAATATTACCCTTGGTCACACTTTCGTTTACATCAAAGTAATGCCACTTTATACTCAATTTTGAGTTATCAGGTTTGATGCAAATGGTTAAAATATAGTGAGATGCTGTTTCAGCTTAATACCAATATAATAACCAAATTGATACTGTAAATGATAACTGACCAGCCAGATGAGGTGAAAAAAAAACACAGCAACAGTTAAAAGAATGAAAACACAGTTGATTTGACACGTTAGGCCATTTTTGCCGTTTTTGTCTAGAAATGCAGTGTAAATGTGGTCAAAAGGTTTTTTTGTTGTTAAACCACCACTTAATTTCATTCCCTGGGTCAGTACTGTATGGGAAAATGTGTTCCTTTGTGTCTGTATGCAGTTTACTTAAAAAGTTATCCCACATTCTGAGAGTTTTATCATTGTCCGGTTTCCAGTCTAGGGCATTAAAGGGTTAAAAATGTTAACTTCAGGGCATTATTTCAGCTTAATACCCAATAAAATAATAAAATCAATACTGTAAATGAGAAATGAAGAGCAAGTGGGGAAAAAGCACACAGTAAAACATTGAAATAATGAAAAGACAGTTGAATTTCTACACGTTTTAGGACATTTTTTTCTGTTTTTGACCAAAAACGCAATTTAAATGTGGTCAAATATCAAAAACAACCACTTTTGTGTATTCACTGGGTCAGTATTGTATGGAAAAATGTGTTAATTTGTCTCTGTATGCAGTTAACTTCAAAAGTTATGACCCATTCTGCATCCTTTTTTTCAATCTGTCAGGTTCCGATTTTTACATAGGCCTTCTGGGCACCCCAACTTTGAAAGGCTGTCCAGGAAATTCCTATGGGATTTGGCCTTGGATAAATTGTGAGGTGTTTCTAGACACCTGTAAGAATACATGGTAAAAAAATCTATTGGTAATAAATTTGTTCACAGATTTTCAAAACAATCCATATCTTTCCCTAACTATTATAGCAATTGGGTTTCAGTTGTCATATCCTGGGGTGCAAGTCCCCAGGTGGCGTTGTTGGCTCTAACAATTTCATCCTTTACTCCGCTCCTGGCCACACCAAGATTTGGTATTAGTGAAATAGGCCACTAAACGAAATTAATGAGGGGCGGGAGGGCTAGGTCTTTGCCAAGGTTTGATATATCATATGAAAAACCAACTAGCATCAAGTAAGCTAGTAATGAATAGATTAGTTAGAGGTGTGCTTGAGTCAGAAATACCCGGTTTCAAATGTAAGAAGTGCAATTATCAATTTACAAAGGTGTTTTGTTATCTAAAAGCATGATAAAGGTGCATTTTTGGATGCAACAGAACGTAATCAGTGGATTATGCTATCATGATTGCCATTTTATGGTCATGATAGTTGCTTGAGCATAGTTCCACTCTTCCATGAAGTGGAAATGTGTAACATATTTTATATTATTTTTTTGACAATGTGATGCTGATGTGCCAAAAGATTAAGTTTCTCTTTGTTTGTGAAACCTATACTAAAGTACAATTCCACGAAATGCTCCACGGCCCTCATTTTAACTACTCTCCTACTCTGACTTTATTCTTTTAAATTTATGACTTTATTCTCGAAGTCTGTGAAATTTTTTTTTCTCTGTTGCCCTAATATTCCGTCATTTTAATTCAATTCAATTCAATTCATTTTTATTTATATAGCGCCAAATACAACAAATGTCATCTCAAGGCACTTAGATAGTAAGTCCAATTCAAGCCAATTGGAATTCAATTAATTAATAATAATCATAATTTTATTTATAGCCTTATAGTGTATGGGGAACTGTAAATGATCTAATGATTGCAACATCTAAAATCATCATTTATCCAAAATGATTGAAATGAATGATCACAAACGTTTAAATAATGACAGTGGGTCTAGTTATATGTGATAACAATGTGCAGTGGGCAGTGGAATAACTATTGGTTTCCGTTTGTGGTGACTGCTGACTGAGATAAGGGATGATATTAAATAGATCCTGGAACTTAGCCTGGTCTGGAGCAGGCGAGCTCCACAGAATAAATCTCCATGGTAACTTATACCATAACATATCCTATTGCCCCCTATCCCGCTTTTGTGCAACCGGATCACGGATAAGTTGAGGCAGGATTACCAAGATATCCCGGCTTAATCCCTTATCCTTGTTTTGTGCAACGGGCCCCTGGTGTTGACCTGGTCATAAGTTTCATAACTTGATTACATAATATATAGCAGAGTCTTCTCTGTGTGGACACCTTAATGTTATTTAGACTGCTGTTATAGATGTGTTTGTTCATCTGAGTGAGATGTTGGAAATGTTATCAGTGGGCTTAGAATGATTGTAATATTTCCTCTAAGATATGCAAAGCAACTGTTTATGGGTTTAGTTATTTTCCCTTTTATGTGAAAAAAAAGAGGGACAGTAAATGTGATGTTTTGTACCGTGATGGACATTATTATTACAGACTTGAGAATGATGAAGAGTCTTGTTGTGAACGACTGTACAGTGCTTGAACCCATGTTAGTGATGTATTATGCTGGAGTGATGTTAAAACGGTTTTAATCACCATTCAGAGTAGGGGTAGTGTTACTGACCCCCCCTATGACAGCAGGGGGGTTCCTTTATCATATGTGCTATAAGGCCCTGCGTTCGAAAAAGAAGTGTGGCAAACAGGAAATAAATTCAGATTGTCTCCACACCACGGTGAGGAGGCAGAAGTTAGAGAAGGTAACAATTTGAATAAAAACGTATTATTAAAAAAAGTGGTGTCCGAAATGTAACAGCAACTCTCTAGCCCAGGGGTTCCTAAACTTTTCCATGCCAAGGCCCCCCAAACAGTATTAGCTTCTGGCCGGGGACCCCCTTTGCAAACCACAGTCAATGCTACAAAATATGTAAAGAAACATCAACTTTTAGAACGTATTTTCTTTCTTTTATTCACAGACAGTAGCTCACTGTGTGAATGCAGCCTGACTAAATGCTCTTCTTTATGTCTGAAAAGGAGTCGACCGTTTTTTCGAACTCTGACGGATGTTTTTGTATCGAGTGACGCTGAAGTTTCGAAGGTTTTGAACACTCATTTGAGAGGGTCTCCAGACCAGTGGTGTCAAAAGTACACACATTTGTTACTTAAGTAGAAGTATAGATACTGCAGTTTAAAAACACTTTGATAAAAGTTGAAGTATCAACTTGACTTTTTTACTTAAGTAAAAGTGAAAAAGTATGTGCTCCAAAACCTACTTAAAGTATAAAAGTATAAAGTAACCTTTAAATAATTTTTTTTTAAAAACCCACACACAAAAAGGTAGATGCCACTATATGAATTGCAAGCTTAATTTGAAAACTGATTAGTTCTACATGTGGCCCAAGACAACAATCATAAAACCATTACTGTCAAAGACAAAGTCACTCAAGGAGCATGTTCTTTCTCAAACTTTATTGGAACTCAGTCCCATCAAAAAAACAAAAAAAAGCCTTACTGCCTGAAAAAATATATAACTATGCCAGTTGTTATTCCGAAAATATCAGAGGCAAGGCTAACGCCTTTGACAATTGTTAGCTGCTAACCGGGCATGTCTTGGCATGTTCCTATGCTAGCCAAGCTGCAGCAAAATATATCAATTATCAGTTCACAGTTCGGTGGTAACAAAGAATAAGCTTATCTTTTACCTCTACATGTTTTTTCAAATTGGAGGGAGAGTTCTTGAACGCCAAAATTATGTGGGTCTTGGGTGTGCAGAGTTTACATTGCACATTACATTGAGTCATTTTTGCACCTGACTATTTTGAAAAAGGATAGGGCCAAGGATGAGGAAGGTCTTGTTGGTCTCCGTCTCCATCTCCCGATACGCTCTCGCCTGTGTCCGACCCTTCAGACATTTCGCCATCTTTTTCTGAATCTTTTTCTGAATCGGACATTTTGCGTGGCAGCTTCGCGTTTGCAGTTAGTTGTAGAACACCTGCTCGCTCCTGACGAATGACGATTTAATTTGACGAATAGCCTAACCAATGAGTGTTTGCGTTATATGATTCATCCAATTACACTCGTTCTCACTAGGTGTGAATGGCGCACATGACGTGAAATACATAAACATTAAACTGAAGCCAAGAGTTAAAAAAAAAAAAAAAAAACTGAAGCCAAGAGTAACGAGGCTGTTTGTTTTGAAAATGTAAGGAATAGAAAGTACAGATACTTGTGTGAAAATGTAATGAGTAGAAGTAAGAAGTAGGCAGAAAAATAAGTAATGGAGTAAAGTACAGATACCTAAAAAGTGTACTTAAGTACAGTAACAAAGTATTTGTACTTCGTTACTTGACACCTCTGCTCCAGACAGAGGACGCATTTCGGACAATCGTGGCCATTTTTCTGTATGGCTGTAAAGCCAAACTTAATTTATGCTGCATCATACTTTCTGATTTTATTCGGCCAGTTCTTTCAGTCTCTTCCAAGTCAAAAATCTGTCCATTTTGGCTAGCTACTAGTGTTGCGCGGGTCACCCATTGACCCGCGGGTGGGTTGGGTAGCATTTTTTTCTAAGTATTGCTGGTGCGGGCGGGGCGGGTCAAAATAGTCAAAACCCGCAACCCGGAAGTTTGGAAATATAGGTGAAATCGCAATTGTGAGTTACAGAACTTATCAATTGCATACATCCCGCTGTCACAAAGTCATTGCACTCAAAGCTCTCACTCGTGCAGTTGTCGTCTGAATTACATAACCTGGGTGTCCACCTCACATTTTATTCTATACTTTATATTCTGTAAAATGTTACTGTGGAGGGGGTGTGGTGCATCAGGTGCAGAGGAGAGGTGGGAAGGGCTCAGAGGACAGTGGGAGGGGAGATGATTGGCACACCTGTACATCGTCGGCTAATCATTCTCCCCTTTATCAGTAGCGTGCTGGTCCAGGCAGGGGAAGGAGATGACAAGATCGAGAACCAGAGCCAGAGACGGAAGGACGAACCGAGCACACGGAGAAGCTGGAGATCATCTTCTGCCGTTCTGGCTGTTAACCTCGATCATTATAAAATGAATAAGTATAAGTCAACCACAGTCTCTGCTTATGTGTTGGGTGAACCCACGGGAACTGCTACACTGGCGCCCAACTGATCCCAACACAACAGGATGACAGAGCCGCAACAACCAGTGAACGTGTTGGCAGGAATGCTGAACGAGATACCAAAGATGAGCCAGGACCAAGCCGCCGCGAACAGACAACACCTGGCAGCGCTGCACACTCAGGCAGAGAAGCAGACGCGGCTGCTGGAGGCGATGCTGTCCCAGGCGGGGGCAAGCACACCGGGTCCCTTTTTTTTTAGCTCTTTTTTTTTTACTGTAAAGCACTTTGGTGCGGCTCTGCCACTTGTAAATGTGCTATAAAAATAAACATTTACTTACTTACCTCGTTTCCAGGAATGACTGTCCACAAAATGACGCCAGAGGACGATCCGCAGTCATTCCTGGAAATGTTTGAGGCGACAGTGGGCGGGATGGCTGCTGCCACTGCTGTCAGGGGAGGCGCAGACGGCGGCGCTCTGCCTACCGGCCTCCAGCCGAGGGCGGTACCGGGACGTGAGGCGGGCTGTCCTGGATCGCCTCGGCTTCTCCACAGAGGACCACCGACGGAGGTTCCGGGAGACAAAGCTGGGACCCAACGACCGCCCGTTTGTATACGCACAGCAGCTGAAAGATGCAGCAACCAGGTGGCTGCAGCCTGGGGGGTCGGCAGGAGAGGAGCTGATGCTGGAGACGGTGGTCATGGAGCAGTTCACCGAGGGGCTCCCAAGCGGCACCTCGGCCTGGGTGCGGTGCCATCGCCCAGCGGACCTGGCGACGGCCATCACACTGGCAGAGGACCACCTGGCTGTCCACTCTCGTGACCTAGCGCCGGAGGTTCGGCCGACGCCTTTTGCCCGTCCCACACCGGCACCCCGCAGGAGGCCTCCACAGTCACCCGGTCCTCCGATCAGCGCAGCCACCCGACCCACCCCGCTTCCCCGGTCTAACCAACTGTCTCTTTTTCTCCCGCCACAGGGCCAGCGCGCTGCGGACACTGTCCTCAGCCCACAGACGGTCCCTCGAGCGGCAGTGCAGGAGTGCTGGAGGTGTGGACGGCCCGGACACTTTCGCCGGGAGTGCCCTCTCATGGAGGTCGGTCAGGTGATCCGGGTTGTCGGCCCTGCAGCACCCTCCGCCGGTCTGGGAGGGACGTACAGCGTTCCGGTAAGGATTCAGGGGGGTACACATCAGGCGATGGTGGACTCGGGCTGCATGCAGTCCATGGTTCACTAGAATCTGATTCAACCCGGGGCTTTGATAGAAGCGAGCTGGGTGGATATTAAATGTGTGCACGGGGATATCCACAGATACCCTATTGCGTCAGTGGAAATTCGTTATGAGGGAAAAAAGCATAGTGTGAAGGCTGCGGTTAGCTCCCGCCTGGCGCACCCTCTTATTCTGGGTACTGATTGGCCGGGGTTTGATAAACTAGTGGGGCAGTGTGTGGGGGTGCGCTCACGACCAACAGGGACATGGGATATGTGCGCTGTGCTCAGTGGTGACGCGAGGTTGTCCGACACTGATGACGGGGAGGGGGAACCGGCAGCGCCTCCTCAGGAGGCTCCGCAGGTTCCCGTGTTTGACTCCATGGAAGATTTTCCACTTGAACAGTCTCGTGATGATACTCTACGCTTTGCCTTTGACCAAGTGATACGAATTGATGGTCATATGGTGCGCCCTGACGCAGCGTTAACATATCCACACTTTTCATTACGGAGGGACAGGTTGTACAGAGTGAGTCGTGACACTCAGACTGAGGAGATAATTACCCAGTTGCTCGTACCGATAATTACCCAGTTGCTCACTACAACCCAATGGCTGGGCATATGGGGTACGAAAAAAACACTGAACCGGGTAATGGCCCGTTTCTATTGGCCTGGCATTAGAGCGGACGTTCGCCGCTGGTGTGCGTCCTGCACTGAATGCCAGTTAGTTAACCAACTGGCCATCCCGAGAGCGCTGTTGCGTCCGTTACCACTGATCAAGGTCCCGTTTGAACGGATCGGGATGGACCTCATCGGGCCATTTCACCGGAGCACACGTGGAAACCGATTTGTGTTAGTCCTTGTGGATTACGCAACCCGATATCCAGAGGCAGTGCCGCTCCGCACCATCTCCGCAAAGAGTGTGGTGCAAGCGCTGTTTCAGGTTATCTCCCGAGTCGGGATCCCGAAAGAGATCCTGACTGACCAAGGCACCCAGTTTATGTCACGAACACTGAGGGAACTTTACGGATTATTGGGCATCAAGTCTATTCGAACCAGTGTTTACCACCCGCAAACTGACGGCCTCGTCGAGCGCCTGAATAAGATTTTGAAGTCCATGGTCCGTAAGTTTGTGCACGATGATAAACCAAATTGGGATAAGTGGCTAGATCCTCTGCTGTTTGCAGTGCGCGAGGTTCCCCAGGCCTCCACGGGATTTTCTCCCTTTGAACTGCTGTTTGGCAGGAAACCACGTGGGGTTTTGGACCTGGTAAAAGAAAGCTGGGAGGAACGTCTGAGCCCCAGTAAAAACGAAGTTCAGTACGTCCTGGACCTGAGAGCAAAACTCCACACACTGGGTCATTGCTGGTGAGAATTTGCTCCGGGCCCAGGAACGTCAGCAGCGGCTGTACAACAGAGGATCTAGGCTGAGACAATTTACACCGGGAGATAAAGTGCTTGTATTACTCCCATCTCATAACTCTAAATTACTCGCCAAGTGGCAAGGGCCCTTTGTGGTCACACGGCAAGTGGGTGACGTTGACTATGAGCTTGTGCGATCTGACAGGGGAGGTGCGACAGATTTACCACCTCAACCTCCTTAAAGCATGGAAGGAGGCAGAGTCTATCTCACTGGTGACGACAATTGCAGAGAGGGATGAGTTGGGGCCCGAGGTACCAAAATCGACCAATCCCGCCTCGCTCCTTTGTGAGAACCACCTCTCTCCGTCACAGAAAGCAGATGTAGCCAAGTTGCAGCAGCGTTACGCGGATGTGTTTTCCCCCCTGCCAGGACGCACAAGCCTTATTCAACACCACGTGGAGACTCACCCGGGCGTGACAGTGCGTTCACGACCCTATCGGTTGCACAAAAGAAAAGTGGTACAGGCAGAATTGAAGGCCATGTTGGAAATGGGTGTGATAGAAGAGTCAAACAGTGCCTGGTGTAGTCCCATTGTTCTTGTAGTCAAGAAGGATGGGTCTATCCGGTTCTGTGTGGACTATCGCAAGGTGAATGATGTTTCACGGTTTGATGCCTATCCTATGCCCCGGGTCGACGAGCTCCTGGATCGCCTGGGCACAGCTCGATTTTTTACAACGCTGGATTTGACCAAAGGCTACAGGCAAATTCCCCTATCTCCAGAGTCTAAGGAAAAATCGGCCTTCTCCACTCCGTACGGTTTGCACCAATTTGTTACACTTCCGTTCGGGTTGTTCGGGGCCCCAGCCACGTTCCAACGCCTCATGGACCGGGTGCTGCGGCCGCACGTTGCAAATGCTGCTGCCTATCTGGATGACGTGATCATCCACAGCAACAGCTGGGCGGAGCATGTGCGGCAGGTGGCCGCGGTGCTCGAGTCACTGAGGCAGGAGGGGCTCACGGCCAACCCGAAGAAGTGTGCAGTTGGCCGGAAGGAGGTACGGTATCTGGGGTACCACTTGGGCGGCGGGCAGGTGCGTCCACAGGTCGACAAGACAGCAGCAATTGCAGCCTGCCCGAAGCCCAAGACAAAAAAAGGAGGTGAGGCGGTTTTTGGGGCTGGCCGGTTACTACCGGCGTTTTATTCCCAACTTCGCCGAGCTGACCAGCCCCTTGACCGACCTCACCCGAAAGGGTGCCTCAGATCCGGTCCAGTGGACGGATCTGTGCCAGGTGTCGCTTGAGAGGGTAAAGCAGACCCTCTGTGGGGAGCCTCCTCTTCACACTCCTAACTTCTCTCTCCCGTTTACTCTACAGACTGATGCATCGAACAGAGGGCTGGGGGCCGTTCTGACCCAGCAGGTGCGGGGTGTCGACCGCCCAGTGCTCTACATCAGCAGGAAACTGTCCGAGAGGGAGGCCAGGTACAGCACCGTGGAGAAGGAGTGCCTGGCCATCCGGTGGGCGGTCGATGCTCTGCGGTACTACCTGTTGGGACGCCCATTCACCCTCTGTTCGGACCATGTTCCCCTCCAGTTGCTCCACCAGAGCCAGAGACGGAAGGACGAACCGAGCACACGGAGAAGCTGGAGATCATCTTCTGCCGTTCTGGCTGTTAACCTTGATCATTATAAAATAAATAAGTATAAGTCAACCACGGTCTCTGCCTATGTGTTGGGTGAACCCACAGTGGCAACGGGAACTGCTACAGTTACCTTTTAAAACGGTAGTTTAACAGCTTTTCAGCTCGTTTGGAACAGTTTATCCCAACAGCTATCCGTAGTTTTTGTTTACACCGCCAAACTTCTAGGACTCGGATGAAGATGGCTGACTTGATAAGAGATCAGATAAAAAAAGGCGATGCAAAGGTTGTCCGAAAAAGCGACCAAAAGAGCAAGGTGTGGGATAAATTTGGACAAGTCGTCCTGTCCGATGACACCATTGCAGACTACGTCATGTGCTGGCATTGTGAGGCGCTGTACAAGTATGATGGCCATAAGACAGGTACATCAAATCTGTTACGACATTCATGCCGTGGGTCTGCTGTGCAGGCAAACAAGTTTCCCACACCGCCTCTGCAGTGCAGCCCTTAATGTCATCTTTCCTAAAAGGCACGGTACCACTCCATGCGAAGTCTAAATTAGTGGATGACTTCGTAGAATTCTGCTGCGCGGATTTACGCTCATTTGACATTGTCTCTGGGAAGGGCTTTATGCAGGTGGCACAGGGGCTTGTAAGTATAGGCGCACGGTTTGGACAGGTGCACATTAACTCTGTCCTACCTCATAGGCAAACCATTTGCGACAGAGCCAAAGGGCGTGCCAAAATTGAAAAGGAGAGGCTTATAGAGCAGATTCAAAAAGCCATGGAATATGGAATAGGCATCACAACCGATATGTGGACCAACAGTTTCAACATGCGGTCGTACACCGTACTTACCTGCCATTTCGTGACAGAAGATTGGAAACTGTCAAGTCATGTAATTTCCACATTGGAATTTGACCACACTCTCCGAAAAACCGCACCAAACATACAAGAACAGATAACTAAGGAACTACTTGAAATTGGCATACCACCTGACAATCTGAGAAAAGTTGTGTTTGTGAGTGACCAAGGCCCCAACATTAAAGCTGCTCTCAAAAATTATTCTTGGATCCCCTGCGCAGCGCACGTCATTAACACCATCCTCAAGCACACATTCGAGGAAAGAGATGCGCCAGATTGTATGGGCGACGTAACTGACCAAATTAATCAATGCAAACACCTGGTTGCCTACCTGAAAAAATCTGGAAGCACGCTCAGCCTTCCACATGCAGTGGTTCAGGAGAGCGAGACACGGTGGAACACCAAGGCGGATATGTTGAACTCAATCGCGCGACAACACGGCCAGATCAAAGCACTGCTCCAAGACAAGGGCCAAGAACACCGTATCGAGGGCATACAGGTGGAGGTCCTCAATGCAGTTGGTGATTTCTTGACCCCCTTCAAGCATGCTTCTGAGGACATGGAGGGAGACCGATACCCAACCATTAACTCAGTGTTGTTATGGTACCACAGGCTGCGAATGCACTGTGAGCCTAGGTGCGGGGACCCAGTGTACATGCAGCACATTCGCAGACGTGCCAGAGAGCTCTTGGTTCACAAGATGACCATCTCCCCTATCCATAAAATTGCCACATTCCTCTCCCCGCGATTCAAGAGCCTAAAGATGCTCTCACCAGATGACAGCTTGGCAGTCCAAGCTGAAGCCAGGAGAAAGACAACAGACCTCATTCCAGTTCTGCAGGCTCGGACTGCGAAAGGTAAATTGGATCCTCACTATAGCCTTCAGCTATAAAAAATAGTCTATACAATAATGATAATAATAATAATAATCATAATAATAATGATGATGATGATGATGATGATGATAATAATAATAATAATAATAATAATAATGGCCCATAAGGCTATACTACTACTACTACTACTACTACTAATAAAAAATAATACGAAGAAGAATAGGCCAAATAATAATAATAATAACAAGACCTCATTTTAACTTTTAGCTGCAGCAGCAGCCGGCCCAAGCGCAAGCGCAACATACGCAGAGGAGGCAGAAGGGATAGCGCCAGCCAAGCACGGTGTAGCGATATTGGGCATTTATATATGTATCAAATATAAGGATTTATAAGACGTTCTAACTATCTCAATAAACCTTAAACCTCGAATGTAGGGGCACCACCTTCGAATGAAGGAAAAACAAAATCTTACGATCCTGGTATGTTAAATTAATGTTCAATTAATAATCAGTGTCATATCTCGCTACTTTCGTGAAAGTTCTCGTTTGGTTGGACAGACATTACGTAAAGAAAGCATACGACACAATCTGTGATTATAACATATATAAAGATATATGAACTATTTATTAAAATGATATGACCAAAGACATGAACCTTAAACAAACAGGAGATGCATTGAATATGGGTGATTATATAAACACTTAGTGAATGGAAAATAAAATATGGGAATGGAGGGATACTGGATTTATTCAAATAGTTTAGGTTGGCTTACTATTTGAAGCTAAAGGCTGACATCTTGAATTAATTTATCATTCTAATAGTGAAAGTCTCGAGACATCCATCAAACCACTTTAAGGTGACAAACGGGTCGGCCCTTACTTTACTGAAGTTCTGTTTAGTCGGTTCGGAACACGGCAGGTAGTGGCCACGCAGTCCGAGGGGTTTTCTCTGCGTTCTGTTCTCAGGGGCCTTCCTTGGTCGTCGTGGATTACTTCAGCGGGCTTTGCAGCGGCCTGGACGGTTGCTTCTCTTCACCGGGAAACGGGAACGCTGGTGCCAAAGACTTCACTGTGCATGATTAAACTCGTCCGAGCGTCAGAGTTGGTTGCTGGCTTCTCTGATGAAGTGAACTTAAGTTCACAGAAGATTAATAAAAGGTTGCTTGGAGTTGGCTTTCTTGGTAGGAAAAATTCATTCTGTTCCTATCTTTGTTCGGGTCTTTCTTTCTCGTCTCCGGGGCCTCCCTTGGTTATGGATGGCTTCCTCCTGTCGTCTTCTGCATTGCTCATCCTCTCGTCTTTCCGCTCTCTCCTGAGACTCTGGGAAACTCCCAAAACTCTGGTGAGCTCTCCTCTTCTTCTTCTCTTCTCAAATCATCTCTACATCTCTGAAAACCTGAACAACTGAAAATCAAATCAAAATCTCTCTGAGCAACTCTGATCTGAGTTGGGTTTGCGGGCTCTGTGGTTTGACTCGCGGAGGCGGGGCATGACGTAAGCTTACACTACTCTTTCAGCCAATGATATGCCTGAACTGTGGGGAACGTCTGCCTGGGTGTCTCTGTGTAAGGCGATCTACTCAGCATTTATGTGGGGATTTCTGGATAAAACAAAGAAACTCCATTTCTCCATTACTTCCGTCTCACAGAACATTTGTCTCGGTGATTCTGAAAACATCCCAACTTGTTAAGATATGCAGATTAAAGATATAACATAGACTTGCGATATAAAGACATCAAATAACACAACATGATACAGATGATTATGAGTCTCAAAATTCAGATGAATATCTACAAAGTCGTGACATATGAATAGCGAACCACACAATGTTAATTTTCTGTATTAACAATGGGGATACCAAACAATAACAAATAGATACCGAAGGGACATCGTTAAAAGTTAAATTGTTGCATATAACTGTCCGGTTTACTGGGTCCTTGGGGATTTAAATGTTCAACACTACAGACCACTAGGGGGCAATGTGGTTCCACAGGCGGGTTGGTCATTTTCCAACAAGATCAGTTCTCCGTCAATATTTAAGCCAGGATCGTACAAATTGTCTCTATATGCGTCTTGTGATCTCACTGGAAACCTGAAAAACTTGAATAAGGTTATCAAACACATTCAATACAGTTTTAAGATTCGACTAAAAGTAAGTCTTGGTAAAGTTTTTTCAGTTTGTGTTTAGCCATCTGGTCCCCTATCTGGGGAAATGGGGTTTGAGTGTCAACTTCGATTTATTGGTCCAGATAAGAGGGGTGAGCCTCCCACTTTTCCAAAAGAAAGGTTCTTTGTTCATTTGAGCTTATTCCAATTTATGGCAAGTGTCTGTTGCTAGTTCCACTCCCAAAACGCTTTCAAAGGGCCGAAGGTCGTTGTAACTTAGGCAGTTTTCTGTCTCTCTCTCCTTTGTGGAAAAAAATGAAGATCTGGTTTTTATCCAGATACGTCCCCCCCACAGGAATGTTGGTATCTTCAGAGTCGGCAAGGCTTCTTAATCCAACACGGCACTGTGACTGCTACAACGGTAAGAGCAATAGAATTCTGTGAAATAGCCTACTTCACACAGCTTTTTTCCAACTTTAACATATAGTGTATGCTTATACTAAACAGTAATAAAATAGTGATGCACTTTGTTCATTGTACAGAAGATGTGCTGAAAAGGCATTTTTCAGCACATATTTTCGACAGGTCGCTTGTTGGAAGCGCGCAGAAATAGGCTAAATCCAGACACCGTGGATTCCATTCTCTTTCTCCACAGCGCTTCTAAACAGCTGACATAGACTAAATACAGTTGACCAGTATATGTATCCTTTTTTATTTTGAGTTTTTATTTTGCAGGAACCTATAGTAGTCAGGTGAACTATTGAGTAGGCTACTTGTTAGTGGCTGCTCCACTTTTGTTTTAGAGAAAACTGCGCTAAGTTGTTCATAACAGTTCTTAACAGTTCATAACAGTAGAGAAAACTGCGCTGCGCTGAGTCGTTCATAACAGTTCTTCAATAAAGAATGGCGTAAAATCGAATTTTACTGTCTTTGTTGTTGTTGTTTGATGTAGCCTACCGTTGAAGTCTCACAATAATGCGAGTCTTCTCGTTTAGGTTCGTGTTAAATTAACCCTCTCTACAGGCCATGGCTTTTTTTTTTTTGAGGGTCATATTTTGCGGGTTGGGCGGGCCGGTTTAGAATTTCCCATGGGTCGGGCGGGGCGGTTTGGAAATTGTCGCGGGTTGGGTTGGGGCGGGTGTTAAAAAAAACCTCACCCACGCAACACTACTAGCTACCTACACGCTAGCTTGAGGAGCAGAGCAGCTTCAGAACAGGCGCAAACCGCCAGGTCTACGATGTTTTGACTGGCAGCCAATCAGAAAGACAAGCATGGCAAATAACATTTCCATATGATATATTATTATAAATTGTATTTTACAATACTGATTAAAAACATGTGACAATTTTTTATAATGATGTTTAAAAAAAATTGAATTCTATTTTTTAATTTTTTTCTTATCTTCACTCCAATTTTCTGAGGCCCCCCTAGCGCCCCCTGGCGGCCCCCACTTTGAAAACCACTGCTCTAGCCCTACCCACTTCCGAGTACACTCTACAGCTACACTCTACATGGTGAACACCGGGTGAGTGAATCAGTGGACATTTCGAACACAGCCCGGTAAAAAAGCAGTGGATCGGTGGTCATGTGACTGAACACGGAAGTCGTCTCATATCCTCTAGTAGCAGATACAACCGCAGGTCACTTCCAGGTTAGCGGGGACTTTGGACAGCTGTTAATGGACTAATCACTGTTACTGTCACCATAAACTTTGAACGCTTTAAACTTTTAATCTTCTTTGAGAATCCCGGTGTCTTTGACTCGCATGTTTTGGAGGTGCAGGTCTCGGAATGTGGCAGAACAAACAGTCAGTGAGGTAAGAAAAGTTCAAAGCTCACCCATGCTAAGCTACATGTAGCTAGCTGAGCTACACCTTCATGTTTTGTCCAGCCAAGTCAGAGTTGAACGGATTTTATGGAATCAGTTGCTAATGTCTATGTCTACGTCTTCGAGTTTAAACCCCTTTGCATCGGAACATTCATGTAATCAGTGAAACTTGTTAGTAGCTTTTGTTGGCGGTGGATAAATATTCAGATTTAATCTTCAGCCGAAACGAAGTGAAGTAAAGGCTGTTAAAAGCGTTCGGTTGGCCTGTTTTAAAGGAACAGGAGGTGAATCCAGTTGTTCTGCTCCCTGTATCATCAGCCCAGATGTGCGGTGTAATTAACCTGCTGTGTTTCTGTGCTCTGGCAGCCCCCGTTAGACTGACACGGTGGATGTACTATGCCAGTCCTAGTGATGGCACAGCCTGTGGTTGATCACCAGAAACGCTTTCAGGTCGCTGTGGATGTCATCCATCACCTCCCCAAAGATGGTAGGTTTCAGTTAAAGGCTTAAAGAAGACTTCCTGGTGTGACAGTAGAGCTGTATGTTTAGCATTTTAGGGTTGATCTGTGCAACCGAAGTCAATGATACAGTCCTGCTTCCAGATCGGAAGCTTTGGAGCAGCTGACCGCTTCATGCAGCTGGGATTCATGCAGAGTTCTTGAGCCTCAGAGTACATCTTATTTCCAGGCTTTACCTCCACAGAGTACATCTTATTTCCAGGCTTTACCTCCACAGAGTACATCTTATTTCCAGGCTTTACCTCCGCAGAGTCATTTATTGTTGATCAAGAAGCACTTGTCTCAATATGTGTAGGATCTTATGACGTTTAGCAGCACATCCATTTTTAGCATCTTTGGCCACAAACTGTTTGCACTAATGGAACAAAAGTTTTTTTTATTCCCCATTTGTATTGTTGCATTTCTGTGGATAGTTGTTGTTCTGAATCATGCACGTAGGATCTTTCCTTACCAGTAGCTAGAAAAAGCTATGCATTTGTTTACTTATCTATATATTATTTATGTATATATCTGTTTTGCTCATGATCATTTCTTACCAAATAGTTTTTTTTCTATGGTAATGCTAATAGAACTTTTTTTTTCCTCTGCTATATTTTTGCCCTGTTTAGTCAGTAAAAATGGAGAAATAAGTGGATCTCCTAACTGTGTGTGTTAACTTGCAGGCTCCTTCCGGCCCTCCTATGAGGAGATGCTGCGTTTCTACAGCCTGTACAAGCAGGCAGTGTGTGGACCCTGCACAGTGCCTCGACCTGGCTTCTGGGACCCAGTGGGTCGATATAAGTGGTGTGTATGACTTTGTGCACCCTGGTATGAGCTGTGTTGTCCAAGTCAAGTTAGTTTTTGGTTGCAAACAGATTAGCTATGCATACGGTTGCTTGAAAAGAAAAAAAAAAGGGGGAAAAAGTGGAAATGTTTCACTTGTTTTCAGTTACCTGTGACTACCCGTGTCAAACTTACTCATTTCCTCTTGGGTCTCGTCTTTGGTCTCTTTGCAGCATCTGCTGTTGAGTTTTATTTATTATTTTCTTTTAAACTTTATTTGAAATGCTGGTAGTGTTTTTTTTTTTTTTTTACTGATCAAATCCTATTTTTCTTCTTGTGAAAGTGCATTGTTACCTGGTTGTTGGTGTGTGGGACGGTACTGTAAGGACCTACGGTCTTAGCCTTTCGGTCGTGCGCTCCAGGGCTGTTTCAGAGTATTCAAAAGAATTTCGGAGCACTTTCAGATGTCATTCATTAACGTCTTAATATGAATCCACTCCTTTAAAATGAAACCGCTGTTTCTGTTGGGTCAATTTCTAACCAAAACCTTTTTGGAATGGAAAAATGAGAACGTAGTTACAGGTAGCTGTGCTTTTATGGGGTGATGGGGTGATGGGGTTAGTTCATGCTGCCATCAGATATGATGCAGTTCCTGTACTGCATCTGTTCCCCACCACACACTGCATTACACTTGCTCCATCTAATCCTTGTCAGGAGCTAATGAGGGGAAATATGAGGCAGACAGGCAGACAGAGGCCCTGATTGAAACCACAGTGCACTACTTCACTTGAAGGAAGGATAGGGGCAGTTGTTTGCTTCTGTATTAAAGGGGAAGTTAGTTTTTTTTTAAAACCTGGACCTTATTTCTGGCATAAAATATGTTCCTCTACTCACCAATAACAGTTTTGAAAGTCGGCGTCCTTCGGAAGATATTTAGCTCACTGGAGATCGGCGTATATCCATATAACAGAGAGAACAGGGCAGAGACAATACAGCCTCTGAATAAGGCATTATCTGTCTTTATTTCACCAACACTTTAAAACCAATGAATGAATGAACGCGTACTATTGCACTGTTAGCTCAGAGCTGCCGTGTGCAGGAGACCATGTCTCCAGCATGTCCGACGCCTGCTTTGGGATCTCTTTATTTTCTTCTGCCGAGCTCACAGAGTCAACCTATGACCTGTGTGTGTGTGTGTGTGTGTGTGTGTGTGTGTGTGTGTGTGTTAGGGATGCCTGGAGCCGCCTGGGAGAGATGAGCCGTGAAAGTGCCATGGCAGCATATGTGGAAGAGATGAAGAGAGTAGCACGGGAGGTACATGCATCTTTCTTAAATTCAGCTTTGCAAGTTCAAGTAGGACATCTGCTCATCATTCCAGAAGGGAATATGAACAAGTTGAAGCTAAAATCTCAGTTGAATGTTTTCATGTTGACTAAGTGTCCAGACCTCTAAACATCAAGCCCACATTTTGACAAAGTTTCAGTATTAATCCGTAAACGCACCTTTCAAACACTCGGCTGCTTCGGACTCTCTTCACGGGAGATCTTGGTACATTAAAGTCTAGCTGAAGTCTCTGCACAGATCTTCTCTTTAGTTGATGATGTTGTTGTAAAAATCCTGGTTTTATTAGGGCAGAGCGACAGCCTGGAAACTCAGGCTGATTTTCAGTCAGTTTCTGATTCTGATTCTGTATTCTGACAAAACCAAGTTAACATAGAAAGATAATAGCTTTATTGGGAATTTGGCTGAATTAAGATACATTTCCACTTACTCTTTCCTGAACTTTGGAGCATGTATGGAGTGCCTCAACTCATTTAAGCGTTTGAGTCAAGTTGAGCTTCACCACAATATCTGGATGAGTTGGTCTGAGTTTGAGAATTTTGTACACTTTCAGTTGGACTAACCATGTTTACACAGACTCACAATAATTAGTTTTATTTTCTTGTGTCATTTAAATGGCCTGGTCTAATCTGCACATGAACTAAAGCATTTAGTTCCTTGTACCCCAGGTACGTGTCATTGCTGGGCAGAATTCAAGCATCATGATGGGTATTTTTTCCCCACGCTTGAGCTCATGGTAACAGAGTTGTGCAGAATTTATGGAATATAAGGCTGCTTTTGTTAACCTATTGTCACAGTAAATGAATGGACATGTATCCACTTTGTGGTTTTATTCAGAGGAGCATTTACTTTAATATTGTAGCTTTTCATTTTTTCCTCTTCTTTTAAGGATATTTGGGCTTAATTTGAGCCATCTGCATCAAGAAGCTGTAACCCCTGTATAGAGTGCTGGGGTCCCAGCTCCACCAGTATAAACTAGTCTAAACTCTGCAGATGATGAACATCGGGTCATTTTGTTTTTTGGCCTTCCTGATTTCTATAGTTTGAAAGCAGAATAAGGGCTGTGGCAATGGCTGAAAACAGGCAAAGTAATGCTATGACTTCTAAAGGCACATGTTGGCCCTAAGAGTGTTCAGTCACTGCCACAAAAAGCTGAGGATAATATCTCTCCTTCATGCTGGACTAATTAGGTTTGGAAGGTGTCACTCTGAGAAGTTACAGCAGGCCGTATGCAGGATTAGACAGCAGAAAACAAGCTTTTCTGACATATATAATAGACTAATAATTCCATAAATGACAAAAACTAATCTTGTTTTAATGTAAAATTCTCTTTGCCTTGTAAGTGGGTCACTCAATTCAATTAAATTCATATTTGTTTATATAGCACCAAATACAAGAAAGGTCATCTCAAGGCACTTAGATAATAAAGTCCAATTCAAGCCAATTGGAATTCAATTAATTGTAATCAAAATTATTTATAAAATAATCCAATTAATTCATATAGAGCCAATTCAAAAATAGTTTCCTAGCTAAGGAAACCAACAGATTGCACTGAAACTTGTCTTCAGTCCAATCTCCCGTCCTGAGCGTGCCTGAGGTGACTGTGGAGAGAAACGACTCCCTTTGAACAGGAAGAAACCTCTGGCAGAACCAGACTCAGGAAGGGTGGCCATCAGAACCAGAACCAGGAAGGGTGGTCATCAGAACCAGAACCAGGAAGGGTGGCCATCCGCCTCGACCAGCTGGGGTTTGAGAAGACAGAAAAGAGGGGACAACAAACACTGTAACACCATTCAAAGGATATCTGTTGGAACAGGGAAACACGAGTTAATGACCACAATAATGTCACATGTACATAATATCATTTGAGAAATTAAACGGGGGGAAAAAGAGAGTAAAGTGAGGAAAGGTGTGACAGATGAGGCCCCCCAGCAGGCTGGGCCTGTAGCAGCTTAACTATGGGATGTTTCAGGATCACCTGAGCCATCCCTAAACATCCCTAAACTCACTCACCACCAGAGGAAGCCATTCTTGTTTTAGATCGGGTTTCCTAAATGTAAATAGATAGTGAGCCATTGAAGCGTCTTTGAGCATCCTGCTGTGAGCACAGTTGAACAGGAGCGCCTGTCTCTGCAGGTCATTGACACCATGCCCATGAATGAGGCAACGGCCTCGGTCTTCCACCACTTTGAGCCTCTGTACCTGGTGATTGATGACATGCCGCGGCCTCCAGTCTCACTTCTCAAACTC
Organism: Odontesthes bonariensis; assembly: GCF_027942865.1. Taxonomy (NCBI): domain Eukaryota; kingdom Metazoa; phylum Chordata; class Actinopteri; order Atheriniformes; family Atherinopsidae; genus Odontesthes; species Odontesthes bonariensis. The sequence continues at coordinate 30,412,709 of NC_134528.1, read as the reverse complement.
CGAGGTCAGTGAGAACACATGCTTGTTGATTTGGACTGAGTCTGTTATAAATGCATCTTAGATTTGACATGTCTATATTATACAGAGGCCCATGTGCAGTGTATACATTGTAGCTGGATTTATTTGAAGAAATAATTGTGCTAGAAACTGGTATTTTATCCAGAAGTGTCACGTAGTGAATGAGCAAGCAGTCACGGTAAAATCTGCTTTTCTGCTGCCCCGAGTGGCCAAAAAGTGTCAGCTCTCTGTAAATAAAATACTGTTTCCAGTATGTATATGTTTCAGTCTTTCTGTGTTACTGCAGGTCTCAAAGGCACCCAACATGCTGCCATTGTTCCGGGGATGAAGAATGAAGATGAGGAGCGGGGGGCATCTAAAGAGAATCCAGGGGAACCTGATCCAAATGAGAAGTTGACCGTGGCTGAAGTTGTTGGTCCCACAGCCACCAGCACCCCTAACGGTACAGAGTGACTGTAAGCTGGATGCCCCTGCCTCTCCGTTGGTCTGATACCTCTACAGGAAATGCAGCAGCAGCTCCTGGGCTCTGTCTGTAGCCACACCATAAACACAAAAGCTGCTACCTGGTTGCTTAGACATGTGTTCAAAGTCCAATCCAAAAAAAGATGGAGTTCTAAAGCTGTGACTGGAACAGTTTCTGAGTAAACCTAGCTTGAACTTTTCTGCCCTGTCACAGTTTTTGGTTGTATTTGCGTTGATGATTCCGGCCGGCATCTGTAAGCATTTCTGTCCACAGCTCACTTTTGGAAAGCTATTGAAATCATTCATGACCTGTATCCTCACCAGCAGCCCAGAAAGCCAATGATAGGCAGTGTACTCTCACAGGCATATACCAAAAACATCTCTTCAGCCACTCCCAGCTGGGGCTTTGTTTAGTTGACTCAGACATTTGTTTTGCTGCTGCAGACTCCGGAGTGCCGGAGGGTTTGGTGTTGACCAGTGACTCGGAGAGCGAAGTCTTCTGCGACTCTGTGGATTCCATGGAGCAATTTAGCCGTATTAAGGTATGATTTAACACTCTGTCCAGGTAATGATGCGGTACAGCTGACTGTCGTACGTGTGTTAAACAAAAAGAAACGCCTCATTTTAAAAAAGCCAAAAAAAACCAACTGCTGATTACAGATCCCACTTGTCAAGTCCAATGGCTTTCACAGCGTCCATGCGTCCCTGGAGCCATCTCTTGTTCAGAGGTGTCACCTGGATGGCCGGCTGGAGGTCAGACAAGTTGGAGCAGGTCAAGGTGGAGAAGGAGCAGAGGACGGAAAGGGTCCCGATCCCACCAGAAGGAGTCAGGACACTGGGAGAGGAGGTTCCCACCACAACTGGAGAGAACGTAAGCTATTTCTATCTGAAAGTTCTGAGCAGCCACAAAGTGTTATAGTGGATATAAAAAATTGTCATAAAGTACTGTGGTAATTTTCAACAAGTGTTACCATATTTAGCCAATTAGTTTCAGTTGGCAAGAGAAAGCAGAAACCTTCCTGCCGGAGGAAAGATTTAAGCTAGCGACCAATGAAAAGGGAGAGGCAGTGTTGCTACATTAATTATATAACATCTATATACTAATGGTGTTCTCACTACCACCTTAAAGGAAAACTCCGGGGCATTTGAAGCGCAATCTTATTGCTAGAGGTTGTCAAATACTGATAGTAGGACACAGACAGGTGCAAATCGGCGCTCCCTGTGTGGAGATAGCGCTGTTCGCTCAGCCTGTTATGCGAGGCTAATACGTGGTGGCTAGGGGCAAGCGCTAACCCTTCCATGTAAAACAACAACTTGCACACTGCAGAAACGTCACACCACTTTATAAACCATCCGACAATAAAGTCACAAGCCTTACCATCAAAACCATATGCATGGTTCTCACATTACTGGCATGGGGACGTTACAAAACAACTTTATAAACAGCATGTCACTCACCGGTTAGTTGTACGCTCGCGCATGTGAAAGCCCAAAAGAGTCAATGGACGATACTCCCATATACAAAACAATTAATCTTTAGAAAAACTGCGTTCAAGTATTTAAAACATTACAACAATACATGCCCAGTAATATTGTTGTAATGTTTTAAATACTTGAACGCAGTTTTTCTAGAGAAGATAATTGTTTTGTATATGGGATTATCGTCCATTGACTCTTTTGGGCTTTCACATGCGCGAGCCTACAACCAGCCGGTGAGTTACATGCTGTTTCTAAAGTTGTTTTGTAACGTCCCCATGCCAGTAATGTGAGAACCATGCATATGGTTTTGATGGTAAGGCTTGTGACTTTATTGTCGGATGGTTTATAAAGTGGTGTGACGTTTCTGCAGTGTGCAAGTTGTTGTTTTACATGGAAGGGTTAGCGCTTGCCCCTAGCCACCACGTATTAGCCTCGCACAACAGGCTGAGCGAACAGCGCTATCTCCACACAGGGAGCGCCGATTTGCACCTGTCTGTGTCCTACTATCAGTATTTGACAACCTCTAGCAATGGGGTTGCGCTTCAAATGCCCCGGAGTTCCCCTTTAACAATGTCTTTAATGTAGGGTTTGTAGTTTAGAAGATAATCAGAACAAGGGGGCTTAATCTTAATCTCAAGATTAATTCATCTGATGTTTCCTTATTTATTTGCATTTATTTGCATTTATTAAAGCTTTTATTTTATTTTATACTAAACTATTATGAAAGTTTCCAGGGAAAACAATCCCTGGAATGTTTGAAAATAGCCATAACCACAGTTCCTTTTTTACAGAGGATACATATATTATATTTATCGTATTTAGGAAATGATATATGTATTTGTAATATATTTAGTAACATATTAACATTCTTCTGCATTCTGAAAAAAAAAAACATGCTGAAAGTTTATCATGGCAAACTCAAGCCCAGCAAGCAACACGCAGGAAATACTGACCTGAATGTAGGGCTGGGCGATGTGGGGGAAAGTCCCATTACGATATTTTTTTTTATATTAGTCGATATATGTCACGATATAAAACAAATCACTATTTTGTGCATTTTAAATGTTCCCTGTTACTCTTAATTGAGATTTTAAGATATCAGAAGGTTTATTTATTTTCTGTCAAAGTTGAGCATGACATGTGACACTATACAACTGTTTCAGATAAACACAGAACAGGTATTTAAAATTAAAATCCTACATCTGACCGGTCAACAAAGCATCCTCTGTGCTCAAAGGGGTGGAGCTGTTTCAGGTGATTCAATTCAATTCATTTTTATTTATATAGCGCCAAATACAACAAATGTCATCTCAAGGCACTTAGATAATAAAGTCCAATTCAAGCCAATTGGAGTTCAATTAATTGTAATCATAATTATTCATAAAATAATCCAATTCGTTCATATAGAGCCAATTCAAAAACAATTTCCTAGCTAAGGAAACCAACAGATTGAAAACTTTTTTTCTTTTTCGGTCCAATCTCCCGTCCTGAGCGTGCCTGAGGCGACTGTGGAGAGAAACGTCATGAAAAAGATGACCAGACTATAAGCCGCATCAGTCAAAAAATGAGTCATGGAGAGGAAAAAAAGCATCTATAAGTCGCACTTATTTAGAAATTTATTTCACAAAATCCGAGACCAAGAACAGACCTGGTCCATGTTGCAGATATGATCCAGTGACTCGTTGTGTTCAGTCACCTGCTGTGCTCTGACAGAGAGGCGGCTGCGTTGCATGAAGCGCTAACACCAAGCCTGCAAAGTCTTTCACATTCCAGACATTCATTTCAAGTCATTTTCACTTCCACCCTGTAAAATTCCAACACTTTTTATACACAGTCCCATTTTAGGGCAAATGTGACTTTCTCCCAAACATGGAGGGCACTGCAGATCATGTCCACTTTTTCATAACTTGAAATATCCAATCAAAGTTTTATTTCTATATTTTAACAGCTGTTCCACAACATATGCTGTTGCAGCCTTTCCATTGATGGGGCTTCATCACCCAGTGCAGAAATCTAAATAAAGTATAGTTTTGTTTGGCTTGTTACATCAGTATTGAGTTGACTTGTTATGATCCATAGGTGGTGTTCCACAGGGAAGTCCAAGGGGGGGGGCTGTAGGCAGCGGCGGCGGGGCAGGCCGGAGAGGAGGGGATAGTTCGGAGAGTGGTGCGGAGAGGCTTCACGATGCCTACCTACAGCAGCAGATAATCTTGGCTCTCCAGAGGCTCAGAGAGGACATGAGGAGCGTGATGGAGAGGCTGGAGGTAGTGGAAAGACTCGCTGCCACACATGTAAGTTTGCCTACAATATGTCTTTCAAATTCTAGCACAGTGGGAACAAGCTGATCGTGTCTGAACTTATTAGGGAGTCCATTCCAGTATATCTTTGTCTGCTTTGAAATGTACCGTCAGTGCTCTGAACTGACTGCCGGGTTCTGTGTGACAGGCTCAGAGTTCAGAGTGGAGACCATGCCTGCAGTGTTCAGCCACAGCTTCGCAACAGGTGAGAAGCTTTGTGTCTGAAGGTACTGACACAAGACACAACTAATGATTTCAGGCAACCAAGAAGGAATGTGTCAAAGCTTAACCCATTTAGACCAGGACCGTTGCAGACATTTAATCATATTTTTACTGAGGAGCTTTGGGCTCATCTCGTTTCCGAGACGAATAGATACAGTGAGCAGGTACTTCAGACTCCAGCTCGAGCAAAGATGGCAAGGTGGTCCCACGTAACTGTGCCGGAGATGAAAATGTTTATTGGAATGTGTATGGGCTCCTTGTGCTGCCAGTACGAAGAGACTGGCGATAAAATAAATAGATAAATAAATAATTTAAATATAAAATTAAATTTTATTTTATTTCATTACTCTTTTCTAATTGAAAATAGTGCTGTTCCTGCACTTTACTTTTTACTTTTTCTATTTTCGTGAAGGTGAATGTAAATAAACTCAATTTCCAAAGAAAGCCACAGGTGTAAGCTCTCAAATACTTTTTGAATTTTGTTTCTATCTGCTACAGAGGCTGAGAAATCAATCATTTAGTAGGCGTTGACACAATTGCTGAATTTCCAGAAAAACTTCAGGTTTTAGGTGGTCTCTTTTCCAGGCGTCTTAGGCCTAAATGGGTTAAGAGGCTTTCTGTGGATATCAACATCCCCATCATCGCATCTCTGGTGGGTTACTCTGTTCAGATCAGAGGACATTAGATGGCCCAGATGTATTTTGGTCCACAGACAATGGTAGGTGGCACCATGGTGCTGCCAGAGACCTACAGGGGGCAGAGGCACTGCTGAAACGGAAGGCCCTTGTCGGGATGGTGGCAAGAGGGCGATTAAACCTGGACTTCTTTCCAAACAGTCGGGTGGGCACAGCCATAGGACAGGAGCGACAACATGTCCTCCAGGAGGAAGTGTGTGCCGGTGTAGAGGAGGTAAGAGCCAGCAAGATGGCGAGACTCAGATAGCAGGGAGCCTGGGCAAGGTGGGAGAATATGCAGCAGGGGAAGATCTCACGGCCAGATTTGTGGCGGGCTGATAGCTACCACATCAGTTTCCTGGTCCAGGCTGTCTATGACCCCTTGCCAAGCCCAGCAAACCATCACACCTGGGGCAAGAGTGAGACACCTGCCTGCCCCCTGTGTCCTGGAAGAGGATCCCTTCAACACCTCCTCAGCAGCTGCCCCAGGGCCCTGGCCGATGGTAGCTACCGCTGGTGCCATGACCAGGTGCGTAAGGCAGACGCAGAAGCAGAAGCAGCCACCTCAGCCATTCTCTCCTTCCTAAGGGCTGGAGAGAAGCCCCATTCCCGCCCACAAATGAATGCAGGCAGGCTGTCCACAGCCTCAGATTGGCAGCTGAAAGTGGACCTTGGAAAACAGTTAAAGGTCCCCGAACACCTCACCCAGACGCCACCAAGCAGGTGATCATGTTGGAGCTAACTGTGCCGTGGGAAGAGCACATGGAGGAGGAAGCTGGCAAAGTACCAAGACCTGGTGGAGGAGTGCAGAAGCCGGGGCTGGTGGGCTCACTGTGGACCAGTAGAAGTGGGCTGCCGGGGGTTTGGTGGCTATTCAATCTGTAAAGCTCTGGCAGGGCTATGAGTAACCGAAGATGTCAAGAGGGGAGCCATACGTTCCATCACGGAAGCCGCAGAACAAGCCACACGATGGCTTTGGATAAAGAAGGCGAGCCCGTGGATGAGTGCTGCTGGGATGCAATCCGCGAGCCGAAACCCCCGATGACCCCAGGAACCTCACTGATGATGCATCCTAGCGAAGAATCTAAATCCTGTAGTGTTCAGTGTTGTCAGGTTGAGGGTAAATACTACAGTAAATGCTGGCTGGAGCCAGGATCAGCAGACAACTGTACATATTCAGTGTTTAATTTTCTGCTTTTTCACTTGTGTTGATTATTATTTTTTTTTTTAATGCTTCCTAATGGAAAGTGGAAGAAGCTGATAGTGGCAGATATCTGTACAGTTTGAGTATACAGCTTTATTGTTTGTTTATACTGAAAGCATATTTGTGCCCACAAGCCTAGTGGATTGCAGAAAGTTCTTAGTATGAGTATGCAGGTAATAAAAAGTTTAGTTCCTTTAAAAAAATATGAAAGCGTCATATTTCATCCATCCATTTTTTTTCTATCAGTGCAACAAGGCAACATCAGTTGCTTTAAAGCTTATTCAATCTTTTTTCTTTACTATTTTTCTATTCTGTATGCCTTTTAGGTTTTCTATTTTCAAAAACAAACTACACAAATGGCCAGGAAGCCCTGTTGGGTAATCCCATACATCCATGCACTATGCCTGCAAAGTCATTGGGCCTCATGTGCTTCCTCTCTCCTGTGCCAGGAAGTGTTGAGTGCTGAGTCATGAGAATGGCATCAAGGTGCAAAAAGAACAACTTTAGGGGCTCTGAGACTGAAGTTCTGCTTTCAGAGATCCAGAAAGGAAAATCTGTCATTTTTAGCAGAGTCAGCAGTGGAATTACGGGACCTGCTAAAGCCAAGAAATGGGAAGTTATTACGAGTGCTGATAAATCCGTGTCACCTGTAGTTCATAATGTCACCGAAATAAAGAAGAAATGGTTTGATATGAAAATAGCTTAAAAAAAAAAAACGTCTCTCCATGGCCAGGCGCTCGATGACTGCAGCTAAAGCCGTGCAATCAGTTGTTGCCTCATCATGATGGCTCTTTGATGGGGCGGTCCATGAGGGGGGTCTTCTTGCATGTTGTCTGCCAGCTGGTTCAGGTAGTGGAAGACCCTCGTTCATGGCAATATTGTGCAAATCTGGCATGCTTTCTCTGGGCTATAGAGCAGTTTGCCCCCCCGCTGTATGGAGACACACCCACCTGGCCTTCAGCTCACCAATAGTGCGCTAAAAACGTAAAATATGAAAAGATTGGTGAATTCGCAAATTCTCTTAAATCACTCGTACGCACGACTTAAGAACAAATCTGTGCGTACGAACGGTTGTTGCATGAGGCCCACTGTTTTTTGGATGTGATTAAGGGTGAATACTGACATGCTGAACAGCAGTAAACTACTTCCAAAGTGAAGTTACAGCGGCGTGATGTCACTCCTCCCACAGCAGGGCTGTTCTGTCCTGTGTTGTGGCAGGACGCATGTGCACGGTGGTGCACGTGAGCCCTTTTAATGAGTTGGTGTGTGATTTTCTTCTTTTTTTCATCAACCTCTCCCACAAAAAGGATTAGACCAGGGTCAGAAGTTGTTTTCTTTCCAGTTTTGATTTTAGTCATAACAGAAATTAAAAGCTGGTGTTCAGTGTAATTCTGTGTGATATTTAACTTCCATTTGGTTTGACACTGCAGCAGAAATATTTACTGAAAATAATCTGTGTCCTGTTTACCATCTCTTTTCTTCTCCCCTCTCAGGAGGAAACATGGTGGCCATTTGACATGTCAGGGCAGACCGTTCTTCTCCTCTTGCTTTGGCCGTTTGTTACTCAGGGTCTGGTCTACCTGCTGAGGAAAGCCCACCAGAGAAGCCGCATGTCTTCATGAAGCAAGCTGCCAAGCAACCGCTGACACACTGATCACTGAAGAAGGATCCAAACATGAAGACTTCCCCCACTCTCTCTCTTTTCAATAGAAGGAAAGATTGATCTGATTTTCACCTCGGGGTCCTCTCGCTCACTCAGCAACAAATCACAGGCTTTCTTGTGTTGGGTCACAGGAATCTGATATTAAAGATTATTTAACGTGTTTTAAACTGGATACTTGGTCAAACTGATCATGATATGTGGTCCACACTAGTGAGATAAATACATATTCAACTTATTCTCTCTTTTTGGTCTATGCTTTTGTAAATATGCAGAATTGGCTGAACAGTGGTGCAACAGGCCTTGAAATGAAACTTGTAACAGAAACTTCTTCTTTAGTAACAGAAGAATTGGATCTGACTCTTTGTCTCCATGACTTCTCCGTGCTGTGGTCAGCTTAGAGATGACCATCCATCTCTAAGACCTCCTGTGATCCAGCTCTTTCTGTTTCTTCTGTGTATATCCCAGTGTTCATTTTTCTTTCTTCTTTCTGGGGCTCTCCCCTATTGGAACACCAGCTGGGACCAGTGAACCATACAGGAGCTAATGACTGAAAGTCATTGAAGGATGGGAGATTGGAGATCCCCATAACATCAAATATTAGGAACAAATTGACATTAAATTGTCTATATTGGATAAAGGACTTTGCTGTTGCGTCTGTGTGACAGTTGGTGAGGATTTTCTGACCCTAATCTTTACCCTAACCAATCTTAACTTTACTTTGTTGCTAAACATAAAGCAGTATTCCATTCAGTTCAGTAATACTTTATTAATCCCTGAATGCAAAGGATAGTGCTGCAGTATAAATGATTAAAGATTTGCTATTATTATAGGTAGATAACCAATCAAAATAACAATCTGACGAACATTTGGAAAGTTGAAATACAGCAGGGAGAGGTGTGTAGAAATCTTTAGACATGAACAGATTGAGGTGGTGTTTCTGTAGAATGGCAACAGTGTCGGCTGCTAACACGTGTGAACTCTCATTGGACAACATTGACAGGAACCCACAGCCAATAATTGAACGTCTTGGGTGCAGAGATGCTCCCTCTCAGTGACATGGCCAGGATCTGCTGTTCCTGAGCACTGCGGTCCTCCTCCTTGACTGTTACAGCCCTGTCTGCAGTCTCTGTCTGCCCATGTAGTCTTACAGCTGAGTACAGAGCTTTAGAGTGGTTCCATGCAGCTATGCATTAGCATAACCTTAACCTTAGCTAAGCAACACAAACCATAACGGTAAGACTGTCACTTTGTATGCACATGGCTCATTATGGCTAATTATCCTCACCCCCATTCCATTCCAGCTGAATGCCAGTTATTACAATTAATTCAGAACAAAAAAGACAAAATTGTTTCCAAAACAAATAATTTAATGTGTATTTAGATATAGATGTACACACATATGTGTATATTCACATGCATAGGTTAATGTAACAAGGCTTTTTACAACGGTTACAAAACTGGTCCACGTCACCCGCGTACTTACAAACAGTTTGAGCTCAAGATATGAATAAGAGAGACATGAAATGAAATTTGGGTGACGACAGTTGGCAGTACTATGTAGTTGTGATTCTTTTTTTTTTACAGAACTATAAAGTTTTTAGAGGGAAGCCAATATAATGAAACTGAAAAGGAAAATATCACTTTGGTAAGACGGGTTATAAATCAGTGAGGTTATTCATTTGCTCCAATGGTTTCATAACACTTACATGAATAAGTTTGCTGTAGCATAAATATGGTTTTATTCCTATGTTAATGCTTTCCATCATTCAGCTGCTGCTGACAAAAGTTAGCAAAACGGGAAAAAAACAACAGAACTTTGGCATAAGTTCACATAGCTGCCTTGAACACTTGTGACAAAACATCCTCAGCTCTGGCCCTCCTCAAAACACACACACACACACGGAAACAGGTTTGTGTTCTTGCTAATTATTCTCACCCTCATTTCAGCTGAACTTACGGTTTGCATATTTAAGTGTCACTGAGCCCATGCATGCCTGCTTTAAGTCGACAGAGAGTAAGTTGTAAGTCCACAGGAGGCTTTGGAAGAGCTTGTAAAGGGCTGAGAGGTAAACTTACGCAGACGTCCTCTGAATTAGTGTGAGCTGCTGTACTCAGGCTGGAAGCTAAGTGTGCATATTAGGGATAAAACCAGTAAAAACTGAAACAAGTCAGGGGAGACCCGGGACTGAGAACTGTCCAACTGCAAGTCAAAGATTTCTTTACCATAAAATCCCTTTGCCAACTTTAGTGCCAAGAAAAGTCCAAGAGTGAAGGATCTTAAGGGAATATAGAACCCTCTGCTGAGAAGAAAAATACTAGCTCACCAGTTTTGGTGAATAAAGGACAAATGTTTGTTACTGCATTAGTAGATCCAACATTCAGCTTAGACCAGCATGGTGTGACGCCGCCATGCTCTGGCTTTATCCCGTGGGTCTGATCTCAGAACCACGGTGGAGGAGCCTTGGGAGCTTTGATCTATCCATCCTGGAGGAGTGCAGAGAAGAGGTGCGCTCCTCTGAGTACGCTGAGGGGGGGGGTCTATTTGCTGAACAGATCCAGGATCTACAATTGATTCTTGTGAAATTCCAACACCTCCACACTGAGCTGGAACTCCTTCAATGACTCTAATGACTTCAACCTTGTCTGCTATCCATCCTTTAACTCTTTCCTCACTCCTATCCGGCTCCAGGTCCAGGTTCATGGACAGAGCCCTCGTCCTCCCACCTCTGCTCCTGTTGTAGCAGACTGAGGCAGACTGGCCCCAGCCTGGCTGTTGGGTCCCACGGCAGCTGACCGCCTGGTACAGGTTGGGAGGCCTGCTGGGGTAAATCCAGAAGGGAATGCTGGGGCGTCCTATGGCCTGATTGGGATTCCTTAAATAAGAAAAGGGGAAAGTGGCGTGGATCTGTTCATATGAGCAGAGATAACTGTTTGGACGAAGATGCTGCACTGGTGAGGTGGCTCTCTGACCACTCTCCCTTTGCAAATTGTTTGCGCTACTGTCTGCTTCGTTCTTTGTGTCTTTTTCTACTTCTTCTTCTTCCCCTGCTTTTCTGCCAACTGTGTTTATAGCTACAACCACATTTTCTTTGCCCTGCCTTTTTTCTTTTTTAGGAGAGACATGTCCACCCTTTACAGGCTCCTTCTCTCTTCCCTCCTCCTCCTCCGGCCTTCCAACCTCTTCTTCCACGTAGTTTGTTGCTTTGACCGGTTCGTGTTCAGAATCCTCGTCAGCGCTGCTGCCAGGCAGATGGGTACTGAGGCATATTTTACGTTTGCGGGTCACAGCAGAGATGATAGACTTGGGAAAGAAGACCCTGGCATTCAGGTCTTTTCTGGAGCCTAAAGAAATCTGAAAGGTTGAAATCTCAATCAAGTAATGAACAATGTCTTTTTCAAATTCCAGATGATGAGGAAGTAACATACAAGTAGGATATTTGGTTCTTACCTTTGACTTAACTGAATTGCTGGTGGTGGAATCTAACAGAAAGGAATAAAGAAATGCATTAGGCTGTATAATTATTGAGCAAGTGATGACACTCAGATATGGAGTTGTACAAAGGGATAATCACAATATCTTTACAATTACTGAAACCTTTCAGAACAACTTGAACAATTTGATTTTTAAATGAGACAAACAAGTGCAGTCTGGTTTGCTTTTAAGCAGCAAAATGCTTAGAGTTTGTCTTTGGAATGATGGTGGTGGGAAAAGGACAAATAGGTAATTTAAACCAGAGACATGAAACACAAACACGCAAGGAGGAAGACCTGGTCCTACCCTACCGAAGAGGTTGATCCATAGTCTCAGCTAGAGAAAAGGAGTGCAGAAAGGTGCAGCAGAGAGAAATTGAGAAAAAGTGGGAAAAGTTATGAGTATCCACAGGCAGTTCCAAAACAGGTGGAAAAAGAGTGCAGAAGTCTACTAAATGGTAGAAAGAACACAGAGTTTCACGCTACCCTGGAGTGTGTAGGGTAGGTTAGACTTGTTCTTCCAGAAAAGTTTCATGTTATTTTCTATGCTAAGGTGTTCTCCTGTGATGGTTAGGGTAAGGGGCTGCAACAAAGCTTGTGTGTGTACATGTGTGCGTTCTTGTTTTTCAATGTGGCACAATTCACTTATGGGGTCCAACAGGGTTTTTGGGCATCACGTGAGATTTTGATGGTTGGGTTTAGAGTAGATATTAGCTTTAGAATATTTAACTGTGATGGTTAAGGGTTTGAGTAAGGAGGATGGGAATGCCTTATGTCAATAGTTAATTATCATAAAAATCGAAAAACAAGTTTGTGTGTGTCACGTCACATGCATGTGGCTGGTCTACACTTAGGGCCTATATTTATTTAAAATTTTCACTGTCTTCTGACCCAGTGTTCAAATGTTTGGACAGAATCTGCTATCACAACAAGAGATTGAAGAGGTGCAACAAAGATACTATGGCAAGGATGACAGGTCAGGGGGGTACATCTTTCTTCCCCACCCTCTTATAGCGGCAACAACCTCACATGTGCCATGAACTAACAGAACATATACTTGAAAAAAATGAGTATAAAAGACAGTATCTAGAACAATACAACAGAACAGAAATGGGCCTACCCAAATCCCTATTATTTAGTTCACTCACTTTCTGAGTCACAGTTCTGCAGATATACAGTGGCTGTCCAGGTGTACAGTCCTGGGGCCTCTTGTACAAAGGGTGCGTACTCACAAAAAAGTGGCGTACGCACTTGGAAATGTGCGGTGCCTCACGCCAACTGTCAGCCCTGAGGCTGGCGTACGTCCTTTTCTACAGCTGTCGATTCTTTGGTGACACTTAGAGGTGCTGTTGGTAAACTGTTATAATAAATAAATGTGAACACAATTTGTCCTCAGACTGTGATGTGATTTGAGACACATGAACTATTGATACTGATAAACAATTAACACACCCATGTGTGCAATTACACAAGTGGATATAAAAGCATGCTCAAAGTGGTGCAATGCATACCATTAAAAACAATCGCTGCTTTAGCGGAATTAGAAGACTTTGCAAATAGTACAATTCGAAGAGAGCGTGTGTTCAGAGACAGAGAGGATTTGCTGCCACATGATGGCGACTGGCTCATCAGCCGCTTAAGTTTCCCGAGGGCAAACCTGGAACTGTGCGCAGAGCTGCGGCCGGCGTTGGAACGCAACTCAGAGGTCAACCGATTGGGACTGTGCCAGCCGAGTGGGACGGAATTATCGGCATCTCAGCCAGGTAAATCAAATTCCCATACGATGCTGTTGAACAGGCCAACATTAAAGCGCAATTTGCAGCGAGAGCCGGTTTTCCTAATGTAATCGGAGCTATCGACTGCACACACATTGCTTTCATTCGATCGATGTACAGATCATATGTGATGCGTAAATGCAATTAACCAACATTGTGGCGTGGTGCCCTGGTTCAACGCACGATTCATACATTCTGAGTAACAGCATCGTTGGGAACAGACTACAGGCTGGCACTGTGCGCCATGGTTGGCTTCTTGGTAAATAATTTTATTAACTTTAACAGATTCATACATCCGGATATTTTTGTGCGTAGGGCATTTGGGTTTGAGCGTACGCCATGTTTCAGTAGGAAACCTACGCAGGTCTTTGTACATGAGCCCCTGGTGTGCCCACTTCTTGCACTGTATGCACTGGACCTATGTCTCTTTGGGGTGGCTGTTTGAGAAGGGCTCCACACACACCAAACAGACATTCACCTTAATTTCTCTTCGTTTTGTTTGTTGAAGCCTTCAATTTGTTCTATTCAGCTGAAGAGAACAGGTTTTTATTTCATCCTCTGCTGAGTTACTGCCTTTTCTTTTTTTTAATCCTCTCCTTCACTGGGGTACCGGTGAGGATGGAACCCGTCCGTCTTTTTCTTTTTTGGATCATTTCCCTGCTCCAGCATTTGGCAGCGGCCTCAGCTCCTCTGGAGAGACTCCGCTGCACCCACAGCTTGATAGGATGATGGCATAACAATCCCATTCTCTCTGGCATAGTTGAGCCCATCAATTGACAGGTGTCAGCTGTGGTTGTCAAGAAGCAAAAGGCATGGTGGTCTTTCTCTGCTGCACTTTGTGTGTGCCACAAAAGTCCACAAAATGCTCCTTATTTATCCGTTTAATTGAGGTTTGCACCTCCTGCATCTCCTGTGGGAGCTAAGCTTAGAAAACGGTCCTGAAATTTGACCCGGGGGAAAATAAGGAAGAGGAATTCTGTTCGCTGTGGCTGAGACAGCACAGGACAGGGTAACCAGGGTTCCCCTCTCTGATCTCACACCTACTTGTAGCCTCACCTGGCTAACACCTTACTTTGTTTTTATATATATATATAGTTATATATAGTTGCGCTCCATAAACAGTATTACAGTATGAAGTGCTTTTTATCTACAGTCACACACCGGTGAACATATTGGTGGCGATGTGGAGTTTAGTGTTTTGCACAAGGACTCTTTCACACTAGGACACACAAAATTGTCTTGTTGACCTTCCAGTTTTACAGCAACCACTCTACCAGGTGAGTCATTGTTACCACAGTTAATTTTTTTGTTACTTTTTGAAAGTGTACATCAGACAATTGCAGCGACTATATGCAGTAACTGGTTGGGGGTGAGAAATGAGGCCGAGTGTGAACTCTAAAGCTCCTTTTTTCCTTTAAGAAAAGATTGTTCAAATGTGTTTTTGCCCCTTTCTAGGGTACCTATTCAGAATAGCTATAAACATTTGGCTTTCCTGAATTTTGATTGATCTGAAAGTGCTGTCCCATGAAATTACATAAACTTTGCACTGATTAAGTTCAGATAAGTGGCTAAAGGTTCTGTAGCACACAAGCATCCTGGTTAGTTATGGCAACCCTGACTGTTCAGCTACTCAGCTTTTTACAATATGCTTTGGTAAACTCATGAAGCTACTGTTTGTTTACTTACTAGAACTGGACCATGTGGTGTAAACATAGGTTAACAGAAGTGACAAAGGTCAATTTCACATGTGCCATAAAATATCTAATATGCCATCTGGAATTACCTTGGTGACATTGCAGCCAATCAGTTTTAGCAAGCGGCTATAAACAGTCATCTAAAAATTGTGTTATCGGCGAATAAAGTGGTCCATTTCCCTTGAGCAGCAGATTCTCAAGGAGCCCAAAAGTTCAATATGCTGCAATTCCTATCTACACCACTGCAAAATGTGAGTTTAAGAGTTGATTCTTGACAACGGAAAAAGCTCTGCTTCTTTACCAATTATTATTTGCAAATTTTATCAGCAAGAAAATATTTAGTAAATCTAGAGTTCAGTCCAATAGTACTGTAGTACATGTGATCTTACTGAAAGTTCAAGAGAAACTGGGTGGATAGAGTGTATTGTTTTGTTAACTGCAAATATGGTTGCTAATACTATTTGTATTAAGAAAACATATAATATTATACATAAAACACTTTATTACCTAATGAAGCCTCATGGGCTGCTTTTAAAATATAATTTAAAGGCCCCTTTTGTTTGAGTATGTTCTGCCCTGATATAGTGAATATCACATAGGTATAGGTATAGGTATCCAGGGCATAGGTTTACATTGATTAGTTGGATCCTCTCGCGGTGAAACATTTATCTCTACGTGACATATTGTGTCGTTACCCCAACCAGTTCCTTCTCTTCCTCTCCTCACCTGATGCCTCTCCTGGCATGCCAGGCCTCCCGATGCTGGACAGCAGATGGTCGATGTTGGGCAGGGGCTGCATATCCTGCCTATCCTCTGGGGTCTACACACACATACACACAAACATAAAATAGGGGTTTTGAATCTTTAAGCTAACAGAAGCACAGTTGTTGGCCAACATACCTTCTTGTCCTTATCGAGCTCTCCATCGCTGAAGAACCAGTCATACTGTTGAAGTAGAGAAAGTGTAAATCAGTGGGGTAAAGACAGTCCATACACCATATTGCCAAAAGTATTCGCTCATCTGTCTTTACACGCATATGAACTTCAGTAACATCCATCCATCCATTATCTATACCGCTGAATCCGTCGATCGGGTCGCGGGTGGGCTGGAGCCTATCCCAGCAGTCAATGGGCGAGAGGCGGGGTACACCCTGGACAGGCCGCCAGTCCATCGCAGGGCCACTTCAGTAACATCCCGTTCTTAATCTATAGGGTTTAATATGACGTCGGCCCACCCTTTGCAGCTATAACAGCTTCAACTCTTCTGGCCAAGCTTTCCACAAGGTTTAGGAGTGTTTATGGGAGTTTTTGACCATTCTTCCAGAAGCTCCTCTGTGAGCTCAGACTCTGATGTTGGACAGAAGGCCTGGCCCGTAGTCTCCGCTTTAATTCATCCCAAAGGTGTTCTATCAGGTTGAGGTCAGGACTCTGTGCAGGCCAGTCAGGTTCTTCCACACCAAACTGGCTCCTCCATGTCTTTATGGAGCTTGCTTTGTGCACTGGTGCGCAGTCATGTTGGAACAGGAAGGGGCCGTCCCCAAACTGTTTCCACAAAGTTGTGAGCATGAAATGGTCCAAAATCTCTTGGTGTGCTGAAGCATTCAGAGTTCCTTTCACTGGAACTAAGGGGCCAAGCCCAGCTCCTGAAGAACAACCCCACACAATGATCCCCCCTCCACCAAACTTTACACTTGGCACAATGCAGTCAGACAAGTACCGTTCCCCTGGCAACCGCCAAACCTACAGGTGCCAGATGGAGAAGTGTGAAAAACTGATGAATAAATATGTATGAATAAAAATGTATTGGCTGTGTTAAGTGTGGCAACTGAAGTGGGATAAAAACTGTTTTTTAGTCTATTTGTCTTTGTTTTTATAATTCCGTACCGTTTCCCTGATGAGAGCCGTTCAAAGAGTGGGTGTCCAGTGTGAGAAATGTCCTTAATGATGTTTTTTGCCTTCTTGAAGCACCGGAAACTATGCAGCTCCTCCAGTGTGGGCAGAGGGCAGCCGGCAGCCGTGTGGTTTTAATGACAGGCCGGAGGACTCCAGTCAGTTGGGCTGTGCAGTCCTTCGCAGTCAGGTCCAGCAGCTTTCCTGGTGTTTAAGGCACGCAGTGTGCTCATCACCTCATTGTTCTGCCTCGAAGCGGGCACAGGAGAGGTTCAGCTGCTCTGCCAGCGAGGCGTCCCCTTCAGCAGACCATGCTGTACGGAACCCTGTGACCAGACCTGAACCTTCAGATCCTTCAGCAGCCGCTGCACCTTCCGGTTCATCCAGGGCTTCTGGGTGGGGTAGACTGTGCTTGTCCACGGTGACAGTGTCTATGCAGTTCTTAATATAACACAGAACACTATCCATGAACACCTCCAGGTGTTCAAAAACAGTCCTGTAGCACTTCTCCTGAGGAGGACATATGCAGGAATTAAATGAAGGGACATGTGATCAGACTGGCCCAGGTGAGGTAGTGGAATAGCTCTGTAGCCTAGCTTGATGTTGGAGTAGACCTTGTCCAGTGTATTTGCTCCTTCACATACTAGCACAGTAGCACACTTCACATGCTGATGGAATTAAAAACAAAAATGTTTTTCAGTGCAATCTGTTGGTTTCCTTAGCTAGGAAATTGTTTTTGAATTGGCTCTATATGAACGAATTGGATTATTTTATGAATAATTATGATTACAATTAATTGAATTCCAATTGGCTTGAATTGGACTTTACTATCTAAGTGCCTTGAGATGACATTTGTTGTATTTGGTGCTATATAAATAAAAATGAATTGAATTGAATTTAGGGAGCACTTTAAATACGTCTGATAAAAGTCCCCTGTTAGGATGTGCACAGCATCAGGATACATGCTCTGCTGATTGCTAATGCCGCCATGTAGATGTCCGATAGCTGAGTTAGCATTAGCGCCCTGTGGAATGTAAACAGCAGTTATCATGACCACTGTAAACTCAGGAGATAGATGGGCCCTCATTTAACAGTCACATACTCCAGGTCTGGGGAGCAGTGGCTGTCAACAGTCATCGTGTTAATATACCAGTTGTTGCTGACATAAACTCCGAGCCCCGAGAGCGACGCATTCTTTCACAGATGTTTGGAGAAGCAGTCTGCATGCCTAGCTGCTTGGATTTATACACCTGTGGCCATGGAAGCGATTGGAACACCTGAACCTTATTATTTGGATGGATGAGTGAATACTTTTGGCAATGTGGTGTACCTGGCTAGTTAAAATGCTGTAGTGTCTCAGGAAGAGACTGGTGGTAATTCTTACATGTAGTATAAGTGTTTCCACTATTTTGTAACGGTCGGGCATGTGAGTGACCATGTCGATCATGTTGTCCTCTGATGTCCTCACCAGGGTGGGACCGAACACCAAAGCGAGATTCCTCGGCTCCATCTAGAATTAATTTTAAAACTCTATCACTGATTATAGTTTGGGTTTGTGCAGAAATAAATTTCAATCAAGTGAAGGGGCTAAAGTTAAAAGTAAAGGTAAGGTTACCTTGTTCTTCTTAGAGTGGTCTGCCACCCTCTTTAGGTGGCCCACCAGGAATTTGAGGGTGTGATAATAGTGATCTGGGAGGTCATGGATCTGGAGAGAACCAGTGAATGGGTTTAAGCAAATCAGAGCTCGCTTTCAAAATGTAGATAAGAATTTAAACAGAAAAGAATTCGACATCTTTTCAACTCACCAGTTTTTTCATGGTCTTCAGTCTATCCTCTGCATCTTCTATTCGGTTGGCATCAATAAAGTCATTATATTTGTCTGCGGACAAAGAAGGTGCGTCACTAACAAAATACAAAGAATGTCGTCAATCAGTACATTTGCATTCACAGTTACAGCTCAACTTGGCCAGGTCTACACTCCTTTTACCCCAGTATATATGTACAGGAGATGTACCAATGTCTGATATTGTGACATTGTGGACTTTGTGAGACATTCTGCTGCTTCTAACGTTCTTTCTGGGAGAATTCGTTAGTACAACCAAAATCACTGCACGTCTTTAATTTACTAAAAATGGGACTTTGTCAGATGATTCTATAAAATAAGGATTTATGTTAAGAACAGAGAAACAATGGGCTGCTTTTCAGTCACAATTTCTGACGCGTTTAGCCATCTGGCAAAAAAAAAACAAAATAAAGCTATGATTCATGCTGCACTTCACAGAATATTATCTGAACTCACCATCAGTGAACAGAGGTTCAGGCAGTTTTCGGAAGAATGACTTAAGCAGGCTGCTGATTACGTTGACATCCTGCCATCTCTGTGGAGTAGAATTACAAAAATAATGTCTGTGATTACAGTTCCAGACACTTCAGAGCAGTGTTCACATGACAATATGCAGACAGAACCATCCAATGCTTCCCAGACCTCCTCAGCAGTGTTGATGTCCATGCCCCTGTCGAGATGCTCCTGCAGGTTGGACACCATTGCATTGTTCCCCGGTACTCGGTAGATACCGGTGTATTCCAGACCTGTCGTTTCCACAACACCACAACACATCTCCACTGTCAGTGGGACAAACTGTAGAGAGGAAAATGACAGCTCTCAATTGCAGCGATAACAAAACACCTATTTTCTTTGCACTGAACATCCTCGTACTGTATCTACAGGTGCATCACCAGTACCTCTTAATCTTTTGGTTTTGAGATAGGGCCCTGTATAATACACTAGAATTCTGGGAAGGCATTATTCCAACTTGGTTATCCTTTGTGTTTCCCAGGTCATATAAGAAGCTGAACACAAGTACATGCAAATCTACTTTCTAAAAAAAGCCAAGAGTGGCATTGTCTGTAAAATATTTTGATGATATATTTTGATGCATTTATCTCAAGATTGAGAATAGATTAATCTGTTGTCTCGAGATAACAAAGTTATTTTCATGTGAAAAGTACATTTTGTTTTCTCATGATCATGACATACAGTAGCCTGGTACTGAGCCAGGCCAAAATCCTGGAAATCCTGGAAAACCTGGACCAAAAAAAATCAGTTAGTAGGCCTACTTTGTTAAACCTCTTCTGGCTTCTCTGATATCTTGAATTATTTGAGTACTTCACTAATGATAAACAATATTATAAAATTCCTCATCAATCAGGTTCAAACTTTGTTATACAGCAGTTTACAGATTCAATTGAATTCAGTTATATATATCTATATATATATAGATATGTATGTATAGCACAAAATCACAACAAATATCCTCTGAAGGCACTTAAGAAATACAATTGCATTCAAGCCAGTTATAAGCCAATTAAAGCTGCCGTCGGCAGGTTTTCAAAATTCCGAGTCTAAAGTCGGAAAATTCGAACTGATACAACTTTCAGGTCCCTCCCCCAACCTCTACCAAGCTCCGAATCGCCCCCCAAACCCCTCCCCCTCTGTGGACGAGGTTGTGCACGTGAGTTCACACCAGTGTGAGCGCACACAAGCTGGGGCAGACTCACGCTCAGCAGCGTGTGCACAAGCTGTGATTGACAGGTAGGATTCCTCCACCCTAACTTGATTGGTTAAAAACAGCCGGGAGCGCTCGGTTTTTGCAAGCATGATTACAGGCTTCAGAGGGAGCTACAGATTTCGTTATTTTTCCTAAACAGCCTATTTAATATTCTACTTCCAGAATCCCATGACAGTTCAAGCTAATATGACTAAAAAAAAGTTGCCGACGGCAGCTTTAATTAAAATATAATGATAACCTAATCAAATGCAATTCAATAAATTCCAAATTACTCCAATTCATACAAAGCTAATTGAAAAAGTTGCCTAGCTAAGGAAACCAGCAGAATGCATCAAAACTTCTCTTTAATCCAATCCCCAGTCCTGAGCGTGCACAAGGGCACTTTGGAAGGAAAAAACTCCCTTTTGACAGGAAGAAACCTCTGGCCGGGGGTTGGCGGCACTGTAACACAATTCAAAGGATACCTGTTGGAACAGGGAAACACGAGTTAATGACCACAATAATGTCATGGACATGGAGAGGAAAGAGAGCAGAGGGAGGAGAGGTGCATCATGGGAGGTCTCCCAGCAGTCTGGGCCTATAGCAGCTTAACTATGGGATGTTTCAGGGTCACCTGAGCCATCCCTAACTATAAGCTTTATCAGAAAGGAAAGTTTTAAGCCTGGTCTTAAAGTTAGAAAGGGTGTCTGCTTCCTGAAGCCAAACTGGCAGCTGGTTCCACAGAGAGGGGCCTGATAACTGAAGGCTCTGCCTCCCAAACTGGCAGCTGGTTCCACAGAGAGGGGCCTGATAACTGAAGGCTCTGCCTCCCAAACTGGCAGCTGGTTCCACAGAGAGGGGCCTGATAACTGAAGGCTCTGCCTGAAGTCATCCAGTCTAACCAACTGATTGTTTTAATCTGGTTTCATATTTAATCATCACTGAGTTTCATCAGCATAGCAATGGAAATGTATACAGTGAAAATAATCAGTCCAAGCACAGAACCCTGGGAAGCTCCATTACTGGTGTTCGAGGAAGATTCTTTGTTTCCATGAACAATCTGTGCTGTGGGATGGATGCCGTCTCTCCTCATCAGACCAGGTTTTCTCCAGAAAGATTGCCAATTATCTCTGTAGCCCACGTTGTTTGCTGGACACAACCAGCGATTGAAGGAGGACATGCGGCTATACATGTCATCACTGGTCAGATTTGGCAGGGGTCCAGAGAAAACTACGGAGTCCCACATTGTTTTGGCAAAATCACACACCGATGCAACATTAATTTTAGTGACCTCCGATTGGCGTAACCGGGTGTCATTAACGCCGACGTGAATAACTATTTTACCATATTTACGTTTATCCTTAGCCAGCAGTTTTAAATAGGATTCTATGTCGCCCGCTCTGGCCCCTGGAATGCATTTGACTATGGCCGCTGGTGTCTCTAATGCCACGTTTCTGACTACAGAGCTGCCAATTACTGGCTAATTATGCTAATTATCAGCTTTGCATGAACCTTTTTTTTAGTTTTCACCATACATTTGTACTCAGACCGAGTTCCAGACTGTTTGCTGGTCATGTCATTTAGTTGATGTGTTTCCTGAAGAAAAGTTTTAACCCTCTGTGGCAAGATGGTTCATCATCTTGAGCTCAGCACCACCAAACCTTCTTTTGATTGATGGAATAAGACTGTAGAGGTAATGGATGCCATCTCCCCGTGTCCTTTACCTGAGATCAACCCCATATCAACAATGATGGTGGAAATATGCTTGTTTATTTATTTATTTATTTATATGCTTGTTTTCTTCTATGTTTCATTGGACCTGCACCAAACTAAAGTTCCAGCTCATCTCATTGTCCAAATCAGATTGGCGATTCCTCTCTGAATATCACTTTAATCCAACCATCCACAGTCCATGGGTGCTCCACTGTGATCTTGTTTTCTTCTCTTTAGGTATTCGTGATGGTTGACATTTTTCTGGATGGAAATCTCAATCCCTTCAGTCTGTTTCTTTCAGTTCAATCACAAACATTAAATTCTGTTTCTGCCCATTTGTTTTTCTTTTGTTTGTGTATATTTTCTATTTTCAGACAAACTGCTTTGAATTTTATATCCTGATGCTCTGATATCTTCCTTAGTCAAACTGTATGTTCCCCTTTTACAAGCTTTACAAGCACTAAAAGATCGGATTATTGGCTAAATTACAATCTAACTGAGTTATTAAGTGCATGTAGACACCTTAATCTGACAAGAAATCGGATGAACACCCCGAGATAACTGGGTTGAAAGTCACTCTAAACCTGCTTGTAGACGCTGAAGCTCGTGGTGAATCAGACTTTGCGTTCTGCGCATGCTCCAGATGTTTTCCCGGGGTCGTGACCCGGAAGTCAAAGGAGACGATATTCCTGTTGTTGTCGCCGTCAGAAAGAAACAAACAACGCGATGGAGAATGCTCCGTTGGGCATCGCGTTTGTGCAACAAGCAGCTCATCACAGAGCAAATGTAGAGGGACGTAGCTTCATCTGGCTCTGCGTTCTCCATCTTTCTCCAATGCCTGAGTTTGTTGTTGTTGTTGGTGGTGAAGAGGTCAACAGGAAGTGGCTCTCTTAGCAACAGCTGGAATGGGTACAGCGCCACCTATCATACCGGGGTATGACACGCTTTGTGCCTCTGATCCCATTCATTCACCGCCATATATCCAAGGAGAATTACCCTCGCTCAGCTCATTCTGATTGTGATTTAGCCAATAATCTGATCCTTTCAGTGTCTGAGTGACAGCTTACTTGTTTAGGCCTTGTTTCCTGTCAGTCTGGTGCAATAGCTCTTTAATCTCTGCAAGCACTCTCTTTTAACTGCAAACTCATTTGCATATGAACTCTTTTGGAGGTTTTTGTTTAGCATATGTTGACTTGTGCAGGTATTTGTTTTCGCAATGCAAAATACAAGGTGATTGCATCATTTTTCCCTCCACTTAGTCTGGGATGCAAATAATTACGAGAAATTTGTAAAATTGTAAAATTTGTGGTGTGTTTGACAAAACCCAAATGATCAGTTAATGAATAAAATATTTCTTACATATCTCGGTTTTGTTTATTTTTTCACTAATTAAGAAAAATAAATGAACATCCTCTAAGTGTGGTGATTTCATCATTTTTGCCAGGTATTGTATCATGAAAAAAATTAGCTTTGGTTTCACGGTGATAGGAATGAACACAGAAATGAGCGGTTCCTGCAGTCACACATAACTTAACAGTTCATTGTCGCTGTCATCACAGTTTGGGCGAATCTATAACAGTAAGTCAAGGCTTGCATTTGTGATGCTTTTTGTTTCACTGAGTTTAGTAAATGTGTGGTTACAAACAGTGGTGTCTGTGGGCATAGATACAAGTTGAACTAACTCACCGTACTGCTCCTGGTGATGGGGAAAAACAGACTTTACACGACCAAACTAACAAAAACAACAAAACAATCCAGGTTACCTCGAGATAATGACATAATTAATCCCTTATCAAGCTTTGTTCCGTCTATCCATCAATTTTCTATACCCAGACAACCATGCACACCCACTCTAAGGGACAATTTAGAGTCACCAAACCTTCCATGCATGTTTTTGATTGGTAGGAGGAAGCCGGAGTACCCGGAGAGAACCCACACATACATGGGGAGAACATGCAAGCGCCATGCAAGGTTCCAAGAAATGGTTCTCTTTGTAGATAATATTGAATGCAAACCGTTGCTAAAAAAAAACATTGCTGCAACTATTAAGTCGGGCATTTAATTCATTGTGTATTCAGAAACTTGATAGTGTGAATCGTGTTTTCCATCTCTTGCTTACTTTGTGCTTAACAGCAGGCTGACAGTCCTCCAGTCGCACTCCAAAAGCTTTGGGACTGCCGGTCTTCTTGGCTTTCTTCATGATGTTAATGCCCCATTGTGCCTTGTCATCTGAGGACAGAGATTTAAAGATTTAGAACTATGACGAATAACAGAATGAAAGGCGAAATGTGATTTTGAATAAAAACAACAATATCCAGATGAAACAGTTGGCCTGTTCGTACCCTGCTATGTTAACCCATTTAGGCCTAAAACGCCTGGAAAAGAATGCCTGTAAAACCTATGGGCGATTTCAGAAAGACCCCCTAAAACCTGAAGTGTTTCTGGAAATTCAGCAATTGTGTCAACGCCTACTAAATGATTGATTTCTCAGCCTCTGTAGCAGATAAGAAGCAAAATTCAAAAAGTATTTGAGAGCTTACGCCTGTGGCTTTCTTTGGAAATTGAGTTTATTTACATACACCTTCACGAAAATAGAAAATGTGAAAAGTAAAGTGCAGGAACAGCACTATTTTCAATATGATTAAATGCCTGCAACGGTGTGGCATCTGCAGGTAAATCGACTTTCACCCCTGGTGTGCGGTTGAAATCTCTCCGTCGATTACGGTGGTAATTGTCAGTCTTCCACTCACATTCAAACCCTTCAAAATCATCCTCGTCATTATCGTCATCATTAAACATATGTGCTAGCCATAAATCTCGATCAGTTGGGTCAGCACGTTCATCAGCATCATCAAAGCCAAGAAACTCCTCACAATCGCTACCGTCTGAAATGTCTTCCCAC
Source organism: Odontesthes bonariensis (assembly GCF_027942865.1). Taxonomy (NCBI): domain Eukaryota; kingdom Metazoa; phylum Chordata; class Actinopteri; order Atheriniformes; family Atherinopsidae; genus Odontesthes; species Odontesthes bonariensis. Next base: position 30,387,697 of record NC_134528.1, on the reverse strand, counting down.
TGAAAGTCCTCCATGCTTGTTCGATGTAACTTAACTTCAAAACAATGACACGAGGAACATGACGACACTCTCACGTGTCTATTATAATGCATTTAATTGGCGCAGAGGTCAATAATTGGTGCAAAACAACCCTTATACAGGAAAAAAGACGTGTACGCTTTCCCGGCCTTAAAGGTAGAATAACGCAACAGCGCCCCCGGCTTTAAAGGTAGAAATGCGGCAATGCTTTCCCGGCCTAAATGGGTTAATTATACAACATGACAAGCAGCAGAGTCCTACTTAGACCCACCAGATCTGGAGGCTCGTTTCACCGAGGTGTTGTCAGTTTTAGGGAGCAGGAAGGGAGGCATCATACGATGGGCTCTGGGAGACGAGTCTGCTTTGTTCCCTGTGAGGCTGCACAAAGGATGGAAACAAAGACTGAGCAACTTCAAATAAGTTTTAAAAGGCTTTATGTTTAATGCAGTCCAACATCTACCTGTGTTTTCTGTGGTCATTTAGCTTCTTGTTGATAAGAGCTTGTCTCGAGAAACCAATCTCCTTGAAGAAATGGAAAGAGCAAATTCATTTGGAATGCGTTTGTGTGTGTTTTTTGGGGTTCTTTTGTAGAACCATTGCAATAATAACTGGATGGTCATCTTACCTCGTTTTCTGTTTTGCTGTTTTCCCTGATGATCCTGATCCAGGCCAGCATGTCGTCCCTGTCCTCGGCCTGCAGCAGATACTCGCAGAAGTCCTGTGTCGTCAGTCTCAGGGTGTGCTTTCGCTTGGTTTCACTATAGGCAATGTCAATCAGGCAACCCCTGATACTGACCGGGGAATACTCATCCTGACCGGACCCCGCCCCCGCACCGTGAAGCACAGCCTCGCGTTTGTCTCTGTAGAGGAAGAGCGAGTGGGAGCGGAGCACAGTGAAGGCGCGCTTCCACGGCCTCATACTGCCGCCAACTTTCTACAAAGAAAGAGACAGACAACATCAGTCACAGCACCGGAGCTCTGGAATCATCCATGTGACCAATCAACTAGAATAGAATGAAACCTAAGGGCCTCAATGTTTAACAAGCTTTACCGAAGAGTTAAGCACAGTCGGTAGAACTGGAGCAAAGCAACGATTTGCTTCTGGTCAAAAGGGAAGTCAGACAGAAAAAACATTTTTGCATAAACAGTTCAGGTGGTAGAGAGGGATGTGCATTAATGGTGCTGAGAAAAGAAGTGTTTGTCTGCTCAGATGAAAAAGACTTTTTTAAGTGCATTCCACATAAAAAGAAGGTGACTGGGCTGCCAATGGGCTCATGAAGGTGATGTTTATCACATGTAGACAGAGAAGATTAAACTTAATGAACATGAGTTTTCATTTTCACAGTGAGAACATACAAACTCCACACAGACCTAAAGCACTTAACCACTTACTGAAACCTGGCTGCTCATTTTCAGTTCTGAACAGCATAGCTTACTGTACAAAAATCCCAAGCCCTTTTTAGCTTCTTCTCCATCATACAGAGCCTTCTGGGAATTCTAGTCCCAAATTGGTTTTCAGCTAAATAATTAGTCCCAACATCCAGAGCTTTTTGTGGAATAGCTAAGTCAGTTCCAACAGCTGTGTGCCACAGAATTAAGTTCTGAGTGTTGCTAGCATGCAGCCAGCGCCACATGTACACATGTATACTGTATGTGCACACTTTCATATATAGAAGACTTGCAGAGAACTTCCTCTTTGAACCCGTGTGGTTCAGCTGTACATCAGAAATGTTTCAATAACACAAAACATCTGGGCAGAGGCTGTAGGGTGAGGTTATGTGCTATAATCCAAATTAATAGGACAACAAATCTGATGCTTCACAGTTTAATGAATAAATCTGACATTTCTAGATCCTTCAAGTCATATAAACTATCTTCAAATACAAGTTATAACATCAAAGCAGAAGTACTCAGCAGATTTGACTTTACTTAAATTATTCCACCACAAAGTTTTGTATCAGCATCATGGGTCTGATCTATTGCCTTGAGTAAATGTACTCAGACAGTAGGTGTCTGCAGGAGGACGTTCTGCTGAGATGACGCAGATAAACAGCAACAGGGACCAGATGCATAAAACTGCGTGTAGGTACGACTAAACCTGTGCTCACGCAAAGGCAGAAATATGCACATCGTTACCTAATAGCATCATTGCCTAAGTCTAAGACATCGAAATATGGCTAACGATATGCATTCTTTACGGCAGATTTTAAAGTTGTGCATACATGTTGTTCTCTTTTAGAAATCTCAATCTCACACTAAGTACATGTTCACAAGTCCAATTCCACCTCTAATCATGAATGGATGTGGAAATTTGTCATTTGTATATCAATATATAATTTGCAACCCAACTAAAAAGGCAGAATAATGAAAGCAACCGTAAAAAGAAGTGCAGTTTTACCAAATGTAAAAATCAGACGGGGAAGCAGAGAAAAACTCAATCTGTTTTATTTGGTAGTTTCACTTCAGTTTCCATGAAGCTGTTAAAAAAAAAAAAAAAAAAAAAAAATGTGTGCATGCATGCTCTGAATGAGGCCTGAGGAGCGGACCTTCTCACTGTACATTCTTCCTTTATAAATAGCACTTTGCTTGGAGAGCACACCTGCTTTTTGTGTGTATTGTTTCTGCATTGGGCTCCTGGTACATGTGGAAGCAGCATGCGGTACCTTTCCCTTCTCGGTGAGGATCTGTTTGTAGTGCAGCCAGCCTTCTTTGCGAACATCACTGAAGGTGATGGTTCCCAGCTCAGAGGTGGAGTGGCGCTTGGACCAGGCCACCTCCTGGGCTCGCAGGCTCTCCAGAGACTGAAACACAGCGTAGTGTCATCAAGTCACTTCTACTGAACAATCTCAATAAAATAAAGACATGTAATCAGGTCTGATAATTACAACCTATCATAGTGGCTCACCCCATCAGTGAAAAAGCTCTTGACCCTTTTTGGTAGTTTACTGAGGAACAGACAAAACAAAGTTACACAAACAAACAGTATTTTTGCATAAAACAGTGAGAAGTGACAATCCTAATGTTTTTGTTTTTCATCTTTTAGTTTTTTTGTTTTGTTTCTATTCAGTTTTCTTGTCATTGGTTGTTATTCGGATTTGAATCTGTTTGTTTAGTATTGATTTGTCCTTTTGTTTACTGATTACTCCTTGGTTGCTCTCTGTTCTTATTCTTAGTTGCATTTGGGTCCATCATTCTCCACAAACCGTAACACCTAAACCTAAGACACTGACTTATAATGGCTCTAAAGTCAAAATTCATCTTTACTTATTAACTTAATAATTCTTTCTCTTACTTCAGTCTAAATGAAAGTTAAGTACCACATGGTGAATATGTTCAATATGTGTTTATCTATTCATTTATCTAAAACAAAGTTTGACATTGAATTTTTGTTGCAACATAAAAGACACTGGTACAATTTTTAGGAAAGCATAGATCTATTTTAGAAACATTTTTCTCAGGTTCCTCACTCACGAGAAGACACGGCCTTCATCCCTAAAAGTGTTGAGCCCCTCATCGCAGGACTTAGACCTCTCAGTGGTGATGGCCAGCAGGTAAGAAGAGCGACGGCCTTTAATACCGCCTTAAGAGACAAAAGTTGAGTTAGAGTGGGGAAGAGGAGTAAAATGATGAAGATGGTGAAAAGAAAAGAATTGCAGTGCAATGTGGTGACAGTTTTTTTTTCCAACAATGGGGCATCATTATAACATGAGTGCATTGATTAATGGGTTAAACAACATCTGGTTTCATTCAAACTAAAGATGTAACCATGAAAATTTCACATAGAAATGTTCAGGGATATGTAGAAAACCCAGACAAAAGCTTCAAAGCAGACAACATAACGTATATGTTAAAGCATTTGGGCAGCTCTATTTTTACCTGCATATATGAAGGTGCTTTGAAGTTGTCCGAGTTATGACTGACTAAGTAATTGAGGCTCATGGGTTTTGTGGTATTTAGGCACATCTGCAATATCAAACTAAACACTTTCACCAATATGATCCAAACAAGTGTTTTTTGTGTTGCTAATCCAAACATGTTGGAGACAATTAATGTCGTCTTTTGTAAATCCTTGAAGTAATTAGAAAGAGTGAGAGAGACTCACTGCAGTCCTGAGAGTGAAGTCGGACAAAGGGGGAGATGGAGAGGTAGGGGGGGACTGAGGTGGAAGAGAGGCTGGCCATAGTGGAGCCCAGGGAACTGGACACCATTGAGCAGGCTGGCACATAGCAGGCCTGATGGTCAGTTTTAGGACTGGCTGGTTCATCTGTAAAGCCATCATCACAGGTGAGCAACATGGGGTAAGGGCTGACCGATTAAACACAGACAAGATAAGTTCCATGGGCTTTTGGTACAACAAGTCTCTGAAGCAGAGCTACTGCAGGGGCAGAAATACTCTCATGGTAAACCACAGTTTTATTATCCATCTGATTAACTTATGTAAAATATACTTTAGTCTTTATTTAAAGCAAAAATATGTGGCTGACAGGATAATAGCCACAAACATCTTGATTCAGCTGAAAACAAGCAAGCTGATTGAGATAAAGTAGAATGCAACCAAAAAGAGGCACATCAAATGTTTAATGGTAAGTCAGCTTCTTTCATTTTCAGGACAACATAGCTGATGCATTTACTTATCCAGTGCTGAAATGTGATGCTGTGTTTACATCGTGTGAGCACCAAAGATTGAAAAAGAACATTAACATCTGTGAGCCACGAGTCATTCTGGTGAACTGAATGTTGAAATAACTAATATATAAATACATTCAGGTTTGAACAAAAACGTCACAAAAGTAACCTGCTCACTGAAGGATTTTTTTTTTTTTTTTTACCATTTATATAGTAGAGAAAAAACCATTATAAAGATACATATTTTTAAAGCCAAGTTTAAGTTTTTTTTTCATTCCATGTACCATATTTCCATATTTGAGATGTTGAAATGTTCAGTTGTCTTCTACAATGCCAATTGAATGAATTTGAAGATTTGACTAGAACTGTAAAACTAAACAGCACTTACTTATTTTGAACGCAATTGTTTGGCTCGAATTAGCAAATTAAACTGGCTATTTCGCTGGACTTGATATCAACAGATAGAGAGATAGATCTCTCTCTCTCCATATACAGTATATATATATATATATATATACATATGTATATATATAAAAAGTTGATAAGCTGTGATATTTTACTCTTTGTGAGTCAATTGCTACAGAGAAAAGCTCACTAACCTATAAAGGGAATAGAGGAGGCGGAGTCAGTTGGATACTGTGCCAGGCTGCCATTGGCTCTGTGGGTAGGGCCTCCACCAGGGACAGGTAAGGGTGTTCCACATGAAGAAGCCAGACCAGGTGGCTCTGCTGACTCTGCAGGTGCGGTGCTGAAGGGATGCCGCAGAGCCTGAACAGGTGTCCATCGGCCTGCTGCTGCCTTCTGCCTTAGGACCACCTCTTGAGTTAAGGGCACAGGGGAGATGACCTCTCTGTCGTTCCCAGGCTGGGTTGTCTCCTCCTCTGAAGTCGACAGGGCAGGGGTGGACTGGGGTCGGGGTGCCAATCCCCCATCACTGTCCCTTCTACTGCCAGGGCTCCAGCTGAGCTGGGGGCCATTGTAGCTGGGCTCTCTGAAGGAGGTGGCCTGCTGGAGGAGATGCCCAGCTTTGCGGGAGAAAGAAGGGCTATAACTTTTATAGCCCACCACCTGTTCCTCTTTTACTCGCCTCATCTGGGGCTCGGCTACCTGCTGACCTGACTGCCTAGCACTGGGTTGCACCGGGGACGAGGAGGTTCCGACGCTGGTTGTCACTGCGGTTGGATGTTGATGTTCTACTGAGGCCTTCTGGTAGTTCTGCTTGTTTAATTTAGCCATTTGGGAACTTGGTGACACAAGTGCAGAGGCTTCTGCCAGTGTTTCCACAGAACGCCCATAGTTTTGCTCATACTCAGCATAGGCTGCCAGAAGGCTCTCAGAGCACGACCTGCCACCAGGTTCCGATACGCTGCCCCAGCCCTCGAGCCAAGAGGAATCATGGGATGCAGCAGCTGCCTGGTGGTGGTGCAGGAGCGTTTCTCTTCTGTGCTGCTCCACAGAACTGGTGGCTGCAAGAACAGATCTAGGACCAAGTGCCAAGCCCAGCCCCAGCTCTTCTGAATGGTCCTCAGATATACTGCATTGGTGGGGGCTCATGTGCTCTGCAGCCTTAGCTTGGCCGTAGTACCAATCTGACAGAGCCTGGTGGCAGAGGGTGTTTGTGTGGGCGTGGGCGGACGATGGCAGGCTGCCCTTCCATGGTGGAGGCAGTGTTGCAGAGGCGATGGCAGTATTGTGGTTAGCAAAATGAAAGTCAAGTGCACTGATAGCTGATGAGGACCGGCCTCGATGCCGCCCTGATGGGGTAAAATGGCTGCTGGATTCCCCAGGACCCCCTGGCCCGCCAGAGGTAGGGTTGGAGGCAGGAGGGTGGTTGTCCAAGGTTGTGCTGGCGGGTCTGGACTGCCAGTTCTTCACAGGGCTGGCAAGGTTAGGGCTGGGCTGTGGAGTGGTGGAGCTGGTCTTTGTAGAAGGGTAACAGAGAGGTGGAGGCTCTGGGAGATTGTAGGCCTCACCTGTGTATGGCTCATTGCCTTTCAGGTATGCATCCTGTGAGTATGCCTGAGGACAGGAGGGGCAGGCCACCATATAAAACATGAAAGAGAAGATAAAAGAGCCAAGACAGAAGGAGCAGCTGGAGGAAAGAGAGAGGCAGGTGCAGCATGCACCATCTTATATCCTTTAACAACGTTTATGGTAATTATTACAGCATTGCAAGTGTATCCCAGGTCTATTATTGTTTGGCTGTGTGTATTTTATTTCTTAAACTGAATTTATTTGATACTTAAGTGTAAATAGAGCAGTAATGCATTGCTTTGTATGATCTAAAACACTATGAATGCCTCTATGTTTAATGCATGAAAATAAAATCAAACTTAAGATATTCAGACCCCCTGTTAGTTATGTTACGAACAATACCGGCAATCTTAATACTATTCAATATATAAACTACTCACATAATAGTGCTATCCTTCCTGTTCATGCAAAGTTACATTGTAATATTAAGATTAACAACTGGCTGAAATAATTCAATTAGAAATAAAAAAAACCTTGCTGTGTAACAGTCTTGCTAACTGATAGCTTCACACATTTAGAGGGTGAAAAGAAGGAAAGAAGAGAAAATATAGGAAAGATAATACTCACACTTACCAACTGCAACACATCCTCGTCTTTTGGCATAATAGAGAGCTCCAAAATATTTTCACTACAAAGAAAAAAAAAGAACCATTCGAGAACCTAAGTAATATCACTGACGGTGATGTGGGATGAGAAAAAAAAAACAAAAAAACACCCACCTATTTTGGATGAGTGCAATCACCTCAGAGTAAGTTTTCCCCAGAACGCTCTCCCCATTCACCTTCACCAGTCTGTCACCTGAGGCATGCACAAACACATTTAAAAGAAGGGTGAAACAAAGCTGGTCCACACTGACAGACCACCTTTTAACCTTAAATAAAGAGCCTTCAATAGCTTTCTTATTAACACAAACACTACCGTACAGAATATGCAGCAATTTATATGCTATCACTCACTGATATCAGGGTCTATGTAGGGTCCAGTGACATGCCAAAGACATTTTTGTAAAGGGAATGTGGATTGAAATGCCGACTTTCCAATTTGATAATGATGTTTCTATTGCCAATTGTCCTCCTATATACTGTATGGTCATGCAGAAAAGGGATTTAAAAAAAAAACATATTTCCAACAAGAAATCCTCTTGTTGAAAATAATAGGTCTTTTAAAGGCAAAACTTTACGTGAAACTGCTGAAGAACCTGAAGTGTTGAAAATAAGTCATTTGAAGGCTGAAAGCCTGTAGTGGAAGGATTTGAAGCTGAATAAAAGCAATGGAAGCAGTTCAAGAAGCTAAAGAGCTGTTGAAAATGGTTGAAACCAGATACCTAAATCTTGGCATCTCAGTTAATTCTGATTTATGTCCCTGGTGGCACCTCATACAAAACGGTGTGCTCAAGACCAGTTCAAAACAGAGCAAGTGAGTTAAAGTTCAATGAAATCACTCGAACATTGATCTTAAATGGAAAATAGAAGTACATGCAGAAAAAAGTTGTGAACATTTGAGCCTCTCAGTCAGTGCTTCTGTATGTTGATGTTTATTTGTGCATGTGTGACTGTGTGGTTTTCAGTCAAAATCCATTGCCTGATTTGGATTGCCTAATGAGTCCTGGGGTCCGTTTCACGTAGCAGGTTCAACCAACTCTGAGTCTATTCCTGATCTCTGAGTTGATCTACTCTGAGATAGAAAACTCTGAGTTTTCGGTTCCAGAAACGCTGATTTGAGTGAGTTTAATCAACTCTGAGTAAGTTCACCTTGAGTTTAGCATGTGCGCCACAACTTTAAAAAGCCAGCATCAATGGAGCCCCGATTCGACGAGTCACCATGGCAACGGGGAAGAGGTGGGCTACGTTTTTCACCAACCTCGAATTGGAAATCTTAATGCGCTCATACGGCGAGTTTCAATTCGTTTTTAGAAATAAGTGCAACACCGCTGCAGCAGCAAAAGTGTAAGTTTAAATGTAGTCCTTTGCAATCACAATAATATTACAGGGAAACTGCTTGAATGGTAGCCCATTCATTTATTTCATTTAGGTGCAATCCCGCAGGGCAGAAGCGCTCTTGGCAGCAGTTTAAGATGAAATATAAAAACATTGTTCAAACAGGTGAGACCTTGGCATGGAGGTACCTCATTTTGATCATGTTTTACACTGTAAAATAAATATTAAGTGGCTATTTCACTGTGCAGTCGTTTTATTCCCAACATAATGCTGTTTTCACACACATAAACTATGTCTTCTCATCTATATCATCCATCCATCCATTATCTATACACCGCTGAATCCATCAGTCGGGTCGCGGGGGGGCTGGAGCCTATCCCAGCGGTCAATGGGCGAGAGGCGGGGTACACCCTGGACAGGCCGCCAGTCCATCACAGGGCCACATAGAGACAAACGAGACAAACAACCATGCACACTCACAGTCACTCCTAAGGACAATTTAGAGTCATCATCTATATCATGTTCTGTTAAATAATTAAGCCTATTTAAACTAACACAGACTTCTACTGAGCCAACAGAAAGAAGGCAGATTTTTCACCAACCTCGAATTGGAAATCTTAATGCGCTCATACGGCGAGTTTCAATACGTTTTTAGAAATAAGTGCAACACCGCTGCAGCAGCAAAAGTGTAAGTTTAAATGTAGTAAAACGGGTGGTGCCCAGCACCACCACCTCTAACGGGAGGCCAGTGGCTGAGGGAATCCACCCCCAAGACACGAGTGCCTTTATAAAATATAATAGGCCTATATATGTCTTTTTTAAGCCTATTCATACAAATATTTATTTGTCTTTTATGTCTTTTTTTCTTTTGTCCCAACACATTCTGATGGTGCCGCTCAAAAAGATAATTGTCTGTAAATGCAAAAATCTACGCGTGGTCTGATAACCATCTCCGACGAATATTTATTTCTCTGCGCAGTAATGCTGCACCTTCATCCACGGGATCGTTGTCAAAAGGACATGTTCGTGAAAAAAGTCGCCTCCTACTGTGCCTAATGGACTTCTAGAAGTAGAAGAACTCGCTCTGCTGACTGAATGAATGAGGAAATCAAATGGCGTGAGTGGCTGAAAGAGGGCACAGACAGAAAGAAACTCAAGGTTTCTTGAATAAAACCTGGTCCCGACCAGGTTAGGTTCATAGAGTCTGTTACTCCGGTAACTGACCGTGAGGTTAAGTTACCTCTCTTTGTGAAACAGGCTAGTTACCCCTCTTTCTCGGGGTTGAGTTACCTCCCTTTGTGAAACGGAAAACTCAGGGTTTCCCTCATTTCAGGGTTAACTTACTCAGAGTTTTCACTAAACCTGCTACGTGAAACGGACCTCTGAGCAACAGTATTTCTTATGAAAACTGTTTAAATGAGTACAATTTGTTTAGTAGAAACAGGATAAAAGACATATTTTAAAAACACTGATTGTTTAAACACCGACAACTGTTATGAAACACTGACAACTGTTATTAAAGACCGACAACTGTTATTAAACACCGACAAATGTTATTAAAGACGGACGACTGTTATTAAACACGGACAACTGTTATTAAACACGGACAACTGTTATTAAAGACTGACAACTGTTATTAAAGACAGACAACTGTTATTAAACACGGACAACTGTTATTAAAGACTGACAACTGTTATTAAAGACTAACAACTGTTATTAAACACCGACAACTGTTATTAAACACCGACAACTGTTATTAAAGACCGACAACTGTTATTAAACACCGACAACTGTTATTAAAGACCGACAACTGTTATTAAACACCGACAACTGTTATTAAAGACCGACAACTGTTATTAAAGACCGACAACTGTTATTAAAGACTGAAAACTGTTATTAAAGACTGAGAACTGTTATTAAAGCCCAACAACTGTTATTAAAGACTGACAACTGTTATTAAAGACTAACAACTGTTATGAAAGACTGACAACTGTTATTACAGACTGACAACTGTTATGAAAGACCGACAACTGTTATTAAAGACCGACAACTGTTATTAAACACCGACAACTGTTATTAAAGACCGAAAACTGTTATTAAACACGACAACTGTTATTAAAGACCGACAGCTGTTATTAAAGACCGACTGTTATTAAAGACTAACAACTGTTATTAAACACGACAACTGTTATTAAAGACCGACAACTGTTATTAAACACCGACACATGTTATTAAACACGGACAACTGTTATTAAACACGGACAACTGTTATTAAAGACTGACAACTGTTATTAAAGACAGACAACTGTTATTAAACACCGACAACTGTTATTAAAGACTGACAACTGTTATTAAAGCCCGACAACTGTTATTAAAGACTGACAACTGTTATTAAAGACTAACAACTGTTATTAAACACCGACAACTGTTATTAAACACCGACAACTGTTATTAAACACCGACAACTGTTATTAAAGACCGACAACTGTTATTAAACACCGACAACTGTTATTAAAGACCGACAGCTGTTATTAAACACCGACAACTGTTATTAAAGACCGACAACTGTTATTAAAGACCGACAACTGTTATTAAACACCGACAACTGTTATTAAAGACTGAAAACTGTTATTAAAGACTGACAACTGTTATTAAAGCCCAACAACTGTTATTAAAGACTGACAACTATTATTAAAGACTACCAACTGTTATGAAAGACTGACAACTGTTATTACAGACTGACAACTGTTATGAAAGACCGACAACTGTTATTAAAGACCGACAACTGTTATTAAAGACCGACAACTGTTATTAAACACCGACAACTGTTATTAAAGACCGACAACTGTTATTAAACACGACAACTGTTATTAAAGACCGACAGCTGTTATTAAAGACCGACTGTTATTAAAGACTAACAACTGTTATTAAACACGACAACTGTTATTAAAGACTGACAACTGTTATTAAAGACTGACAACTGTTATTAAACACCGACACATGTTATTAAAGACCGACAACTGTTATTAAAGACTGACAACTGTTATTAAACACGGACAACTGTTATTAAACACGGACAACTGTTATTAAAGACTGACAACTGTTATTAAAGACAGACAACTGTTATTAAACACCGACAACTGTTATTAAAGACTGACAACTGTTATTAAAGCCCGACAACTGTTATTAAAGACTGACAACTGTTATTAAAGACTAACAACTGTTATTAAACACCGACAACTGTTATTAAACACCGACAACTGTTATTAAACACCGACAACTGTTATTAAAGACCGACAACTGTTATTAAACACCGACAACTGTTATTAAAGACCGACAACTGTTATTAAAGACCGACAACTGTTATTAAACACCGACAACTGTTATTAAAGACTGAAAACTGTTATTAAAGCCCAACAACTGTTATTAAAGACTGACAACTGTTATTAAAGCCCAACAACTGTTATTAAAGACTGACAACTGTTATTAAAGACTAACAACTGTTATGAAAGACCGACAACTGTTATTAAAGACTGACAACTGTTATTAAAGCCCAACAACTGTTATTAAAGACCGACAACTGTTATTAAAGACCGACAACTGTTATTAAACACCGACAACTGTTATTAAAGACTGAAAACTGTTATTAAAGACTGACAACTGTTATTAAAGCCCAACAACTGTTATTAAAGACTGACAACTGTTATTACAGACTGACAACTGTTATGAAAGACCGACAACTGTTATTAAAGACCGACAACTGTTATTAAACACCGACAACTGTTATTAAAGACCGACAACTGTTATTAAACACGACAACTGTTATTAAAGACCGACAGCTGTTATTAAAGACCGACTGTTATTAAAGACTAACAACTGTTATTAAACACGACAACTGTTATTAAAGACTGACAACTGTTATTAAAGACCGACAACTGTTATTAAACACCGACAAATGTTATTAAAGACGGACAACTGTTATTAAACACGGACAACTGTTATTAAACACGGACAACTGTTATTAAAGACTGACAACTGTTATTAAAGACTGACAACTGTTATTAAACACCGACAACTGTTATTAAAGACTGACAACTGTTATTAAAGCCCGACAACTGTTATTAAAGACTGACAACTGTTATTAAAGACTAACAACTGTTATTAAACACCGACAACTGTTATTAAACACCGACAACTGTTATTAAAGACCGACAACTGTTATTAAACACCGACAACTGTTATTAAAGACCGACAACTGTTATTAAAGACCGACAACTGTTATTAAACACCGACAACTGTTATTAAAGACTGACAACTGTTATTAAAGACTGACAACTGTTATTAAAGCCCAACAACTGTTATGAAAGACTGACAACTGTTATTACAGACTGACAACTGTTATGAAAGACCAACAACTGTTATTAAAGACCGACAACTGTTATTAAACACCGACAACTGTTATTAAAGACCGACAACTGTTATTAAAGACCGACAGCTGTTATTAAAGACCGACTGTTATTAAAGACCAACAACTGTTATTAAAGACTAACAACTGTTATTAAACACCGACAACTGTTATTAAAGACTGACAACTGTTATTAAACACCGACAACTGTTATTAAAGACTGACAACTGTTATTAAAGCCCGACAACTGTTATGAAAGACTGACTACTGTTATGAAAGACCGACAACTGTTATTAAACACCGACAACTGTTATTAAAGACTGACAACTGTTATTAAAGCCCGACAACTGTTATTACAGACTGACAACTGTTATGAAAGACTGACAACTGTTATGAAAGACCGACAACTGTTATTAAAGACCGACAACTGTTATTAAAGACTGACAACTGTTATTAAAGACCGACAACTGTTATTAAACACCGACAACTGTTATTAAAGACCGACAACTGTTATTAAACACCGACAACTGTTATTAAAGACTGAGAACTGTTATTAAACACTGACAACTGTTATTAAAGACCGACAACTGTCATTAAAGCCCGATAACTGTTATTAAAGCCCGATAACTGTTATTAAAGACTGATAACTGTTATTAAAGCCCGATAACTGTTATTAAAGACTGACAACTGTTATTAAAGACTAACAACTGTTATTAAAGACTGACAACTGTTACGAAAGACTGACAACTGTTATTAAAGCCCGATAACTGTTATTAAAGACTGACAACTGTTATTAAAGACCGACAACTGTTATTAAAGACTGATAACTGTTATTAAAGACCGACAACTGTTATTAAAGACTGACAACTGTTATTAAAGCCCAACAACTGTTATGAAAGACCGACAACTGTTATTAAAAACCGACAACTGTTATTAAAGACTGACAACTGTCATTAAAGACTGACAACTGTTATGAAAGACTGACAACTGTTATTAAAGCCCAACAACTGTTATTAAACACCGACAACTGTTATTAAACACCGAAAACTGTTATTAAACACCGACAACTGTTATTAAAGACCGACAACTGTTATTAAACACCGACAACTGTTATTAAAGACCGACAACTGTTATTAAAGACCGACAACTGTTATTAAAGCCCAACAACTGTTATGAAAGACCGACAACTGTTATTAAAAACCGACAACTGTTATTAAAGACTGACAACTGTCATTAAAGACTGACAACTGTTATGAAAGACTGACAACTGTTATTAAAGCCCGATAACTGTTATTAAAGACTGACAACTGTTATTAAAGACCGACAACTGTTATTAAAGCCCGATAACTGTTATTAAAGACTGACAACTGTTATGAAAGACTGACAACTGTTATTAAAGCCAAACAACTGTTATTAAAGACCGACAACTGTTATTAAAGACTGACAACTGTTATTAAAGACCGACAACTGTTATTAAAGACTGACAACTGTTATTAAAGACCGACAACTTATTAAAGACTGACAACTGTTATTAAAGCCAAACAACTGTTATTAAAGACCGACAACTGTTATTAAAGACTGACAACTGTTATTAAAGACTGACAACTGTTATTAAAGACCGACAACTGTTATTAAAGACTGACAATTGTTATTAAAGCCTGACAACTGTTATTAAAGCCTGACAACTGTTATGAAAGACTGACAACTGTTATGAAAGACTGACAACTGTTATTAAAGCCTGACAACTGTTATGAAAGACTGACAACTGTTATTAAAGACTAACAACTGTTATTAAAGACTGACAACTGTTATTAAAGCCTGACAACTGTTATTAAAGCCCAACAATTGTTATTAAAGCCTGACAACTGTTATGAAAGACTGACAACTTTTATTAAAGCCCGACAACTGTTATGAAAGACTGACAACTGTTATTAAAGACCGACAACTGTTATTAAAGACCGACAACTGTTATTAAACACGACAACTGTTATTAAAGACCGACAACTGTTATTAAACACGACAACTGTTATTAAAGACCGACTGTTATTAAAGACCGACAACTGTTATTAAAGACCGACAACTGTTATTAAACACGACAACTGTTATTAAAGACCGACAACTGTTATTAAACACGACAACTGTTATTAAACACGACAACTGTTATTAAAGACCGACAACTGTTATTAAACACGACAACTGTTATTAAAGACCGACAACTGTTATTAAACACCGACAACTGTTATTAAAGACTGACAACTGTTATTAAAGCCAGACAACTGTTATTAAAGCCCGACAACTGTTATGAAAGACCGACAACTGTTATGAAAGACTGACAACTGTTATTAAAGACCGACAACTGTTATTAAAGCCTGACAACTGTTATTAAACACGACAACTGTTATTAAAGACTGACAACTGTTATTAAACACCGACAACTGTTATTAAACACCGACAACTGTTATTAAAGACCGACAACTGTTATTAAACACCGACAACTGTTATTAAAGACCGACAACAGTTATTAAAGACTGAGAACTGTTATTAAAGACTGACAACTGTTATTAAAGACCGACAACTGTTATTAAAGACTGACAACTGTTATTAAAGACTAACAACTGTTATTAAAGCCTGACAACTGTTATTAAAGCCCGATAACTGTTATTAAAGCCCGATAACTGTTATTAAAGACTGACAACTGTTATTAAAGACTAACAACTGTTATTAAAGACTGAGAACTGTTACGAAAGACTGACAACTGTTATTAAAGCCCGATAACTGTTATTAAAGACTGACAACTGTTATTAAAGACCGACAACTGTTATTAAAGACTGATACCTGTTATTAAAGACCGACAACTGTTATTAAAGACTGACAACTGTTATTAAAGACTAACAACTGTTATTAAAGAGTGACAACTGTTATGAAAGCCTGACAACTGTTATTAAAGCCCGACAACTGTTATGAAAGACCGACAACTGTTATTAAACACCGACAACTGTTATTAAAGACCAACAACTGTTATTAAACACCGACAACTGTTATGAAAGACCGACAACTGTTATTAAAAACCGACAACTGTTATTAAAGACTGACAACTGTCATTAAAGACTGACAACTGTTATGAAAGACTGACAACTGTTATTAAAGCCCAACAACTGTTATTAAAGACCGACAACTGTTATTAAAGACTGACAACTGTTATTAAAGCCCAACAACTGTTATTAAAGACCGACAACTGTTATTAAAGACTGACAACTGTTATTAAAGACTGACAACTGTTATTAAAGACCGACAACTGTTATTAAAGCCTGACAACTGTTATTAAAGCCTGACAACTGTTATGAAAGACTGACAACTGTTATGAAAGACTGACAACTGTTATTAAAGCCCAACAACTGTTATGAAAGACTGACAACTGTTATTAAAGACTAACAACTGTTATTAAAGACTGACAACTGTTATTAAAGACTGACAACTGTTATTAAAGCCTGACAACTGTTATTAAAGCCCAACAATTGTTATTAAAGCCTGACAACTGTTATGAAAGACTGACAACTGTTATTAAAGCCCGACAACTGTTATGAAAGACTGACAACTGTTATTAAAGACCGACAACTGTTATTAAAGACTGACAACTGTTACGAAAGACTGACAACTGTTATTAAAGCCCGATAACTGTTATTAAAGACCGACAACTGTAATTAAAGACCGACAACTGTTATTAAAGCCCAACAACTGTTATGAAAGACCGACAACTGTTATTAAAGACTGACAACTGTTATTAAAGACCGACAACTGTTATTAAAGACGACAACTGTTATTAAAGACTGACAACTGTTATTAAAGACCGACAACTGTTATTAAAGCCCAACAACTGTTATGAAAGACCGACAACTGTTATTAAAAACCGACAACTGTTATTAAAGACTGACAACTGTCATTAAAGACTGAGAACTGTTATGAAAGACTGACAACTGTTATTAAAGCCCGATAACTGTTATTAAAGACTGACAACTGTTATTAAAGACCGACAACTGTTATTAAAGACTGACAACTGTTATTAAAGCCCAACAACTGTTATTAAAGACCGACAACTGTTATTAAAGACTGACAACTGTTATTAAAGACTGACAACTGTTATTAAAGACCGACAACTGTTATTAAAGACTGACAATTGTTATTAAAGCCTGACAACTGTTATTAAAGCCTGACAACTGTTATGAAAGACTGACAACTGTTATGAAAGACTGACAACTGTTATTAAAGACTAACAACTGTTATTAAAGACTGACAACTGTTATTAAAGCCTGACAACTGTTATTAAAGCCCAACAATTGTTATTAAAGCCTGACAACTGTTATGAAAGACTGACAACTGTTATTAAAGCCCGACAACTGTTATGAAAGACTGACAACTGTTATTAAAGACCGACAACTGTTATTAAAGACTGACAACTGTTATTAAAGCCCAAAAACTGTTATGAAAGACCGACAACTGTTATTAAAGACCGACAACTGTAATTAAAGACCGACAACTGTTATTACAGACTGACAACTGTTATGAAAGACCGACAACTGTTATTAAAGACCGACAACTGTTATTAAAGACTGACAACTGTTATTAAAGACCGACAACTGTTATTAAAGACCGACAACTGTTATTAAAGACCGACAACTGTTCTTAAAGACTGACAACTGTTATTAAAGCCCAACAACTGTTATGAAAGACCGACAACTGTTATTAAAGACCGACAACTGTTATTAAAGACCGACAACTGTTATTAAAGACCGACAACTGTTCTTAAAGACTGACAACTGTTATTAAAGACCGACAACTGTTATTAAAGACGACAACTGTTATTAAAGACTGACAATTGTTATTAAAGCCTGACAACTTTTATTAAAGACTGACAATTGTTATTAAAGACTGACAACTGTTATTAAAGCCCAACAACTGTTATGAAAGACCGACAACTGTTATTAAAGACCGACAACTGTTATTAAAGACCGTTAACTGTTATTAAAGACTGACAATTGTTATTAAAGCTTTACAACTGTTATTAAAGACTGACAACTGTTATTAAAGACCGACAACTGTTATTAAAGACCGACAACTGTTATTAAAGACCGACAACTGTTCTTAAAGACTGACAACTGTTATTAAAGCCCAACAACTGTTATGAAAGACCGACAACTGTTATTAAAGACCGACAACTGTTATTAAAGACCGACAACTGTTATTAAAGACCGACAACTGTTCTTAAAGACTGACAACTGTTATTAAAGACCGACAACTGTTATTAAAGACGACAACTGTTATTAAAGACTGACAATTGTTATTAAAGCCTGACAACTTTTATTAAAGACTGACAATTGTTATTAAAGACTGACAACTGTTATTAAAGCCCAACAACTGTTATGAAAGACCGACAACTGTTATTAAAGACCGACAACTGTTATTAAAGACCGTTAACTGTTATTAAAGACTGACAATTGTTATTAAAGCTTTACAACTGTTATTAAAGACTGACAACTGTTATTAAAGCTTGACAACTGTTATTAAAGACCGACAACTGTTATTAAAGACTGACAATTGTTATTAAAGCTTGACAATTGTTATTAAAGCCTGACAACTTTTATTAAAGACTGACAACTGTTATTAAAGCTTGACAACTGTTATGAAAGACTGACAACTGTTATTAAAGCTTGACAACTGTTATTAAAGACCGACAACTGTTATTAAAGACTGACAATTGTTATTAAAGCTTGACAATTGTTATTAAAGCCCGACAACTGTTATTAAAGACTGACAACTGTTATTAAACACTGATAACTGTTATCAAAACACCGACAACTGTTATTAAACACTGACCACTGTTAGTAAACAACCAGTAAACTTCTGTGCCTATAAGCTCTCGGTAATAAATGCAGGTTTGTCATATTAGCTTATCAACATTTTGTTTTCTCTGTCATTTGGATTTGATCATGTTGAGTTTGTGTGTTTATTCTACCTTTACACAGTCCAGCTTGCTGGGCTGGACCATCTTCTTTCACACTCTTCACAAAGATGGTGTCCATTGGTTCCAAGTGAGATTGCTGACAACCTGCTAAAGCATACAGAGGCATATACATATACACAGAACCTAAAATGTGAAAAATCGCAGCAGTCAGCTCCACCAACATGTAAAAACAAAGTCACCTATTGTACATGTTTCCTATAACCTTTGTCAAAAATGATCGAATCACCGCACATTCATTTTTTTTACTTTTTAAAACTGTTTCTTTAAACAGTCTTTCAATTCTTTCCATTTTTTCAATTCTTTAGAGGAAAAAAGGATGGAATCATAACCCAAAAATTCAGTTAGTACTTAGTTTTAGCTCCTCCATCTTTGATTCTTTGAGGACTTCACCAATGAAAACCAACATTCTTCATCAAATAAGTTCCAACTTTCTTGTACAGCAGCTGACAGGTAAGCTGTGCAGGATGGAGCTTTGTCTTGACCATTTTTATTTTGTTTCCACCATAAATTTGATCTCAGACTGTTTGCTGGTCCTGTTATTTAGTTGACACGTTTTTCCTAAAGAAAGGCCTGAAAGGTATTTGCTCTGTGGCAAGATGCATCACCATCCTGAAAAATGAGCTCAGCATCCTCAAACCTGCTTTTGATTAATGGAATAAATCCGGAGTCCACCTGTGCATTTCCTGGAGAGGCAATGGCTGCGATCTCCCCTGCTCCTGCTCCAGGTTTTCTTCTCTTTAGGTGTTAGTGATGGTCAACGTTTTGTATTATTTTCTGGATGGAATTCCAGAATTCCTTGAGCTGGTTTCTTAAAGTTCTCTCACAAACAGTGACTCATGTTTCTGCTCATTTGTTTTTATTTTTTTTGTTGCATATTTTTCTATTTTCAGACAAACTGCTTTGAGTTTTCTGTTCTGATGATTTGACATCTTCCTTGGTTGACCTGTCAATTTCCCTTTAACAACCTTCCATTTTGTTTGTACTTTTTCAAAATCCTGGACACAGCTGACTGGGAACAATCTCTTGAAAGAGATAATCCTTTCCATTGTTTCCACTGATAACTCCATGTTTCCCTGTTTCCCTGTCAATCATCTAGGTGCAACAGCTCTATTTCAACTGCAGACTAATTTACAAATTTAGACTATTCATATTTTTTTCCTCACATTTAGGTGTTTTAACAATTCTTTTCCTCTAATTTTTCTAAAAAAAACCAACAACTGTAAAACAGGTATAATTTACAAAATGTTCTTAATGTTTGTTTTCTTAATCAATGTTTTTACATAAAATTGTGTCATTTCTTTATTTTCTTTTTTTTAGAAAATGCAAAGCTGTCTCTCCTTTGTCTCTGTATGGCCCTGTGATGGACTGGTGACCTGTCCAGGTGCACCCTACCTCTCGCCCAATGACAGCTGGGATAGGCTCCAGCCCCCCCACAACCCTAAATTGGAATAAGCAGGTATAGAAAATGGATGGATGGATGGATGGAAAAGCACCAGATCAGGTGATTCCATCATTTTTGCCGCCAGGGGTAATACATGGATACAACCGATTGTGCTTAGGCCCAGGAGCATGGTAAGATGCTAAAAGAAACATTTTCATTATATAAAATTGAGTTTAATGCTGAAAAACCTTTAACCACTTTGTGGCTAATAGAGGGAAAATGAATTACTCACCTTTTCCAGTTGTATTACTGTTCTCTTTATCCTGTTGGGGAAACACAGAGCAGTTGTGAGTGAGGAGAACCAATGGGGGGCGCTGCAGCCAAGGTCTCCAGCAGACTCTGCTGCCTGATATGAAATTAGCAAACTGTCTCATGCAAACAACATACAGTTCTCAGAGGTGTATGTGTAGTCATGGGGCCTTTCAGTCACTCTTACCATTACTCTTACTCTAAATACAACATGTTGAAAGTGCTGATACAATCAACCCCATTACGTTTGCAGTTTGTCAAAATGAAGGATGAACAACAAAAACTGCTAATACTGCACAAAATTAATTTACGTTTTTGTTTGTTTGGTAGTACTCTCATTCAGTTATTCACTGTGCAGAGAAATGAAATCAGTTTCATTTCTACAGTATGCTAAGCACAGGGCCTCAGTTAGAATATCTTTTTGTATGTATACTAACAAAGAATAACTGGCCTGGTCCAATCCATGGTTTTTCCTTTTCAAGTGCAAACCTTTTTTACAGCACTGGGCCAAATGATCAGGAAACAAACTCATTGGGCCTCATGCAAGAACATTTTCATTCAAATTTTTGTTCTAAATTTCTCTCATTTTTTTGGTACGAAGGTCTCGTACGAACACGCCACGTCAGATTCAACAAACGCTCTTAACTTGGGAAAAAGTGTGTAAACCACCTGCGGAAATGATGAATGCCACCCGTGCGTATTTAAGTGCACGTGCACGAGGATAGTAGACTTTAATACTCAAGGCCCAAAATAACACCATATAAGGCTGTGCTTCCTCTCTCCTGTGCCAGGAAGTGTTGAGTGCTGAGTCATGAGAATGGCATCAAGGTGCAAAAAGAACAACTTTAGGGGCTCTGAGACTGAAGTTCTGCTTTCAGAGATCCAAAAAGGAAAATCTGCCATTTTTAGCCAGCAGTGGAATTATGGGACCTGCTAAAGCCAAGAAATGGGAAGTTATTAGGAGTGCTGTTTATTCCGTGTCATCTGTAGTTCGTAATGTCACCGAAATAAAGAAGAAATGGTTTGATATGAAAATGGCTTAAAAAAAAAAAGTCTCGCCATGGCCAGGTGCTCAATGACTGCAACTAAAGCCGTGCAATCAGTTGTTGCCTCATCATGATGGCACTTTGATGGGGCGGTCCATGAGGGGTAATGTTAATGGATTGTATATTTAATTACTTTGAAGCAAACAGAAATAAATATATACATTATACCCCATAATGATGCTGACATTATTATGTTTGACTTAAATTCATTGAAGGTTAATTTGTCTGGTATATAACAAGGTCAATGGGAAGTGTAACCAGCGACTGACTGGCTACTTTTGGATGCCTTAGCGCATCAGGCTCTTGGAAGAGAGCGTGTGTTCCGAGACTGTGTAGATATCCTTGCAGAGACAGACAAATGGCTGACA
The DNA here is from genome assembly GCF_027942865.1 of Odontesthes bonariensis. Classification (NCBI taxonomy): domain Eukaryota; kingdom Metazoa; phylum Chordata; class Actinopteri; order Atheriniformes; family Atherinopsidae; genus Odontesthes; species Odontesthes bonariensis. The sequence goes on along the minus strand of NC_134528.1, from coordinate 30,365,554 downwards.
TCGTGATTTAAATTGCCAAGGACTGTGCTGATGATTTGTAGATGATTTTTATAAATTCTCCATAAGAGGCTGCAAAGGTGAGTCTGACTACTCTTTTCTCCACAACAACCTGGTGACGCAAACAAATTGGACTTCTAGAACCCCACTGAATGAGTCCTCTGTGCCCCTGCAGCTGAGATCAGCCGGCTGGCAGGTATGTTTTCTTCTAACCATTTAAAGCGGCGGATGTTTGCTGTAGAGGTACAGTGTGACAGCTTCTGGGGTTCCTTCAAACTAAGAACACAGGAGAAGGTGGTGGGCTCGCCCTCATAGCCTCTTCTTTCCTCTGCACAGGCTGCACATGGCTGCCTTGGGTGTCCTGCATTGTTTAAGCTACATGTTCATAAGCTGCTATATGTCGGTGACCGGTAGGATCAGTTTAGGGGCAAATTTGACTGGGTATAGGGTAGGGGTGGAACGGTACAAAAAACTCACGGTTCAGTACGTACCTCGGTATGGACCCTACGGTTCGGTACATTTTCGGTACAGTGCCGAAGGAGGCGTGTTGCGAGGTTCGAGCACATGTAATAGATATCTGAATCCTGCCTCTTCTACAGTGGAATATGGGCGCATAGCAGATGCGATGTAAATTCCAATTGCTTCGGTAATTTGTTTTGCTCTGCATGTATTCGTATCCAGGGGTTGTTGTAATACATTTGGGAGACGTAATTGGTCGGGTCTTTTCATGGTTCTATAGCAACGCATTTGACGGAGGTGTGTGGTGGTCGGTAGCTACGCCACATGTCATGCTATCACGGCTGAAATGTTTCATCATACCACACAGACACAACCTTGGCGTGTTTAATAAGTTAAACTTACACGTTGTCTCCTTTGTCTGCGGCGCGCTGCTCTCCTTTCTTCCTTCATGAAATGAAGAAGTATCGCCTGCGCTTGATCCTGACTCTGTGAGCTCTTCCAGCCTCGATATTAGACGCCTGATGTGATTGTCCATGATTAATATCACCGTCATGCAGACCATGAACACGGTGGCCTCCCCGCTCTCCATATTAGCTTCTTTGTGGTGTTTTTTCTTCTCTCGGGTTTTGTTTTGTTCCGTTTTGGTGTTGAATGTGGCGCTAAACGGCTAACGGCTAACACGTCACTGACGCGGACGGCTGCGCGCGGCGAATCAGTCCCGACTCATGTGCGAATGCAGACTGAAACAGCTCCGCTGGGGAAGGACAGTTATCAGAATGAAATTCGAGTAGGACAGTTCTCATAACTGCGTTCTTATAACTACTCTGTCCGAAAGCGTATATCTCTACGGACCAATCAGAGCTTGCATGTGGCAGTGTTTAAATGGGTCCTGAAGGAAACTCTTGCAAAATAACAGTTCCGCGTTCAGAAAACTTCCGTACCGTGTGTATTCTGCGTGGAAATGCGCGTACCGAACCGTGACCCCCGTACCGTGACGGTTCGGTACGAATACATATACCGTGCCGGCCCTAGTATAGGGTCATAGGGTCATAGGGTCGGCAGCAGTAAAAGTGGTGGAAAGTTTTAAAGACAAGCTTGTAGAGAAATTCTGCAATTACCAGCGTCTTTACAATGTATCTTTGCCACCACACAGTAAGAAATATGGTTGTGAAAAAAGCTGGCGAGAGATCAGTACCATTTTGGAAAGGTCCTTGCACAGAGTAAAATGTTGGATCAACGGAGTTTGGACGATGCGGATGGTGTGTTTTGTCTGGTCTGAGTCACTGGTGTACACCCTAGTGGAATGCTCTGGTAACACGGCAAATGGCACGACAGAGCAAGTCGCTTACATTAACTTGTGATTTAAAATGCAAATATAATCCAATATAAAGATTTTAAAATTAAACTGTATGTTAGAGTGAAATCGCTCTAATTTGTTAAGAGGCTCCAGGTCATACCTCATACCTCATGTCTCACCTGAGAGCATTCGGTTTCCTTGAGGCTGTGGAGAGATGATTCTGGTGGGTACACAATGAAGTGGCGCAATGTGAAGCCAAATCCCTGGGAATTCTTTTGGAGAAAAAGAGTCCGAGGGCCCTGCCACAGCATGCCCTCCACTTCACCCGATGACAGCGGCCGGCGTCTGTTCTCACTGGACGACACCATGCCATGTCTCCGCCCTTTAGCCTGTTGATAATCAAAGATGGGGAAAATGGAAACATCAGTAACATGGAACTTTCCTTTTACCTCTTTTAAGAAAAGGAACACAAATGAAATCTTACCATGTGAACCTTAATGTGTATTGCAAGTACCATTTTTCATGCACTCAGCTACAGTTGAACACAGTTAAAGGAAGTGAGAGTGGGTGGATGTGGGCGTATGTGGTTCATTCAGAGAGCTCTGCCAGTATGTGACCAGGGTAGAATTCCACCAATGCCAGGAATTTCCCAGATTTCCTTTTTCCAAAGAGGAAATTTTATTATCACAAACAGCCACACCTATAGTCACGTTTACTGCATCCAGCCAACAATTGGCAAGTTAAAAATAATGCCGTCTATAAATAAAAGCTGCGGAACAACAGGAACTTATTTAGACTTATGAAAACAGATCCGGAAAATCCGATGAACAATAGACAAGAGAAGTACACGCTTGCACAGTGTATGATTAATAACATCCACTGGTACTTCTATCAGAAGTTTAATAGTCTGTTACCTTGTTCAGCTCTGCTTTGGTCAGAATGTCAGATAAGCACTTAATAAAGTTTGACATTCAAGTTCTCGATCTTAGCAAACTTAAACAATGAGTGCTGTAGACTAAAAGAAAAGCGAGTAAACTCCCTGAACAGCTGGTCTGTGACAATGATGACTCATGTCGGTCGTCCAATAACCAGAAGGTTGGCGGTTCGATTCCCACTCTCACCACTCAAAAAAGATTGGTGGAACTGACAGCTGGAGGGGTGTCAGTCCACCTCCAGTTAGCATTAATGAATCAACTCCCTCTGACTGTTTAAATGTTCACGTTCCTCGAACCACAGGCAGAGGAGGAGGAGTGGCAGCTATCTTCAGATCAGGGTTACTAATCAGTCCCAGACCCAAGATTAGTTTGAGCTCTTTTGAATCTCTGATTCTCAGTTTTTCCCACGCAAAGTGGAAATCCCAGAAACCTCTTGTGTTTGTTGTTGTGTATCGTCCACCTGGCCCTTATTCTTAGTTTCTGTCTGAATTCTCAGAGTTTTTATCCCAGTTAGTGCTGAGTACAGATGAAGTCATTGTAGTGGGTGACTTTAATATTCATGTACATGTTGAAAATGACAGCCTGAATATGAACTTTAATTCTATATTGGACTCTATTGGAGTGTTCACGGACCGACTCACTGCCTTAATCACACCCTTGATCTTGTGCTGACTTAAGGGCAGATTATAGTTCTGCGTCTATCGTCTTGACGTGTTGCTTTGCTCTGGTCGCGAACCACTTTTCATGTTATGGTTCTGCAACCTCGGTCTGGAATTTCTCGGGACGCACAGCAGTTTCCCCTCGCGAGAATTTCGGTGGGCGGTGACGAGAACTTCGGGGGCGCCGGCGGAAGTGTTTATTTTTCAAAAAAAAAAAAAAGTGTATGCAAGATATGGATCTGGAGTTGCACGACATCGAAGAAGAACAGCTTCTTTTATTGGAGTTGGCGAAAATGCACAAGGCACACCGAGGACCAATCACAGCCGCTTTTGTCTGCGCACTTCCGTTGGTGGTCTGCGTGCGTCTGTCGCGTAGTCAGGATTTTTCTGAGGTGCACGACAACGCGCGCAGAGCCTCTGCGTGGGGGAGTGGTCAAGATTTTGACGCTCGCAGAGGCTATGCGTCCGAGCGTCAGAGGCTTTGCATCTGAAGCATAAATCAGCCTTTATGGCATTGAGAGTGACAGTGTTCCCTCATAACCCTGTCTTATCTGACCATTTATTTTATTTTTTTTGATAACCTCCTTGTCATGGCTGAGGTGCCCTTGAGCAAGGCACCGTACCCCCCATGCTCCCCGGGGCGCTTCATGGCTGCCCACCGCTCCAGGTTGGCATCTGTTTCTGAGTGTGTGACCCTGTGCATATGTGTGTCAACAGGTGCCAACCTGGATGGGTTAAAAGCGGAGGACAAATTTCGTGTGTATGCATGTATGCATGACCAATAAATCGGATCTTAATCTTAATCTTAATCTTAATGTCCTGAAAGAGCCTCCCAACCAGGCTGAGTTCAGGTCCGAACTGTTCAAGAGGGTAAGAGGAGATAGCAAGAAGTCATTTAAGGTCTACTGTACATTAGGTTCATTCATTTTATACTCTCTCAGATGGAGCTGAATCTCACGTTGTTCAATTAAACACACTCTGCACACAAACTCTGAGTGAGTGTATGTGAGAGTGAGTGAAAGAGAATGAGGTGACAACATATCTTCCTTTTATTGTCATCAGTGAGTATGACAGATGATGACAAATCGAATAAAACAGTGTATGTACCCGACTCTAACACGTTCACACACAGCTGCATGCACGGATACGATGACCCGGCCCGGCTCAACGGATCTCTCCAACTCACCCACAGTCACTGTTCAATGTGTTTGTCAAGTCAGATGGTGAGGAGAAATGTTAAATAATGCCCCAATAAATGTTAAATAATGCCCCAATATTTGGTCCTTCTAAAAGTTTGAAGAAATGAAGTGAAATTGCTTTAATATAGTCAGGGTGATATTCAGCAAAAATCCAGTCACAAATTTGGCCAGTTTACTGGTTTTTATTGTTGCCATAAAAAAAGCCCAGCACACTAATGCTATTTGTCTTGGATTTTGTTGTTAGTTTGACAGTAGTTTGTGTTAGATTCAAGATTCAAAAGCTTTATTTATCCCGAGGGAAATTGCTGTGCAACAGTTAAGGTACAAGAGGGACAGTACTAAAGTAAAACAAAATAAAAATAAAATAAAGCTGCAAGCTAGAGTCACTATTCTTAAAATGAACATTTTGCCACGTTTTAACTTTCTATTTTTTATGTTGCCTATGCAACCACCTCCAAATTTAAAAAAAAAAGTACACTCACAATTCTCTAAGTTTATTTGGGCTGGTAAACGGGCCAGGATTCGCCTCTCGACACTACAATGGCCTAAAGAAGAGGGTGGACTAGCTCTCCCCGATTTAAAACTTTACTTTCTCGCCTTTCAGATCCGATCTATACATGTTTGGATGGATTCAGAATCGCACATTCCATGGCGTCCAATAGAGGCTAGGTTGACCTATCCTAACCAACTTACAGATATACCTTTCATGCAGACAGGACGGAAAAGTACACTAAGACATGGTATTATTCTCTCCTCTACTTTGAGAGCCTGGCATAATGCTGAAAAGATACTGGGTGGTCCATTCAAACTGACTTTGTCCTCTCCTTTATGGAACAATCCTTGTTTAACTTCAGGCAAGCAACCCTTTACTTCTCCTGTATGGTCATCCAAATGCATCCACACAGTTAATGACATTTACGATAATTCAATTCAATTCAAAATTCAATTCAATTCAAAAATACTTTATTTATCCCAGAGGGAAATTAAATGTTGATGTAGCTCAATTAAATCAAAGAGTTATTATAGATGCTGATGGCTGTGGGCAGGAAAGATTTCCTGTAGCGGTCCGTTTTGCATCCAAACTGAAGAAGCCTTTGACTGAAGAGACTCTGTTTTCCGATAACAGTCTCATGGAGAGGATGTTCAGGGTTGTCCATAATTCTCTTGATTTTATGCAAAATCCTTCTTTGCATTATTGTCTCCAGAGGTTCCACAGTCGTCCCCAGAACAGAACCAGCCTTCTTTATCAGGTTGTTGAGTCTTTTTAGGTCCCTGGTTCTGATGCTGCTGCCCCAACAGATGACGCCAGAGGAAATGACGCTCTCAACAACAGACTTGTAGAAGATCTGCAACATCTTGTTGCAAACCTTGAAGGACCTTAGCTTCCTCAAGAAGTACAGTCTGCTCTGTCCTTTCTTGTAGATGGCTTCACTGTTGTGTCTCCAGTCCAGTCTGTTGTCCACATGAACACCAAGGTATTTATATTCCTCAACCACCTCCACTTCTTCTCCCATGATGGAAACAGGGTTTGATCTGACCCTGTTTCTCCTGAAATCTACAATCATCTCCTTTGTTTTGTTAACATTCAAGATGAGATGATTGTTCCCACACCATGCCACAAAGCGGTCCACCAGCTCTCTGTACTCAGCTTCTTGTCCATCTCTGATACACCCGACAACTGCAGAGTCATCTGAATATTTCTGTAGATGACAGGAGTCTGACTTGTACTGGAAGTCTGAAGTGTACAGAGTGAAAAGGAATGGTGAGAGTACAGTCCCCTGTGGTGCTCCTGTGCTGCTGATCACCTGGTTAGACACACAATTCTTCAGTCTGACAAACTGTGGTCTGTTTGTCAGGTAGTCATTAATCCAGGTGATTGTTGAGGCCTCCACCTGAGTCTTCTGGAGTTTCAGACGAAGCAGATCAGGCTGGATTGTGTTAAATGCACTGGAGAAATCAAAGAACATGATCCTCACAGTGCTGCCTGCTTTGTCCAGATGACAGTGGGTTTGTTGAAGCAGGTGTATGATAGCGTCTTCAACTCCAACTCCATGGCGATAAGCAAACTGCAGGGGGTCCTGATATGTGCTGGTTTGCTTACACAGGTGGGTCAACAGGAGTCTCTCCAGGACCTTCATGATGTGGGATGTCAGTGCAACAGGTCTGTAGTCATTGATGTCTGAAGGGTGAGTTTTCTTTGGTACCGGAACCAGACAGGATGTCTTCCACAACAGTGGTACCTTCTCTTGGGTCAAGCTAAGGTTGAAAAGGTGTTGCAGAATCCCACAGAGCTGCTCTGCACAGGCCTTCAGGACTCGGGGGCTGACACCATCTGGACCTGCAGCCTTGTTCCGGTTCAGTCTTTCCAACTGCCTCTTCACCTGACTTCTAGAAACAGAAAAGTGGGAGGGGGAGGAAAAGGGGACAGCAGCATCTCCTGATTGGGTTGATGACAAACTAGTGGAAGCAGAAGAATCCATGACTGAGGTGGAGATGGAGATGTTACAGGAAAGCTGTGGGTCAGAGGAGGGTGGGATGTCTCTTTGGCTGGGAACAGGAGGGGAGGATGGTGAGCTTGTTCCTGAACTGAACCTGTTGAAGAATGTGTTCAGCTCATTTGCTCTGTCCAGACTTCCATCCATCCGATCCTCTCTCTGTTTGAGGCCTGTGATCTTCTTCATTCCTGACCACACATCTCTGATATTGTTCCTCTGCAGTTTACTCTCAAGCTTCTTTCTATACACCTCCTTGCTCTCTCTGATCTTGACTTTGAGCTGCTTCTGTATACTCCTCAGTAACTCCCTGTCTCGCTCCCTAAAGGCTCTTTTTTTCTTGTTCAATAGTTCCTTTAGCTCACTGGTGATCCAGGGTTTGTTATTAGGGAAGCATCTCACTGTTCTGGTGGGGATGGTGTTGTCCACACAGAAGTTTATATAGTCAGTCACACACTCAGTCATGGCATTAATGTCCTCTCCATGTGGCTTACAAAGAGAAATCCAATCGGTTGCATCAAAACAACCCTGTAAGGCTTCTTCAGCTGCCTCTGACCACTTTCTAACAGTCCTTTTTGTGACAGGTAGTCTCTGGACAAGGGGTTTATATGCTGAACAGAGAAAAACAAGGTTGTGATCTGATTTTCCCAGGGGAGGTCTTGATTTGGAAATGTATGAATCCTTGACATTTGTGTAAAACAAATCCAATGTCTTGTTTTCTCTGGTAGAGCAGCTGACAAACTGTTGAAAAGTTGGCAGTGTAGCAGAGAGTGAGGCATGATTAAAATCACCAGATATTGCCACAAAAGAATTGGGGTGTTGTGTCTGTATCTTAGCAACAACGGAACTGATGACATCACATGCAGTGTCGGCAACAGCTGAGGGTGGAATGTAAACAGCCACCAAAACAACACTGGTGAACTCTCTTGGCAAATAATATGGACGAAAACTTACTGCCAATAGTTCAATGTCAGGACTGCAGAGACGACTCTTCACAGTAACATGTCCTGGGTGGAATGACATAATGGCATACTGCGCACGTTCCAAGACCTCCAACACCAGTATGATCTCCCAGGCTCATCCTATTTCCTTTATCTCCAGCTCAGATCTTCGATGAAGGCATATGGAGTGTCTTGGCACCCATTATGTTCACATCCTCTATCTAATCTTGTCTGCCCTAGTAGCCTTTCACGAGGCCTGGTAGCAAAACTGTACAACCTTCTGATAAGGAACTCCATGAAACCTCTTTCTGTTGTGTCAATATGGGATAGGGAACTTAAGGCAATGGGTGTTGATCCAGACTGGGAAGAGATATGGGACAATCTACCACTAACATCTAAGTGCCTGGCACATCAATTAATTCATTATAAGATGATCCACAAGGCATATACAACACCATACATACGTTTCAAAATGAATAGCTCTCAAAATCCACAATGCATGCTTTGCCAGAACGCCACAGGTACCTTCCTCCATATGTTTTGGGAATGTCCCATTATAAGTATATTTTGGAAATATGTTATTGAGATTCTTGAGTTTCTCTTGAGTTTCTTGACATTACTCTTGTGTACCCCTGTTTTTGTTTATCAAATGATGATTCCGCACTTGAGCTCTCTCTACATTGAAAAACGTCTGGTGTTTGCTGGCTTCACAGCTGCCAAAAAGTCAATCTTCCAGCTGTGGTTCAAACCTGATATTAGTGCAAAATGTTACTGGATCAGATCCTTACTGGACATTGCATCATTGGAGGAGACCGCAGCTCGACTGAACAACGCCAGTTTATCTACAGTAAATGCATGGAAGGGACTTTGCTCAAGAATTAAGGACGTTCTAACCAGTTGAAGTCTATTGGTATGATGTCCCTGCTAGTTTTTTTTTTTCTTCCCTTTTATTTGATCTGCCTTTGTTTTGTTTTTGTTTATTCTTGTGTGCACTATTAAGCCATATCTTGCTTGTACGTATTCTTCTAACAGTGCAAATAAAAATTATAATCACAAAAAAATAGAATAAAATAAAGCTAACATAAAATAACTGAATACAATATGTGCAAATTAGCAGCCTCAAAAATAAAAACAATATATACAAACAAAGTGTCATTGCATAAAGTGGTATTGGGTAAAGTGACATTTGGCCTCAGGACGCAGCGTTTCCTCTGAACCTCTCTCCACCTGAGGTAGATGAGTTAAACAGTCTGATGGCCACAGGCAGAAAGAACTTCCTCTGGCGTTCAGTCCTGCACAGGGTGGAAGGAGTCTGCTGCTGAAGGTGCTTCTGCGCGAGGTTAGCACCTGGTGGAGAGGGTGGGTGTTGTTGTCCAGGATGCTGTGCAGTTTACACAGCATCCTACAAACTCTTTGAGCAACAGTGGCTTCTATTGTAAAGAAGCTTGACCAGTCGGGGTTAGAAATAGACAGGCAGCACAGTGCCTGAGCTACGACTCAAACTTGGGCCTCCTGTATCTAAAAGCTTGTCTATATGAACTTTTAAAATTCAAAGTGCTAAACATTTTTGTACTGGTCTTTTATCATCGAGAACCAATGTGCTAAGCTTGGAGGTCATAACCATTCAAAAAGCCACAAAACCTGCGCGTATAAAGCAGTAAGACAGGCAAAATGTGATGTGGCTGCACAGGACTTATTGGAGAAACTTTAAAACAGTGCTTCCCCAACCTGGTCCTCAAGGCACACAGCCCTGCATGTATTTCATGCGTCCTTGCACCAACAATCAAATGTGTCGGCTCTTCAGTTTGATGAGGACCCATTCATTCGAATCAGGTGTGCTGGATCAGGGAAACATGCATGTCTTCCTACATACATGCAATGTCATACAACAAACAACAAATATACAAACAGCAAGTTGATCAACCTTGCATTCAAAGTGGAGCCTCCCACATGCTTTAAGAGACATCTGTTTAACAGATCAGGTACTAAGCATGCAGGGACACTTACGCATGGTACAGGAAGTCTCCGCCCATAAATCAAAGATTGTCCAATCATAAAAATGTTAGAATCACCAAAAGTCCTAGCACTAATTTTCTGAATGAGCGGAATATTTTGACATTTGAATGGTTTTAATAGTTTAACGCGTGTAAGAGTAGTTAAGTGCTGAAAAACGAATAGAAGAATATAAAAATGCTGAGTCACCCTATTTACACAGTGAGAAAGGCAGCAACAAGAAGCTTCAATCCATTATCAAGGTCAGAACAAACCGTAAGCCCACCAATAGGAAGCCTCGCGATGTGATCTGCATCTGACAACACGCATTGTTTTTTTATTCAAATGATGACAGAACTGAATGCATTGTGTTTGGGGACACTGTGACGGCTGGCTTTAGCACCTTGTCTACAAAGCTTAGTTCAACTGTCAGAAATCTGGGAGTGACCTTTGACCTCATCTGAGGTCGCACAAACAAATTAACAACGTCGTCAGGACTAGGTTTTTCACGTTATGTCTCCTGGCCAAAGTTCAAATGTTTTAAAGTCGTCATGACCTTGAGAAAGCCATCCATGCCCTAATAAGTTCAAGGTCAGACTGTTTTAATGCTCTTTATGTCGGCGTCTCCCAGTCTTCTCTCAGCCGCCTTCAGCTGGTGCAGAACGCTGCTGCCCGTCTTTTAACCAACACCAACAGACGTGTGCACATCACTCCTGTTCTTAACTCCCTCCATCGGCTTCCTGTCCTTTATAGAACTGATTTTAAACTTTTAATGTTTGTTTTTAAAGCTCTTAACGGCCTCTCCCCGTCGTATTTATCTGAGCTTTTAACAGTCCTGGTAGAGCTCTGAGGTCAGCAGATCAGTTTCTGCTGGAAGTGCCCAGGTCAGAATACAAACCCTGGGGTGAGCGAGCCTTTTCCCAAAGCTGCCCCCAGGCTCTGGAATAAGCCCCCCGTCCAGCTGCGTCTTATTTCTGACCCGGGCCTCTTCAAATCTAGGCTAAAAACCTACTTATTTAGGACGGCTTTTAATACCCGGTAGTATGATGACACTTTTATCTTATTCGATTTTGTTGTATTTTATTGCTTTCACTGTTCTTTTGTTTTTATTTGTTTTTACTTCTTCTTCTCTTTATTTATCACTTGCTGTAAAGCACTTTGGTACACCGTAAGGATTGTTTGTAAAGGGCTGTATTAATAAAGTACATTTACATTTATATTGTTGGCTGTGGTGAAGTTTCAAATTGTAGTTTTTTAATAATAACAGTGTGCAGTGTGCAGTTTATATATGCAAGGCCAACAGTCTCTGGATCTTTTTTGTATTTTGCATGTCACAACGCTTCAAATGTTTTCGGTTGGTGACAGATCTGGACTGCAGGCAGCGAGTCCAGCAGCCATATTTTTTTTTACTGCAAAGCCATGCTGCTGTAGTAGATGCAGTATGTGTTCAGGTTGTTCAGCTGTTCCAGTCTCTTCCATGGCCACAGGTGTACGAGGCATGCAGACTGCTTCTGCAAACATCTGTGAAAGAATGGTTCGCTCTCAGGAGCTCAGTGAATTCCAGCCTGGTACCCTGATAGGATGCCACCTGTGCAACATGAAATGTTGGAATTTTGTGCACACAGAATTCATTTTGGTTTCTTCAGATCAAGTTATTCTTTGCAAGAAAATATTGCTGAAAACTTAAATGATTACAAAAAATATTTGCCTACACTCAGAATGTCCCTCTGCCTGCTCAGGAATGAGGCACAATTATAGCGCCATATTCCTTAAGCTTTTGGTTTTCAATAACACTTATTTTTCAAGCCTTTTGTTGCCCAGCTTTCTTGAGATGTGTTGCTGCCTTCAAATTCAACATGAGCTCATTTTTTATGAAACAGTTTTAACATTTGTCTTGTCTTCTGTCTTCTATATTATAGTGTGTCATTCTCTCATTCTATCTTTATTCACATGTTAAGTAGCATCCTGACTTTTGTGTTGAAGGTGCTGATTCATTGATTGTATGAAACATTGAAGAGATTATGTAAAAGCACAGCAACACACACACAAGTTTTTAAATAAAGCTCTATGAATTTACGTGCATGGTTAGGGCATCAGCTTCATTTCCCTCTCCTCTGCGATGTAGTCAACAGGCCTCATGAGTGCGACATTACATAACACATAAAGGAGACCCCGAGACATGGCCTAACACACACTCACACACTTAAATGAGCCAAACACCACACTGAGTGCGAATAGCAGTGCTGCTTAACTCCAGAATGCAGTTCTGTTACAGGTTGACATAGTCACGTCGTTGGCTTTTTTCCTTCCTTACTCGGTTGGTAAGACAGAAAATAATTTTCCAACTTTTTTAGCCAAAAAATCAAAATGATTAGACAAAACATTCACGCAACACAGACAAACAAGAAAACTAATCTGTGTCTAAAACCTAGAAATAACTCTGACGTTATGTCACAATTTAATATTGTTAATTTAAAAATCCTAGAGGAAACAGTTCAGCATCCGAAATCAGCAACTTGTACTCTGGACATAATACAATCCGACTTTTTAAAAACTGTTTTTACCTCAGTAGAAAGTGATCTCCTACAAATAGTTAACAGCTCACTGGCATCAGGCATTTTTCCCAAGTCACTAAAGACAGCTGCCATTAAGCCACTCCTAAAGAAGAGAACTCTAGACGCCTCTATGATGAACAGCTACAGACCTGTCTCTGACTTCTACCAAGACTTTATCAAGACTTCTACTTTTCTGGATGAAAGTGGAAGTCTTGATAACTTTCAATCAGGCTTCAGACGTCATCACAGCACTGAAACAGCTCTGGTCAAAGTGTTAAACGACATCAGGTTGAATACTGATTCTGGTAATGTTTCAGTCCTGGTTCTGTTGGACCTCAGCGCTGCGTTTGATACTGTAGATCACAGAATCCTGTTGCACAGGCTGGAAAACTGGGTTGGACTTTCTGGAGCGGTCCTTAACTGGTTCAGGTCCTACTTAGAAGGCCGGAGTTATTTTGTTACAATTGGCAGCTATGAATCTGAGCGAGTGGCCATGACTTGTGGAGTCCCCCAGGGGTCAATTCTTGGACCTCTTCTTTTTAACTTGTATATGCTCCCTTTGGGTCAGATACTGCAGAACTTTAACATCAATTATCACAGTTATGCAGACGATACACAACTTTATGTGTCTCTGTCACCGGACGACTGCAGCCCAGCAGACGTACTGTGTCAGTGTCTGGAGGAAGTAAACACCTGGATGAGAGAGAATTTTCTACAATTAAATGAAGACAAAACTGAGATCATTCTGTTTGGTAGCAAAGAGAAGAGGGTCAGCGTTGGTAAATATCTTGAGACTCGGGCTCTTACAATCACTGACCAAGTTGGTAACCTCGGAGTGTTGATAGACTCAGATCTGACTTTCAGCAGCCACATCAAAGCTGTCACCAAGGCAGCTTTTTACCATCTCAGAAACATCAGCAGAATTAAAGGTTTCCTCTCCCAAACAGACCAGGAGAAACTCATCCATGCATTCATCTCCAGCAGACTCCATTACTGTAATGCTCTTTTAACTGGACTTCCCAAAAAGAGCATTAAACATCTGCAGCTCATCCAGAACGCTGCTGCTGGAGTTTTAACCCGGACTAAGAGATCTGAACACATCACAGCAGCTTTAACATCTTTACTCTGGCTTCCAGTCAGTCACAGAATAGATTTTAAAAGCCTGCTGATGGTTTACAAATCCCAGAACGGTTTAGGCCCAAAATCCATCTGTGATATGTTCAGAGAATATAAAGCCAGCAGAGCTCTTAGATCCAAGGACTCAGGTCAGCTGGTCCAGTCCAGAGTCCAGACTAAACATGGAGAAGCAGCATTTAGCTGTTATGCTGCAAACAAGTGGAACAAACTGCCAGTGGAGATTAAACTTTCACCAAATGGAGACATTTTTAAATCCAGGTTAAAAACATTTCTGTTCTCATGTGTCTATGCATGAAATCTGCACGCTATCTTTGAATTTATCTGGACTGTTGCTTGTTTTTAATAATTTTATTTGTTTCTCTTTATATTCTTTTATGTATTTATAATGCTTCTTCCACTCCCTGCTGCAATGCTTTTATTTTATGTAAAGCACTTTGAACTGTTTTGTACATGAAATGTGCTGTACAAATAAATTTGACTTTGACTTTAAAGGAGTCCTCGTCCCGCATTAATCAGAGCAGACATAAAAGGCTAGAGAAAGATGGCTAAAGAAGCATCCAGGGAGACACAACCCTGTCTACAATCATCAGATCAGACAGCAGATAAGAACTCAATGAACAATGACAGTAACAACTGTTTTTAGAGCTGCGCTTCCCCCAGTATGATTTTAATTCTGTTACTTGTGCAACAACTCCTCCAGTTAACAAAGTATTTACAGAGAAAATGTATATACACTGAGAATAATTAAAAACAATGGCTCAAGATGAGATTCTGAATTTTCTGAATTCTGATTCTGTTTCTGAATTTTTCAGTCAGGTTTTAAGCACTAACAGGCTTTTCTACCTGCTGCCCACATTTCACATGTACTTAAAGAGGACATTTATAAGCAAAGTCCTTTTTCAGGCACTCTCAAATTAAAGCTGCACCAGGACAAATCAATTATTATTATTATTTTTACATAAACAATGGGTCAAACCACTCTGTAAAATGCTAAATGACTTGTGGCAATTGAAGTTTCATTGGAGTGTTTTAGGGACTTTTCTATAACAATAATATATTTGTATTTGACAATACAATACATGAACAGAAATATTTTAAAGAAAACAATTTATCTCTCTGTAATTGCCATATATGATAAAGAATAAAAGTCAAAAGCTGAAAAGCCATATGTAACGAGGATAAAAGGAGGCTTCAGGCCAGACTGATGGTCTGGTGGATCGATATAGTGAATTAATTTGTTTAACGAATGGGACAAAGTTATGCAGGCCGGCCCCTAAATGTTTTCTCTTACTAAAACTATCTGAAAGCAAATGTGGTAAATAATATTAAATACTAAAAGGCAGCGTATTTACCAAAACAGTCAGTTTTGCACCTATGATAATCCAATAAAATACATAAATGTCACAGATGGTAACAACATCATAATCTTTATTCTTTAGTGTTTTGGTAAATACTTGTAGACGGTGTTAGAGCTGTTGTAGGATATCTTTTAGCTATTACTAAGAGTCCCAAGATGATCTCAAGTATGTTTCAGCTTTCATTGGGGCAAGTTGTAGATTTTTGAACAAACACATTTATTGAGGATTGCATATTGGTAAATATATCAATAATTACCCAAGATAAGCAGTGGCGTTGTATTAGTCTCCCGAAGCCCCGTCTTCTTGGGGATGTGACGGGTGTTGGATGGGGATAGATGCAAGGTGAGACACCCCTTAAAACGGCCAGCCAAATACAGCGAGGTTCAGCGTCGCTACAGTCCACCCCGACAGAACACTGAAACTGCCACTCATGGCTTGAAGGAGCTGGTGCAACACCTGACGCCCTCAGCATAGCACCTCCACATTTGTATGAACATGTACTGTCCGTGCAGTGGACGAACACCAACGCGTGTGACAGAGGTCACAGTGCTTCATGACCCACAGCTGAGGTTTCTGGTCGCCTTTGCAGGGTCTTTGCTCGATGCTTTTGTAACTGGATTAGACTACATTTATCATAATCTGTCCTGTTTTCCACCATGTCTGCTTAAACTAGTCCTCATTTTTTATCTGGGTTTGACTTAGTCCACGCATTTGGAATCTTGGGGAAATTCCTGTAATCAAAACATGAAATTTAAACCTTTTCTTGCTTCTTCCTTTCATTTATTCACAGTTCCAGATAAGAAGTTCTTTGGCTTTGATAGCATATTTGCACATATGTGCATTGGTCTCTAAAGTAACTCTACTGGCAGCATTAGAGGACAAGACAGCTTCCTCCAATTCAAAATGATCCTCTTTAACACTTTCAACATAAAATTTTCCCGATGTATGCAAAGACTCACTCATTTCACTGAAGTAGTTTGTTGTTGCTGACATGTAGATGGTCTTAAATTTAGTCCTTGTGTCCAATCCTTTTCAAAGTAGTTGAATTCCATTCTTAGAAAAGCTGAGATGAGAAAGTTGAGCAGAGTTTAGATTTGGATACAATCCCATGATGCTGATAAGAGATCCAAGAGTGTTCCTCTTCATGCTAGCACTACAGTGCAGCACTGGCCACTGCTGACTATCTTTATTTCTGTCTAAGTATAGTCCAACCCTGCCATGCCTCTTTCTTTTTCATTCTCTTTCATTTCCTCTCTCTCTCCTGGGGGTGATGACATCCCCACTTGCTCCCACTCTCTCTTTTTCTCTCAGCCACATTCCTCTCATCCTTCAGATACACAAGCCAGCCCATTGGTAGAGCAATGCTAATCTCTCACTGTGTGGTGGCTCTCTCTGTCACCTTCTTTTAGTCTCACAACCTGGTAGCTGATGCTGCTGTTGGTGCTCAGGGTACACTCACACAATATAACCGTGACTGTAGTTATACAACTGATGTTAACATAAAACTGTCAAAAAAATCAATGATAGATTCATTTTAAACAGAGTTCAATGACAACAATGTTGTGTATCTCAGTTGACTGAGGGTCACCCCATGTACAGAGGCTGAAGTCCTGATTGTTAAAGTCCCTACTTGTGCGACATGTTGGTGGATGTTATGCCTCTCTCTCTGCCCACTTTCCTATCTCTCTAAGGCTTCTACTAACAAACACAATCTTATAAATAAATAAATGTTCCTGGAGCTGGAAAAGTTAGCATAGCATAGCATAAAGGCCAACTCCTTATGCCAGCTCGAAATAAAAGTCTTCATGTGGCCCAACCTGCATGTGCACTTTGTGGTAGTAGTAATGTATTACTAATAGATGCCAGTTAAATTAGAATAGCTCCACAGAAATAATTACCTGTAGTGATAGAACAACATAGAATAGGAGTTTAAAAACATAAATATAACAAACTATAATCCAAATTAGTCCCAAGCCTCGGTTTGTTTAGTCAAGAACTATGTAGAAATGAGTCCATATGTTGCTCTTATCCCTGTGAAGAAAGTTAGAATAATAACAGCTGTTAGTAGTGATCCTATGTGCAAATACTGTAGTAGGATAAAGCATAAAAATGAGCTAGACCTATGTGCTTGTGTATATGTTTATTAATAGTTGAATATTAGATAGGTGTGGATGTCTGAGTGACCAAAAAAATGGCTGCAACTGAACTCCAACTTGTATAACCGTTAGTGGTTGTTGAATAAGTAAATGTGAAAGCCAGTCTGTCTGTGTGTGTGTTGGCTCTACAAACAGCTCCAGCAGTGCTGTCAGCCCCTCAGTCCTCCTCTCACTGCCACCTGAGTGCAGCTAATGAGACAGGCGGAAAGAGAAGGCAGAATGATGAAGCAGCAATAAAAACATCACTCAGAAGCCTCTGCATCTTTATCTCTTTTTGGCCCTCTGTTGTCTCTGCTTTTCTTTCCTAACCATTTTACTCTCTTACACGTGTTTATTTCACCTTTTCTAATTTTCTTCTTCTTTCCTGTATTGTAAGTGAAAAACAAAACCTAAAGAGAAGCACTGATAATCACTGTGAATATCACTGCATCTCGAGCATGCTCTCCCATTGGAGGACTGTTTATGTAAGAAAGGCCTCGTGACCAATCTGTGCGATTGCAAAGGGCTTTTACTGTGAGCAT
The DNA here is from genome assembly GCF_027942865.1 of Odontesthes bonariensis. Lineage (NCBI taxonomy): Eukaryota > Metazoa > Chordata > Actinopteri > Atheriniformes > Atherinopsidae > Odontesthes > Odontesthes bonariensis. Next base: position 30,347,856 of record NC_134528.1, on the reverse strand, counting down.
TCATAACCATGGAGGATTCAAGCCACAACAGAAATAACATGATGTGATGTGTGAGTCAGAGCAGAGTATGCATCGGCTCTGCCCTCACTCTTTATGCCTCCAGTACGAGGACAACCAAGCACATGATGGCTCTGGGGAGATATCCTCTCCAGCATTCTGCCTCTCTGTTCTATTCACTTTATATTTATGAATTTACTTCCCAGAAGCTCCCAACACCAAGCAAACTTAGTCAGTTATCAAGATACCAGGATTGTATCTTTGAAGTGCCCTGAGATAAGAATAGTTGGGATTTGGCACTATATCAGTACAATTAAGTTGAAATTAATTTAATTGAAGTCTATTAATTAACCAGTTGTTCTGGAGAGAAAATGGATATTTGGACAAAAGTACTAAATGCCATGACAAAATAAGGCTGACATTCCTAAAGGCAGTTTGACGTCATCTTTCCCGTCAGTCCTGCCTTGGGCCACCATATGCACATCTTCCAATCCCACAGAACACGCTTCATGACCATAGATATGTTTGTGCATCCCTCACTTTGATGTAGTGTAGTCTGCCACAGTTAGCATGAATAAATAGACACTTTATATGCGATGACTGAGTTAAATTTGCAGGTCCTTTTTCAAGGAAGCCTCCATATTCATTCAGACATTTGCAAAGCCTTTTTATAATAGCTGTCAGAGGGTGACAGAACTGATCGCTTACCAGGTAAAAGGAATTGGATGAATTTTCAGTTGATCAGTGCCCAGCAGATCAGGCTCTCAAAAATCTGATTTTATTTCCAGTGAAATGAACATGTCATGCATGTAACTACTCACTTATGCATACATCGTATATCTTTGGTGTATAAGATTGAACTCAGTAAAAACTGAGTTTAGCGGATTGAATACTAAAATGGCTTTGGATCTTTAAACATGATGGTCGTTTAAGTGTTTAAGTTGGTCTAGTTTGTTTCCATAACCAGAAGTGTTTTTTTTTACCTTGGCCCAGCAAAGACTCAGTGCTACTGTTGGACCAGTTTTTAGGTGCTGGGGCCAGGGCTCTGGTGGTCAAAACAGAAAGAACAAGTTCTATATTAGGCTCTGGCCCTGAAGCAGCACTGGACCTGCTTCTGTGGAAAAACATCCTGTTGGGCGTTTAGTCATTTCCTATTACTTAGGATCATTACCTACAGATACTGTTTAACTGCTGTAAATGTAGTTTTTACTGTATACTTTTCAGGCTTGCCACTTCCTCTTTTGTTCTTCACTTATTCAGTTTCCTCAAATTGTCAAAGAGAATACAGCACACCATGATAATATTTACCAAGGATTCAGCTAATACAAAAAAGACTATTCTCTGTCTGTCAAACCCTGTTATCATTTTTCATAGATGCAACTTAAGACAGGGGGGGAAATTAATTGTCTCTATAACAGGCTGCTTGTAACAACTTTGGGAAAGATAGAATTCAGAATTGTTCCTTTCCTAAGTTGTCTGCTATGTGTCGACACAACACTTGAGGTCGGTGCACTTTTTGTTGTATCTTTTAGGTTATTTGATACAGTAATTAATTTTGTTGTTTTAGTTTAAGTAATTAAAATGATATATTTATTAAAGTAATATAGTACTTTAGAGCATTCATTTGCTTGTTCTATAGGTACTCCTGACCACACGATGGCAGCAGTGTTCTGGTTAAGGTTAAGTTGAGCTATTGCAGTAAAAAAGGGTGCTAAAAAAGCTCCCTGTTAGGGTATGAAAACAGTTTATTACCTGCAGAACTTCATTTAAACGGTTAAAAAAAGAAGAATGTTCAGTCATTTGTCCACTAGTGACTTCAGCTAAGTTCCCACACTTTTTATGGTTGAATGATTCATAGGTCAGTGTCACCAAACAAACAAACAAACAAACAAACAAACAAACAAACAAACAAACCCATTCCTCTGAAAATGTTCAAGTACAAGAACTGGACTGAAAATGAGTGAAAATGCAGCCAATGAAAACTTTGAAAGACCTTCCATCAAACAGGCCAGGGGGGTTAGGCACCAGGTAGTTAGAGCACGTCAAAAGATTACAAAAAAGTCTGGCTGCTTGGAAGGAAATAAAAAGAAATGAGGGTTGGCCATACATATTCTATTGCTGCTATTCCATCATATAAACTGATTGCATGCTTAACTTGATCTAAATGTTGCTTCCTCATTTTTATTTTTATTTTTTTTAACAACTAGTAGCTTTTGACATTTAGTTAGGGAAAGATATGGATTGTTTTGAAAATCTGTGAACAAATTTATTACCAATAGATTTTTTTACCATGTATTCTTACAGGTGTCTAGAAACACCTCACAATTTATCCAAGGCCAAATCCCATAGGAATTTCCTGGACAGCCTTTCAAAGTTGGGGTGCCCAGAAGGCCTATGTAAAAATCGGAACCTGACAGATTGAAAAAAAGGATGCAGAATGGGTCATAACTTTTGAAGTTAACTGCATACAGAGACAAATTAACACATTTTTCCATACAATACTGACCCAGTGAATACACATAAGTGGTTGTTTTTGATATTTGACCACATTTAAATTGCGTTTTTGGTCAAAAACAGAAAAAAATGTCCTAAAACGTGTAGAAATTCAACTGTCTTTTCATTATTTCAATGTTTTACTGTGTGCTTTTCCCCCACTTGCTCTTCATTTCTCATTTACAGTATTGATTTTATTATTTTATTGGGTATTAAGCTGAAATAATGCCCTGAAGTTAACATTTTTAACCCTTTAATGCCCTAGACTGGAAACCGGACAATGATAAAACTCTCAGAATGTGGGATAGCTTTTTAAGTAAACTGCATACAGACACAAAGGAACACATTTTCCCATACAGTACTGACCCAGGGAATGAAATTAAGTGGTGGTTTAACAACAAAAAAACCTTTTGACCACATTTACACTGCATTTCTAGACAAAAACGGCAAAAATGGCCTAACGTGTCAAATCAACTGTGTTTTCATTCTTTTAACTGTTGCTGTGTTTTTTTTTCACCTCATCTGGCTGGTCAGTTATCATTTACAGTATCAATTTGGTTATTATATTGGTATTAAGCTGAAACAGCATCTCACTATATTTTAACCATTTGCATCAAACCTGATAACTCAAAATTGAGTATAAAGTGGCATTACTTTGATGTAAACGAAAGTGTGACCAAGGGTAATATTTGACATCTGGACCATATAGTACCAAAAATGTCAATACAAGCTCATTTCCACATTGAATTATTAAAAAAAGTAACCTACCTTGTGAAAGAACACCACAAAAGTTTTGGAATGTTGGAATGCCAGTTTTGGAATTTTGGCGCTGTGGCAGTTGGTGACCATCAGTTGGTACCTGAAGACATCTGACAGTTAAAAGGTCTCTCTTTTGGGGGAAAAACAGTAAGTATTTGAAGCTATAATTAAGTATTTGAAGCTAAAATTATGATTACATTGGTATTATGTATTTATGTATGTATGTATTATTTATGTATTGGTATTAGTTTAATTTAACTGTTTTTACTATACAAGTTATGGAGTCAAATCACTATTCTTGATTAGCAGCGCTGGTGCTTTATAGCTAGCTAATTTTGTTTTGTTTTTAGGCTCATTGAGCAGTTAACTAATGTATATTATGGGGAAAAAGAAACATAACACAGCGAAAGAAGGCTTGTCTTTAGATTTGGCTACCATCAAAACTACTACAAAAGCTTTACTGGGAAATTAGATCGTTTACACTATATAGCCTATATTATAATGATGTAATACAAATAAGATAAGTGTCATTGCACTCAGTCTATTAATGCAGCTCTCTTTGGCATATTACAGTTGCATATTCGAGAAAGGGAAAAAAAATCACTAAGCTGTTTTATCTTCTAGGACAGTATGGAATCGGATACCACCGATTGCCATGGTCTGAGGTGCTTCATCTGTGGTGGTTCTGGCACTGAGGGGCAAAAACTATCAACGGTCAGCCAGAAAGGTTACGAGCAGCTATTATTTTATTGTGAGATCGTAGATGATGCAGTCCTGATTAACAGACTACGTGAGGACTGGAGGGAAGGAGATGACCCAAAGCTGATGTATCATTTGGATTGCAGAACCAATCTGTATCATCATTCAAGACGTGTATCCACTCAAAAAAGTACACATTTTGTTTAATTCAGTCAATTTTGTGGCCACTTTCTGACAATCCTTTCAACTAATCATAATATAGCAGGTACATGCTGTGCCATGAATGAAAACTTCATGAGCTTGTCTTGCATCCCTGGGACAAAATGATCAGGACAAAAGATCAGACAGGATGAACAAACGCAGCAGGGCCTCTGGGCCAAGCACTTCAAATGCTGGTAGTTCTACAGCACATCTGGTCTACCGTGATGTTTGTATCCTCTGCAATAAAAGCATTGATGTTGGAAAAGTTGAAAAACATCCTGGTAAGTAATCTAGCCGTCCATGTCCACATGAATAGTTTGAAAGATTTCTAAGATTTCTTTGCCATAGTAAGACACTTAACAATATAAATCATGTGTGCTTATAATGCAGATAAAGCCCGGAGGTTGTATCGTGCACCTGACAATCGCTTCCAGGGCCGACTAAAAGAGCATTTGTTGGAGACAGCTAAGAGACAAGGGGATGCCTGGGGAGTGGAAGTTGCTGGTCGCCTGTCCGGAATAATAGATTTGGTTGCTGAAGAGGCACTGTATCATCAGTGCCGGTCCTTGTTTGAGAACCCAGTAACCAACTCTGAGGTATTACTTTTCAAGACCATAAGTTTCTGACTCTAAGTTACTGAAGCCCATTATTTCAATTAAAAAATATTTTCCACCTCCAGGTTGGACGGCCCATAGATGAAGAGAGACAGCTACTGTTTGAAAAACTATGCACATGGTTGGACGAGGAAGTGGAGCACGGAGTAACAAGTCTCTCTGAAATCCACAAGAAGATGGAAGAGCTTGACCCCACGGAGGACAAAAGTCTTACATATGTACGACGGTATCTCAAAAAAAAGCTTCAGGGACGTTATGAAGAATCACTCTGCTTCACATCAGATGAGAGAAGAGGGGACATTGTGTGGCTAAAAGACACTACCAAGTCAATACTACGAGATTACCGCCAACAGGTCATTGACCCCATACAAACCACTGATGATGAAGCACTCAAAGAGGTCATCATTTCCACTGCCATTCACCTAATCTGTGGAGATTTGGCAAGAGTTCCACTGGACAAAAAGCAGTACCCATCAGTAGATAGCATGACCAATACACAGAACCAACTGGAGTTGATTCCTGACAGCCTCAAACAGTTGTTGAAGGCAATTGTGAAAACTGATGAGAAGGTAGCAATCTGGGGACAGAATCTGCTGAAAGCATACCGCCCTCGAGCTGGAGTGATGCCCTCCCAACTAGGCCTCACAATTCAGCTTGACCACATGTTTGGATCTAAGTGGTTGATTGACCGTATTCATAACTTAGGATACTCTGAATCCTATGCTGAGCTTCATGATTACAAGTATTGTTACTTGAATGTGAAAAATGGATGTGGTAGCTTTGGTGAAGATACCATAATCACAGACGAGGATGGAAGGAATGCTATGGAGGTAGAGGAAGCAGAGATGGATGCAGTCCTATCTACAGAACACTCAGAAGACCAAGACGAGAGTGGTGAACAATTGCATGAGGAAAATCAGAGAACCCTCTCAGTCCCTGCAGAGAGCACTGTTCTTCAATTTGTTGGTGATAATATAGATCTCAACATTGTGTCACTACAAGGAAACACATCATTCCATGCAATGGGCATCATCAGAGTAACATCTCCTGCTCCAACAAAAAGACAACAAGAGCTTCACACAACCATACCAAGGAGAAAAATGACAGTGCATGAAAAGGTAGCAGCTCTCAAAGTAACAGAGGTAAACATGCAGTTCTTTGTACCAAAAAGTAAAGAAGGATTGGCAGACATCAGGTTGATTCCCATCGCTGAACTCCATCAAGACCCACCAGCACTGAAGTCTGGAGACATTGCTTGGATGGCAGGATGGGCTATCCAGAACTACCACACCACATTTGAACACCACAACTGGAATGGGTTTATGAAACTGATACACCAACCTGGATGCAAGGAAAAGTCCCATATTGAATTTCTGCCCATCATTGAGGGGGACCCCAATGACTACAACACTATTTATACCACTCTTATGGAGTGTACACGCAGTGGTCAGACTCCTGCTGTGATCACATTTGACATGCCAATATGGATAAAAGCAACGCAGATAGTTCTCCAATGTGATCTGCCGATCATGACAAGGCTTGGAGGCTTTCATCTCCTGAGAAGTTTCCTGGGCTCCATTGGGGAAATCATGGCAGACACTGGACTGGAAGAGATGATACAGTTGGTCTACCCAGGCAGCAACACAGCAGAACACATTCTCTCAGGCAGGCCTTATGCCAAGTCCATCCGGTTTCACCTTCTTGCATCAGCAGCAATTGCCAAGTTTGTTCTGAAAGATGTTGTTTTCAGTGAGCAGGAGTATGAAGAAATGGAGAACTTCATCAGAACAGCAAAGGAAATGCAAAGAGGTAATTTGCCCTTTCCTTAACCTTCTCCATTATGTAGGAAAATATAATTTTAAATATAATTTTAAATTTAACTTATTGTTATTTTAAATTATTATTACATGTATCATTATGGTAATACAATGTAAACTCTCTCTTACAGGTTCGATGGACAACCCAAGAATTGTCTCACTGTTCAAAGAGAGGATGGAAGAGAGATTGAAAACTCTGGCTGAGAGAGGAAGGACACCTGCACTCTGGGTCTGGTATTACGGCAGAGTGGACCTCATCAAGTTATTCATCAGGAGTGAGCGTGTCCCAGACCACACAGCTCTACATAGGCCTTCTGGGCACCCCAACTTTGAAAGGCTGTCCAGGAAATTCCTATGGGATTTGGCCTTGGATAAATTGTGAGGTGTTTCTAGACACCTGTAAGAATACATGGTAAAAAAATCTATTGGTAATAAATTTGTTCACAGATTTTCAAAACAATCCATATCTTTCCCTAACTAATTAGTTAGCTTACCATTTATGTTTTCTATTTATTTAACCAGGAAGTCCCATTGAGATTAGATATTTCTTTTACAAGGGAGACCTGGCCAAGGTAGCAGCCATACAAAATCAAAACCATACAAAACACGTGCATGATACACAAATGAACAATAAAACAGCTATTCATGCTGAGACTGGCCTCTCCTTCTCCTTCGCTGCATGCTTTATGATATTCTTAAAATCATTAATGGATATGAGTGTTTTTAGTTGAAGTGCTTTTTGGAGATTATTCCATGACTATGGTACATGGTAGGAAAATGTTGTTTAACCAAAGTCTGTCAAAGCCATCTGGCCCAAGCTCAAATCGTGGCAGTGGCAGCTAACAGTGGCATTTCCGATGGCATCCTGGGCTGCCTCTGCAAAGCTGCGGTAGCTGCCACAGGCTGCAACAACCTGACAGCCGCTGCCACAGGCTGCAACAACCTGACAGCCGCTGCCACAGGCTGCAACAACCTGAAAGCCGCTGTCACAGGCTGCAACAACCTGACAGCCGCTGCCACAGGCTGCAACAACCTGACAGCCGCTGTCACAGGCTGCAACAACCAGACAGCCGCTGCCACAGACTGCAACAACCTGACAGCCGCTGCCACAGGCTGCAACAACCTGACAGCCGCTGCCACAGGCTGCAACAAGCTGACAGCCGCTGCCACAGGCTGCAACAACCTGACAGCCGCTGCCACAGACTGCAACAACCTGACAGCCGCTGCCACAGACTGCAACAACCTGACAGCCACTGCCACAGGCTGCAACAAGCTGACAGCCGCTGCCACAGGCTGCAACAACCTGACAGCCGCTGCCACAGGCTGCAACAACCTGACAGCCGCTGCCACAGGCTGCAACAACCAGACAGCCGCTGTCACAGGCTGCAACAACCTGACAGCCGCTGCCACAGGCTGCAACAACCTGACAGCCGCTGCCACAGGCTGCAACAACCTGACAGCCGCTGCAACAACCTGACAGCCGCTGCCACAGGCTGCAACAACCTGACAGCCGCTGCCACAGGCTGCAACAACCACACAGCCGCTGTCACAGGCTGCAACAACCTGACAGCCGCTGCCACAGGCTGCAACAACCTGACAGCCGCTGCAACAACCTGACAGCCGCTGCCACAGGCTGCAACAACCTTACAGACGCTGTCACAGGCTGCAACAACCTGACAGCCGCTGCCACAGGCTGCAACAACCTGACAGCCGCTGCCACAGGCTGCAACAACCTGACAGCAGCTGCCACAGGCTGCAACAACCTGACAGCCGCTGCCACAGACTGCAACAACCTGACAGCCGCTGCCACAGGCTGCAACAACCTGACAGCCGCTGCCACAGGCTGCAACAACCTGACAGCCTCTGCCACAGGCTGCAACAACCTGACAGCCGCTGCCACAGACTGCAACAACCTGACAGCCACTGCCACAGGCTGCAACAACCTGACAGCCACTGCCACAGGCTGCAACAACCTGCAACAACCTGACAGCCGCTGCCACAGGCTGCAACAACCTGACAGCCGCTGTCACAGGCTGCAACAACCTGACAGCCGCTGCCACAGGTTGCAACAACCTGACAGCCGCTGTCACAGGCTGCAACAACCTGACAGCCGCTGCCAGAGGCTGCAACAACCTGACAGCCGCTGCCAGAGGCTGCAACAACCTGACAGCCGCTGCCAGAGGCTGCAACAACCTGACAGCCGCTGCCACAGGCTGCAACAACCTGACAGCCGCTGCCACAGGCTGCAACAACCTGACAGCCGCTGCCACAGGCTGCAACAACCTGACAGCCGCTGTCACAGGCTGCAACAACCTGACAGCCGCTGCCACAGGCTGCAACAACCTGACAGCCGCTGCCACAGGCTGCAACAACCTGACAGCCGCTACCACAGGCTGCAACAACCTGACAGCCGCTGTCACAGGCTGCAACAACCTGACAGCCACTGCCACAGGCTGCAACAACCTGACAGCCGCTGCCACAGGCTGCAACAACCTGACAGCCGCTGTCACAGGCTGCAACAACCTGCAAAAACCTGACAGCCGCTGCCACAGGCTGCAACAACCTGACAGCCGCTGCCACAGGCTGCAACAACTGTCACAGCCTTGGTTTGAGGATCTTCTGCTGATGGTGTTGTCATTCCAGTATAATTAATAGCTATAGCCTGTTACAACCTGTCATTCATTCACTACAGTAACTTTCAGATTATAATGTACATAAACTCATGGCATTTTCTTAACTTGTAAATCATGTGTATGTCGAACACATTTAGTATTTGTCAGCCCATGGAGCAACTCATACGGCTGTTACAAGGCTGTTGCTGCTTCCACTTTATCACTGTCTGCTGCTGCCACGGCAGCTACCATTATTTAGTCTTCTCCTCTCCTCTCCAGGTGTGGCAGAGCTGGAAGAAGAAGCTACAGCAGAGCACCACGCAGCAGTGGTGGAGATTTTTAATGTGGAGCCTGCTACTGTCATATCGCCGCCAGCTTTTCCAGTCACGTTGCCGTCTGCTTCTCTTGTCAAGTTGCAGGCTGCCTCTCCAGTCATGTCGTTGCCTGGTTGCTGTGCGACTGGGAATTGTCACCATGGTGGTCCGGTGGGACGTTGCTCTGTTTGCTTCCGAGGAGGTGATGTTTATCTCCAGCCGCCATCCAGGAAGAGACGTTCCAGAAGGAGTCATGGCAGCCAAGGTTTCTCCCCCACAGTCTCTTTCTTCCTCCGTACAGGATCTGAGGGAACACCCTGAAGAAGAGATGATCATCCTTTCTGAATAGGTTGCCAAGACTGAGAGGGACTGGCTCCTCTGGTCCCAGTAGGAGCTGGCTCCAGCTGGGCCCAGAAAGAATAGCTCCAGAAAGAGCTGAGGCTCAAAGCGGTTCCCTCTAGCCTCCTCTGCACCGTCTGAGCCATAGAGTTCTAGTTTTCTGCCAGATCCTCTACCCTCATCAGAGTCTTCACTCCAGCAACAGCTTTCTTCAGTCCCAAATTTGCTATAGAGTGTTTGCGCCATCTCAAGTCTGCATCCTCTCCGGCTTCAGCGCTCCAGTCACCACTTTAACCTACTCCAGAGTCACAGTCTCTGGCGAAGCTGTCTTCGGTTCATCCGTCTCCAGTTCAGCAGCTTTTAACGCTTCAGTCTCCAGTTCAGCAGCTTTTAACGCTTCAGTCTCCAGTTCAGCAGCCTGCAGTGTATCAGTCTCCAGAGAAGCCACCTAAACCTACTTTTTCCACCATGTGTCTTCAAGAAATTACATTTCCCAAAGTGAGAGAGTTTGTTACTTACCACTATTGTACCAGCAAGAGATAATAACAATAAATCTGACTCAGCTCTTAAAACATGAAACATTTTATCAGTAGGACTTTAATCAACAGAGAATATAAACTCTGCTGTAATGAAACAAAATGGCACTTTTCACACAATCTGAACCCATATATTGAGCAGGCTTTGCTCTGCTTTATCTCATAAAATGAAATTCAATTCCAGATTGAGACACTACAATTAACAGTGCAAACTTGTTGTGTCTTATTATTTGACATCTCTTACAGCCTTGCATTTACATTTTAAATTGTAGACAATTGTCATTCAGAGATCTCAATTTAATGGAACTCCAAGAAGCCACAAATGAAGACTTTAAAAGTTAGGTGAAGCCTTTCTGACACAGGGATAAATTGTTCAAAAATGTAAGTGGGCACAGCGGGAACATCACTGTGGTACGGTCTGAACACATCTATACAGTGACTGCTCTCAGTATGGCAGAGACCGAAATAAGTTAAACCTTCAAGGAACAAAAAACAACATTTTCCTTTGCACTTGGAAAGATTCAGAGAATCTGGACACATCTTTGTGCACGAGACACGCCCAAAAATAAATGTTGGATTCCCTTGACTTTTAAGCCCTGTGAAGCAGGCATAATTCTGTCATGGAAATCGCTGTATGAGCTTAGCCACACTTCCAGAAATCCTAGTCTGTGAACACACTTCACTGTGCCATCCACAAATACTAATTAAACCTCTATCATGCAAAGAAGAAGTCATGTGTGAATAGATCTCAGTCCTAAAGTGTTGGGTCTGTGTCTGTCTTTTGTGTTTTCCCCCTCCCCTTCCTGTTTGTCAGCTGGTCATGGTGGGATCTTCTAGCAATTACTGCACCTGTTTCCTCCTGCTGTTGAGGTTCTTGATTGGCTCTACTCACCTCCAGTATCTAAGCTGCTCTTCCAGTCTTCGCCAGTTCATCAGTTACTCTCGTGGTAATCTCCTACCTGACAGTATTTTGTTGCCTAACATTTAGAGTTCTGTTTTGCGGTCCAGGATTTAACTCCCTGCTGTCTGCTTCTCCCTCAGCCCCATTCTGTGTCCTGCTCCTCCACCTTCTCATCTGGCTTATTATTAGCACTCAGTTCAAAAGCCTGAATTAGTGCCTGTGGAACTGGCAACTGGCTCCATCAAGGCAATGCACATGAAGGTGTATACAGGTTTTAGACCAAGAAAGGTCTTGCATATTTTAGCAAGACAATGCTAAACCACATACTCCATCTATTAAGATTAAGATTACTTTATCGTCATGTTACTCTCTGCATTTGACGCGTCCAGTTTTGGCACCTGTTGAACACACACATGCACAGGGTCACACTCAATGAGATCTGGAGCGGTGGGCAGCCAATCAGAGTGCCCGGGGAGCATGGGGGTACGGTGCCTTGCTCAAGGGCACCTGGGCCGTGGCAAGCAGGTGGACTGCCACCTCTCCAGCTGTCAGTCCACCAATCTATTTTTGAGCGGTGAGAACATTTGGAGCATCATAACATGCAAAATATGACAAAGACCCAGGACTGTTGAACAGTCAGAACTCTTCATCAAGAATGGACAGTGGTGACTGGGTCTGGGTCTGGGTCTGGGTCTGGGTCTGGGACTGGGACTTGCTGTCCTCTGGCCTGCTTGTGCTGTTCCTGATCGGGGAGGGGGGGCTGCTCGTGGCTTCACCCACCTGTGGGCACTCCCGGGGCGCTCGGCCAGGGGCAGTGGGGCGTGCGCTGGCCCACTGCCCCTGGCTGTTTGGGGCGCCTGGCCCTCTCGGGTATTGGGCGGGGCCTCAGAAAACATCCCACATTTCCTTGACTTTAACTGTTTTACTGATTACTTGTCTTTTATGTAAACATTAGCTACCTTTACTGTGGTTACTTCCTGTTTTGATTTGACACAACAAAGCAGTTAGGATAAAAAATCAGTTGAAGTACACCCTCTTTAGTGCAACCCTGTTGAACCTTGAAGCGCTGTGCTTTAGCTTGTGATTTTTACTTTAAGAGGGCGTCTTTCTTGGAAGCATCTGAAGAGCTAGTTAGTAAGCTGTTGTTAAGCTCAGCAGATTGATCCATACTGCCATCAATAGGGCATATAGAGGAGTTAAAAAAATATACAAAACAGATTACTGTGTATTCAAAACCCCATCTTACTTTCAATTTAAGTAACAGACTGTTGGATATTTGAGTTGTGCTTGGAGTGACTGTAAGGATAAGCAAAGCAGTTTGTTTATCCAGCATGAGCAGCAAAGACTCATCTGTGGATGTCTGTAACCACAGAGCTCCAAAGCTCTTTTTAGGTTTTGTAACAATGGTTACGGGTTAGAGGATAAGACAACAGGAAGAAAATACACAAGAACAAGACAACAAATGATCAGAAAAGTGAAAGAACACCTAAACAAACAGATGAAAACAGTGGAATACTTGGCATGGATGATGATTATCTTTTATCTGTTAGAGCAGGTGACTCTTTACAAACAAATAGTACTTTCATATATAATACAACCAATAATAACTCCAGTGATAGTGATAATAATAATACTAACAGCTGCAAAAAATTAACATTAACTACAATAATAAAGAGGAAGAAGAAATATAACAAGAATGTAATTACTGATAATTATGATCAATGACTGTTGGTCATTTTTATTATCATCACTACAAAGACAATGGGAAATAATTGACAGGTAATAATGTCCTCATAAAATAGGTATTACATAAGTTGACACATAAGTTGATACACTGTCCAGGCAGTGTAGCTTTCTGGATTGGCAAGGTATATGAAGGATGTATGTTCAGCAAATCTCTCACGCACATACCCTCATATACATACACACAAACTTAAGAACGAACAGCCTGAAAGAGCAGCAATCTTTAGGACAGCCTGTTCCACCAATCTCCTTCTAACCAGCTTCAACTCCCTGCATTCAGTGCACTCTTGTGATTTCCCCTGCTTTCTTCACTCCTTTTCTCACGGGAAAGTGTTTTACTCTCTGCTCTTGCTCCTTCCATCACTGCAGTGTAATCATGAATGCTAATATGCATCCATAGCTCCCCACCTGTTGGAAAAACTATTCAGTGTGTGCAAACCCTCTCTCCATCTTTCATGTACTTCACATTTGCTTGCTAAGACTATGGAAATACGGCTACTGTGCAACCTCTCCTCTCTGAGTTTAGGTGGGAACCAGAGGCTAACAGAGCATTAAACAAGACTCTGTTGGCCCCATGTTCAACCTTTCAACCCTGACCCACACATCATCTTCCCACATCATTCCACTGTCTCACACACACACACACACACACACACACAGCCTAACAGAGCACCATTGTCACACAGCTAGTCACCCCACCCCTTCTCTCTGCATACAGTACAGAGCTCAGTACCCCCCCAACACAACAGCAACTGTTCCCCTCTGCAGCAAAGTATGTGCTCTCTGTCGCTCCTCGCCACCCCGCTCTCTGATGTGCACACATGAATTCCTAGGAGGGAGGAAAACATGGAAAGCTCTTATAGAACCTAGGTGTGGTTAAAGAGGTGCTATGTAAGAGTGGACCTTTTACAATTTAGCATTCCCTCTGCCCAAAGTTACTTCTTGGTAGAGCAGAGACACTTGATCATTTTAACGGAGATATTGCACTCCAATCAGTTTGACAATTAGCTCATTTTGGCAGATGGATTATTCCAGGGGTCGGCAACCCGCGGCTCCGGAGCTGCGTGGCTTGGGAAAATAAGTGAAAAAGTATCCAGTTGAAGTGAATTTTAATTGTGTTAGTTCGTTATTTTATTGTAGTTCTAAATTGGAAGATTACTGTGATCTTGAAATATTAAAATAAAATAAAATTGTATTATTTTTATTATTTTTCGTCCCTCAAACTATGCGTCACACTCGCCGAAAGCCAGTATATTCCCGCCAAAATGCTGTTCATTTACGAGACTTTCAACCTCAGGTAGGCCAAGTATGGAGAAATGTAAGAAAAGAAAAATATCTGAAGAAAATAGAGCAATTAATGATGCCCGGGCAGATTCATTATTTACCTCTGACGAGAGTGGCTTACCAGTATGCCTAATTTGTGGTGAGAAAGAGACCTTCAAGTCGGCGTGTTTTTATTATTAGTTTTTTTTTTTAAAGTTCAAAATGTTCAAAATGTGTTCATTACATAAGTTAAATTTCATTTTCTCTGCAGCACTTCATTGATTTCGTAAACAACACACTATAGTTGTTTATACAAAGCGGAAAGGTAAAAAAACAATATCTTCATTTTAGATGTAAAAAAGTATTTGCGGCTCCCAGTGTTTCCGTGGAAACCGGGTCCAAAGGTGTTAAAGGTTGCCGACCCCTGGGCTATACTTTTACAACCTTAATCAGAGTATAATATTGTAGTCCGGTATAGGATACAACTAGTTTCAAACCGAAAATGAACAATACCTTGCCAAATCATTCATTTAGCGCTGTTTAAGTCATGTCTGATATTTATACCCTGGATCATTTTAGGAAAAAATTTGAAAAACTGTTTGATCAGCTGACAATCAACTCTCCTCAAGTCCCACAGCAGCACTGTGGTTGTGAACTGATAATCACTTCATTACGAATTTTCAGGAAAACCCCCCAAAAAACTATGTTGGGACCCAAAGATGATCCCTCTGTCTATTGGGTATCAAGGTATTCATTGTCATTTCTTCAATGGCAACCGTCTTGGGCACGATATTTGATTCACCAACATCACATTGAAAAATGCATCACGTTCATCAGATTTATCTAAGCAAAATCAGAAAAAATATTTTAAATAACATAACAAGTCCTCCACTTAAAATAGTTTTCAGTAAATTCTCTTTTTCCTTCTGTTTAAGTCATTTAAATGCAAATATCAATAAATATGAGCTAGATAGCAGTACTACTATATAACGGAAACTTTATTAACAAGTAATACTCATACAGTTTTCTCACGGTATACAAACTAAACCAGCATAAGCTCTCAGTTCTGGAGTGCACTCATTGTTAAGGCCAGCAAAGCAAACCAACTCCTTGTCTCTTTTTCTACTCAAAGCTGTGCAAAACCTTAGGTAGCATTTGATTCGGCTTGATGATTATGATTCAAGCATTTAGAGTGCTGGTCCAGATGTTCAGATGCTCACCACACCCACCATTAACTGAGACGTCAAGATATAAATACAGGCTGACATTATTGCTACATGAACAGATCATTTGGCAAATCTCCCAAGAGATAAATTAATGTTAAAAAACCATGAATGAAGCCTCTCAGCATGCTGTATCAATACTTCATGCAAAATTAACAAGTCTTTTCAGACAAAACAAGCTCTTTCACAGTTTGCTACCTGCTATGGAAGAGAACTATTACTATACTGTCACGCCCATGGACTTGTGTTTTTTAATATCATGTTTTAAGTTACGTTTTTGTGTTCAGTTCATGTCTTGGTTTTTAGTTTTGCCATGGTTTTTCCCTTCACTTCCCTCACCCAGGTAATTAGTTCATTCCCCTCACCTGTCCATTGTCTCCAGCTGCACTCACTCTCCAATCACTCCCAGCCCTCTACTTAGTCTCTTGTCTCCCCTGTCTGTTTGTTGGTTCCTTGTCTATCTACCTGACCTGTTTGGCTTCCATGCATGATTCCTGTTTGTTCCATGTTCCTCAACCCTTCCCAAGTTAAGTATTTATTCCATGCCATGCTTAGTTCTTTGTTTATTTTTCCACAGTTAAGTCTTTTGAATCCAGCGTTGCTGCGCTTTTTGTTTGCACTTTGTTTTTTTGTTAATAAATCACCCTTTACGTTTTGAAAAATCCACATCCGTGTCCTCCCTCCACACCACAACCTGACATATACTATAACTGACGTTAAACCAAGCCAAGATCAAACTCATAACCATTTACCACGGAGGGCTTGATACAGGGCATATAAGGAAGAAGAAGCCCACTCAACTGAACAAAGAGCCTGATGAGTTTGAAGCAACCCAGACAGTTGGGAAAAGTGACAAAGAAGGATGATCATGCAAAACAAATGAATTAAAGACCACTACCTTAGCCTCTGATAACAATAATCATACAATACTCCCATTCCTGCCCATCATTGCTAAATATAAATCCATGATAAAAAAAACTTTTGGTAGAACACAAGTTATTTTTGTTTTAAATTATCAATAATGCCATTGAGTTAAAACATCCTTCAGAATAAAGCAGCACAAGAAAGTCTGCTAATCTTTTATTTCTTTGGCTGCTCCTACAATAAGACAATAAAACTATTCCTTGTGTGTCCTGCCCATGGACATCCACACGTTATTCTGTTGTTAAACTGGACAAAGGCCAGCACAAACACCACCAGAATGCACCAAAAGTGTCAAGGGACAAGTGGAGTTATGTTACTTACCTAACAAGACTGCATATTTTCTATACTATGATATCAATAATGAACAAACACAATGTTCTAGTTTTTCTGTAACATGGTTTGCATTTATTAATTTACAGTTTTAAAGCATTTGCATATATGTGTGTATCAATACATGTGCAAGTAATTTACATTGTATATATTACAGTGCCATATACTGTAAACTAGCAAGGATGTTAAGAATAAGTAAAAAAGAAAAACAATGTTTGATTAATCCATAAATGGCCAAAAATGATTAGAATTAGTAGATAAATAACACTGAAAAAAGAAAGCATACCACCTAATCAGTCATTTAATTAATGTCTTTATTTTTATATATCTCAGGGGCATTCTGTTTTTGACTAATTTCATTTTTTTGTGTTGCGTTTTCTTTTTATTCTGATCTCATATGGTCATTTATTTTTGGATCACCTATTTCTATTGTTCTGAAACAGTTCTGAAGGCTAGGCTGTTGCCTTATTTATTTTTAATTAGAATCGTATCACTTGTGTTCATTTTGATTGTAATTTGTTTGACTTAATTGGATTATATATTTATCTTACTGTTGATTTCTGTCTAAATTGTGTTGAATTGGACTGTATTCCTAAAGTGCATCGCAATGACATTTGTAGTAATTTGGCAAAACATAAACAAAACTGAATAGAAATTAACCTGCTAATCGTAGTGGTAGTGGGTGATAACAATAAAAGTGGTGGAGAATGACAGCGCCAAGATCCTTTTGGACCTCCATATCCAGACTGATAAACTGGTGATGGGAAACTATAGAAGAACATATTTGATCAATTTAGTCAGTGGTCATCACTATGAGGTATCTTTGAGGAGTCTCAAGGGGTTTGGAGCAAGTATATTCCTTAGAATTTTCCCAAAATGTTAAACCTCTAAAAACAGCTTACTCATAGGTGTCAAACTCATTCACGGTTCTTCAGAAAATCTAAATGAACAACCTCTGCATTGGTTCCTGGGGCAAAATCTCCTTTTGTGAATAGTCCCAATCTTTTTAGTTTGTATCTGTGGGTACATAATGTTGAAATTTGATGTAACTGTATCTCAGCCAGCTCGGTGTAGCTCATTAGGTAGAGTAGCCATCCCTTGGTTTAATCTCCAAATTCAAAAAACTGATATCCCGGAAAGCTCTCATGACAATTTCATGAGAACTTTATGGTAAATGATAAATTGACCGTATTTATGTAACACTTTTCTTGTCCAGTTGACCACTCAAAGCGCTTTTAGACTACAACAGCTCTGGGCCAAAGAACACAGCCGTTCTTAAGCGCGACTACATATGCAGCAACCTCGGATGCATTAAAGAAGCAAACTGGGCAACCACAACAACAAGGAGCTGAAAATACATCAAGCAAGGACCAAGTACAGAGAGGAAGCAACTTTGTTGCAGCACAGGGTGGCGACTGAAGATCTCTTGGCAACAGTTTTGTCCCAGAACCACACAATTGACCAATCTGACACCCTGACAACTCAAACCTGCAAAAAAAAAAAAAAGGGTGAAATTGCCCAGGATGAACAGCAACAAAGAATGGCAACAGTTGGATCAGGACCTGGACAGGAAAGGCCCACAATTGCTATGTAAACTCTCTCTCTCTCTCTCTCTCTCTCTCTCTCTCTCTCTCTCTCTCTCTCTCTCTCTCTCTCTCTCTCTCTCTCTCTCTCTCTCTCTCTCTCTCTCTCTCCCTCTCTCTCTCTCTCTCTCCCTCTCCCTCTCCCTCTCCCTCTCTCTCTCTCTCTCTCTCTCTCTCTCTCTCTCTCTCTCCCTCTCTCTCCCTCTCCCTCTCCCTCTCCCTCTCTCTCTCTCTCTCTCTCTCTCTCTCTCTCTCTCTCTCTCTCTCTCTCTGATGTGTATTTTCATATTGACACATTTAACCAATCATATTTCAGCTATCATTGGTTGCCAGGCAAACAAATCTGCCAGGAGGCCAGAACAATCGGGTCTGCTGGCCCTAACTACATCTAGAATGCAGAAGACAGCGAAGCGAACCCCGAACCAATGTTATTAGACTGTCTCTGACGGCCCCCAACAGCCCATTGCAGGCGTAGGTGGTCTGATTGGCTCTAAGCAGACATATGGAAACGTCATTTTAATCATATTCGATGATTGGGTAGATTTTGACATGACGTCTGATGCTACAAAAAAATACATTTAGTGCTAGTGCTAGTCGAGTTATTGAATTCACGAATATTGAGGAGCTTTTATAAGATATAGTTGAGTTATTAATAGACTATTAATAATAATAATTATTATAAATTAATATTTTAATTAATAATAGTTGTTAGGTAAATTTCCGTTTTATACAAAACATAATGGTTTAAGGAGGAGGAGAAGTTGATTTGGTGGCAAATTTATTGTTGCAGCCATTTGCCCAGAGGAATTTTACTGAGAAGCTGGACGTCGTAAAGAAAGGTCAGCTAACTCCGAAGTTAGCGAACCTGATACAAGCCGGTAAAGGATTTGTACGCCACTTTCAATCAGCAAATTACGAACGATACCCCTGGTTTACGGGCTCCGAGGAAAACGGCAAGTTGTATTATTGGGAGTGTCTGTTGTTTGGTACTGATCGCCATGGTGTTTGGAGCCATTGCAGATTTTCCAATTTGGCTTGTCTAACCAAGGCAGCGAGAAGACACCAAAGCACTGCCGGCCATCTGCGAGCTACCATTCTGTCCAAAACCTTTTCAATTCAATAAAACACTTGTGATGTCTGCACATCGTGTGTTCCCTGCCGCATTAATTCTTCGCAAGTAGATTTGAACATTTTACTTAATAATATTGTAATATGATGTCAATGATGATTTTATGAATCACGTGGCTGTAGTAGTTTTATAGGCTTTATTAAGGGGTGGATTTGATTCAGACAGAGCACCACTGAAGGGTTGCCAACAGTCCCTTGAAATACGGAATCATCCCGTATTTAGAAACAAAAGTACGGTTCTGTATTGAGCTGAAACGGGACACAATTTTGTAAAAATGCAGAAATTGCATCTAAGAAATGCAAAATTTTAGGGGGGAGGACCCCCAGACCCCCCGCACAAATGAGTAGTCCCTAATTATAGTTGCCGACCATCCTGAAGGTCCATGTGTGAAATGCACGCCCCGCCACTGATATATATATATATATGTATATATATACTCTATTTCTCTATTTCTTTATGACATGAGATCTGTTGTGAAAATTGTCAGCTTTTTCTTCGAAGCACAAAGCCTCAGTGCTCAGAGCATCAGTGATGGACTTTTCCCATCCCTGCACTTCCAGATTCAAACTGTTCAAATTTCCAAAAATGTCATTCAGAAAGTACACTTCTGCCCAAAACTGCTCATCCAACATGCGATCCAAAAAGCTTGTTGCATGTTAGTGTTTACACGACAGGAGAAAATTAACAATCAGAGTTCTCAGAAACAGTCAAGAACCTTCCCTTTGCTCAGCCATATGGTATCATTATCAACAAGCAGATCAGTGTGTTCAGCAAGCACATCAGCAGCAGTGTAAGATGGAGGTTGAGTGGATGAAAACTACAGTGTTTACAACAGTGTCCATAACCTTTTTAAGATCACAGCTGAGCTTTGTACATAACACGGACTGATAGATGAAAACCCACCTGCAGATGGATGTCCCCAGGACAAGGCACAAATCTAACAATTTACACAGGGTTTCTGGTTTGTAGCAGTCCATGAAGGGGGTGCAACAATAATCCAGTCTCTGATAACCTCTGGTAGGAAAAGTCACGTGCAGACAGTATTTCAGCAGAAGACACAGACCTCTGTTGCCCACTTTGAGTTAACCATGAAGCGTACACCCCATCCCCTAACTTGCCTGAGATCTTTGTTCTGTCTCCCAATAAACAGTGATCCTGTCAGTAGGGCACGCTGGGCTCCAGCCACGTCTCTGTGAACGCCAAAACACAGCAGTTTCTGATGTCTTTTTTTTGGGTTTAATGGAGGAGCGCGGCACGTCCTGTTTGTAGTCCTGGGACTGACCGTAAGCAAGATGCTGGGCAGAGGTTGTTTCTCTGTTGGGTTCAGCACAGAAGTCCAGCACGCTTCCCTCTCTTTGTTTTCCTCCCGCGTCACGCAGGTAAACAAAAGACCCAGAGCAATACAGCGTTTGCAATATCAAAAGTAGTTGTAAAGTCCACTGAATGTGTGCACGGACAAAGCAAGTGGAAGCAGCATTTTTTACTGGAATTTATTACTTGCTAGTTCAATAGTAACAATTCTAAGTTGGTCTTGGGTCTCTTTGCCACTGTGTTTTTTTTCTTAAAATCAAACGTTATTACAGCAAATGTGTGTAATCTTATCTATTATGGAGAAAGTGTATTCTAATTTAGTTAATGTGTTTTAATGTGTGACGTGGTAACATAAAGCAAAACTGTATGTTGCCAAGCTGGAAACCAAAGTTTTGAAGTGCCATGTCTCAGTCCCCGGGTACTCCAGAGTAGTTTTAGGCCTTGTGAAGTGTAGAATGAATTTAAGCATGTGTTAAAGATGAGTCAAAATCACATAGGTTTAAATTGAAATTATTTCAGGCACACAATGTCACATTAAACTCAAAATTACATTTGAAAACTGCCTGATTTGCTTCATGAAGCATAAATGCATTCATGTAAAAAGAAAACATGGAAATAAATGGGCTTGGGGAAATAAAAAGGGGGAAAATGCAACAGGGAAATAACAGAGAAGTTAATACGTCTATAAATGAATCATTTACAAAAATCTATATAAAAATGTTATGGTTACAAATAAAAAAGAAAGAAAGAATTTAGAGGGGATAAATAGATCAATATGACGCAAAGTATTAGGCTTAGATTAATGGAGTTTAAAATATAAAAAAATACTTCTTTCACATTCTATATAATTATTTTTGCATAACTTAATCTTTTATTTGATTTTAGCAGCAAACAAAAAAAATTATGTTTAATGCACAGCATTATTTCATGAAATTTAGAAAGAAAACCTTCTTACTTGGAGAAAGTAGGATACTTTCTCCAATAGGCATTCAATAACTAGTTGGAAAATACATTCGTTTGGCATAGCTTCACAAGAAAACTGTGACCGAACAGCAACTGTGAACTAAAAAGCTTCCTTTCTATCTGGGAAATTTAAGCCTTAATGAAAATGTCAGCATCTATTTATCAGTGGTGCCTGCCCCATGACCCTGATGCTAAGTGGGCCGTGACACAGTCCCACAGTAATAGGCTGTGGGTAATATGAAAACCACACGAACAGCAGAGACGACAACAAAGACACAAAAAAATGTGCTATGTGATGGGGTGATGAAGGTGAGAGGGATTACAGTAAAAGGAATCGGAATTGAACGCTTGTTATTGAACAGTTGTTGATGTGATCTTTAAAAGTTGAATCTTTTATGGTGTCAGTGCTGAACGGCAGTCATTACTAAAGGCTACAATGCGCCCACTGTGACTGACTGTATGTGGGATGCTGTATGGAAATGCACGCATTCCACTCCAGTTACTTATTGTCTCCTTTCTCACCCACCATCTCTGCAATGAGGGAGGCTGTGAAACTTTCTTAGCAGAAACATGGGCAGTATTCTCTTAAGTCTGAGAAATGACTAATCTGTTTGCAGAATAAGGATGTTTTTAGTGAAAGAACAAGATGTAATCATATCCACAGACACACATTTGTGTTCGGCAGTTGAATGTAGCATTTGCTTTAAAACCAAGCTGTACATCTCCAGCCATCCCATTTTCATAAATCAACATTACTGGCCTTTCAAGCTGGGAAATTTGACCAAGTACAAAAGACAAGTGCATAAGACCATGCCCCGTCACAGGCAGCAGGATGCGGGGGGTGTTTATCCCCCTTTGACTGGGCTGGATACTTGTTTTTGCTATACATATATATATTTATATTTTTTTATATGCCTCAATTCAAATCAAGCATTTCGACGATTACATGAAAGATAAAGAGGCGGTTTACACGAGCGAGAATAGCATAAAACATGCTTTAATTAAAAGAAGAACATATTTCCAGTGATGCCTGCGATAAGAGTAAATGATTTATTATGATCAATTGACTTCAGACTTACTTCAGTGCCTGAGTGAGGTGGAATTCCAACAAGGCAAAAAGCAACTCCATTCATTGGGTTCTCAGCGTCTGGTTGGTTTGCGTTCAGCGAAAAGAGAAAGAGTTTGAGGCTATTTTTCTGTCAGCATCATGGACAGCCTCACTTCCCAAACCCGCGCGGTGTCTAACGTCTTTGCTCAGCCACGGTCCCCCTCCTCCTGTCCCGCCTCAACAACATAAACAGTCCCGCTGCACGTTCTGCTCCAAAAAGCGTCAAGCGGCCCCTCTAACGCACACTACTACCGGAAACACAACCTTCAAAATAAATGCTGTTTTCCAAACTAGAACGTTTTTTTAGAAGAAAATAAATCAAATTAATTTTAAAATCAAATCAAATCAAATTTATTCATATAGCACATTTCATGTACAAACAGTTCAAAGTGCTTTACATAAAATAAAAGCATTGCAGCAGGGAGTGGAAGAAGCATTAAAAATACATAAAAGAATATAAAGAGAAACAAATAAAACAATTTAAATGAATTTAAAAACAAGCAACACTCTAGATAAGTTAAAAGATATTTCATGCATAGACACATGAGAACAGAAATGTTTTTAACCTGGATTTAAAAATGTCTCCATTTGGTGAAAGTTTAATCTCCACTGGCAGTTTGTTCCACTTGTTTGCAGCATAACAGCTAAATGCTGCTTCTCCATGTTTAGTCTGGACTCTGGACTGGACCAGCTGACCTGAGTCCTTGGATCTAAGAGCTCTGCTGGCTTTATATTCTCTGAACAGATCACAGATGTAAACCATCAGCAGGCTTTTAAAATCTATTCTGTGACTGACTGGAAGCCAGAGTAAAGATTTTAAAACTGCTGTGATGTGTTCAGATCTCTTAGGCTACGGCTACACGAAAACGTTTTTCACTGTAAACGATACTTTTTCTTATCGTTTGGCTGTCGCGGCCACACGGAGCCGGCGTTCCCACTACCCCAAAACGAAAGTTTTTGAGAACGGGTTCCAGAGTGGGAAGATTTGGAAACGGTGTCGTTTCGTTTCCATTGTTACAGCGAAAACGTTTCTGCGTCAGTCACATGGCTAACGCAGTGACGTATACACATACCTCATACGTCAGTGACCAGAACAAAAAGCGGCTTCCATTCAAAATCCGGAAGAAGAAGACAAGACAACAAGGACAGACAGTGATCATCATGGACCCCACAACATTGATAGCAGCACTGCTGCAGACACTGCTAACTACAGCGGCGTTGTTGAAGGAACAGTGAGCTTCGCGCTGTTAAGCCCCATACACACACGTCGCTGCTATTTACTCGCTCAGCGAGTGAAGTCAATAGAATGTCTATGTGTTCATGCGAGGCGAGGAGGCGAGTAGGCGAGGAGAGTACAAGCGAGTACAAGCGATGCGATGTGGGCGGATTCCGAGATGAACATATTTCAACTTCGAGCGACGCGAGTAAGCGAGTAAAAGCGAGTAGCCAATTAAAATGCAGAATACAGATTATTGACAGGTGACGTTCCCCCAGTGTTCTCCAAACAGTGGCCACCCAACTTCTACACACCAAGTCAGCAAAAGCACCCAAGCGAGTGGCGAGTAGGCGAGTGAGCGAGTAGCGAGTAAATAGCAGCGACGTGTGTGTATGGGGCTTTAGAAGTAGGGGCGTACACGCATGCTCATTGCTTCTTCTATTGTTCTGGTGTAACCGGTGGGGGTGGCTTACAGCGCACATAGAGGTGTGGCGTGTGTACTGCATCGTTTTCAGCAAGCGTGGCGTTTCCATCTGGACAGAGAAGCTCCCCTGTGTGGTTGAAATCGTTTTCGTAGCCATTTTCAAAAAACCCTCTTTCGTTTTCGTGTAGCCGTAGCCTTAGTCCGGGTTAAAACTCCAGCAGCAGCGTTCTGGATGAGCTGCAGATGTTTAATGCTCTTTTTGGGAAGTCCAGTTAAAAGAGCGTTACAGTGATGGAGTCTACTGGAGATGAATGCATGGAGGAGTTTCTCCTGGTCTGTTTGGGAGAGGAAACCTTTAATTCTGTTGATGTTTCTGAGATGGTAAAAAGCTGCCTTGGTGACAGCTTTGATGTGGCTGCTGAAAGTCAGATCTGAGTCTATCAACACTCCGAGGTTACCAACTTGGTCAGTGATTGTAAGGTCCCGAGTCTCAAGATATTTACCAACGCTGACCCTCTTCTCTTTGCTCCCAAACAGAATGATCTCAGTTTTGTCTTCATTTAATTGTAGAAAATTCTCTCTCATCCAGGTGTTCAAATGAACTTTTTACCCTTTTTTAACAGTTCTTATACCTTAACCTTTGTCTGTCAACTAACTTCTCTACAATTCATCTTGCGGAAATAGAAGTTTTATTTTCTACACTACAGGCAGCAATGGATTGTTGTCTTGTTTTGAAGCACTTGACAAAGGTCCATTTTGCAATAAGCAGCTGGATGTGAAGGACCAGAGCCCGCCTGTCAATACAACAATGTGCAGGTATTCTTAAGGATGGGTGTGGCCTCCATGTGATAACGAGGGGAGATTCTTTATTATGTAAATGAGCACAATCACTATAGAATAGTAGGCCAACCATTATTCTTCCAGGATACTAATTTACATTATAAAGAGAAATATGCCTATGCCACATTCCAACAAGATTGAAAAATATTAATAGAAACAGAGAATTACTACAGCAAACTGATGCTCACCATTAACTTGCATTTAGCCTATTTGATTATTTGTATGTTTATCAGGGCAGCTGTATGTGAAACAATGTTAATTAAATTAAAAATGCATTCTATTCCAAAGGAAAATCATTAGTCATAAGTCAAAGTCATTAGTGCTAAATGTCTCAGAGGGAGGGGAGCGGAGTGCCTATGATCCCGCTGACTGCATTCGCTATGCACTGCAGTCTTCCTGTTGTGGGCAGAGCAGCTTCCGTACCAGATAGTGATGCAGCCAGTCAGGATGCCCTTGATGGTCTCTTTGTAGAAAGTGCACTTGATGGTTGGTGAAGCATTCTCTCTCCTCGGGTTGCAGAGGAAGTCGAGTTGTTGCTGAGCCTTCTTCACCGATGATGTGGTGTCCAAGAGGTAACAGTTCTGTTCACTCCCAGAAATGTTGTGCTGCCTATCCTCTTAACAGCCAAGCCGTTGATAGGGAGTGGGGAATGCTGGGTGGGGCATCTTCTGAAATCGAATAAGACCTCCTTCATTTTATCCAGGCTGAGCAGTAGATTGTTATCTTTACACCATCTGGCAAGCGAGCTCACATCCCTGCTGTAGTTTGCCTCACAACAGTTGTGTCATCTGCTTTTTATTTCACTTAATTTTTCATTTTCATTTTATTTCCCAATTCTTTTTGATATTGTTATTTTGTTTTGGGTTTTAAGACATTTAACTTCGAGTGTATGTCCAGTAGTGCAGCTGTAACTTGAGCAATTGAATCCGGGATCAGTAAAGTTGTGTGATTCTGATTCAGATTCTGCTGACTTGATCTGGTGGTTGATGTTGAATGGTGGTGTCCCTGTGCTCAGTGAGGTAGTGTTGAATGTGCTAGTGACAACTAGAAGAAATCTAGCAGCCATTTGGTGTCATACCCGAGCCCGGCCAGTTTCCTGAGTAGCTGTTGGGGGATGATGATGTTGCATGTTGAACTAAAATTTCTGAATAACATTCTCAGATGAGTTATTTTGGTACAGGTGAGTGAGGGTTGGGTCAAGGGCTGATGTGATTGCACGGTCAGTGGAACAGTCTGATCAATATACAAATTGAAAATAGTCTAGACCAGGGGGACGATAGATTTTACGTGATTCATGACAAGCGGCACAAAGCATTTCATAATAATGGGATTAGTGTGACATGTGGGAACAACAGCCTGGGTCAGAGAGGTGTTAAAGATGTCCGTGAGCTCAACTCCTCCACACTGTCCTTCAGTACACAACCAGGTATGTTGACAGATCCAGCTGATTTGCGGGCATTGATCTTGGAGAGTGTGTCTTCATACTGGCTGAGGACAAGCACATAATCTGGTCATCGGGGGGGGGGGTGTAAGGCTCATCTTCACAGGTATGTTGTGAGCAAAGAAGTTGTTCAAATAACTGAGCAGAGTCTGCCACTGACTCTACAGTGGCAGGTAATCCTGCTAAAGTATTGAAGTTTTGGCTTCCTGATGCAACGGGGCAGGTCGGCTCTGGCTACCCTAAGACCAATTGCGTCTCTGGATTTGAAGGCATCATCTCCAGCCCTCAGCAGCCACTTCTCGCCATGGCTTCTGGTTCTGATTTCTCAATTGATATTATGTACATGTGACATTATTGTGGTCATTAACTTGTTCCAACAGGTATCCTTTGAATGGTGTTACGGTGTTTGTTGTCCCATCTTTGGTTTCTTCCTGTTCAAAGGGAGTCGTTTCTCTCCACAGTCGCCTCAGGCACGCTCAGGCCGGGAGATTGGACTGAAGACAAATTTCTGTGCAATCTGTTGGTTTCTTTAGCTAGGAAACTGTTTTTGAATTGGCTCTGTATGAATGAATTGGATTATTTTAAAATTAATTATGATTACAATGAATTGAACTCCAATTGGCTTGAATTGTACTTTATTATCTAAGTGCCTTGAGATGACATTTGTTGTAATTTGGCGCTATATAAATAAAACTGAATTGAATTGAAATTCTCTTTGGCCTGGACAGTGATGATTGTATAATGTGTGACTGTGCCATTCAAACTGGAATGTGCAGTCATACTACCAAAGTTTAAAAGAGCATCCCAACTCCACATCGAACACAATGAAAAAGTCAAACTTTTCCATGGATATAAACATGACAATCCACATGGAACACATTTAAACACCGTAACATTTGGACAGAATGGGGCTGCTGCGGAGTCTGCATGTTCTCCCCGTGTACGCATGGGTTCTCTCCGGCTTCCTCCCAACATCCAGAAACATGCATGTTAGGTTAATTGGTGTCTCTAAAATCCTCCTTAGGAGTGAGTGTGAGTGTGCATGGTTGTTTGTCTGGTTTGTCTCTGTGTGGCCCTGTGATGGACTGGCGCCCTGTCCAGGGTGTGGATGAATGGATGAATGGATGGATGGGGCGGCTGCGTCTACATGCACGGCCATCTTGGCTATTTTCCTATCCTGTTGCAGCTGAGCTGAAGGGGCTTCAATCACACCTTGTTTCATCACTGTGCTGTTTTTAAAAAAAGAAGGATTGCTGAATCAGTTAGCTGTAGCATCTTCAGCCCAAACCGCAAGTTAACACGTTCACTTGCTTACTGAAGCGAGCCAATAACAGTTTCTCTAGGCCTTTCATCATTTTGGATATTAGGGGAACTGGCCCGTAGAAGTGAGGACAGATGAAAGTACTGGAACAAAGCGATTGTCACATGTTTGGATTATTTTTTTTAATTAAGGCTGAGGCAGAAGAGGTGCTGTAAAAAAGCTGGACATATAGCTGTACATTGCAAGTCTACAGGACCACGGGGCTGACAACATCTGGACCCACACTGCAGAGTTTAATCCTCACTGCAGGAGGGCCTGTGCCAACCCAGCATCTATGTACCCCATCACCCCAGGTCTTTCAGATTATGTTGCCCATGTTTTAAACCCACCCCACCCCCACCCTCTTTTCTTTCAGCAAACCCTCTGTCCACAATCTCCATCTACACCCTCAGCCACAAAAGCTTTGCAGTTACTGCAGTAATGAAAAGGTACATTTAAGCCCATATTTTCAATGTAATACTTCTGTTAAAAGTTTCACTTGGTCAAGGTGAAGACTTTTACTGGCGAATGGCATTCAAGCAGTGCAGGTTACAATGGTGGCTGTGGTGAAATACTGTAAAACCAATTCACCTTTATATCAAGAATGAACAATACTTTCTATAAAAAAAAACCTATAAACAAAAAAGTGAGAAAACATAAATAAATAAAGCAAAATGAAAGACAGGACATAAATACTCTGTTGGAATAAAACAGGCAGATATCCGTTTGTACTTAACATGTTCTGTTCTGTTGTTGCCTGGTATGGCAAAAGAGAAGCCAGCAAGTATGCATGTTGGTGGGGGAGGGTGGGGAATACGTCCATCTGTCTATTTACAGCAGCAGGGAGAGATTTGCTAAATCGATCTAATCCTCAGCAAAGCTACGGATAGATGGTGTGATAGGGTATGCTGGCCACTAGAGGGTGAGCTGATTTTTTTCACTGCAGATGAATAGAGCATTAACTACCGTCAACATGTCAGAAATAATGCGTAAAGCTGCAGATGAAGAGTCAGTATACCATAAAAGAGGTTTCCATGTACCCAGCGACTTAAAACAATGAATGTTCCTGCAGGGATAGGCTTTCCTCGCCGGATCACATGTAACTTGGTGATTGAATTAGCACTTGGTGGCTTCAGAGTGAGGCTCTGCTTTGCAAAACAATCTCCTCATATCAGTGTCACTGGCCTGCAGCCACACTAGGAATCCACACACATCTATGGACTCCATCCAAACTACAGAAGTATAACTACAAGTTTCAGCAAAGTTAGACGCACGGGTGGCATTCATCATTTACGCAGGTCGTTTACACACTTTTTCCCAAGTTAAGAGCGTTTGTTGAATCTGACGTGGCGTGTTCGTACGAGACCTTCGTACCAAAAAAGTAAGAGAAATTTAGATTTACCCCTTTTTCAAAGCACTCCACTCTTTCCACAGTTGTATTTTGGCTCCTGTCACGGCTTCTGGCATGGGAAGTGACAGATGGAAAGAGAGAAATCCAAACTGTGCTGTTAACAACAATAAGTGAGTATTCTGCCCAGAGATGCTGGACTCGTTTTAGCTTATCAAGTCTTTAGAAAACAGGAATGGAAGTGACCATGCGCTATAGCGTTTGTCATGACACCCTCTTACAAGATTAGGCATTTGAAGATGTATCATCAAAATCTGAATGATTATCCTGAAAGTTTGATTTCAATGTCACTAATCCAAATTAAGGCCATCATATTTGTGAGGTATTTCTTTCCATGTATATTTGATATATGTTGTGTTTCTGGCTTTGAAACATGTCTATATTTATTTTTGCCCTTTCACTCAAATGACACTCACTCTCTTTTTTACTCAAACAGAAATACAAGAAGCTCTTTGTGCTTCCAATACAATAAAGCTCCTGGAGAAGACCTCCTGAATTTTATAAAGATTTTAAGGATTTACTTTTACTTCTACTTATGGATGTAATTAACAGCTTCAAGAACTCGGACTCTTCCTGAATCATTTTCTACTGCCATCATACTGTTACTTGCAAAAAAAAAACTCACTGAAATGCACCTCATATCGACCCATTTCATTATAAAATACAGAATATAAATCCAAGCTCGAACCCAGTATATATAACAGGAACCCTCGTTGCCTAGAAGGCATTCGACAGACTGGAGTGCCCGTCCTTGTTTAGGGTCTTAGCTAAATTTGGTTTTGGTCAGCTGTTTGTAAATTGGGTACAAACCTTGTATCATAAACCTCAGGCAAAAATCACCACAAATGCACATATTTCAACCACTTTTCCTCTGAGTAGGTTAAATAGAAAGGGTTTTCCCTGGCACTATTTGTTTTAGCTATTGAGCCTTTGGCAGAGGTGATCAGATGGGATCCTGAAGGCTTTGAAATCACAAGATCACACATGAAGTTAATCTTCTGGCAGCAGATATTTTATGCCTAACAGATCCTGGTAACAACCTTGTTAAGCTACAGACGTTGCCGTAACACTTTCAGTGGCATTTAAGGATATGAAGTTAACTGTGAGAAAAGTGAAATTATTCCATCCATCCATCCATTTTCTATACCTGCTGAATCCGTTGGTCGGGTCGCGGGGGGGCTGGAGCCTATCCCAGCGGTCATCAGGCGAAAGGCGGGATACAGCCTGGACAGGCCGCCGGTAAAAGTGAAATTATTCCTCAAACAAAATTAAATTATTTCAACAAATAAGTACATTTAAATGGCTTCCAAATGGGATAATATACTTCGGAATAACTATAGACAACGACCTTAATCATTTTTACCAACTTGATTATCTCCCACTGCTCAGTAAAATTGAAAATGACCTACAAAGATGGATGAACCTACCCATTACCTTGAAAGGAAGGGTTAACTGTGTCAAAATGAACACTCCCAAGATTGCAATTCCTTTTTCAGTCCTTACCTATCTCACTACACCTGTGTCTTTTTCAAAACAATTAATGATTATGATAGGCAGTATATATGGAATAGTAAAACAGTCATCAAACTTTTTTTTGATGGAATGGCTTAGGTGACCCTGAAACATCCCATAGTTATCTTGCTGTAGGCTATCATGGACCTTTCCTCACTCTGCTCTCTTTTATTCTCCATGTACATAGGACGTTATTCCATCCATCCATTATCTTCTGCTTATCCAAGGTCAGGTCATTGTCACAACAGGTCCAGGAGGGAAAACCCAGACATCCATGACCCAAGCGATACTCTCCAGTTCCTCATGGGGGAATCTCAGGGTGCTGAAGGGAAATATAATCCCTTCAGCAATTTCTGGGTTTGTCCAGAGGCTTCCTCTTAGTTGGACGTGCCCGAAAAACCTCCATAAGGGAGGCAGCCAGAATTGATAATAATTTGACATAATTGGATCGAATTGGAAGGTATCTTTAAAGTGCCGTGACTTTTGTCATGACTGTATACTAAGGTCTACCAAAATCCCGATTTTATAACTACATCTGACAAAATGACCAGTCAGGTAACTTAAATACAACATCTGTGCAGTGAATTCAGGTATACCTACATGTATGACGATTACCCAGAGAGGAAGAATATCTTGACTGTTTTCTCACACGGTCCACAGCGTTGCGGCATCAGATATACTTCTAATAAATATATAAATGGATAAAGTGCCTCCCATAGGATGGTTGTCAAATTAAATGACTAAGTCGAGTTGTGACTGCAACTTGGCTCAACTGTGCATGTAGCAGTGCTAACATGCTTAAAGTGCTTTGCCAGTAGACTACAATTCAGTTAGCTGAATATCTCTGGGTGTGAGGGAAAATGAATAATGTGCATTTCACTCTCAACACCTGCACCTGCGGATGATGTGGCTCCTTGTATTGTTGGCATCTGGAGAACAAAGACAAAGATGAATGACTGGGCTGCGTCACAGAGAACACAGCTGTCCCCACGCCAAAGTCAAAACTCTTTCTTATTTTGCAGCTGCAGCTCCAGATTTTCCATGATATCCTTGATTATTTTGATTGATATTTGCCTGGAGAGGGGCCCACTCAAACGCTTAATTTCCTCAGGATATATTGGTGCAGCAGACATCACCAAACACTTTTTGAAAAACTTCCCATCAGAAAATGGCTTTCTGTTCGCGATTTGGTGGGCTATTGCAAAGTTGGTCTTGACTGCTCCATCCCTGGTTGTGCAAAGCTTGGTAAAATGGCCTTGCTGCTTCTGCAGCTTACCTAGCAAAGCTTCAGATCTCTGTGGTCCTTGTTCATCTGTCAAGTCATTTTTTTTTCTGCATGTGATTCCAGATACCATTAATCCTTAACTACAGCAATTTGTTCTACCCAAACTAAGCACAAAACTTTACCTTTGACTTCAGTAAATACCTAGGAGTCCATATCATTAAAACAAAACAACAACTCTACATTCTGTTTTGATCTTTCCTTTTGTGTTGACATTTGTGCTGACATTTTTTAGGGATCTCAAAATCTGTAAACTCCAAGACACAATGGCTGCATACACTAGCACCAATGCAAGATAGCATGAAAGTACATTTATTCAAAAACAATAGTACTTGCCTTCAAAATTGAAGGGATGCAAACGTAACATGCTCATCTTTACAGTTATTTACATTACTTCCTAACTTTTCTTTGACCTCACGCAGGCTAGTAGGGGACAGTCAAAAGGCCGGATCGGGGGCTGTATAATGGCCAGGTCTACTTTAGAGGAGGAACTTATATTTCTTTCACACAATTATACACACACAAACACACACACCTACACAGAAACATACGCCATATGTTCTTTTCAGAGGGCCCTCAGGGAAGTGCACTAAAGAGGAAACCTGGTATCAGGTCAGCAGTAAGACCTCCCCTACAATCAAAATAAGATTCCCATCATTCTATTTAAAGCTCCAATACAGCTGAGGGAATTAGAGCGGAACAGAAAAACAGCGAAACACAAAAGCACACTTTCACTTTCTCACAGTTACACAGAAATCTGTGTATCTGTGTATGTGTGTTACAGTGCACATGGTACCATCAATCGTTATAAGAGTTAATCAAGCAGGTTGCAACGCAATGTTGATGTCGCCATGAGTCCAGCAAGATATCACCACATAGCTGAGACATCAAGCGGAGGAGCAAAAGCAGAAACACATAAAGATTTATCATTAACATATTGTATAAACAGAGCTGTAAAAACGATACAGACTGCCCTGAAAAATTCAAAATAAGTGAAGAATAAAATGAATTAGAGAGTACAGTCGTCTAGGAGAACTGAATTGAAGATTAAATTATTTATCAAATTCATAACTCTTTCTTTAAGAAGTTTTACATACTTACATACATAGCACAATCATGAGTACTTTAGTAAATAAAATAAAGTGTCATTAAATATAGACAACAAAGCAGACTGTGCTTTAGGATATGGCTACTTTGTGTGTGACAAGTTAGAACACTATGGATAAGCTTGATGGTTTTTAATCAGGTCTTTCCTCACATTGGGCCTCATGCAACAACCGCACAGATTTGTTCGTACGAGTGATTTAAGAGAATTGGCGCATTCACCAATCTTTTCTCTTTCAGGTACGAACAGAATTTACGAGTGATCCAGACCTGTCGTAGGAGTTTCCTAAAATAATCCGCAGTTATTCCAATCAAGCTTGCTTGACTAATGGATTCTATATTTAATTACTTTGAAGCAAACATAAATAAATATATACATTATACTCCATAATGATGCTGACATTATTCTGTCTGTCTTAAATTATGCACTAATTGAAGGTTAATTTGACTCTGTATATAACAAGGTCAAAGGGAAGCGTAACCAGCGGCTGACTTGCTACTTTTGGATGCCTTAGCGCATATGTGCTCAGAGACCGTGCAGACAGACGAATGGCTGACATCGCGATTAATACTGCCAAGGACTGTGCTGCTGCAAATATGCAGCTTGCTGGAGCCACAACTCCAGAGAGAAACACGCCGATCAAACCCAATTCCACCACACGTCCAGGTCCTCACCACCCTTGGATTTTTGGCCACTGGAGCCTTTCAGAGGGAGATTGGAGACAGATCGGGGGTGTCCCAGTCCTCTGTGAGTCGTGCGCTCC
The DNA here is from genome assembly GCF_027942865.1 of Odontesthes bonariensis. Lineage (NCBI taxonomy): Eukaryota > Metazoa > Chordata > Actinopteri > Atheriniformes > Atherinopsidae > Odontesthes > Odontesthes bonariensis. The sequence goes on along the minus strand of NC_134528.1, from coordinate 30,313,706 downwards.
CCTTGGTCATCAGTCTCAGAGCCCCTAAAGTTGTTCTTTTTGCGCCTTGATGCCATTCTCATGACTCAACACTCAACACTTCCTGGCAAAGGAGAGAGGAAGCACAGCCTTATATGGTATTATTTTGGGCGTGGAGTATGCAAATCTACTATCCTCGTGCACGTGCACTTAAATACGCACGGGTGGCATTCATCATTTACGCAGGTCGTTTACACACTTTTTCCCAAGTTAAGAGCGTTTGTTGAATCTGACGTGGCGTGTTCGTACGAGACCTTCGTACGAAAAAAGTGAGAGAAATTTAGATTTACACACCAATGTGTGTCATCGTGACTGCTGGCATAGGCTCCAGCCCCCCCGCGACCCGACAGTTGGATTAAGCGGGTATAGAAAATGGATGGATGCGTGTCATTATGATGGCTAGGCCAATTTTTTTTATTGTACAGGCTATGACATTAAAAGATTAGTCATTGCATTTAAGATGCATGCATACTACGAATCTTAACTGAGGCAGATCCTGTGGTAAAGAGGGATGGATTGAAGTAGAATGCACTCTCTGGTCTAAATAGAGTTGTAAATTCCTAATTATTGATTGGCAAGGGATGCTGCTATTGTAATCAATAATTCCCCATCAGGATAGAGGGAAAACTTGGTCAAATTTCTATTTTTCTGCCTTACTCCTGCTTGATATCCATTGGCTTTCCTGCTCAACTTATTGAGGATTTTGGGTCATTTTTCAGGCTTTAGCTGGCTTTTCAAAGCTCAGTCAACTGCTCCCATTTCTAAAGTGTTTTTCTGTGTGCATAGTATGGGAGCGATAAAAAGGTATTTAAAGGTGTTAAAGCAACGTATGCTCTCTTCCGGACTTATATTTAAGGGAAGGTCTTGTATATTGCAGCAGGACACTGCTCTATATGAATGAAGTGATTGAAATGAATGATTAATGATTTTGAAATTAATTATGATTACAATTAATTGTACTCCAATTGGCTTGAATTGGACTATATTATTTAAGTATCTTGAGATGACATTTGTTGTAATTTGGCGCTATATAAATAAACTGAATTGAATTGAAATTGAAAGGTTAATACTCTCATAATATTGTAATGTATGCCATTATTGCTCAGCATTCATCCATTCATTTTCCACTTTTGGGTGCCGGGGAGGCTGGAGCCTATCCCAGCTACCATCAAGCAAGAGTTTATCATGGACAGAGACAAAACAACCGTGTACATTCACTCACTCATAGCATGGTGAGCTGACCATGCTAACCACCAGGCCCTAATACAGTAATCCAACCACTTTTTTTTTTTCTGCGGGGTCCTTTGCTCTGAACATACAGAGATGATCTCTTGTTGTCTTACAAATTCAGCAGTTTTTGTTCTGTTTGTGATTACAGAACTTAGATCACATGATAAAACCAATTTCAGTTGTAAAAGTGTACTTCTTTTTAACTGCGGCTTTCATTTTCATGTCTATTTGATACATGAAATGTGCTATATAAATAAATTTGATTTGATTTGATTTAGTTGGGTGCAAACAATGTCTTGATATACAAATAACAACTAAGGAGAGCGCCGTATCGATTCCTAAGGGACATAGTATGTATCGTCAGGCTTGTGCACGTATAGGTTATAGCTTCATGACTGAGACTAAAAGAGCTCCATACATATACACAGCTTTAAAATTTTGGCGAACACACAGTTTTATGAGCAGTTCTCTTCTTTTTTTTACTGCAGTTCTGCAGTAAACAAACATGAAACTGATATCGAACTTCTTGACTCAGTCTTTAATATTTATTTGATTTCCCAATATGCTGAACTATAAATTTATTGAAACTTCTACTTCCATCCCATTTCATCATATAGTATGTATTCATATCCACAGGTATAAAGTTCAGTTCATGAACAACCAAAGTTGAATATAAATCAGTAAAAGTGTATCAGATGATTCTTGCATTTGGACAACAGAGAAAAATCCGTTTGACCATGTGTCCTATAGTTAGAGGTAATGAGTTTGTCTGTCCACAGGACCAAGAGCCGGACATCCTGACGTCTCAATACACAAATACCCAATCTCCAAAAACACAATGTACCTCTCACACCCAGGCCAACTACATCGTTTCTCCATTGTGCTGCTGACAGAATAAGCTGTCCCACCCTAACGCACTTAATGGCTGCTCTCTCTTAAAGAATACACTGTTGCTGTTTACAGTAAAGAGCTACTAGACATGCCATGTTACGTATTCTTTTCTCACTGTTTCTGTCATAACCTGTACAACTATCTTACACCCAGTCTCACAATGCCTGTATATTCATAGCTCAGACAGAATGAAGACTAAAAATTCACAACCATTTATATCTCCATGAGATAGAGGTTCTTTCCCTCAGTTTTGCTACACTGGTTATTTGCCATTACTACTTCTGAAGTAATTATAGAAAGATATGCAACATCATACATTCATGAATGAATCTTTGATGATTTTAATGTGACAGGCAAAATAACTTCTAACTTCAGAATGATTACAAGTTCAAATCACCAAAGCTTGCAGTGTTAAAGTAACCATAAGCCAAAAAGAAGACTTTACATGTAACAGCATATGGACAATGCTGTAAAAATTGTTGAGAAAAAGACATCAAAGTGTGTGACCCATAACCTAAATCACCACATTCAGAGTGCAATTTTAGCAAGCTAGGCTATCTGTAACTTATGTAACAGAACCTAACCTCCACAGTGTTGAACACTGAAAAAGGACGCACAGATTACAATGCACACGGCTGATAGAAAATGTTACATATGTGGACTTGCTGAAAATATCATTTCAGTAATTGTACAGTTATCTAATTGCTTGTGCACTCCAGTTGTTGTCAGCACATCAGTCAACACTTAATATGCTGACAAGCCATCTTATTCTGTTTGGGAAAAGCATCTGCAACAACTGCAGTATCAATAAAAGTCTGAATTTCAGTATGATTTGCCATTTTCTTTTTCTTTGGTGCCACTCACTATCAATTTAAGTTAAAGTCTTGGAAACTCTCTGAATGTTTTCTTTTAGGGAGTCATTTTTATGTGGTTTTGTAGTCCTGAAGCACTCACACACTCACTTCAGAACTCATTACAAAGAAGAGCTTTCCTCAAAGTGTTATACACAAATAAGGGTAATGCCTTCACTCAAATATATACCATAATATTGTGTGAGGCGGCAAGAGAGACAATTAGGAGACAAAACTTCCGATGAATTATGAATGTATATGAATATACAACCCTGTTTTAGTAATCTTCAAATGCATTTATAGCTCCATGCCTTGTTTGCATGTGTGTGAGAACTTTTCCTCACCTGGGTCATGGTGTTCAGCGGGACATCAGCTTGCAACTCGTCTTCAACATGGCTTTTAAAACCTCAGGTCAGCTCTCAGTGATGTTGGGGTTCCAATGGTGGGTAAGTTGTTGCAGGGAATTCACTTCTCACACAACTCAGTGGCGTGTCCCTCGTCTTGCTGATGTGTTGCCATACCACATGCTCAAACACATTACCTTCTCCTCCCCTGTGACAACCGCATCCTCTTAACCGCTTGCTCGTGGAAACAGAGGACTTTTGCTTGACCTCTTTGTATCCTCTCTCTTTAACGACAACTTGCGTACAATCTTTTTTCCTCATCAACTGGCACAAGAGCAGAACATGAAGCTGGTATTCCTTTATTCCTGCCTTACATGCTTCTTTGTTGCTTGTAATCTGGGCTCACACTGATAACTGTCTCTCCTTTTCCTTCCTCTACTCAATGTGCTTTCTCACTCAGCTGCTCCCCCTCCTTCTCTAAAACCCTCCTGCTTTTTCGCCCTCTCTGACTGTACAAAGCATTAGTACCTCAGAGGGAAGGGGAGGGGTAGAGGGATCACAGGGATAGAGCGTATCTGTGTGTACCATGTGACCTGATAGTGTAGTAGGATTCCCCCAGCAGCTGTCACACTCATTCCTTCATAGTGCGCCACTATCAGCTTTACACACTTCCACTGATGACTGCCGTTGGTAAACTAGCAACACAGGGGATGTCGGTAACCAGCTGATCCCCTTCTGCAAAGTAAAGAATGTAGTCATTATCATACTCTTATCATCTTAATACAAATAATAATAATGATAGTAGTAATAATGATAGTGATAACGATGATAATGATAATTCAACTTCCTTACCTGGTCATGGGGGGTGGGGAGCTGGAGCTCTTAGAGACAACAAACATTATAACACTAAATCCTCGGCATCTTGATTAGACTCGAAAATGTAAAGCTTGTAAAGCTACTGTTAGCAGAGAGGGCTTATGACTCCCAAACCCAAAATGGGAGGTGGTTCAACATTAGTAGGGCCTGATAACTGATAACTCTGTCTCCCATTCCACTTTTGGAAACTCGAACAACCAGGTCTTAAATAGATTTAAAATCTATTCTGGATTCTACAGGGAGTCAGTAAATAGAAATCCCGTCTTGTTTTATCAGAAACTTGCTGCAGTATTTTGTACGACCAAGAGGTTTGTCAGAGACTTATGGAAATATTGAAAAATACAAGTAATTAAAATAGTAAAGTATTGAAGTAGTAAACTAGTGAAATGTGTAGACTAGTTTTTCAATATTACTTTGACACAGAAAGCTAATAATTTTGACATTACTGTGCAGGTGAAAGAAGATGGCCCTAGAGACTAGTTTTGTATGTAATTTAAAATATATATCCTCATCAAAATAACTAAAGTTTTCTCAGAGGATAACTGGAAGCCAAGGTAATGCCATTTAAAGAAAATAAAAAATATGGCCCACCAAACTTTTAAGGTAAACACAAGAAAGTTGTGCTAAAGAAAAAATGGACCAGACTCAGTGCACCCTACATAGATCAGGGAGCAGTGACCAACATGTCATTGGGGTCATCAGGTGGGGACCTCCTTTCATCAGTGTTTCGTCTAGTTGGGCCCACGACACCTCCAGGAGGCTAGACAATGACTGGCGTCCCAGGGTCACCCCCCTAATGCCAGCCATCACAGCTCCTCACACCACAACCACCATCTTTTTTTTACATAACCACAAGCTACCCCAGCCTCTCACCAACTGCACACCAGTCACAGCGGGGTGGGGATTCAAACCCTGGTACGGGTAGGGGGTAATGAAAGTATAGAGGGTGCCAGAGGTGGAGGCAGGACAAGACACACTAGCAGATTCATCAGACAAACTCACCTAAACAGTCCTACAATCACTAAAAATGCCAGCAAAAACAAAGCCATACAGGCCAACTCACCTAAAATGGCCGCCTGGTTTCAACATGGGCCACACCCTCCACTTAAATATCCTAGATTTCTTCCTTGCTTCTCCCAAGAGTCTGTTTACCCTAAGTGCTCCCCCTGCTGGGCCCCCAGCTGCTATTGCTTCTTCTAATCCAAATCCACTGACTGGATTTTACTGCTTCATCTGACACTTCCTTCACTATTTTCCTCACACTCTGTCCACTTACACCCAGCTCCCTCAACAATGAGACAACAGACTTTGCAACAAATCCTCTACATCCTACTTCCACTGGATAGATTCTAACTTTCCATCCTCGCTGCTCTGCTTCTGCCCCCAACTCCACATATCTAAGCTTTTTACTTTCATATGCTTCTGCTACTAATTCCTCCCAAGAAACAGTCAGCTCTATGAAATAGACTCTCATTCTACTCCTAGACCACAAAACTATATCAGGCCTTAAATTTGTAGAGGCTATTTCCTGGGGAACAACAAGCTTATTTCCTAAATCTACCTGCATCTCCCAATCACAAGCATCCTCCAAGCTGCCGTGCCTCCTTATCGTCTTATTAACTTTCTCCCCCTCTTGAACAAACTGAATTGCAACTCTCTTCACCTTAGACCCTCCTAAGTTTACCTGCCTTCGTTTATCTTCAACACCTGCAGCTAAGCTTCTTAATACTTCATCATGTCGCCAACAGCAATGGAAAAGAAGAGAGCAATGATGAAAAAGAATTAAGAGCAATGTGAAAAGTACATTAAGATATCCCAAGAGCTGATGGGGACTAAACAAGAGCTAAAACAGATTATTTCTTGCAGTAGATGTAGTGTAAGAATTACAGAGAATGATAGTCAGAATGGCTGTAAACCAGCCAAGGTTTATCCAGGTGGTCAAACTGTAAATAATCTAAAATTATGGTCATTCCAACTGGAGAACTCAACATACTCAGCAACAGCAAATAAGTTAAGTCAGGTCCAGGCTGAGGGAGGAAAATGTTTCTGATTGTATTCTGCAGGTGACAGTTTTTCAGTAATATTTTTGGTTTTGGTGCCTCTTTCACCTGGTTATATTTATCAACTTGATAAGTGGAGATGTATTACCACCGATAAAGATGATGATCAATGCATCAAAAAAAATTCCAAGCCATGCTTTAATTTGCATGTTATACATCTCATTAATGTATTATTTAAATCCTTAACTAAACATCTTACTTGTTTGACCAATGAAATCTGTTTTAGCATAACTGTGGAGTACTGACCGATATACAAGAGCAGAACAGAAAATGGGATAAAAGGAATGCTCCTCCTTTTGAGTAAAGTTTTCTTTATGACCATGGTAATACAATGTTAAAATCAGTCACATTCAGAAATGGGACTTGGTCAAGAATGATTGCAGTTGAATGCTTTCTATCATTGGTAGTAACACAGGCGAAACACATCAGCATAGAAAGAAAGAGTGTTTCTATCCTTGAGGAATAAGGAAAAGGACATCCTGTGGTGTTTCCCTCGAACTGTATAGCTGGAAATTCCCACCCCACAACAACAGTAATGGGCAGGCTGGCTGTGCTCAGTGGTCCTTTTCTCCACCTCACAAATCATTCAGACTATTCCTGTTGGAACAAGAGTTCAGTACACAGCACATGGCCTGGAAATTTACTGAATTTACTGATTCCACCCCTACTGAGTTGTTGTTTCTGGACACCATAGCCCAGGAGACACTTTTATCCAAAGCGACTTACAATAAGTGTGTTCCACATTGGTAGGCAAAAGAACTTCAGGTCACAAGAAAGCATTTCCTTCCAAAACCAAACAGCTAAGAGCATAACTAGTGCTAGAGTAAGTGCGGTAAGTTAGGTACACCCTTCACATGTCTTCTCATGCTGAACACTTAATTAACTGTAACTATGTTTTATTTGAATATTCTAAAGTTCTTGTGTAAAGTAACAGAGTAATACAAATAGGAATGAATTTAAAAGATGACATAAACAGTTTAACTGAAAAGGCAAAGGGCTCCATCTGGTGTGCAATACATGTCATTGACTAAATACAATGACACAATCTCACACAGTTGAAGATGAAGAGAAGCTCTCCTGGCAAACCCAGACTCCTCCATCAGATTGCCAGATGGAGAAGCGTGATTCATCACTCCAGAGAAGGCGTCTCCACTGCTCTAGAGTCCGGTGGCGGCGTGCTTTACACGCAGCTGCTCGGCCATGGAAACCCATTCCATGAAGCTCTCAACGCACTGTTCTTGAGCTAAAAGTTCTGATGCTGGTCTATAAAGCTCTGAATGGTCCAGGACCAAAATACATCAGGGACATCCTGACCCAGTATGAACCTTCCAGACCCCTCAGGTCATCTGGATCCGGTCTTCTATCAGTTCCCAGAGTCAGAACCAGACATGGAGGAGCTGCATTCAGCTTCTATGCTCCACATGTCTGGAACAAACTCCCAGAAAGCCTCAGATCAGCTGAAACACTCAGGGTGTTTAAGCCCAGGCTGAAGACACACCTATTTTCAGCTGCGTTTGAATAAAGCTCCAAATCTGAAGCTTGAGTTTCAAAACTTAATCACATTTTAACTACTGATTTTATCTGATTCTATCTATTGTTCTTTTTTCTTACTTTTTTGTTTAAAATTTAAATCATGCTTTTTATTTCTACTGTTTTAATGTATCTGTAAAGCACTTTGAATCACCTTGTTGTTGAATTGTGCTGTACAAATACACTTTCCTTGCCTTGCCTAATCTGAAGGCCACATGAAGCTTGGAGGTCTGTAGTGATTGGCTCTGCAGAAAGTTGTCGACCTCTGCGCACTATGCTCCTCAGCATCCTCTGACCCCGCTCTGTCATTTTACGTGGCCGACCACTTCCTGGCTGAGCTGCTGTCGTTCCCTTCCACTTTGTTATAACACCACTGACAGCTGACTGTGGAATATTTAGCAGTGAGGAAATTTCACCACTGGACTTGTTGCACAGGTGGCATCCTATCATGGTACCATACTGGAACTCACTGAGCTACTGAGAGCGAGCCATTATTTATGTTTGTAGAAGCAGTCTGCATGCTGAGGTGCTTGGATTATACACCTGTGGCCATGGAAGTGACTGGAACACCTGAATTTAATTATTTGGATGGGTGAGTGAACACTTTTGGCAATATAGTGTACCTGACCTGTTGAGACTATTTATTGCTCTATACAGTATATCCAGTTAAAGATATGTTATATGTATTATCTGTAACATGAGTACCAGATGTTTATTCTGTTTATTGAATGAAAACCACATACATACAAACACCTGCACCCTTTCCCACTGAGAACTGGAAAACAGAGCAGTGAACCAACCGTCTCATCCACTTGCTTAAACTCCATATCTGTATACAGACAGTTGACCATAGACCATCCTGGCCTTCAGTAGTGTTCTGGCCGCCACTCTAGGTTGAGAGTGGTGATAAACATGTGTAGTACCTTCCAGTCCCAGAACTCCTCGGCTGTCCTCCCTACAGGAAACATGCCAGAGGGCGTGTCCTCTCATTTTACGTCTAACAAAAGCAGTAAGACTGAGAGATCAATTTTTTGACAGAAAATACCAAGTTAGAAAAATCTTCACCGGTTACATAAATGAACTTATAAAAAATAATGTGTTTAAGAAACTTGTTTCTCTTTCTCAGCAAGTATCCTTTGAATGGTGTTATGGTGCTTGTTGTCCCCCCTTTCCTGTTCTCTCAGCCCCCAGCTGGTCGAGGCAGATGGCCACTCTTCCTGGTTCTGCCAGAGGTTTCTTCCTGTTGCAAGTGTGCACGCTCAGGATGGGAGATTGGATCAAAGAGAAGTTGTTGTGCATCTGTTGCTTTCCTTAGCTACGCTGCTTTTTTAATTCTCTCTCCATGTATGAATTGGACTCATTTGGAATTCAATGAATTGGATTCTAATTGGCTTGAATGAGACTGACTGTATCTTTGAAGTGCTTTGAGATGACTTTTGTTGTAACTTGGTGCTATGTAAACCAAATTGAATTAAATTGAACTGTCACATGGACAAAACCACTGACAGAGGTTTTACAGTGCATGGTGGTTAGAATTGTCTTTGTGACAATGTTTTCTTGTTGCTTGTTAAATGTAGTTCAGCACATCGCTGTTATCTTGGACATATGCAGGCAGTGAGAACAATAAAGTAAAGGTTATGTTTGTTTATGTATCATTGAATAATGCCATATATGGGTATGAATTGAATAGAAACATCTTGAGAGACTCAGTTGGATTGTGTGTCAGAGGTTGGTAAACTCTTGTAACTCTTGTGTGGTTTAGCTGATGATGATCCTCTCTGATATACATACCTCTGCCCCAAAGTACAATGGTTCCCCTAATTATCTGCTTTATATAAAATAATAATTTCATAATCTTTTGCAAATGCTTCCAATGCACCTTTATCTTTGTGAGAAAGCTTGTCATGTGTTGATGCCTTTTTTTCTTCTTTAAACTGATTTTCTGTATACTCCGGCTTCCTCCCACTGTCCAAAAACATGCCTGTCAGGTTAATTGGCGTCTCTAAAAAAAAAAATTGTCCTTAGGAGTGTGTGTGTGTGTGTGGTTGTTTGTCTCGTTTGTCTCTGTGTGTCTCTGTGATGGACTGGCGGCCTGTCCAGGGTGTACCCCGCCTCTCGCCCGATGACCGCTGGGATAGGCTCCAGGCCCCCGTGACCCGACCGACGGATTCAGCGGGTACAGAAAATGGATGGATGGATGATTTTCTGTATCTAAATTCACCATTTTTTCAAATGTATTCAATGCAGCATTCTAAAATGGTGCAAAAAGAATTACTTCTGACAAAATTGTACACGATGCTAAGTTTAATACTGTTGAGATGAATAAGATTACAAAAATATTGAAATACAATTTGTTAAGATCTTTATTTAACCAGGAGATTGAACTCTTGAGATACAAAATCTTTTGTCCTGGCCAAGATAAGTTAGCCTGGCGACGCCATCCTACGTACTTCCGCCCAAAGATTTTGGCTCCGCACATAGTCTGGCCAAATCCCCCTACCTCGGTTCGCTCAGTGTTTTGCCAATCAGCAAACAGTTGCGAGTGGTGACGCAGAACTCACGCGCGGAGTCCATTGTAGTCCATATAATTGTAGTTCAACCGCAGCGGAAATAAACATGGCGACGGAAGAACGCTAGAAGCTATCCATGAAGTTGTCTCAACCCTGGAGAGCATTATACAATTAAAACAAGAGCAAGAGAAATGCCTCGTCAATTTTGTTAGTGGCAAGGATGTCGTAGCTCTCCTTCCAACTGGCTTTGGGAAAAGTTTGATTTATCAAATGGTACCGGTATAATGAAAGCGGATGTGGGAAGCGTGATTCGCGAGCTAGAGCCTCGCGAGAGTAAGCATGAACCTCGGCGCATAACCTACGTCCTTTCTAAACATTACTGATTGGTTAAGGGAACTCCAATGAATTTAAGTTGCTGAGTAAGGTCCCACCCTCCATGGAAACGGATTCCTCTTGGGTTTTTCCAGACTGTTTGACGGAGTCAACAGTCGGCTTTTGCCCAAGCTAAAGATAAGTAGCAGCTCAGAAAAATAGTATCAGAGACAGAAAATGATTACATGTACACATTAAATGAAATTTAAAAAAATGCCATCGAAACTATAAACATCAAAAACTGAAAAAAGGACATTAGATTTATTAATGAATCACTCATCAAAAATAGGGTTTTTGCGTTTGATATTTATAGATAACGGTTATTTAGATGAGGTTTATTTAGGAGGAGTGCTTTTCAAGTCTTGATAGTGGAGCGTGGTTTCGTCTTGAACCGAGCCTGTGAATCAAACACAGACATCAGACAGATTAGGAGATGGCAGAAGATAATGGGTGTTAAAATATGAGGATATTTCTGCTTCACTTCTATGACTTTTGTAATATGATGCTATGCAAGTATATTAGACATTCATTTTAACCCGATTAATAAATGAACAATAATGGTAGTCCATGGTGTAGTAGTGGGTTAAGCAGGCGCCCCATGTACAGAGGCTACAGTCCTCGCTGCACCGCACCGGACGGCCCTTTGCTGCATGTCATTCCCCCTCTCTCTGCCCCCTGCTTCCTGTCTTTCTCCAACTGTCCTTTCCATTAAAGGCATAAAAAGCCCAAAAAATAAATAAATTAACAATAAATCCAGTAACTATGGGTAACACAAAATGTATTGCCTCATGATGATTTAGTAATGCCCCATAATGAAGTTTCCTTTGGCTTATTATTTTGATTTAGAGCCCTACAACTTGCACAATTTTATTAAACTTCACAGCTTAGAACCAACAGAAGAAACCTACAGTTAAAAGGAAGTGAACATTGAAGGTTAATTTGACTCTGTATATAACAAGGTCAGTGGGAAGTGTAACCAGCGGCTGACTTGCTACTCAGGGCTCCTGCGGAGACAGACGAATGGCTGACATCGCGATTTAGATTGCCAAGCACTGTGCTGCTGCAAATATGCAGCTTGCTGGAGCCACAACTCCAGAGAGAAACACGCTGATCAAACCCAATTCCACCACATGTCCAAGTCTTCATCACCCTTAGATTTTTGGCCACTGGAACCTTTCAGAGGGAGATTGGAGACAGATCGGGGGTGTCCCAGTCCTCTATGAGTCCTGCGCTCCCCTTGGTCATCAAAGCTCTCATCAGTTTATCACCCATGGTACATCAGATTCCCATACACCGCTGTCCAACAAGTACAGATTAAGAGGGACTTTCATGCCGTGGCTGGACTGCCAATCATAATCGGAGCAATAGACTGCACACATATACGCATCAGAAGACAAAGTCGAACATCTGCCTTTGACCTAAGGTGGCCAGTCTTATGGCCGACTGAATGTTTAGTAAAGTCACAAATGTAGACACAAGGAGGACCAGGGGTTGAAGCCAGTACAACTCACAGGTCAGATTCATCCATTAATTTCTCTCAAGAGCAGCTGGGGGTAACTATGAAAGAAGAGGTGAGTGGAAATACCTTCCTCCAGTGGGGTGATAGCATCCTGAAAATTGAACATCTCAATGGTCCCCTGAAAAACAGCATGTTTGAAAGTTTACATGAAGGCATTATAGACACACACAAGCATGTGAGTCACAAGAAGCCTCACCTCTATGCCTGCCAGTAGTTCCTCTTTGGATGTGGTCAAGAGAAGTCCATAGAGCCTGTATTTCTGAATCAGACTATAGCCAACACAACACAAAGTTACCAAGTGTCTTCAGTTATTGAAACAAAAAGGTAGCAAACAACAGACCTAACACAACTACTTTAAATGATACTGTCAGGGTTGGGCCGTATTGGAGTTTTCTAGTCGTCGTGGCTCATGAAAGCCAATACAAAAGTGGATTCCAAAGGAGGACACCAAGAATTAAAAGCTGAGTAAAGAATAATTTATTTTCTAAAGCTATTGGTGGTGGTGCGTGTGCACAGGGAAGCAGTCCAGGTAGGTGGTGAGTCCCCGTTTACACGATAGGAAGACGCAGATATTTTCCTGCGGTTTGGCCTCTCATTTACACCAAAACCCCGTTTTTATCACAGAAAACGATTATTTCTAAAACCTCCGGCCAAAGTGGAGATTTCTGATAACGACGGTTATGTGTTGCCGTGTCAACTGGGAGAAACAGCGTTTTAGGTTCTTAAACGTCACATTATGCGCCAGAAAATGCTTAACGTCATGCGAGCGCCTTATGTTTACAGTTTGTTTGGCTACTGATCAGGATTATCAAGGCATTCTATAATCGGTTGATCTGGTTTGACCCATATTGAATAAACACAGACACACGTCTTCATTTTTCAGACATTTTACTTCTGAAGAGATCTGACACTTGACACAAAATCAAATTGCGTGTTTGTCATTAATCCAGAAAAAGTCGCTCGTGTTATTTGTTGGTGTCGATTCTGAGGATTTTGATTGGCTTGCATGGCTTTATTCCTTTCCCTACACTGCCGCCAATAGGTTTGGCACAGTTATTATGGCGCTCGACGGCGTATTTATGCGGGTTGATGTAAATGACAAGTTTTTTGAAAACGATGTTGTGTGCACGATGTTATTATTGAAAACGGAGGGGGGGAAATATTCGTTTCTCTAAATACCCGGCTATGTGTAAATGTGGCCTGAGAGAAAAAGGAGAGGCGAGTTAATCCTTGTACGGTCAAGTTTGATAGATGCCAGGAATTTCCGAACGGAGACAAATAATAAATGGTTCTCCTTACTTATCAGGAGGTGAATTACTCCAAGAGGGAAGATACTGGCTGTGGTGAGGAGGTACTGAGTCAACAGAGGGTGAGCAGGCAGGCAAATTACAAAGCTCGGTATCCTTGATAATTTTCCAGACGAAGTGCCAAACCGCTGATGGGAATCAGCATAAAGAGGCACAGTAAGAATAACTCTTAACACATATTACAAGAGTAACACTGGACTCCTGATGAGGTTAAATGAGGCACAGGTGTGCATGCAGGAGCCAGCCAGACTCCACCCAGGAAAGCTTCTGCAGACTGCTCAGCCCAACCTAAAGGCTCTAGCATGGTTGCCGCGTCGGCGAGCGCGAGCGGTGTTGATGACGTCACAAATTAGTGGTGGCGCAAGTTGATGCGCCAGTAGTTGCAATCTTCTCCGTCACAGAGGTGTCGCTGCTACGTGAAGGTTACCGCTAACCAGGGCTGTAGTACTCGAGTCCGGTCTTGGACTCGAGTCCGGACTCGAGACCGTTTTTTTATGGTCTCGGACTTGTCTCGGACTCGCTGGTATTTGACTTGGACTTGTCTCGGTCTCGGCCACTGGTCTTGCCAAATATGGTTCTTGGTCTCGACCGAGTCCAGGCGTCTTTATTTTGTTACAATATAAGGGAAAACAAGTAACCACTTGATAACCAATCACACACCAGTTTATTTTCGCGCGGCCTGCATCTGAGCCTTGCCAACGTTCTTATCCTTCACACACACAGTGAGAAGATGTCGGCCAATTCCGCTATCGTAAAATTTGGTTTCACTAATCATAAAGAATTTCTCAGCTCAACACTTAAGAAAAAACACAGGGCAGATTGCAGATTCTGCAAATCGACAATCTCGGAGCCATCTGGCACAACATCAAACTTCGTGAGACACCTGCAGAGGCATCATTCATCTCGGTACGTTAACTGCAGAGCTAGGCGGTGCTTAGCCTCAAAGGCTAGGCTATGTGTTAGCTAACATAGCGGAAGATAAGCCAAGGTAATGTGTTTTTGGACATAGTTATCATCACTTACTGTACGTCTGGTATTACTGGTTTCATGAGATATAAAAAATCAAACGATTGTGAATGTGGAATAAGCGATTGGTTGTCGTGAATTACATTTGTGGTTGTGTGATGCTGTACTTGTGTTACAAAGGGTAGCAGCTACAGAAACGCTCGAGCGTTTACGTTAACGTTAACTTAGGGTAAAGTAAACGTAGGGTAAAGTAAACGTTGAATCAGGTTAAAGTGATTCACCCTAGGGTTATTTGAACCGTGACATCCAGCCAAGTAGCCCACCCGAAGTTTTTCCGATCTTGGCCGAACATCAGCCGAGTTACTGAGTTATCCCGAATAGCTTGACAACAAAGCAAGGCTGCTCAATTTCTCCATTGATAAAATAAATTCACAACTCTACAACATAAAAATTCATGTAGAATATAGCATATACTTTGTTGTCTACAGTAGTAGATCAACCCTCATCTTACTTTGAAGCTCCCAGAGCAAGGAAGTGACGTCGACGCAGCGTTAGCAGCAGAGAAGCTATCAGGCTTGTGTTGATAATAATAAACTCCTGGACTATGTACAAACTTCCAAATGCATCGTTTTGTGAGTACAGACCATATTTGTGCTACTGTAGAAGTTTGGTGTCATGGTATGTGATTTTAGTGTGGTAATTTTCAGTAAATGCAATCAAAATGCAAGCTTTTATGGAGCATACGCAATAGGCCAATAGTCTACGCAACTATTGTGCGCGCACCATACAACAAACACAAAAGCCCCGTGAAAATGAGCGAAGAGAAAGTTTGTGAAAGGAATTAATACTGCCTACGTTTCAATTAGAGGGAAACTTGTCGCAAAGCATTGCATGGCTAATTTCATGGCACAATTCAGATGCGCCTTGCTGGACTCGTGTTTTTTTGCCTTTTCCGAAAAATGCTTCATGTCACACACACCGACAGTGCTCCAACCTAAGCTAGCAGACAAGTAACCTACTGTACATGTACGAAGCTGTCAACACATTGTTTACTGTCTCAACATTGCTTTGCTCATCAAGCTAAGATATTTCATTACATCACTCCCAGTTTCCCATTTAGCAAAGACTTCGTTCACAATCACTTAAACTTTGTAAGATAGCAACTATAAAGTAAAATCTTTACCTACCACAAACGTGAATCCGGATTAAACAGCCAATATCCTTCATCAAATCCGACATAGTTATCCGTTTTATCCAACAAGTTTGTAGGGGAATTTGGCGGCACTGAAGTTCCCACTGGCTAGATGGGCGGAGTAATATTTCTTAAACCCTTTGAGTCCTTTCCATGTCCAGGGCAGATCATACACCTGCCCCAATAGCATCTATACAGGCGCGCTAAATGTTACATGATATTATGCTACGTAGGGGCCTACAGTGATTCTGATTGGTAGAATGTGCTCGAGAGTTTGGCGGGGCCGGGCTTAGCTGAGGGCAGACCAGGCATCTGCCCTGGCCAGTGGCCATAGATCTAACGTTAACCCATTGACGCCGGATGTTGCTTAGCGCAACATTGTCCATTTATCATTATTTTCAAGACGCATGCAGCATGTAATGCACAATAATTGATCCAAATACACATGAGGTGGGTGTTTTCGATTAGCCTGTTCTGCAATAGTGCGTTTGTAGCTAATTTGACAGCTCGGCTACAATGGCTGCGGTTAACGAGACATACTGTGACAGCGATGGAAGTGATGTGGAGTTGGCGCGGCCACACACCATCCAACTCGAAGTGGAGCCCCGTGTCAAAGCAGGAGATGAAATCTTTCATCGGTCTCTGCCTAACTTTTGGAATAATCAAACTACCAACTCGCCGGGATTACTGGAGGCAGAGCAAGTGGCTGTATCAGACAAATGTAGCCCGAGTGATGGCACGAGATCGTTAAGACATGATGTAATTATTTATTCTTGCGCTGCATTCTGACGACTTCTCATTCTTATTTGAGTGGCGTTGGCCTTATGTAAAAAAAAAAGAGAGCCCGGTGCGAATTACTGCAGTATGACAACTATGATGTTTTAGAAGTCGTGTCACTGAAGTATACAGTATAACTGCACAATGCAAGATATATTGCAGGTTTTTTTTTATCATTCATTATTATTGCTGATATTATGATTATGATTTAGTTATAGTATAGTAACAGTATAGTAATAGTAGTATAATAAATAGCAGCATTGGGTATTATCCTGAATCATAAAGCAAAACTACATGAACCAAATGTCCAACATTGATAAAAAAAAAAGTAATACAATCCAGCCAGCGAAAATTTTTTAAATTTTTCTTAGGTGTTTTCAATGAATTGTTTTTAGTTAAAAAAACCCTCAGGCATTGGGGACCTTTTCTAAAAACTGGCTTAGGCATTGAGCAGCCTTTTTTGCAGGTGCTTTAGGCGCCAATGGGTTAAGCAGCCACACTGGAGGTAGGCTATATTTAAGCGAAAATAAAAACAGATTCCACTCGCAAAGTCCGTCACAAGCCACAATATGGTGTAATACGATTCCCACTGTGATTGAAGTTGAAATAAATATTTTATCTATAATTTATAATTATCTATATTTTATCTATAAAAGAAAGGTTGGGGTGTGGAAGGCGGGGCTCTGCCCATCCTGCCCAAATACAGCGGCCGCGGCTGGTAATTTTGGAGATACTGCCAGCGCTTGTACTAAGCTATTCGGGATAACTCAGTAACTCGGCTGATGTTCAGCCAATATCGGAAAAACTTCGGGTGGGCTACTTGGCTGGATGTCACGGTTCAAATGACCCTAGGGTTAATCTACCCCGAACTTTAAGTCAGCCCTAAAGTTATAAGTTCGATACTGTATGGTGGTAGCTGTGTGTGTGTCATATTTTCGTGAAAGGTGGTTCATTTTGGCAATGTTAATAATATCTGACATTGGCGATGATTTCCTCAGTTTTAGATTGAGAGGCTTAGCAACAGCCAGCTACTGACATTACTCTAACTAGCAGGAGGCGCAAGCATGCCCTGGCTGCACGTCTCTGAAAATGAAACGGAGCAAAGTTAATATATATTGCCGAGTTGCTTGTTAATTTATATAACTGAGTATGTAACATAACTTTGTTGTTAACATGTTATACTGTGTGATGTGATCGTAATAAACTGTATGTCAGGCCACATGCATTTAATAGAATTTGACTTTTGAGGGAGTGAGAGTGGCAACGATCTCAATTGAAAGACTACCTAAGGGCGCCGCAAATAACATTTTCGAGTACATGCTATATTTAAGATAAAAATAATCATCCCGCCCACAAAATTCTAGCAAATCTATTTTAATTTAAAACTTATGTCTGGTATATTTTCTGTGTGTGCAGAATTTCCTCTGTAAGATAACAGACATTTTTTAATACGTCCAGTCAGAAAAAAGTCTACTGTAACCTTTTTTGAGACAGACTTAAGATAAACACTAAAATATTGCTGCAAATATGGCTCTCCCTTAATGTCAGTGTCTGGACACAGCTTTGAATGCGCTCCAAGTTTCTTAAAACATTTAATAAACAAAGAAAGCCATTTACTAGGCTAATAGTTTGACAATTCAGACAGAACTTTATTTAGTTTTTCTCAGTATGGACATGTATAAATGATTCGGGATACAGATTTCACTTATCTTTAAATAAAGCTTATAATATCTGCCTTTTATTCTGTTCCACCACCAAACTTAAAGATGCTTTTGTATTTCCATCTCCAGGCTGGAGGAGTATCGCCATGGACTTCAACAGGGGGATTCACAGCCAAGGATTGATTCATTTCAGCAGCGACCATTGCAAGTTCAAGTTCACAATGCTTGTTCATCAAGGCAGCAGGCTATCAACCAAACAATCATCCAAGACCTGATCATCGGCTGCTGTCTACAGTCTACCTCTATCAATCGTGGAAAATAAACATTTCCGACATTTTCTACACACCACGGATCAAAGGTACACCCCAATCTCCAGAGCAACCATAACTAGCAAAGAGATACCTCAACTGGTGATGAGAGTGAACGAGTGCATCAAGTCCAGTCTGGTAGAGCAGAAATCCATCTCTGTTACTGCTGATATATGGTCAGACTGCACAATGAGATCTTACCTGGGAGTCACAGCTCATGTTCTCGACTCTTCAGCCAGTGGGTACACTCTGAAGGCCTACCTGCTTGACTGCAGAAGATTCAAAGGGCGTCACAGCTCTGAAAACATTTCAGCTGCCTTTGATGAGATACTGGATGACTACAATATCAGTGACAAGGTAGATTTTATCATCACTGACAATGCAGCAAACATGAAAAAGGCATTCAAGGTCATCATGGTAGACCACTCAGATGACAGTGAGGATGACAGTGAGGATGACAGTGAGGATGAGGAGGACATGGTTGGGGAACAGCTGGACTTTCTTCTTGGTTCCCGTCAACGGCTATCCTGCTTTGCCCACAGTCTTCAACTGGTTATCGGGGATGGGATGAAGGAAGTAAAAGCGATGTCCCGGGCACTCTCAAAAATAGCCAAACTTGCCAGTCTGCTGCATAGTAGCACGGTCTTTAAGGATCGGTTTGAGGCTGTTTTTGGAAATGGTAAGAGCATTCCAGTCTCAAATGTCACAAGGTGGAATTCGCAATTCAGACAATTACAAGCAGTCATTGAATTGGATCATCCCGCACTAATTCAGATGTGCTCAGTGGACTTTGAGAATGTTGTCCTTAGCTCACGTGAATGGGCCCAGTGTAGAGAACTTACACAGATTCTTAGACCGTTTGCTGAGGCCACTGAGTTGACGGAGGGTGACAAAATAATTACCATCAGCATGGTTGTCCCTACTGTCCTCGAGCTACATTCTCACTTAACAGAAATGGATAGTGAAAAGAGGCTATGTAGGCCATTGACCAGGGCCCTCAGAGCTTCACTGAAAAGAAGATTTGCCGGCATCTTTGTTGGATTACAAATGGCAGAAGATCCTGGCCTTGATTTGCCATTCAGCCATCATATATACATGCAGGGAGCGATGCTGGACCCCCAGTTCGGGTTGAACTGGGTTGAGTTGGATGTCAGGACCAGTGGCACTGCTACCACCATACAAAGTACAAAGAAGGAACTGCAGAAGTCGCTAACAGGTATTTCAAAATCTCCCTTTAAAGTACACTGTAGTTGCAAGGTCATTGAAGTGGAAGAAGAAGTGAGTCAATTTATTTCTGTTTTCTTTTTTCCAGACAGCTTGATTGCTCAGGCTCAGAGAGTGGAACTGGACATCTGTGAGAACCAACTCAGGATTCTCCCCCAAACCCCAAAATTCCAAGGCTCCTGGGTAAATATAAAGCTAAAAAAAAGAACCATTCCTCTCATGGGTATCCAAGCATCAACAGTGAAGTGAACGCATACCTGGAGGACATTCAGAGCTGTTCAGCAGAGGAGGATGCCCTTGTGTTTTGGTTAAAAAACAAGGACAAATACCGTCATTTGCATGCCCTGGCTGTCAAAATGCTGTCTGTACCTGCCTCTTCAGCACCAGTTGAACGAGTGTTTAGTGCTGGAGGGCTCATTATGAGGCCCCATAGAGCCAGTCTAGGAGCAGAAATGCTCTCCTCCCTCATATTTCTGAAATGTAACAAACCACTTTTGTAAAACTGAGTAGTTACACATTTATGTAAACGTTTGTTGATCATTTACACAATTTGTTTTTCTTGTTCACAAACATTCATTAGTAGTTTTACTTACCTCACTTACAAGAAAAACAAATCTGAGTAAATTATCCACAAACTTTTAGTTGCAAACAGAATGCTACACTCTAAAATTTGTTGATGATTTACTCAGATTTGTTTTTCTTGTAAGTGAGGAAAGTAAAACTCACAAGACATTCACATTAGTAGTTTTACTTACCTCACTTATAAGAAAAACAAATCTGAGTTAATCATCAACAAATTTTAGAGTATTGCATTCTGTTTGCAACTAAAAGTTTGTCGATAATTTACTCAGATTTGTTTTTCTTGTTAGACTTTGTATTGAAGCTTCAAGGTATTGAAGTATACCACTGTTAAAATTGATTTTACTCTTTGACTGCAATCTGTGTGTGTGTGTGTGTGTGTGTGTGTGTGTGTCCTCCGTAAACAACTTCTGCACTTTGTTCGGAAATAAAAATAACATATTTTAAATTGCACTCTGTTTATTGTTACTTAACCAAACTTTAATGTTTTCTGAAAGTCTTTCTCATTAGCACACATCTAAATAACAAAATGATACAATATTGTTTTTCCAGGGAAGGCATAAACCAACCATAGGAGTACACTGGTAATACTGGTCATTCTTGTCTATGTCTGGAGTGAAGCTATATTGTACTTTAGTTGCTCAAATGCTCAGTACTAGTACCTAGCAGTGGTAATAGTAGTGGGTTGGTGCTTTTATCAGTTAACTATAGGCATCACCTCATATCATTCTGTTTTCTTTAGATTAGATTATGTGATATCAAGGGAAATGGTTATACTTACAAATCCTGGGTGTTGTGACACTATATTTGCTTTTAGATCAATAAATAATAACCCAAAATGATTGACTTTATACTGTCATGCATACAACTTGTTCTTTTCTGTCCTGGACTCGGTCTTGACTCGGACTCGAGTCTTTTGGACTCGGTCTCGTCTTGGACTTGAACATATTTGGACTCGGTCTTGACTTGGTCTCGACAGGTCCTGGTCTTGGACTTGTCTTGGACTCGACAAAGGTGGTCTTGACTACAGCCCAGCCGCTAACTACTCTATGACGAAAGTCGTACTGTCATCAATGATACTGCTGCAGTGTCTGGAAGATGAAATGCTTAGTGTATTGTGATACCTTTTCTTCATTTGTTTGTTAGTGTGCTTCAATGGACACACTTGGGAATTATCGTTACCTTTCAGGGTGCAACAATAATAATAATAGATCGGTTTTATATAGCGCTAATACTCAATTCAATTCAATTCAATTCAAAAATACTTTATTTATCCTAGAGGGAAATTAAATGTTGATGTAGCTCAATTAAATCAAGGAGTTATTATAGATGCTGATGGCTGTGGGCAGGAAAGATTTCCTGTAGCGGTCCGTTTTGCATCCAAACTGAAGAAGCCTTTGACTGAAGAGACTCTGTTTTCCGATAACAGTCTCATGGAGAGGATGTTCAGGGTTGTCCATAATTCTCTTGATTTTATGCAAAATCCTTCTTTGCATTATTGTCTCCAGAGGTTCCACAGTCGTCCCCAGAACAGAACCAGCCTTCCTTATCAGGTTGTTGAGTCTTTTTAGGTCCCTGGTTCTGATGCTGCTGCCCCAACAGATGACGCAAGACAACAGACTTGTAGAATATCTGCAACATCTTGTTGCAAACCTTGAAGGACCTTAGCTTCCTCAAGAAGTACAGTCTGCTCTGTCCTTTCTTGTAGATGGCTTCACTGTTGTGTCTCCAGTCCAGTCTGTTGTCCACATGAACACCAAGGTATTTATATTCCTCAACCACCTCCACTTCTTCTCCCATGATGGAAACAGGGTTTGATCTGACCCTGTTTCTCCTGAAATCTACAATCATCTCCTTTGTTTTGTTAACATTCAAGATGAGATGATTGTTCCCACACCATGCCACAAAGCGGTCCACCAGCTCTCTGTACTCAGCTTCTTGTCCATCTTTGATACACCCGACAACTGCAGAGTCATCTGAATATTTCTGTAGATGACACGAGTCTGACTTGTACTGGAAGTCTGAAGTGTACAGAGTGAAAAGGAATGGTGAGAGTACAGTCCCCTGTGGTGCTCCTGTGCTGCTGATCACCTGGTTAGACACACAATTCTTCAGTCTGACAAACTGTGGTCTGTTTGTCAGGTAGTCATTAATCCAGGTGATTGTTGAGGCCTCCACCTGAGTCTTCTGGAGTTTCAGACGAAGCAGATCAGGCTGGATTGTGTTAAATGCACTGGAGAAATCAAAGAACATGATCTTCACAGTGCTGCCTGCTTTGTCCAGATGACAGTGGGTTTGTTGAAGCAGGTGTATGATAGCGTCTTCAACTCCAACTCCATGGCGATAAGCAAACTGCAGGGGGTCCTGATATGTGCTGGTTTGCTTACACAGGTGGGTCAACAGGAGTCTCTCCAGGACCTTCATGATGTGGGATGTCAGGGCAACAGGTCTGTAGTCATTGATGTCTGAAGGGTGAGTTTTCTTTGGTACCGGAACCAGACAGGATGTCTTCCACAACAGTGGTACCTTCTCTTGGGTCAAGCTAAGGTTGAAAAGGTGTTGCAGAATCCCACAGAGCTGCTCTGCACAGGCCTTCAGGACTCGGGGGCTGACTCAACGCCGCTGCCAGTGAATGAAACAACAGCAAATTCCTAACAAAGTATTTTACATGACACAACCGTCAACCGTGAGCCTGTTTTCGAGTTGATCCTTCCGGTCTCTCGTTGTCAGCGCGCGCAGAGTTACAAAAATGGACTGGTGCACGACAACGCGCTGCGCCGTCTTTTCAAGGCAAGCGCCTGGCCTGAAACGGCATTTTGACGTCATGGCGAAGCATCACCTGTAAAGGCTCCAGCATGGTTGCCGTATCTGCTAGCGCAAGCGGTGTTGATGATGTCACGATTTCGTGCCGGCTATATATAGTGGCGCAAGTAGCTGCAATTTTCTCCGTCACAGAGGTGTCGCTGCTACGTGAAGGTTACCGCTACTCTACAACCATGAAAGTCGAGAAGAAAACAATGCCACTGTCAAGAGCAGGAACACTGTCATCAATGATACTGCTGCAGTATCTGGATAATTTAATTTTTTTTAATTCAGTTAAAAGAGGTGAAGGTCTGAAGCCCCCGGCATCACCACTTGGAGTCTCTGCCCTCTTCTTTGCCTTCACGTATCTGTCCCGTAGCTTCTTCCACACATTTTTACAGAACTCTCCCTCTTTCCCCAAAGTTCTGCCAATCTCTGTGCACCAGTTTTGGGAGTTTACGTGCTCCCTGTGCTGTTTCACTGCAGTTTCGTACAGGTGCTGTACAAACGCAGTTCCTGACTGAAGCTGGAGTTACAGTTGACGCGTCTGTCACGGCGGTGGCGGACCGTGACGTCAAAATGACGTATCAGGCCTGGCGCTTCCCTTGAAAAGACGGCGCAGCGCGTTGTCGTGCACCAGTCGATTTTTGTAACTTGGCGGCGCCACCAACGACAGACCGGATGGACCATTGTGAGACCAGGCTCAGTCAGGAGGTTCGTTTGTACAGGCAGCTGTATGAAACTGCAGTGAAACAGCACAGGGAGCACGTAAACTTCCAAAACTGGTGCGCTAGCAGACGCGGCAACCATGCTAGAGCCTTGAGCCTGGTCTCAAATTGGTTCCATCTGGTCTGTCGTTGTTGGCGCCGCCAAGTTACAAAAATCGACTGGTGCACGACAACGCGCTGCGCCGGCCAGCTGGGTTTCTGCTCTTATGCGGTCACCCAATACCTTCCCCAATGATTACACCAAGATTTCTTACCTAATTGGCTTATGAAAAGATAAGGGCTCTTGAATGGGCAGAAGCATATCTCATCACAAATCCTATAGACTCTGTTTCCTATGTCAAATTTTTTGCTGATTTCTAGTCTATTTTTTATTACCCTTCACGTGAAGAAGAAACTGCCCGGCGATTATTCAACCTATGGCAAAGTAGCCAGTCCATATCTGAATTTTCCATTGAGTTACGCATTTTGGCTGCTGAGACAGGCTGTGAGGCTAGAGCTTTTGAAGGGAGTTTTCTGTTATGCTCTGAATGACAAGATTAAAGATGAACTGTACACCCATGATGATCCTAAGAGTCTGGATGAATTAATATCTCCTGCCTTTTGTAACAATAATCACATGAATGAATGACACAGGAAACATTCCAACCGTAGCTCACTTCTCACTTTTGGGTTGACCTCTTCGGTGTCTATGCTTCTGGTGTCCTCAACTGCTTGCTATGAGGAATAAATATATATAATATATAATAAATAAAGCTTGGAAGAGCTAAATTAACAGCAGAGGAATGGCAGTGGATAATTGAGTCGAAGCTTTGCATTTATTGCGGTCAGCCCGGGCATTTTTTCACCACTTGTCTGGTGCAGCCAAAAGTCAGTGTCCATCAGTAAATGTGGAGATATTAGCGGGCGAAGCTCTCCCAAATAAGAACTTTCCCTGCATGCAACTCCCAGCTACTATCTGTATAGGCCATGACATTTTACCTCTCCAAGCTTTATTCGATTCAGGGGCTACTACTCCACCAATTAGGAATCCCCCTCACACCTTTGGATACTCCTAAAGCAGTCTCTACATTAAATGGACAATCTCTGGCTACTA
This sequence comes from Odontesthes bonariensis, assembly GCF_027942865.1. Taxonomy (NCBI): domain Eukaryota; kingdom Metazoa; phylum Chordata; class Actinopteri; order Atheriniformes; family Atherinopsidae; genus Odontesthes; species Odontesthes bonariensis. The sequence continues at coordinate 30,288,868 of NC_134528.1, read as the reverse complement.
TAACTCACCAAACCGAGCCCATTCAACTCATCTTATCAGACAACCACCTAGAGTCCATTAAATTTAATTGTGTTTCCATCTGCTTACATTCCCATAATTCTAGGATTCCCTTGGTCTTAGAAGCACATTAATTGGGCAGAAAGCTGCATTACAAGTTGGAGTCCTTTTTGTCTGTCTCTTTGTCTGTTTACAATCTGCGTTACCAGAGATAACATCAATGCTCCATGGCTAGAGGATCTGAGAGCTGACCACAGCAAACTCATCACAGTCAGATATCCAAGACAAAGTTTCAAGTAAGAAGAGCCCGACTGTACCAGGCCCTCACATGAGACAGAGACGAAAGAGGCTAGCAGTGACCCAAGGACATCAAAGATCCCCAGATGCCCAGGGGGCAGTTCCATCAAACATGGAAGCTCTGCATCATACTAATGTATGTATAAATTGTGAAGAGTTTGTGTTTACTGTCACCATCCAACCAATGGAAGTTGTGCATGTACAAGCATTAGTTGGGGATAAGGAGTAAAAAAAGTTTAAGTTCTAGTTAATAGTAATAGTTTTAGTTAATGGTGAATAATAATATTCCATATCAACCCATATTTACCTGTTTCTAATGTAGCATATGAACGCTGCAGCTTCATTGCTGTCTAGAAGTGAATTGACATCTTCCTCTGAAGTTGAGCGCTGGCAGGCAGGACTCAAGGCCTTCGCCAACTCCATCAAATTATCCACCAAACCCATCTGTTTCTCTGGTGTATGATAATAGAGCATACATTTTATTTTTTATTTTATTTTTCATTCTGCAAAACATTTTGGATTAGATTAATCAGCGATTGAGACAAACGTTTTTCTTTTGTTCATTTAGAAAAAAGAGGAACACCTGTTACACACTGAATCTGTATTAATTAATGAGGAACTGTTACATGTTGCACCTTCATAAAATATATAGACAATACTTCTAAGAGGTAGTGTCTTTCAAAGTTACAGTCCATTTAGAACAATTATTTATTAAGCTTCTCTCATTTAACTCTCTTCAATTGTACAGATTTTTTGTGAGATATCTCAGAGAAAATCCAGGAAATTCTTTGTGGAACCTTTTTTCTCTGGGACACCCTAAGTAACATAAGGGAGTAAATGTAAGATACTATTGCAAAGAATGGCACAGTGATTAAATTACCGGCAGCAGCTTTTAAGCAGCCTATAACAGCAATATTATTAGGCTCAGCTTTGGAGAAGCAAATGCCTGTGATGGTTTTCAAAATTCAGCTTTATAAGTCGATTGTTTTTGATCTGTGCTTGTAATCATCTCTCTTTCTGAGCCTTCCCAACCTCTTATGTTGTCCAACAGCATGTGCAGCACAGCCATAGAGAAAGAGGCCTGTGTAGGGGTAAAGTTGGCCTCTTTCACCCACCAAAAACCACAGGTGTAGTAATCAAGCAGCACAGCTTCCCTCATACAGGTCTGATGATTCCTGCAGCCCAGAACCTCCTTCAGTGCTCTGGAAAACAGAACCGACCACAGACAATAGCAGTCAATCGTCTCCAAAGTCCTGCTCATACCACTGATCTGATTATTTCCAGCTCAGTTCACTTTGAATTATATCGCACCAAATTCCAAACATCATTTAAGGCACTTCGGCTGTGTTTTAGCAGCAGAGGTTTAGTTTTACACAAATCAGCCACAACCCCAGAACCACTGACCAGGCTACAGCATGGCGGGTCACAAAAAAACTGTAGTAAAGACTGTGAGGTGTTCGACAGGCCCCCAAACTCCCCAGATACTAATCTAAATTACAAAGATCCTCCCAAAGACACACAACCCACAGGGGCCAAAGGAACTGATGTTCTGCTCCAGAGCATGAGGCAGCACAAAGTGGTCATAATGTTTTGGCTGATAGGTGTGTGTCCTAAAAATAACCACTAAATAAATAAACGATGAATAAATGAATGAACTGATAAATAGAAATGAAAGAAAGGAAAGAAAACAATAAATAATCTTAACTTACTTTGCTGGGAGCGTAAACCTTTGCAATAACAGGACAAAGGGATACGAGCAGAATCAACATGAGACATTAATACTTTAAAAATAGAGATGAAGAGGGCTGCATGTCTGAGAAGTGTGAATAGATTTGTATGCAATCTTAGAAGCTTTACATTTAGCATTAAATCGGACGGTAGGTAGTGCTGTTTTCTCTCTGATAGCAACAAAACCTAAACCACTTAAAACCATAAAATCCCTATTTTGATATCATATAAATGATGGGTGAATATTCTCCCCACTCCAGCCAGGGCATTACTCTAAGTTGAGGTAGTTATTTTTTTTTTTATGTTATTTTTCATGGTTCCGTACTTACAACTGCAGCTCCTCTGCACTCATCTTCAACAAGTCTTCGATTTGCTGCTGAGGAAGCGCTTCCCACTGGAAAAAGACAACTTCCCTTTTCTGAGAGAAGAAGAATTCACTGTCACCGACGGAAAACAAAACAAATGTAGAATGTCAACTAGTTTCCTTTTCACATGCTCTACCTTCGGCCGTTCCTCTTTCTCACGACGACTCGCTCGTCCGGACATGTTTGTTCTGACGTCGTCATGGCAACGTGCTGTCAAACCTCATAGGTTTCTGATTGGACAATATATAGGAAGTTATTTCCGTATATTTCATCATGTTCTACTTTTTCTGTGTTTCATGGAATTATCATTATTATCTATTAATTTATTTATACATGTCAAACTGCTTCTAATGTGAAACTATTGGTACTGTTCTGCTTTTATTTTGAAGGAACCCCGTTGAATTAACAAGGTTGTTTGTCTCAACAAAATCAAATCAAATTTATTTATATAGCACATTTCATGTACAAAACCATTCAAAGTGCTTCACATAAAATGAAAGCATTGCAGCAGGGAGTGGAAGAAGCATTAAAGACCAAGATATTCAAAAGAAGTAAATTCACCAAATGAGATCTCTTACCGTACTGTTAACAGATTAGATAGATTCACCCAGCAGGCTGACTGTTTTCGATTCCTTCTTTTACTAACTAATACAGGAATCCTATTGGGTCCCAGCTTGTTCTCAGAACAGCTGTCAGTAGTGGGACTACTATAGCAGGGACCCTGAACACATCATGGCATGGTATCTTTGTTCTGAACTCTGGGTGTTGTGCTGCTCCTTGAACATCCTGCACCCCCCCCTGTGCCCTGCTCTGCCAGGACAGATGATGTAAGAGGAGGAGGAGGGGGTGCCCTGCGTTTCCTGGTTGATGGTGGTCGCTGGAGTCCTGGCTGGGATAGAGACATCCTTTGGAGACCTTGGGTGATGTGGAGTAAAGGGTCTGGTGAGGGGGGAGGGCTGGGGGTTGTTTGCCTCGCTGCTGTGTCCTTCAGTCTAATCTGTAGAGTCATGTTTGGGTTTGCCGTCCCAACAGCATGACGTAAATGTGCACCAAGTAATCTGCATCCAGTTCGATTGGGATGCACGCCATCAGCTCTGAAACGCTCCTTACAGTTCCAAAAGATATTAAAGTTATCAATGAACTTAATCCCATGGGCGATGCATGCATTTGACAACCATGTGTTTAGGCCAAGAAGTCTGCTGAAAAGTTCAATTCCTTTACCCACAGTCGGAATGGGGCCAGAAATGGAGACCCGGTGTGCTCCATAGTGACACAGTCTCTCCAACAGCAGAGAAAAGCCTTCCTTCAGGATCTCAGAGCCAGTCTTCCTTCTCAGAATATCAAAAGACCCTGTGTGGACAATGATCCTTGTGCCATCTGGATGAGTATGATGAGAATGGTCGGCAAAATATCTATCAGTTCCCTGACTGATGTATCAGAAAAAGTTATATTTTCTGTCTTTGCCATTCTGACATGCTGTGTTATAGAGTCCCCGATTAGAATGGTGTCTATTGCTTTCTGTGTGGAGGTGTCGATCGCTTCTGTAGTCCTCACCTTGGTTGTGGGATTTGGGCTTAATAACTCAATCTTATTGTAATTTAGCCAATTATCTGATCCTTTCAGTGCCATGTAACCCCACTGAGTGTAGAGCTAGAATGCAGGCATAGAGGTAAGTACAGAAAGAGAAGTGCAGTAGAGGGGTAGGGAAGTACAGGGTAAGTGCTTGGGTAGGAGATGCTCTTGTCACACCCAGGGAATGCAGGACGCAGGAGCAGGTGATGTTCAATCCACAAGCTTTATTAGGCAGAGCAGGTGTTTCCAAAACTCTCCAAGAGAGAACAAAAAGGACTATATAAGTTATAAGTAATAGGGTATTACAAAAGTAACTACTTGAGCGCCAGTTAATGCCCAAATTACTCAAAAATAACTTATTGAGTTGAAATCATTTGTTGACAGCTTTTGCCCCCCCCCCCCCCCCCCCCCCAGTTCAAAATACAAATTCCAAGAAATCAAGATCAATAGGAACACGATTAAGCGAACTTGACAGTCAAGAATAGAGTCCTTCAAGTACATGGCTGAGCAGCAATTCCTGAAAAATAAAAATGACCAGATTCAAATTCTGGCTATATGCAGCAATACAAATGTTCACATACCCCAGTAGCCTAAAATACACCTCTGTCACTCATCACGTGGAAATGTCTTAGTTAACATAGAGAGAAAGAGCAAAATAAAATGGAATATTGTGCAGAAAAGCTCTCATCTTTAGAGATCCTACAGATCACCCTTCTCATTTATTTAATATTAACACCTGGATGCTTGGCATTCACTATATGACGATCATCAACCTATAAAAAACATGTCTGACATTAATGTGGGCAGTAAATATGTCGGAGCCAAAGTTAATGCTGTATAACATAACTGAAAGCTCTCCTGACCAATAAAGGAGCTCGATGAAAACAAGGTTATGCAAAACTGATCAAACAGCATCACTTTTATTACACCAGTAAATCTGACATTAGAGTTATCCCGGGCTAACCAACCAGTTTAACATTAGTGAGTCAATTAAGATGCTAAACACCTCACTCTGATTGGTTGACCTATCTATGACAACCCCCCCCCCGTCCCCATCCCTCTGCTCTGCTGTCACATCTCCAGGCACAAGTCACTTTTTTTTATGCCAAACGTCAGAGCCAGGGCCGATTTTAGGATCTGGTCTTTAGGGGGGCCCAGCCCCCAGTGCTCACAGAGGCACATTATTTCTCACTAACTAGAACATTTATAAATTTTGGAGCCGTATTAGTTTTGCTTTGAGTAGTGTTTTCCCCTACAACATTCAATTTTGACCTCTTCATTTCAAAAGACTGTGGCTTGACAGGGATAACAGAGAGCCTGAGACAAATATTGAAGATAACTCAACATTTATTTTGGGAGTAAAGAGTTAAAACAAAAACAAATTCTAGAAAATAAATGAAATTGTTACTAAAATAATAAATCCTTGAGCAAAAAAAATGTGTTTTTGCATAATATAATATTTAAAAAATGTGCTGAGCCAGGGGGTGCCGAGCGGTCCGTGTAACACTTTGCAGTGCTTTGATCCATTTTTAGAATTCACATGAAAAAGATGAAAATTGGGTTCAAAACTTCAATTTTCAATTTTCCAGGCAACTCAGAAAACAGATAATTGATGTTGTTTGTTCATTTCATTGTAATTTGTCGGTGGAAAGTAATGAGTTAATATTCCAATTTTCAATTTCTGCGTCGTGGTTGGACTGAACCATGCACGCGGGGGCCGGGGGGATGTCTTGGCTCGAGTAGCGCCAGATGTGTTTTGTAGAGATAGGCCTACAAATGAAATGGATGGCAAGTCAGCTTGAGACGTACAGATCTGACAGAACGACTGGCTCAGCTGTAGGCCAACCTGCAAACTTTCCAATAGGCTACAGTACCCTATTAAGTTGCGGCATGATTTAATATTGTCATATGTTTTACGCCCTTCGCACTATCAATACTGCACTATCATTAAAGAACGGTGATGCTGAGTGTTGCCTATGCCACTTAGCAGGGCTCTCAAGTTTTCAAGTTTGCTTGGAGTGAGATTCGGGCGGGGCAGGGGCCGGGCCGTGTGCGCGGAGGGGGGGGGGGGGGGGGGGGCTGGTCCCTTGCAGTATTCCATCACCATAAACTAGCTAAAGAACAATTGTTTTATTTATACCAAAATCACAAATCTTCACTTTTACACTAAATTCTGCTATATTTTAAAATAAATTGTTTTAGGTATGCAAAGTCTTAACAAACAAACAAATTTTATGAGTGTTGTTGTAAGTGTTTGTGGCAGATTTTGATGCTTGATGACTGATATGGCCTCCCTTTTAAAGCACAGCCATTTTCACAGTCATGATGGATGACAGAGTTCCATTCAGAAACAAAGTGTTCCTGGTCTTGGTTTTATTGAGCCCCACCATGGAAAAACCCTCTCTGCATCAGCATTTCAGTGTGGCAGAACTAATACCAGTTTGGCAATTGTAGATAGTCTTATTGGGAATCTGTTTATACCAGTCACCTTTGAAAAGAATTAACCACGGAAGCCTAATTACACTCCTACATATTTTTCATTTTTCATTAAGTTGCTCATGTCAAAGGGTGTGTGCTGAATATTTAGGTCTACTACTCCAATGAACACTTTAATCGGCAGGTATTGGTCTTTTACAAGGAGTAGGAAAACTATGGTAACTAATAAAAGATTGAAATAAATGAAGATATGACCTGCTGATGATCCTGACAGTTCTCTTCCACCTCCAGCTCATCTACAACTTCTGCACGCATTCAGACCATAAAGGTTATATGTCCGCTGTGCATTCATGGAACGCGTGCTTGCAGCTTAAAGCTATTTCAGACCTAACCCGGCAACAAGAAATTCTGTTTTCTGATTGGCTGAGAAATTCTGTTTTGTGATTTTCCGATGGGTTGCTAAATCAAGACGGCTGTACCAGAGCTATAGTTCTGAGCTGTACGAGCGCACCTGCCATTGACTCGTTTATAGTATCGGCCATTAGAATTTCTGTGCGACGAAGTTGATCATTTCTCAGCGTGAGAAATGGCATGTGTGGCGTGTGAGCGTGTGAACTTGTTGAAATGCGTGTGTCTCACGCTCATTGCGTGAGACTTGAGAGCCCTGCCACTTAGGCTATATTTGGGCACGAATAGCCTACATTTTGTTAAACGGTCAGTATGAGTAGCCTATTTAATTAGGTTAATACTAAGTGTGTAAACCCCGCCCTCTGCGTAAACACACTGGCCTAGGACAATATCCTAAGTTTTATTTTAGTACATTCACTGCACGAAGATGATTGCCTACAAAGATGCAGATGTAGGCTACATTAAGAATGTGACAGGAATAAGTTCGTGAATGACCTCTGCAAAGCAGACATCAGCTGAACCGAAACGTTGCATGGGTTACAGCGCAACTGCCCCCGGGGGTCCGTGTTTTGCAGTGATTTGCTCCATTTTTAGAATTCACCTGAAGTCAGGCTCCCGTTCCCGCAACGTTATCATAACGTGCCATTTTCTGAGAAAAATATAAATAATAAACACGTAATGTGCATTGAGCAGGCCCTCCCCCCCTTGTGGTTCAGCCCAACTAAAATCGAAACAAAAATTACAAAGAATACATCAACAAATTTTACTTTAGTTTCAGTCGATATTTTGTTTTGTTTTTTCATCGTGTTTCATCACCGACTGAATAAAAATAACGCTATTTATCTATTTACGGACTAGTTTCAAAATTGAAAATTGGATCAAAGCACTGCAAAGCGTTACATGGCACCACTAAAAATACCCTAGCCTCGGCCCTGTTCAGAGTGCAAATGTTTCACGGCGTGACGCGTGAGACCAAATTTGTCTGCGTGCAACAGCGGATTCGAGAATTTGTAATCGATGCGATGAAGTTATAACTGAAATTTATAATAAAACACGAGTAAAAGATGGATGATAAGTTGTCCGCTGTAATTCTATTTGTTAATATATAAATATACATATTTGGGAATATTTTTTCTCATAGAAGGACATTTTTGTCCTCCAGGTTCTCACTTGTTCTGTCTTTCTGGGACTTCCCATTCAGTTCACATGTACGTCATTTTTCTTTACAAGAGAACATTTAGCCACGCAAGTTGCGCAAATTCTCACACAGTAATCTACAAGCTAACTTACATTGGGACATAGGCTATATATTGGAATATATTTTGCCCGTTTAGCTTATCAAATCTAAAAAAAAAAGAGTCTCATGCTCGCCTCCTTTTATCCCTCCTCATCTGGATCGCAGCTGTTCGGTCACGAGCTGCTGGACTGAACGTGAGCGCATCTCCCCTTCGCTGTGCCCAATCTTTGCATCACATGGTGCCCATCATCAGGACCTAATGGAGGAAGCCGCCGTCTTCACTGAGCTGGATGGAGGAGGATCTCGCACGGCTGAGAGGAGAAGACGTCACAGCAGGTAAAACGCGCCTTTTCTCATCATTATATGTTGATACAATATTTCATGTGCTACTTGTTGCGCAATATGTTTCACCCATATGAACATATTTAGAGAAATTGATCAATTAATTGTCTTAATTCTTTGTTCCGAGCACACTCGCCCTGAATACTCTAAATAGTATATAAGCTATAGCCTACTCCAGATATAATACACATTTAAATGAAAAATATGCTCCCCCCATGTTGTCTTAAGCTCCAACATTGGCTCCATTTTTATTTCTGAACAGGATTGATGTTTTCTGAACCGGATCCTCATCTTTGCACCCGCCCACACTCGTGTCACGCGAAGCTGAGCAAACAGCTGAATATTCTGAGCTGCTCAGATCTGAGAGGATGGAGCCGGGACAGGGAGGCCGTGGCTGCCCACCAGCGCCGCTCCAGGAGCCGCCGTGCAGGGCGCAGAACGCTCGCTTCCCGGGAGGACTCCTGTGATCGGACCATCCCTCTGCTGCATCCGGGCTGCTGGACATACAAACTGATTAAAACACTTGATTCCAGATATTTGCGGAAAGCATCATCCTCTGCATGGAGCTGGAGGGGGCAGGGTAGAGGAGGGTGGGCTGCCGTCTCTTTTCGGGAGGGACCAAACCTTTACAACTGAAGTGCAACTCCACTGAGGCTGATGGTAAGTTCTGCTGTGCCTCTTCACAGTGAAATCAGATTACAGCATATGGGCTCCTTAGGTTAAGTACTGGACCCTTCTTCACGCAGTTCGTGTGAGACAGAAAAAGAAGAAAACACTGTATAGCTTGTTAGACTGTATGGACTAAGACATACTGAGTGTGTGTTTGAATGGTTTAGAGTGGACACACACACAGACACATAAATAAAGTCCATTTATTTCAGCATGGCACAGGCTGACGGGAAAGATCCCCTGCAGTCATGAAATTTATTCTTTCAATTATAGCATTTGTTTCAGTGGATACATTTATTTAAACAGAACCTCATGGGCATAAATGGATTTTTTTATTATCATTTAGAACTGGCTTATCATTGGTTGTGATGTCACAGAACCTGTCATGGGTTAATACTCTACACTCAGATTGTATGTGGGCTTAAAGAAACTCCCCACTCTGAGCAGAACGAATCCCACATAGAATCTGAAGCTCAAACATCCAAATAATGATCCATAATGATGACCAAAACATATTGTTGAATGGAAGGAAATCTTTCTTTGGCCATTGAAACATAATGAATTCCTAATGTAATGAAAATGATCACGCCTTAGATGCAGTTTAACATTTGACCTCATTTTGTATTTTGGGAATTTATTTTGGATGAATATGCGAATGAGCCCCATTCCTTTGACTTATTGGATATTTTATTGTTATCTTCACACCTACAGCTGCCGGAGGGCTTGTTGTGGGCTGGTCCATTAGTCTGGACCAGGAGGAATAATCTGGTCATAGACACTCTCACTTAAAGGGAAAGTTAATTTTTTTTAAACCTGGACCTTATTTCTGGCATAAAATACGTTCATCTACTCATCGACAACAGTTTGGTGAAAGTCGGCGTCCTTCGGAAGATATTTAGATCACTGGAGATCGGCGTATATCCATATAACAGAGAGAACCGGGCAGAGACAATACAGCCTCTAAATAAGGCATTATATGTCTTTATTTCACCAATACTTTAAGACCAATGAATGAATGAACGCGTACTATTGCACTGTTAGCTCAGAGCTGCCCTGTTGTTGTTATTGGGGGCTATCGGGGGGCTTATAGGGACTTTCTACACACGCGTCTACTGGGATGACGTCATCAACCACTTTTACCACTCAAACTGCAGAGTATCACATAAATAATTGCATTTATATTTTTGTAACACTCATCAGCTCTGCCCAGCTATTTTGTCTACCTGTTTGGAGGATATTAATTGCAATTATAGCATTTTTTCAGTGGCAACTTGCCTGCAGAGCTGCTTGACAGAGGTTTTCATGCAACTCTAAATAAATCAAAAAGGGGGGGGGGGCAGGAAAATGGGATTATCAAATGGGGCTCATATGCCATGGAAACTCAAAAGTCTGTTTGCTCTGTTTCTTTGTTTATATTGAACTCAACTATTTTATGGTTGGATTTGACTAAATTACTTCATATATCTTTTTTTTAAACATCAGTTAAGGTTGTATTATCATAGGCATTTTTTGTTGTGCTGAAATCTAATTATATTCACTATCAATATGTCTGATCAATATTTCATTTTCTCTGGTTGTAAAACAATGGATCAGCATATGACACACAAACATTTTGTGTGTTTAATGTTTCTGAAAACTCGTAAAAATTGTTATAATTATTTCTTTTTTTAAATAAAATTGGATTTTTTTCCCACTGTCTATTAAAGGTCAGATTCAAGAGACAGATGCATTAAGACCTCGAATGAGCTAACTGATCTATAGTAGTTTTTCTAATTACTGGCCTGATTACACAAAATCAGGCTAAATTTGAAAATACAGTACATCAGCTCAGGATGCCCACAACACAAGTCAAACATGTCTGATACACACAAGATCAAGAAGTCTTCCCAATGCTGGATTTAGTTTGTACATTATGGTCATCTTAATCGAAGTAATTGTTTTAGGAAGAAATTACAGTCCTGTATCTTTAAACTTGCAGTTCTCAAAACACTTTGTAAAAGGCTCTAATGACCTAAAGCTCATGTCTGTGCTTAAGCAACGGGCATCAAACAAAAGAAGCTTAATAAGAACATCTTGCACAGTGGCACTGTGAGTGGTCGGTCAGCTGAGACAAATGGGGTGTTGTTCACTCATCTTTTTTTATGCTGTGTGTGAGCATGCCTGTATTATCTTTTTTTTTCTTTCTGGGATTTGAAAAGGATTCAAGCAGTCATGCTCTGTCTAATAGATGGGTTGTTCAGTGGAGCGGAAGGAAAGAGCATGCTGTCCTGGGGAGAGATGAGAGAAGGAAGACATGACAGTGTCTGTGAAATACACGACCTTGGAACACAAAGCAAAGCGAGATGACACTGTTTGAAAGATGGAGCCACGATAGCTCTTGATTTTTACCTTCACAGGAATTTTCATGTGGAATTGTGCATATGCAGGAGTGTGTTCCTCTGAAAGAAAGGAAAAGGCCCAACTCTTGTTTAAAGCGGCACAATGCAACTTTTTCATGGTCATAAAATTGCTTGGCAATCATTAGATTGCTTGGCTGACCCGTTCTGATGAAAACGGTGACATTTCCATCTCCATCTGGTGGCCCTAGACTGAAACAGCGCTTGCAACTTTGCCTGTGGCGCCGCGTGCTTTGTTTAGCTCTGGAAGTCTCGCGACACACGAGAGCCGAGAACTACTGCTTCACGGCAGGTCGTAAAGGGCTCTGAGCCGAGGGCTGTGGCACAGATTCTATAATACTACAGATTCGCCACTCACGGTGCATTTCCGGTTTCCAACGAGGCGATTTTGGTTGCAGTTCCACCCTTTTTCCACGTGGGGCGCTCAATTTTGGAGACCAGAATGAATGGAGTCCTATGGAGCTATACGCCCTAGCGTGCCCTTATCTCAAGATATAATTTTTTCTCTAGTAATTCGAATGTTGTGTTCGAAAGAGGATGTTTAGAAAATACCCATGGCTGAGTTTTAGATTTTTAGAGCCACTCATTTGCTTAAAAAAAGGATTTGAAGTGTATATGACGTCATACATAGCTTACGACCGGAGATGCCGCTTTACGGCAACAATCCTGCTTGTTGTTGGTCTCAAAGGCAGCAGCGTTTTCAAGGAAGAGCTGTAGTAAGAGAGAATGTGTGGTAACATCACAGATTCTTAGGCTGTGGTAACATAAGCGGGAAAAGTCCATCTTAATTCTGTTGTCGCTTGGTATGGAGCCAGCCGTCAAGCGGTGCCTCTGGTCGTAATTCTGGTCGAGCGCTGTCATTAGCACAATGCTAGCGCGTGGTGGACAACAAGAAGCCAACCTGTAAGAAATCAAAGGGATATATGTACTCGTTCAGTAGATTTTTGACTTGAAACCCATGTTGAGCTCTCAGAAACTACATTCAAATCTGAGCGCTCTTGAGGAGACTTGGGTGAAACTGACCATTTGTAGCATCTAGCTCCATTGGGCCCCATTCATTTTGGTCTCCACCGACGCCCCCAGTGGAATTCTGGTGGAACTGCAGCCAAAAAGCCGGTACAATGGGGCTTAATAGAGAGTGGCAAGGCTGTTCGTTATAATGGCTGTGGCTGTGGCCAGGTAGCCTGATAAGACACACCCCCTCTCCATTAGCTGTCGACGGCTCTCCCACTCTCTGCCAGTGTCTTGAAAAATAAACCGTAAATTGCCTATGGTGGGTTTACGACAGTCTGGCTAGACTGTCGCCTTATTTTCTACGGAGCTCCCCCTACAGCTTTGGGGTGTGTATTGCATGGTAAACAAACCCCGTATTACTGAAAGTTGCATAGCGCCGCTTTAAAGGCACATTTGGCCTTTTAACAAAGAGGGAATGCTACACCTCTCTAGGACATGCACATCAGTTACTTTATATGAGTCACTTTCTCAAAGCCTCCTTCTAATCCAAGCTCGGCTAAGTAGTATTGATGTCAGCGCATCAATTATTATTTCATAACACTCATTTGTGGTTTTCTTCTAAGTGACCAATTAAAGCACTAATCAAAGGAAGTGGTTGCCATGGTTTTTTTGTAAATATATCTTAGGTCCCATGGCAGACACCCTAAGGTCTGATTCACAAAAGTGAAATGTAAAGTAAAAACAAATCGAACAAAACCAAACCACGCCTGCTTAGGAAGGTATGAATCCTGGAATTGAGCCCCTCCCAGCTCATTTGTACTGTGCTGTTAAGGAAAAAAGCATTACCTAATGAGCAATATGTAAATGTTCCAGTGTCTCAACATAATTCAGCTTTCCTTCATCTTCATTCCAATTGGCAATGCAGTAAAGTTCCTACTTCTATTTACACTCCAACCTGAAAGAATCAGTTATTACAGAAATTGCATTACCATAATTACAGAAGAAGCAGCTGGATTTTTTTAGTTAAAAGCACAACAGATTTTTCCAATTTCTGAAGTGTATCAGTAAGTCAATGCCTCTCTTAGTCCTGGCATACGGCTTGTTGTCATCCATTGAGGGGATGGCTGATGGTTGCTTCACTTCAGAACTGGTATCCATAGCTACTCTTTGGGGTGATCTGGGTTCAGGCCTATGCAGAACAGAGGTGGGGACAGAACATCTCCTTGATAGATGCTGCACTTGATGGTAACTTTAGTAATTGGCTTGGAAGTGGCCTCCAGGGCCATCTTTCAGACTCCCATTGAATTCTTGTCGAAGGGTCTTTGTGTGTTGTTGTTGTTCCAAGCATTCCACTGTCCACACGTGTGGCATTGAGTCGTAGGCTTTCTTGTTGTCAATCGAGGTGGTGCACAGATTTGCATGTCTCAATTTATACTCCGGAGGGACAGTTCTGTTGCTTCCAGTTCTTGACTGGGCCCTGCTCATTAATTGAGCCATGTGCCGCTTCATCTTAACTGCTATGATGACCTGCTCGGGAGGATCGGTGCCGTGATCTCTCAGCAGGACACCAACTACAGGCGCTCCATTTCAGCTGCGGAGCGCCTGTCCATCTGTCTCCGGTGAGTGGCAGATAAACCAATTAAAAAGATCCCGGGATGCATGACGTCACTGTCGTCCAGAATCTCAACGCTGATAGGCTGTCGTGGCACGAATATTTCACCAAAGTTGGATTTTCTGAACTCGCGCAAATTCGCGTCTTGTCATTCGCGCCGCCGGCTCGAATTCGCGTCTTTGCATTGAGTTTGTATTTAATCACGCTGCGTGAAAAATTTGCACCGCGTCCGGTCTGAACGCACCATTAGGCTCTGTCTTGATCAGGAGTGTTCGACTTACTTCTAACCCATCTGGATGGGTCCCAACTACTAGAAGCTGGTTCATTTGTGAAGCTAGGTGTCACTGGAGTACAGTTAGTTTCTTAAGAAAATAGGTGTGCATCACATCAGGTTTCCAACTCTTCATACTTGAGACTCTTTCTTGGATGTTAGGGTTAGGGTTGATGTTAGCAGGAGTGTTTCAAAAGGCAGGGAACAGATTTGTCATTTTCACAAACGTGTACATTGTTCCTATTAGAATTTCAGATGTATGTGATTTTTTTTTGTTTAAAATACAAATGCAAATTTAGACATAAGTTTTTTCTTCCAGTGTCTATGTCTGATTTCTAGTGTCTGCCCTGTGTTAATTTAATATTTCAAGAGATTATGTTACCATCTTGTACATGTTTGATAGTATGCACAGTTATTTTAAGACAGTGACGTCATTGTAGTAAGGCAACACTACAACTTACAGTAAGGGACATCGACTGCTTGACTCTAAAAGCTCAAGACTTAGACTGTTTTATAAGTTGAATTCCATAATTACAACTTAGATTCCATTTGAATGTATTAGCTGACTGTGTTTGAACTAATTTATAAATCTATTCTATTCATTTATTTATTCATTTTTATGAACTAGTTAATCCAATTGATGGCAGTCCTGATGCACTTGTGAGCTTGATGAGCTACAAATACAGATCTAATTTGAAAAATATATACACAGGGCCAAAAGAGAGTTCCATAAACACAATTTTTTTTGGTGGTTGCAGAATGATGTTGTGCAGCGATTTGTCTTTAAACATAGGGTAAATTTGGTTGCTTGAAGTTAGAACTTGATAGAAGTAATAAGTTGACTGAAGTTTAATGATCAAAATTTTTCAATTGGGTGATACAAATCCCAAAATTGCAAACACACAAACCCACACAACATTTCAGATGATAACTGAAAAAAGTGAAATAGATCATCCTTTGTTGTTGTTCTTCTGCTTCCCAGTCAGTCAGTAACCGTGGAACTATAAGCTTATTTATAAATTACTCTTTGTTTATTTATAAAAATATAAAACACAGCCAACAATATTGCCGGATGTGAATTGAAAGCTCGTCTGTCGTGCATGTTGGACTCCGCCAGGGCTTCCACTTGTCATTGATCCTCTGTCTTTTTATGGACAGGATCTCAAGGCATATTTGGCAAGATGAGGGCGTATGGTAACCTCAGGGTTGTGTCTCTACTTTTTGTGGATGATTTGGTTTTGTTGGCTTCTTTAAGCCATGCCCCCCATGAGCACTGGAGTTGTTAATAGCTGAGTGTGAAGCGCCCAGGATGAAAGTCAGTCCCTCTATATCTGAAGCCATGGTTTTCAACCGGCAAAAGGTGTAGTGCTCCTCCGGGTCACAGATGAGTTTCTGCCTCTAGCGAAGGAGCTTAAGTATCTCTGGATCTTGTTTACAAGTGATAGTGAAGTTATCAGCAGTAATGAGGTTGCCGACCCAGTTTAGTGTTGTGAAAAAGGAGCTGAGTCGAAAGGCAAAGCTTTTGGTTGACTGGTGCATCTTCATTCCAATCCTTACCGATGGTCACAAGATTTTGGTAGTGACCAAAAGAATGAGATCATGGATAGAAGCAGCTGAAATGAGTTTCCTTTGGAGGGTGGCAGGGCTCAGCCATAGGGAAAAGGTGAGAAGCTCAAACTTCTTGAGGGAGCAAAAGTAGAGCCACTAATCAAAAGGAGACAGTAGAGGTGATTCAAGCATTCTATTAGGATACCTACTAGTTGCCCCCCTTTGGAGTTTTCTGGGAACATTCAACTGGGACGAGGCCCTGGGCAGACCCAGAAGATGCTGAAGGGATCATATATATTCCTTCTGACCTGGAAATGGCTCGGGAACTCCTAGGTGGACAGTATTGCTGAGGAGTTGGATGCCTTCCAGGATAACCCAAATCATGAAGACAATGTAAATTGGACAATTAAACTGGAAAATTGTGGAAATAGATATATATATAGTTAAATAATGAATTATATGCAGAATAATACGATAGTGTGAAATGTGCTAATTACAATAAACTTACTTCCAATAATTAGAGTGAAAATCCAATAATGGTAAAATAGTATCAGCCATAAAATGTGAAAGACTTAAGAATGCAACAGATTGAAGGGTGTGATGTAGATACTAAAGGAAAATAACAATAAATGATAATGCAATTAATGAGTTGTGATAATCAAATAAAAAAGCAAATATATGAATAAATCTACAGGAAAATTTGACTAAAAAATGTGTATTGGAAATCGGGCAGTCTTGCTGATTAGATTACTGATGAATGTGTCCTAGGTTGTTACTAAACGCATAAGTTTTATTTTTAAGTGAGGCAGACTTTTTTGTGTGTACGGTGCCAGGTAGCATGTATCATACTGCCTACAAAGAACGGTTAGCCCCTGGGTTGAATTGTATTACTACTGACACCACGGCCAATTCGGTCAAAAGTATTTTGATACACGTTAAGAGCCTCAGAAAAGGTTAAACGCTTGCCCGAAAGAGCCCGCTTTCATGGAAATCAGCGCAATTGGACAACTTTGCGCAGTGGGCATGAAAATTTCTCGCGTTTTTCCCTTTGGCCAACTTCCCTGGGTCTCCAACAGATGGGATATGTTTGTAAAATGGCCGGAATTCTCCTTTAATATAAGACACAATTGCCTAAGAAGTACCATTTCAGCAAGATATAGGGACTTGTTTCAAGACAATACATCTGGAATATCTTGTTGTGAAATCTTGACAAGCTGATTTTCACTGGTTCCATTGGCAGATTTTTTTGCTTATTTCAAGGAAGAACGTCTTTTATTTTTTTCCTGTGCAATGCCGACTTCTGGATCCAAGTTTGTAAAAACATATTCACCATACTAACCAACAAAAATAATCAACTTGCACAATACAAAATGTACATAGTACACTGTACTGGAGAAAAAATGCTTAAAATGGGCTTCACACGTTCTCAAATGTGTTGACACTGCTCACAAAATATCTCTCAAATCTATCTGCATGCCACATAGGACTATAAATCTGTCAAACAATTCTGGAAAGATATCACAAATCTTGTATCTCGGCTTTTGGGCTGCTGCATCCCATCATCCCCCACACTCTGCTCACTAGGAAACTTGTCCCAAATATTAGATATACCTTCGAGCAAAATGCTTTACACATTCTCATTTGGAGAAAAAGGACAACAAACCGGTCGATTAGCATTAACTTTGTTTAGTTTAGAAGTAACACGAGTCATGACCTTACAAACCCAACAACGGTGAGGTCCACATTGGTCTATCATGGCCTGGGTAATTTAACTCTTCCTGCTCTGGTGAAAGGAGAAGCTGGAGGTAGAGGTGAACTGGGGGTAGTACCACCAGCCTCTGGCTCTGAGCCAGTCAGGCTCTGTCTCTCATGATTTCATCTAAATGTAATGCCTGAGAAGGCATTCATTTAACCTTAACCGTTACTAACAGCAGCTTTTACAATGAGGCAAATGGTGCTAACATTCAATTCAATTCAATTCATTTTTATTTATATAGCGCCAAATACAACAAATGTCATCTCAAGGCACTTAGATAGTAAGTCCAATTCAAGCCAATTGGAATTCAATTAATTAATAATAATCATAATTCTTAAAATAATCCAATTCAAAAACAATTTCCTAGCTAAGAAAACCAACAGATTGCACTGAAAACTTTTTGTTTTTCGGTCCAATCTCCCGGCCTGAGCGTGCCTGAGGCGACTGTGGAGAGAAACGACTCCCTTTTAACAGGAAGAAACCTCTGGCAGAACCAGACTCAGGAAGGGTGGCCATCCGCCTCCACCAGCTGGGGTTTGAGAAGACAGAAAGGGGGGGAGGGGAGGGGGCCGCGGCAGCGGCACTGTAACACCATTCAAAGGATATCTGTTGGAACAGGGAAACACGAGTTAATGACCACAATAATATCACATATACATAAAGAGAGTAAAGTGAGGAAAGGTGTGACAGATGAGGCCCCCCAGCAGTCTAGGCCTATAGCAGCTTAACTATGGGATGTTTCAGGATCACCTGAGCCATCCCTAACTATAAGCTTTATCAAAAAGGAAAGTTTTAAGCCTGGTCTTAAAAGTGGAAAGGGTGTCTGCTTCCCGGACATTTACTGGCAGCTTATTCCACAATAGAGGGGCCTGATAACTGAAGGCTCTGCCTCCCATTCTACTTTTAGAAACTCTGGGAACCTCAAGTAAACCTGCAGTTTGGGAACGAAGTGCTCTGTTAGGAAAATATCTTACAATGAGATCTTTAAGATATGATGGAGCTCGGTCATTAAGAGCTTTATATGTGAGGAGAAGAATCTTAAATTCTATTCTGAATTTAACAGGGAGCCAATGAAGAGAAGCTAAAACTGGAGAAATATGATCTCTCCTGTTAGTTCTCATCAAAACTCTGGCTGCAGCATTTTGGATCAACTGGAGGCTTTTCAGAGAATATGTGGGACAGCCCAATAATAAAGAATTACAGTAGTCCAATCTTGAAGTAACAAATGCATGAATTAGTTTTTCTGCATCACTCTGAGACAAGATGTTCCTGATTTTAACAATATTACGAAGATGAAAGAAGGCAGTCCTAGAAACCTGTTTTATATGCGAGTCAAATGATAAATTCTGGTCAAAAATAACTCCAAGGTTCCTCACTGTAGAACTAAAAGCCAAGGAAATACCATCTAGAGTAACTATATAGCTAGACAATTTCTCCCTGAAACGCTCAGGTCCAAAGATAACGACTTCAGTTTTGTCTGAATTTAGAAGCAAACAGTTCTGAGTCATCCAGGTCTTTATGTCTTTAAGACATGCTTGTAGTCTGACCAACCTATTGGGTTCATCTGGTTTTATAGATAAGTACAGCTGAGTATCATCAGCATAGCAATGGAAATTTATGCCATGCTGTCTAATAATGTTACCTAATGGAAGCATGTATAAAGTGAAAAGAATCGGTCCAAGCACAGAACCCTGAGGAACTCCATGACTTACTCTGGTGTGTGAGGAAGATTCTTCATTTACAAGAACAAACTGAAATCTATCAGACAAATATGACTTAAACCAGCCTAATGCAGTTCCTTTAATCCCGATAACATGTTCAAGTCTCTGTAATAAGATACTGTGCGCGACCGTATCAAATGCAGCACTGAGAACCAACAGGACAAGCACAGACACAAGTCCGCTATCAGAGGCTAAGAGGAGATCATTGGTAACTTTCAGCAGTGCTGTTTCTGTGCTATGATGCACTCTGAATCCTGACTGAAACTCTTCAAACAGATTATTTCTGTGTAAGTGATCACAAAGCTGAGCTGCAACTATTTTTTCAAGAACTTTAGACATAAAAGGGAGATTGGAAATAGGTCTATAATGAGCCAACACTTCTGAATCAAGAGTAGGTTTTTTAAATAAAGGTTTAATTACAGCAACCTTAAAAGTCTGAGGTACATATCCTGTCAACAAAGACAGATTGATCAAATCCAATATGGAAGTGTCAATTAATGGGAAAACCTCCTTGAACAGTCTGGTTGGGATTGGGTCTAAATACAAGTTGATGGTTTAGAAGAGACTATTGCTGTTGTTAGTTCAGAGAGATCAACTGGACAGAAGCTGTCTAAATACAAATCAGGTTCTAAAGATACTTCTAAAGCTGCTGTACTTGATGATACATCACTGATAATAGTGGGAAGGACTCCATCAATCTTCTCTCTGATAGAAACAATTTTATTGATGAAGAAGCTCATGAAATCATCACTGCTGAGAGTTAAAGGAATAACTGGCTCAGCAGAGCTCGGACTCTTAGTCAGACTGGCTACAGTGCTGAAAAGAAACCTGGGATTATTCTTATTCTCTTCTATCAATGATGAATAATAAGCAGTTCTAGCTTTACGAAGGGCTTTCTTATACATTGTTAAACTATCTTTCCAGACTAATTGAGACTCTTCTAAATTAGAGGAACGCCACTGTCTCTCCAGCTTTCTTGCAGTCTGCTTTAAAGCACGCAGCTGTGAATTATACCAAGGAGCCAACCTCTTCTGACTGATTACCTTCCTTTTCAGAGGGGCAACACATGATAGGCAGTGTTTGTTAGTTAGTTAGTTACCTGCAGTGTTAGCCGAGGACATGCTAACGTTGCTGGGGTCAGATTCACCAACGTTAGTCCGGAGCGGATCGAAAACGCGACATTCATTGATAGTTATTGCATGTTGGTAGTATTTCCTCCCTTTGGTGAAATATTCACTTTGCAAGTTGCCCTGTTGTCGTCTTTTTTAGGGATGTGTAATCAAACTTTCGAGCGTTTGTACCGCTTGGGCGCCATGTTTACTGTTGGCTGCTGGCTGCACTGGACTCGCCACGCAACGTTGCGTGGTGACATCATTCGCGCCCACTGGAATCGATAAGGGAATCGTTTGCAAAATCGCTAAACGATTCCAAGGAATTGAAACACTGGGAACCGGTTCTCAACAAGAACCGGTTTTCGATTCCCATCCCTATCCGCCTCCCACATGCACACCCTCTGCAGGCAAAGGAGAGGAGGGGGAAAACCCCCCAGAAACAAACGAAAAGAAAACAACCAAAACAGGGCATAAGCCAGAGGCAACACCAGAGTATGACACTTATTTTGGTTTTCCATTAACTTCAATCATCACTTACATTATTGTTATTATTACTACAATTAGCCCACAACCCCATGAAGATTAATTCTCAACCTCAATCTTTACACACACACAAACACCTTAAGAACCTTTTAATGCATAAAATTTATACTAGTAAATAATATAAGTAAAAATAAATAAACAAGTAAATTAAATATACAAGTACACCCATATATACACACGCACACAAATCCATAAATGTAGGGCAAGCATGATGGGTGGTTGCCATTTCTACTACATAGTAGCAGTGTCAGCAGAAATACAGCATTTGTAGAAGCATATGTATGGGTGTTTCTTTTAGTATTGTCATATTTACTAATGATAATAATTTAATTTATAATTTAATTTAATAATTCCATTGCTATTATTAATTCCAGTGAAATTCTTGGAACTGTGCCGCCTGCATATTTTCTTTTTCCACACACAAACGTACACACAACTCCACACACATACACACTTTAAACAAACACCCACATTCAAGAGTCACTTTCATCTCTTTGGTTCAAGTAGGATTCATATTTGCTATTATCATCATCATTTCTCTGTTCTTTGTATTTTTTTGTTTGTTTTTGTTGTCAGTATTTGGTAAAATTATTCTCTCTTGCCTCCTTATTATCACATGTGTGTTGTTGTCACTTTTCACAAATAAAGAAATAGAAAAAAACATGTTAAAAAAAATAGGAAAGAAAACATTTTGTCAGGACCAGAGAATGGAGGACGCAGATGCAGGAGGTTTAAATCCAAGACTTTTATTTAGAGGCGACAGATCGACCAGTTCCTCGTGAGAGAAGCTAAAAAGGGCTATGAAATATTACTCTAAGAATATACTTTCCAAAAGTGGAGAAGTATATCTATATAAAAATTATCAAAACTCAAAATCACTCCACTAGCGGAGGAGAAAACAAAAGACCATGAAACTTTACTTTTTAAAACTATAGGTCACTCCTACTGAGGAGGAAAACAAAAAAACCTCTCCTAGAAATCGGAGGAAATATGCTATGAAACTTTTACCAAAAAAAAGGCCACTCCACTCAGGAGGGAAAACAAAAGGGCTATAACAAAAATTACCTCTGTAACTCTTACAGGTTCTATATTATCAAATATTACTCTAGGAAAAACAAAAATATCTCTTACGAGGAAATACCACTGGGAACTCGGAAACGGGCTTGGGAAAACAGGCTTGGAACGAACGCGAGGATGATGCACCATACGGAGACAGATACAACACACTGGCACAAGACAGGGGGAGACGCAGACTCTTAAGCACACAGGGGTGAAACAGGGGAACAGGTGGAATCATTCATATGACAATCAGACTGGAACACGAGAGGAAGGGCAAGTGACCTGGAACGAGAGGGAAGTTAGTCTTTCAAAATAAAACAGGAAATGACGAGACAAGACAAAAACCCAACTTAACCTCACCACGGTGTGACACATTTGTGTACGGTTATCCCTAAAGGAGACAGAGGAGTAACTAAACATTTGACAAATGCAACAAGAGAAGGCAGGAGATGGAGGGAGAGAACTGGTGGCCATGCTAAGCTAGAAAAGTGAAAATGTGTCAAAACACCAAAGATCTATATAAATGGATGTTAGAATAAAACAAATAGTATGCGATAACGATTTAGGATGCAAACGTGTGTCACTTAGAAGAAGAAATTCAGTGGTATTTGAATAATTCCTGTGATTTGCTGAATAAGATTTTGTTTTTAAAAGTGTAAGCAGTTTATATGTCCATTTGTCATCCCAGTCTTTATTCCTAGAAATCTAATACTTTATTTGATCGTTATTGTCTTCTTTGTGTTATATTCCTGCTTTCACTATGAAAAAAAGTAATATTTTAAGGCACTTCTTTTTGGTTAAAACACCAACTGTAAGTTTCCCTAATTTCACAGGATCTAAAGAGAGTACTGTTCTTCCCTCCATACCCGGGGGATTACCTACATCCAGTGGTGTATGCCTGCACTGCAGTCATGCTCCTCTGTCTGCTCATCTCCATCATGACTTATATTGTTCACCACAGGTGAGAGCAAGATCATTCTTTTTTGCTTCAAACTACTTTTCAAATGCTTAAACTCTTTTCTAGTTCATTTTACCATTAGCATTCTACCTACACACGACAAGTAAATCGAACTTTGGCGTAGTGAATTTCTGTTACGAAGAGGGCATCAAAAGTTACATCAGCCTTTGCCCAATCCCAATTATTTCACTTCACTCTACTACTTCCCACTACATCTTTGTTTAACATGGGTCAGGCCCACTTTTTAGAGACCAAGAAGTAATGTTCATGTAGCGGTTTGGTTTGCTAGATAACAACTACTGCTTGATTCCAAAAAGAAAAGGGGCATCCTGACCCTGTGTGAAAGAGGCTTAAGGCCAAGCGATAGGAGAGGGATTGGGTTCGAGTTTGAATGACCTCTCCAGAGGAAGCTCACTTTGATCACTTGTATTGTGTTTTTTCTTCTTTCACTACCCTAGCTCTTGAACATAGGTGAGCGTAGGCATCTAGTTGTAAACTGACTTCAATTCATTTTTATTTATATTGCACCAGTTCATGAGAAAATAGAAATCTCAGGATACTTTATTTTGACAACAACAAACAGTAAGCACTGGTCTTTCCTGCTGCAACACTTTATTTTTTCATTCCTCATACTGTAATAAACTTGTTTGTTGTTTAAAAATTGTTGTTCACTCAATAATTGAATAACTCTTTGTAAAACACAATTTCATAGTTCAAAGTTTAAATGTTGGGGAAAATGTAAGCTTACTATTTCTGAGAGATTGTTCTTGATTTTTGATAGTGGTTAAATATTTTGATGCATATAACTATCCTTTCTATGTCACAGTATCAAGTTTTGCATTTTCAGGAAGTGGACACTGCAGAGATGACATTTGGAATGTGTGGGACCTCAATCCCTCTTTTTACTGGATTGGATCCATAGTCACCTTCTTCTCTTGGCTATAGACTGTAATTTAAATTTCTATCTTGCTTTTTGGGGTTAGTACAGTTAACTGCATTTAAATATCTGCTTCGGGCTTGGCTCTGAGAAACCAACCAGCTTAGCACTGCTTTCACTGCATTGCACAGAATCCTGTGTGAATGCGCAAGTCATATTAAGTCAATCAAAGTAACACATTTTCATGATATTTAATAATAACGTCACTCACCTTTTACTTCCAGAGCCCCTGCAGGAAATGTTCACACCTCATATATTGCCCTTTACAAACACTGTATCTGCGGTGTTTGTCAACTGTTAGGATTATTGTTATTATTATTATCCATAGCTAAAAAGTTAACCAGTTGATTCCTTGCTGGTTGAAATTGAATCATACTTTATGAATCCCTAAAGGGAAAACATACTGTTACAGTATAAATAAACAAGTAATAACCACTAGTTATTATTAACAAGAGGTCTATTGCTATGGGCAGAAATAACCTCCTGCACCATTCTTTGTTACTGCAGAGCTTAAAGGGACACTGTGTAATATATTAAGTCATTTATTAGCTCAAATAAACATATTGATTCATAAATTAGTCCTCATTGGTGTAAAATTATCTCTGTCAAAAATCTCACTTATCCTCCTGAGTGAAGAATAACTTATCTGTATCTACATAGAGCGGGCAAGCTCTATGGAGGCTGCCATGTCCTTCCGGTCTATGAAAAACGACGAAGTGCCGAGAGGGATATAAAGCACTTCGAATGGCGTTTTCCCCATTTTGACGTCACGTTTGCACGCAGGTATAAACAGAGCCAGTCTACGCCATTAGACATTCTCTGGTATAAACCAGCCTGAACGGCCGGCACTTTTGTTCGCAATGGAAGACCATAGTTATGCCATGCCACAGGAGAAGGGATCCTCGTCGCCAAAAAAGCCAAAAAGAGAATTGAAAAGGCAACGTGAGCTTCTTGAATCTTGACACATACTGCCTGCCATAGTTCAACGCACATTTGAAAACGCGAGGCGCTAGAGAGCAAATTCATTCGACTTTGCACAATAAAATTGCACCACTAGATGGGGGAAGAAATTACACTGTGTCCCTTTAAGAAAGACTCCATTGTGTAATCACAATGTTACTCTGCGCTGTGTATATATATGTATAACAATCCTCAGCATATAAAAAGTACTCCTTTGGGAGTATGGAACTATGACATCTTTAAGATGAGATTGATGTGGTAATTATAAGTGTTGTATATTTACGCAGCCATGTGAAAAACATTTTTTTTTGTTGTTGTTGTTGAACCAGCAGTGGATGAAACTTAAGTAAGGAGCTGTCCATCTTTATTATTCTAACTTTGTTCATTGTTTCCAGTGTGATCCGGATTAGCAGAAATGGCTGGCACACCCTCCTCAACTTCCTCTTTCACACAGGACTGACATTTGGAGTTTTTGCTGGAGGCATCAATCAGATCAACTTCCCTTTGGTTTGTCAAATTGTAAGTGTGTTTTGACATGCTTTTTTGTCATTTTCTGCACAAAATCAAGTTCTTAATAGAGTTAAAAGCCAAAGTGGTTGTTGTTCAAGTAGCTTTAGACAATCCTTAGGCAAATGGCAAACAGGTATTTAAGGTTCCCTTGAAACAGATATTTAGATGTATAATTTAGTCTGCTTTGAATAACCAATAATGTAATTTATTTTCTAGAATAAAATTCAAATTAATAATAATATTATTACTAATAATTAATAATAAAAAATTATGTCACAAATCGTAGATTTACTTCCACTTGCTAAAATGACTTTTAAATAGAATAAGATGGAATGATACTTTACTAATCCCAAAATGAAAAATTAAATAGTTTCAGTGTAAATTGTCAATAGTCATCAGTCATTCTGTAGGGCTGTGGGCATAAATTGCCACCATGTTCTTTGTTGGAGTAAAGCTGAAAAAGCCTATGACTGAACATGCTGCGTTGTTTAATAACTGTGTTGTGTAGGGCAGTGGTTCTCAAATGGGAGTATGCGCACACCTGGGGTACGTGAAGGCACTCCTGGGGGTATTTAAAAACTTTGAAAAAAAAAATAAAAAATTTCGGAAATATCATCCATGCAGAAATCCTTTGAAAATAGTTCATTAATAATAGTTTAAATAAGAAATGAGAGTAAGTTCGCAATCAATTTCAACATCCTAAAATATATGGAGTCTTCCCCATGGTTTGACCCATCTGGGCATGTGCCACATGGTATCACCTGTCAATCACTGCTGCCTCGAATAATGGAGTCGTGGTGGAAGCGTAGCAGCAATGCTGCTGAAAACCAGAGATGGGGACCCGAGTCGCACTTAAGTCGCACAAACAAAGACACGAGACTTGACTTCAGACTTGCCCTCAAAAGACTTGATACTTGACTTGGACTCAAGGTTTAGGACTTCATATCAATCTTCATATCATGAATTTATTGTTTCTGTGGTTGTTATAAAAGAGTATAACATAGGACCCATCCATCTATTTTCTATACCCGCTTAATCCAGCTCAGGGTTGCGGGGGGGCTGGAGCCTATCCTAGCGGGGTTCACCGTGGACAGGTCGCCAGTCCATCACAGGGCCACACAGAGACAAACGAGACACACAACCACACACACACACACACACCCCTACACACACACACACACACTCCAAGGGTCAATTCAGAGTCACCAATTAACCTGACAGGCATGTTTTTGGGCAGTGCCACACATGCAAACTCCACACAGAAAGGCCAGACAATGTTTACCTTTTAAGACAAAAGAGCAAATTAAGCAAGATACTTTAGAGAGTTAAATATAAGTTATTTTAAAAGTCTTAAAACAGCACAAAAATGGTACAATGCCAGAAAAGGAAGTGATCACTACATTAAGATATTGCACAAGCAGTAAAATGCAAATTATCAGTAGTGATCATTCAGTTCTATCACACCCTTCTATTATTATTACTTTGGGCAGCTGTAGCTGTGGAAGAATAACAGTCGTCTGCCAGTCGGAAGGCTGGCTTCCAATGTGCTATTAGCGTGTGAATGTGTGTGAGATTGTACAGGTTAAGATGTGTTGTATGAGTGTGTGTGAATGGATAAATGTGGCTTGAAGCGTTAAAGCGCTTTGAGCAGTCAACTGGACTAGAAAAGTAAGTACTGTCCAATTTAGCATTTTGTCAACCTACTAGCATAATTGCCTAAGTCTAAGGCAATTATGCTAGTAGGCTAACGATTTACAAACAATTACAGCACTTTCAGAACATTAACTACAAAATGGTCAATTTTAAAGCATGGTAAATAGAATATTGCTAGATCTATCTATCTATTGCTTATTCAATTCAAAAATACTTTATTTATCCCAGAGGGAAATTAAATGTTGATGTAGCTCAATTAAATCAAGGAGTTATTATAGATGCTGATGGCTGTGGGCAGGAATGATTTCCTGTAGCGGTCCGTTTTGCATCCAAACTGAAGAAGCCTTTGACTGAAGAGACTCTGTTTTCCGATAACAGTCTCATGGAGAGGATGTTCATGGTTGTCCATAATTCTCTTGATTTTATGCAAAATCCTTCTTTGCATTATTGTCTCCAGAGGTTCCACAGCCGTCCCCAGAACAGAACCAGCCTTCTTTATCAGGTTGTTGAGTCTTTTTAGGTCCCTGGTTCTGATGCTGCTGCCCCAACAGATGACGCAAGAGGAAATGACGCTCTCAACAACAGACTTGTAGAAGATCTGCAACATCTTGTTGCAAACTTTGAAGGACCTTAGCTTCCTCAAGAAGTACAGTCTGCTCTGTCCTTTCTTGTAGATGGCTTCACTGTTGTGTCTCCAGTCCAGTCTGTTGTCCACATGAACACCAAGGTATTTATATTCCTCAACCACCTCCACTTCTTCTCCCATGATGGAAACAGGGTTTGATCTGACCCTGTTTCTCCTGAAATCTACAATCATCTCCTTTGTTTTGTTAACATTCAAGATGAGATGATTGTTCCCACACCATGCCACAAAGCGGTCCACCAGCTCTCTGTACTCAGCTTCTTGTCCATCTCTGATACACCCGACTACTGCAGAGTCATCTGAATATTTCTGTAGATGACAGGAGTCTGACTTGTACTGGAAGTCTGAAGTGTACAGAGTGAAAAGGAATGGTGAGAGTACAGTCCCCTGTGGTGCTCCTGTGCTGCTGATCACCTGGTTAGACACACAATTCTTCAGTCTGACAAACTGTGGTCTGTTTGTCAGGTAGTCATTAATCCAGGTGATTGTTGAGGCCTCCACCTGAGTCTTCTGGAGTTTCAGACGAAGCAGATCAGGCTGGATTGTGTTAAATGCACTGGAGAAATCAAAGAACATGATCCTCACAGTGCTGCCTGCTTTGTCCAGATGACAGTGGGTTTGTTGAAGCAGGTGTATTATAGCGTCTTCAACTCCAACTCCATGGCGATAAGCAAACTGCAGGGGGTCCTGATATGTGCTGGTTAGCTTACACAGGTGGGTCAACAGGAGTCTCTCCAGGACCTTCATGATGTGGGATGTCAGGGCAACAGGTCTGTAGTCATTGATGTCTGAAGGATGAGTTTTCTTTGGTACCGGAACCAGACAGGATGTCTTCCACAACAGTGGTACCTTCTCTTGGGTCAAGCTAAGGTTGAAAAGGTGTTGCAGAATCCCACAGAGCTGCTCTGCACAGGCCTTCAGGACTCGGGGGCTGACACCATCTGGACCTGCAGCCTTGTTCCGGTTCAGTCTCTCCAACTGCCTCTTCACCTGACTTCTAGAAACAGAAAAGTGGGAGGGGGAGGCAAAGGGGACAGCAGCATCTCCTGATTTGGTTGAAGACAAACTAGTGGAAGCAGAAGAATCCATGACTGAGGTGGAGGTGGAGATGTTACAGGAAAGCTGTGGGTCAGAGGAGGGTGGGATGTCTCTTTGGCTGGGAACAGGAGGGGAGGATGGTGAGCTTGTTCCTGAACTGAACCTGTTGAAGAATGTGTTCAGCTCATTTGCTCTGTCCAGACTTGCATCCATCCGATCCTCCCTCTTGAGGCCTGTGATCTTCTTCATTCCTGACCACACATCTCTGATATTGTTCCTCTGCAGTTTACTCTCAAGCTTCTTTCTATACACCTCCTTGCTCTCTCTGATCTTGACTTTGAGCTGCTTCTGTATACTCCTCAGTAGCTCCCTGTCTCGCTCCCTAAAGGCTCTTTTTTTCTTGTTCAATAGTTCCTTTAGCTCACTGGTGATCCAGGGTTTGTTATTAGGGAAGCATCTCACTGTTCTGGTGGGGATGGTGTTGTCCACACAGAAGTTTATATAGTCAGTCACACACTCAGTCATGGCATTAATGTCCTCTCCATGTGGCTTACAAAGAGAAATCCAATCGGTTGCATCAAAACAACCCTGTAAGGCTTCTTCAGCTTCATGTGACCACTTTCTAACAGTCCTTTTTGTGACAGGTAGTCTCTGGACAAGGGGTTTATATGCTGAACAGAGAAAAACAAGGTTGTGATCTGATTTACCCAGGGGAGGTCTTGATTTGGAAATGTATGAATCCTTGACATTTGTGTAAAACAAATCCAATGTCTTGTTTTCTCTGGTAGAGCAGCTGACAAACTGTTGAAAAGTTGGCAGTGTAGCAGAGAGTGAGGCATGATTAAAATCACCAGATATTGCCACAAAAGAATTGGGGTGTTGTGTCTGTATCTTAGCAACAACGGAACTGATGACATCACATGCAGTGTCGGCAACAGCTGAGGGTGGAATGTAAACAGCCACCAAAACAACAATGGTGAACTCTCTTGGCAAATAATATGGACGAAAACTTACTGCCAATAGTTCAATGTCAGGACTGCAGAGACGACTCTTCACAGTAACATGTCCTGGGTGACACCATCTGTTGTTGACAAGCACTGCCAATCCACCCCCTTTCCTTTTCCTGCTACTCTTTAAATCTCGATCTGCTCGTACAGTCAGGAAGCCCGGCAGAGAGACGCTGGAGTCGGGGATATGATCCTGCAGCCATGTCTCAGTAAAACACATAATGCTACATTCCTGATATTCTTCCTGAGTCCTTGTCAAGGCTAGAAGTTCATCCAACTTGTTAGCTAACGATCTTACATTGCCCATGATGACGGATGGCAGAGATGGTTTGAACTTCTTCTTTCTTTCTCTTCTCTTATGTATATACTGTATATGCACACACAAACATATAACGCTAACTTTGAGAATTAACTCTTTATAATCTTGTGTTCACATCTCTACATTTTGCTAGGTTGGCATTGTGCTTCATTATGCTTCCTTGTCAACCATGCTGTGGTTGATGTTTACTGCTAGAAACATCTGTAAAGATGTGTCCAAAGACCCGCTTCAGACTCAGGACAGGAATGGACCAGCCAAGACACGCACCAAGCCAGCCATCCTGAGGTAAACTTATTATGTCAACTGGCAAAACAAGTGCCCTGAATTTTTTGGAAGAGGATCCTTGTTGCTCAATGTGAGAATGCTATGAAATAATGCATAACAAACATTTAGGGTCTCTTTTGCAAGAAAAGGAACTGATTCTATTAAAGTAATAAAGGCAAAGTGTCAAACCAAACTGATTCATATTAGGCTCATCTTTGGGTGCACATGAAGGGACTGTTGATTGACAAAAGTAATAATAAATAAAAATGTACTGAAAGTCAGACACTGCTTTTGAATTGTGGCTCCATGTTTCACAGTAGGGACAGTTTTCTTTTCTTGGTATGCTTCATTTTTGCGTCTCTTTTGTGCGTCTTTTTGTCTCATCTGCTCAAAGGACATTCTCCCAGGAGCTTTGAGGCTTGTCAATATGCATTGTGGCAAATTCCAGTCTCGCTTTTTTATGATTTGCTTTCAACCGTGGTGTCCTCCTTGGTCGTCTCCCATGAAGTCCACTGTGGCTCAAACAACGACGGATGCTGCGATCTGACACTGATGTACCTTGATCTTGGAGTTCACCTTTAATTTCTTTGGAGGTTGTTCTGGACTCTTTGGTTACCATTCGTATTTTGTCATCAATTTTCCTACTGCAGCCACATCCAGGGAGGTTGGCTACAGTGCCATGGACCTTAAACCTCTGAATAATATTTGTAACTGTAGTCACAGGAACATCCAGCGGC
Source organism: Odontesthes bonariensis (assembly GCF_027942865.1). NCBI lineage: Eukaryota > Metazoa > Chordata > Actinopteri > Atheriniformes > Atherinopsidae > Odontesthes > Odontesthes bonariensis. The sequence goes on along the minus strand of NC_134528.1, from coordinate 30,257,819 downwards.
TTGGGGATGCTCTTATAGCCTTTACTGTTCATTTTCTTACCAATCTCCTGAGACAACTGTCCTTCGCTTCCTGTGGGCCATGTTCAGTGTGGTTGACACCATGTCACCAAACAGCACAGTGACTGCTTGTCACACTTTAAATAGGCAGACTGACTGATTATAAGTTTGAAGACACCTGTGATGCTAATTAGAGGACACGCCTTAGTTTAACATGTCCCTTTGGTCAAATTATTTTCAATTTTTTCTCGAGGTGCCATCCTTTTTGTCCAGGCCTGTTTGATTAGTTTGTTTCTTAAAATGATTCTGTTGAAATACAATTCAAAAGCAATGTCTGATTTTCATTGGTTCATTTTCAGTACATTTTTATTTATTATTACTTTAGTCAGTTTCAAGTTATTTCAGTGACCATTGTGGGCATTTCTTTCATTAACAGAGGGGTACCAACAATTTGTCCAGGTGTGTACAACTGCACAATCATGGCAGACAGCCAGTCTGATGTCACATCCAAACTCATATTTAAAACCTAAACACAATTCTCACAAAATGCTCTATGTTTACGAATGACTTTTGTGTTTTAAGGTTGTAATAAAAAAAAAACTATCTGAAACAGAGAAGGAGAATTAACATAGTGCTGCGATTCTATGGTTAGCTAACACTAGATTACATATAGCTTGTCTTTGCCCCTAATGATCTTGTTGGAAATACTTTTCACACTTGAACTCCTTTTAAAACTCACAAGACAATATCTCATCAAGTTCTCCCCTGCACTTCTTTACCTGGTTTTCTTTAACTTCAACTGGTTATTAAAGGGATAGTTCGCCTCTTTTGACATGAAGATGTATGACATCCCATATTAGCAATATCATTTATGAACATTTTCTTACCCCCTGCTGCGTCCTGTGAGCCGAATTCCAGGCGAGTTTCGGCGCTGACGAAGGTAGTCTGGTTAGTTGGCTGGGGCTAAACAAATAAAGTGTCTTGCTTCTCAAAACAATATGCGTTCAAAAGAGTAATACATTTGCATCACAAAATCGTTTTGCATTAAAAAGTCAGACCTCACTTCGCTTGGCGCTATTTTTGCCTCCCTTGATATCAATTCGTCCAATGTAAACTGTGCAGACCGAAGTGCAGACGGAGCAGTCCCCTGCTTCTGAGCAGCAAACACCGTAACAGGTGAAGCTATCGCTAGGTGGCTGGACGCATTGATATCAAGGGGGGCAAAAATAGCGCCAAGCGATTGTGAGGTCTGACTTTTTCATCGAGAACGATTTTGTGATGCAAATGTATTACTCTGTTGAATGCATATTAGAAAAAAACTGCGTTCAAGTATTTAAAACATTACAACAATATTACTGGGCATGTATTGTTGTAATGTTTTAAATACTTGAACGCAGTTTTTCTAGAGAAGATAATTGTTTTGTATATGGGATTATCGTCCATTGACTCTTTTGGGCTTTCACATGCGCGAGCATACAAACAACCGGTAAGTGACATGCTGTTTATAAAGTTGTTTTGTAACGTCCCCATGCCAGTAATGTGACAACCATGCATATGGTTTTGATGGTAAGGCTTGTGACTTTATTGTCGGATGGTTTATAAAGTGGTGTGACGTTTCTGCAGTGTGCAAGTTGTTGTTTTACGTGGAAGGTTTATTATTGCCCATTGGCCACCACGTATTAGCCTCGCATGACAGGCTGCGCAAACAGCGCAATCGCCGCACAGGGAGCGCCGATTTGCACCAGTCTGTGTCCTACTGTCAGTATTTGACAACCTCTAGCAATGGGATTGCGCTTCAAATATACTGGAGTTCCCCTTTAAGTACAGAGCCAGACATTTTTATCAGTTAGTTAAGTTTCTGAGTCCTTGGCTCTAATGCTGCAGTCCAAACAGATGGCTGCAAAGCAGATTCCACTCTCCACCACAGGCTTGTATAAGATTTGCATCAACTTGCTGCAGACACTGAAGCACCTAGGCTTCCTCAAGACACACCATCTGCTCTGTCCATTTTTTTTAGACAGCTTCAGTTTAGCATTTCCTGTCTATTATTATGGCAAATCATATAAAGTGTAATTCCTAGATGTATTTAGTTGACCACAGTCTCCAAATGCTTTCAATTAAAAAGTTATATATCCTTGTGTCTTTTTGTTTAGATTATTGTCAAGTCTAAGTCCAAATATTGTGAACACAGAACTTAATATTTTCAGACAAACTCATAAATATATTCAACAATTTACCAACTATTTTTTTTACAATGAATACCAGTGTCCTGTTCTAGACCATGTCATATGGCTCAGTGAAATCAATAAAGCAAGAAAATGAACTCATTTTTATTCAAATGAAAAGTTTAATTCAATTTTCAGCAAGAAATCTGAAGATTTTCTGACACAACTAACTTATCTTCAGACATTATGCAGCCTTTTATTAAAGATTTTAGGTATTAAACCTGATGTCCTTAATAGATCCTTGCCTTTAGTATAGAGAGTTACAAGGTTACAGATTATACCAATCTTTCGGTATTAAGATCCAGAACTCAGGATCAGGAAGAAAATATGACTGGTATTCTTTTTATACTTAATAGTGTCTGCAGACTTTCCTGTTTTAAGTGTCAGGATTACTGATCAGTTATATTCCCAGCATTTTTCAATATTTCTTTTATTGGAGAGTTGGAGAGTAGTCGCAGTGGTGTCCTGAGATAAATGCTGAAGACAGTTTGACTCTCCATGGTAGCATGTACTATTGATCATTTTCACCTCTGTTGACAGATTCTATGTTGTTAGTGATGGCATCCCTCTCATTATTGTTGGAGTTACAGCAGCTTTTGGTATGGATAACTATGGCAGCAGGGAAGACGCTTTGTAGTAAGTATGTGCATGTAATCATGTCTACTATAGGTGTTTCATAAATGAAATGTAAGTTTGTGTTTCTGTGTGTCGTTTTCAGTTGCTGGATGGCATGGGAACCAAGCCTGGGAGGTTTCTATGCCCCAATGAGTCTGCTGGTCTTAGTCATGTCTATGTACTTCTTGTGCACCCATATTCATCTGAAACGCCACCCAGAGAGGAAGTATGAGCTGCAGCTTCTGAGTGAGGAGCAGCAGCAGTTGTCATCCAGTGAGTCGAACCATCATTGCCAGACTGACAGCGGAGGAGCTTCAGCGCCTGTAGGAGTCTGTCCGTCATTTTCTGCAGGCGTGTCGGTGTTAGCCAATGAGCATTCCTTTAAATCCCAGCTCTGGGCCACAGCCTTCACACTCTTTCTGTTCCTGGCTACATGGGCTTTGGGAGCATTGGCAGTATCACTGGGACATTTCCTGGATATGATATTCAGCTGCCTGTATGGGGCCTTTTGTGTCACTCTGGGACTCTTCCTTCTCATCCAGCACTGTGCCAAACGTGATGATGTTTGGAACCGTTGGTGGGCTTGTTGCCCATCCAGGTCCAAAACCCAGGATGGGGATGGTGATGGCCAGAACCAAAGGCAGGAGCTCCATCAGCCCCACTGCTATCTGAGCTCCCCATGCTCAGGAAAGCAGCCACTGCTTTCTCCCCACCTTTTACGGGGTTCTTTTGATAAAATGACACCACCTCCTCAAAGCCCAGCTCCGAGTCACACAGGTCCATGCTGTGTGGCTGTAATGAGTTCCACATCTCCTATCTCATCTCTCATAGAGCCAGTGCCCTCACCATGCCCACAGCCACTTCCTGTTGACCTCCCTCATCCATCTCTTCCACTACAGAGCTGCCTTACTGACAGAACCAAGTCACGGTCCTTTAACCGGCCACGCCCATGCCTCCAAGACTACGGTTCTCATATGGCTTCCCTCAGTATGGATGGCAGTGTGCACAGCTCCCACCTGGACAGCCCTCATGCTACACACCACCTTGAAGGTTCGCCACTGGTTTCCAACATCCCAAACGCAGAAATCCAGCTGCCGTGCCCCAGCCCTCACTTAGATAAGCAGCTGACTCCCTGCCACAGCTTGCAACGCCAGACCTCCTGCCACAGCATACAAGACTCAATGCCATCCTACCATAGCCACGTCCACAACCTGCACGACGGCGTCACTTCCTCTCTGAGCCTTCACCTGCCTTCTCATGGGGCGCACCCCTGCCAGTGGCACGTTTACAGCCCAGCTGATCACTCTTCCAATGCAAGATACTGTGAGAAAGCAGATCCCTTCACCTCACAGTATCAGCCGGACCCCGAAACTTACAGCTGCATGTCAAAGACGACGGACGTAGTCAAGGATGGTCACAGTCTAGATTCGGAGCACAGATGTTTTCCAAGAAATACCTTGCCTCGGCAGCACGCCACCGTGAGCCGCCGAGGGGTCATTGGCCGAAATAGAAGTCTGCAAGAAGATGGCCTGTTTGGTTCCGATGTTACAGGAAATATACGGACTGGTCCTTGGAAAAATGAAACTACTGTATAGTCTTCTTATGCTTGGAGCAGCCTTTCAGTAGCTCCGTATAAACAATGACTTTATAAGTGTCTGGTTCTCCTTGCCTTCAGCTTTGCCCTTCAACCACAGGCTGACTTTTCAGCAACTTTAACATCACAATATTTTATATTCCTTTATAAAATTAAACAAACAAAACAGCTTTAGCTATATTTTAAATTAATTTGTGAATAATATTTAATCGCAACAATGGTTCAGTGGAGTTTGAAAATGTAGCTCTATGACATCTAAAGCTGTAAGCTCCAAGAGGGTCCCATTATAGACCTACTTGTAAAAAAAAAAAAGTCTTGATGAAAGAACAGTGAAATACAATCTGAACAGACCTTGTGACTATCTGATGTGAGTTGCTGCCCAATGTAAGACCTGCATGCTCAGATAAAACTCCCATGTGCCACAGTGAAACAATCCTCCCCTGTCCCTCACTTATATTGATATACATAACCTAATTACTCTTTTGACCACTGATGTAAATTGCAGCTGTGCACCAAAGTCAACTGTAACTTATTTTAATCTACAAATTTTCATTAAATTTAGCTTGTTACAAAGATGAGAAATTGGGCACAATGCTGATTACTACATGGATTAACTTTCTTATTACTGTGGATGGATCTAATATCTGTAGCACCTGGTTGCTTGTAAATGTATTAATAGGCTAAATAAAATTTGGTAAAGACAAAGAGCAACTAAATCTGATCACCCTGAGATACACACAGGCTTACTTTTGCTGGCTGGACAGGTACTATTATGCAAACAAAGTTATAAACATAGTTTATCTAAAACATTTTACAAACAAATTAAATTTAATGGCAATACCTTAGTAGTTTCTAGGTTTCATGGATCTATGAGGGTTTGTGTATGATGGAGAAAAAGCACAAAGTAAGACAACAAGAAGTACAGTCGAACAAGAACTAAGTGAATGGCTGATTTTGGCTTGTCATGCTCCACAGTGTTTGCGCATGCACGTCTCACATCGGGCAGCGACAAACCCAAACATAGGTGGAACCAGAACAATTTCTTATACTGATAGGACACAAAATCCACTTGTGTGCAGACAATACTTTTTGCTGACTGATTTTAGATCTAAGAAGACAATGAGCCACTGTGAGCCAACTCTTTCTCAAAAGATCTCAAAGAACAACAAGTTAATTACTGTGGATCATAATTAGAGGTTTAAGGGGTTATTATCAAAACCTATACATACAAAATATCTACAAGATTGCTGGTTATACCCTTTTATACTTGGGTTATACCCTTTTAATCTGTATTTTACATTTCTGTAAATAAAAATTGGAAGTTACTTATTTAAAACATATTCCAAGCAGTGTGAGCATGTGTGTTTTTTGTGTGCAACAGTGCATGAATAATTTCATACAAAAATGGTGTGTTTGTGTTGTGTTTGTTATGGATCCACCCTTGCAGAATTTTAGAAATACCTTGACTAATTTATTACTAAGATTAATTTATGAAGTCTATAAATATTTTATAAGGAGACACTTTATTTATCACGCCAAATAGATTCTAACGGAGTCTTGTTTGACAAATATTGCACTAGCATGTACTATAGTTACCCTCACCTGTTGAGATAATAATTAAAAAAAATTGCAATGTGCTATGAAGCATAAACTAGTGCTTAAATCACATTAGTGCCAAAAGGAAATGCCAGTTTTCACTGTGACGAGAAACTACACACAACACATTCTCAGTGAGAGATTACAGAGTTTGTTGCAGAATACAAACTTGAACTCAGGTTTTAGAAGATCATCAGCAACACTGTCAAGTAGTCTTAATACTTTGTTTTCCAGAGAGATTTTTCATTAATAGAGTAGTAGTTTAGTCAAGTGTGTAAAAATGGTTTGAAATTCTACCAAAGCTACTTTGAGTGGTGATGCAACTGATTACTCAAAATGACTTAGCTGCAAATACATTTGCTTGCTTTTTATCTTTGAGTAAGATGAGAAATTAATGTATTGACTGTATCAAATATGAAGCCATAGCCAGTCCATGACTAGCCTTGCTAAACATTAAAAAATAAATAAGTACATTAAAAGTAACTTTTGTGTATGACCTAAACAAATTAACTATTACAAAGTAGCTCCATGTAAATGTTTGTTTTTAACTTGGACCAAAACTTCTTTTTTGTTTTTGCACAGTTATTAGCTATTCTCTGGGCTCACTTATAACTTTATTCAGAGACACAATCATAAAATCAACCTCTGGGAGATGCTGTTGGTTGTATGCAAAACTAAATTCAGGCCTACAAGTGATAGTAAACATTTTATTGTGTGATCATTTTTTAGATATAGCCTATAATTTAGTGAAAGGACTACTTTGCTGTGCTCAAATGTCCCATGCTCTGAAAAAAGTTAGTAGAGCTATTGTTATTTTGTTGAGCTTAACCCGGTATTTAGTATGTTTTTAGCCCTCTCTATTATCTGTCTGGTTCGTTATATTTAACCACGCATTTGGAACAAGTGAAAGTATACACTTCTTTTGAATTTTATCTCTCTGTAATTGTGCCCTCACACTGACACTGTTGTTATTTTCAGGAGGAATGAGTCACATCGCTGTTCCATTTTGTGGCTTCACCTCTGCTTTTCAGTGACATGTTTGTATGTCCAGTTTGGTGTAGGCTTAGGTGTGATCATCAAACTACACTGACTTGTCTGATTTCTACGACTGTGTTCATGTGACATGTAATCGTATTCCAGTGAGTTTCCCAGGCAGGGGTCAGGAATCACATGTTCAAATGGCACTCACAGATACTGTTCAAACATTAAATCATGTCAAGATGGCTTTATTTATTTATTTGTTTGTTTATATGTGTCTCTCATTTATTTTGTGAATTTTCCAAAAGGTGTAAAGAATCAAATTGACACCTTGAAAAACGTTGGGATGCATATTTGGGCACTTTGTGGTGTTTGCACTTAAAATAAAGATTAACTGTGATATACTGTGAGAGTCATGATTTGCTTTTGTACAGTGCTACAGAGTTTCTTGGGGTCATGTTCTTTTATTTATTTATTCATTTTCTTAAACAAATATTGTCACTTGCCTTGGAACAAAAGATTGATTCTTTGATTGCGGTCATACTTCTAACAATTTTGGAATAAGTAACAGAGAGACGTCTTGGACGTGGCTAAGATTAACAAGACCTCTGTCAGATGTTGGGGGACTAAGACATACTGATTACAAGTATTAATAGGTTTTGGGGCACCACTGTTAAAACCAGAAACTAAGACATGAAGGCTATGAATAACAGTGACCTTCCCAACCGGCAGTTATCACAGTACACATACACAATTAACAAAAACAACTTATCCTTTAAAACTGAAATGAATGAAATTTATCAAAGTTAGCACAATCATTTAATCAAAGATACTTTCATTTATTTACACTATTGACTGCTATGTGACTACATTATGCACAAAATATACAAGCAACTACAACAATAAAAGGCAATCAACAACGGGTTGGTGTGTGTTTGTATGGGAGAAGAGGGAGGAACCACAAAAAAAAATGGCGGCCATTACCATGTGAGCGGTGCGGTAACAAGATGGTGGCTGTGATTGTGCGTTCATCAAAGGAAACTACAAAACTGTCAGACATGTTGACGAGAGTTTTATGGCTCTTTGTTTAATTGTGCTGCATGTGCAACTTTAAAGGGACAGTTCGCCTCTTTTGACATGAAGCTGTATGACATCCCATATTAGAAATATCAGCTATGAACATCTTCTTACCCCCTGCTGCGTCCTGTGAGCAGAGTTCCAGCCTCGTTTTGGCGTCCACGAAGGTAGTCCGGCTAGTTGGCTGGGGCTTGAAAAATAAAGTGTCTTGCTTCTCAAAACAATATGCGTTCAAAAGAGTAATACATTTGCATCACAAAATCGTTGTGCATGAAAAAGTCAGACCTCAAATCGCTTGGCGCTACTTTTGCCTCCCTTGATATCAATGCGTCAAGCCACCTAGCGATAGCCGCACCTGTTACGGTGTTTGCTGCTCGGAAGCAGGGGACTGCTCGCTCTGCTCTTCGGTCTGCACAGTTTACATTGGACGCATTGATATCTATGTACCTCTGAAACTCTGACAGGACTAAAACTAAAAGAATTACTCACAGCAGAAACACCTGAGCAAGTACTACAAGGGTCCTCAACACTCAAAGAAGGAAGCAGGTGTAATAAAATTCTCATTAAAACAACCGAGCATCCGAACTTCCATCCATCCATTTTCCATACCCGCTGAATCCGTCGGTCGGGTCGCGGGGGGGCTGCAGCCTGTCCCAGCGGTCGCATCCCAACTTTATCAGAAATTTCTTTGAGTCCTTGACAACATATGGCAGTAGCTCCACACCAGTATTTTGTCCAGCTAAGAACTGAATGGTTTTCCCAAATTTAAAAGGATTAATAAGATTTTTTGAAGTTTCTGTAAGAAAATAATCGACTCTGGCAATTCTTAAGGCAACTGTGCATTTGTTGCCGCTTTCTGCAGTGTGACAGCACTGAGCCTTGCAAAAACAGATTAGAAAGGTCCGAGAAGCATGTCAAAGTGTTCCCGACTTCTAAACCCGTCAGATACCAATCTAATGGGATCTGATCCGTGGGAAAAAAGCCAGATCCACGAAGACCGTCCCCACTATCCACAGGACCCAAAGGATCTTTTGCTAAAGTCCGAGTACAAGCAACTCCAGGACACCTTCAGAAGTTCTTTGACCACGCTTTGACTGGTCAGAGCTCTGTTGGCGGGTTTGTCAACGGTCTCGTCTCTCTGCTGGTCCTGTTCGATCTCAGTGCTGTATCTGATACCACTGAGTACACCTTATTACAAATACTTGAACTATTATTCGACTATTATTGGGATGAAGGGTACTGCTGATAAAATCCAGCCTGTAAAGACATATAATGTGAATAAATGCTGTACAGACAGGACTGTTTTTTTTTTATATACTTATATTCAATTAGCTATTCTGGATAATGATAAAATATGAGATAAAAGCTTTCTGTTAACTGTTGTATTTGTCTCTGCATATCTGACAATGATAACTCTTCATGCAAAAGTCTTTTCCAGCGATCCCATCCCCCTCCAAACACTGCTGTCCTCCACGGGCCACTAGCCTGAAACACTTCAGCAGCAGAGAAGTCAGAAAAATTATGCAGATGTCCCTGATGTGAACATGACCTATTTCGAAGCACTATGGAAGCCTACAGACCTCTGTCATCCTGCTGCAATGGCCTCCCGTCTGCACCTGGCAGCGTGACGTACAAAATATCGATGTCCTGTTTATTGGATCATTTGTTTATTCTTTGAGAACCCTTTTATTGCATTTATTATCTTATGTTTTATATTTTTTTTATACCCGACGTATAAACAGTATGTAAATATGTATATATATATATATATATATATATATACACGTATATATATCTACATACATACATGTGTAATGTATGTGTAATGGTGTGGGGGATATGTTCTTGGCACACTTTGGACCCCTTAGTACCAACTGAGCATCGTTTAAATGCAGCAGCCATCCTGAGTGTTGCTGCTGACCACGTCCATCCCTTTATGAGCTCAGTGCACCATGGCTACTTCCAGCAGGATAATGCACCATGTCACAAAGCTCAGATCATCTCAAACTGGTCTCCTGAACATGACAATGAGGTCACTGCACTCCAATGGCCTCCACAGTCACCAGATCTCAGTCCAACAGAGCACCTCTGGGATGTGGTGGAACGGGAGATCGGCATCATAGATGTGCAGCCGACACATCTGCAGCAACTGCGTGATGCTTAGAACAGTATATAGTATAATATAATGTATAATATGGAGCAAAATCTCTGAGGAATGTTTCCAACACCTTGTTGAAAGGATGCCACAGAGAATGAAGGCAGTTCTGAAGGCAGAAGGGGGTCCAACCTTTTACTAGCAAGGTGTAGCTGATAAAGTGGCCGGTGAGTGTATATATCTAAAGCCTGTTGCAAAGTTACTAAAGAGTTTCCAAATGAAATGATGACATCTTTGTTAACCAGAGAAAACTCTGGTGGGACATACAGTAACATTTAATCTGTGCTGCCCTCATGTGGAACTTTTCAGCAAATATCAGTTTTACAAAAAAAAAAAAAAAAAACGAGCTCAAGAGATTTTTTTTGTGTCCTTTAGTGTGTCTGACCACTTCTAAAGGTGGTCTGATTGAATTCTGATCTGTATGGGATAAGAATATACCCCTTCCAAATCATATATTTGCATTAAATGAGAAGTTAAATGACTTTAGACCTTTTAATGAAGGAGCTTTATTTTTTTTAGCCGTTTCACTTTCAACCAACTTCAGAATTCTGCTTTGATTGGCTGCAAAATCATATGTACAGTAAGTCCCACAAACTGATTTCATATTTAAGATGGATTTCTTTAGAATCATGTCTACCTGAGGACATTTTTTCCTGAAAACATGATTCAGCTCAGATGTTTCAAATATCACATTCACATCTGGTTCAAGTTTCTTCTTTTCCTTTGGAGGATTTGTATATGTTACTCAATTTCATTGTTACAGAAGCATGTAGCAATTTATAACTATGTATAATATATATATATATATATATATAAGTATTTGTGCATACCATCTGAAGATGAATGACAGCTTATGATGTGTGGGTTAGACCTTTTAGACCTTTGAGGGAACTCATTTATAAATACTGTATCTTTATTGTCAAAAACAAGTCTCACCTGCTATACCTCAAAATTGCTCCTATGATTAATGATATGTCAAAGAACAATGTATGGAGTGTCTGCAGTCATGTTTAAGGGAAATTCAGTTTTATTTCAATCTACTGCATTTTCCATTAATATTGCTCTTTTTCAAAAATCTCAGGAGCAAAGGTAAAAAAAAAAAAAGGTGCAGTTCGCACAGACCGTGGCACAACAATGAAAACATGAGCGACAAGTACAGCAAGAGGAAATACACAAATCCAATTCATGGATGCCAGGTGCATGATCCAGGCCGAATGGAGGGACACAGGAAAATGTTTGAATAACTGCCGATACCGATTGGTGTTGCTTAACTTCATTTCATGTTCATTTTTCAAATCAAGAAACTGAGTTCAACAGAAAGGCACAGGTTCAAGAGGGTCTGTACATTTAATTGAGAACCATAAAATTAGAACAAAGAACACAGTACATGTAGGAAAACGTCAAAATATACATTTGAGGCACTTAGCTGAGGAAAGAATTTGAAAGGAGAAATATGCAACAGTACTTGTGAAATAGAGGATCTTCATTCTGAGAGCAAAAGGGCAGCAGCAGCTGGGGCTCAACTGTAGATGTGATCTTTGTGAACTGAATTTTAGTTTTAGATTCATGACTGATCATTACTCAACCGAGTCACATGTCCCCATACAGTGCTATGCGATTATCAGAGTTCTGACCCATCTCCAAGACTTTTTAAATTTAATGATAAAAAGCTCAAACATTCTTTGGCCTTAAAGCTGTGAGGAAGAAGCAGAAAAACTACATGGATCAGTCAGGAACAATTTGAGGCAAGGCCGAGAATTGATTTGAGGTTTGCATCCATTTCGCTGTGTTCAGGGGAATTTGTACAAAATGGTGAGAATTACAAAATCAAATCATTAGATGGACTGCAAATTTGTGAATGCAAGATGCCATTCAATTATTACATTTATTATGTACCGAATGCTCCTTAAGCGCAATAGTTACATATTCTCATTAAAAAAAAAAAAAAACTGAGGTCCTTAAAATGAAGTTAAAAAGTTTAAAAAAAACAGACCAGCCTTTATTCATTTTAATGACTTAACCTTATAGAAAATTAAGTATTTGAGATTGTAACCCTTGAGATTAATGAAAAAAACTCTTAAACATTGGGATCTTAAACATGATTCATTTCTTCAAAAATGGAAAAAAAAAGACAACAAACTTAAATTTTTATTAAAGACATATTTTAGAATGTTTTTAATGGATTACAACGTCTGCCTTTAAAACAAGGCTAACCATAGTTTGACTCCAGATATTATTCCTGCCAACCAGAAAGCAAGCAAATGTACTTCTCCTCAAACAAAACCAAAATATCTCATTAAATCTAAAGTCAAGGGTCTAGTTTAAATCATTTGCAAAGATGTTTGGGAGAGTGCAACAACAGGTACTTGAAATATAGTAGGTTTACAGGACTTAATCCATGGAACTACCCTAAAAGTCCCGTTGTTCATGGAACAGTTCATAAAAAGAAAAGAATAAATTAACTAAAATAGCGAGTTGTGGTGAAACCAATTTCAGTAACTGGAGTTGTACATTTAGAATTAATGTACAAGTATGAAACATGAGTGTGGTTTGCACTGCTGAATACCTTCTGCACCTTAAATGAAATAAAAACATTAATTTCAGTTATCATGTAATGCAATAATTAAAACTACAGAGAATATAAATTCCATGTCATGTAGCCATTGTAGATAAGCCCACCCCTCCAAAAAAAGTTAAAAATTAAACTAATTAAATGTATATACAGCATAATGGACTTGATGACAGAGGTCATTAAGTTAAGAAAGAGACCAAAACACGGAGGCTTTAGTATGAAAAAGAAAAGAAAAAGAAAAAAACCCAACAACGTTTAAGTCCCCTTTCAAAGAATTGGATATTAACATGATCAGAGAGAACAGTTAAAAAGAGAAAAAAAGATGCCTTTTCTATTTCTATATTGGGAATCAGGATTCACCACTGTATAATTCAATAGCTATTTCAAGTAAAAACAAATGAAACAAAACAGAACAAATGGTGCTTTACATTTTTACATATAATCCCCCATCTGTGTACAGTGTATAATTAGATTTCCATTACAATGTTACGACATCTGGGTATGATCCAGCCAACCCCTCTAATCACAGAAACGTTTTTTTTTCTAACTTAACCAGCACCAGTAGCTGCAGCAAACGTTCAGAGGCTAAAAACATTGTTTTGATTTCCCATGATGCCGTGGTAGTGGTCCAAATACCTCAAATCTTTTGTAGTGCTTGATCATTTTACAGGCCTCAATATTACTGGCTGCCTAGCCGCATTATTTGATCCGTTATGGATAAGTCAACAATTTAGGATGTGGTCAGGATGTCTCTGCTGTCAATTTAAGTCAAATAAGCAACACTCATGATGGCTTATGACCACAAAGGACATGTCTGAAAATAACCAGATATTGGCATTAATAACTTACTATTCAAACAATGAACGGGATTAAATTAATTTTGTCAGTTTTAAAAACTAGTCATTTTAGAGGTTAATGTGAAATTTCAATGTCAAATCATGTACACTGACAAAAACAAACTGATTTTAAGTTTTCTTTATGCATTTGGCAGACGCTTTTATCCAAAGCGACTAATTTATCCAAGCTTGCTTTATTAAGAAACCCACAAATATATTCAATTCGACAACAAAATCACATGACCTTTCAGGTGCACTATTTGGAACTTGATGGGTCATACACCAGTGTCTCTGACCCAACCAAATAAACAACAAAACAAAAACAGCCCACCTGGTGCAGCTTGTGGGGCTGTCCATGTCAGAGTGGAGGACCACTCCAATATTGACCCCATCCTCATTGCACTTTTTTTTTTCTTATTATTTTGGAAGTCTTTCAATCGAGGAACCATTTGAACTATTAAAGGCCAGTCTGGCCATCATGGAACAGAGAAGCACAGACTGCAATATACAGTGTCATTCTATTAAGAACGTCATTACTCAACTATGTCTTCACTTAGTACATAGCTGCTATATAAAGGGTCAGATATCACACTACCATATTTGGCTTCTGAAATCATAGTTTTATAACATGGGTTGCAAGGAAACAGGCTGAGCTGCTGACAACAAAAATAATGTTATACTACGACTGCATAAGGGGGTCTGACCCATCTCTCTCAAATACTGAAAGGAAGCCATGAAACAACTTTGCTTAACAGATACAATTCATAGCTTTCTCACTTTTAGAACACTTGGCAGACTTAGGAGGTTACTGTGGAAAGTTGCAGCTCTTGTTAAGACAGTTGGTGCTACAGGTTGACAAAATCCTACCAAGGAAAGTAAACCAATCTGGACAACAGCATGATGTAAAATATTCAATTATTATCGATTCAATTATCAGACAAAAAAAACCTTTGGATCCGAAAATAATCTTTTCACAATTATGAACAAATCATTTTGTCAAAGCATTTACAGTTAGTTGACTATACAAATTCGGCTGTACTGGCCTAATGTGTAGTATAATAAAATATACAATAGGCACTAAACTAGACCTATGCGTTTTTTTCTTATCAATTTACAATTTTTAAAAAAAGTCAAAAACAAGAGTAATAATCACCTGAGTAATTTGATCCAACTCTTCATACCTTTGCTGATATTGTCTCTTTTCTGTCATCTAATGCTCTTACCACATCCCTTAATTACAGTGTCCCCTTTTCACAGTTACATGTTACACGTGCATGCATGACTGAAATCATGCCTGCAGTACATCATTTACCACAATATACACCTGTTAAAAGATAAACTATGATTCACTAAATATGTATTTACAGGAACAAAAGATTAAACAAACCGACAGTGGAGGGTCATTAAAAATATACAACTTTACCATCCCACCTTAGGATGACAAAGTATCAACCCATTTATGGGACGTGGAACATTTTCAGAAGAGTTTATTCCAGTCTCTAGTTGCTTCCATTAGATGCCTCTGGCCATGGCCAACCCAATCTTCTTGGTTGTTGAAGAGCCGACCACAAAACCAGCAGTCAAACACGACTGACCCTTGTCTACGTGATAGACTACCTCTATCAACTACCTCGTATTTTCTTTTGCTTTTTTTCCGTAGTTTCAGTTTGAGAAGGAAGCGTTCTCGAACAGTACTCTGAACTGGCCTTGTACTTAGATTGTCGTTATTAGCCAATGCACTTTTGGTTGATGAATTATTCCCAAGAGTACTAAGGTCAGATAGTGCTTGGACTGTTTTTTGACACAGGGAGACCTTTGTGACAGCACCTTTGTACCTGTTGACTACCCTCATGATGTTGGCCACTTCAGGAATGTCAGCATCTGGATGATTGAGCACCACAACAGGCTGGTATCTGCGAGGGCATTTGACCTGCTGTACCAAGCTAAATGGGGCAAGTCTCAACGTTCTTTCCTCCTCTTTGGCAACAGGCTTCCATAACACAGTAGTTTCTTTGTCAGACTGTACTTTATTAGACAGTCTTCTAGCCTTTTGAACGGTTGTTGGCAGCTCATCAAATAAAGCTTTCCTGCGCCTTTTCCTTTGGCTTGGAGGCCTTATTGGCCTTGGAGCCAACATAAGTTTCTCTGCTTCACAAGGTTGTACCTTAACATTCATCTGAGAAGGTGAAATGTTGGATTTCTTGACATCTTTTTGTGCAGCATTATGTATGCTGATCAGTCTCTTTACTCCACTGGAAGCACTTGCATTAGTTTTGTTTGATGACACCAGGAAACACTTGGTTTGAGGTCTAGTGGCCAAAAACAAAGGCTGACTACTTGATGTGGCAGCGCCACTTGGAGGAAGGCTAGCAGTGGGGGTGACAATTTTTAATATTACTTTATTTCCAGAGCTTTCACTGGTTTGGTTGCTGATAGTTCCACTCTTTACCTCTTGGTTGTTTAGAAATAGGCCTGATTTGTGTGGAGATATGTATCGGAGCAAAAATGCTTGGCGACCAGTCTGCAGTGTGCTGGGTTTCTCTGTAGAGCTCTTGGGCATAGCCAAAACTGGCCGCGAATTCAGTGGGAACTGGGTACTTGGCAGTTTGAGGGTTGGAGTATTGGGGGATTTAGCAAGATGGACAGACCTTTGAACCAAGTAGCATGCCGGTTGTGTCTTTGCCATTTTATTAATTGGTGTACACTGTGGTGCACTTGAAAGAAGTACAGGACCCTTCAAACCTGGACTGCTGATAAGGTAGTGATTGGAGGTGCTGTTTACACCTGGTTTAAAAGCAGAGAAAAGAGTGTTTCCCTGATCTACAGCTTGTGGTTTTGCTGATGGCACACCTATTGTCTTGGTATCTTGAGTTAGAGTTAGTCCACTGGTGTTACTCGATTGTTCCAACCCTGGTTTTAAGAATGATACATTGATTTGGGGATTTGTAGAATTGGTTAGGATTTTGAAACCAGGGGCAGCCTTAACTTGTACAGGCTTGGTAAATTGAGAGTTAGTAGCCCTCAAGAGTACTGGTTGCTTACCCTCTGGTAACTGAAGAATTCTGAGAGTTGTTTTTGTTTGCTTTAAAGACTCGTGGCTTGCAATCGAAGATCCTGTTCTTTCTTTATTGAGTTGTTGGGTAATAATTGCATCTGAATGTTCTTCTACAAAATTTCCCAAGTAAGTTGAACTGCTCTTTGTTTCCGACTGCTTTGTAGAAATGGGAATGCTCTCCTCCTCAACTTTGATAATGTTGAAGTCTTGGAGCACTGTATCTGCATTTTCCTCAGTCAGAGGATCATCAACACCAACTATGTTCTCGTCAATCATAATGTCACCAACTGTACTTTCTTTTAAGCGTTCTGAAGATTCTGGCAATGTCAGGTTAAACTGTGATGATTCACAGCAGGTTTTTTTGTCTCCAGAATTACAGTAAAAGTTTTGGGTAGTATTAGGTAAAGTGCTAAATATTTCCTTGGAATAGTTATGAAAGGTAAACACTTCCTGGTTTGGTGTATTTTGGGTGCCTTTTCCTGTGCAAATGGCACTCTCTCTGCTGCTAACTAATGAGGGTTGGGATGGCTGTATTGGAGTGTCCAAATTTTTCACATTTTGCTTGTCATTTTTACTTTTAATGTCAATATCTAAGCCATCAGATTCTTCTGGAGTAATCTGAGAAGATGGGTCAGTATCCATAGTGTGGAAGGCTGAGTCCCCTTTGTTTATCTCAAATAATTTGTTATTGCCATCAGTCAGAGGTGACTCACGTGAAGATCCACAGTTATCAAGAGTTTTTCTGAAAACAGGTATGGAACAGGTATGCAAGGTTTCTTGAACAACTGTTGAAGTGACCCTACCAGCAGACATCGTTGTAGTATTATTAGTCTGGGAGATACTGTGGCTGGTTGCATCAGATTGGTAAGATTCCTTACTTCCGCATGTTGTTTCATTGAAGTAAGTTTGATCACCCTCATGATACAACTCATTTGTCACTGGATGTAATGTAGCAGCAGGGGTCAAAGGTCTATTCACTACGAGATTTGTTTGTTCACCATCATTGCTTGTGTGTGGAGTGGAGTTAAAGTTGCAAACAGAGGTTTCCTCCTCCTCAACCTTCACTTTTACTGCCATGATATCGTCTTGATCCATCTGAAGGCAAGACACGCATGTTGTTGAAACAGCTAAGCAATGCGACGTTGAGCTCTTACAATTAGAGCATTGTCCATTCTCAACAGAGGCTTTACTTTTACCCAACACTGGATGTGATACCAAAGGGCCAACACTGTCAACTATGGAATGGTTCTGAGTGGACAAGTCTTGCTTTTCTGTCGGTATTACTTTGAGAACCAAATGTTTTTTGCCATCAACCATCTTGAATCCCATGACTTTGGTTGTACAGTTAGGGGGAAGAGAGATTTTGTTCTTTACCATCACAACAGTAAGTCCATTAGCACTGATGTGACTTCCAACATCAGAGCTTAAAAAGTTGTCACATTCCTGCAACATGACTGGTGTTGAATGTTCTGTGTTATGAAAACTTTTGCTCCAACTTCTGCTGTCCCTTTTTGCTACAGTCCCATCCATAAAGTGGTTGGTCTCCTCCAAGAATAGCTCTGGTTTGATTAGTCTGCCATTTCGGTTTGGTACACTCCCAGAGAGATGGCTCTGTTCTGACATTCTCTGAGCCTCCTGTGAGTCACCACTTTTCTTAAACCGGATTACATTCGTTGAATTTGCTGGCGAGCCACTGTCATCAACAGACTTCAATGCATTCCTTCTCTCAGCTTCACCTTTGTGAACACTTGCTGTGTGTTTTCTAAGCTTCTCACGTCTTGGTGCACCAAATCCACAGATTTGACAAGTGAAAGGGAATGTATCCAAATGAGCTTTCATATGATTCTGGTGATCTTCTTCATTCAAACTAATATGTCTGCATTTTGAGCACTTCCAATGGCTCTCGTTATGATGATGGATGTGTTGGACAAATGTTCCTGCATCAACAGTCGTAAACTCACACCAGTCACATTTGAAATGTCCATTTATACTGTGACACATGATGTAGTGTCTTGTAAGCAAAAGCAAAGAGTACTGAACGCCATTGTTGCAAAGCTCACATGTAACCAGAGTATTCCTGTGCTCAATTCGATGGCGCTGAAGAGCGGGGAACTCATTTGTGACAAAATCACACAAATCACAAGGGTATGTAGGAAGGCTTCCATGATGAGCAGCTCTGAAATGTTTAAGGAGATCATTTGGGCTAAATGTAAAATCATCTTTACATACTGAGCATCCAAAGCTCAGAATTTTTCCAGAAAAGACAGCCCCCTGCTGAACTTTACAATGAGCTTTTAGAGTTGGTTTATCTTTTTTTGTAGAACTCCCGTGTTCCTTTATGGGAGATTCTTCTGAAATATTGAAGAGTGGCCCATCCGTTACTTCTCTGAAATGCTTGTACACAAAGTCCTTTACCTTTTCTTTTTCATCCTCTATTACTGATATGCTGGAATTTTTGGCAGGTTCGTGAGGTATTGTGAAGTCTTCCATAATTACAAATCTGCAGATTTCTGGAAGAGGAGACATCAAAAGACATTTTTTAATTAATGCAGGTGATTGACTTGTATAATATGAATTTAGCACAACTATTAACAGAACAATACAAATGTACTACATAAGTTAATTGCTGGTCAGACTGATTTCATGTCCACTCAAAAGAAGGCCAAATCTGAGGACAACTGAGTGGCTTTTTTCTTACTTTGAAATTAAAAATGAAATTATATGAAACAGTACTTTATTTATCCCAAAATGAAATGATATACTTTTAATAATAGAACAATAACATATTATTTGTGTTGAGCATTTCATTTTACCGGACAAAATTGCAATTGCTTCTCATGGATTTACAAACACCCATAGTAAAACATCTTTTGACACATTTGCAAGATTCTGAAAAATATTAATACTCCACAACTTCAAATCTAAAGGATTTTATACCATCTTAAAGAAATACATACATTTTTAGATGAAAGCCTTTCCAGAAATAGTGCTCTTCAAAAATGGCAGTAAAAGTTATTTTATACAAAAAAAAAAAAAAAAAAGCCATATGTGAACATGATCAAGAAACACCACCAACTTCTCTGGGCCAAAGCTCATTTAAAATGGACCGAGGCAAAGCAGAAAACTGCCTGTGGTAAAACTTTTCAAAATGTACTTTTTACGCCCTGTCCCCTGAACTTAAAAAGGAGTGGGACCATCTGACTTGTTATAAGCAAAGAATTCTACATCTCGGATGGCATGGAGGTGCCTTAGAGCCTACGGAACTGGCAACTTGCACACCTGGAAAGGCCCCATCAACGTTGACAGCTATATACAGGTTTTAGAGCAACGTACACTGCTATTCAGATTCTATCTTTATCAGGAAAGGCCTTGCATATCGCAGTAAGACGATGCTAAATAGAATGCTTCTACACCCGCTGAAAACTTTTGGTATGAGACGGAAAATATGACAAAGACAACCAGCTGATCCAGGACAGATGAGCTGCTACAATCCTACATATTTTCCTAAAATCAAGTTAAACTAATTTGAAATACACACTTATTACTATTTAATACTTAATATTATTCAGATGCACTTGAATGTCTTCCCTCCTACATATACACAATGCTCCAGACTCATACAGTTTCTGGCACTACCTACAACTGATTCATGGGAGAGGTTATATTCATCCTGTTGTCCGCTGATGATTTCTACATTATGAACAGCTGTGTGGCTGCTCTGCACCTCACAACACAGGACATTGCTGTCAAGAATATTATAGCTCCAGTTTAATCGTAAGATGCAAAACCCCTCTCCCAGAACAACACAGATGAGTGGTATATATTTGCATAGAAATCTTGTCAGTGATCATACTTTTATGGGAGCCCTGCCGTAGCCGACTCTCTTGTATGTGGCGACTCTGCTGCCTGACATGGGAGAGTGGCAAGCTAGCAGGTGAGCCTGCACATTTGTTGTCATTGTAGAGTAAGACAGTTGCTTTGTACACTAATTTTGATGTCCCATGAGTCTAAGCAACAAGTTTAAATGGCAAGATTGTGTTAAATTGAACCGCTTGGCTTCGCAAAACTTCAGCACAAGCCAGTAAGACACACCTTGCCACATCCACCCTTACACAACAGAGGATACCAGTGAAAATCATTGCTAAATTTGTGTTTTGTAATTTGGGTGTACCAAATCTTACACAGAGAACCCACTCCATCTAAAACGTCCATTAATACTGCCACTACTGATAACTGGAAAAGACAAAGTAAGCTAATGACACCAGTCCACCACACAGTCAAAATGGTCACAACATATAAAGCATAATTAAGTGTTTATTACCTGTAGTCCTTTTGAAAAACCTCAACCATCAGTGCAAGATGTGTCTGAGCAGCTGCAGTGTGCCAACTACGCCTGTAAGACAGAGGATTTTTTTTTAAAATAGAAATAACAGCTTTAAGTTTCTAAGTACACAATGCATCTTTGTAACACAATTTAAAATGGCTGTAACAGTGCGTGTATATCTGTAACAACTGGTGGTTGAAGCTGCGTATGACCCATAGATATGTGAACCCAAATGAGCAAGAGCGAGTCGGAGTCATAATCCCCTGGAATAAAGTTTTTGTTATTTATCAAATGGCGATTTCTGGAAAAATTGTGAAAAAGAAAGTGACAAACTGCAATAACAGAAAACGACTAATTAGTTTCAATTAAATGCAGCATCAAATTATCAAGAGTTTCTCCCTCTCATTTCTTATCTGCTCTAACATGATTTTTTTGCAACAGTAGCCGCATTCGGACAGAGCAGTTCTAAGAACGCCGTTCTAAGAACGGTCCTCCTCGAATTTCGTTCTGATAACTGGCCTTCCCCAGCGGATCTGTTTCAGTTTGCATTCGCACATGAGTCGGGACCTTGATAGGGACTGATGTGACGCCACCGTCTGCAACAGCGCCGTGTTACTTTAGCGCCACATTCAACAACAAAACAGAACAAAACAAAACCTGCGAAAAGTGAGGAGAGAAGAAAAAAAACACCACAAAGAAGCTAACATGGAGAGCGGGGAGGCCACCGTGTTCATGGTCTGCATGATGGTGATATTAATCATGGACGATCACATGAGGCGTCTAACATGGAGGCTGGAAGAGCTCACAGAGAGAGTCAGGAGACGCAGGATGGAGCGCAGGCCATACTTCTTGGTTTCATGAAGGAAGGAGAGCAGAGCGCTGCAGACAAAGGAGACCACGTGGAGGTTTAACTTATCAAACACGCCAAGGTTGTGTCCGTGTCGTATGAGGAAACATTTCAGCCTGACAACACGACAAGGGGCGGAGCTACCAACCACCAAACACCTCCGTCAGATGTGTTCCTATAGAACCCAGAACAGACCCAGCTAAGGAGAAGGAGCTGAAATGGTTCCAGGAACTGAGGGAGATGGTCCCTAGTTCCTGTATGTGCGAATCCGGGAAAAACGGCCCCGTTCCTGAAAAGGTTATAGGAACTGCCAAAAGTTCCTACAGTGCGAATGCGGATAGTAACGATACACACTGGCTCACCATAGTGCATAGACACCTAACTACTTATGCACACTTTGTGCTATCAACCCATTAAAGTATCGACATGTTCTCCAGAAAATGCTCTGCCACTGAAAAGAATGAAAGCATGCTCTTCAAACTTTGGGTTTTCCTTTTTGTTAATCCAACTATTTCCACAGAGTTTCAGGCAGAGACACAAATTAAACTTTAACTGGTCACAAGAAAATGGACTATTATCATATGATTAAGCTTTTTAATATCATCCACCACTTTTTAAAATCATGTACATTTTTGTTCCTCCAAAAACCTTTACTACAGTTTTGAATGAGAGATAGTGGGTGACTTCAGAGATGTGACTCACTAACTCCCGGGGCATTTCAACTTCTTATCACTCTCAAAACCTTTACTTGTCAAATACAATTTATACATAAAAATAATGATACATTTGTCCTCCTTCCCAAAATGTGGCTACCAAAGCGCTATGCCTTACAGAATTTGAACTGCAAGCCATCAAATGAGAGAAGTGCATTAACCCCCTTTGGGCTTTGAAGTGCATTGAGATACATTTTTAGTGATTAGGCACTATACAAAATTGAACTGAACTAATGAAATAAATAAATAAAAGAAAATAATAAAATAAAAATAAAGAACCTTAACTTGTTCCCTTCTTTGCATTTTTAACATTAGGAAAATAAAAAACTACATTGTGGTGTTTCTCCATCCACTCTTGTCCCCAAAAATGGGGACGATTTTGGCTGAAGAGGTCAGCATTCGAGGGCTGCACCAATGCAAAATTCAACAAAAGCTTTTTTCACACATCTTCCCTTTACATACAGAAAATAAGACACCTTCAATAACCCGCAGCTGTTCCTCCTTTTAAGTCACACAAGCCAAACAGAGGAGGATCAGGTTAAATCAAGCTGGCGTCATGGAGTAAACTGAGTGACAACAGCACCGTTGGTTAGAATGCTAAATGCATGGGCGGTGGCTAATGAAGGCTAGGGTAGGCTGTGCCTTCCCAAATGTTATGCTGGGAATTTTGCAAATTATATATATGTGCGCAAGTTATATAGGCTGTTATATTGTGTGTGGGTGTTGTCGCTGCAGCCTGCTGGTGACAATCAGGTCAGGTGATGATAAAACAGTGTCGTCGCTGACCTGGCCCAAGGTGATATGGGTAATGGGCTGGCACTGTAAACATCCGGCTTTTCAAACCGTGCTGCCGCGCTATTTTGGAAAAAGCAAATGGATATACAAACTTTTTTCAATGCAAAGGAAAAACAAAGAAGGTCATATGAACACTTAATTTGCACTGGGCCAGGTCTATATAGCCTGTTAAAGGAGTGATGAGTGGCTGTGGCTCGCCATTGCCTTGTGGGTGTGTGTAATGTATGTGCTTGTGTTGTGGAAAAAGAAAAAGAAAAAAAAAAAAAAATCCTTAAATGCTAGACAGACAGTCAGGACACTTGTTAGTCTTGGAAATTAATTCCACACCGTCATGTCCTCCTTTTTGATTAAGAAACAGAATCCTTGTGTTGTTGTTATTAATTATGCTAAATACCGTAAATTCCGGACTATAAGCCGCTACTTTTTCCCAGGCTTTGAGCACCGCGGCTTATAATACGATGCGGCTAATATATGCTTTTTTTCTTTTCTTTTCATGCCGCCAAAAACATTTTGCAGCGTAACATTAGACCAATAAAATTAAGGAATAGGTCACAGTGGTCCAATGAAATTGTACGATAAATCAAACACACTTACACTTCTAAATTATTGTAAATCGGTCATTTGTACTCACTCTCAACATGGAAAACAAACGAAGAAATGCGTATGATGCAGCTTTTTAATTGAAGGCGATCAATGACTTTTCCTGGTAGGCTACTGTCTTTTTTTTACCAGCTGTGTTACAGGCACTGTTTGGTAAAAAACCTTTTGCAGTATGTATTTGTTTCTGTTAGCATATGATTTAATTAAAAGTTTAAAAATCCTCACGTGTAACATCTTTCTGTGTAAATATCGCATATTACTATGTGGCCACCCGCGGTGCGGCCTATACAAGTACAGGTGCGGCTTATATTCAGGTGCACTCTATAGTCCGGAATTGACGGCAACTAATTTTTACGCCATTTTTGGTTAGAAAAAAACAACAAAAAACATCAATTTCAGTCAGTTCGCCCTCCCATTCTACCTCTGTACTCTGAAAAGGCATATGTGAAAGAGACTTAAGACTGGTGTAAGACATGTCTGCATCTGTGTAATCCAAAACACTCAGTGGGGTCACATGGCACTGAAAGGATCAGATTATTGGCTAAATTACAATAAGAATGAGTAGAGCAAGGGTAATTCTCCTTGGATATATGGCAGTGAATGAATCGAATCATAGGCACAAAGCGTGTCATACCCCGGTATGATAGGTGGCGCTGTACCCATTTCAACTGTTGCTAATAGAGCCACTTCCTGTTGACCTCTTCACCACCAACAACAACAACAAACTCAGGCATTGGAGAAAGATGGAGAACGCAGAGCCAGATGAAGCTACGTCCCTCTACATTTGCTCTGTGATGAGCTTTCTATGGGTATTTCTATTGGTTCATTACCAAAACATTTATTAGAAATTATGTTAAGATGAGCAGCTAAAGGTTTTGTGTCTTAGCAAAAAATACTCTGTGTTGCATGGAGGTCTGGGACAACACCTGTGGAGTAGCAGATCAGGGTGGTGCTAGGGCGGCACGATTATGACCAAAATAATAATTACGGCCATTTTGATCAATATTGAGACCACAATTATTCACTGATTTTAGTGGGAAAAAAAAAAAAAAGGTTTTATTTCAAATGCTTTCACCTCCATTTTGTGCTACACTCCTGCTAATGCACAAATCTAGTCTTCTCATCAAAATAAAACTGGTAATTCTCATTCAACTAAATTTCACTGCATCTCTTAGAAGAAAAACTCAAATTTGAAAAAAAAATAATAATAAAATAGCACCAAAATTTAGAACAAAATAAATCAAGAGAGCACCGTTTTCCATTTCACATTTGTTTAAATGATTAAAACATCTTGAAAATAGGGTGTAGCTCAGGATGGTGAGCAGTCATCTGCCAATCGAAAGGTTGGTGCCCAACTCCCAGCGTCCCATGGGCCTTCATACATTCATCATACTGCAGTTTGCTTTTTGCATACGATTTGTTCTTGATTAACCTAAGTTTCGAAATACTTTGAAACAACACATAATGCGTTTTCAAGAAACAAGCTCTTCGCCCTCTGCTCTGTCAGGCATTTGTTTTTTGTTTTGACGCTCTACTATCTATTCTTGTACATCTGTCCTCATGTCACTACTTGTTCAAACTTCAACCAGGAAACTTCAAGCTTCACCAAGCTGCTAGGAACAACTGTGACTAGGACATGGAGCTTAATTTGCTTTTGCTTTGCGTTACACTGATGGAGCACGTATTTCAGGCTGCGGCTACACGAAAACGTTTTTCACTGTAAACGATACTTTTTCTTATCGTTTCGCTGTCGCGGCCACACGGAGCCGGCGTTCCCACTACCCCAAAACGATAGTTTTTGAGAACGGGTTCCAGAGTGGGAAAGTTTGAAAACGGCCTCGTTTCGTTTCCATTGTTACAGCTAAAACGTTTTTGCGTCAGTCAAACGTTGACGCTGTGAGCCAATTTTAACACTTCTCTATTGTCTCACAGCGTGGCGTGACACAGTGGCGTGTGTACTGCATCGTTTCATCGTTTTCATCCGTTTTCGTCTGGACCTGAGTCTTTACAGCAGCGCGTTGTCGTGTGGTCGCAAGAATTTTCGTACCCGTTTTAAAAAAAAACCTCGTTTCGTTTTCGTGTAGCCGTAGCCTTAGTCAACGGACGATCATATCTGTTTAATTGCAGGACGTCAAAAAAAAATAAATAAATAAAAAAAACAGGATCGAGACTAAATTTAAATTAATTGTGCAGCCCAAGGGTGATGGTTCCCATTTTTAAGCGGTAAGTAAGTATTTTTTGGGGCTTTTTATGCCTTTAATGTTAGGACAGTTTGACAGAGACAGGGGGCAGAGAGAGGGGAAAGACACGCAGCACAGGGCCGCTCGGTGCGGGAGTCGAACCGGGGCCAGCTGCAGCGAGGACTGTAGCCTCTGTACATGCTACCGAACGCCCCAGCAGTGTAGTTTTTACCCAGGTCATTGAACAGTGGTCCAGATCTTCACCCTCAAAGTTAATGAGGGGGTCAAAGGACTTTTAACATAAAGGCAAATTCCCACTGCAGGAAATTCCACCTTTTGCAGTTCCTATAATCTTTTCAGGACTGGGGCCGTTTTTTTTCCCCCCTCATTCGCACATACAGGAACTAGGGACACGGCCGTCAGTTCCTTTTACCATTTTAGCTCCTTCTCTGAGGCTCGGTCTTTTCTGGGTTCCATAGGAACACATATGACGTAGGTGTTTGGTAGCTCCGCCCCTTGTCAGATTTCCTCTTCTTCATGTTCCTAATCTCCTGAACGCAAACAGTAGAATAACGGCTGAAATGTTTCCTCATACGACACAGACACAACCTTGGCGTGTTTAATAAGTTAAACCTCCACGTGGTCTCCTTTGTCTGCGGCGCTCTGCTCTCCTTCCTTCATGAAACCAAGAAGTATGGCCTGCGCTCCATCCTTCGTCTCCTGACTCTCTCTGTGAGCTCTTCCAGCCTCCATGTTAGACGCCCCATGTGATCGTCCATGATTAATATCACCGTCATGCAGACCATGAACGCGGTGGCCTCCCCGCTCTCCATGTTAGCTTCTTGGTAGTGTTTTTTTCTTCTCTCCTTACTTTTCGCAGGTTTTGTTCTGTTTTGTTGTTGAATGTGGCGCTAAAGTAACACGTCGCTGTTGCAGACGGTGGCGTCACATCTGTCCCTACCAGGTCCCGACTCATGTGCGAATGCAGACTGAAACAGTTCCGCTGGGGAAGGACAGTTCATAGAACAGAATTCCAGGAGGACCGTTCTTAGAACTGCTCTGTCCGAATGCGGCTGTAGTCTATCTTTGTTTTCTGAAATTGGAGAAGGCTCACAGCTCAGTGTCCTGAGAGATTTTGTGGGGTACACTGCAGGGGAGAATGGGTTACAAGAATTGCTTTTGCAGGCTATTTGGTTCCAGTATAACAAAAGTAAGAGCTGCGTCTACATTTTTGGCACAAAGTTGAGCTCGTTTACAGTGAGTGTTGAACTCCAAATCACAGGGTTGCATCTCTGCTTTTTGAAGATGATGTAGTTATGTTGGCTTATTCAAGCATTGACCTTCAGCACCAACTGAAGCAACTCACAGCTAAGTGTGAAGAAGTCCGAATGAAAGTCGGCCCCTCCCAATCTAAGGTTATAGTTCTTCATCGGAAAAAGGTAGACTACTTCCTCCAGGTTAGGGATTACTTTATGCCTCAAGCTGAGGAGTTTAAGTATCTTCCGATCTTGTTCATGAGGGAAAGCTGGAGCGAGAGATGGAGGGACAGTATTGAGCTACGTCAGTAGTATTGAGGGTACTGTGCTGGTTCATTGTTGTGGAGAGAGAGATGAGTTGAAGGACAAAGCTTTCGATTTACTAATCTATCCTTGTTCCAACCCTCACTTATGGTCACAAGATTTGGGTAGTGACAGAAAGAATGAGATTGCAGATAAAAGCGGCTGAAATGAGTTTCCTTGAGAGGGTAGCTGGGCTCAGTCTTATAAATAAAGCAAGGAGCGCAGCAATCCAGAGGGAGCTTAAGAGGAGGCTGCTGCTCCTCCACATCCATCAGCTGAGGTGATTCAGGCATCTGATTAGGATGGCTACAGGTTTCATTACTTTTTCTGACGCATCCAATTGGAATGAAAACCCCAAGGCAGACCTAGAAAATACTGGAGAGATTATACACTGCTCAAAGAAAATAAAGGGAACACCAAAACAACACGATGTAACTCCAGGTCAGTCCCACTTCTGTGACATCAACCTGTCCAGTTAGGAAGCAGCACTGACTGTGGATCAGTTCCACCTGCTGCTGTGCAAATGGAACAGACAACAAGTGGAAATGAGAGGCAATTAGCAAGACCACCCCTATAAAGGAGTGGTTCTGCAGGTGGTGACCACAGAGCATTTCTCTGTTCTCATCCTTTCTGGCTGATGTTTTGGTCACTTTGCATTTTGTCAGTGCTCTCACCCCCAGAGGTAGCATGAGGCGGTGTCTGCAACCCACAGAAGCTGCTCAGGTAGAGCAGCTCATCCAGGATGGCACATCAATGCCAGCTGTGGCAGGAAGGTTTGCTGTGTCTCTCAACACAGTGTGCAGAGCATGGAGGAGATACCAGGGGACAGGCCAGTACACCAGGAGATGTGGAGGGGGCCGTAGGAGGGCAGTAGAGTATGGCAACCCGACCGAAGCCCGTCGGGCCCGGTCGGAACCCGACGGGCCGGGCCGGACTCGGACAAAAAATTAGAATGTCTTGTCGGACTCGGGTCGGGCTCGAAAGCAAGCAGACATCGTGAAAATTATAAACAGCCAGAGGACAGGTTTCAGTTCATTGCAAACGTCAGTTTTTGTGATAAACATAAATAATTGAATATGCATAAATGAAAATGTTGGTAGGCTATTCGTGCCTCATGCCGTGCAGCATGCATCTGTGTGCATCTGTGGTCTGTGCATGCTCGGTGCGCACGCACGCATATCGAACATTCGAACAACTTTACATTAAACACGTGCGATCAGTGCAGCCGAGCTCAGTTGGCTGGAAGCGCTATGGAGGACATTAAAAGAAAAATAGCTTCTGGAGAACTGAAAGTCGTGGAAAATGAGAGGGGGAAATCCACTGTGTGGAAAGCTTTAAGCTATAATGGATTATGGAGGATAATGGTGCGCTGTCACCAATGTGTATTTACTGATTAGGGTGCGCCGTTTTGCGTTGGTCACTGGTCTCGGTCTTCCGGCGGGCTCGGACTCAAATATTTTAATTAATCTCGGGCTCGGGTCGGATTTGAGAACTTTTCTGTCGGTTGAGGGCCGGGCTCGGACAGAAAAATCCGGCCCGAGCCAGGCTCTAGAGGGCAGCAACCCAGCAGCAGGACCGCCACCTCCTCCTTTGTGCAAGGAGGAACAGGAGGAGCGCTGCCAGAGCTGCAGAATAACCTCCAGCTGCCACTAACATGCATGTTTCTGCTCAAACTGTCAGGAACAGACTCCATGAGGGTGGTATGAGGGCCCGACGTCCACAAGTGGGGCTTGTGCTTATAGCCCAACACCGTGCAGGGCAATTTACCAGAGAACACCAAAATTGGCAGATTCTCCATTGACGCCCTGCGCTCTTCACGGATGAGAGCAGGTTCACACTGAGCACATGTGACAGACGTGACAGAGTCTGTCACATGTGGAGAACGTTCTGCTGCCTGCAGCATCCTCCAGCATGACCGGTTTGGAGGTGGGTCAGTAATGCTGTCACTGCTGACGAGACTGGTTTAACAGAAACGGAGGGACCGCTGGCAAGCTGCTGCCGCGCCTCCCGCTGTATTCGCTATTTTTTATTTTCAAGTCTAGTTTGAACGTTGGATTTTAAACCCATCTGCTAGAATCGGCTTTCTTGATCTAGCACTCTGCGACACCGAATCAGTTGCAAACAGTCACTATCCGTTTGCTGCCACTGCCTTGCCACTCGTTAGCCAGCAGCTTGGGCTCATCTGTATGGGACTCCTGTGGCTCCTCTCCGCACTCTGTGGCTGGATAAGTCTGTTCTGGTGTGCACACCTAATCGGGCCGGGCCGGTCCGTTGCCACTCTGCTGGCTCTCCTGGGCGCCCGCCTGCTCCCGTGGATTGCTGTCAGTGCGGGGGTTGCCGCCTCCCTGTAACACCGACGGTGTCCGCCTGCCCGCTGGCTAGTCTGCTGCTAATCCCCAACGCCGCCCCCCAGTCTCCAGCGAAGCTACAACCAGCACGCCCCACTCCTCTGGCTCCGCTGCGCTGGCTCTGTGGCTTCACCATCCACCGTTGGGTTACGTTTCTGCCGATCTCACACCATGTGGATTTTTAATCTGTTCCCCTGGATTGCGCTTTATTTCCGCCCATCACTGACCCAATCCAGCACTGAAATCCTGGTTCATTCATTTGTCACATCCCGCATCAACTACTGCAATACCCTGCTCACTGGACTCGCCAACAAACTCATCAACAGACTGCAAATCATTCAGAATTCAGCAGCCTGGATCATCCCCGGTACCAAATCTTTGGACCACACCACCCCTGTTCCCATCACTGGCTCCCAGTACAATACCGCATCCACTACAAAAATCTTCTCACCTATAAAGCTCTCCACAACCTAGCCCCCACCTACACAGCGACCTCTTTCACCAACACACTCCCTACGCTCAAGCTCTGCTGGACTACTAACCATCCCCACGTCACGACTCAGCACCATGGGTGACCGAGCCTTCAGCTGCTCAGCACCCAGGCTCTGGAACTCCCTCCCCCCCACTCATAAGACAGTCAGACTCCATCACAACATTTAAATCTCAACTTAAAACTCACCTATTCAAACTGGCATACTCCCTATAACTGGACGCTGTGCACTTCTGTTTTACATTGTCTCGTGTTTTTATGCTTTTATTATGTTTTATGCTCTTATTTCTCATGTAAGGTGACCTTGGGTGACCTGAAAGGCGCCTCCAAATAAAATGTATTATCATTGGTATTATTATTATTAATGGTGTGGGTAAGCATTTCTTTGGAGGGCCGCACAGCCCTCCATGTGCTAGCCAGAGGTACTCTGACTGCCATTAGGTACCATGATGAGATCCTCAGACCCATTGTGACCATATGTTGGTGCAGTGGGCCCTGGGTTCCTTCTGATGCATGACAATGCTAGGCCTGATGTGGCTGAAGTGTGTCAGCAGCTCCTACATGATGAAGGCATTGATGCTATGGACCGGCCTGCCCGTTCCCCAGACCTGAATCCAGTCCAGCACATCTGGAACATCATGTCTCGTTCCATCCACCAACACCAAGTTGCACCACAGACTGTCCAGGAGTTGGATGCTTTAATCCAGGTCTGGCAAGAGATCCCTCAGGAGAACATCTGCCGCCTCATCAGCAGCATGCCCAGGCGTTGTAGGGAGGTCATACAGGCAGGTGGAGGCCACACACACTACTGAGCCTCATTTTGATTTGTATTGAGGATTTCCACTGAAGTTGGATCAGCCTGTGATGGGATTTTCCACTTTTATTTTGAGTTTGATTCCAAATCCAGACCTCCATGGGATAATGATTTTGATTTACATTAATAAGTGTTATGTTATTTTGTTCTCAACGCATTCCACTATGTAATGAATAATATTTCATTCATTGATATCTAGGAAGTGTTATTTTAGTGTTCCCTTTATTTTTTTTGAGCAGTGTATATCCTATCCTATATCCTGGGAATACCTCTGGATCCCAGCGAGAAACTGGACTGTTACATGGGACAGGGATGGCTCGGTTTCTTTGGGGACCTGTTGCCTCCACAACCTTGAATAAGTGGATAAAAATAGATGGATGTAATATCAATGTGTGGAGTTGTATGCTGACTGAAGTGACTTTGTTGACATTTCAGTATCTTCTCCAGTGACTTACATGCACTGTGCCATTTCTAAGTTAGATATTTGGATAGTGGAACTGGATAGTGTATTGGTAAGATTGCCACCTTTCATATGAGTGACCTGGATACAAATCCCTTGCATGAAAGGTACTACCTCCAGTAGGAGTCCTTTGGTAAGACCCCTTTACCCTACCAGTGTAAATCGCTTTGGATAAAAGCGCCTGTAAAATGCATAAGATAAACATATTTACTTTAACTTTCTTATTTGAATTATTATGAAAATCAGTAAATCGTGGTTCTATCTTTACACTGTGGTGGATGTATTGAATTTTTTGTCATTTCAGTTTTTCCTGCAAACTGAATGGTTGATTCCTACCTTTCAACATGCCGCTGACAGACCACGCCTGGACTGAATACTTGTTTATCTCATCATCACATCCAAACACAAAGCCAATCTGTTTCATTTGCAATGAGTGGGTGGCGGTGTTTAAAGATTACATCCCTTCGTGTTTCCTATATCTTGGAAAAGATGAAAAGACCATTTACAGGCTTCGAAACAGTGAAAGACTGTAAGCTGGCCGTCATAGATGAGGTGATAAATGAAAAACTGTGATGGCTGCATCCACAGCCACACAAATGTGTTAATATGCATCAAATATCACAACTGCAATACAGTATTATATAGAACTCTACACTTACATATTCTTCTTAAAATTTCAGATTTGATTTACAGAGCGATGCACAATTGGTTTTGGTTTGGAATTTTTGGAATGTTTACACTGACATGACACTGTATGCTAAAATAAGTGCGTACAGTTTATTTTACACCGTTTCCTGTTTGAATTAGTTGCTTAATTTGTTTAGTTTTATGAGTTGCCTCAGCTGAGGCTGATCTCGGCCCTTGGCTGACAGAGGTGGCAAAGGGGTGTGGCAGGCCTATATGCTGAAACCAGTCCTTTCATTGCAACAAAAGGAAAACTCTTCTAACTTTCACAGAACTTAAATTCTTGCAGCAGATCTGTTTGAAATGCTGTTGGAAGACTATCACGTGCAGAGACAAAACTGACACTCCAAAATTTTGCAAGTCAGTTTTTGTTTTCTTAAAATGGCAATTGCTTCCGAGAGGAACAGCTCGGCTTACTTCCGTTAGGACACACAGCTGGCAAGACCATTCTTTGAGGGGATTTCAGCTTTTTTCTGGATATGAAGCCTGTATGCATGCTTGCGACTGATGGGGCTCCATCAATTTCAGGAAAAGTGAGTGGTTTAGCAGCACGTTGGTCTGCTGTTGCACCTCACATAATATTGTCACACTGCACTGTACATTAGGCAGTGTTGTGTGCAAAACTGAGTGGGGAGCTCAAGACAATGGACAGTGTGATGGCAGCAATTAATTATATTTGCTCCACCTACAGCCTCAAACACCGCTTAAAGTGGAAATGAAGCAGTGACATAACACAGATGGCAAAATAATCAGTGAACTAAAACGTCAAATTAACGAATTACAAAAACTCCAAAATAAAAGCCGTTATTCAGAATAAAGCACTAACAATTTTTAGTAATGTATGTGCTTTCAACCTGTGCGCCGCCATTGTTGCTATGACGTCACGAGAATGGTTGCGAAAACATTCTAATACTGTCAACATTAGATACACATAGGAAGGAACCATAATATACCGCCAAAATGAATGGAGAATGGGAGTGTGATGAATGTGACAGGCCAACAAATGGCGATAAACATCCTATAGCCTATGCTTTCGAGCCTGTGAGAGAAGAGGGAGCTGTGGTGGCAACCTACGCCGAGTCAGAGGAGTATGATGATGAGGAAGACGAACCGTGGGACCACCAAGATCGGGTTGGAAACATAGCGTGGTGTCGGCCTATGTGTGGGGCTTGCATACCAATGGACACGAATGCAGAAAGTGTCTGCTGCCAGGAGTTGAGGCTTAATCATTTAACCCAAGGCCAGTGCATCTCCCAAAACCAACACTTCAAGATGTTGTGTCTGGAGAGAGAGGTGTTGGATGTCTCGATCCTATTACTCAAAGACATCAGAGCTGACACGCTGGAGCGACCAATAAACAGCAGGTAGGCCTTATAATCCATTTTTCACAACTGATCAGCATACCGACACATCGTCTACACTACAGCTACAAAAACAACCTACACGAAGTCCCCCTCAACCAATAAGCCAGCTTAGCAGTCGGCCATCTCAAAGCAGCTAGTTACTGCCCTCTGCTAACACTTTGCGCATACCGGTAACTGCAATGATCGGCTAATCTTTCAGGCAAACATACCTGTCAACAATGCATTTTCACGTAGTATGTTGAGTTGAGAATCAATCGTTTGCTGATAGCGTTGCATTTGGATGGGAATGCCCGAGATATACATTTCCTCATCCATTCTTGGCATATAGGAACTGCAGAAGCTGTCACCTCATATAGCGAAGCGCTGAAAAGATGTGGCGCAACGCAAGTGCTTGACACACCCACTCCTCTTACAGTCTGCATTGTAGCCCCCGCAACAATAATAATAACCACGATGGCATCTTCTATTATGTGTATTTCCACATAGCCTACCTTATGCTGATATCGTCGCTGTCCAACAGCAATCTGGTATCTCCACTTGTCATTGTTTTTTACATATTCATTTATAAATCACTATTTTCTAAATACATAATAATGTCAACATTAAAGTTAGTTAGGCTATTAAAGAATGTATCATACATATACTCATGGAGACAGTAGTACTGATAAATATTTTATGATAAATAGAGAATGAATATAAAATAATTAAAAAAATAGTGGAGATACAAGGTTTCTGCTGGACAGCGACAATATACTAATTGTACCTTCTTCCCCCCAGTCTTTACAGGCTTACAGCATACAGGCAATTCAGCCTTTGGTCCAGGGGTTACCTGGGATGGAGGAACAGGGTTCCATTACCAGCCTGTGTTGTGAATTCCATCAGGACTGTCTACCCATCTCCTCAATACTGTGGATTTGAGTACAGTGGAAACCGCTTATAGTGGTCACGGATATAGTGATCAACCGCTTATATAGATCAAAAGGCTTGGGACGGAATCATTTCTATACAAATGCTGTTTAAATAATTTGTTTATAGTGATCAAGAAATCCACTTATAATGTTCATTTTATGAATGTAAACATGTGCAAAAATAATTTTAAAACTACGTGTAGCTATTTTATTTTTTACTCCCTTGATTCCTTTCTGGACGTCTGCTTCTGCCTCGCTAGCTAACGTAACGAGTTGACACCGGGCAGCAAGCGCGCGAATCATGGCTGGAAAAAGGAAGTCAATGGAGGAGCATTGATCCGAGCAGGGGTGCTGAAAGGCGGATTGAATTCAAACTTTATTTTCTGACTTGTAAGAAAAAAAAATGCACCAGCGGCACAGCAGAGAATAAGTAACGTACTGTATTTGAGTTAGCCTACAGTATGTCTGCGCACTGCGCAGTACTGTAATTAAACTTGCATGATAATAAAATTCAGTAAATACTGAAGCTATCCGTTTCATTTAATTTTTCTCATTGAAAAACGATACAAATGGCATTTAGATGATATTCTGCATAAAAAAAATAAGTGAAATACATGTACTGTAATACAACTTCGGTTTTAGTAATCAACCGCTTATAGTGTTCAAATTGGCTCTGGACCAACGTGATCACTATAAGCGGTTTCCACTGTATTGCAACTTGTAGAAAACACATGTCCATTACAAATTAAAAACTACAATAAACAAATAAATAAAAATATGCATACAAATGTAATGCTGTGAATAACAAGTATTTTATTAATTGCCAACCAATCAATTCATTGTTTTAACAGTTTACATGTATTAGTAATTCATATTTATATATTTGTATATATACAGTATTTATCTGTCTCATATTTGTAATTTCTTTTTATCAGCACAAGATACTATGAACAATTCTTTAAAAAAAAATAATAATAAAATCACCCTAAATGGCCATACACTATTACAATAATACTTTTAATTCAATATCTCACACAAGTACGATTCAAAGGTCAATTTCTTATTTGCAATCGCGGTGTTGAATGAAAAAATACACCCCCACAGTTATTGTGGCTAGGCTGACAACATGGAAACTTAATTGTTTTCTCCACGGAGGCGGGGTGCACGAGTGCGTAAGCGAAAGTCAAGTACGGGAGTTTGGATAATGGAGTGTTATCTTGGTGCGTGCGTAACTATTCATCACCAGTGCGAGCCCAGCGGTTGTGATGAGCATCCACACTTGTTTGTTATCTCAATAACTAAGCCGCTACATGGCTAAATGAAGAGCTCTTCTCCATCTCTTTCTTCTGAATGCACTATGATGACGGGCCGATTCTAAGGTAAACATTTGCAACCCAAACAATCAACTCATGTATAGCCTTTATCCCTTATAGCTAACTGTATGACGTAAACAACACCATCCATCCATCCATTATCTTCCGCTGGTCCGGGGATCGGGTCGCGGGGGCAGCAGCTTGAGCAAAGAAACCCAGACGTCCCTGTCCCCGGCCACTTCCTCCAGCTCTTCTGGGGGGACCCCGAGGCGTTCCCAGGCCAGCCGAGAGACATAGTCTCTCCAACGTGTCCTGGGTCTTCCCCGGGGCCTCCTCCCAGTGGGACGGGCCCGGAACACCTCACCGGGGAGGCGTCCAGGAGGCATCCTAACCAGATGCCCCAGGAGGCATCCTAACCAGATGCCCGAGCCACCTCATCTGACTCCTCTCGATGCGGAGGAGCAGCTGTTCTACTCCGAGCCCCTCCCGGATGACCGAGCTTCTCACCCTATCTCTAAGGGAGAGCCCAGACACCCTGCGGAGGAAACTCATTTCGGCCGCTTGTATTCGCGATCTCGTTCTTTCGGTCACTACCCACAGCTCGTGACCATAGGTGAGGGTAGGAACATAGATTGACCGGTAAATCGAGAGCTTGGCCTTCTGGCTCAGCTCCTTCTTCACCACGACGGGCCGGTGCAGAGCCCGCATCACTGCAGACGCCGCACCGATCCGTCTGTCAATCTCCTGCTCCATTCGTCCCTCACTCGTGAACAAGACCACGAGATACTTGAACTCCTCCACTTGGGGAAGGATCTCATTCCCGAAACAACACAATTCCCTGAATTCACCCATCTCTCAGACGCGCGACAGTGAAACGCGTTTGGTCTGACTCGGAAACTTGGCCGAATAACAAATGTGTATTGTTTCATATCGTTTTTCAATCACCTCAGGTTTCTTAGGAATGACGTGAAAATGAATTTCATTCCCACTGGCTTTAGCCCTGTAATATTCATTGGAGCATCCGGGGGCGATACAAAATGACCCCCCCACCTTACGAGAAACACCTGTCATATTTATTTGTTGGTTGCCGCGATACACAATACAAGCTAACGGTAAGCTAATAGCAAGCTGTGAGCTAAACCATGCTCGTGACGTAAGCAAAGAACATGGCTGCGCCCTTGTGGCCAAAGTCGGTATTAAAATATAATTTTTCTAGCGAAACTATTTGAATTTGTGATTTACTGAATGGCCTCTCATTTTTTAAAACAAATAAGCCTCTGAAAATGCTGCCATGTGCCACTGCTTCATTTCCCCTTTAATCCATAACCTGCTGACATATGTTTGCTGAACACCACGGCCTACTTTTCAATAATGACAGGTGTCTGTCCAAAGCCAAGGAACTGGAGTAGGAACTGAGTATTTTGGTGATCTCAGAAAGGATATCACAACTTCCCTCTGCAGCAGCAAGCAAAAAAAGGCAGACACGCACTCGAATCGCATACTGGACAACAACTTCATGGCCAACGCCTGCCTTCTGAGAGACATGCTCAAACCCAGAATGAACTCAATTTGGGATTCCAAGGCAGACACAAACCTGACTGGAACTCATGAAAACAGATGCTCCCCAGCACAGGTATGATGACAAACTGTGAAAGAACAGCACCCATTAAAACCATTTGTTAACTCACAGTTGCTTAAAGCATTTCTAGATTGTTGCTCTATTCTACTGCTTCGCTCTCACATGACACTGCATAGTCTTGAAAGACTTATAGTATGCTAGCTTTAACTGGAAGAATTTGTACTTTTTTTTTCACACCTCATAAGCCATCTAATTCATGTCAGAGTCTGGCAGTGGTAAAATGTTCTTCTCTTATTGTTTTTATGGCAGTTGGCAAACAGCTTGATGCATTTGTGCCATCTTGTGGTGGTAGTATCACATTACAGTCAGCTTCCAATTAAATGAAAATATTTACATAAGACATTAGATGCATACTATAGTTTGATTAGCAAAAAAGATGAAAATCATTTTTCTTCTTTTACACAGTTCCACACAGAATCTACTAATTATTTTGACAACTATATTCATTAGTCAGCTGATGAGCAACAAATCTGATAGTCACTCTCTTAAATTGAGCTTCTATAGCTATACCTTCTCAAAGTGACAGAGCAACGACTTTTTTCATCCATTGTTACATTTCTGGAGCAAAGATAAGGAGCCATGAGAGATATGGTAAGCTCTAAACCTTTAAACATTTATCAAACCAAAGTGCTCTCGTTTAAGTGACAGTCTGTCGGTTTATTTCTAAGCATTTTTCACAAAGTCTCAACGGTGCTACTCAACACCTACAAACTAATGAGGTAAACAAATGGCGTTCATTTAATATGAGCAACTTAGTAAAAAAAATAAATAAATAAATAAAAAATGCCATCACTGGGACTCATTATCCATCAGTTGCCCTGCAGATGACTGAAACAGCAATTTGAAAAATGCAAGGCTCATCGATAGGCTAAGTAATAGAGATAATATTAAGATAATTGTCAATCAACATATGTGAACAAGTTGATAAACGAAGGGAAACAAAACATGCGAATCTACAGTCTTTAAAAACACTTGATTTGTATATTGTTTAAATGATGTTTTGCATAAAATTCCTTTGAAAGATCCGAGTGAATTTTATCAAGACATATCTATGCGTTATTTTAAGTAACACTAACAGATACATTAAGCCAGTAATAGCAAAGGTTCAGAGCAGAGGTGGTCGTTTAACCGCTGACAGGTACCCCGGACCCAAATTATGGAACAAATAGAAATTAAGCTCTTACAAAAGAGGAAAAGTTTAGTCATCTCAAAGCGGCAACTCAGAATCAGCCACGTAAATCAGCGCAGGGACAAACACAAAGCATGGAAGAAATGGAAACCTCTTCGGCAACATCACATTTAGACACTTTCATTTCATTTGTGTTCACTTTTCCGGGCGACTTGCTCCATCGTTGCTTAAGTTTAGGAGGCGCAAGGACACACTGCATCAGTGGGAGAACTACAGGCTGGACAGGGACGCCAACACAACAATCCACGCTGATATTTTACTGCAATGTGCCCGTTTCTGACGCCGTACGTGGAAAATACATGCTGTGCGGCTATTTTAATGTCCGCGGAGTTTAATTACCAGTTATTTTACACCAAAATAAAGCCCCCACCCACGCAAAGAAATTCAAAGTTACAGAAAATAAGTTATTTCTTACTATGAACTCGATGGAAGTTCAGGCTGCGTCCCATCAACGTCCAACATTGTAAATGAAGGTTAAGGTTAAAAAACACATACACAACAGAAACATTTTCCTTCCTTCTCTCCTGTCTGTGGAACCACAGCGACGGCGGCCATGACAGTCCATCCGGGTACTGTTGTGCTCTTGACACTCACGTCGAGGCGGATGAATATGTGTTACTTGTCAAAAAACAAATTAGTGACTCGGGTGGTATTTTTATTAATAGAAAACCCCAACAAGAGAAACTTTCACTGAAGAGTAAATGTATTCAGTTTAACAAGAATACCTAAAGAACCTGTCGGTGTTGTTGCAGCATAAGCCCTACGTCATCTTTTGCCCCTGCGCGTGTGTGTGTGTGTGTGTGAGAGAGAGAGCGAGAGAGAGAGAGAAAGAGAGGGATGGAAGGGGGGGGGGGGGGGGCGCTGAGTTCGCCAGTGTTAGCAGGGCGGAAGAACAAGCAACCAGCAGTAATGGCGGACACGCTATTTCCTGTTTAATACGCACATGTTGGTCGAAATGCCTTCGTTGATCTCCTGCGATGACTTACATTCTTACAAGGCCACCTAATCTCTTTTCCCACTGTGCTTCTCTGACTCAGTCTCATGCTGGCGCAAACATTAGGAAGAAATACATATTATAGTATTAGTAGTATTGGAACTTTGTCACATTTTGAACTGAACCCTTCTTTCTGCATAACGACCACACTTTTCAGTAGCTGATCAAATGTAAAGATTTTGATGGATTGCCCCATCTGCCACTGATATCTCTGTTAAACCATTGTGTGACTGCAACTGTAATCACAAAAACTTGGAAAATATGCAAATTTTATCATTTTTTAAAATAATTATATATATACACACACACGCAATAATTATATATATATATATATATATATAGCCTACACACACACACTCACACACACACACACACACACATATAAATAGCTATATATATATATATATATATATATATATATATATATATATATATATAAAATTATTGTAAAAAATGATAAAACTTGCATATTTTCCAAGTTTTTATGGTTACAGTTGCAGTCACACAATGGTATATATATAGGCTCTACTTTAGTCATGACAAAAATTACAAGAACACCACAACCATCTCTGCAGAGCATCTACAAACGGAGAGTCCACAGACGAGCTGCCTCCATCATCAAAGACCCCACACACCCCCAGCACGGACTGTTCTCACTTCTGCCCTCAGGACGGAGGTTCAGGAGTGGGAAGTGCAAAACCACCCGTTTTAAAAACTCTTTTTTTCCCACTGCCATCAGATCACTGAACTCTGCCAAAGACTGAACTTGGGGTCACCTACTGCAACTGTCTTTTACTGACTACCTGAATGTACTTCCAATTTTGCACAACCACTTTACTGCTGACTACTGCACAAAACAGCTAATGTAGCGCACTACTGCACATTATGTATACAGG
The DNA here is from genome assembly GCF_027942865.1 of Odontesthes bonariensis. NCBI lineage: Eukaryota > Metazoa > Chordata > Actinopteri > Atheriniformes > Atherinopsidae > Odontesthes > Odontesthes bonariensis. The sequence continues at coordinate 30,217,002 of NC_134528.1, read as the reverse complement.
CCAGATTTCTATATTTTATTTCTATATTTCTATTTTATTTAAAAAACCTTTAAGAATATTGTTGTTGCATGCAAATTTTTTATTTTTTTTATCTTTATCTTATCTTTTATTATTATACATTTGGACATCCAGTGCGGGCAACAAAGAAAAGAATTTCATTGTTCAGGGAAACACGTTTCTAACTGAACATATGACAATAAACCTTTGAATCTGAATCTGAATCTTGAATCTGAATCTGACTTTCTTTGCCATAGAAATTGTACAAAGTATGTGCAATTTTTATACAAAGTGTACCTATGATGAAATTGTTAAAAACCTATTCAACCAACTGTTGGCATGCATGGTGGCCAGTGTAGTTAACTGAATTATTTGTTGTTGTTATAGAATGTCTTGCAGGTAAATAATTAACTGCAAGACATTCTCATCCCTCTTAAACAATAACAACGGAAATTTGAGTTTTGTATGATAATGACAGGTGAAAGACGTTTTTTATGAGGGGAGTTTTCACATCAGCTGAAGCTATAAAACTCTGTTGTGTTGTTTTAGTTTAAAACAATCCTGAGGGGTGTTCCACAAATCTGGATTAAGGGAAAGCCTGGTTTATCTCGATAGTTCTGGCTAATCTAATGGCCCTGTCACACTGTTGCGTATAAGAGAAGCGTATGAGTTGCGTAAGAAAATTAATAATATAATTTTCATACGCACGAAAAGTCCTTGAAAATAAAGAATTGTGCGTATACTTACCGTATTGAACCTACGAGTAGCTTATGGTCAGCGTATTGAAAGCGTATGGCCAGCGTATGTCAGCGTATGAACAACGTATAACCAGCGTACTCTGCGTATGACTAGCGTATGAGTAGCATATGAACTGCGCATGCCCAGCGTACGTTTCAACGCGCCTATATCAGCAGCCTTTCCACATTGCTCCATTATTGCAGTAGACGACACGCTGTCAACATCTCTCGAGACATTCATCTCGATCATGCCTCCCAAGAAGCAATCGTAGTTTGCCCGGGCCGAGGCCGAGGTCGAGGAAAAGGCAAGGCAAGGCAAGGCATCTTTATTTATATAGCGCATTTCATACCACAGGCAACTGAATGTGCTTTACATAAAGACAAGGCATTTAAAAGAACAGCATAAAGCAGAATAAAAACAATTTAAAGAAAAAAAGAAAAAATAGAATAAAAATTAAAGCAATCAAAGAAGAGGGGAAAAAGAAAAATATAAACTCAACCATAAGCACACCGAAAGAGAAATGTTTTTAACCTGGATTTAAAAGTGCTCACAGTTGGGGCTGATTTCAGTTCTGCTGGTAGTTTGTTCCAGTTGTGTGCAGCATAACAGCTAAAAGCTGCTTCACCGTGTCTAGTTTGAACTCTGAAAAGGCAAAAAAACACAAGAATCATTCTCACCCAAACCTGCCGAAATGCCTGATGCACCTGCGGCTGATGAGTTACATGCTTCTGAGCGATCAAGATCCCCAACTCCTCCTCCTGACCACTCCCGTGAATCGTCGGTTGCCTCAGATATGTCAGTTGACGGGCGGAGATGGAGGCGGCAGACGGGCGGAGGCTATAAATACGCTAGCTGTACGGTACACCTTCATGCCAATGTATGGTAACTTATGTCCAGCATTCTCGACCTATCAGTAACGTACCTATATCGTACCTCTAGCGTATTCAGCGTATGCCAAGCGTATGCTTAGCGTATTAACCATACGCACAAAAGTTTTGAGCATGTTCAAAAATTTATTTCTGCCTCAGCGTATGCCAACGTGCTTGAAACGTATACAACCTATGCCTAACGTTCCCCTAGCGTATGTCAGCGTATACCAGCGTATGAGTGATAATTTTCATACGCTGGCATACGCTAGTGCCATACGCAACAGTGTGACAGGGCCATGAGAGAGAGTTCCGTTCCACCAACGTGGCTTATTTGAATGCCCCCTGAGTAACCATGGTAACTTATACCGCTGAACAGAGCTATAGAGTAATACAGAGTTGCGACACGCTGTGAAGTCGCCGCTAGGGCTGTCACGTGGTCCCCACCCCCTGGCTGCTTCACGCTGGTTTGTTTGAGGAAGTCGGGGGTGGGGATTCCCAAAGACGTAGCGGGGAGTGCGCTTCGGCTGTGTTTTCCGCACTGGAAACTAGTTCCCAAACCAACATGAGCAAACCAAGCCTTCCGTGTAGATTTACACAGTCATTTGCACTCGATGTGAAAGTACACCACTCACACAGTAATTAGAAGGTAAATCAAGTAAATTAATTCACGTTGGGCGAAATATTTCGATTGGCGACGTTGGCGACGCTAGCATGTATGTATTACGCGCAACCAAGCAGTGGTCAGTGCTGTGAGATTCGGACAATGCCTGGGTCGCCAGGAAAACTCTCGGGAATGCGGGGATGCACTTAATTTGGCCTGGGGGTGGCATATCCCTTTAAGATTGCTCCTGTTGAGATGTAACAGTGAAAAAATAATATGTGGGTCACACACACTCACGATAATATAGTCACAAAGTATGATGATGCGTGTCGATTATTGGGTTATTAACAAAGTGAGCAGGGCCAGTATATTTGTGCTGTACATCTCATACAGAGACAATTCAGCATGCTTTATGTAAATACATTATAACACAAAGAGGAGAGTATAAATACATGAGGACAGTAAAATGAATGTCTAACAATTGACAATGGTATGAAACTTTCATAACTTACGCATTTAGTCTGTCTGCAGTTGTTTGCCATGCCGTTTTCTCGCATTATTGATCACAGCTGTATTACCATTTCTGGTGATGACACTTTTAAAATCCTCATACAGCTCCATCAGCATTCTTTGTTCTGCTGCAGAGAAAATAACAGCTCTTGTCTTGCTCTCCTTTTCTGCCTTCTCTGTTTTTCCACCATTCACTCGTCAGGGCTTCCTACGTTCCTCGTGCACTTGCACATAGCCAGGCTATGGAAGTCTCGCACATAGCCAGGCTATGGAAGCCTCGCACATAGCCATGCTATGGAAGCCTCGCACATAGCCAGGCTATGGAAGCCTCGCACATAGCCAGGCTCTTTAAGCCTCGTACATAGCCAGGCTATATAAGCCTCGTACATAGCCAGGCTATGTGAGCCTCGTACATAGCCAGGCTATGTAAGCCTCGCACATAGCCAGGCTCTGTAAGCCTCGCACATAGCCAGGCTCTGTGAGCCTCGCAAATAGCCAGGCTATGTGAGCCTCGCACATAGCCAGGCTATGGGAGCCTCGCTGAGATGTAGCTGAAATGTCTTTGTGGAACGACTTGAGGCTTAATTGGAACATGGTGCTAGTTTAAGCGAGATTAGGAATCAATCTATCACTAGATATAGAAGTGTCCCAAACAAAATACAGAGTGGTGAGGTTTCCATTCACTGGTGAAGCAAATCCGATGCAATGTTTTGAAGAGTAGCACGAAAGTATCATGTGAATCCCAGAAGTTTGACTGGTTTAAAGTGAATAAACAAGGCTGTGCAATGTGGGTGGTATAGACTATGTTGCTCGTGTTTAGTAGTACAGTTAGTTGTCCAAACCAGAAAGAAACTTCAAGGACAAAAAAACTGTGGTGGATATTTACAAGATGGAAATGGAAATGGCTTTAGGAATGATTTAAGATCTGGGAATATCTGTGATATCATTTCATTCTGAGGATGTGATGGACAGTGTTTATTGTTTGCCAGCTTAAACCACAAAATAACACAGTCAGCTCACTTTGATCTTTGCCAGGTCAAAGTTGAACTGCAAAATTGTTTACATGCACACCTAATCTGCATCAAGTCTTCTCAAAAAAGGAAAACCAAGTGTTGGAAGTGTTTTAAAATGATTTCTCATTCACATGATTTAAAGGAAAACTCCGGGGCATTTGAAGCGCAATCCCATTGCTAGAGGTTGTCAAATACTGACGGTAGGACACAGACAGGTGCAAATTGGCGCTCCCTGTGTGGAGATAGCGCTGTTTGCGCAGCCTGTCATGCGAGGCTAATACGTGGTGGCTAAGGGGCAAGCGCTAACCCTTCCACGTAAAACAACAACTTGCACACTGCAGAAACGTCACACCACTTTATAAACCATCCGACAATAAAGTCACAAGCCTTACCATCAAAACCATATGCATGGTTCTCACATTACTGGCATGGGGACGTTACAAAACAACTTTATAAACAGCATGTAACTCACCGGTTAGTTGTACGCTCGCGCATGTGAAAGCCCAAAAGAGTCGATGGACGATAATCACATATACAAAACAATTAATCTTCTCTAGAAAAACTGCGTTCAAGTATTTAAAACATTACAACAATATTACTGGGCATGTATTGTTGTAATTGCATTAGACAGCATGGCATAAATTTCCATTGCTATGCTGATGATAACCAGTTGTACTTATCTATGAAACCAGATGAACCCAATAGGTTGGTCAGACTACAAGCATGTCTTAAAGACATAAAGATCTGGATGACTCAGAACTGTCTGCTTCTAACTTCAGACAAAACTGAAGTCGTTATCTTTGGACCTGAGCGTTTCAGGGAGAGATTGTCTAGCTATATAATTACTCTAGATGGTATTTTATTGGCTTCTAGTTCTACAGTGAGGAACCTTGGAGTTATTTTTGACCAGAATTTATCATTTGACTCGCATATAAAACAGGTTTCTAGGACTGCCTTCTTTCATCTTCGTAATATTGTTCAAATCAGGAACATCTTGTCTCAGAGTGATGCAGAAAAACTAATTCATGCATTTGTTACTTCAAGATTGGACTACTGTAATTCTTTATTATTGGGCTGTCCCACATATTCTCTGAAAAGCCTCCAGCTGATCCAAAATGCTGCAGCCAGAGTTCTGATGAGAACTAACAGCAGAGATCATATTTCTCCAGTTTTAGCTTCTCTTCATTGGCTCCCTGTTAAATTCAGAATAGAATTTAAGATTCTTCTCCTTACATATAAAGCTCTTAATGAGCGAGCTCCATCATATCTTAAAGATCTCATTATAAGATATTTTCCTAACAGAGCACTTCGTTCCCAAACTGCAGGTTTACTTGAGGTTTCCAGAGTTTATAAAAGTAGAATGGGAGGCAGAGCCTTCAGTTATCAGGCTCCTCTCTTGTGGAATAAGCTGCCAGTAAATGTCCGGGAAGCAGACACCCTTTCCACTTTTAAGACCAGGCTTAAAATTCAATTCAATTCAATTAATTTTTATTTATATAGCGCCAAATACAACAAATGTCATCTCAAGGCACTTAGATAGTAAGTCCAATTCAAGCCAATTGGAATTCAATTAATTAATAATAATCATAATGGAGAGAAACGACTCCCTTTTAACAGGAAGAAACCTCTGGCAGAACCAGACTCAGGAAGGGTGGCCATCCGCCTCGACCAGCTGGGGTTTGAGAAGACAGAAAGGGGGGGAGGGGGCCGCGGCGGCACTGTAACACCATTCAAAGGATATCTGTTGGAACAGGGAAACACGAGTTAATGACCACAATAATATCACATATACATAAAGAGAGTAAAGTGAGGAAAGGTGTGACAGATGAGGCCCCCCAGCAGTCTAGGCCTATAGCAGCTTAACTATGGGATGTTTCAGGATTACCTGAGCCATCCCTATTCAAGGTAAACACAAGAAACTTGTGCTAACGAAAAAATAAATAAATAAATAAATAAATAAAGGACCAGACTCAGTGAGTAATTCCCTATACTCCCTATATAGATCTGCTCCTCACACCACAACAACCATCTTTTTACAGCCACAAGCTACCTCAGCCTCTCACCAACTGCACACCAGTCACAGCGGGGTGGGGACGCAAACCCTGGTTCGGGTAGGGGGTAATGAAAGTATAGAGGGTGCCAGAGGTGGAGGCAGAACAAGACACACTAGCAGATACACTATCAGATTCAACAGACCTAACTATAAGCTTTATCAAAAAGGAAAGTTTTAAGCCTGGTCTTAAAAGTGGAAAGGGTGTCTGCTTCCCGGACATTTACTGGCAGCTTATTCCACAAGAGAGGGGCCTGATAACTGAAGGCTCTGCCTCCCATTCTACTTTTAGAAACTCTGGGAACCTCAAGTAAACCTGCAGTTTGGGAACGAAGTGCTCTGTTAGGAAAATATCTTACAATGAGATCTTTAAGATATGATGGAGCTCGGTCATTAAGAGCTTTATATGTGAGGAGAAGAATCTTAAATTCTATTCTGAATTTAACAGGGAGCCAATGAAGAGAAGCTAAAACTGGAGAAATATGATCTCTGCTGTTAGTTCTCATCAGAACTCTGGCTGCAGCATTTTGGATCAGCTGGAGGCTTTTCAGAGAATATGTGGGACAGCCCAATAATAAAGAATTACAGTAGTCCAATCTTGAAGTAACAAATGCATGAATTAGTTTTTCTGCATCACTCTGAGACAAGATGTTCCTGATTTTAACAATATTACGAAGATGAAAGAAGGCAGTCCTAGAAACCTGTTTTATATGCGAGTCAAATGATAAGTTCTGGTCAAAAATAACTCCAAGGTTCCTCACTGTAGAACTAGAAGCCAATAAAATACCATCTAGAGTAACTATATAGCTAGACAATTTCTCCCTGAAACGCTCAGGTCCAAAGATAACGACTTCAGTTTTGTCTGAATTTAGAAGCAGACAGTTCTGAGTCATCCAGGTCTTTATGTCTTTAAGACATGCTTGTAGTCTGACCAACCTATTGGGTTCATCTGGTTTTATAGATAAGTACAGCTGAGTATCATCAGCATAGCAATGGAAATTTATGCCATGCTGTCTAATAATGTTACCTAATGGAAGCATGTATAAAGTGAAAAGAATCGGTCCAAGCACAGAACCCTGGGGAACTCCATGACTTACTCTGGTGTGTGAGGAAGATTCTTCATTTACAAGAACAAACTGAAATCTATCAGATAAATATGACTTAAACCAGCCTAATGCAGTTCCTTTGAAACTTTCCTTTTTGATAAAGCTTATAGTTAGGGATGGCTCAGGTGATCCTGAAACATCCCATAGTTAAGCTGCTATAGGCCCAGACTGCTGGGGGGCCTCATCTGTCACACCTTTCCTCACTTTACTCTCTTTATGTATATGTGACATTATTGTGGTCATTAACTCGTGTTTCCCTGTTCCAACAGATATCCTTTGAATGGTGTTACAGTGTTTATTGTTCCCTCTTTTCTGTCCTCTCAAACCCCAGCTGGTCGAGGCGGATGGCCACCCTTCCTGAGTCTGGTTCTGCCAGAGGTTTCTTCCTGTTCAAAGGGAGTCGTTTCTCTCCACAGTCGCCTCAGGCACGCTCAGGACGGGAGATTGGACCGAAAAAGAAAAAAGTTTCAGTGCAATCTGTTGGTTTCCTTAGCTAGGAAATAGTTTTTGAATTGGCTCTATATGAACGAATTGGATTATTTTATGAATAATTATGATTACAATTAATTGAATTCCAATTGGCTTGAATTGGACTTCATTATCTAATTGCCTTGAGATGACATTTGTTGTATTTGGCGCTATATAAATAAAAATGAATTGAATAAAAAAAATTAGTGGTGGGCCTTTATCGGCGTTAACGTGCTGCGATAATTTGAGAGTCTTATTGGGCGATATAAAAAATATCGCCGTTAATCTATTCTCAAAGTTGGGTTGGGAACTGGGTCAAAATAGGTAGCCTAAGCAAACTGTGATGACTTTTACCTTGATATTTTAGCTCGGGTGTAGGCCGACGTACTTTGTCTGCCGTTAGGTGTGATGAAAACAGAAGAACGCCACTTTGCAGAAGCCTGTGCTAGGCAGTTTATGGAGGTCGCTAATCTGTGGGGGATAGTTGACAAAATCTGCTCTGTTGGTGTCAGGTTGAGGGTGTGGAAGGGAGGACACGGATGCGGACTTACAAAAAAAAGGTTGATTTATTAATAGCAAAAACAAAGTACCAACATAAAACACGGCTGAGCCGGAAAAAACGTAGTTGTGAACAAAAACAAAACAAAATCACTTGACATGGCATGGAATAAATACTTAACTTAGTCGTGGCAACGTGGCATGAGAACTATCAGCAACAACAACAACAAAGATCCGGCAAAACTGAAAGGGGAGGCAGGAAACTAAATAGGGAGTGAGAGTGATTGGGGAGTGAGTGCAGCTGAGGGAAAAAACACAGGTGAAGTGAGTGAACTAATAAACAGAGTGCAGGGAAACTAAGGCATGACAAAAACTAAAGATGGATTGAAAACAAAAGCATAACCTAAACATGAAAACTAAAAACAAGAGTCTCTGGGCGTGACAGTTGGAACAGACAGCGCTCCTAATATGGTGGCCGCAGGGAGGATACTGCCCTTCGAGCATCTGCCGTGTGTTGCACATGTTGTACAGAGAGCGATTGTAATGAGAAGGGGTTTTTGATGCTGCACTTGCCAAGTGTCGACAAATGGTGGGACATATCAAACACAGTCCGGCCAACGCAGACGAGCTGAAAGTCCAGCAAACCTCCCTTGGGCAAGTTCAGGAGCCGCTCGTGCAAGATGTTCCAACACGGTGGAATTCCACCCTCGAGATGATCAAGTGCGTGTGGCGCAACAGAGACGCACTGCACACAACAACGCTATCTCAACAGCAGCACCACCTGGCCCTCCCAACAAGTGCTGAATACGAGAAGTTGGCGAAGCTAGAGAAACTGCTGGAGCCATGCATGTGAATAAGCTGGTCTGCCCTAATGCTGCGTGTACACCAAGAGCGACCTCGCTGGAGAAGCTTCGCTTGAGAATTTGCTTTGGTAGCTTTGGTAGCTCGTGACGTCACATTTAGAATGTTAAATTCTTAAAGGCCCCGCGGCTGTGCAGCACCCCCGCGAGAAAAAGACATGAGGAAAGTGAGGGCAGGGACACGAATAAGCGTGTTGTTATTTACAATTTGTTATTCAAGATATACATCACGTTACAAATGATGTAAAACTACATTAGGTACACCTGAGAAGAGCAGGAGTAGCAGAGGCAGCTGTGAAAAAGAAACTAAATTCGAAATAAAATCCGAAATAAATCCAAAATAAAACTTAATTGCAGTGAGAAAGGTATGCGTGGGGTTACTACACTATTGTATTGAAGCACTCGACACGGCAATTGCAACAGTCTCAGGATTAAACGACTATTGTTTGGATAGGAACCAAAGTTTACACGTCTGTTTCCGCGAACCCCGCGGATTGCCGGACCCCTGAATGAGCCATTTTAATCTAGATTAATCTAGATTAATTTCAAGATTTCAGTGAGATTAATCTAGATTTAAAAAATTAATATATGCCCACCACTAAAAAAAATACACGTTTACTTTGTATTGATAATGAAACTAAATTAATGCAAAAAATTTTAAACATTAAGTTTAAATAAAATATGTTAAAAAAATGCTAAATAATGTGTATATGTGTATTTTGTTTCAAAGGTTTTTCACCTAAGTGAATAACAGCTGACAAAATCTACTGACTGTCTGAAACTGAAAATTAATAAAGGTAAAGGAAAAAGTGTTTGAGTGGAATCTATTTCACTTTGGGTTGAGAATCGGATCCTTTCAAGTTGGGGAATTTGCACAGTGGAGGAGCAACTTGACATGCACCAACAAACTCATAGGACAATAAATGCTTCTCACAACTTATTAATACAATTCTTGTTGTCAGTTGGCAACCAGGCCATTTGACTGCATCCCAGAGAAATTGAGTTTGTGTATTTAAAATGTACAGTGTTTTAAATTTAAACAAACATCTACATATAAGAATACACCTCCCCAAACCTTACATTTTCATTGGATCATTTCAGTGTAATTCTGCAGGTCAGTGTCATAAACTCAAGAGATAACCTCATGAATATCTAGTTGGACCCAAGAGATGGCACTTGCATCAAAACAGATGGAAATGTGATGAATTGAACCAAAATGTTTGATTTTTAACAAGTTGAATTAAAAATATTTTCAGATAAAGATTCCCAAACTGTCAGCACCATCTGTTACTAAACATGAACAAAATAAGTAATCCAGTAAAATCTATCCAATATAAATTAGCATGTGTCCATAAATGTAACTGTTTTTGGAGAAATAATTAATCTGGTTTTCCTTTTCACGACTTATTAAAAGAAAAGGCAGCTGTCGCCAGTTCTGAGTTACCGAAAGCCTTCTTTTAATACACAGTATCTGCTGTATGACGTTTCATTAGTTTATGTTTAACCCTTTAATGCAACCACACACATTTTTATGTTTTTGGCTTTTAATTTTCAGCATATTGTATCCTTTCTTCATGCATATTGTTGATGATTTCTGCAATTATGTGAATTTTTAAGTGTTCTTAATCTTTTTTCAATTTTAATCCTTTTGTAAACGGCGGGGTCTAAACTAGTCCGGCTAAGGTCCCTATGCTCAAAAATGTGCACATTGAAACATCACTATTCAAATCACTATTTTTGATCCTGCTTGAATAAAAAGTATAGAACATGCATCTTCTCATTTCTCCACTTCATTTGAAGCCTTTGTCTTCGAGTGTGCTCTGAGGGATTCCCTTTCTGATTACATCATTTTTACCATGTATTGCAAATGGAAAGAAATACCCGTTTTTTCCGATAGAGGGCACTTTCACTCTATCTTCCCTCCTCCTCTCTCCACATAGCTCTGAGGAATTGGGTTTGTGTGGGTATGTGAGTGCATGTGTAGGAGTGTATGCATGTGAGTGAGCACGGGCGCACATGTCCACATTACCGAATGCGTAAAAAGCGCAGATAGCTTTTAAGTGGCACCTTTCCTACTGTATTTTTGTGCAAACATTCAAAGCATTTTTTCTTATAAAATAACTAAAACAAATCTACACATGGGTCCCTGCAGCAAGATGCAAAGGAGGACAAAGGACGACAGTGGAGGAGAGCTTCTCATTCCATAACTGGCACGATAGAGAGATAAACCACTGAGGAGGTGCTTTCTATCATCATGGAGCACGATACCATAACCTCTGATTCGGACACCGACACAGCCGATGAAGATGAGGAGTACCTCCCGGGGGATTCCTCATCCTCCTCCAGCTCCACTGACTTAGCTGACGGTGGGGAAGGGGAGACACACAACCGGACCTGTCATGGAGTCCCAGAAACGGAGAGGTCTACTGGGCTTCCTTCCACAAATTCTGAGACACTCCAATTTAACCCTCCAGGCACCAACAAAGCCAGCGTCAAGCAACTTTTTGTTAACATTTTGTGAACTTAAGCTCACTTCATCAGAAGTTGGTCAGCAACCAACCAACTCTGACACTTGGACGATTTTGTCATTCTGTACGGTGAAGTCCTCGATACCAGCCAGTCGCCGTTTCCCAGTGGAAAAGAAGCCACCGCCCAGGCAACTGCAAAGTCCAAAAAAGTCATCCACAACCAAGGAAGGCCCTGAGACGCGGAACCGAGAGAGATCCACTTGGACCCCGCGTGGCTACCACCTGCTGTGTTCCGAGCTGACTAAACAGGACTTCAGTAAAGTAAGGTCGACCCGTTTTTCATCTTACAGACGGTTAGATGGGTGTCTTGAGACTTTCACTATTAGAATGGTAAATGAATCCAAGATGTCAGTCTTTAACTTCAAATAGTAAGCTAACCTAAACTATTTGAGTAAATCTGGTACCTCTCGATTTCCCCTATTTTATTATCAATTCACTAAGGGTTTTATATAATCACCCATATTTAACGCATCTCCTGTTTGTTTTAAGGTTTTAAGGTTCATGTCTTTGGTCATATCGTTTCAATAAATAGTTCATATATATATCTATATATATATAGATATATACTGTATGTATAAAATCAACAGGATGTGTGTATGCTCTCTTTACGTAATGTCTGTCAAACCAAATGAGAATTCACGATAGTAGCGAGATATGAGACTGATTATTAACTTAACATACCAGAATCGCAAGATTCTGTGTTTTTCCTTCTTTGAAGGTGGTGCCCTACATCTGAGGTTAAATAAGGTTTATTGAGACAGTGAGAACTTCTGGTAAATCCTTATATTTTATCAAGTAACGCTACAGTGGTGATCTGTCCTTTTGGGGATAATAATCTACTGTCAGAAGTTGATATAGCTTGCCACATGCAACCATGGCATTGATATCATACATGCAAGGGCGCAAGTTTGGTCTTAGCTTTGGTAAGGAGACCCTAGTAGTTAGCTACTACTTACTCTCTGGGTGGTGAAATAACTTTGTGTCCAGTGTTGTGACAGTTTTTGTGCTTGATTGTACTGTTTGTTTCTGTTTTGTCTTTGTCTCTTCCTGTCTGTATGTTTGTTACCTTTTCCTCTCTCTTGCACACCTCTGGACCTGCCTACCTGCCACTCCACACCTGCTGCTACAATCGAGCCACCTGGTTCCCATCAGCTCATCACCCAGTCTGCATTTAGTTCCTGTCCTACCTTCAGTCGCTGCCGGATCGTCATTCTGTTCTCACGGTTTGTCAGAAGTGACTTCTAGCCAAGCACAGTCTAGTACCCTAACTATCTGTTGCTAACGTAAATCTATTTTTCTTCAGTTTCCTGGGGTCCGTTTCACGTAGCAGGTTCAACCAACTCTGAGTCTATTCCTGATCTCTGAGTTGATCTACTCTGAGATAGAAAACTCTGAGTTTTCGGTTAAATGTAGTCCTTTGCAATCCCAATAATATTACAGGGAAACTGCTTGAATGGTAGCCCATTCATTTATTTCATTTAGGTGCAATCCCGCAGGGCAGAAGCGCTCTTGGCAGCAGCTTAAGATGAAATATAAAAACATTGTTCAAACAGGTGAGACCTCGGCATGGAGGTACCTCATTCTGATCATGTTTTACACTGTAAAATAAATATTAAGTGGCTATTTGACTGTGCAGTTATTTTATTCCCAACATAATGCTGTTTTCACACACATAAACTATGTCTTCTCATCTATATCATCCATCCATCCATTATCTATACACCGCTGAATCCGTCAGTCGGGTCGCGGGGGGGCTGGAGCCTATCCCAGCGGTCAATGGGCGAGAGGCGGGGTACACCCTGGACAGGCCGCCAGTCCATCACAGGGCCACATAGAGACAAACGAGACAAACAACCATACACACTCACAGTCACTCCTAAGGACAATTTAGAGTCATCATCTATATCATGTTCTGTTAAATAATTAAGCCTATTTAAACTAACACAGACTTCTACTGAGCCAACAGAAAGAAGGCAGATGCCCGTAAAACGGGTGGTGCCCAGCACCGCCACCTCTGACGGGAGGGCAGTGGCTGAGGGAATCCACCCCCAAGACACGAGTGCCTTTATAAAATATAATAGGCCTATAGATATCTTTTTTAAGCCTATTCATACAAATATTTATTGGTCTTTTATGTCTTTTTTTTCTTTTGTCCCAACACATTCTGATGGTGCCGCTCAAAAAGATAATTGTCTGTAAATGCAAAAATCTACGCGTGGTCTGATAACCATCTCCGACGAATATTTATTTCTCTGCGCAGTAATGCTGCACCTTCATCCACGGGATCGTTGTCAAAAGGACATGTTCGTGAAAAAAGTCGCCTCCTACTGTGCCTAATGGACTTCTAGAAGTAGAAGAACTCGCTCTGCTGACTGAATGAATGAGGAAATCAAATGGCGTGTGGCTGAAAGAGGGCGGAGACAGAGAGAAACTCAAGGTTTCTTGAATAAAACCTGGTCCCGACCAGGTTAGGTTCAGAGAGTCTGTTACTACGGTAACTGACCGAAAGGTTAAGTTACCTCTCTTTGTGAAACAGGCTAGAGTTACCCCTCTTTCTCGGGGTTGAGTTACCTCCCTTTGTGAAACGGAAAACTCAGGGTTTCCCTCATTTCAGGGTTAATAAACTCAGAGTTTTCACTAAACCTGCTACGTGAAACGGACCTCTGATCTGCTCTCCAGCCCGTCTGCCAGCCCAGCCATCTCCTCAAACCAACCTGCAGCTATTTCTCCCTGGACCCCCTCTCCAGCCCATAACCCCCTTGGACCAGAGTCCCACCTTCCCACACCTTCCTTATTATAAATAAACTTGTTCTTGGTCATTTGGTCATATTTGGGTTCCAAGCAAAGGCGCAACACTTTTGATGTCTCTCTTCTTCGGTGACATCTTCTATTTGCAAAGCAGAAACGTGGGCAAAAATGTTGAGACCAAACGAAATATTAATGTGAGGATTTACTTTCATGATTTTGTGGCGTCAAGCCTGTCTGCAACAGCCAATCTGATATTTTACCGTCAATCCAGCGTCTTACAGCAACTCTGCCACACAGAGTCGGGAGCGGTGACGAGACCGTCTGACCCTCAGCCAATCAAATGGCAGTATATCTAACCTTGTCGCAATGTGAAAAATATTATATTTAATGCATCATGTAAAAAAAAATTAGATTAAGAAATTATCAAAAATATCAGTTGGGACAACTCTGTCTTCCCCAAACTTTGGTTGTGACTTGTCCCTGTGGTCCCTTTGCAAACTTATGCCCTTGCATACATGTAGCTCACAGAGTGCATTGAAGTCTGTGGTCTTAAACCCCCTCGCAATTCATGATATTTATTCAACTTTCCATACTCTCTGCAGAGTGGATGCCTCAGGAGGAGGGTTAGGGTTATTGTTAGGGAAATTGTTCCTGCAGTGAATTACTGTGAAAGAAGCAGTTGGAAGCCACACACCTTTGGACGATGGGGTAAACACATTAGATTTAAATAGGTTTTCTGGAGTTGCATCATGTTGGGGTCTCCATTGTGTTGTGGAGAAAATACCAGAGTAGTCTCATCTGGGCAGCCTCTTAGTGGGAATTTATTATCAGACATATATGTTCCACGGCAGCATACAAGGAATTCAGTAGACAGTAGATTGGGGCATTCTCTTATACTTTTTGGAAAACATTCTGTGCTTACATGGCCAAAACCCAATTTCTACCTGACGCCACTGTGTCTTAGATTTCCACAAACATCTTCAGTTGTTGACCTAACCAGAGAACACCCCGACCCTAAACAATATGTGGCGTGAGCGGTGGCAAGACACTGCTCCCTCCACAGATCCCTCTTCAGGGGTGCTGTGACAAGAACAGCGACAACAAGTAAAATGAAGAAGAAACAAACGGCAGTTTTTTTTAATCTGGCTTGAATTTTAGACGCCTGTAGACATGTCTAAATTGAGTCTGTTATAATTTTCCCTTTATAGAAGATTAGAATTAAATATTTTGCTAGACATTCATACACAACCACTTTGTCTATTCTCCCACATATATTTATGTGATTATTGTGGAAACACACCAAACTGAGAAAAAGTGAAGCGTAGAGTTAAGGTGCCGATGTGCACCGTACCCCCATGGTCCCCGGGCGCTGTGAATGGCTGCCCACCACTCCAGTATATGGTGTTAAAATTGGCTTATTTAATAGACATGAGCCCAGTAGTTTTCCATAAAGGACATGAGACATAACCTTTACTGAGACTGACCCAGAGAGAACAGGGAACCCTGAGATCCAGGTGCGAAAGGCACACACATACATTATTTGGATTACTCAGAGACATTATTTGGGTTAGTACGATTCATATCCAATCACATTTGATCAACACGGGATCCACCGTGGGAAACTAGAAGAGATATATGCAACTTGTTACCGGAAATAAGGAGCTCTGTCTGACGGATTCCTGCGAGAGTTCTGTCATACTGAGACCAGCGCTGAAATACTGCACTTGTTGCCATATCAATAAACGCTTCATTTTCACTTGAATTACTTCGGTCCGTTCTTGAGCCTCCTACTAAAAGAACCGAATCTAACAAAATGGTGCCGTGACACGAGGTTGGAAGGCTGAAGGACCACCGTACCGTGCGACCGACCCCCGTGCGAGGGAGGACGCCTCGAGGTGATAGGAGAGACAGCTTTTTTCAGACAATCAGGCGCCAAGAAAAAAGGTGAGCAGAACACCAATTAATGTCTAAATGTAAAATTTCTGCATATTGAATAACCTAAATGAAGTTGTCTGAATTAAGTTGTCCTCTGGTCATGATAATTCGAGTGTTAATGTACTGTCTGTCTATTTGCATTGAATGGTGACACGTCCAGTATAAAAACACATACACACAGGGAAAGTAAATAAGTGTCCTGTCAAGTCAATTCGGAAATTAAGACAAGTTAAATTCATTTTATAAATGAATATCCCAGTTGTGGAGCTTGTCTTCAAAATTTTTTTGTCTGTGCACTGTTTGTAAGTGATACGAAGTAGTTTATAAAAGCCCATCTTGAATGGGTAAACTAATTAGAATTCCGACACGGAAGATTCTCCACTGACGAGAGTTAGAACGAGGGATTGAGACTTCCGGGGTTCGACGAAGTCTGTAAAACCGAAATATACTCGGGTTGACAAGAGTCAATTTATACTTGAAGGATACTAAGGGTCAGATTTTTTAATTTTCATACAACTGTGGGGGGATTCGCCGCTCGAAGATATTTGACTGCGCCAGCAGATCTCGAGTGGTTTCTGTTCAATATTGGGGTTGGCATAGATAAAAAGGGGGAAAAACGAGTGACTGCGCGTGCTATACGGGTCGCTTTGTTTGGGGAAATCAGTATTTTTATGGTGTGACCCAAAGTTTTGGAATAAACAAATGCTTTGATAAGTGGAGCGCACAGAACACAGCGTTCTGCGTAGAAGTTTCTTCACTACTTTCAGCATTTGGGCAACTAAGGCCTTCCATATACTTTGAATAACACGTGTATAACTTTTGAATATGTCACAAAAATTGATTGACGACTGGAAAAAATGCAAATCCGGCTCGCTGGGGTCGGTGCTGGTTGACACGTTAGAAAGATGGAAGAAATGGTCCCGGGGTGAGAAGAAAAACGAGGGACAGATAAATTGGACTGGAGAAATGCAGAAAAAGAGTGTGCCAGTTTTCTCCACTGAGGCTGAGTGTGTGTGTTCAAAATGTTTTCAAAACAAACGAGAGAGTAAGAATCAAGCACATGCAGGGTACAGAAGGAAAAAGTTGATATATGATGTATTTGATCCCAAAGTTTATTGACAAAAGTTAATAATTTTTTTTCAGCATCAAAGCACTAATAAGAGACCTGTAAGAAAGAATTAACAGATTTGGAGGCTTGACCTGAGGCCTGAGGTTTCTAACTAAAGATCAGCTGTGCAGCAGCATTACAGGAATAATGAATAATAAATAATGAAAAGCCTCAAACGCTTTTTGAGCCATAATATTCCCAAGTTAATTTTATAGTTGTTCTCTTTATCATAAATGCGCACACCCTAAGATTGTCTTTTCTTTCTCTCATTCAGCCCTGAGAGTGAGAACAATCCAAACAGACTCTGGGTGATCATTGGACTGAGTTTATAATGATATACTGATTATAATAGGGGTTTAATTTTGTACTAGAGCAAATCGTATTGATTGATCCACCTATTTTAAAATGCATATGATTAGGGAAGACACCAAAGTATGTAAATAAACTGAAAACAGCTTTACACTGAAAAAATCCCAGAGATGAGATAAGAAACAATAAATCCAGGAAGAACAGTGTTTGAAACATTCATACAAATTGTTGCTGAAAAAGGATTTAACAGCTCTCTTATAAAGCGAAAGTCATAAACACAAGCAGAGTGTTTAGGAGATTTGCTCCTTTAATTAAAATACAATCTGAAAAAATGTTCTCCACCTGAAACAGGACTGAGATCAGGCAGTCAGACCATGTGACACAGATTAAACAACCAGGATTTAGGATTTAATATCACGGCCAGACAGTCAGATGTCAAACAATTTGATATCATATTAAATTTATTGAGGCTTAGCCTTTATTCTTATTAGGAGATATTAACTTGACTTTAAAATTTTAGCTGCTCGGAATTTCCTCTGCCTCAGGTCACCAATTCAATAGTCAATAGTTATCACCAATATTTAGATTCAAACTAAACCATTTGACTATTTAACTAAATCATTTAACTATTTAACTGCAGCAGATCTATGAAATAATTAATATGCTAACTTAACAAAAAAAAGCAAATAGATTTAAATTCATTGGAAGAATACAGAAAGGACAGCTGCAGCAAAGACTGAGCCATAACAAGGCAAGTCAAGGTTTGTTTTTATGGCGCACTTAAAAACAGTGAGCACAGGGCAGCTTAGAAAGCCAAAATAAAGATCTATGCAGACACAGACTTAACTTTGTCTGAAGCTATCCCTATTATGCATTATTTAACCTACTATTTTATATGATATATAATATAAGACCTATATATGAATGTTTTCAGGTGGTCCCACATGAGGCCTGGACGGGGAGAAAATACCCTGTCCATAGCTTTTTTGGGACACTATGAGGACTTGTGTTAATGTGGGAAAAAGGTTCGGTTGCCAAGCGACAGCCATGGTGAGTGGGGGCTGAGGAGATCCCAAAAGGGGGAGTTCCCAAAGGGGGCACTAACGGCTTGGGGGACAAGGGCTACCTGAGGGAGAAGGAGAAGGACGCCAATAGGTGGCGTGATGGTTGAAAGAAAAAGGATATGAATGGGATGAATGAAATGTTCTGTAATTAGGTGTTTTGGGTCATCGGAAGACGTTCCATTAGAGATGACCACAAAGTTTTAATCTACTGCACTAAATCGATCAATCAATCAGACGTTATTTATATAGCACTTTACATAGCACTTCTCATCCAAACCAATATTTCATATCGAACGAAGCAGTGAAACCCAAGGCCACATACAGACACATGCACACTCACATATACAGCCACGCACACACACACGCCACACTTACTGGAAACGGGGACCACAACGTGCTCCTCAAAGAAAAATAAAGGATGAATTAGGATAAATAAAGAAATAAAATTAAACTAGGCTTTTAATATCTGTATGGAAACATGTTCTGGTATCATGTGATGTTAGAAACAGCTCTGATGTCACACCGTTGGTACCACATGAGGTGTTTCTGATTCAATTAGAACCGGAAAAAACTTAATGCTGATCCTGAACTGTCTGTGTACGGCTCAGCATCACGAAACGGCCACAGGTAAAAATTAAACAACATTATTACTAACTAACAAGTAAGAAAAAAGCAGATTATGCTGAAATTTTATTTTTAACGCTCTGACCTGAATTAAGAGAGGACAGACAATATTTATCCAAAACAACTTAATCAGTTAGGCATGGAAAAGAAATGTCTGCTTTCTTGATGCTGTGCTGATACCAAAGTGACATCTAACCACAAACATTTCTGTCCTGCAGCAAACAACAACACAGGAGGAGAAACTGCAGTGGAGCAGTTCGGCAATTAATTAACAATTAATCATGGTTTACTAAAACTTCTCAAATTTTCCCAAAAATTATGTGTGTGTTTGTATCTTCTTTTGCATTAAGACTTCCTGGACCTGGAAGAGGAAGACATGGAATCAAACTCATAATATGAAAGAACCGAATCTAACAATGGCATCTGTGTCCATGAGTGTGTGACCCTGTGCATGTGCATGTGCATGTGTGTGTTCAATAGGTGCCAACCTGGATGGGTCAAATGCGGAGGAGAAATTTATTTTAATAATAATAATAATAATAATAATAATACTCTTAAAATAATATTAAGTAGCATTTTCCATAAAACGGTTCAATATATAATATGATACATATTACCATGAGTTAAAAAAAGAAAAAAAAACTGTTGTCACACGGTGAGGTCAAGTTGGGTTTTTGTCCTGTCTCCATGTCTTGTCATTTCCTGTTTTATTTTGAAAAGTAACTCTCCTCATGTTGTAACTCTCCGTTGGAGTGTCTTCCCTGATTCCTGATTGTGTCCACCTGTTTCCCATTGCCCTCATGTATCTTATAGTCTGCGTCTCCCTTTGTCTTGTGCCTGAGTGTTTCCTTCTGTCCATCAGCCAAGCCGGCCACCACAGTCATAGTTGCCCTTGCCTTTCTTGTTCCCGATGCTTAAGCCACAATTCTTTTGCCTCCTTGCGAGTGATTTTTGTTTTTGTTTGTAATTTTCAGAAATTAGTCTCAAGTTTCATAGCCATTTAGATTTTTTGTATAACATTTCATAGAGTTTGTAGAGCCTCCAGTTTTTAGGAGTGCATTTAGTTTGTTTTGTTTCCAGTAGTTGTGTCAAGGCTGGTGGGTTGGTAGGACACGGATGCGGACTCAGAGATGTAAAAAGCAAACTGGGTTTATTTTTAACTTAGACAAAACAAAAAGCGCGGCTGAGCCGGATAACAAGACTTAAACTGTGAAATCAAAACATGAACAGGACTATGACAAAAACAAAACAAACGACTAAGCATGGAAAAACACTCATCTTTACGTTCGTGGGTTTGTGGCATGAAGGGGTGAAAATCAAGGAAAAACATCTCACAAAAAGACAGGGGAGCCTGGAAACTGAATAGAGAACTGGGAGTGATAGGTGACTGAGTGCAGCTGGGGACAATGACAAACAGGTGACGTGAGTGAAACTAATGAGCAAACAGAAACTGTGGGGAGGACAATGGTAAACTAAAGGCCGGCGCACACCTTTACGATTCGTGTACGATTTTGTCGGCCCGATGACTTTGCATGGGAATCGTAAAGGTGTGCGGTAGCAGCCGACAAACGATTTTGGCGTTTGTCGTTTCATCGGATCAAATCAAACATGTTTGATATTTCCGTACGGATTTTCCTTGTGCCGAATACAATCGTATGTGTGTGCGGTCTCTGTTCCGATGTCATCGCGCAGGATTATTTAAACAGCCAATGGGAATAGCGCGCTTAGTCACGTTGGATGACTACGACACAAACATGGCTGCCTCCAGTTTGAAAGTCACGTGATTTGTGGCTTCCTATTTCGGTCATGTGATAACATTTGGTCAAAAAACTCGTAGGTTCGCAAGTGTGTGTGGTGGACGTGCGAGCGTGTCAAATACGGTCCGAATTGTTATGCCGATCACCCGACAAACGATGCAACGATGACATCGTAAAGGTGTGGGCTGGCCTTAAGGCCACATTTACACAAAGCCGGGTATTTAGAGAAACGAATATTTCCCCCCCTCCGTTTTCAATAATAACATGGTGCACACAACATCGTTTTCAAAAAACTTGTCATTTACATCAACCCGCATAAATACGCCGTATGCAGTAAGATGCAGTAAAAATGCTGACCTCCGTGCAATCCTTCGCCTCTGCTCCTCCATGTAGAGCAGTTGTTGCAAATGCAATAAGGCCATAATCGTTTGCACAAACGTAAAAATTAGTAGAACTTTAACATCATCCATGATAATCCTGATCAGTAGCCAAACAAACTGTAAACATAAGGCGCTCGCATGACGTTAAGCATTTTCTGGCGCATAATGTGACGTTTAAGAACCTAAAACGCCGTTTCTCCCAGTTGACACGGCAACACATAACCGGCGTTATCAGAAATCTCCACTTTGGCCGGAGGTTTTAGAAATAATCGTTTTCTGTGATAAAAACGGGGTTTTGGTGTAAATGAGAGGCCAAACCGCAGGAAAATATCTGTGTCTTCCTATCGTGTAAACGGGGCCTAAATACAAGACATGAACCCAAAAACCAAGACATAAAACAACATAAAACTAAAAACATGGGGAAAATCCCATGGGCGTGACAAGTTGTTTTTCCTCCTCAGGGAGTGATTTTGAATTTATAGTTCTTAGTTATAAGCCCTCCTCTTAACAGAGCGAGTTTCTGTTTTTTTTTTCTTCTTTTCCTTTAGGGTTATTTCTCCTTTATTCAGAGAGGTTTTTGTATATTAGATTATTTCTTTATTAAGTTTTATAGATTATATAGAATTTTTTTTTATAGCTTATTATTTTATCACTCAGTATTGGATATATAAATAAAGTCTGCCTTATTTGATACTCTGCATCTGAGTCCTCTTTAGAGTTCAGGTCTGACAACAATGAAGACAATCACAAATTATTAGCCAACTCATTCACTCGACTGATATCATTATCCATTCTAAATGTCCTGCTCAAGCTTTTATGAAACACCCATATTTGGGGAATCAACTTATCTAGCCAATGAAAACATACTATAGTTGAGCTTAATTTCTTTGATTAATTTGAATGAATTTTCTCTCTTTAGGTTTGTCTTTATGGCTTGCCACCAGAATTATGGGGG
The DNA here is from genome assembly GCF_027942865.1 of Odontesthes bonariensis. Lineage (NCBI taxonomy): Eukaryota > Metazoa > Chordata > Actinopteri > Atheriniformes > Atherinopsidae > Odontesthes > Odontesthes bonariensis. The sequence continues at coordinate 30,194,884 of NC_134528.1, read as the reverse complement.
GCTGAGATTATTTTTTTTTTCCACACACAATGTTGTCTGGCCATTGATTTTTTTGTTTTTTCTTTCAGGCACATTATTCCCAACTAACCAGGGTGGGTACATCTATAATGCAACATATTTTCATTGTTTTGTAACTAATGTTTTTTATATCACTCATTTTTAGGATGTTGTGGATTAGCTTGAATTTCTGCCTACTCTCACTGATTCACCAGGGGAGAGGACACTTTTGATTAAAGTCATAGTCTTAATAATTACAAATTTGGCTGAACAATAACTGCCCAATAATGATCAGATTTAAATGCATTTGTAATTGGTCCCCAAAAGGGTCTTCTGGAACACAAAATTACAATATGCAGACCACTGTGTCATAGTGTTGATTCAACATAATGTCGTCTTATTGGCCAGTTCTATACTCGTGGATTTTCACGCAACTGGCAGTGACTCTGGGGAGGCAATATGAAATGGATAGTAAATGGCTTTAGATTTTCTGCCTACCTCCCAGGGAAGGGTGTTGTACATTACAGGCTGCAGAAAAAGATTTCTACCTGACTTGATCTTGGCATATGGGTATGCACAAGGAATACAGGAAGGGATATTTAGAAATAACAGTAAAACTAATGAAAGGAACAGGAATTCAAATATTTGGACCAAACCTTTCAGTATTAACCTCATATTGGCATGGATTTTCAGTATATTTGTTCATGAAGTTGGTATTGCTTTCATGGTGTTAATGACCAAGGTCCATCATATCTTGAAGATCTCATTGTTAGATATTTTTCCAACAGAGTCCTTTGTTCTCAACCTTAAGGTCGAGGCGGATGGCCACCCTTCCTGGTTCTGGTTCTGCCAGAGGTTTCTTCCTGTTCAAAGGGAGTCGTTTCTCTCCACAGTCGCCTCAGGCTCACAGCACACAGTGGGGGGTAAGAAAATGTTCATAAATGATTTTACTAATATGGGATGTCATACAGCTTCAAAAGAGGCGAACTATCCCTTTAACCCCAGAGGACATGAAATATTGTTACAGTCTGTAAAACCAGTTCAGGGCAGACTCTGAAGCAGACACCAATGGAGGCAGCAATAGGTAAACATGATTTATTCGGAACTGTGAGAGGGTTAAGGTTGACAGAGGGTTCGAGCTCTGGTCCAGACACGATGTATCTCTGAGTCGCTGGAGAAAAGAAGAGGTCGGTTATTTCCAGTAACAGGTTCTGGTGAGTCTTCCAAGATTGATCCAAGCTGTGTTAAAGGGGAACTCCGGGGCATTTGAAGCGCAATCCCATTGCTAAAGGTTGTCAAATACTGACAGTAGGACACAGACAGGTGCAAATTGGCGCTCCCTGTGCGGCGATTGCGCTGTTTGCGCAGCCTGTCATGCGAGGCTAATACATGGTGGCCAATGGGCAAATAATAAACCTTCCACGTAAAACAACAACTTGCACACTGCAGAAACCTCACACCACTTTATAAACCATCCGACAATAAAGTCACAAGCCTTACCATCAAAACCATATGCATGGTTCTCACATTACTGGCATGGGGACGTTACAAAACAACTTTATAAACAGCATGTCACTCACCGGTTGTTGGTATGCGCGCGCATGTGAAAGCCCAAAAGAGTCAATGGACGATACTCCCATATACAAAACAATTATCTTCTCTAGAAAAACTGCGTTCAAGTATTTAAAACATTACAACAATATTACTGGGCATGTATTGTTGTAATGTTAATCATGATGACTCTTATTTATGCTACTCTTGTTCCAGCTTCTACTCAATCATTATGGATATTTATTGTGTATAAAATATCTAAACCTTCAAAACGTAGCCTGATGTAGTGGAGTAATATGCAATTAGAACAAGCTTACCTATGCTTAAGTTGATACAGAGAGTCCAACCTGTATTATATGCATAACATAAGTGCCCTTACTGTATGCAGTGCATGACCACATCTTGGTGCAATTCAACCCAAAAAAAAACAAAAAAAAAACTAATAAACTTTATATGAAGATGTTTTCCTTGGTGGATATAACCAAAATGAGGACGAGAAACTGTGTGCAAGAAATATCATCTTTTACAGCTCCCACTAATGTATTTATTTTTGGGGGGCTTTTATGCCTTTATGGATAGGACCGTTTAGAAAGACAGGAAGCAGGGGGCAGAGAGAGGGGGAATGACATGCAGCAAAGGACCATCCGATGCGGGACTCGAAACGGGGCCAGCTGCAGCGAGGACTGTAGCCTGTTGTACATGGGGCGCCTGCTCCACTACGCCACAGACCACCCCACTAATGTACCCTTTGAACAAAACATTCATCAATACAAATACAACTGTATTGTAAATACATGTTTTGGGCACTAAATATAAAGCTGTACAGTGTGCCCATTGAAGACTTGTCTTCATCCTGTTGATTATATTGCGGTCAAGTGTTCAGTTGTGGAAGATCTGATAGGTGAACTGTGTTGCTAGTAGTATTTATGGCAAAGGTTTTACTGTACTTAATTTATACACTGGTGATAACCAGTCCATGATTCTAAAACCACACAAAGCATTCTCAAAAAATGTAGCATTCATTTTCTTGGAGTGATGCAAAACCGAAAAAGCCAGATCCATTGTTCATAATGAAATTCCAGCAATGTACATTTCATACCAGTTGGCTCTGTTGTGTTGCTGACAAAGCAGCTTGTGAAAATGGGTTCAACACCTCGAGTGCTTCACAAAAAAAAAAATTTTACTTAAAAGGTGTCATGATCCAGAGGTGCCACCAAAGAAACGTAAAGATTTGACATAATAATTGTGTTTCCTTTTTACTTGTATTGAGCCAATGAGACGAATCGTTCAAACGGGTCCAAACAGCTGTGAAATTAATTTAAAGGAGACATCATATGCCCTTTTCTGACAGGCTGACACAATTTCCTGCGGTCTTTATGAAATGTCTGTGACATGCACACCCCTTTTCCTCATGGTTTACTTCTTTTGAGATCTATCATATTCAATAACCTCTGGAGCATGTTATTACGATATGAGAGCACAGAGTAAATATCCTGACCACATACCAAACTGAAAGAAAAATACTTGACTGGTATTTCATTCTCAAATACTTCCATTTTGCTCATCTGAAGTTTGACCATGGCCCAATCCCTTTCAAAGGCCCAATCTCATTGCAGGTTATATGAAAAAATGGGCAATGCAGAATGGAACAGCCATTGGCTGGTTAATAACACCAAAGAAAACTCACATTGTAATTTTTCCATCACATATCAGCTCAATGTCAGTATCAAAAATGTACAGTCATTTAGAATATATGGCCATTAGACTGCTTCCTTTTTGCACACTTTACTATGTTGTCAACTCACTCTCCAGACATTTGTCCACACAATGCTGCAATCTATGGTTCTAAATTGTGAGATGGCAACACATCCCTTGGCAGTTTTTTTTTGGTCTGGCAATGTTCATGTAAAAAGACAGGTGTCAATAACTATGAATAGTACACCAATAGTAGACCTAACGATCTGCATGAATTCTTACCATAATCATTTGTGGTATTAGACTGCATTAAAAAGGAATAGAAAGAGGTAGGGAAGTAGAAAAGTGCAATGGTTATTGAAAACAAAGTGTGGAATTAGTAATCTTTTGTAATGAAGGTCTGTCGATTTTTGCTGTCTGCTCTTTTCTTAAACGCATTGTCGCCAAATTAATGTCAGTGAGATGTGGAATGTGAACATCATAACACAAGAAAATGTATGAAGACAAAATTTGTTGATTTGCTGATAAAGCAAAACTAAAGCTGCATCTGAGTAGTCGTCAGGTTCACTGTGTACAAAAATGTAATTTTGTGGGAATTTTTGTGGGATTTGTTGACCTATACGTTTCTGGAATCTGCAGACCTTGGGGATTCCAAAAACCAATGTTGCCACTTGAACCGACACCTGTATGGCGGCCATTTTGGAATTTCAAAACGGGCGCCATAAAATACAGAATTTCAGCTACCTTGGCCTCTGGTCAAGGAATCCAAGGGTGACTTCAAAATTATGCTCAGAATAGTGCTGTGGCGCCCCCAAGGGGTGGGAAAGAAAATCGCTACCCTTCTTACTGCCCCCTCAAGTAACATACATCACTGATTCTTGAGAGTTGGGACAAAGCATGTCCCACATAGAAAAGTGAAATTTATATAAAAATTCAAGCAATTCATGAACCCTATTAAATCAGGAAAAAACATTGTCTGCGATATCCCTGAGGACCTCTGTCCATTCCTCTGCCTGTGGTGAATGCAAGAATACCACACTCTTGTAAGTTAACCATTTTTTCAAAGATTGAGACTGAGCGGTTTTGTCACACATCTCCCCATTGAGGTCCAAAACAGCCATAATAAAAAATAAATAAATATATGAGGAAATAAATAATCATATATGTGTGTTTTTACATTTTCCTTGTTTATTTCTCACAAGAAAGTAGGGCAGAGGCAATTGGTTTCCTGTGGATTTATTGAGAGCTGATTGGTTGACACTGTTTCTCGTAGATGACCAATCATGCTTTCGACCAAGGTTAGTAACGCCCACCTTTTTACCATACACTTGAGTGGAAAAAAGGGGTGAAGAAAAGTAATAATGTGGAAAAGTGGGAAAATAAATATGTGTAGATTAGGAAAAGTGAAAATAAATAAATTAATACATGTGGAAATGAATGAATGGATAAATATGGAAATAAAAGACAAGTGTGGAATAAAAATATAAACGTGGAAATAAAAGTAAATGTGGAAAACATATAAAGTATGTAAAAAATAAATTGATATAAAAACACATGTATTTAATTATTAATTTCCTCATATATTTAATTATTTTTGATTATGGCAGTTTTGGTCCTCAATATCTCCCAGCCATGCTTGAACACCAACAAATCCAGGCTCTGTAATAATGATTCTCCAGAGTGCCCTCTGGTGCTGGCTCAACATTTATTATTCTACATTACCATGCCCTTGAATGAAAGCTCAGATAATCACTGTATTTCTTTTGTGGAAGATCTGCTCAGCTTTAAAAATAAGTTTGGAAACATTTTTTTTTTCTGGCAATAGAGGACTTGTTTTCTCTATTTTCTCTACAACTATTGTTTTAAAAAATCCAAACCTTCAGTTCCCTTTTTTGTTGTAACACAGACATCTTTTAACAGATTTTATTTCGGTTGGACATGGGGTAACGAGGACATTGATGTTGTTGGGGTGGGGTAGTGCTGGGCGGTATGACCAAAAATACGTATCACGGTATTTTTTCATGGTATCACGGTTTCACGGTATATCACGGTATTTTTTTTTCATGCATAATTAGGTGTTCACAGCATTTTCTACAGATTGAGAACAGAATTAAAAATTAAATTAAAATTCTTCAAAATAATTCCTTTGTTAATAATTGGTCACAGAGAACTTTATTGTATTAATATTCACATCTTCATTGTAAACAAATGAATAACATAGCTAATTACACTGGTGGGACTGTTCAGCTGTTTCAGACTGATACCTCCGGTTCAGGCTGCTCCTCATCCTCAACACGTCTCTTTTTCAATCGCGGAAAATATTTTTCAATACTCATCTGGATTGAAGCAGTAAACATTCAGTGTAAGAGTTTAAAAAAACTACTTTATTTGATTCACAGCTGCTAGTGTTTTGACCTCGACAACCCAACTACATTTTTTTTTTTTTTTAACGGCAAACTTGCGACTAGTTAACTTTATAAAGAAGGCGTAATCGCTTGTTTGCTATGGGTCGGGTCAGGACGGGACAACATTGTATTAAAAATATTTTTATAGGACTTTTTAATGTGTGACTATAAAGTTGCACGTGATACCAACCTTTTGTGAATTTCGCCAGCCGTCTTCTTTCGGTTGAGCTAATCTAACGCGACGCTGAAGCTAGCAAGCTTCCAGGGAAGCACGGAGGGGAGGGGCTGTGTGTGTGTGTGTGTGTGTGTGTGTGTGTGTGTGTGTGTGTGTGTGTGTGTGGGCTATGTGAGAGAGACGGGTGACTGACAGAGACGGAGGGAGAGCAAGGAAAGGAAATGCAGCTTAATGAATACGAGTATTTTTTAAATAGCGTTAAAAATAGACAGTAAGGCTGTGTTCGAAACCGCCTACTTCTCCTACTATTCCTACTAGTCATACTTTTTTAAGTTCCCGGATGTACACTAGATGCATACTAGATTCGCCAAAATGTTGAGTATTCATCATGAGGTTACTTGTCACACTCAAACTACCCAAGATGCAACGCAGGGCTCTCAAGTCTCACGCAATGAGCGTGAGACACACGCATTTCAACAAGTTCACACGCTCACACGCCACACATGCCATTTCTCACGCTGAGAAATGATCAACTTCGTCACACAGAAATTCTAATGGCCGATACTATAAACGAGTCAATGGCAGGTGCGCTCGTACAGCTCAGAACTATAGCTCTGTACAGCTGTCTTGATTTAGCAACCCATCGGCAAATCACAAAATAGAATTTCTCAGCCAATCAGAAAACAGAATTTCTTGTTGCCGGGTGTGAAATAGCTTTCAGCTGCAAGCACGCGTCCCATGAATGCACAGCGGACATAACCTATTATGCTCTGAATGCGTGCAGAAGTTGTAGACGAGCTGGAGGTGGAAGAGAACCGTCAGGATCATCAGCAGGTCATATCTTCATTTATTTCAATCTTTTATTAGTTACTATAGTTTTCCTACTCTTTCTAAAAGACCAATACCTGCCGATTAAAGTGTTCGTTGGAGTAGTAGGCCTAAATATTCAGCACACACCCTTTGACATGAGCAACTTAATGAAAAATGAAAAATATGTAGGAGTGTAATTAGGCTTCCGTGGTTCATTTTTTTCAAAGGTGACTGGTATGAGCAGATTCCCAATAAGACTATCTACAATTGCCAAACTGGTATTAGTTCTGCCACACTGAAATGCTGATGCAGAGAGGGTTTTTTCCATGGTGGGGCTCAATAAAACCAAGACCAGGAACACTTTGTTTCTGAATGGAACTCTGTCATCCATCATGACTGTGAAAATGGCTGACATTGAGCCACAGTGCTTTAAATGGGAGCCCCCAATATCAGTCATCAAGCATCAAAATCTGCCACAAACACTTACAACAACACTCATAAACAAACACACACAGAGAGGGACTGCTCAAGGGGCCCATTTGGGGTTATTTTTGTTTTTCTTAATTTAATTTGTCTGTTTTTTTGTTTGTTAAGACTTTGCATACCTAAAACAATTTATTTTAAAATATAGCAGAATTTAGTGTAAAAGTGAAGATTTGTGATTTTGGTATAAATAAAACATTTTCTTTGTTCTTTAAGTAGCTAGTTTATGGCGATGGGATACTGCAAGGGACCCCCCCCAAAAAAAACCCAGAAAGAAACCCCCCCACGCACACGGCCCGGCCCCTGCCCCGCCCGAATCTCACTCCAAGCAAACTTGAAAACTTGAGAGCCCTGCGCAACGTAACGTGACGTCGCCCATCACCATTTGAACGGTCAAATTCCGTTAACGGGACGAGAGCAGTCAAAACGGCATAACCGGAAGTGCATTGCTCACTGCGGCTAGCTTTAGTAGCGCCGAATTCGTGGTAACAAAATTGTAAATAGCTGGTATTTTGTGAGATTTTCAACACCTTGGGGGTCTAAATGAATACTTTCTCGCCTGAAAATGTTTCAAATGTTGCTAAAGTTATATATTTACAGAGTTTATAGCTTAAGCGAAATCAGCTTTTCAGGCCGGCTGATTTCGGCTCGGGCAGGAGTGAAGTGCACTGTGTGTAAACGCTCTGCATACTGTCTGATCGATGAGCCATTTTCAAGTATGTAGTATGTAGTAGGCGGTTTCGAACACAGCCTAAACATGCGTGTTTAGAAGCGCAACACTGAAAAGGGTCCCGTCTCAAACAATGTCGCGCGACGCAGCGTTCCCCCCGTTGTGTAATCAAATACACCGGTATGGCGGTATATTAAAAATTCATATCATAATGAAATTATAAACCGGTATTCGGTGTGAACCGGTATACCGCCCAGCACTAGGGTGGGGGTGCTGTTGGTTCATGGCATTTTTGTGAAAGTTTTTCATCTGCACATTTATTATTATTTTTTTTACTGTTTTAACATGTGGTGGATTTTGTCTTCTGGTGTTTCGAATGTTGCGCTGACTTGTCATGTTGAATATTTTGCTTTTTTTTAAAGTCATGTAAAGCAATTTTGACATTGTTTCCTGAATTACAGGAAACTGATGACTCAGAACTGTCTTGGCTCTAGTTCTACAGTGAGGAACCTTGGAGTTATTTTTGACCAGAATTTATCATTTGACTCGCATATAAAACAGGTTTCTAGGACTGCCTTCTTTCATCTTCGTAATATTGTTAAAATCAGGAACATCTTGTCTCAGAGTGATGCAGAAAAACTAATTCATGCATTTGTTACTTCAAGATTGGACTACTGTAATTCTTTATTATTGGGCTGTCCCACATATTCTCTGAAAAGCCTCCAGTTGATCCAAAATGCTGCAGCTAGAGTTTTGATGAGAACTAACAGCAGAGATCATATTTCTCCAGTTTTAGCTTCTCTTCATTGGCTCCCTGTTAAATTCAGAATAGAATTTAAGATTCTTCTCCTTACATATAAAGCTCTTAATGGCCGAGCTCCATCTTATCTTAAAGATCTCATTATAAGATATTTTCCTAACAGAGCACTTCGTTCCCAAACTGCAGGTTTACTTGAGGTTCCCAGAGTTTCTAAAAGTAGAATGGGAGGCAGAGCCTTCAGTTATCAGGCTCCTCTCTTTGGAATAAGCTGCCAGTAAATGTCCGGGAAGCAGACACCCTTTCCACTTTTAAGACCAGGCTTAAAACTTTCCTTTTTGATAAAGCTTATAGTTAGGGATGGCTCAGGTGATCCTGAAACATCCCATAGTTAAGCTGCTATAGGCCTAGACTGCTGGGGGGGCTCATCTGTCACACCTTTCCTCACTTTACTCTCTTTATGTATATGTGATATTATTGTGGTCATTAACTCGTGTTTCCCTGTTCCAACAGATATCCTTTCAATGGTGTTACAGTGTTTGTTGTCCCCTCTTTTCTGTCCTCTCAAACCCCAGCTGGTGGAGGCGGATGGCCACCCTTCCTGGTTCTGGTTCTGATGGCCACCGTTCCTGAGTCTGGTTCTGCCAGAGGTTTCTTCCTGTTAAAAGGGAGTCGTTTCTCTCCACAGTCGCCTCAGGCACGCTCAGGACGGGAGATTGGACCGAAAAACAAAAAGTTTTCAGTGCAATCTGTTGGTTTTCTTAGCTAGGAAATTGTTTTTGAATTGGCTCTATATGAATGAATTGGATCATTTTTTAATTTAACTAATTGGTTTTGATTACAATGAATTGGACTCTAATTGGCTTGAATTAGACTGTATTGTATTGTATTGTATTATTGAAGTGCCTTGATATGACATTTGTTGTGATTTGGCGCTATATAAATAAACTGAACTGAACTGAATTCAATTGAATACCCCTAATGATTTATATTTGTCGCACTGATGACATTATGTGAATCAGCTGGGTGGTAATCATATGTGATACCCTGGTCTGGGGTTGAAAAGAATTACATCCATGATTGGATATGACACGCTGGGGGGGGGGCTGAAACACATCCATCTTTGTTATGTTGCCAATTAGGCCTATTTGATAGGTTTCATCAGGCCAGCTATCACAAAGACAGCCTTGCTGTCTTTAACTTAGCTTTGTAGTATACCCTCCAGGCATAAATCTGCCAAACCAGCAGATCTCATGAGCCACCAGTTACCCCGTGTATCATTTCCATCATTCATCCCAATGTCCATTGGGCATGATACCCACCAACCTCCTTCCTATGGTTATTGTTCAAACAGCTCTCAGACTTCCTCATGCATAACAACCTCCTTTATCGGAATCAGTATCGCTTTAAGAGAGTCCACTCTTTTGAGGCATCTTACCATCCTTAGGCATGTTACACTCTTGGTTTGAAGCATACCTCATTGGGCATTCTTTTAATGTGTTGTGGCAAGGACAAATGTCCACATCTGATCGCCTCTCTATCGGGGTGCCCAAAGTCTCAGTACTGGACCCTCAGTACTATCTTCTTGGCAATAATGTTTCTCCTGAACAAAGGTGGAAAAACGCCTGATGACCACATGTCCCTCTTTGAACTTGCTGTATTTGATTGTCAGTCATGTCGTTTTCACTTTACAACATAGGAAAGACCAGGGTGTATTCGACTCAGTATGCCACTCAAATACTTGTACTATCATGGTCTAGAGCAGGGATGGGCAACTTCCATGATAAAGAGGGCCAACATTTTTTCAGCACTATCATTGGAGGGCCACATGACCACGCACTTCGAATAATTGGATATGAAAGATGCTACAAATGATTCTCAATAAGAACACATTTTATATGAATTTATATTTATGTTCACATACTTTTGATTTGAGGTCTGCTACTACAGCGGCTCTGGCAGCTCCAGTGTACTTCTCATATTTAACCATATGCCAGGTGTTGTAATGGCGACTCAAGTTGTAATCTTTTAGGGTTGATAATGTCTCCAAGCAAACTAGACACATTGGTTTTCCTTTGAATTCGGTGAAGAGGTACTCTTCTTCCCATTTTGGCTGAAAAATGCGATTTTCTCTGTCAAGTTTTCTCTTTTTGCCACTGCTAGTGGCCATGGCTCTCGACTTTCCTATTCGCTGTTGCGGAAAGCGGCCCGGGCCCCGCTATTGTTTGCGTATGGCGCGCCCTCTATCGGTCAACAGTAAAATTACAAGTTTTTTTTTTTTTTTAATAATTAAATTATTATTGATCTATTTGCGGGCGTACTGAGTGAGGACGAGGGCCAGTTGCCCATCCCTGGTCTAGAGGTAATGAGGTTTGTTTGTCTCCTAGTTTAGTTTGGTTGGTATTGTTTTTCTCATATTCATTTATTTTGTGTTTGGGTCCTATTCATCCGTACACCACATTGTGATAGATACAGGCCATGATTAACTTTACCCTTTAACCACTGCAATGGTATTCGAGCAAGTCTCCCAGTTTTCACTGTGGAATCCCTAGAGATGGCCCAGAACATGGCGGCACCTCTGGTGTTTGCTCAAACAAAATGGACACATATCATTCCACGACTCATTGAACTTCACCGGTAACCCATGGCTGCCTGAATCAGATTCAAGTCTTTTTTGCTTATCTATACAGTGACTGTAGGGTCTACACTTACCTTTTCAAGCTCTCTTTCTGAAGTAATACAGGCTGATACTCCTGATTGACCTTTCCCAGGAAAGTAATCTGGCACTGGCTACGGTCACGTTTTATGTTTCTGTCAGGTCTGTTAGTTTTGATCATGTTTTAGATTCCAGTCTTTGTTTTTTTGCTATGATTTCCTCAATCACTCTTGCCCTGCCATCAGCTTCACTCACGCCACATGTGTTTTTTCCCTCAGCTGCACTCACTCACCGATCACCCCCTCAGTATTTAGTCTCCAGGATTGCTCATGCACTTTGCCAGATCTCCACCATCACTGAAGCCGTGCCGTGGTCAAGTTTTGCCTTATTCAAGTTACTTCATAGTTTAAGTTTTTGTATTCCAGCTCAGCTTTTTGTTTTCTTGAACATAAATCAAGTTTGATTTTGAATATCTGCATCCGGGTCCTCCTTCTCCATGCCCAACGTGACAGCTACATTACCCTACACACGAGACAGTATCAATCCAGACTGATCTGATTTGTGGATCCATGATGGTGGAGCAAGCTACCAAATGCTATCACAGTATGTTCATCCTTCACTACCTTCAAGAATCCTCAAGACTCCCCTCCTCTGAGAATACCTACTCTCCTAACATTTCTAAAAACCTAAACCTCCTAACCTGCTACTGCATTGCAATTTGTAGCTGTTCTACTTTTACTGCAATTTGAATAGATTCTATTCTTAAAGAATAGGCCAGGGTTTTCTGCTACACCAAAGCTTGAATGTTGTTCCTCTCTTGTAAATCTTTTTTTAAATCACTTTACATAAAAGTAGTGTAATTTCATAGAGTGGAGGATTGTAAGGTTTGGGGCCAGACAAGGGAAAAATATTCATTTGAACAGCTTAAAAATGACATCTACAGCAACAACACTGTTAATTAAAGGCATTCAATTCTTTCTCAGACTGCTTTATTACTAAGGCATCTTGATGCTGGTTTTGGCAGTCAGAAAAATTCTTAAATTACATCTCACTGAACTAGTGTTCACACATCTTTATTGCTCCTCACACTGCACACTTACTGTTAGATTTGACTATTCAGCTGAATAGTCTTGGTAGTGAGATGGAGGTTTACAACATTATTTTACACTGTAAATATAGAGCAACAGTATAGGCTGTACAGACAATATGCTGATATTAGAGCTGATGTACTGTATACTGTATGTTTTGTATCCTCTGAACAGAAAAATCCTTCCATGACTAAGTAAGATTCATAAATCATGTAAGGAAACAGCCTAATTAGTCAGGCAATAATGTTCAAACCAAACAATAACGGAATGACATACAATGTCCAGAGTGGTGTCCTCATATACATGCCATCCACATGATGTTCTGTCTACTATTTGTCTCCTGCGCCAGCTTCATACTTCATAGTTGAACTCATTGCTGGTGATCAACGATAGGAAAACAAACAAGCCAAGTCCATTGGGTTATATCTTCATGCCCAGCTTGGCTTTCTGTTGAAAAGACACAGATTAAATAAATTACACAACCTCAGCAAAACATCATTCATTTTACTAAAAGACAAGCAGCAGGAACAACAGTAGAGAATCCCCAAGAAATACATATTTAACCACAATTTCTTCCATTACTTTGAACATAATTAAGTGACAAGGGCCTCATCACAAAGATGGAGTCTTACCAGGTATTGCTAGGGAGTGAGTTGATGTGCACACACTGAGCTTGATTTTCCACTACTTTCCACTTGCTATAATATTCCTTTCTTTTTAATTTTACAGCTTTATTTTTTTCTCCCTCTCAGCACCATGTTTCAGTGTTGGTTCAATACACTGCAGTATCCTTCCTTGTGAAATGAATCAATAAATAGGACTTCTCAGCATTATCAACTTTGAAATGCTGCTGTCTCACATCCTCCTAAGAATGTGACCTTTTTTTATCCTGTCTTAGATCCCTAGTAGATGGCCTTTCTGTGACTGTACTTACTGATTGGAAACATGTACACAGGATTTTTGCAGCATTTACCTACAATTGATCAGTTAAAGGAATGGTTCGGCGTAAAATGAAAATTTGAGCATCACATGGTCATGCCACATAATTTATATGGGTGATGAGCCTTTCTCCGAAAGACCGCGGCATTCCGAAGTTGGCTATTTTAAAGTGTTTTGTTAGAAACGCAGCCAAAGCAACTGGACGGGGCCAATTTGGAAAATATAATAAATCGGTTGTTTTTCCGCGATAAACAAGCTCAAAAGCGCTACATACTTCAGCTGTGTCATAACAAAGGCCTCGTCAAGCAAACCGAGGCACAGAGAAGTTCATCGGACCACACAGCCTTTCACTGGCTGTTTTTTGAGGTATCACCGGTAGTTCCAACTCCTAGTCTGACCCGGATGTAAGCCTACTGCTTCAAGTTATCAAAGGGAGGCTGAGACGCAAATATGGCAGAAGACGACCATAATATTTTCGAAGACGAGTCATTTGCGTTTGAAGGCCAACCATACTTGTTTGAGCCCGAATATACAGACGAGGAGTTGCGGGAACGGGAGGAACAACAGAGATGTGCGGAGCAAGCGTCAGTGGGCGCTTCTGCTCGGTCGCGTACTGGAGGTACATGGTGGTAGCTGCGAGTGCTGCGAGGTGATGCCGTCGGAGGAGGAGAGCTTCTGTTGCCAGGAGTGGGAACTGTTAGGCACAGATATGCCAAATGAAAACACCTGTTTGTCATCTAAAAGACATTTTGTGTCGCTAATAGACAAAGGTGAGTTTTTTTGTTTTGTTTTACATTGCATAGCCGTGTGCCATGTTTTTTATTCTAGGCAAAAGCAGACTACGACAACCGGTGAAAACACAAGCCAGTGAAAGGCTGTGTGGTCCGATGAACTTCTCTGTGCCTTGGTTTGCTTGACGAGGCCTTTGTTATGACACAGCTGAAGTATGTAGCGCTTTTGAGCTTGTTTATCGCGGAAAAACAACCGATTTCTTTTATTTTCCAAATTGGCCCCGTCCAACACTCAGCTTCTTAAAGCAACAGATAACAAAGTAAACTTACAATGCCAGAAGCATGTTTGGGCTTAACACTGTAGGAAGCCTTTTCCTTGGCCTGACGGAAAGACTCTTCCGCTGCTTTTAATCTGCAGAAGACAAAATGTTAATGTTGAATCGTACAATACAATAAACCCCACAGTGAAATATGTCACAAATTCAGTGTGAATTAAACTAAACCCTAGACTTAGTGACACCCTGAGATTCACGTGTGGATTTGTGTACTCACACCCACATGTTTGCACCCTGGTTCTAGTCAGACCAACAGACCTTTAAATTAAACGTTATCATCACGAATAGAAGGACCAAGCTGGAATTTGAAAAGGAGAGGATGTTTCTTCTCCCCCAGAAAAACTTAAATTTCGTAAATTATGGAATCCTTGACAAAAGGCCCCCTCCCTTATCCACCACCAAGAGGACAACAAAAGAAAAAAAAAGGGGGCCAGTCATCTGGATTATATTAAATGTTAGGGATGATCCAATCACGTGGTTTCAGACTCGATCAGATTCGGACGTTTCATCCCGATCAGGGATCGGATATATAGCCTATCTATTATGTATATTTATTCTCATTATTTTTATTTATCAGAACTATAATATTTCAAAACAAATGGGAAAAAATAACAGCTTAGCATTTCCTGTTATGTGGTGGTACAGAGTCAGAACGTCTCAACCATAGACATAATATACGGAGACGCCTCACAGACTGACGCTGCCTATTGGAGCTGACGTATATGCGTGGCCGCCATCTTGGATGGGTCTCCAATGCCTCCACATTACATTTATTTTGACTGAGGAAGGTGTTTATCCCCAACTACAATAATCATAACTCCCCAAATTTTTATGTCTCTGGTCTCAACGCCACACAGATACATGCGGCATGACGTCACTTTGCTGCCGGAAAGCGAAGCAGAACACGGCATTTATAATGTCAAAGATGGTGCCCTTTTTATCAAGGTATTTCTTTGTCTTTCCTTCATTTAGTCGTGAGTATGCTACAGTTGGCAACCTAGGTTTATTGTTATGATGGCAACCATTTGTGTGTCTTCACCTTTAAAAAAATGTGTCTTGTGAGTTCATTTAAAGTGGGAACTTTGTTGTGACTAAAATAAATCAAATTAAGATATATTTTGGTTGAAAGAAAGAGAGAATAGAACAACAAAAGACATTCAAGGGAGAAAATGAAAGAAAAGATGTAGGTGAAAGAAATGAATGGTGAAAAGAATAAGAAAAAGCAAAGTAAGGTCTCACAGAAGCAGTATGTGTTACTGTACCTCTCTTTGAGAATCGCTTTGTTTTCTTTTTTCCACTGGTCCTTAAAATCAGAGGAGAACTCATGCCAGATGGAAAAGAAAGTGTTGGGTGAAACCTCCTTCTCTCCTGACTTGGGCTTAACTGAGAAGAACACTGTGAGCTCCAGGAAGCTGATTGGACACAGCAACAGATGCACATACTCGTTCATCAAAAGATTTGCACAAAAGGAAAAAGCACAACTGTACAGCTGTAGTTACAAGCAACAGATTAAGATTGCACAAAAAATAAAATGAGTTTTTCTATGACCACAGTAATCTATAATGAACTCCACTGTCCTGAGTGTTCTCTGCTACTCAAGTGCTGTCCAGGAGTGTCAAACAGCAGAAACAAGTCAGATAAAGAAGGTTGGTCTTACAGTTTGTGAGTGCTGCTTAGTTGCACATCCAAGGTCTCCATTTCACTTTTGGCTAAGAAAGGAGAATTCATTTAAAGGGTTAGAAACATGTAAAAAAAAAGCTGAAACAGCGTTTGTACGGAGCCCGGTGGAGATCAAACAATATCTTTTTCAGGGGGTTTCAAGAAAGCGTTCTCTCACTTTTCAAAGTGTGCCCTCGCTTTATTAAACCGTGCGCTCGTCTAAATAAAGCGTGCGCGCGTATACATAAACCGTGCGCTCGGCTTACTAAAACCGTGCGCTCACTGCCCCTCAGTCGTGCCCACATTATATACCTTGTGAGCACAATAAACAAAAGTGTGCCCACGATCTGTAAGACGTGCCAACGACATTCTGTATGGCAACAATAAATCCAAATTGCTTGAAACGTTCGCACGTTGTATTAATTGTGGCCACGAAATCTGTTACCATTACAGTGTGAGCATCTCACCTTTTTAATCTATTTGGAAGTTGCTTGGAATGGAACAGTAAGTGCATTGTGCTATGGCGAATGTATGCCTAAGCAAGTATTATGGGACGAACAGTGTCCCTTAATGTAATGTATAATTCAAGTGCTTGGTCTGGACTGTTTGTCAACTGTAACCCTCGTTCTTGCATTATGCCTGTGCAAAAATCAAATACATCGATGTCGCATGGTATGGAGTCGAGGAAGGTGCATTTCCTCTTGCAGACGGTCAGATTGGCTTCATCGAGAGGAAAGAGATGATCTTCAGCCCCCCACAGATACGGAGCCAGGTGCATTATATCCGGTATTCCAGCCGGAACACCTGGGTTTCTGGACGGACGGATGCGATGTGCATTCCATGTGTCTTGGATGCTGTTCAATTCATCCTGGGGAAAAAATTAACGAATGCAAATAAATATTTTAGGATTTTCCTTTGGCTACAGCCCTGACTTGGGCGCCTTACAAGGCAGCCTTGAGAACAGGTGAGGGTGTGTGAAGTACTTTGAGTCAACTGTAGCTAAAAAATATTCACTTTAAATTACTATGTGCTGTGTCTGGATGGCCTACCTGGACAGGTCCCATGAAACACAGCTGGATTAATGCCTTGTCTAAGAAGTCACCGGTGAAAAGACCTTCATCTTTCAGCTCTCCAAATAGCTGGATGTATTGCCGGTAAGTTTAACAGGTATTTTTTTACAATTCAGTGTTATGCCAAGTTTGATTGAGGTTTAAATGTGTAACTTTTTTTAAACTTTCATTTAACTTTCATTTGTAGAGGCCTGCATGCAGAACTACCCGCTAACAAAGGTTGCTGACATAGAAGAGTGCATTAGCCATGCACTGAAATTTGCACCGCACAGAAGGTAAATGTAAACTTTAGTCTGTCATATCAATCTCTGAATAGTCACATTAATGAAATTAAATATTGGTACTAAGTTGGATTAAACCGTTTCGTATTCTTTTTAGGCCAGCTCCTCAAGACGGAACAGACTGAACCAAATACCACCACCAGCACCCACACCCATTTTTTTATTATTGTAGTTAATTGTATTTTATTCATTTTATTCATACTGTTTTTTTGTTTATATTTTATTATTATTGTTTTATTGAAATAAAACCATGCACCCATTTTTTATGTTTATTCTTGTATTTAACAGTATTGATTTGGTATTAAACATTCTCGTCCTGCAACATTTGCCATCACTGCTTAGCTCTGAAGTAAATAGTTGTCGTGCATTTTTACAAACTAGAAATATGACAACATTGTGGGAAAGAACCCAAATATGTAATCAACAAGGTTACTAGAATGCATAGTAACCTTGTTACAGAGAACTGAAATAAAACGTTTGACTTTGGTTCTCTAAAGGTTTGGTTATAACCAAACCAAAATCTACCACTTAAAAACGTTCCCTTTGGTTGTATAGGGGAACCAACACATAATAAACAAGGTTGGGGGAACCTCATGAGAACGTCTAGGGAACCAAATATCTAACCAACAACGTTGTGGGAACCATATGGGAACGGCAAGGGAACGTAATGGGAACCACACACATAACGTTCTGGGAACCTAAATAAATGTTGCCTGCTAACCAAATTAGAACCGAAAAAAAACCAAAAATCAACGTACTCAGAACCTAAAAACAACCAAGGGCTAACGTTCCAGGAACATTTTCGGAACGAAAAATTGTTAGTAGGGTAGGCTCATGATGATGCCATGACTGGATGCCAAGGTTGAAAGAATATTCTTGTATTCCATACCTAGCCCATGGTAAACCCTGATTAAGTCCATTTCAAAATGGTGAAGAATCATATCCTGCTGGTAAATTGGGCTCATGATGTTATGAGTGTGGAATCGTGGCCACGCTTTGCTTACTTGTGCCAATTTTAATTAGGCTATACATTTCTTAAATAACGTTAACACGTTTTGTGAATCATGACCACGCTTTAGTAAATTGTGGTCACGAGGTATATAACTTTGTTACTACAACGAGAGCAAGAAACTACTAAATCAAGCGCACGATTTAGGTAAACGTGCGCGCGTTGTATTTCAACGAGAGCACGTTTTGGTTAAATGAGAGCGCACTTTGCAAAGTGAAGACACGTTTCAGTAAATTGTGCTCACGAGGGATATAACGTGAGTACGACTGTATTACAGCGAGTACACGACATTAGTAATTCGAGCGCACGATTTAGGTAAACGTGCGCTTGCTATATTTTAAGGAGAGCACGGTTTGGTTAAATGAGAGCGCGCTTTTTAAAACGGGTGCACGCTTTCTCGACACCCCAATATATTTCACCTTAAGACTCAAGGGGCTCCGTAGTTGAGCTTGCTGTGCCCTAATCAGCTCTGTGGCTTTCTCAGTTACCTTCTTCAAGGAAGTCCTCCATCTTGTCTTTGAAAGGTTGTAGATTATCCTCATCTGACACTTTGCAAACCTTTTCCACTTCTGATGTACATGCTGATCAGATAAATGAAGGGTTAATTCCAACGGTTGCACTTTGGGTTCGATTAAAGTTAGGCTTAAGGTAAAGGTTAGGGAGACGCAAAGAGGGAAGATCTCCAGCTCGTATGCATTTGTGTCTTACCTCTTAGGTCTTTCCGGTGCCGAGTCAGGTCTTTCTGAAAATCTTCAAACTTCATCTGTGAAGCCTGGAACAGGTCATGGGGCTCAGGGAGAGGATAGAGACAGGTTTCCTTGCCAGCATCCTTGTGATGTTCAGACACACACAACATATTTAAAGCACGGAGTCAATTCAATGAAAATGTCTGACTTACGGGATGTAGCACTTCTATTTTCAAAAATATGGAACTGATTGAAAGCTTGGCTCCCAAGGTGTTTATAACATAAAGTAAGTACATTTTGTAGAAATGAGTTCATACATTGTTAGGGATGGGAATCGAAAACCGGTTCTTGTTGAGAACCGGTTCCCAGTGTTTCAATTCCTTGGAATCGTTTAGCAATTATGCAAACGATTCCCTTATCGATTCCAGTGGGCGCGAATGATGTCACCACGCAACATTGTGTGGCGAGTCCAGTGCAGCCAGCAGTCAACAGTAAACATGGCGCCCAATCAGTACAAACGCTCGAAAGTTTGATTACACATCCCTAAAAAAGACGACAACAGGGCAACTTGCAAAGTGAATATTTCACCAAAGTGAGGAAATACTACCAACATGCAATAACTATCAATGAATGTCGCGTTTTCGATCTGCTCCGGACTAACGTTGGTGAATCTGACCCCAGCAACGTTAGCAACGTTAGCATGTCCTCGGCTAACACTGCAGGTCACTAACTAACAAACAAACACTGCCTATCATGTTAGCACCATTTGCCTCATTGTAAAAGCTGCTGTTAGTAACGGGTAAGGTTAAATGAATGCCTTCTCAGGCATTACATTTAGATGAAATCATGAGAGACAGAGCCTGACTGGCTCAGAGCCAGAGGCTGGTGGTACTACCCCCAGTTCACCTCTACCTCCAGCTTCTCCTTTCACCAGAGCAGGGAAGAGTTAAATTACCCAGGCCAGGATAGACCAATGTGGACCTCACCGTTGTTGCGTTTGTAAGGTCATGACTCGTGTTACTTCTAAACTAAACAAAGTTGATGCCAATCGACCGGTTTGTTGTCCTTTTTCTCCAAATGAGAATCGATAAGGGAACCGACAAAGAACTGAATCGTTAAGCAGAATCGAAAATGGAATTTGAATCGTAAAAATCTTATCAATTCCCATCCCTTTACATTGTACATGTTGACTTTGCTTTTCTGTGCTGTAGATAGCTACTTTGATTTATATAAGCTCTGCATATGACATAAAGATATGTATGACATTTACAGGAGGAAAGGATGACAGTGTGAGTCTAAACATTTGATTAATCAAGTAAATGGGACGACGCTTACCTCATCAAAGTGTCTGAGGTAGTAGGCAACGATGTAAGACAGAAGACTTTTTACACTGTCCTACAGGTGGAGAGAACAAACACATGCAAGTTTACAGGAGTGGAGAAAACATTTTTACAGGGACTTCTGAAGCAGTTTCACTGAATCAAGAATGTCCTCAGCAAAATGTTTTTGCAGTTGGATACAATCCCTCTGAGCTGAATTTAATTTTGTGTTACACACAGTCAGTGTGATGACTGAAAGGCTGGGTTACAGTAAGACGTACACACTCTACAGCAGCTGCCACATGGTGGCGACACAGTCAAAAACTCTTCCATTCTAACTGTGGTCCTCCAAACGGAGAGACTATCGCTCTACCTGGCCACACATTTCATACAAAGTGCTTCAACAACGAAATCCCCTAAACTGTCATAAACAAAGAAAAATAAATAATGGATAAAATGGGACAGATAAAATCAAAGAAAACACAAAAAGGTCGAGTAAAATAAGAAAAGGGTCTTCCATGGAAATTGGTTTTAAGGAGTGATTTAAAATAGACCGTCTTCTCAACTAATCTCTTCAGGCAGCTCATTTTCCAACTTTTATGACCTTATAGCAAAATTGCTGACACCTATGTATTTTTGAGCAAAGTTTCAGGAACAAATCAGAGTTCTTTGCTAGAGGATCTCAGTAAGGAGGAAGGCTTGCATAAGGCTAAAAGGTCAAATATGGAGCTAGCTTAGAGCCCAGTGAGAGCCCTAAAAGTCGACGGTAAATTCCTGAAATGAATCTGAAAACATGCTGGAAACAAGTAACCTGACTCACGTCATCTGGCTGCGTTCACCAACTACACGCGGGGGCGTTCCCTTTCCTCACACAATGCAAATACCAGAGGGCGGGAGTCAGGTAAGGAAATAAGTGCAGGCTTGCTAAAACTGGTGGAATATGGTCATATTTCCTTGTTTGTGTCAGGGGTCTTGCAGCAGTGTTCTGTACAATATGGATTTAAACTAAGTATATTAATGAGACAGATAAAAAAGTATTAATAATTCAATTATTAATAGATAAATAAACTATTAATGAGACAGATAAAAGGGCTGTTTCTGTATGATTTGTATGATTAAAAGATTATGATATAGATATGTTCAAATATTTCTAAGCATGTGAAAACATGACTAGATAAGTTTATGGGCTTGGCGGTCAAAGCTTATACTTCTATTAGAGTTCAATTGTAAACACATAACTATACACACAATTATGAAAAAGTAAAGCTCGTTTAACAAAATGACTCCAAACTGCTCAGTTCCAAGCACAACACCATTGTTCTCTCTCTAAACCATGGTTTTATGAAGCCCTGAACAAAAACTCCATCACTTTGTTCATCTGTGAACACGGGCCTTCAAACTGCAACACCCTGATTATCAGTTAGTCTCACTCATGTTGCGCCTGTGCAAACTCAGATGGAAAATCAGTTCAATCGTGTCAGAGTAGAAAAAAAAACCCTCAGGTGACTTTACACGTTAAGGCTGATTCTTACTCGGCGCAACCTCGCTCTTACTAGCTGGTCGCAAATGGCGCAAACGGTCACGTGACCCAAAATACCGCCACGCCCCCCGTCACAAGCTAGAAAATCCTCGCGCACAACTTTTTTTCTGACTTCGCGCGCGCTCAACCGGAAACAGCTGACCAAGAAAAAGAAAAAATGAACACTGCAGAGACCGCGGTGACCGAGAGGATGCGCCTCTACAAACATCTGTACGACACGTCTATGAAGTTACACTGGGACAACGTTTGACAAAGTTCGTCTTGTTGCAAAGGACGAACATTCCACCTTCTCTTCTGTTTTTGCCGCAGCCGCTTAGCTCTGAGATACATATACAGTTCTACACCCAGAGTAAATTCATTCCGCATCAGATGTGCCAGCCTCTGCTGACGTGACACCACAGGTGGCATTGTGTATGCTTTCTTCGTATGCTTTTCAGCTTGTTTCCTCAACAGTGACGCCCGCTGGTCTGGAGAGAACTGCAAATGTGACGCATACTCGGCGCAAACTGCGCTTATGAGCTGAAGGAACTGTGAAGGGGCTGGAGCTTTCGATGACGTCATTAATGGTTCTCGAGCCAGAACAGTTGCGCGTTTGCGCCGAGTAAGAATCAGGCTTTAGGCAAGAACAGGGGTGGAGCAGTGATTTGAAATGTGGGGGGTGTTCCCGGGGTGGCACATGAGCACCACATCCTGCCTGCCTTGGGCTGGTTCCCTCTCCCAAATGAATGCTCCCTGACAGTATTCAGAGGCTCTTCCAACATAGTCATTCATTATGAACATGCATATTTATTAAAGGAGCCATGGCAGGAAATTTTCACTTTTTAAGGTTGTTTAACATTAATATGAGTTCCCCTAGCCTGCCTGCGGTCCCCCAGTGGCTAAAAATGATGATAGACCTAAACCATGCACTGGAAATTATTCTCTGCCTTTGGTAATGTGACCATGCAGATGGCCTGATCGGGAAAGCTGCCTCTTATGACGTCGAAGTTGTTTCCCCCCAGAGCCCATATAAGGCTATGCCAAAACTGCCTTTCCGATGGGTTTGTATCGTTAGCAGCTAACGTTAGCTAACGGTTAGCTATGCAGCTAATAGAATCTGCAAGCTCTTATCTATGCCAACTGGGCTGTTGGAGGTGTTTGCATGCCCATGAGATGGTTAGCTCGCTCATTTTAGACCAAAACCCCCTACTTCAAGCTTCCTGAAGAAGAATGAATCCGCAAATTCAGTGCATTTCATCAGGATAATGATCCATTCATGGTTCCAGTGCTAGCGCTACGTGCATCTTTGCAAACCAGAGCAATCAGATGAGAATGTCAAAATCCTCACTCCTGCTTTCCCCTTCACGCACGCCTTTTTTGCTGTGTCTTGTGTAGCACTTGCTTGATGTTTGACTGTGTTAAGAGAGTTGTTCACTAACTAGTTTGTCATATTGTCAAAGTAAGCTCATTTCAACAGGTTTCGCTAGTTTTACGGCATAGGGCTGCCGCGCCATCTACGTGCTCATTCTGAGGATCCTAAGGAAAGCTCATTTTTGGGACTGGCTGTAATTCTGCACCAAGGCAGAATTTTGGGGAAAAAAACTCAGATACAGTATTAGGGGACCACTAAAGCCTATAAAAATATGTAAAAGCCTCCATTTATTTTCATGCCATGGCACCTTTAAAACAAATTTAATCTGTCATCCACCTCTGTGATCCACCAATGTTTAATTTAATTATTTTTAAATTATTTTCAACTGAAAATAAAATAACATCACCCGTCAAAAAAACAATTATGGGTGAAAATCTCAAACTTTTAACATTGAATTTAGTTGACTGCCCACATTTCCTAACCAAAAAACCCAAAAGTGTTCTTCTTGCTTTCTCTGCGGGACACACATTCTCTGGCCTTTGCCTTCCTGTCCATTGTGTCCAGTTTTTCTTTCTGAATATGACGCACAGCCACACTGTTCAGCCGTGTTTGCGTCATGGTGCTCCTGAGCCATGTCTTCAGCCTCTGAGTCCACTGAACCCTCTCTCTGCCTCAGCTGGTGACACAACAATAAGCAGTCTGATGAGCGTCTCAACTTGATCAAAGAGGCCACGGATCTCTGGGCACATCCTCTGAAGGATACCAACAGCATCACTGCTGGACTGGAAGTTGTACTTTACTCTGAACATCGCAGGTTGTACCTTCAGGCTCTCTGCATTGAGCTCTGGATACTTTTGCACAGCATCATTTATCTCTCCAGTTAAGAGGACTTGCTCCAATTTCCTTATCATTTTCATCCCTCTGATTTGGACATCCACCACATCAAGAACTTTGTAGTACTCTGCTCGATAGTTCTGTGGGGGATGAATGCACATGTGCAGAAGCAGACCCAGTAAAGCACTGAGGTGGCTTATGGTGACGTGGGCGTGCAGTCGGTGTTAGACCGAGTCTTTCACACATGACAACTCGACTTGAAAAAGAAGTCAATTTTCTGCTGCCCCTTCCTTTTTGGCATTTCTGCAGCCTCCTTCTTCTCTCTATTTCTTTTCTCAATTTTATTCACTGTCAGCCAACACAGACATCCCAAGTCTCCCGGAAGTTCCGGGAGTCTCCCTGATACTGATAGTTAATCACGGATGCCCGCGAGTCGGATAAAATATCCCGGATTTTAGACTATTCGAGGGAGTTTTTTTTGTTTTTTTTTCAATGCGAGTGAGAGCGTGCAGGCAATAAAATAACTCGTGCAACTTGCGCGTTTCGACTGCGCAGGCACGAGAGAGAGAGGGGTGTGGGGAGAGGTTGCTTTTGAAACCTGTCTGTCCAAAGCAACGCTCTGTTCAACGAGCGTCCAGGGCGACTGCTTGTCGGGGGGGTGGGTAGGAGAGGAGACTGAGTCATCTCCCTGAAATGAGTTTTTGGAACTTGGGATGTCTGCCATCATTAAGTGACAGAAGCTCCAATATAGTTCGTCTCTGACGTAATATCAAATTTCCCGGGCCGGGTCGCGGACAACAGTCTGTGATTGGGTGAGTGTCCGTTCAGTTTGACCAATGCCTTTTCGTGGGGCGTAAGGGGGCCGAGGTGCACTGCGAGGGTGGGCAAACGGGTTTACCTTCGGAAAATGCGGGGGGGGTGAAATGATCTTGACCCCCATCCCCCACGGGTGTGACACCCATGGGCAAGAAGATGGAACAGCAAGAAGGCAGAAGAAGAGTAAGAGTGTAAGAGTATAAGAGGAGGTCGAGCAGGTGGTGGAGCTCATCCGGAATGAGGAAGCAAATATATCGAATGAAATGAGTTCATCTTCGGTGGACTTTGTGCTTAATCATGGTCTAACCATCCCTCAAGTCCGGTCACATTTGAATGGCTTCACAGTAGCCTCAGTTATCTGGGCCTTGAGAGAAGAGAACAGGTAAGCAACAACTGAGAAATATCTTTTGTCTTCCACGTATGTAGCTTCACAGTAAAATGTGTATCCTATAGAATGTGGCCATACTTTTCTCAGAACAGAAAGACGGCCAGTGAGAGGTGGCAGAGGCTTGAAATTCTCAGATGAGCAAGAGTCCAGCGTTATCGTTATCAATATGGTTTTGGAAAATAATGCCGTCACCCTGAGGGATATCAGAGACAGGGTCTATTTCAGAAACACTGACCAGGTCAGCTGCTACACAATCAACCATGTCTTGAATAGACAGCAGCTGAAAATGAAACAGATATATAATGAGTGAAGGAACAATGATTCCAATGTATCACCAAACATGTGAGTATGGCATCCTCTCGTACTCTGTATTAGAGCCCCGCATGGGACTATTACCGCCATTACTACCCGCTCTCACCGACTCATATATAGGCTAACTAAAATAAATTCACTAATGCACTAACCCTTTATTAGAAGAGAAGAATAAATGAAAATATATTCAACAAAAATCTCTGTTTTGAATCACAATCCTCATGTAAACTGAGGCCAAAAACTATAAGATATCTAAATATCTGCAGTTATAATAAAAACAGCAAATATCCATGAAACAAAAATGTGCCAATATCACATTCAATTTGAACAAAAGCTTATGAACTGCTGGAAACTCTGAGACACGTTAAAAAACACAATGGGACTTGCTGTACATGAATACAACAGCATGTTGAGTCGTCTCAACCCTGAAGTTCCAGAACTTTGCCACACTTGTTACAGCGCACAAAATCCAGCTCTTCACCTTCTTTGTTTGTAACCTTTTCAAAGTTTTTCATACATCTGATTTTCTTTCTTTTCTTTAGCTTCCTGCTGTTTGTTCTTTGCTCCTGAAAATGCAACTTTAAAACTGCCAGATTTGCCACAGGATCCCAGTCCCTGTGCAGGGCTCTGCTCTGTGTAGAAAACGTTCCTATATGTGGGCCTTTTTGTCTAATATTCTCATTTTCCCTTTTTCAGAGAGTGATTGAACTTGAGGCCAGTGATGTTCCATATGAATACAGCAGAATCATCAGAGTCAATATATTTATTATCATTAATCCCCGGAGGGAAATCTAGTCATCGTAGCAGCAATAACAACGGAGTAACAAGTTCAATGCAATAATAAATATAAGAATATAAAAAACTAAAATATATACTGGTATTAACATAAAGACATTGAGTTAAAAAGATATATCGTTATTGATGAAGCGAGGTTCAACCTGCAAAAGAGCAGGTGGCAGGGGAGGTACATCACTGGCAGAAATGTCACCATGTGTCCTGCTATTGGTCAGTGTGGGGTCATACATCACCAGGCACAGCTTGGTCCCAACAACAGCCCCAGTCTACTCGCTGTTGGGTTTACGGACACTTCTGGACCTGAGGGACTCTGATTCCCTTCACCAGGAAGGCTCTGTGCTATCAAACAAGCTAAAGTTTACGGTAAGAGAGAAGAATGATGCCATGTAACTGATGTATATGCTACGT
Source organism: Odontesthes bonariensis (assembly GCF_027942865.1). Classification (NCBI taxonomy): domain Eukaryota; kingdom Metazoa; phylum Chordata; class Actinopteri; order Atheriniformes; family Atherinopsidae; genus Odontesthes; species Odontesthes bonariensis. The sequence goes on along the minus strand of NC_134528.1, from coordinate 30,168,124 downwards.
CGCTGAGATAAAGTACCTCCTGTGTTCTTATCATCAACATAACTCACATTCCTTGACCAGCTTAAAAATGTTCTGGTCCCCCCACAGGAACCAGAGCAGTCCACCTTTGGTGGAAGTTTCCTCCATGCTGCTCTGGTCCACGACTTGTTACGCAAAAACCCACATTTTGCAGTGCTCTAACTTATTCGCAATTTTTAATTCCAATAGCAGAATTCCATTAAGCATGGTGATGGAAAGTGTGTGAACACAGAGCCCACGAGCGTGTGCCACTGCTCCAGGAAATGGAGCAGGACGAGCACCCCTCTGCAGACGGTTGCCAGGGGTGGATCCACCCCGCCAGCTGCTTTCTCTCCTGCTGCTTGGCCAGGGAGAACATGGCGGCTGATGTGAATGAGATCTTCTCTCTGACTAGGACCAGAGGTGAGATGCAGAGTGATGTTTGATTACATTTAGCTTTTTTTTTTTGTCAGTTCAGTTGTATCTTTGTCTTGCAGCAACAAATAGTTTTTTATATCAGTTTGTATCTGTGCACAGATTTTTGTGTTTCTCATTACTAGTTTTGCTACAGCCTATACCATATACCTTAAAAAAAGATTCCCCTTGTGTTGCCTATGCATGTAAATACTATTATGAGACAAAAAGTCCTACACTTCATTAAAATAACAAGAATGGAACTCATTTTCTTTTTATTTCTGACACTGCATCAACTAAACACCACTGTAATAAATTCAAAACACAACAGGCACGCTCAGGCCGGGAGATTGGACCGAAAACAAAGTTTCAGTGCAATCTGTTGGTTTCCTTAGCTAGGAAATTGTTTTTGAATTGGCTCTATATGAACGAATTGGATTATTTTATGAATAATTATGATTACAATTAATTGAATTCCAATTGGCTTGAATTGGACTTTATTATCTAAGTGCCTTGAGATGACATTTGTTGTATTTGGCGCTACATAAATAAAAATGAATTGAATTGAATTTCCACAGACCTGTATTTAAATTTGTAACACGATCTCATGAGGCCAAAACGTGCATAAACACTTCTGATGGTTGTGTTTTGAATTTATTACAGTGGTGTTTAGTCGATGTAGTGTCAGAAATAAAAAGAAAAGAAATAATAGCTGTGTGTATTTTTCTCAGTTTCGAGAAGAGCAAACCTGGTTTTGAGTGCCGTCTTTATTCTGCAGGAGTTTTTGTGAAGTTTTGACGAAGTAGTTCACTCTTTTGAGATTGTGTTTAGAGTTTTGAGAAACTGAACTACAGTTTCTGGAAATGTGTTTAAACATTTGGGAAGAACTGTAAACCAAGCACACCATGATTTCTTCCAACAGACTTCATTTGTTCTACCACTGAACCAGCAGATGGCAGTATTTGTTTTACTGGGAGCCACTATCCAATGAGTTAACAGGAATATATCGCTATTTATCATCAGCATGGAAACTGAGTAAAATGGCATGTCTTTGAATAATACGACCAATAGGAAGCAAGTGAACAGCATTTCTAATTGGACCAAGAACTGAGCCCCGAGGACACAGTATTCAACTTTTGAGAGATTTCGTAACAATAATAATTCAAAGAAACAGAACCTCTCGTCAGAAAGATAAGACGAGAACAATGCTAGAGCAAATCGTGACAATCCCACCCAGTAATGTCTTAATCTATGCTACACAATGCCACAGCCCACAGTATCACCGGAGATGGGAATAAATTGCTCCAGGGTTTCTTTTTTCAGCACAGGATCAGATCTGGTTTTAAAAGGGGCAATAATGTTCAATATGGATGTGCACAGTTAAAGCAGTTTGTAAGATCATTGGTGTTGCGTTTGACAGACAGGATTAATAGACTCATTTCTTTAAACAGCATCCAAAACACTTGTAAATTTTTCCCAGAGAAAACACAAGAGCAGGAGGAATGTGTTTGGATAGTATTGTGAATTCTGTTCAGAAGATTGGAGTCATGTTTGGGGACAGTAAGTTACAGAAAATAAAATCGATTGAGAGGCACATGGTTAATGAATATCATCAAATATTCAAAAGTATTCAAAAGGCCACCCCAGTGAGCATTTCTCCTAGATTTATTAAAATAATCGTCTGTGAAAGGCACAACTCAAGGAGTTGGTAGTGATGTCAGTTAAGAACAGATAGAGCTTATTTTGCAGAATGAGGAATGTTGCAAAAGCTGGTTCCAGGAGGTCATTCCTGCCTAGAGCAATAACTCTGCAACTGCAACATAAAGTCATTATTCTGAATAGGTTTCAGGTTCAGTAGGATGGCTTCCCAGCCTTGCATGTGGTGGTAGGTACAGATATTCAGCTGTAGAGGTGAGATGTCAAACAGTCATTTAGGGAGGGTTAGGGTTATACGTAGCATAGTCACTGTCAGAGGTGGGTAGTAACAAGACACTTTTACTTGAGTAAGTTTTTGAAAACATAATACTTCTAGGAGTAGTTTTAAATCTCTATACTTTTTACTTTTACTTGAGCAGATTTGTGCAGCAGAAACTGTCCTCCTACTCCGCTACATTAGGCTACAATGAGCTGGTTACTTTTCTTCTTACCTCTTTGGTATTCTACGCCTCATTATTTTTATCCCCCCGCGTACGCCTCATTTTAATGTTTTATTCTGACAGAGAGAGAGACTTCCACCAAAGGCTCTACCACCTGACTGTGTTCCACCAATCAGACGCAGCCGTGCAGTCTGGTCACGTGACCATACTCAATCTCAGCGGTGGGACGGGTTAGCTTTAGCATTAGCAGTCGTAGCAAACAAACAAAGAAACAGATGAAAAATGTCAGAACCAACGGTGGGAAATGAAGACGCAGACGAGGCCTCATACTGAAAGCATGTTTACCTTACAAAGAGTGAGAAACAGCAGCTACATTATGTGTCTTCTGTGTCAACCAAAACAAACGCACATTTCAGCAGAAACTCAACATCTAACTTGAGGAAACATGTAGCGCTAAGTTTCCTAAACTCGTTTTTCCCCCCATGGATAGGTGAATGTTTGTTTTTTAGGTTCCATATGGGTTACATATGTTTTAAACATTTCCTAAGTCTCTTTTATTTTTTATTGAAGTTCTTCAATTTACCTGGATTATTTTTAATTTAAGCTATTTTGTAATTAATTCATTCATTTTAATTTATTTTAGCAATTGGATGAACTCTAATTTGGCTAAAGATGATTATTTAGTATTTTTGCCTGTCTGATTGAATGCTTGTGTTAACAAATAAATCAGACGTTACTCAACAGTTACTCAGTACTTGAGGAGTTTTTCCACCGAGCACTTTTTTACTCTTACTCATGTAATTATTTGGATGACTACTTTTTACTTTTACTTGAGTCATATTATTCTAAAGTAACAGTACTTTTACTTCAGTACAATTGTTGGCTACTCTACCCACCTCACTGTTGATAGTAGGGATTGTAAGAACTGTCTGGCAAAAAGGCTGTGGTGAGACTAATTACTTTTTAACTTTCTCTACAAATTACACTTACAATAAGGCACGTTTGTGTAGACCGTTACGGAACTAAACTGAAAAGGGACAAACATAGTAATTAGGGCTAAGCTCCCTTATTCCGAAGGTGGAATAAAAACATTTCGTATGTAACTTTGTTTCAGCTACTTCTTCACTTACGCTGCTCTTGACATCTTTTAGTTTCGGCAGGATGTCAAGGGTGAAGCCGTCAGCTTGACCTCTAGTTCGATTACCACCATTCATGAAATTACCAAATGCCAGAACCAGACCAAGAATCTTCCTCACTGTATCAGCTTCCTGCAATGCCTGCAAAAAAAGATCAAATAAGCACTTAGAGCCTTTCCTTAGCCTTATATGCAGTTGTGAAAAAGTAGACACCAAAGATTTTATGCATGAGGACAGTATAAAACACTGTCAAGTCCTTACGAGGTCTTGAAATAAAGAAATAAAGTAATAAAGCCTGTGATAAACTTCATATTACACATTGTCATTATTTATTCTAGAAAAACAAAGCCGAAATGCAGAAGCAGTTTTAAAAACCTACAAATGCCCCACGATTCAGTAGCTCGAAGAACCATGGACATAAGTCATCTGAAGGATTTTGTTCAGAGTGAACAGTGTTGTGCTGTCATGTGCCTGAGTGAACCCTGAGGTCTGGACTTTGATTGTGAACTCTTTGAACCCTGCTCGGGCAAGCCCCCACAGAAACCACCAGAGTTTGTGATGGCTTTTGCAGCAGAAGCACAACTGCATTCTTTCACCTGCTGCTAAAGTTCTTTTGTTACTGATGTTAATTGTGAGACTAAAGTATTTCTTACTGGGCATCTCCTGGTCAATATGCTACAATCAGTGTGGGAAAAGGTTGATTTGCAGCTGGCAAGAGGAAGACAGGCTGCAAAAGAAATGTATGCTTAACATTTGGATGCACTATGATCGGCAGGGCCCAATTTGAGTGGCTTGCATTGGAGCTAACTGGGAGTATGGTTTTAAAGAATTATTATATGATTTGATGTATGATAGGTGTAAACCGATGTGAGCTGCTCAGTTTGGTTATTTAGAGCGATTTGTACTTAATTTAATGTGGCAGAAGATGAATTTCTGTGGTTATAATAGTATTTTTAATATAACTTCTAAGGGTAAAGTTGTATTTAATGTAGCAGTAATTAAGGTTTGATTCATAAAGTTAGTTTCATGTCTGAAGGGACCTGGTTAGTGTATAAGAAACACCAAACATCTTATGAGCTCCCTGACATTTCAATCCTTAATTATAGATAAGGCAAAACAAATCTTTAGAAAAACATATTCCATGCACAGTTGAAAATATGTTAATGTTGCTCCTCAGTCTTCCAGTATATAGCATATTGCAATATTAGTTTCACAAAAATGACTGTTGGGTCTCAAAATGCATTCTGGTAGATTTAAACAAATAAAACAAGGCAATGTACAAAGACCTTCATGTTTTTTTGAATCCCTGATTTTGAGTATCTTGATGGTGTAGTGAACTCAAGTGTGGATTAACATGGAACTTAATCTTTGGGAAGCCCATTAACATTCCTGTGTGGGAATGTTGACTCAAAGACACAGAATTGGGACTTTCACACCAGCAAGAGACAGACATTACCTTTATTTACAATAACCTTTGTACTTTGGAGATGATTTGAGGGACTCTCTCCCACCAGACCTGTGCCATGACTTATCTGGAGATATCAGCACCCTGGTACCAAGCTTTCAGTGAATAAACAAAAGAACCCTTTCATGCCAAGGTAGAGTGACGAGCCTCAGACAGACCAAATATTTCTCCCCGTCTGGACATGTAAATCAAAGAATGCCTTGACACGTCTCTCCCTTTTTTCTAACAAGACAAGAAGCAGACCTCTCACACCTCTACCAACTATTTTCTTCAGATTCGTTCTCAGTTGAATTATTAAAACTTTGTTAAACGTGTTTTATACCTTTCTACAGGTTCTTTGAGGTTTTCTGTGACATCTCAAGCCACATTTTGATACTTTTTTCAAGATCGTTATTCATTATCATTATTTAGGATAATTACTAACTTTTTTAATGGAGCCACATTACCACCTGTCTGTAGCACAAAGCAGTTAAGCCTAAAGTAATAACGTAATCAGACATTTATATGAATTAACTCAACTGTTAACCAATGTTCTCTTTTTGTGCTCTATTGTTAAACATAGGAAGATAATGTAGCAGTCTCAGGGATGCTCGAGTGGGGGGAAGATCCATTAACATTCCTGTTGCTTGTGTATGTTGTTTCAAAGATATAGATGGGAGATCTCCACCTCCATTAAGAAACAGACATCATCTTATTTACATTCACCTTTGTCCTGGGAAGAGGATTTCAGAAACTCTCCCACGCGACCTTTCCCCTTTTGGTTTCACGATACAGCTGGAGACGATTAACACTTTTATGCCAACTAGCAAGCTGGCCAGGAGAACACAAAGGATACAGATCAGGGAGGAGCAACCAGACCAAATGTTGCTTCCTCGTTATCTAGACTTGTAAATCAAAGGCTAAACCTATCCGCCTTTACCCCCAACAGGACAAGAAACAGGCCTGTAAGGCTCGTGTATACTTCGCAGCAGTGTGTCGCAGTGAGCTTGTCGCAGACACGACGCAGTTATTTTTGATTTATGCCTTGAAGCGCTGTCTGCGCTATGTTAATCCCACGCCACAACGCAAGAGGGACAATCACGAACAAGCTAGGATTGTGGGTGTTACGGTTACGGAGGTCATTCAACAACAATGGCGACTGGACGAATGCGCACTTTGATTGAGATGCAGCTGATCGATCTAGAAATAGAAGAAATATTGCTACTACTGGAGCTGGCAGAGAGGCGAAAGAATCGTCACGGTTAGCGTCAGCCGGTTAGCAAACCGGAAATACGCATAGTGTAGAGCGGATGTAGAGTTGACCAATCAGAGGCCTCCTTTCTCTCCTCCCTGCGGCGATGTCTGCGGCACTGTCTGCGGTGAGTTACAATTTTGAGGAGGTGCACCAGAGTGTCTGCGTAGTGTCTGCGTAGGGGGCGGGGGCATGTCTGCGTTAACTGCGACACGCACGCAGACGACCTGGTTTCCGACCATAAATCAGGCTTAACTAGGGATGGGACTCGAGGCTCCCAGTAGTTCGATTCCGTGGAATTGTTAATCCGCCTGCCTAACGATCCCGTTTATAGGTTCTGCTAATGTCTGACACATTTGCGCGATGACGTCATGTGCACGCTTCGTATTTTGGCTCAGAATGTTTCCAACATGGCGTCAAGACAGAAGCGCTCCAAAGTTTGGTTATATTTCACCAAAAAGGACAACACTAGGGCAAGTTGCAACACGTGCAGAGCTTTGATCACATCAAAGGGGGGACATACCTCCAACATGCTGAAACATTTGACCAAACAGTATGCGGTTAATTTGCACGAATGAAAAGTCTTTGACACGCTGCGAAGTGATGGCGGCAACTCTCGCGGGGGAGCTTGTGGCACAGCGTCTTCCATCTCAAAAGTCCCGGGTAATGCAGGGCTCTCAAGCCTCACGCATTGAGCGTGACAGTCATGCTTTTCGGTCTTTTGTTACGCACTCCCGCCACACATTGTATTTCTTACGCTGAAAAAAATGATAATGTCGATTTCTCTGGCGCGCCGCTATCGCTATGGAAACGGCAGGAAACAAGCACATCTGCCATGAGTCTCAGCAGAGTAGTTATTAATAACAACACTAATAATAATATTACTAAAGGGATAGTTTGCCTCTTTTGACATGAAGCTGTATGACATCCAATATTAGCAATATCATTTATGAACATTGACTTACCCCCCGCTGCGTCCTGTGAGCCGAGTTCCGGCCTCGTTTTGGCATTGACGAAAGTAGTCCGGCTAGTTGGCTGGGGCCACAAAAATAAAGCGTTTTGCTTCTCAAAACAATATGCGTTCAAAAGAGTAATACATTTGCATCACAAAATCGTTCTCCAGGAAAAAGTCAGACCTCACAATCGCTTGGTGCTATTTTCTCTCCCTTCGTATCACTGCGTGCTGCCGCCTGTCGACAGCCGCGCATGTTACGGTGTTTGCTGCTCGGAAGCAGGGGACTGCTCGCTCTGCACTTCGGTCTGCACGGTCTACACAGCAGGCAGTGATACGAAGTGGTTGAATGTTTCTTGATGTAATTTCGGTCAATTCAAGTGAGAATTCAACTTTTTAACTTTAAATATTTTTGGTAAATTGAAGTTCACCTCACCAGAGTTGGTTATTTGACCAAACAAATTAAACCAATTCCAACACTCAGGTGAACGCACCTACAATTGTGTTATTTTTGATGGTGAAGTCTCTATATCAAACCTTTGTCTCCTTGGCAACAAGAAGCTCCAGTGGACAAAAGAGACCCAAAACTTGTCAGGCACGTTGGAAGTCCACAGAAATTCATCCACAAACAGCTGACCACCAAGAAAAGCCCAGAGACAGCGGACCCGAGATGGACCAACTTGTATACCGTTGGCCATTGACCTGATATTTTCACAGCTGACTAACTGGGGTAAGTGCCAACCAAAGTAAGGTCTACCATCTTTTTCTCCTTTTTGGACAGTACGGTGGTATAGAGAGAACTCCTTGTTAAAAATGATAAATTACTTAAAAGTTGTTAGCCTTTAAAGCGTAAATAGAAACTGACTGAAATTAAGACCCAATTTTAGCCATTGTGGTGGATATCTCTATTCTCTTGCCCCATAAGGTGTTCACTAGACCACCATACACAGTCCACACACTTCTCCTGTCTGTACTTTAAGGTTCATGTTTTTGGTTATATCTTTCAAGAGATAGTTCATATATATTTAACAAGATGTTGGTGAAGGCTTCTTTATTTAATTTCGGCCAATTCAAATGAGAACTTTTGAAGTAGCACTGTGAGACTGATAAAGATTAATGATCGGACTTCATTGAACCCTCAATCGCGTGCGTTTTAGTTAACAAAATGAAATAACTTCTTATGCAGTTGTAGGTTTTCCTTTTTGTTCAGACTTCATTTTGAATAGTTTTTAACTCAAGTAAACTATGCAAACAGTTTCTCTTTATTTTCATTCTCACAAGATAAGATTCTGAGTTCTTTTTATCTTTCTGCCTGACCATGTCCTCTTGACTCCTGAGGTTTTGATGCTTGAAATGGAGTCTGACAGATGATCAGGTTGACTCCCATTCCGAAGTTCTGGTGCACGCAAAGGTACAAAATAGTGGCAATTCCTCCTCTTTGTCCGTTGTGGTCCATCAGGGTTATTAGACCAGGTAGGACTGTGGGCTATGGTGTGCAGCTGCTACTGTGCCCTGTGCCTTTGTATCTGTAATCCATACGTGGTTTCCCAGGCTTTTGATGGCCACTTGCTCCTGTTGAAACATGTAGCATCTTCACCTCCTGTCACTGTTGAAGGGTTTGCAGGTCAGGAAGGGCAGGTTACAGCCTCTCAGCACATTTTCCAAATGTGGTTCCAGAGGGGCTCACCAGGCCCTATTGGGGACTTCCTGAAGGAGCTGGACACTCTTGTCTCTCACTTCCCTGATGATGGCTCCGGCCTCATCCTTCTCGGTGATTTCAACATCCAGACAGAGAAGCTTCACCCTCTTGTTTCTCTTCTCTCCTCCTTCGACCTCTCTTCCCATCTCCTCCTACCCACAAGGCTGGCAACATACTGGACCTTATCTTCACCAGGCACTGTTCTAGCGCCAACCTCTCTGTCACTCCTCTTCATCTCTCTGACCACTACTTCATGTCCTACACCCTCTCCCTCTCCTCTCCCCCCTCCCGACCTCCCCCCACCCACATGGTATCTTCTCGTCCCAATCTCCGCTCTCTCTCCCCCACTGACTTCTCCTCTTCTGTTCTCTCTGCTCTGCCTGCCCCTGAATCTTTTTCTCTTCTTTCCCCTGACACTTCTACTGATCTTCTTCTCTCCACCCTGTCCTCCTCTCTGGACAAACTCTGTCCCCTCTCCTCCAGGCCTGCACGCTCAGCTCCACCTGCCCCTTGGCTGTCGGACTCAGTGCGTACTGAGAGGTGGAGCGTGAGGGCGGCTGAGTGCAAATGGAGGAAAAGTAAACTTCCTGAAGACCTTCTTGCCTTCCAGTCTTTGCTTTCCACTTTTTCCTCCTCTCTCTCTGCTGCAAAAACTGCCTTCTTCTGTAACAAAATTCAAACTTCTGCTTCCAACCCCAAAAAACTCTTCCAAACTTTCTCATCCCTCCTCCAACCCCCACCCCCTCTCCCCTCCTCCCCGACGATTTTGCCGACTTCTTTGACAAGAAGGTTAACGATATCCGATCTTCCTTCCCTCACCTCCCAGCTGTCCACACCACCCACACCTGTCGCTCTCCCACTCCTCCCTCTCTACCACCTTCTCCCTCACCTCTCTGCAAATGAGGTCCTTCACCTTGTAACATCCAGCCGCCCCACCACACTCTTTTATGCATTCTCTACAATTCAGGACTTGCTCACTTATCTGACTACTTAGCCCTGGCCACAACACTGTATGAATAGAAAATTATCTGCCCTTTACCACCCACTGGTGGCCTTCATCTACCTTCCCAAGCACATCATTCCACATGCTTGCATGTATGAGTAACCTCGTACCCCGAAGGAGAAGTCCATCCTACATACAAAGAGATGCTCTCTCCTGCCAGTAACGGTTAACAGCTCTTTGCAGCTGGTTTCCGTTTGGCCAGCCTTCCTCACGATACCTTATAACCTGTGTACAAACACCATCAGTCCTCAGCTGTTCACGTAGCTCAATCAGGTATCTAATACTTGTTGGAAGGTTGACCAACAAAGAGTCGATGTATATGCTCATATTTTTCATCAGGTCAGTGTGCATTCAGTACACCACTGGTGATAGGAGAGAAAGAGATCATTTCAGCAGATGTGAAATTTTTGCTAGGTAGTGCAACCCGAATCTCTGGATCCATGATGGCAGCAAATCCAAAGGCTATCCCCCTCGTAGACTCACAAGAGGCTTGTGATCCATCTCCAACTCGAAATGCAGTCAAAGAATTAAATCACTAAATATTTCACAGGTCCAGGTCAGCCACAGTTTGGTAAAGTGAAAAAATGGCCTCATGTTTTAATTATTTGATATACAGAGTTCATGGTCCAGGTCAGTGTGAGTGCCTCTTTCTCCAGCTGAGTATAGTTTTGCTCTGTGTCCATCAATAATCTGGAAACATAGGTGAAAGATCCCTCTCTCGACTAGATACCTACACTCTTTTGTAGCATCACTGCCCCAAGTCCCTGGGATGAGGCATCAGCTGATATTTTCAGTGGTTTGTTAGGGTCGTACCAGTGAAGAACTGGTGGGGATGAAAGTTTATATTTAAAGTTGCAAATATCTACCGATCCTTGTCATCTCAACACCAATGGTTTGTTTTAGATGGCAAGTCTCTCTTTTTTTTTTAGCAGATTTGGTATGAGCTTTCATAACTGATTCACTAAACTGAGGAACCTCCTAAGTTCACTGTTTGTCGGCTCTGGTATATTCTGCACAGATTCTGTTTTTTGGGATCTGAACTCATGCCATCTACTGAGAGGATGTAACCCATAAACTTCACCTGTTTTATTCCAAACTCACACTTCAACATGTTCAGTGTGACACCTGACTTCTGCTCACTCCAGGACAGCGTGCACACTGGTGTCATGTTGCGCCTTTGTAGCCCCCGAGATAAGGCTATTGTCCATGTGGCACACAACTCTGTCAAGGCCCGCAGTAACCTCAGTTATCATTCTGCTCTGAAAATGTTTAGGGGCAGAGGAGATGCCAAAGGGCAGGTAACTGAAATGGTACCAGTTGAATGATGTGATGAAGGTGGAGTAGAGAGCCAACTCTTTAGACAGGGCATCTGCCAAAACCCCATGTTCACATCTAGCTTGGTGAAGTTTTTTGCACCCATGAGCATGCCTAAGATCTGCTCTTCTAGTAGTTGTTTGATGGCCACATGTATTTGAAACACAAGACTTAAAGCAATACAATGTAACTTCTCAAAAAGCCCACTATGGAGCTCCCCCTACAGGCTTGGAGGTAATGTACGGTTACACTGTCGTAAATACAACACCCTTTCGCTTTCACGTTTCACGTTTGTTGACGAACCGGCGAGGAGTCAGAAGGTGCAAGCTATGTCGACCGAGAAGGTAAGAGTAATCAAAAAAGCGTGAGAGGGGTCTATTTGTTTTGGCGGTAGGTGTGCCAGAAAGCAAGTCGAAGTACTTCCGCTCAGCTCCCGGGCCGCTCCCGGTCAGTCCAGCAAAGTTACATAGCGCAGTTATTCCAACTCAGACCCCCGAAGGGCATAGGAGACAGGCCAATCGTAATATTAAAACTCATTCTAGCCGCACAATTTTTTTCAAGTTGTTATTTTAAAGTAGAAATGTTACATAGTATTACTTTAACTTTGTGTGGAAGCTGTAAAGCTGTGCTTTATTTTTCACACAATGCTTCAGCATTTTGGCCTAGTTTTTTGTGTAAATAAATGACGACATGGTTTGATATGTTAACACATTGTTAACATTAGAGTTGAAAGAGGGTGTATTTTCTATTTCACCTGACCGTATGAAAGACAAAAAATAGACTAATAGGATTTGTCATTCTAGTCCACGTAGAATAAGTTTGGCTTTGACATGTTCAATGTAAAACTGGGCTTTCAAGCAGACAGATTGTAATTGGTCTGTTTTGTCATGTTTATGTCAAGAAAAAATACGAAGCTAACTCAAAAGGCACAAACATTATCCCATAAACTTGCTAAGTATGACACAAGTAGACTTTGACAGATGGATATACTGTAGATAACCAAATTTGTTGTTGGGCTTCTCTGGAGCTGTTGAAGCTATTTTCAAAAAACGTTTTGAATTCCTTGTAATAACTTCAACTTCAAGTTTAATAATTTTTCTTCAGCTGTACTGCCTTAACCCATTTAGGCCGGGAAATCATTGCCGCATTTCTACCTTTAAAGCCGGGGGCGCTGTTGCGTTATTCTACCATTAAGGCCGGGAAAGCGTACACGTCTTTTTTCCTGTATGTAGAAAACATGGCTGTTATTCCACATAATCTTTGCAGAATGCTGTCACTAAGAAACCTGGCATAGCAGCCTAATGCTGATTTCAAACAGGCTTCCAGCAGCATTTGTTGAAGCATTAACCTTGTTTAAGCAGTGACATTTTCTGATATGTGCGTTGTCTAAGATATCGATGTGGAGTTCAAGAAAGTGCTGGTTAACCTCATCCCAGCACTTCTGTCACCTGAAAATCTGGTGGAAGAAGAAATTGGAGGAGTAAAACTCACCTGCAGAGACCTGCTGCACTACTTCAAAGTGAGTTTACGTTGTATACTCGGTACACTGAGTTTGTAAGAATCACACCTTTCTGCTACATCAGGGGTCGGCAAGCCGCAGCTTCGGAGCCGCATGCGGCTTTCATCCTGATGCTGCAGCTCCGCGTGGCTTGGGAAAATAAATTTAAAAAGTATCCAATTGAAGTGTTGGTTTTTTTTGTGTGTTTTTTTATTGTAGTTCTAAATTGGAAGATTATTGTGATCTTGAAATATTAAAATAAATTATATATACATATACATGTATGTATATATATATATATATATATATATTTTCTTTTGTTGCTCAAAATATGAGTCACACTCGCCATATATGCCCGCTAAAACGCTATGCATTTATCGAGACTTTCAACCCCAGGTAGGCCAAGTATGGAGAAATGTAAGAAAATAAAAGTATCTGAAGAAAATTGGTGCAAAACAATCCTTACAGGAAAAAAGATGTGTGCGCTTTCCCGGCCTTAATGGTAGAATAACGCAACAGCGCAATGCGCAATGCTTTCCCGGCCTAAATGGGTTAAAGAACAGTAACAATTTCGGATTCTGTGTTGTGGTGTGTTGTTTTACTCACCTTGCATACCCTCTGCAGGATATCTAGTTTTCTTGTAATAGATGACATGCACTCAGAGAAGCTGGATTGAAAGATGATGCAAAAGACTCTACCAGAGAAATTTGGGATCAGGGACAGTTGGTAGAGAAATCTGCAACACAGGCAAGACACATAGCATTTAGGAACTTTCAAACTTGGTACTGATTTGATTTTGGAAAACACTTGTGAATATAGTCATATTTTAATTTAAGACTAATTGATATGCTAAAATGTATTATTTTTTATTTTATTTTTCATTATACCGACAGGAAAAGCTGAGTGGACTCTGATATACTAATATAGATGATTTCTTTTATTGAAAGAATTCAAATGTGAGTTTTCTCCGTTCTAAAGTTTGGTATCAGCTATGATACCATCAGCTATGAAGACACATAGGTCTACTGTTTCAAGGGCGAAGCTATTTTAGAAAATGTGCGTTTTTGAAGGGTAACTGCACAAATAGAAACTTGACTTGTCACAAACTATGGTAACTTTAATTTTTAAAGCCTTAAACAGAAGGTCTTAGTTTTTAATGTGATCATTAGTTTTGTTCTTCGTGATATTTGAAAAAAAATATTTCTTGCCTGATTCATCTTTGTATGCTGTCACTACACAGACTGTTACATTCCCTCATCATGGTCCAAACTCCCTCACCAGGATATCTGATTGACTGCTGTTTATAGGGCTCTTTCCCTGTTCAATGCCAAAGTAATCATATAAAGCTTATGGATAGTTTAACTTGATGTTGGTCTTTTCCTCCTTTGTGGACTGGGCATGTCTGTGTTGAGGAGGGACCAATTAACTATCCAACTAAACTTGTTCATTGAGTTGGAGTGGTGGGGGATGACTTACTGTTCAGGTTTGTCCAGAGGCTTGTCTTTAGAGGACTTTATGTGTTTTTCAATCTTGTCCAGCTCATCCTGTTGCGCCCTCTGTGGGATAGACAGAAGAGACTGATTCCACATGTTACATGAATAATATAAACCTTCATAACAACAAAAATAAATACATTCTAGTAGCAGTTTTGCAGTAGTCACTGAGAAAGACATTGATTTAGTTAAGTCTTCATAGATCCTCATTCATCAAAGCCTTGGTAATCCGAATAGAAGGAAGTTGGTCTTTCCTGGTTACTGAAGACTTTTCACTTCTAATTCAAATGGCCTCTACAGTTCTAACCAAATGGTGGTGAGTTTTAGGCTGAGAAGCTTTTGCTGGTACACTCACACTTGTGCTAATTTCACATGTGTACACCCAAGATTTTCATTAGAAAGTCCTATCAATTTGGCAGGTCTTTTTCCTCACAGCAGGAGATATTCTGCTACAGATTCTGCTGCAAATGTGAGGAAGGGAGTGTGGGGAACGGTTCTCTACAGCATGCAGGAGGCAGAAATTACACTGTGAAAACCACCATGTCTTTTTTAAATAATCCATTGAGAATAGCAGATGTAGCTCCTTATTGTGTTAATGTGAGTATTGCGTTTATCTGTACATGTCCAAAATAGCCAGGAGCAAATGGAAAGCAGCAGAGAGATCAACCCTCAGCAGCACACACACGATCACATGTAGCTGCGAATGCTCCACAATCCTTGCTCACATGTTCATACATTGTCCCACTTGCTGACGCTCCGGAAAATTTACAAGGTGACTGTCACCTCTGAATTGTTGAACTTGCTCATCAGCAGTTGAGTCAAGCTCCAGTTAGACTTCAAACAAGCCATTTAATTTAACTGCCGTCTTTGTCCCAATATACATGTGCACTGAAAGGGAACCAAAGTATGTCAGACACTGCAGTAGTGTGAGAAAATGTTGAAGAAAGTCTGCTGTTTTTTACTTTCTCTGTAGAAGATCATCATATATGTATGTACAGCTGAATTCACTGCACGTGTTGACACTATATTACTTGAATGGTGATTTTGTTAGATGATTCTGTGTTTATGAAATTAGGATTTTACTAGTGCTGGGATGAAAATCAGCACCTCCAAATCTGAGACCATGGTCCTCAGCCGGAAAAGGGTGGAATGCCCTCTCCGGGTCGGGAATGAGATCCTTCCCCAAGTGGAGGAGTTCAAGTATCTCGGGGTCTTGTTCACGAGTGAGGGACGATTGGAACAGGAGATTGACAGACGGATCGGTGCGGCGTCTGCAGTGATGCGGGCTCTGCACCGGCCCGTCGTGGTGAAGAAGGAGCTGAGCCAGAAGGCGAAGCTCTCGATTTACCGGTCAATCTATGTTCCTACCCTCACCTATGGTCACGAGCTGTGGGTAGTGACCGAAAGAACGAGATCGCGAATACAAGCGGCCGAAATGAGTTTCCTCCGCAGGGTGTCTGGGCTCTCCCTTAGAGATAGGGTGAGAAGCTCGGTCATCCGGGAGGGGCTCGGAGTAGAACCGCTGCTCCTCCGCATCGAGAGGAGTCAGATGAGGTGGCTCGGGCATCTGGTTAGGATGCCTCCTGGACGCCTCCCTGGTGAGGTGCTCCGGGCCCGTCCCACTGGGAGGAGGCCCCGGGGAAGACCCAGGACACGTTGGAGAGACTATGTTTCTCGGCTGGCCTGGGAACGCCTCGGGGTCCCCCCAGAAGAGCTGGAGGAAGTGGCTGGGGACAGGGACGTCTGGGTTTCTCTGCTCAGGCTGCTGCCCCCGCGACCCGACCCCCGGAGAAGCGGAAGATAATGGATGGATGGATAGTGCAAGGTGACAAACTCAAAATGTTTTAAGTGACCACAAGGGTTTTCTTCAAATGTGAGTAGACAGGAAAGGGGACTGGAAGAATGGGGGAAGACACGGAGCAAAGCGGCCCAACCCAAGACTCGAACCGGGGCCAGCTGCATCAAGGAGATAGAGCCCCTGTACATAGGATGATGTACAGGGGCTCTAGTCTTAATGGGCTGCTTTTTGTTCACAATTTCAGACGCATTTTGCCACCTGACAAAAGAAACAGAAAATGATGTCGAACAGAGCAGTTTTTTTGGTAATCCGGCTCTGTCAATATATACTCATGCTTGACTGTTACTCTACTAATCCATCCATCCATCCATGCATTTTCACAACCCACTTAATACAATAATACAAATCGGGGTTGGGGGTTGTATTGGAGCCTATCCTGCCTGCCGTTGAGCAAAAGGCATTGATCATCAGTGCATCACAGGGCCAACACAGAGACGAACAACCATGCACACTCACTCCAGCATGTTTTTGGATGGTGGAACACATGCAACAGCATTATCTGGGTTTGTTAGTCCAGTTTTGACAAGCTCATTTCCTGTTGGAATAAAATGTTTCCATGTGTTTTTAAGGTTCATTGATTTTTTTTTATTTTTTATTGTGTCATGTACAGTACATGTGCTTACTGTGTAATGTATTGCAAATGACTTACTGTCAAAGCTGCCCCAATAGGGCAACATAGACACAGGACTATTGAAGCTTTAAGGGCCCGAAACCCCAACCTGACAAACATTATAAACTGACTGCGGAGAGTCTGTAGCTCACATTTTCATACAGCGCCTGTAGGGTCTCTAGGTCAACTACAGTGTTGTCCAAGTTTAGGATGGCTAAAAAACAGAAAGAAAGAGAGAGAGAGAGAAAGAGGTAAATGATCAAAACTGTGCTCCCTGATCATTCTATTCTGAGGATGAGATTGGGAATTTCTACTGCTTTCTTTTGTCAGTTTGAAATTCCAAGTTGTCGTCAATCTATTTGACAAATAGACAATTACTTAAACATTGAAATTCACAATAGCAGAAGCTAGGCAAGAAACCCTCAGAGAGCAGGGTGGACTGTACTGCAGACCATCTCAGAGATATAAGGACACCGAGCCATTCTCAATCTTGCAAATACCGCTTACACTAAGATTGACATCACAATTGGCAACTGCAATGCCAGGTTGTTTTTTTTTTATAAACCTTCCCAATTTATAAAAATACTGGGAAGAGTGGAGTGTGTTAGCAGGTCTGTTTCTTCAGGTATTAGTAGGCTACAATCCATCAAAACACAAGAATGTACAATTATTGTAACTGTTGGAAAAAGTATGACAGAACAGTTTAAATGTGTAGTTATGTGTCTAGGTGTATTATACATCCTGTATAACTTCATCTAGTGCTGTTCCTGAGGTGCATCAGTATCACTTTCTCTGCAACAACACAGTAACCCCTGTATACCACGAATAAACCTGTATATGCTGCTGTATTGCTATCCCAGTTCGCCCAAGCAATGACTAGGGTAGCAAGCATAATCCCAGAAATACATTTTCAGTTTTTGTGGTTGTTTAACAAAACATATTCAATCTACAGTAATCTTTGAATGGCAAATCAGAAAGAGTTTTGACATTTAAAGAAACATCCAGTGATTTTTAATTTAACACATTCCAAAAAAAGTTTGAACACTAAAGACTTGATGCAACTTTTGGACCAAATCATTATTGTAATCGCTGTATAACAACTGTTTGAAATAACGTGTTTTTATTTTTACAACATTATTAGCCCTAATTTGCTTTTGTCCCAACTTTTTGGAATACATTGCTCATGGGAGAATTGATTTAAATTAATAATTAAACATTAGGTTGATGAGAGAACATTCAATATCATGAGTTCACATTGTTTGCAAAGAAAAAGAAGTAAATGTGAAAATAATTCTATACCCCACAGCTTTTTCTGACTTGAGGTTGTATTTTCATGTGCTTAAATTGAAGACTGTTAGCTTTACCTTTCAGGCTTGACGTA
This sequence comes from Odontesthes bonariensis, assembly GCF_027942865.1. Taxonomy (NCBI): domain Eukaryota; kingdom Metazoa; phylum Chordata; class Actinopteri; order Atheriniformes; family Atherinopsidae; genus Odontesthes; species Odontesthes bonariensis. The sequence goes on along the minus strand of NC_134528.1, from coordinate 30,149,977 downwards.
GCGCCTGATTTTAATTTTCAAGTCTAAAGCAAAATGAGATTTGCATAATTCTTTTAAAGACACACAAATGATTTGTAGATTGACAGATATAGGAGAGAGGAATTTGATCCATTATATCCAAAAAAGAAAGAAAGAAACAAGAATAATATACAGTAGAATATACTGTAGCCGAGTATAACCTGATCACAACACTATTGAGTATGCATGTCACTTGTTGAACACAAAAGTAGAAATGGTAGAAAGACCCATGAACAAAAACTGAAGTGAGTTGCAGTAAAGCCTGAACCGCATCACAAAAAAGGAACCCATTCTTTAGTGATGCCCATGTGTTCAAAACTTGAGACCGTTACTGATACGTGATAACAAAATACATTTTATTTATGGTTATTTTCCAATGTCAAATAACATGTGTGCCCCTCAAAAGGGAAGTTCTTTATATTAAGAAGCTGTTATTGACATGAACACAAATCAAACTAAAGCTGAGAGTCGTCACTTTAAGCCCTTATTCATTATGATATAATCATTGTTAAAATATCAACCATGTGTCTGAGTGGACCTTTTCTAGATGTTTAATTAACATCCTGCCTGACCATTGTCACCATATGCACCAAATGTGAAATCAAATGTGGTACCAACCCTACTAACTAACCCTCCACTTCCTGTAGAACGTACAGCTTTGAAATCTTTTTCAGCAGTTAGCAGAATTATGTGTCCAGATGATATATCTCTCTACACATCAATCTTGTTAATTGGGAAATAATTATTCAGTTATTTCACAAACGACTACACAAAAAAAGGGACACTCACCATGCTGGATGTCTTTCATATCAAGGTGCAGGGAGGACATGAGGATTCCAACTGCCTGGGATCGCTTATTGTTTAGGAGCTTTGTCACCTAAAAAAGAAAAAGAAAATCAGATCATTAACAGCAAAACATTTCCTTCATTGATATTTAGAGTGAGTAACTATTGTTTTACTGGAAGGTGGGATCTGACATTAGAAAAATAATAACATTTCAAAGTTCATTGGATTAAAGTACACAAATTCAGGAATTCAAAGATAAATGGCCAAACCCAAGTGGAGCTGTGAGTGATTCATTTATTTTACAGTTGCAGAAAAAGGCAAGGCAATTTTATTTCTAGAGCACAATTCATACACAGGGCAATTCAAAGTACTTCACAGCTACATAAAATCACAATTCAAATTCAATTCAAAAATACTTTATTTATCCATCCATCCATCCATTATCGCTGAATCCGTCGATCGGGTCGCGGGCGGGCTGGAGCCTATCCCAACAGTCAATGGGCGAGAGGCGGGGTACACCCTGGACAGGCCGCCAGTCCATCGCAGGGCCACATAGAGACAAACGAGACAAACAACCATGCACGCTCACACTCACTCCTAAGGACAATTTAGAGATGCCAATCAACCTAACATGCATGATTTTTTGGACAGTGGGAGGAAGCCGGAGTACCCGGAGAGAACCCACGCATACACAGGGAGAACATGCAAACTCCACACAGAAAGGCCCCAGCTGGGTGTTGAACCTGGAACCTTCTTGCTGTGAGGCGACGGTGCTAACCACCACACCACCGTGCAGCCCCCCCTTTATTTATCCCAGAGGGAAATTAAAAGTTGATGTAGCTCAATTAAATCAAGGAGTTATTATAGATGCTGATGGCTGTGGGCAGGAATGATTTCCTGTAGCGGTCCGTTTTGCATCCAAACTGAAGAAGCCTTTGACTGAAGAGACTCTGTTTTCTGATAACAGTCTCATGGAGAGGATGTTCAGGGTTGTCCATTATTCTCTTGATTTTATGCAAAATCCTTCTTTGCATTATTGTCTCCAGAGGTTCCACAGTCGTCCCCAGAACAGAACCAGCCTTCCTTATCAGGTTGTTGAGTCTTTTTAGGTCCCTGGTTCTGATGCTGCTGCCCCAACAGATGACGCCAGAGGAAATGACGCTCTCAACAACAGACTTGTAGAAGATCTGCAACATCTTGTTGCAAACCTTGAAGGACCTTAGCTTCCTCAAGAAGTACAGTCTGCTCTGTCCTTTCTTGTAGATGCCTTCACTGTTGTGTCTCCAGTCCAGTCTGTTGTCTAGATGAACACCAAGGTATTTATATTCCTCAACCACCTCCACTTCTTCTCCCATGATGGAAACAGGGTTTGATCTGACCCTGTTTCTCCTGAAATCTACAATCATCTCCTTTGTTTTGTTAACATTCAAGATGAGATGATTGTTCCCACACCATGCCACAAAGCGGTCCACCAGCTCTCTGTACTCAGCTTCTTGTCCATCTCTGATACACCCGACAACTGCAGAGTCATCTGAATATTTCTGTAGATGACAGGAGTCTGACTTGTACTGGAAGTCTGAAGTGTACAGAGTGAAAAGGAATGGTGAGAGTACAGTCCCCTGTGGTGCTCCTGTGCTGCTGATCACCTGGTTAGACACACAATTCTTCAGTCTGACAAACTGTGGTCTGTTTGTCAGGTAGTCATTAATCCAGGTGATTGTTGAGGCCTCCACCTGAGTCTTCTGGAGTTTCAGACGAAGCAGATCAGGCTGGATTGTGTTAAATGCACTGGAGAAATCAAAGAACATGATCCTCACAGTGCTGCCTGCTTTGTCCAGATGACAGTGGGTTTGTTGAAGCAGGTGTATGATAGCGTCTTCAACTCCAACTCCATGGCGATAAGCAAACTGCAGGGGGTCCTGATATGTGCTGGTTTGCTTACACAGGTGGGTCAACAGGAGTCTCTCCAGGACCTTCATGATGTGGGATGTCAGGGCAACAGGTCTGTAGTCATTGATGTCTGAAGGGTGAGTTTTCTTTAGTACCGGAACCAGACAGGATGTCTTCCACAACAGTGGTACCTTCTCTTGGGTCAAGCTAAGGTTGAAAAGGTGTTGCAGAATCCCACAGAGCTGCTCTGCACAGGCCTTCAGGACTCGGGGGCTGACACCATCTGGACCTGCAGCCTTGTTCCGGTTCAGTCTCTCCAACTGCCTCTTCACCTGACTTTTAGAAACAGAAAAGTGGGAGGGGGAGGCAAAGGGGACAGCAGCATCTCCTGATTGGGTTGAAGACAAACTAGTGGAAGCAGAAGAATCCATGACTGAGGTGGAGGTGGAGATGTTACAGGAAAGCTGTGAGTCAGAGGAGGGTGGGATGTCTCTTTGGCTGGGAACAGGAGGGGAGGATGGTGAGCTTGTTCCTGAACTGAACCTGTTGAAGAATGTGTTCAGCTCATTTGCTCTGTCCAGACTTCCATCCATCCGATCCTCCCTCTGCTTGAGGCCTGTGATCTTCTTCATTCCTGACCACACATCTCTGATATTGTTCCTCTGCAGTTTACTCTCAAGCTTCTTTCTATACACCTCCTTGCTCTCTCTGATTTTGACTTTGAGCTGCTTCTGTATACTCCTCAGTAACTCCCTGTCTCGCTCCCTAAAGGCTCTTTTTTTCTTGTTCAATAGTTCCTTTAGCTCACTGGTGATCCAGGGTTTGTTATTAGGGAAGCATCTCACTGTTCTGGTGGGGATGGTGTTGTCCACACAGAAGTTTATATAGTCAGTCACACACTCAGTCATGGCATTAATGTCCTCTCCATGTGGCTTACAAAGAGAAGGCAATAAAACCATTAAAAAGAAATAAATTTAAAATACATTAAAATAATCATTAATTAATTTAAAAGCAAAGAGTGCAGATAAAATACTTTCAGGTGTCATATGCACAGCTAAATAGAACTGTTTTCAGCCTGGATTTAAACATTGTCAGAGTTGAGGCCTGTCTCACATCTTCTGGAAGACTGTTCCAGATGTTAGGAGCATAAAACTGAAACGCAGCCTCACCTTGTTTAGTCCTGACTCTGGGCCCCAGCAGGAGACCCCTCCTTGAGGTTCTCAGAGCCCGAGTTGGTTCATATGGCTCTAACATGTCAGAGATGTACTTTGGCGCTTGACCGTGAAGAGACTTGTACACAAGCAGAGCTGTTTTGCAGAGACCTGAGCACTGGACTAATATGGTCGTATTTCCTGGTTCTAGTCAGGACTCGAGCAGCAGCGTTCTGGATGTACTGCAGCTGTCTTACAGCCCGTTTAGAGCCCAGTGAGCAGGCCGTTACAGCAGTCTAACCTGCTGGAGACAAACGCATGGATCAGTCTCTCTAAGTCTGGTTTAGACACTATTCCTTTGATTCTGCCAATGTTTTTTAGATGGTAAAAAGCTGCTGATGTTACAGATTTAATGTGGCTGTTAAAGTTCAGGTCTGAGTCCAATATTACCCCGAGATTTCTTACTTGATAGTTAGGTTTTAGAGAGAGAGTCTCAAGGTGACTGATAACACTTTCTCTTTGTTTCTGTGGGCCACAGACAATGATTTCAGTTTTGTCTGAGTTTAGCTGGAGAAAATGGTTTTGCATCCACACACTGATCTGTTCCATGCAGCGACACAATGTATCTACAGGCCCGTGTTCTCCTGCCGTCAGTGACACGTAGGTCTGAGTGTCATCTGCATAGTTGTGGTAGGACATATTATAGCTGCGTATTAGCTGGCTTAGTGGAAGCATGTACAGATTGAACAATAGGGGTCCCAGGATTGACCCCTGAGGAACCCCACAGGTCATAGCCATTTGGTCTGAGACGCAGTTACCGATTTCAATAAAATATTTCCTGTCCTCCAGATAGGACTTGAACCAGTCTAAAGCACGACCAGAGATTCCCACCCAGTCTTCTAACCTCTGTAATAAGGTCGCATGGTCAACTGTGTCAAAGGCAGCACTCAGGTCCAGCAGAACTAAGACTGTGACTTTACTTGCATCTGTGTTCAGGCGGATGTCATTTGTCACCTTGATCAGAGCTGTCTCAGTGCTGTGGTGGGGCCTAAAGCCTGATTGGAAAGTATCAAAAGCATTGTTAGACAGGAGAAAGTCACTAAGCTGTTGGTATACAACTTTTTCTAGGACTTTGCCTAAGAATGGCAGGTTTGATATGGGCCGGTAGTTGTTCAGTACTGTGGCATCAAGATTGCTCTTCTTTAGAAAGGGTTTAATGACAGCAGTTTTTAAGGCCTTTGGAAATGTTCCAGTCTGGAGTGAGATGTTGACTAGATGAGCGAGTTGTGGTAACAAACTGCTCAGCACAGACAGCGGCGCCTTAACGAGGGGGCTAGGGAGGGCTCAAGTCCCAGGGCCACAGCCAACCAGGGGCCTCGTGAGGGGCCTTGTAAAAAAAAATAATAATAATAAATTTTTTTTCTTTTTTTGTGAGGGGCCTTGTAATATTAATAAAATAATAAACTATCGCAATCGTGGGCCTACATTAATGTACTGTTAGATAAAGTTTAGAAAAATACCGTGAATGAACGCGCAGTAGGTAGCCTGCTGGAAGCGGCATGGTGGGTGGTCCGAAACGAATCGAACTCCAACAAGTTGAGAAGTGAGGCCTCGGAATGTTGCGGTTACATTGTATCATCTTCTTGACACCCTTTATGGCGTGTAAAATGTTACAATTTTTAACGTCTCTCACGGCACTCACTCGGACAGAAGCAGCTACGAGGCTAGTAGATTTAGATTACAGGATGATGAAGAGATTGCATGTCAGCGGTGCACAAAAACGGAAGAAAAAGAGAGATGCTCTACAGACCTTTCTGTCTTTATATTGTGTGTGTTGGCGTCAGTGGCTGTGGCTGTGGCAGTACAGTGGCCTACATTGGTGTGTGTGTCGGTGTGTGGTTTTTATCTCGGGCTACGAGCCTTGTGGAGGTTACCAGCAGTCCTTTGCAAGCAGCAGTCCTCTGTGATCGGACCTTTTGTAGCTGCGCTGAACCAAATGTAGTATCAATTGTGCGCTTGCACCGCAAATATTCTAAGGGCGTTTTTCCGACATAACGGCAAGATAAGGGTTGACAGGTAGCCTGTGAGGGGGCCCCAAAAAAATGTAGCCCACGGGCCACGGGTGTTGCTAAAGCGCCCCTGAGCACAGACTTTAGGAATCTAATGGGCAACTCATCAAGGCAGCACGTTGATGAACTCAGACTGCAGATGATCTCTTCGACTGTTTTGTCAGTAACAGGTGTGAAATGTGTCAGCTGTAGGTGTCTAGCTGGCTGCAGAGTAGTTATTTGTGTTGTGGAAATTATTGCATTTTTAATGCCTTGAACTTTGTCATTAAAGAATGTTGCAAACTCATTACACTTAAGCCCAATTCGTACGGGATAAGTATTACCTATGGATCACTGGTAATTTGCAACTACCCCCGCATCTCTGTAATTTTTTGTGGCGCATTTGGACGGGACAAGCAAAAGTCTGTAATTTACTGAAATCACAGACATCATGAGCGGATATTCCGTAATTGTCGTAACTTACTGTTTTGCCCCGTTGTACCTGGTTGTACACATAGGTTGAACACACAGGTGTGCATTCAGACGGGACTTAAATTACCACAGGACATCTGTGTTTCGCCGAAATACAGTAGGTAATTCGCGGCGGAATTATTACCCCACAAATCACGGACATGGCGCATACGCACAGGACTAAGAACTCAGACATTCTCCGCAATTATTCCGAATTACGGGGCAAGCATAATGCCTGGAACTGTCCGGGGATTCTGAAAGTAGTACATTAAATACCCCAATACAAAAAGAAAAAGAGTTCTCTAGGTCCCCTATATGTCCCGCTAGGTCCCTCCAAAGCCAGCAGGTTTGTTTACAAAATTGCAGACCGGACCGGTAAAAGGTAACCAATCAGGTTACGAGCTGGGCTCTGCTGCTGCCTGTCAATCACCGATTGTGCACACGCGATACAAGGTAGGCTCGTCCCCACGCTTATTTATCTGGACTATTGAACTTCATTACGGGCTAGTCTACTTACTGTGTCTTCCATGATCGCAAATGACAGGTGAGTTGATGAATGAGGAGTCGTGTACGCGCATCTGGCGTGCACCTAGACGTGCACGAGTTCTCATGTGTTTTGATGGGGCGGGACAGGAAGTTGAATAACATTTTATTTTTTGGTTAAAAAATAAGCATTTCTTGCATTTTGCGACTACGGAGGTCACCGTTTTCAACTTAAAGCGTTCTGATAGATCATGTAAACTCTTAAAATGCCAAAAATTAGGACTTTACGTATGACAACAACAAATCCTGCAGACTGCAGCTTTAAGATGTAGAAATGAGTTCTAAAGGCAGTGAAACTGGAGGGTTTGTTAATCTGACAACGAGAGTTGTTACTGCAGTTTTTGATGATTTCAGAAAAATAACTCTCCCTTGTTCTACGCAAAGTCTGGTTGAACACACATAGCTTTTCTTTGTAAGTCTCATAATGAACCTGGAGCTTTGACTTGCGCCATTTCCGTTCGGCTCTACGACACTCCCTTTTCTGTGCCCTGACCGACTCTTCTTTCCTCCATGGCGCCCTTTGCCTACTTTTAACCATTCTAGCCTTGACAGGAGCAATGGTATCCAAAACATTTAAGAGACTTGATGTGTAAGAGTTCAACAGATCATCAACATCAGAACACAGGGTGTTCTCAAACCTAATCATTTCTACAAACTGTGTCCCTGTTCTGTCATTTATGAGCCTTCCCCAAACAACTGTGTGGGAGAAGGATGTCATGACATGCTCATGACTTCTGGCCTAGTTACATCCTGGGCCTTGTTGACTGGTTCATATGAATATTGTTGATAGTTAGAATGAGCGTGTTTATGATAAACTGCGAAAGCTAGGCGCCTCCAGAGAGGGCCACGTACACTTGTTATGATAAAACGGTATAAAAGGGTGTCACAAAATGAGCTCGTCGGACATTTTGTACATTCTGTATGCACATTTGCTGTGACGGTTTGTTCAATAAACTCCCCAATGGACGGCTGACCAACGCGGGATTCGACTCTAATTTCTCCACAACATAATGGTGACCCCGAATTCGTGAGAGTTTGCATCTGGATCCCGGCGGAGCGTGTCCTCTGTGCCCCGACAACCGACATCAGCTGTAACAAGCCGGCAGGTGGGATTTTGTTCCTACCATTACGCAGTTGATCTCTGTTAGTGGAGCACAGCTGACGGCTTCTTCCGGCTTCCCCAAATTTAAAAGAACACAGGAGAGAGACGGATCCTGCACACGGTAAGCTCTTCCATTGTTTACTTCTGCGCAGGGGGGCTGCTGAAATTGTTTGGGAAATTTTGGGCCAAGAGGTGCCATATGTTTGAATTGGGATAAAATTGGGTAAACAGCAGCTGATGTGAGTTGTAAAGCAGACAGCTGTGGTAAGTTGGTCTGGCTTGTGTGGTTGTATTGTATTTTTTTTTGTGGTAATTAAGAAGGGCTAGTCGCTAATGCTCGGGCAGGGAATAAATCGATGAGTTTAAACTGGAATAGTGGATACGCTTTTAGAGCGGGCAGAGTGGTTATCACTCGTTCATAGTGATGTCATAGAGCCAACGGCCGACCTTTTATGCATGGGGGGTTCGGGCTACCGTGGGACTATGGTTCGCATTAGTCATTAATATATGTGAAAATTATTTTCACTAGTCAAGGAGTAGACGAATGCTGGTAATTGATTGACTTGCGAACATAAAAGTTTGAAGGTGGAATCAAAAGAGCAGTTCAAGAAAACTCCGAAAAAGTCAATTCCAGTTCTATACGGGCACATTTTAAGTATATATGTTTATATCATTTTATATATCTGCGTAGAACTCTTTGGAGTTATCCGAGACCTCAGTATAAAGACATTTTGAGAAGAAAATTCAAATTCGTTTATGAAATTGGCCACAGGAGATTATTATTGAGAGGTCACAGCGAAGCTGGTAAAGTACACGTCAGCATCTGTTGCTTTGGTCAAGAAACCATATCACAAGGCTTGTAGGGAAAACACATTTTGTATTCCATATATTGCCGACACACACATCTCCTGAAAAATTAAAAGTCTAAATGAAAGAAATTGATAATTTAAAAATGTGAAGATTTGAACGGTGACTGACAAAACTTTGATCGACTGACTTGGTGATCGACTGACTTGGTGTGGGTGCGTGGGACCGGTCTCTGTTTGTGTGTCAAGGTGTGTGTCAATGTGTGTGGAGTCCTGCTGGTTTGTGTGAATCAAGAAAGAGAAGAAAAGAAAAAAAAGGTTCTGACTCATATCATCCCTTGACTTTTGAGTATTTGTAGTATTTTAAGTTAAACTCAGATTTGCCTCATTGTTATAATTTGCTTCATTGTTATAATTTGCTTAATTGTTATAGTTGCCACATTAATAACTTGGGGAGATAAGAAGTTGTTGCAGTAATGTGCTATGACTTTTAAACGCTGAGTGTTTATTTCTTTAAGATTCTGTATTTTCGTTGCGTGCATCTTGTTATTATTGAATACTGCTGTGATTGGTGTTAAGTTTCTAAAGTTCTATTCTCAACAGGCGAGTGAAGGTGTTTTGGCTTTCAGGGGGACAGAGGGTGCTGCGCGCTCACGAGGCTGGTGGGAAGGCGTGGGCTCTGTCCTTGAGAGTTTTCTGCTGCTGCAAATGTTCGTGTGTGATCACATTTTCTTTCCTTGTGTCTTCCAGGGGCACTTTATGGTTGAACTGTAATAATTATTAGTTTTCTTTAGGTAATGTGCTAATTGCGGAGTTGTTATCAGTCGAGTAATGAGGGTTTCGCAATTCTAGAGGAGAGTTTCTGTCTCTAGTCAAGTTGAATGTGACATTCCTGATAAAGAAAGTTTTTCGCTTATGCATTGTTTCTGTATCTTCTGATTTGTAGTTTCCCGGTCCACAGCGTGTTAAATTGTATTTCTTTCTCTTTCTTAACAAATGCCATTTCGAGGTGAAGAATAGTGCAACTGTTATTTCTGTGTTAAATTGTATTTCTTCTCTGTCCAGCTGAAAGTTTGTATTTCCTCCTTTTTCTCAACTTGTAACAAAAAGTGTGACAAATGCCATTTTGAGTTGGGGTGTGGTTCAATTGTTATGTCTGGTTCAATTGTTATGCTTGGGAGGAGTTAATAACGGTCTAGGAAGTAGATGTAATGGTGTGTTCATATTTGATTTGTTAGAAATTCACGTGGTTCATTGGAGGCAGGCTTAGAGGTGTGTTCATATTTTATTGGTTAGAAGTTACGTGTCTCAGACGTGTTTCATTGGAGATAGATTTAGAGGTGTGTTCAGATTTCATTGGTCAAAAAAATAAAAAATAAAAAAAAAATAAATAAATAGATTTATTTCATTGGTCAGAATTGACGTAGCTGTGACGTACATTGGATCATCTGGATTGGTGGAGGACATTGTGTGTGGATTGGATCGGCAACATACGGATGTGAGCAAAAGTTGGGGCAACGCCTTTAGCCTGAGTCACTTCAAACAGAGTAAGCATTAACTGAGCTTTCGATTAGCAATAAATTAACATTGGGTAGCATTAGCAATACAGCAAGTATTGATTAGCAATAACTAGCATTGATTAGCAATCACTAGCGTTGAATAGCATAATTAGCATTCAATTAGCATTGGTCAACAAGGAAGCTAGTATTGATTAGCAATAAGTAGCATTGGTTAGCATTAGTAGCATTTGTTAGCATTTCGTTAGCCATAATTAGCATTGATCAGAAATACAATTAGCATTGATTAGCAATAGTTAGCATTGGTTAGCATTAGTAGCATTTGTTAGCATTTGTTAGCATTTCGTTAGCCATAATTAGCATTGATCAGAAAGACAATTAGCATTGATTAGCAATAGCAATAAGGCAAATATTGGTTTAAATCTTAATTAGCAAGAGGTTAGCATTTATTAGCAACAGCTAGGAAGCTAACATCAATTGGCATTGGTTAGCAAACATTAACATTAGCAATAATAGTAACCGAACTCCAAACCGGAAGTCAAAAAGCTAAATGAGCCTAACATTGAATTAACATTGGTTTAATTAAAAAAAAAAAAAAAAAAAAACCTAGAGCATAAGCTTTCAAAGCTAACGTAGGCTAACCTTAACATTAGCATTGACAACATCCAATCCAATAATTAGCTGCATCTAAGCTAAATTTAGCCGAGCATTAAATTAGCATTGATTAGAGTTAAATAATTAGTTAATTTAAATTGACTTTCAAAAAAAAAAAAAAAAAAAAAAAGGGGGGGGAATACGAATAATAAATAAGGAAAATTTAGAAAATAGATAAGTAAAGAAAAAGTCAAAAGTCAATAGAAGGGAACTAACTAGGGGAAACAATGGATGTAACACCAACAATAATCATCAGCGCCAAACATCCTGAACATTCCAAAGATATTAAAAAGATATCTCTAAAATGGGAAAAACGAACAAAAATAACGTCTCACCCTGGCCAAAAGGTGGCACTTTCAATGTAACTACCTGTAAGATTATGGAACAAAGGATTAAAGTTTACAAACCAAAGGACAAAAGCAAAAAGAGACAGGAAAAAAGAGAGCTTGAATTAAAAGTTTTACATTTCTTTGAAAATGCAGAGCTATATCCAACACTGCCAGGAGCAGTAAACATACAAGGAGATTCTGAAATAAAAGATCACAAAATATCTCATGAACGTCCAGAACTACAAATAGATACATCAAGCAGTCATGGAGCTCCTGAGCCAGACGCCGTCTGTAATTCAGATCAGGCAAGGGGACAGCTCCCACAATACCAAAAATCACCCGAACTGGCACCACCAGTTCAAAAGGCATCTTCTGAAGAACATAAGAGTCCAACAGCGTCAGCACCGAGTTTGATAGAAATGACGCAGGGACAGTATGTGCCGTGGCAGACGCTCGACCTAGGGGGGCTGGTTGCTCGATTGCCGGACATTCACACAGGTGCAGGCAAATGGATAAGAGCTTTTGAACAAGAGACTGTGCATAAACTGTTGACTGTGGGACACATTAAGGCAGTGTGGGCACTGTGTTTTGGAACTTCTACCACGGAGGGCATTTTGAGACACAGTGAGAATGACTGGATGTTAAGCCACCGAGCTGATGGAACTGATTTTAATGCATATCGAGCTGCACTCTGGAGAGCGTTACGAGCTGAGTTTCCTGTGGGAGTGGACCTCGAAGGATTAAAGGGGGAGCCACTGTCAGGAACAGAGAGTCCAGCTGTGTACATTGCACAACAATTGAAGAAATGGAGACAAGAGTCTGAGGGAGAAATCGAGAAGAGCCCAGCTTGGGTGACATTGTTCAGAGTTTCCATCAAAGAGGCTCTGCCTGCCCCAGTTCAGGGGCGGCTGGAGGATGTGGTGGGGTTGAATTCAATGTCACATGGACAATTCCGAGACCACGTGGTGCATGCAGTAAACAAATACAGAAAAGAACTGAAACGGGAGGAGCAGGAGGAGGATATGCAAAGGGAACTTGCACGGTTGCAGTTAGAAGAACTGCAAGCGAAGCAAGAAGTACGAAATGAGGCCATGACAGCGGGGGCCGCTGAACAGCCATTACAGGGGCAAGTCCATCGTCGACCCTGTCAAAGGTCAAGAAGAGAGGCACCTGGAGGACGAAGGTCCTCGGGGGCATGTTGGGCCTGTGGCGAGAGGGGACACTTTGTTTACAGCTGTCCGAGAGCACCGAGAAACCCGAGTGTTTGGCAGGACCGTGGCCAGTCCCTGCGGGGCGGAGCAAGTGGCCCGGCAGGTCCAAAGCGTTCCTCTGGCAGAGGAATCCCAGTATTGGTTTACATTGACATATAGAGGTAAGAAGTACACTTACACCAGACGTACTCAAAAGGGTTTAAAAACCGCCCTCAGGTGTGTCATCATTACAAAACAAAACAAAGTTTTTAAGTTAAATGTGTCACGACTACTAAGTTTCTAAAACTTGAATTTAAATAGGTCACTGTTACTAGGACAGAACAAAACAAAGTTTCTGAATTTAAAATTTAAATGTGCCACTATTACGAAGTTCTAAAATTTGAACGGAACAAAGTTTCTAATTTAAATTTTAGCATTGATAGTCTGAATTAGAGTATCCATTTAGCCCATAGGGAATTACTGATATCTCTCCATCCCACTTGGAGGGAGTAAGAAAAGCGCCATGTCCAAAATAAATAAATAAATATCTAATGAATAAATAAGTAAGATTAAAATACAACAAGTATGATCTTCTTTTGGGAGGATTATGCAATAAAATGCGCTTCCTCTGGAAGGAATCATGAAAGATCCAAAGATCAAAGGTTGAAAGCACAACTGGAGAGGACAACCGAGGCTAAGTTAGCCTTTGAAAATTTGAAACGAAATTAGCAAAAGTTATCCAAAACAGCCAACACTAGTCTATGAGAAGCCATTTTTCTTATATGTCTCCAATAAAAACCATAAGATTTCAGAACTAATAAATCAGAGTAGGTATGTTGTGACTCGGACAGGATGTTTGCAGGTTGTGCATCTTTTGACACGTCCAGATGTGAGAATACAGAAGTGTACTACATCGGGATCTGCGGATGTCATTCCACGTGAGTTTGAAGGAGAACCACATGAGCGTGTGTCAGAAGCTGTGAGATACATTAAACTGAGACCTGACTTAGGAGCAACTCCACTGGTGCAGGCTGATGTCACTTATGTTGTGCATGATTCATGTTGTGAGATCATTTGGGTGATCATGAAGTTTTGCAGTTGTGAAACAGGAAGGTGGAGAACTTTGTGAAGGTGAAAGCTGAGAAGTGTGAACGGCCATGTTCGGCACAGTTGGCTGAACTGAAGGCACTAACGGAAGCATGTTGACTGGTGAAAGGTAAGGTTACGAATGTATACACAGATTCTGCATAGACTCATGATATTTGCTATTTGTTGGAAGCAGTTTGGAAGCAGAGAGGGTTCAGGAGGTCAGACGGAAGTCCAGCGCGACAGGAGGTCCAAATGAAGGAGCGGATTGCAGTCATGAAAATTGAAAATTGGCAGTGATACAGTGTCAAATAATCGTAAAGGTAACAAAATGGTCGGTAAAGGTAATATCGCGGCTGATGAAGCAGCAAAAGTAGCATCAAAGTGCCAGCTTGCTGTTTTGGCACCAATGGTGTTACTGGAGCCAGAGGTCGCGCCATCACAAGGATATTGGTCATACATATTGGATAAATAGTCGTAAATTTTTTTGGTAAGAGAATTGATTCATCTGTTTGTCATTCCATCAGAGATTAGCTCAAATAATGGTTAAGTGTTTGTTTATAAAAGTGCAAGAGGCATTCTGCAGCAGCTGCGAATCAAGCAGCGCTGTGGGGCCGTTTATCATCCACAGAGTCAAGGGATGGTTGAGAGAATCAATGGAACCTGGAGAGTGAAATTGAATTGAATCTGTGCTTCAACTAAACTAACTAGATGCTTTGCCGCTTGCACTAATGAGCTTTCGTATGCAGACTCATAGAGTCACGCACTAACACCGCATAAAATGCTAACGGGTCGACCCATGCCAGCACCTCAGTTCCCACTTGAGCAGGTGCAAACAGAGTGGACAGCTTACATGAGGCAACTAACTGCAATCCACAGAACAATCTATCTACAGGAGGAGTTCAGAGACTTGAGTCTCAAACAGCTGGTTGAGAGGCCAGTGGTGCCGGGCGACCAGGTGCACATCGAAGTGTTTCGAAGGAAGTGGCTTGTGCCAAGACGGAAAGGACCGTACACAATGGTGCGAGCAACGTCAACAGCAGTTCAAGTGGAAGGTAGCAACACATGGTACCATTTGAATCACTGCACTAAGGTTCGAACTAAAGACACAGTCGGAGTCAAGTCCGAGGGAAAGGATTAACAAAAGGAAGAGGTTAAGATTTCTGACACTGTGAGCATCCAGGTGTGGGTGTTGGCCGACAGCATGGGCTCAGGAGAACGAAGCTTGGAGATGTTGGACGGGATCCCGCAGACAGGAGAGGCTGGAAGCATCCCGTGATGAAGCCACCCCGCAGGGAAGTAGCCAGCCTGGGTCAGATGAGTATGATGCAACAATACACACCCACTCAGACCATGCCACGCCACAAACTTTGCCAGCAATACACACTAGAGCTAGTCGTGAAGAGGTATCTGCTAAGCTTGAATTTAAGTTCATGGAATAAACGATTTGAGGAAGTGTGGATCATGGGTCCGGTGGAGGAGACGACCAAATCACCGCTTCTGGACGCCACGACAAAGGGGCAATCTGGTAAGATCATGTCAGATCGGGTCAGAAGGAGTTGTTCACAATGGTTGTAAGAATAGAAAGATTTTTTTGGGGAAGTCTAGGGGGATTGAATACCATTAGCACTACAGGACAGAATAATCATGTTAATCCAAGAACAGACGGAGTGTACATGCACAGGTGGAGTCAGGAAAACAGTGTAACTGTGGAAAATGGGTTAAGGCAGCACAGGATATGTGGTATAGATGGGCATGGTACACTACAAGAGAACTGACAGCGACGGAGTGTCTCATATGCGCAGACGCTCCAGGAGCATTGCCTGTTGTTGTTCCAGAGCCACACACCTTCAGGGACTGTGCGGGGTCTGGCAACGGGAATGCAGAGAAGGTAGGTTCACATCGGCAGAGGATAAATGGTTATTGTTTCCTATGTGTGGTATTAAGTGCAGATTGATGTTTGGGCCAAATAAATTACATAGTTATTTTCAAAATAAGGGAGGGCCACAAATTGGAGTCTTCTTGTGCTGAATTTAATCTGGGTACATCACAGGATGGGCCTCCCACTGATTATAGAGTAGATTACGATGGTGAGTTTGAATGCTTTTGGAACTCGCGTAGGTAGTACTACTGTTAAATGAAAACAAGATTTATTGGGATTTATTTATTTGGATCAAATTGTGAAAATATAGAAATGATCATTTTAACTCTATATCTTTTTGGGGATCAGACACACCCAGTAGCGGAGAGTTACTGGATGTGTGGAGATCATGTTTTGTTAAATGTGCTACCCAACAGGGAGATTTTTTTGGGCACTGGTGAGGAGGAACACATCAGTTGTGTTAGTGTATGACAAGGTAAACGAGATGCGAGGTTTGGATGTGGAAAAAGGGAGAGTTAAAAGATCTAGTGATGACTACATCAGGGATAAGCACGTTTACTTGGATGCAATAGGGCAGCCGAGAGGTATTCCTTTGAGCTCAAAGCACGCAGGGAGGTTGCAGCTGGATTTGAGGCTGGTTTGCAGGGAATCATATTTAACAAAATGGGGAATGGACTAATTACATATAATACAACCAACAGGGAATTCTTAGCTACACGAGTGAAGGGCTTGCAGGCTTTGGAGAACAACTACATGAGACGAGTATGATGGCTTGGTAGAACAGACAAGTTTTAGAATGGATATTAGAAGGGAAAATGGTGTGTGCCAGATGGTTGGGAAAATGTTGTACATTTATACCCGGGAACACTGCAGCTGATGGTACGTTTACAACGGCTGTGAAGAAGATCAGAGAACGGAGAGAGGAGCTGACGTGTGATGCTGGTGGAGGTGAATGGTAGTGGACTGGTCTGTTTGGGATTTTGGGAGAAGGGGGAGCGATGACAGTTAAGGCGGGAATAGCAATATTGTTGATAGTGAGGATGGTTTCCCTATTGGGGTGTTGCATTATACCCATTCTGAGAAGGTGTTTGCTGCAAGTGATGTTCAAACAAACAGTGGAAGGAATAAGGAGGCAGATGACCATGCGAGACCAGGTCTGAGGACCAACGCATGGGGGAGCGGGTCAACGAATGAAGGTTATCAACGGACGGTTCACAAGTTTCTTTCCTCGAGGGTGGAACCAAGTTTAGTCTGACAGGGAGAAGAGATGCTGAAGATCTCTTTGATTGGGAGTGACGTACTGGCGACCTCTCCTCCCAGAGTTAGCTTAGCAGTTCCAGACCCAGCCGGACGGATGTTCGGCCAGAAGCAGACGACACCAGAGTACAGGAGATGGGACGGGACTGGAGGAGCGGCATTACATTGCTTTTTATTACTTTGGTTGTGTGATAATCCATAATTTATGTATTGTACTTGATACAAAACGGTGATTAACTGATTTGATGGAGGTGTATTCAGTTTATGTGTATTATCAATCAAAACTGATCACTGATATGTCCATTGCCAATTGTGTCGGTCAACTGTTCGGAGTGCGACCTTGGTAAAGTGGTCGGTCGCCAGTGGGGGGGGCCGTAGGTGAATTTTCCCAAGATAAGAACATGAGTTACGAAAGTTACGAAAGTAGCAGCCGGTGGGTTTTTCGCACCTATGCACTGCGAACAGTGGACAAGTGTGATGGCAATGTAAAACTTGTAGTGTTGTTGAAATCAATATCGTGTAATTTAATCTAATCATTTAATGTGATTCGAGTACACACATATATATATTCCTTTTCATTTATTCAAAATGGTTCCGTTGATTGATATTGTAGAATTATTAGAATAATTTAGTGTTGATTATGTTAATTAATTCTTAATTAACTATGTGGGATGATTTTCTTTCATTTTAGATTATTTCTTTATTAAATCACTGATAAGTGATTTCAAGGGGGACTATGTGGGAGAAGGATGTCATGACATGCTCATGACTTCTGGCCTAGTTACATCCTGGGCCTTGTTGACTGGTGTATATGAATATTGTTGATAGTTAGAATGAGCGTGTTTATGATAAACTGCGAAAGCTAGGCGCCTCCAGAGAGGGCCACGTACACTTGTTATGATAAAACGGTATAAAAGGGGTGTCACAAAATGAGCTCGTCGGACATTTTGTACATTCTGTATGCACATTTGCTGTGACGGTTTGTTCAATAAACTCCCCAATGGACGGCTGACCAACGCGGGATTCGACTCTAATTTCTCCACAACAACTGCAGACCCAGCTGCTGATTTGGGTAAAGTAGATAGGTCGAAGAAAACACAGAAATGATCAGATAAAGCAACATCGACGACATTCACGTTTGAAATAACAACACCCCTTGAAATGAGCACATCTAGAGTGTGCCCTCTGTTGTGGGTGGGCTCAGTCACATGCTGAGTTAAGGCGGTAGCATGGTTGCCGCGTCTGTCACGGCGGTGTCGCACCGTGACGTCAAAATGACGTTTCAGGCATGGCGCTTCCCTTGAAAAGACGGCGCAGCGCGTTGTCGTGCACCAGTCGATTTTTGTAACTTGGCGGCGCCGAGCACAACGAACCGGATGGACCGATGTGAGACCAGGCTCAGTCAGGAGGTGCGTTTGTACAGGCAGCTGTACGAAACTGCAGTGAAACAGCACAGGGAGCACGTAAACTCCCAAAACTGGTGCACAGAGATTGGCAGAACTTTGGGGAAAAAGGGAGAGTTCTGTAAGAATGTGTGGAGGAAGCTACGGGACAGATACGTGAAGGCAAAGAAGAGGGCAGAGACTCTGTTGATGCCGGGGGCTTCAAACCTTCACCTCTATTAACTGAATTAAAAAATTAAAATGATCCGAAAACTGCAGCAGTATCATTAATTACAGTATTCTTGCTCTTGACAGCGGCATTGTTTTCTTCTCCACTTTCGTGGTTGTAGAGTAGAGGTAACCTTCACGTAGCAGCGCCACCTCTGTGACGGAGAAAATTGCAACTACTGGCGCGCAACGACTTGCGCCACTATATAGGGTCCTATGGCGGGCACGAACTCGTGACGTCATCAACACCGCTCGCGCGAGCAGACGCAGCAACCATGCTAGAGGCTTTAGACCAAACATTTCAAGGACAGCAGTGAGCTCTTTAGCTTCCTTGTTATGCGCTACGTCCACATGCACATTCAAGTCCCCTGTTATGACTAAACAGTCAAAAGCAGTGCACACAATTGAAAGTAGTTCAGTAAAATCATCAATAAAACAATTCTGTGGTGGTTTATAAATGGTGATATAAAGTATGGAAGATTGTTTTATCTCCATTTTGAATGACACATACTCAAATGATGAAAAAAAAACCAAATGACAACTTGTGGGTGGGTATATTGTCCCTGAACATGGCACAAACACCCCCACCCCTCTGGTTTTCTCGTGTTTCAGACACAAAATTGAAGTGAGGTGGACTAGACTCAATCAGGACTGCATTTGCTGTGTTTTTGTCGAGCCACGTCTCAGTTAAACACATAAAATCAAGATTGTGAGAGGAAATAAAACTATTAATTAAGAATGATTTGTTACTTAAAGATCTGACATTGAGTTCTGCGTGTTTGAGATTAGTTATAGTTGAACTGGATGCTGTGTTCTTGCAAGGGATATGGATAAGATTTCTCTGATTGGACAGTCTGATTGTCCCTCTCTTCACTCCATCCTTGGACCTCTGGTTGAGATGGTGTTTACCAACACAGAGGCCCTTAGGGTCCTAGACAACAGCATTGACGCTGTTGGAAATGACAGCTGTGGGCTGTCATTGCATTTTTAATAACTGATTTATTGCCATTGTTTAAATAAATGCATTCCAGCTCATTTCTAGATAAGACAACACCTTTTTAGTATTTTACTTTATGGAACTTGAAGGAAAGACAATTAAAAAAACAAACATACCTGCTTTGCCTTGGACTTTGTTATCGTATCAGAGAGTGGCTTCTTCTTCTCCTTCACAGCCATTTTGGAGAATAATTCCACAAACTCATCAAAGTCCATATCAGGTTCCTCAATTGTCTCCCACACCAGTGAAGAAGAAGACTCCCTGAGAAACACATCAATACTCATATTGCCAAGACCAGGGCCCAAAATACACCTTATTTAGTAATGACTGTATGTATTATTTATGTATATTTACAAATATTTATGCTATCTAATGGGTCTGAGCCAAAGAGGAGAGATCAGACATTATGAGAGATGGACTTACATATTGTCTTTTTATGGGTTATCAACACATGGAACACACATATAATCATTCAGGTTTATTCTAACTTGTGGGTATCGTGGCATTACCCTGAGGAAATGACATGTTACTATCATTACTTTTTGGTGTTGAGCTGGATCCTGGTCCAGTAGAGAGGCTTCATAGGTCTGGGTGGCTCCACCGCCGATTTCCTAGGTGGTTTCTCCTGAAATAGACCCAAAGAATACAGACCCAATGGCAAAGGAGGAGGCAGAGAACCCAGTGCTCCTGGAATACCTGGAGGAACACAGATAGGTCCTGGTGGAGGAGGCGGAGGAGGAGGCCCACAGCTGGAAGGTGGTGGTGGAGGAGGGCCTTTAAGTCCTGGTAATGGAGGAGGAGGGGGTGGAGCATGGCCACCTGGAAGCGGGGGGGGTGGGGGTGGGGCAAGGCCTCCATCAAGGGGAGGTAGAGGTGGAGGTGGGGGTAGAGTAAAACCACCAGGAAGGGGAGGTGGGGGTGGTGGTGGTGGTGGAGGAGGGCCTTTAAAATCTGGTAATGGAGGAGGAGGGGGTGGAGCGTGGCCACCTGGGAGAGGGGGGGGTGGGGGCGGGGCAAGGCCTCCATCAAGGGGAGGTAGAGGTGGAGGTGGGGGTGGAATCAGGCCATCTGGTAGTGGAGGTGGAGGAGGAGGAACTGCGGAACCATGTGGTGAAGGAGGTAGTGGCATTGAGCAACCAGGTAAGGGTGGAGGAGGAGGTGGAGGAGGAGGTGGAGGAGGAGGCGATGCCTCAGTTTGTCCTGAATGAAACGATACAGCACCTCCTCGAAGCAGATGTGGAGGAGGATGCTGAAACTTACAAGAACACTGGAAGCCATTCTGACTGGGTAGGGGTCCACCCAGCTCACTACAAGGCACCGGAAACTTAAAGCTATTGTCCATGGGTGATGTCTGTACTGACTTGGCCTCCACGCAGCCCAGAGTGGAAGCTGCTTCTGTTTGCAGATGAGCATCACACAAAGCCCCAGGAAGGCCCTCCTCTCCTCCACACTCTTGGTCTGTGGTGGAGGTTGTTGGTTTCATACTATCCTTGTCCAGCAGAAGAGGGGGGTGTCGCTCCAGCTCAGCAATCTTAGTCCTAAGGTCTTCTATGGTTTGTTCCAGCTGTTGAATGACATTAACGTGTTTTTCCTTGAGTTTTCCTGAGGGGAGAACAGATTCATCCTGCAGAAAAGACCATAAGGTAGAACCAAAATCATATAAAGAGAAACCACCAACACTAAGTCATTCTGTACATTTCAAAGAAGTAAATGTTGATAAGGCATTGAACAAAGCCTCTGTGGAAAAATATGGTGGGTCTTAAAGAAATGAAAAAAGGAGTGCATCAAAGAAAAATTACAATAATTTTCTTTTTTTAAATAATCATGGATAAAAAAAAACAAGGAGAACCAGCAGAAAAAAGTAATTGGGCTGTAATTCCAGCACAGTAAATTTCACATTAATGAATGAAAGTTTTTATTGGAACCTTTAGTGCAGCAATAACTGCATCTAAATATTTCCAGTAACTATCGGCCATTCGTGCATGTCAGCTTTTCAGCCCATCTCCTCAAACAGAGCAGCTGTGACTCTCAGATTATAGCATGTTTTTTGACATGAACAGGACAGGAGTTATGTAAAGACGTAAAAATTAAAGCAACTGACCTCCGACCTCTCCTCCTCTCGTTCCCTCAAATCCAAGATGACTGCAGGGTGTTCTGGAAAAAATAAATGACAGCAACTGTTGGGGACACCACCACCTGAAGTCATTAATCTGTGAAAGAAACTGGATTTTATTCTGAAACTTGTTTCATTCAATCAACAGAACTGGTTAAGACCTTCAGTGCAGACAGTTCAGTTGATTGGATGAAACAAGTCAGCTGTGCTGCTGCAGGGTCGGAACAAAAACCTGCAGCCACACCGGCCCTTTCAAGGGTCAGTTTGAGACCACTGATCTAGGGTCTATAAATCTAGAACATTAATAATTGTCCCTCAGTTGACACCATCTTGTCAATGAAAAACAATATTTGATTATACTCTTCTACATAGTAACCCATAGTTAACACAGATGTGGAACAGGTGTCCTACTTATATTTAGATTTGGCCATCTCTCCCTCATGTGTGTATTTGATGTCAAAAGCAATTTGCAAAATTTGTGAAAACAATTTTAAGTTAGTTAATTTGAGGATTGCTGGGAGAAATAGTAACCAAATAGAAATAAATCTACAATGAACGATACAAAAATTATGAAAAAACAATCGACTATATATAACCTTTACTACATAGAACATTTTTGGAATGCCTGTTAAAGCTGTAGTGTGCCTGTTGTAGCGCTTTTGTGTTTATCAACCAAAACATCCTCTACTGTATGTATTAATACAGTGAGGGTCTATTCTGAAGGGAGTCTTAGCTTTTGCATCACTCACAATTATGACACAAGAACAATATAAAAATAATAATAAACAATAACAATATTAAAACAATAAAGAAAAAACAGAAAAAGAGTCTTGTGCTGGGTTAAAAGCCAGGGAATAAAAATGGGTTTTAAAACGAATTTTAAAAATGGACAGTGAAGGGGCTCGTCTGATGTGCAATGGGAGGTCGTTCCAAAGTTTAGGACCGGCAGCGGAAAAGGCTCCGTCTCCTCTGAGCTTCCGTTTGGCCCTCGGTACCTCCAGGAGCAGCTGATCAGCTGACCTGAGGCACCAGGCAGGAGCATAAGGATGGAGCAGCTCAGAGAGGTAAGGCGGGGTGAGGCCATTTAAAGATTTAAAAACAAATAAAAGAATCTTAAAATGGACTCTTTAATGCACAGGCAGCCAGTGGAGGCAGGCTAAAATGGGAGTAATGTGCTCCCTCTTCCATGTTCCAGATAGGAGGCGAGCGGCAGCATTTTGGACCAACTGGAGACGTGTGAGGGAGGACTGGCTGACTCCAAGATAAAGTGCATTACAGTAATCCAGTCGAGATGTGATGAAGGAGTGGATTACTGTTTCAAAGTGCGTGCGTGCGAGGAAGGGCTTCACCAACTGCACAAATTTGCCGGTCCAATTTAAAATCACTGTCCATCTTAAAACCCAAGTTTGTGACTGTTGGCTTCCTGTACTGCACCAAGGGGCCCAAGTCAACAGGAGGGGATTCACAAGAGCCACTGGGACCAAACACCATCACTTCTGTCTTCTTCTCATTGAATTTTAAAACGTTCAAAGACATCCAGGCTTTAATGTCTTCAAGACATAACAGAAGTGGTTTAAGAGAGAAAGCATCCTTCTTCCTTAGTGGCACATAGATTTGGCTGTCATCAGCATAACAATGGAAATACCGTGCTTTCTCAGGATGGAACCCAGGGTACAGTGAGAAAAGCAGGGGCTCTAAAATAAAAGGCAGCTTGGAAATGGGTCTAAAATTGGCTACCACACCATGATCAAGACCGTTTTTATTTAGCAAGGGTTGCACTACAGCATGTTTAATACTTTGGGGGACAACACCAGAAGACAGACTGCTGTTAATAATGGCCAGAACCGACTGCCCGATACTAGGGAAGACCTCTTTAAAAAAGTGAGGCGGGACAGTGTCACAGGGAGAACCTGATGGCTTAATCCGGCCAACCACATCCTCTAGGCCTTCAGAGACACAGGCTCAAACAAGTCAAACACAGCCGAGCAAGGAGCAGAGTCATGTGCATGCTTTTATATCCACTCGTGTAATTGCAGACACATGGGTGTGTTAATTGTTTATCAGTATTAATTGTTCATGTATCTCAAATGTGCACATCACAGTCTGAGGACTAATTGTTTTCACATTTATTTATTATAACAGTTTCCCAACATCACCTTAGATGTCGCCAAAGAATCAACAGCTGTAGAAAAGTGCGTACGCTAGCCCTGAAGTTGGCGTGAGGCACCGCACATTTCCACGGTCTTTTCGCTCTTGATACATCTGATCGTTGACGTGAAAAGGTGCGTACGTCACTATTTTGTGCGTACGCACGCTTTGTACATGAGGCCCCAGATCTGTGTAATGCCAAGGGTTATGAACACCAATAACACAAGCCACTGTAGGAGCAGCAGGCAGCCAGGTACGTACCCCGGCGCCATGTTCTACCATTCTACCAGACGGCGGAGAACAAATAGACTGTAACTACGCCTGCTGTCTCATACTAATACTGGGGTAAATCAGTCACACATTCGAACAAGAGAGGGCTTCTCCAGAAGAGAACGCTGATATTTTAGCTCAAACATCCAGAAAGAGCGTAAGGTAAAGCCTGCTCCTCCGCATCGAAAGCAGTCAGCTGAGGTGGTTCAAGAATCTGATTTGGAGGTCTCCCTTTGGAGATATTCCATGCATATCCAACTAGGAGGAGGTCTTTAACATGCTGGAGAACATGCTGGAGGGATTATGTGTCCCATCTGGCCTGGGAATGCCTCAGGATCCCCCAGGATGAGCTGGAAATTCCCTCCAGGACCTGTTCCCTCAATGACCAGACCTCGGATGATTGGAAGAAGATAATGGATGTATTATTATTATTATTATTATTATTATTATTATTATTATCATTATTATTATCATTTTGCAGTTGGCCCTAGAATAGGTGTCTATTTACCTGACTCCCGCCCTCTGGTATTCGCATACCATCTGGGACGAGCCCACAGCCGACATGATTTCAAATGGGGCTATTTTTTCTAAAACTCGTGCATGTGATTGGATGAAGTATCTGTCCGTCATCTTAACTGACGCACCACTTCAGCCACTCCAAATGACTCAACCCGTGACGTAGCTCAGAGCTTACCTGACTCCCGCCCTCTGGAGGATGAATGGGCAGCCATAACGCGGCCCATTCATCCAAAGTCCCACCCAGCGATTAATGATTGGCTCTCATTATTTTCTAATCGGACGAAACACATATGACTCCCAGGCTCCTCAGATGGTTGTGTGAGGAAAGGGAACGCCCCCGCGTGTAGTTGGTGAACGCAGCCAGATGACGTGAGTCAGGTTAGGTGTCTATGGGGGGAGCACCCTAGTGTCCTGTCCCTGCCCTTCCACAGTTCTCCAAGTCTCCAAAGTGGTTGGTAGATAGGCAAAGAAAAAAGGGAAAAAACACTCGACAGACATAGAATAGGGCAAGTATGGCATGTTGGTCTGGGTTGGTTGTTATGGGGAGTGCCAAGGTTCTCTGCTTGCACTATTTGTTTATCCATGTTTTTAAAGTAATGTTTTCAATAGTATATCACAGTTATCAGTTTATGTATTTCTTAATATGAGTCTTCTTTTATTTTGCACCTGTACACAAACACACCCTCCATCAAGCAATGCTTACTCAACAAACACCCATCTAATCAATGGCATCAACATTCATGGACTTGCCAGAATCTGTTTCATTTTTTTGTATTGAGTGTAGTTCACTCAATGTCCCAAAGAGGCAAAATAACAACAATATAACCTTATTTTCTTTGACTTTGCAGCAGAATCGATATCCTCCACAACCCCACAATGTGCTGTAGACAAATTATAGCCCCATGGGAGGTTTAAGCATGGCCGACCAAAAAGGTATTTGCATAGGACAATGGGCTTATCTACAGAGTCAAGGTTGGTTTGCGCATGTGAACATAGAAACCATGTATCTTGCCTTATTTTGGACGTTTCTCACAGTGGGGAAAATTAGTAAAGCCCCACCCACCAGGTATTCAGCATTGATTCTTTCAATACTTAACATGATAATTATAGGCTCTCTGACCTGGCCTTTCAGAGAGTGGTAGTAGTTGGTGGTCTGCAAGTTCAAAACAAAAATACAAAAATGGACCACAACACTACACACATGACAGCAGATTACAAGACTCCAAATGGGAGGGTGAGTTCATTCATAAGAACGTCACCTTACAATTAAATCTTCAAAAACAAACAGTTGTTTGCTGCTGTTTTAGAATACTGCTTATAAGAGCCTTTAAATACATGTCCATAAAGCAGAACTACAATACTGTCAGTCAGTGGACAGTCAGTCCTGTCCTGGTTCTATCACTATTAACACCATTAATTTATATGTATAATACATCTGTTCCAGAGATGATTTTTAAATTATGCTAGATATCTTAATGAATAATATTACTTTTTTTGCTTTATTGCCTTAGTAAAATATGTGACGCTTTTTGCTTTGATCTGATGAAGTTACACATACACACAGATTCTGTATGTTCCAGTTAAATTCATAAATGTTTTTACACAAAGATTTTTTCAACCTTTTAGTTAAAGTTAAGTGTTGTTCTTACCTGCCGCTGTGGATTTAAGTTCAGTTCTGATTTCTCCACCTGGCCGGGCTGGAGGCCATTGTCCCTTGATGTGACTTGGTAGTTTCCCCTCTGGAGGATCCAGGGAATGTAGCGGCTGGTTGACAGCTGTCCATGTATACAACTGGTCATGCTGCAGAGGCAAAACTCTTTCAAATACATTTCTTTTTCAAATATGTAGTGTCGATTCTCATACCAACCCCATAAGTCCCCACAGCTTACAATGCAAAGTATAAATGTTCTTAATTATGGAGAGTTGTGCAACTCTTTCTAACCAGGTACAATCAAATTTCAAATCTTTGAGGTCTACCATACAAGTAAAAAAAACAATAGGAAAATATGCTTATCTTTTAGATAGTACATTTTGAATCCTCCTGTAACAATTAGTGCTTGAAGCCTGGAACAAATGGACATCATCAAAGAAAGGATTTCCTCCTTTTTTGTGCTTTGCAAAACTTTACTGCAGCTGTCATCCATTGTTCTTTGTGAGCTGTGAGCAGAATATTGATTTTCTTTACTTTACTTTAAAAAATGTCTGGCTTGCTTTGGCAGATTCCTTTGGGTTATTGTCCATCTGTATTGTGAAGTACCATCAAATTGCCGTTGCTACATTTGGCAGACAATATATATCTCTTAAGACTTTGGAAGGAATCTGGCTGCTTCTGGGTTCTGTTAAATCATTAATAAAATCCACTTACCCATGTTATTGCCATTTTATGTCCATGCAATGGTACAGTGAACCACAGATGACAAAGTGTCACAAGTCAAAACATTAGATGCCACAAATTTACCAAAATTCCTTCATGAATGAGGATTTTAACATATTTCAAAAAATTAGGTCCCCCAGTTTCACAATCCCAACATATCTGTAGAAAAGTGTGACGACTGAACAGAGGATTCAATGAGCTATGGCCAATTTCCTCTGAAGCTCCTCTTATGGCAGACCTTTCTATTTTTTTATTTTTCTATGGCAGCCATTGAACAATCAAGGTCATTTGTTGTAGAATTATGTATTTCAGTTCCACAATACTATTTGCTAAATTTAGTGTTGATAAAGTAAAAAACAAAAGTCATTTTACTGTTTATGGTTTATGCAAAGAAGCTTAAAAATCTTCATATTTGCAAGGATTGTTCAAGAGGCTCTCCTGTACAGCACATTAAGCTAAAATGGTGTATCAAATTTCAAGTTGATCTAAGTAACTTTGTAGGCTTTGTGGTCTTCAATATGTTCTTTCCAGCATTTAGCTGGACCAGGGTGTCGAATTTGAAATCAATTGGACAAAACTGACATCACAAAGTCATGTCATATTAGTCCTACACCTCAAAACATATCCATCTCTACAAGCAGGTGTACGGCCTATCAAAACCAAGGGAGGTAAAGTCCTTCTAAAAGTTACAAAAACATCAAAGACGGCTTCCAAGTGAACCAGGGAAGTTAAAAATGTGTAGTTATGCTTGTTTATGAATTTTGTACTTCCTGTAAAGTTTCATCTGAAACTATTCCTGTGCTATCGGCTCTCTTTTCTCAGCACTTGAGCATATTGTTTGAAAGAAAAACTGCAGTGAGCTCAGCGCTCCTAAAGCCTTGCTATAAACAGTTATGCCGATGACATCACAGTTCACTCACACAATGACTAATGCACGAGTATAATTATAGTCTTATGATGTGCAGTGTGGCCTTTCAAAAGCTGTATTTTTAAGCCTTAATAACAGCACCACCATGTGGCTTGTTGAGCTCACACGCTAATGCATGCACTTTCCAGTTGTTGGGCCCAATTTGATGTTTCTCGTTCATTAAAGCCCATGGCAATTTGAGCTGCATCATGAGAACAGCAATTTAATTCAATTCAATTTTACTTGTATAGCACCAAATCCCAACACATGTCATATTAAGGCTTTTCAAAGATACAGTCCAATTCCAGCCAAATATAATCCAATTAATTGCAATAAAACCATAATCTAGTCAAATCAACTCCAAAAAATCCATTAAATTCAAATGAAATCCAAATCATTTTATTTATGGCTCTTAAAGAAAATATTAGACAATGTTGTCTACTCTGCTGTGGAAATGCTTAAATTTATTTCCATCCTCTTGATTACAGAGGTGATATTTTACAGAACATTGTAATTTATTATTTAAGGGACTTGTTTTGTTATCAGTTTTGTTCTTGGCATAATAATTCTTCATAAAAGATATTAAAAAGGAGCAGCAGAACTTATTTGTAGATAAAAAAGAAAGACAATATAACTAGAGGTATTGCAATAGGGTGCCACTAGTGTAGCAGCATTCCAAAACTCACATCAATTAGATATAACATATTAATAACACACTGGGGGATGTGTGTGTCTTGATAACAGTGTTCAGTGTTAGTGGGTTTTTTTACTGAAGGGATGAGACTGCAGGTTTGTCAAGTGGGTTTTTTGTCTCGTCTCCGTGTCTTGTCATTTCCTGTTTTATTTTGAAAGGTTAACTCTCCTCTTGTTTCAGGTCACTTGCCCTTCCTCTCGTGCTCCAGTCTGATTGTCATATGAATGATTCCACCTGTTCCCTGTTACCCCTGTGTGCATCAGAGTCTCCCCCGTCTTGTGCCAGTGTGGCGTATCTGTCCGTTTCATGTGCATCACTCTTGCCTTTTTCCAAGGCTGACCACAGCCACGTTTCAAGTTTGCCTTTCTGTATTTCCGCGAGATTTTTTGTTTTTGATAAAGTTTGATAAAGTAGTCCTGTTAAAGTAACAGTGTAAGTTTATTTTCATACCATTCTTGTTTTTCCTCCCAGTTGGAGTGGTTTCTGTTTTGTAAATTTTCATAGTGTAGTTCCTCCGTTTTTTAGGAGAGTGATTTGTTTTTCCTCCGTAGCAGGAGTGACTTTTAGTTAAAGATAAAGTTTAATACACCCTTTTGTTTGTTCCTCCGCATAGTGGAGTGATTTTGATTTCCCTGATAAGTTTTTATAGATATACTTCTCTCATTTTGGGAGAAGTGTATACCTATATATATATTATATTTCTATAGCCTGTTTTGTTTCTCTCTCTGGAGAGACGTGAGAACATCTGCTCCTAAAATAAAAGCTTTGGATTTAATATCTCCTGCTCCTACGTCCTCCATTCCATGGGTGTGACAAGGTTTGCGTCATGAAATAGTGTCCTTATAACATGTCACTTGTTGTAACTATGCATCGTTTTGTCGATGTTTTGTTTTATTTTTTGCATTGTAAAATGACAGGATAACATGTTGCCCTGTGCCCTTACACTGACCTTTAAATGCATAAAGAATTACATGCAAAAGTGTATCCAAAGAGATCCCATTGTTTCTACTTTACCAATATAAGCAATCTCCTGTTTGTTTGTGATGTCCATGTCTTCTTTGTAATGACTGATTTCAATAATCATTTCAGGAGGAAATTTAAAAAAGTACCCTAATACTTAAAGGAGTATGCTAACCTTGCATCGTAGCGAACTGTTTGTATTAATTACCTAATGATATATGAGTGATTTCAATGTTAAATGTTATAGGTAAGAAGATTTTGCAAATGGCATCAGGTTTTTTTTCATTTGTGAATGACTAATAATTGTTTAAACGGATTATTCTTAGGTTTGTGTCATGATGGACAAAATCTACTGCCGTGCAATCAAGTGTTTAGTTAGATGCTGAATTGGACATATTACTATAATGACATATAATGACCACAACAACATAAAACTACTAAGTGAAGATTCACAGAAACTAACAATATTGACACTCAATTATGTTACAATGTATATATGAGATGAAATGAGAATAAAGCATGCTTTCTAATCATAAACAAATAGACAATATATAAAGAAGTCACAAGTACAAGAGAAATAAAGTGTGTAAAGTGCAGCTACATACATCAAATTTAGTTGATGCAATGGGAGTGATGTGAGCAGTGCTGCCTTCTAACTGCTCTCTGAAGCAGTCGGTGAAAGGATGGAGGAGGCCCATGGCCAGGATCCTGGAGCAGAGCCTCTCAGCCTCCTCCGGCTCCTCCTGCTGCTTCTGCTGCAGAAACAGCTTCTCCAGAAGAGTCCGACCTGGACATCCGTTGATCAAGCAGAGAAAGACACTTTTAGGACTTGTGCATTAACAGACATGGAAACCAAAGTGCTTCATAAATACTTACATTTAAAAAAAAGAAAACCTTTATTTAATCCCCCCACTGATGTCAGTAGCAAGTCAAGGTTGTGCACGTATTTTTCCTGTTGAAATGGGGCTTATTCCTGTCTTTCAGACAGTGTCTCTGACAGAGTTTTATTCGAGTACAATAGTGATGTCTGAAAGCTCATTTTATGTAAGACAAGTTCATATACATTCAGTTCTGTAGGAGCTAATGCTTTTGGGAATGACATAAACTGACAGTGCTGTTAGACATGTTTTAGAGACTGACATCAGTCAGGATCAAGAAAATATACTTCACAACAGGAAAAAAATCACACGTAATACTCTTAAACCAAAGCTCCTGAAGCTCTTGGCTGAAAGAGTGGTGGAAAAGGAAGACCTCGTGTGAGCTCTTATAGCAGATTGATAGACCCAAGAAGGAAATCTCCGACGTGAACTTTCAGCCCGAATGAAAACATGCAGGAAGACGTTGTAATTAGAGTGCTAGGACTGGAAAGATAGCATAGATATGGAGAAACGATAAGAGTAAGCTAGAGAAGATGCTGATCAAAGGAAAAATTTGGAAGTACAAAGAAGCTGACTGGAAAGATGATATCTGGCACCTTCTGAGAAAATATCCAGCTTCAGGTATGCTAATGCCTCAGCTTTTCCTTTCTAACAGCTTATTTCAGAAGACTTGTCACCTTTGGAAGACAAATAAAACATGGTTAAACGGCCCATAACTCTTTTGTGAGTGAGAAGGAGATAGGATTGAATGTGACTGCTAATGTCATGTAAGAAGAGGGCTTTCAAGTAATCATGTTTAAATGTTATGTCATATGTGTTATCATGAGTCATAACTTTATATGTGATATTTGCCTTTCGATTTGAGTGCACGACAATTCCAAAGTCTGCTAAACCTGTCTCAAGGCCTTTTGCTGTCAGGCGGTGCTTTGTAAATTCAATTTTTTTTGTAATCTCATAAACGTATTTTCACATCTCTTAGACCTGATCCACCATTTTAAATATTGAAGAATGTTTCATCATTTAGCTTGGTCTTTTCAAGATCTGGTTATCTTCTATTCATCAAACTACTTTTGGCCAGAATCTTTCCAACACTTATACAGTATGTTTTAATATACAACTAAGTCATTTTCCTAATTCCAAGGTTGACCATTAAATGGTAAATGAACTGTATATATAGCACTTTTCTAATCCAGTTGACCACTAAGAGTTTTACACTAAAAGACACATTCACCTTTTCACCTATTCATCTATTCACAAACACACTCATACATACAGTATTGATGGCTATGCAATACCTTTTCTCTCTCACACACATTCACACACTGATGGAGGCATCAGAGGCAACATGGAGTTGAGTGTTTTGCCTGAGGACACTTTGGCATCTGTTCCAGGGAGTTATGAATTGAACTTCTGAGTTGCATAGGATGGGTTGATGCTTAAAATGCTACATGCGAGTCCTGGGTCCCCTGATCTACTAGTGGACAGCTGTAAATGCTTTAGTGTTGTGTATTTGATATTAAAATATACATTTTTAGGGGTATTTTGTGCATTTTGGGTAACCATTTTGGACTGGATGTCTCTTCCTCCCTCTAGACAATATGCAAAAAACCCATAGCCCACATCGCACACAGCTGTGGGCAACAAATATAGCTTCAAAAGTGTACTAATGAGTATGGTTAGGCTTCTGATGTACCACAAATACATTATTTAACCTGGAAATATACATAACCACGTTTAAGATTGGCCTGAGTTACACTAATAGCCGTATTTTAGCAACCATTCCATTGTTATTTAATGCATGATCTGAGAAGTAAAAGGACATTTATTTCAGCATGACAGATTTGTTATGTGGCAGAGTACACTGTCAGCAAATCATTGCTGACTGAAGAAATGCAAACATGAGCTTTTAAACCATTTGCAGTTTTCATTCTGCACCAGTCTCTGTACAGAAATGTGTAGAAAAGCTTGAAAAACTGAAAGCCACTGTGCTTACAATGAAAAATAACTGGACTGCCTTCCAGCAACATCAAAGCTTGAATAACAAGAAGAAAGCCTTCAGAGATCTTAGAACTTCTCTTATCTGTATTTAAATTATGTTTTTAAATGATGCTAAGTAACTTTAAAAAATAAATATTTGCAGTTTGGCTCTATACATTCTGGTTGATGGAATTTAGAGAATGGACTCAGGTTTCGGGTTCCACTCCCAGCTGTTTCCCTCACTGCCCCGGTGCAAACAGACAAAACACTTTCTATGAATGATACAACTTGTGTGTTTGAGCTCTTCCTTTTTGTTTGGACACTAGATCAACTAGAAAAAAATCTTAACTGAAACAAGTCAGAAAAGGAGATGATTCTTTATTGCAGGTCCGTGCACATCTGGTCTTTACTTTGTTAAAATAATATAACCAGTTGTGTTTTATATCACCTCTGAAAGTTGTCAGAGAAATCAAAATGTATCCTCAGTTCTGTCCATGTGATCACCATTGAGGCATGTTAATAGTAATAATTATTAATAATAATTGGTGTAAAGAAGTCCTAAGTAGGTAATGTTGGGGAACAGTTACTGCAACTGAAACACAAGTCAGTTCATAACATTGTTTGCTGGGACTTACCTGGATAAAAATGTCATTTTCATCAAACAGGGTTGGATGTTGATGCAGTTTACAAGACAAAAGACAAATCACATTAATGTGAAGTTGAAGGACAGCAAAGAAACAACATAACAAGATAGATAACAAAATGAAAGCCTCTGTCCCCATTCAGAACAGGCCTACTATAACTGATGGCAAACTGTTTTTAATGTGCACCGACAGTTATGGATGTCAGGCATCTCAGGCATTTAGAGACCTCTATGGCTTGGTGAGATGATTACAACATTAACAGCTTTAATTCCACAGAACCATCAAAGATTCAAATAATTGCTGTATTACACTCTTTTCCTCTAATTGACAATAGAGGCTGGAGTCAGTAAAGCTGGAGACCGCTTTACTGACTCCTGCTCTTTGCTTACCTGAGAAAACATCCTGAAAGCCGCAAAGAGAGACTTGTCCACAGGAGGATCTTCTGGTTGCACAGATGGGCTGACTGCCTCCTCCTATGTAGCCTAACAGATTTTCTCCTGCACCGTCTTCTCTGCTCTTAAGCCTCCTCTCAAGCTCCTCTGTCCAGTCAGCTGAGCGACTCAGAGGGCTAGCAAGGCTCTTAGAACGCCTTCTGCGGGCTTGGTGACATTCTGCCATTGTCCTGTTGGCATTTACATTTGCATTTTACTTCCTGATAAATATCCAGACCATTAAAGTAAGTATGGCAATTTGCAAATGCATTTTATATATATTTCTTGGCTTTCATTGAACTCCCTTTTTCCATATGTGAACAATAAATGAAAATTAACTTTGAAAAGTTTAAAACATTTCAGTAAGGTCAGCATGCTTGATATAGAATCCAAAGACAAATCCAAGATGGCAGCTAGCTGAACTCCTTGTTTGTGAAGTTTGTGAATTTTAATGTTTTAAGTCGTGTTTTAAGTCAGTCAGTGGGTCTACATGATGAGATTAATTCAATTATAGCTATAATTGGGTTATGCTCCTTATTTGAGCAAGGGTAATTATCCTTGGATATATGGCGGTGAATGAATGGGATCAGAGGCACAAAGCGTGTCATACCCCGGTATGATAGGTGGCGCTGTACCCATTCCAGCTGTTGCTAATAGAGCCACTTCCTGTTGACCTCTTCACCACCAACAACAACAACAAACTCAGGCATTGGAGAAAGATGGAGAACGCAGAGCCAGATGAAGCTACGTTCCTCTACATTTGGTCTGTGATGAGCTGCTTGTTGCACAAACTCGATGCCCAACGGAGCGTTCTCCATCGCGTTGTTTGTTTCTTTCTGACGGCGACAACAACAGGAATATCGTCTCCTTTGACTTCCGGGTCACGACCCCGGGAAAACATCTGGAGCATGCGCAGAACGCAAAGTCTGATTCACCACGTGCTTCAGCGTCTACAAGCAGGTTTAGAGTGACTTTCAACCCAGTTATCTCGGGGTCTGAATCCAATCCGATCCAATTTCTAGTCAGATTAAGGTGTATACATGAACTTAAAGGGATAGTTCGCCTCTTTTGACATGAAGCTGTATGACATCCCATACTAGTAATATTATTTATGAACATTTTCCTACCCCCCGCTGCGTCCCGTGAGCTGAGTTACAGCCTCGTTTTGGGGGTGAAGTAAGTAGTCCGGCTAGTTGGCTGGGGCTTCACAAATAAAGCGTTTTGCTTCTGAAAAGAATATGCATTCAAAAGAGTAATACATTTGCATCACAAAATCGTATCTTCCGAAAAAGTTACACTTCACAATCGCTTGGCGCTAGGTTGCAGTATCATTGCGCGCTGCTGCCTGCCGACAGCTGCGCCTGTTTCTCGGTGTTTACTGCTCGGAAAGTTATCGTAATCATGTCTGATCACGACTCCGATGATGAAGACATCCCTTTTACCACAGAGCTAAAGGGATATCTTTATGAACCAAAATATACAGATGACGAACTTCACTAGATGGAGTTAGAACGGGCAGAGAGAGAGAGGAGGGACAGAGAGGTGGTCCCAGCTGAAGTTGGAGCCACAGCTGCAGCTGTGAGACACAGGGTGACCGACAAAAGGTGGTGCACTTGTTCGAAGCGCCCAGTAATGCCAACGGAGGTATAGCTCCCATGTACCCTGATCCACAGCCTGAGGCCCAAAACATCTACCCTATTCTGGAGCCCACTGCACCCACCCTTCAAGGGACGGTTGGCAACCCTAGAGTCTCTACAGTTCCTGAACATTACTTGTATCCCATAAAACGCACAAGCTGAATCATCTTCTCAGTTAAGTCCTGTCCCATACAGTCTGTGCATGTTATTGTCATTCCCTCCCATCTTGTTTCATTATTTAGTGTTTATGACTGGTTGCTTTCATTTGATTCTTATCCATTAAGCCATAGTAGACTATGGTCTAGGCACAGTTTTAACCAGTCTGTATCTACACACTCAATAAGAAAGAAATGTTTTATTGCTCTTTTGCTGTTACTGTCTGGTAATATTGAACTTAACCCTGGCCCAAATATTGATTGTCTCAGTACTACTCCAAGTGACTTTAAATCTAGACCAGGGCTTGGAGTTATACACCTTAATGTCGGGAGTTTACTGCCCAAACTAGATCAAGTGAAAATTTGGGCTAATTCATCCAACACTGACATTTTGGTCTTACTTTTTAGTCTAGAAACTTGGCTAAAGAGATCCCCCACAGACAGAGAGATTGCCATCAAAGGTTACAATGTATTTCTATGTGACTGTCCTAACAAAGGTGGTGGCATTGCGATATGTCAAACAGAAATGTCATGTTACTGTCCAGTCATTTCTTTCCTTAAGTAGACAACTTCAATTTCTTGCATGAAGTTAGAGATTTTTTTGGGTCACTTTATCATTGTTGTGGGTTGCTATAGGCCGCCGTCAGCTAATAGTGAGAGCCTGTCAGCCTTGAATAATCAGTTTTTAAATCTAGATTTTAATGAGATCCTTTTTACTGGAGATTTGAATTGGGACTGGCTATCACCTGTCTCTGCTTGTTTTAAATCCGTCTGTGACACTTTTAATTGAACACAAATGGTCAATGAGGCAACACGCCCAAATCTTACATTTACAGAGAAATCCTCTCTTCTTGACTTATTCTTAACTAATTTTCCGTATTGGTGTAAGTGACCATTGTGTTATAGCCATTGTCAGACGAGCTAAACTCCTAAAACCAAGGCCTCGTTTAATTCTGAAACAACATGTAAAACATTTCTGTGAGCAGGCTTTCCATCATGATCTATAGTACTTTGACTGGTCAAGGATGTCACTTTTTGATGATGTAGAATTGGCTTGGAAATACTTTTATGATGCTTTTAATTCTTTTATTAACAAACATGCCCCTCTCGGCAAATTTCAAGTAAAGGGAATCCCCTAGTTCACTGCTGAGCTGTCTAGTCTTTTAAGAGATCAAGATGATTCTGGACTAAGGCCAGGCACTCTAAATCCCAGAGTGACTGGCTGGTATTGGCTGGCTGCAACAGCTGAGAAATCGCTTTTCTTCCCTCGTTAAAAAGGCTAAATCCCAGTTTTAAGAAATTTTGGACAGTGTGTGTACTTTCCAAAGTTCTTGAAAAATTGGTCAGGGAACAACTAAAAAAAAAACACCACCGCTCTTTATCCTATACGTTGACTCCAGTCTAACTTCCAAATAATGGAAACCTTCTGTCAGGATCTCTAGGCATTTTATGTCATGCATATGCTTGCCCTTTAGTGTCATTTGAGGCGGTTGTGGGGAAATTGGTCGGGGGTTCGATTCCCGACTTCTCCAGGCAACATGTTGAAGAGTCTTTGGCCAAGACACCGACACCCATGTTGTCTATCCGTTCATGTGTGAATGTGTACAAAAAAGCCCTGTGTAGCCTATATGGACTAAGACTAAGAATGTGGTCTGTAGTGTGTCTGTGTCACCAAGAACATCATCACACGGGCCAACCACAAATCCTGTGTGACTGACAAGGTACACGCCATGCTGAAAGCATGGAATGCTGCTTTTAAATCTGGTGAGATCATGAACTGCTCCAGCCAACCTGAAGAGAGCCTTAAGAAAGGAAAAGCGTACCCATGATCAGGAAATCCAACAGTTCTTTCCCAATCTCTCCAACACCAGGACCATGTGACAGGGTATTCAAGCCATAACAAAGTACAAGGAATCCCAGACACCCTGCAAGGACGACACAGACTTCCTAAATGACCTCAACAACCACTTTGGCAGGGTTAAGGCTTTGAACACCTGCAGAAATCAGTGCCTCACCCTGATGAGCAGGCACTCTGGGAGCAGCTGATATCTGCAGGACCCTGAGGAACACGAACACCTGGAAGGCAGCAGGGCCTGACAATATACCAGGATGGGTGCTCAGGGAATATGCGGACCAGCTGGCCATGGTGGGCATTTTTAACAACTCGCTGACCAGGCAATTGTTCCATCATGCTTTAAAACTACCACCACAATTCCAGTGTCCAAAGAATCCACAATAACCTGCCTAAAGGACTATCATGATGAAATGCTATGCAGCACATAGTCGCCAAACTCCCCTCCACATCTGACCGATGCAGTAAGACTGTTTAAGGGCCATTTCAGACCAGGGCGGCAAAGCGTGGCGGAACGGAAGCGATTTTCACCGGCGGAGGTGAAAATACATGGAAACAGATCTGTCCTTGCACACCGACGCGGCGGTAGTCGGGCGGTAGCGGCGCGGAGACGCCTCCGTCCCGCGCTGCTTTTGGAAAATAGAACTCGAGCGGAATTTGGACGGCAACGGCCGGCGGCTGCCGGCGGTGTCCCGTTGAAATGAATGGGGAATGCAGACAGGGCTGGAGCAGAACTACCGCGACCGCGGACTGTCCGGTGTGAAAAGCCAAGTAGAACACACCGCCTGATAACCGGCGTAAGACTGCCGTCGTTTCGCTGCCGCCACGCCACACTCTGGTCTGAAATCGGCCTAACTCCCCTGGCCTTAGACTGACTTCAATTAAATGACTGTACCGCTGCTGGGAGAACAATTTATATTTAATGTGCAATAACATTGGTGCAATACTTTAATGACTAAATGCATTTTCATATTAATTTATTGTTATTTTATTTGCATTTCTTTATTTATAATGGTATCAAAAAGTCAATAGTATTAATAGTGAGTACTCCAAATTTCGATCATATGGCACTTTTGGTGTATATTGCATATACATACAATGAGTGATCTATCTAACCTAACCAGATTATTGTAGGGCCTAAACTTAAAGCTGCCGTCGGCAGGTTTTCAAAATTCCGAGTCTAAAGTCGGAAAATTCGAACTGATACAACTTTCAGGTCCCCCCCCCTCTGTGGACGAGGTTGTGCATGTGAGTTCACACCAGTGTGCGCACACAAGCTGGGGGCAGACTCACGCTCAGCATGGAAGACGTGGTTGGTGACTGTTCTGCTCAGATAATAGATCAATAATAAACCTAACGTGATTGGTTAAAAACAGCCGGGAGCGCTCGATTTTTGAAAGCACGATTACAGGCTTCAGAGGGAGCTACAGATTTCGTTATTTTTCCTAAACAGCCCATTTAATATTCTACTTCCAGAATCCCATGACAGTTCAAGCTAATATGACTAAAAAAAAGTTGTCGACCGCAGCTTTAAAGTAACTTTACAGTGATCGATAATTGTGAAACTGTAACAATGACCAATCTAGTTTCACACACAACATCAAATAGTGATATAACAAAACAAACATTGCATCTGCTGGACAGGAAACTTGGATTTTTTTTTTGCCACCCCAGCACAACAGGATTCCTCACTTAGTAAACCAAAGAAGAGGTTACAGGGCTTTTCCAGAAGCCTGGAAAGGAGTGCACCCAGGACATTAAACTGTTGCCAATGTTGACTACAGTTGACTGCAGATGTCGTGTAGCATCGGCTAAATAACTCAAAATGTATTTTACTTTGAAAAAAAGACTATATTATCATTAATATTAAATATATTAACATTAACTATAATAATAATCCATACTGAAAATATTTAATTAAATTTGAATTAAGTTTTATCAAATTAAATTGATTTGAATTGAGGTGAAAAGGTGTTTTATGAACATTAACTTATGTGGTACTAGGTTAAATAGCTTCACATTTTTCTTTCTTTCTTTGGGCAAATAATATTATTCCCATTTTGTGAGAGTGTGTGTGTTGATGTGATGTGATCATCACAAAACACATTTTATATTATATTTTATTTCTATTTTCCAAGTTAATCTGGTTAATTTGAAAACTTGTTTATCTAACCATGTGATTGTTTTTTTTTAGACATAATTTTACGTTTTTAGAAACTTTGCTTCGTGTGATAATCTCAGCAATCAACTTGGGGAGTGCAATGTCCTTAATATCTACAGGAAATAACAAAGACAGAGGACTAAAGATGTATAAAAGGAAATGACACCTTATCCATTATGAATTTACATGCAGTCTATCTACCGTACCTTGAGTGCTGTCAAACATGCCAAAGGTGAATGACCAAAAAAGACCGAGTGAAGTCAAGTACCTGTGGAGGAGATGTTGGGTTCTGCGTGGTGACAGAGGGCTGTGGGAGGGAGACAGGGCTGGGGAGTGCCCCGGGGAGCTAAGCTGTCTGGTAGTGGTCTTAATGTAGGATGGGAAGATAGGAGGATAGGGTTTCACCACATGGCACGTGGAGTTGGAGGAGTGGGCGGACCTGAGGAGTTCTTTGGCCAGCTTGGGGCTCTCCTTGTGGCTGACTGTAGAGAGGCTGATGCTGCTTCTCCTGCTCGGCTGGTGGGAGGGGGAGTAGTTAGGCTCAGAGCCCGCACTCAGGCAGTCGTTCAGGGACTCTGCACTGGTGCTCCAGTCTAACTGGCCCTCATCCTCCCCAGTCCCAGTCCCTGAGCACAGCCCCTTTGTAGGTTCAGGACTTGTTTTGTTACGGTCTGGAGGTTTGGGAACGACGCTCACCTCAGATCTTACGTCTTTCTCCAGCAGGCTTTGACCTCCTGCTTCCTCAGATACACTTGGACCATTCCCTGTGCTGTCAAATGGGACTTCAGGGGAGCTGTTAATACTGGTTGTCATGGTGACGGGGCTGACTGCTGCCCCCCCTGCTGTAGTCATGGAGATGTCTGTGAGAGGGTGCTGCTGCAGCAAAGCATTCTGGTCTTTTGTGCCTGTGGCAAAACAAAGATGGGTTTCTCTCTCCTTCTGCCCCGTTCCATTTAGCTCTGGGTACCCCACCTCCTCCATGTGCCCCCCCTTCTGCTGCGTCTCTGTGTGGAAGGATAGGTGTGGTTGTGAAGGCATGTTTGTGTGCTTGACAGAGCCGGAGGGAGTTCCTGTTTCTAGGAATGAGAGGGCATCAGAGCCCAGCTCTAGTTCTGGGGTCAGGTCCAGCACCTCCGGGGGAGTTAATTTCACTAACCCATTCCTATGCTTCTCTCTCCCCTCTGCTCCACAGCTCAGATCCCCCCCTCCTTCTGCACGTGCCTCGACCACTGCGTTAACCCCACCGTTGTGCTGCTGATGCTGGAGCCTAATAGCAAGCTGGATGTCTGCAAGCAAATCCTCATGGTCAGCTGCTGAGTGGAAGCTGTAGATATCTGTGTCCGACCCTGAGCTGCCTCCCTTCTGCCCTCCTTCCTCTGTGGGAGAGGCTTTTGCTGTTGAGGCTTTCCTGTGAACTGCGTGGTCTCGCTCTCCTCCCCTGTTCCCTTGTTGTGGTTTCTTTTTGTCGTCGGGAAATGCAACCTCCGATTGTCCTAACTCAGCCACAGATACGTCACGTCTTTTGGTACTGTCCAACTCATCATTCTGAGGTGCTAAAACATCCTCCTTTGAGCCCGTTACTGATGAGCATGGGTCTCCTTTCCCTTTCAGATTGCTCTTTCTCTTCCGGATGGAGAAAACAGAGGACTTGGACTCTGATTTGTTTTTCTTTTTGCCCGGTCCTGTGCCATGCGCCCCCCCTCCTCCTCCACCGCTACCTGCTCCTTTACCTCCATACTTAACATAGAGTTTCTTTCCCTCCTTTTTTGTCACATCACTTCCACCTTCTTTCCATCCTTCATCCAATGAAGGGTAACTTCCATTACCTGATGATGCTGCAGCCCTCTTTTGCTTTGCCTCCTGATTTCCCATGATCAAGCAGATGGTGCAATGGCTGCCTTCTTCTCCTTTTAGGTCATGCCCGGGAAAGCTCCTCCTGTCTGAGGAAGGTCTTTGCCTGTTAGAGTTGGAGCCGCTGTGGCCTAATCTGTGGATGTGTGCCCGCTGGTGTCGGAGGATCTGCTGCTGCTGCTGCTGACGATTGTGTTTCTGTCTTTTTTCTTTCTGTCTTTAGGCTCTGGTGCGATGATCTTCCTTGTTTTCCGGTGACGAAGGCAGTGATGTTGTTACTGATGCTGGAGAGACATACAGCACCCTCCTCCTTCTCTCTCTCTCTCTCTCTCTCTCTCTCTCTCTCTCTCACTGCCTTACCCTCCCCCTCCCGTTCTTCCTTCTCTCCATTTGCTGAAAGAGGTGACGCAAGCACTATGTGCTCATTGGAACTCTAACAGGGAGGAAGACTGGGAGAAAGGGACAGCAACTGGGAGGGGGACAAAGCCCCGGCCGGAGAAGAGTAAAGATGCTGATGAGAAGGCTGTTGAGAGGACAGGGCGTGCACTCTCCCCTTGGTTGGACTGGAACTACATTTCCCATGATCCTCAGACTCCTGTAGACATCACCCATGGTGCTCGTACACCCATGCAGCTCTTAGGGCCTGGATATTGGATTATCTGTCCAAAAAAATATATATACTTATGGAAATACTTTGAATTATATAGAAAGGTAAAATATGTGTTTAATTTCAATGTTCATAGATCTCACAACAAAGTAAGAATGGTATTTGTTCTTTTGATCACAACATCATTTTCCTCAGGAGATAAACTTTACCGATATAATGGAAATGTGCCTCATCCTTGTGTCTTGTCCCACCAGTAAATGCTTCAGGAATATACTTTAAGGTTCTGTCACACAATGGCCCCAGTTGATGTTTGTGTCTTGTTGCTTTTAAGGATGCTCTCAGATCATTTTTAGCACTAACATTAAACCAAAGTATGCCAGTCGTTTGCCTTATTTCTTGATATGCCCCTAAAAATGTGGAAAACTCTAAGATAAAGTATGCATTTATTAGAATTTGCTGATATGTTCTTGATCCTGTGGCAGCTGAATCAACTCATTGTGTTGTTACTGTTTATATGAAACCATCTGCTCGGTGGATGTAATGCAATGCAATGTATAGAAGGTAAAAAGGAAGTACAGCTCAGTGAAAGTGAATTACAGTGGAACCTCAGTTTTCGTGATTAATCCGTTCCAGAAACCCAAAAATATTAACAAAATGCTACACATTTTATGGTTTTACATCCAGAAAACAATGAAAAATAAATATAAATGACTAATGAAATGGTTAAATGAACATTTAACATCACTTTTACCTATTTTCAAGACTCTTGTTGGCGTATGGAAGACGGCGAGGAGGGGAGAGGGAGGAGGAGAGGTTATTGTTTGGAAGGTGAGGTTTGAGTGGCCGAGTCACGCGGGCAGACGGACGAGTTTGGTACGGTCAAAATTTTGACTAAAAAAGTCGTTGAAAACCGAATCGTACGAAAACTAGGGCATACGAAAGCTGAGGTTTGACTGTATGTAGTTTCATCAGGAAAAGTCATCAGGAACAACACGATTGCTCATAACTTATCATCTTCAGCTACAGGTTTGTTTGATTTAAACACTACACAATAATTATGTGCTGTAAATGTGCTGTAAACAGTGTTTTAGAATCGTTTAGAATCACTGTTAAATATTTATTACTTTGTGTAAACAGTTAAAATGAGTGGATTAACCAACAACAGTAGATAAGTAAATTCTCCGCAGAAAACTGCACTTGCTGCCAGGCTGTCCGTACACAAGGCCATTAGACTGAGAGTAAGGAGGGATGAAATGATTCCCATCCATCCATCCATCCATCCATTTTCTATACCGCTGATTCCCATTCACAGGAATTGAGCTAAAACATTTAGCATATTCTGCCCCTGTAATGGAATGGGGACTTGTCAACTCGCACTATGTTTCTTGCCCCATAGTAGTTGGGATAGGCTTTAGCCCCCATCTATAGTCCCGTTTCCACTATGCAGTCCGGTACGGGTCGGTTCAGAACGGTTCGCTTAGCTTATTTCAGTGTTTCCACAACCACCAAAGCGTACCGGTCCCATGGAACCCATTACCATGGAACCCGTTACCATGTCTGTAACCCTTCTGCTTGGGGTACCGAGCACACAGGACCGGTTCCAGGCTCTGCTCTCCGGTGTTGGTGAGGAGGCTGTGCAGCGGGAGCTCGATGGCGCTGTGCCAAACCAAAAAGTTTTCCAGCTGATTGCTGCAAAAATGGCAGAGAGTGGTTTCAACCGGACCGCGAGCCAGTGTGGCATTAAGCTGAAGAAGCTTCGGAGCAATCGACGTAGTGATGCCTCGGCACGCACTCCGCCCACCCCTGAGGGTCCCCTTTGTACAGTGGGAACGCAAAGCTGACCCCAAAGCGACCCGACCCGACCCGTACCGATACGAATTGACCCGAACCGTACTGACAGTGGAAACGAGGCTAAAGATTGTTCTATGAATGCGCTGAATGCTCTCACAAATCAACTTTGAAGCTCTTCCTCAATGACAGTGC
Organism: Odontesthes bonariensis; assembly: GCF_027942865.1. Taxonomy (NCBI): domain Eukaryota; kingdom Metazoa; phylum Chordata; class Actinopteri; order Atheriniformes; family Atherinopsidae; genus Odontesthes; species Odontesthes bonariensis. The sequence continues at coordinate 30,106,479 of NC_134528.1, read as the reverse complement.
TACAATAACGTATCAGCACCTATATTTTTTGTCTTTTAAATAAAATTATGTGAGATGCAGTATTTACTACTTAGCAATTGCCCTTGAAAGCACTTGATGGCACTATTATTCCGCCATGTTTACATATCCATAATTATTCAACATTCAAATTACATAAAAAAATTTTATCTTTGAAAAGATTTTCTGAAGTCCTGATTTTTATATTTCACATTTATTGTATTGCTCTTGAGCTAATTAAAACAGGTTAAAAAAGCAGTTTTCTATTACATAGGTTTGCACACAACACTGAACATTCAAGTGTAAGATATTCATTTTTTCACAACAGTTAACACATGATCTCACAATTGTACACAGCAAAAAAAATGCACTACTGGCACTGTGACAACAACAGAGAAGTAAAACTGTTTTTGTAATATGTGATGACTGAATATTGGACATTTGAGTCGTCCCCGATTGGCCCCTCAGTTGTTCAGTTGAGGAGTGGATAAGCAAATACTGAAAGACTGAATTTAAATGGTTTGTTAAATCATCAGGAGAGGGAACTAAATCAGTGAAAGATCTGAAAGAACTCATTTTCACTTATGGCTTCCATATCTTTTTTTTCTATGACCCCAATTCAAAACAGCAGATAGTTATGAATAAGTAAAACTTTAATCATAGATAAGTTAAATCTAATAGATAGCCATAAAAACAACCGTTGTGAACCACTCGTGGAATGGTATGTTTGTCCCTTCACAAGGCAGCAAATTTGATTTCCTTTTAACTTTCTTTTAAAAAAGGATTATGAAACAGAAATTTGAACAACCGGGCTCGCATTTGATAGAGTCAGAACTCCAAATGAGTACTGCTAATCCATATTCAGAGTTTCATTCTACTCTGTTATATTTTATAGATGTTCACACTATAAGGCTCACACAATATAAGAGCTGCTTTATAAAGGACATAGAACAGTAAATTATATTCAGTCAATAGTAAATACTACAATCAAGCAACCATCTGCTATCACTGCTGATTTGAATTCATACAAAACTTTCTAATAAGCTATTGATGTTGTTTATTCTGTTTAAGTCTCTGAAACCATGTTCATTAAACTGAATCTGAATCAAGTTACACACACTAGCACTCATTTTACACTTTGCTGGGATGGAAATAAGAGTGCTTTTATAATAGGCTACATACTGTACACCCAGCTGTCAGGTACTAAGGAAAAACCAACTAATTCACTTTCTTTATATCGCTCATGATAGTGTACACCTCCCATTATAAAACAATATAAATCTGAACAAACTGAAGCACATTGAACAAAATGTTGTAAAACTATTTCAACAAAAAGTGATTATTGGAACTTTTCTGAAGGTAGGATTTGTCTCAGGACTGGCAACTTTGAGTATTACCATCAATATAATTTATGTCAAGCAAAGGTCTCAACGTCTAGTAAACTGGCTGTTAGACCTTTTATTCAAAGTTTTCAGCTTGAAAAGGAATATGCACACTTGTTTAGTTGGTTTCATATGGTTTCAAAGAACTAAAAGAAGGTCATTGTTACATGCTTGTTTTCACTCTTGGCGCACAATAGGACAATAAAAAATATTTCTGTCTCTATTTAGATGGAAGCAGACTAAGTCTAAAAGCCCTACTTTGACAAACAACATTGATAGCTTTATGCTTTTTTTTTTGCTTTTCTCCTTCATGACCAGGATCGGGAGGGGCAAATGTGCAGTTGCTCCTTTGGCAGGCAAAGGCTATAGACTTATAGACTTAGATATCACAGTAAAACAAAAAAAAAACTTTATCAACTTCTTAATGGGGTTTATGTAGAAATTTTGAATTAGACGTTTTTCCTGAATTGAATATTTGTAATATTAGAATGTCTGTTAATAGATGTACAAACATTAGATTTTCTGGAAAAATTAACATTCTGAGTAAATTTCATATGAATATATCAAGTATACTGAAAGATTTAATCAATGTTAATAACAGTCTATGTGTAATGAGAGTCTCTTTATAAAAAAGTCATGTAGCTCATGCTACAGTATTTTGTTAGTGAAATATAAAATATTTCATGGTGAGTTTGCAGCCGTCTGTGGCGTTGCACTGGCTTGACATCTGACTCTGATTACTATTTTCATTGACATACACATTCTATGTGTAGACAAACAAAATGGCATTGGCCACTTCTTGGTAAAATAAACTAGGCTAGAATGGGTTTGGGTAGAAACAAATTATATCAGTGTCCTTTCCATAAGACATATGTTTGTTAGATCCATTCCAACTCTCCAACTCTATATGCTGAATATGTAAGAGGAAAATAAGTTGTAAAAATGAATCCATGTAATGCATCTACAATGGATCTTTCCTCCGAAATGCAACAGCCTGCCTCTGATGAAGATGAGTCTTGTTCTTTCTGTGATTCAACTTGCACATTAAAATATCTCTGAACGTTGTCTGGAAGGTCTTGTTACACAGTGCATAGCACATGGGGTTGACTGTGCTGTTAACATAACACAACCAGTAGCCAAGAGCCCAGAGATTTTCAGGGATACAGTCCTGACAGAAAGTGTTGACCAACACCATGATATTGTATGGTAACCATGTTGTAATGAATGCAAACAGGATGGCACTTAGTGTTTGAGCTGCTTTCTTCTCATTTGTCTTTTTGTCACTCCTGCACATGTTTATCTCTATTTTTGCTTTAGAAGCTAAGCATTTGGCCTGTGCAGTATCTTTGATGATCATGACTCCATGTGATTGGTCAAGTGAAGAGGAGGTAACAGGATTTGACCTTGTTTGACTTTTGGAGGTTGCTTGTCGTTGTTCATTCACCTTTCCAGATGTCTGATGGCCTAGATAGATAGATAGATAGATAGATAGATAGATAGATAGATAGATAGATAGATGGAATTAAAAATAATTTTATATTAAATAACATTTCATATAATAATGACATTTTTACATGTCATGCCAACAAATAACCCTTAATAGGGCTGTCTCCAACCTGTTGAAGTCTGTGGTGGGTCTGTAACATTCGCTTCCACCTCTGAACCTCTTTGGCCCCCTGAAGAACCGACCTCATTATTATCAAAGCATTCACAACTGCTGTGCTCTGCCTTATCCACTGTAGTAGTTGTGTTGTTGATGGACCTCTTGGATGCATGACAACCTGCCAGAGGAGATGGAAACTGGAGGCAGAATGTGCTGCATCTCCCTCTGCTTCCTGCTCCTCCTGGCAAGATGGCATTCTCTTTGTTGGTTCTCTCTGAAGATGGCAGATAAAGTTCATAGCTGCTGTAGCTTTTGGAGCTCATCTTTTGTAGAATAGCTGTTAAATTCTTCTGAGTATTAGCTTTGCTTTCTCCACGTACACTGCCATTTCCTTGATTCTGAGTCTGCTTTTGGTTGTTGCCTGACGCAGATGCTTTGAGGCCTTGTAAATCTTTAGCTCGTTTCTCTGTTTCCTGGTAAATCTTCCAAAACAGAATTGCCATAATAGTCACTGGCAAGTAGAAAGCAGCAATAGCAGTGCAAAATGTAATGATGGGCTCAGACAAGAACTGGATGTAGCACTCATCTGGCTGAACGGTCCGCTCACCCACTACATACTGCCAAAATAATATGGCCGGGGCCCAAAGAATAAAAGAGATGGACCAGGCTAATCCAATCATAATCATTGCCCGCTTTGTTGTACGTTTGGCCCGGTATGTCAAAGGTCTGGTCACAGAGAAATATCTAAGCGGATATGGGAAAAAAAATAAACAGCGTTAACATAGACAATAAGTAACTGTGCTTTGCATTTTTGTCAACAATAACGATTTCTGCTACCTGTCAAAGCTGATGACAAGCAGGTTCATTACTGAGGCATTACTGGCCACATAGTCTATTGCAAGCCATAAGTCGCACACCATTGGCCCCAGTGCCCACTGATTCATTATGATGTAGGTGGTGTACAGGTTCATTGACAAGGTGCCAATGGTCAGGTCAGCAAATGCCAGGCTGAGCAGGTAGTAGTTGTTCACCGTCTTCAGTGCCTTATTTATCTTGAATGAAACCAACACTAGGATGTTCCCAACAACAGTGACAAAAGAAAGTGTTCCAGTGAGGAAGGCAATTATGATGACCTGAGGATTAAGACACAAGAGGAAAAAGACCTAAACAGAGTAAATATGTGTATTTTGTTATGATTTCGTTGTATTGATTCATAATCCCAAAATATAGTTGGAAACAGAGCCATGTGTTACTGAAAAGGCAGTGAAGCAGCAAATGCCATTGTTTTTGGAAAATGTCAGTAAGTGCCTCCAAATATAACATATCAACTGGATAAACTGTAAAAAATATTGATAGATGATTGTATTTCCAGATTTACTTTGGTAAATCAAAAAAAAAAGTCGGTTATGTCCGAAAAACCCATGGATTTAGAAAGCTTGAACAACAATTGTTACCAGTTTTTAAAAAAAGCTATGAATTTCTTGGAGCTTAGTAGCAACTATGTAAAGAATGGAGCCGATTGTTTGTGTTGTAGATAGACTAACTCGCTGCTAAAGCCATGTAATTCTTATAGAAGAGTCTGAAAATTATGTGCTGAGAAAATGTTGCAAACGTTGTTACCTGCCAGACCGTATGCCCTCCTAAGGGATCAAAATCCTCTGTAGCCAGCTTTAATGTCCTGTTAAGAGTTGAGTCAGTGAAGTTCTCCATCTCCTGAAAAATAACTCACATTATGTTGCTTTCACTAACTGATAATCCAGAAAACTCATGGTTAGAGTCACCTCAAAATGTGGATAGTTTTATTAGTAGTAATTTAATGACCATCATATAAATACTTTTATAAACACTTCTCTATTCAGGTAATAAACAAAACCATAGATTGTTTTTACTGCCTTGAAGAAGGATACAGGAAACTCTGTTTAAGGTATGGAAAGTCACATGGAAAAAAAAAAAGTTGTGTCATGGCTAATCCCTGGCTAACTCACAAAATGACCCAAGAGCGAACGCTGACACTGGAGGTTTTGGGTAAAAAGACAAGGTTTCTTTGAAGGCAGGAGATGAACTACAGAGTGGATCCAGGAGAACAGAGAAACTTTAATTAGAGATGGTCCGAGAGAGAGATTTATCCAGGTCATGTTGTGGGTTTCTCCATACTGAGTCCAGGTTGGTTTCCGGAGTGGAGGGGAGGATGCTGGCTGTGGTGCAGCAGTAACAAGTTAGCAGGGGGGCGAGCAGGTAGGTTCCAGAACAGGTAGGTGTCTCGAAATCCACAGGAAACTGCAAGACCCTTGGCTTGGAAATCCAAAGCAAGGTGAGCAATGAAGGAATCGGCACAGAGAAGACAGGAGAACAAGGTAAATACACGAAAGAAGATTCGAACCATGAAGCACGGAATTTGCCCAACTTACCACTAAAGTTGTAGAAAAGGCCCCAAAGTCACGAGTTATAGTACTCAGTTATTGTTTAAGTGCATTTAATTAATTGTGAATTAATGTTAATTCAAGTGTTAATCTTGCAGGGTGAGCCAGCTCATGGATTGGTTGTATTGTCGGTGATGTTCCACAGTAAAAAGTTTGTGTGTTTGTCTAACGGTGGGCTACAGCTGTGTGGGACCCGAATTCCAGTTTAAGTAACGTATGCATGAATGACAATTGAGTACTGTCTGACGTGTTATATTTCTGTGTTCATGTGGCTATCCTTTGTTAGTTGCTGCAGACGAAAGTTCGGAGCTTAATTATTTTAATTACCAGCGGCTCCGTAACCGTGCCTGCTAAATAACAACCTAGCTCACCGGTACCTGCAACTTGAATGGAGCTTCAAGTTCATGTTGAATTATGCTTGTATATGTCAGGGGTGGGTTTGCAGGACACGGATGTGGACTCCAGAGGTAAAAGCAAAACTTGCTTTATTCACAAAAACAAAAAGCGCGGCTGAGCCGGAAGACAACACTAAACTGTGGGATCAAAAACATGATTATAACTGTGACAAGAAAAACAAAAGACTTGGCATGACATGGCATGGCATGAAAAAACACTTATCTGAAGACGTGGCGTGGTGTGGCAAGAAGGGAATGGTGAGATCGGGGAAATAAATCACAAACTGAAAGGGGAGCCTAGAAATTAAATAGTGAACTGAGAGTGATTGGTGAATGAGTGCAGCTGGGGACAATGAATACAGGTGACGTGAGTGAACTAATGATCAGAACATGGGGAGTGAGTGGAAAAACAATGGCAAAACTAAAACAAAACATGAACTCAAAAACCAAGACATGACACAACCTAAAACATTTCAACCTGGAGAGACTCACACGGAGAGATAGGGAGACAATTGTAAAGTTTTATTAACAAGATTTCTTTGGCGCTCGGGCCCCGGCTGCGGACATGCAAGCTGAACCGCTGTGAGCTTGAAAGTCTGGCATAGGGAGATAGATGCTGGATATCATCCCCCCCCTGGGACCCGAACCTGGTGGTGGAGTCGTACGAAGGAAAGAGATGCCGAGGACCTGGAGACACCGGGTGGAGATGGGGAGGTGGTGGGATGCAGCTGCTGGCGAACAGGTAGAACCCAGGAAGGAGCGCCTTATATCTGGACCTGGACGGTTGATGAGTGATTGGAGACAGCTGGTGAGTCTGCCATGTTGAATTTGTGGCTAGCCTTCATGATAAAACTAAAAACATGGGGAAAACCCCATGGACGTGACAGTATGTTCACTGTCCAGTTTCAGTACAGTTCACACAGTGTTATCACTGCGCTAAAATGCGGCATACTTAGTTTAAAGTAATGTTTTATCGGCCGATGTTCACAGCTAACGCTGATTAGTCACCGGAAGTCACATGCATGTACTTTGACAATAAGAGCACCATGCCAGTTCCGCTACAGGAAGTGTTATGTTAATACCAATGGCGACTTAACAAGTTTGAGAGATCTTTAATTACCAACTTTATTTGATTTCTGCTGTTTATATCAGTCTGGTGACAGTAACAGGTTAAGTTAATTTATGGATATGTTTATTTATCCTAACCTAAATTGTGTTTGTTATTATTTCTTATAGGAGACCACACATATACACACACACAATAAAGACAAGATGAAATATCTTATCAGACTCCAGTCTTTTCTTGACCTATATTCTGATTGGCCTTTAGAAGTGCTCTGGCCGGCACCGCCTGTGTGAACTTGGTGATCAAAGCCAGCACCTTACAGTCTTTCTGCTACAAAGATGGATCAATATTCAGAGTATGAGTCTCATGGTGCACACCCCAGCCGACATATTCGGCCCCCATCGCGCTATGCAGATTATCATGTGGATAAGCTGGGCCACATCAGTCAGAGATACAGAGAGTACGTTAATACTCTTCACCAGGAGGGCAGGGACAGGATGACCCCCCTCACCACTCCTTATGACTCTTCCCTACCTTGCAGAGGCAGAATGCTATTCCTAAAGACGTGGACTGGTGCTATGTGCCGAGGGCACTACAGCACATCCAGGAGAACCAGCTAGCCCCTCTGCTGTCACCAGAGAGTTTTAGGGAACAGTTCTACTCCCCTACATCCAGTACTACAGCCTCAATACCCACATGAGGATATCAGGACAGCGCTAGAGGACATATCATAAGAGACAACTCCTTCAGCAGAGCCATCATGTCAGACTTAGTTGAACTCGGAGCACTACGAGCAGACAGCTAGTGGATGCAGTCACATGCAGCTAGAAGAGGCATGGTTAAAAGAGAAGTTAGGGTTGCAGGGGACCTCTGAGGAATTATCACGCACGATTCAACAGGAGGTACATATTCTTTGTGGGGCATCAGTGTCATTCTCCATTTCCTCCCTTGCAAAGCCAAAGCCCATATTCGGGATTGCAGATGCATTCTACAGCACTCATTGGACGAACTGGCTAGCCATACATACCCCATGAAACAGCTCAGGAAGAATAACAGCACCTTGTTGTTCTTCCTATCCAAACCCTCCTCAGTGTAAAGCCTTTGCTTCTCATTGGGAGTGATCATCCCCACCTTATCACTCCCATTGAAACCGTCAGGTTGGGACCTCCAGGAGGATCTGCTGCCCTCTGCACGAGGCTGGGCTGGACACTGCAGGGCCCAGCTAGTGTAGTCCGTCACCTTGCTCAACCGGAGCAGTGTCTATTCACAACAGTAGCACCCTAGGTGAGGGAGCTGATGAAGACTATGGCAGGTCGATACTGTCCCATGTGAGAAACTAGTCACTCGCTCAAAGCAAGATCAGGAGGCCATCAACATCCCCGAGACTAAGACCACTAGAATAGAGGTCAACGGCATACTCCGTTATGCCACCCCGCTGCTCCGCTAGAGGGACATGCCGCTTCTGCAGGCCACCAAAGAAGCTGTCATGCCCAACCTAGGAGGTTTAGAGCGGTGACTCAAAAGAGATCCTGTGCGGGCTGTAGTCTACAAAGTGGAGAAATTGATCAAGGCAGGCCCTTCATGAAAGTGACCTTTTGAGACTCCTGTGCCCTTCTCAGTAGTGTGGCCCTGAAGTACCTGTTCAGGAGGTTGTGAGGCATGGTACATCCAACACCATATGGTGAGCCACAATGGCAAGAACCGACTGGTCTTCAAATGCTCCTAACAGTACTGAGGACAAAGCCTTAATGCCTACTTACTCCCTGGGCCAATGTTGGGTGCATCGCTTCTGGGAGTATTGCTACATTTCAGAGAGCATGCAATAGCCATCAGCGGAGACTTCAAGGGCATATTTCACCAGGTTTGTCTCCTCCTCTCAGATTCCTCTGGCGGGATGTTACTACAGGTGAACCTCCGACTGTCTATGAGTGGCAGGTACTAACGTTCGGAACAACATGTAAACCCTGCTGTGCCACATTTGCCTTACAGCTCCATGTCAACGACAACAGCCAGCCAGATGAAGATGTGGGGAGGTCAGTGAAGAGGTGCTTTTACGTGGACAATTGCCTCAAGAGTGTCCCTACCATCACTGAGACAAGGCACCTGGTTGACAAGTTGCGAACCCTCTTAGCATCTGCAGGGTTTGAGCTACATCAATGGGCCAGCAATGAACCCGAGGTCATAAGTCATCTGCCGGAAGAGAGCTGCTTGGCTACTGTGAAGCTATGGCTAACACAGCACAAAACCGATACCCCTGAATCCACTCTAGGGCTAAGCTGTTTTTTCCACACTGATGTCCTCTGCTATAAGCATAGTCCAGTGTAATGAGTATGGTGTTCCCACAATGCGCAACATTGTGACATCTACAAAGTCCTAGCAAGTCAGTATGACCTGCTAGGATACATTTTACTTCACACAACGCAGATTAAGAGATTGGTCTGGGACCTTTGGAACAACTGTCACCAGTAGACTGAGGCTTTGTGGGGAAGTGACTGTTTATGGACTGATGTGTGGTGGACTGGCATTGTCAAAAATAACTTTGTACATGCACTGATGCAACTTGGACTTAATTCATACATTGAGGAAATGTGGGGACTGTTGAGTCTGTGGGGGGGTGTGTGCTTTTCGTCCACAGCTGATAATAATGAGTCCGACGATTGAGACTGGTGGCTGATTGGTCGGCCACAGGGCGGGCCCTCCAGGGGAGCGCGCTGATTGGTGTAGAGGGAGGTGTGCCGGCGTCTACCTGAGGAGAAAAGAGAGGCAGAACACGGGAGATCGGTTTTTTGGGGACAAGCCAGCGGAGCGGACGAGGAGTCGGGAGCCTGAGGAAGGCCAGCAATGATGAGGGATCCAGCTCGCCCGTTCGGAGCGACAGGACGGAGGCGGACTCGGACCAGGCAGGGGCGATCGTGGGGAAGCCCGAGAGACCCGATACAACGCTCACAATTTCCTGGGTGAAGGAAAGTGTAAAGGCCCGCGTCCCTCGTGTGTATGTGAGTGAAGCTCCACTAATAGAGAGACCACTGCTGATTCTCCCTTGTTTTTCCCTGGCAGTCGTCGGCCGCCGGACGCCGTGGAGGAGCATCTCTGGACGCCCGCTCCTGGAGACGCAGCGCCGCCACGGACAGCCGTGCCGCCGCCCTGTCGCTCGGACCCCGCCGGTGGCGTTCCAGGGCGGTTTAAAGACAGTGGTTGATTAATTTGTTTCTCTCGGTCGCGGCCCCTGACCGAGAGCGGACATTTAACTTCCTCATCCCGCTGTGCAGGCAGCAACCACTACCCCTGCGTCTCACTGGACATTGTATGGCAGGTAATTAGTGCCACCCTGGTTTAAATTCCTACCGTTGTCTATACCCCCCTACAGTGGCTAGGGAATGCCCCAAGGGTGCTTTCACTGGGTATGGTGTGCTGTGGTTTATGAAGTGACAAACGTGTGCAGTGATTCATTTGGAAGTGTTTGCTGTGAAATGTCCTCTCTTCAATGAGTGTGTGTAGTGGAACGGTGTGGGATGACTGCTTGTAATACCTGTTCTTTTGCTACTCTTCTAGCACCCCTAGCTGGGAAGAAAGGGGGGAGTTATGGGGCAATAACATATAGTGTGGCCAGGATATTACCTGTTTTTCTGTTACTGGTTGAGAGCTGGGGGGTGGGGGTAACTGCATGTGGGTTTTGTGCAATGATTTTACTTATGCATTGAAATTACAATAAAGTTGTTCTATTTTTCTATACCTGCTTCGCCTACTGCCTGTGTGATTTGGGGGATCTCAGAACCTGATTTTGTGTCTGTGGAAGTTAAAGCCGTGACACAAGCACCGTAGCTGGGACGACCCTCTCCTTCCCCAGGAGCTCCTGCCGCAGTGGAAAGTCACACTGACCTGACCCTATTTACCTAAGGAGGTGAACCTCTGGTCTTCTGAGAGAGGTGCACATGTTCTGTGACACTTCTGAAGAAGCCCATGGATCAGTGGCATACTTCAGGTCCATTGACAAACATGGTGGAGAGCACCTGTCTGTCTTGATGGTTCGCTCCAGAGTTGCTCCCAGGCGGTCCCACTCAATGCCCAGATTAGAACTTTGTGCTGCTCTTACTGGGTCAGATCCTCCCCTGACTTTCAACGATGTTCTCTCTGTTAATAAACCAGTGTTGACTTTTATACTCTGTCCGCATCTGCTCTTGGGTCCTGTTTGTGACTCAGCTAGACACCTAGCCGTGATAAGCTGAGGGAATTGCTCCAACAAATCCCAGAAACAACACCAAAATTTTCTGTCTAGAGGAGCAGAATCACAGGAAACTGTAAGAAACTGCGTAAAACTTTCAAGCTCCCAGGTCTCTATATGAGGAACTGTTGCCCACATGGGGGCAAGTGTGGTAGTATTTTTAAACGCACAAAACCCTTTTTCATTTTGTTACAGGCTTCCACAGGGATAAACGAGAATCCAATCCAACTTTATTTATAAAGCACTTCAAAATAAGCACAGTGGACCAAAGTACTGTACAGAAGAGTAGTTAAGACATAGTAAATAAAAGACAAGATAAATAAGCAATAAAATAACTAATAAGTACAAGAAGACATAATGATAAGTAATAAAAGACCTAATAAGTGCTAAAAGACATAATAAATAAGCAATGATATAAGATAAAATAAGAATGAGAAATTCAATAACTCAAATGGTGTCAAAGGGGAAAAGAGAAGAAATGGGTTTTAAAGAAGAGACTCAAAAGCAAGGACAGAAGAAGCCTGTCTAATGTGCAGGTCGTTCCACAATTTGAAGCAACCACAGCGAAAGCTTGGTCACCTCTTACCTTACGCTTAGTTTTTGAAACATTCAGGAGCAACTGATCTGAGAGAACGAGTGGGTGTATAAGCAAAGCAGCTCAGAGAGGAAGATACATAACATTTTTGGTGCAAACCAGGGCTCTTGTCACGCACTCCCGCCACACATTGTATTTACCGGTAAATACTATGGATGTAAACTCACATCTAGCAGTTCAATGTTCTGGTTATAGATCCTCTCCTTCACAGTGACATATCCAGGATTACAGTATCTGTTGTCTGCTGCTCCTGATATTTCTGTCAACTCTTATTGTCTCATAGCCGGGGAGAGACGTATTTGAGTCCAGAATATGTTCCTGCAGCCATGTCTTAGCAAAACACATAAAACTGCATTCTCAATATTCTTTCAATGTCCTCCTGAGCATGACAAGCTCGTCCAGTTTGTGTGCTAGTAATCTTATATCTCACATCAATATCCAAGAAAGACCTGGGCCCTCATGTACAAAGGGTGCGCACCAACAAAAAAGTGGCGTCATGTCAACAATCAGATGTATCAAGAGCGAAATGACCGTGGAAATGTGCGGTGCCTGGCGGGCTGGCGTACGCACTTTTCTACAGCTGTTGATTTTTTGGCAACACTTAGAGCTGATGTTGGGGAAACTGTTATAATGAATAAATGTGAACACAATTAGTCCGCAGACTGTGATGTGCACATTTGAGACACATGAACAAATAATGCAATTCGAAGAGAGCATATGTGAACATGAAGGCGACTGGCTCATCAGCCGCTTTAGGTTCCAGAGGGCAAACCTCCTGGAACTGTGCGCAGAGCTGCGGCTGCCTTTCGAGCACAACACAGCGAGGAGCCATGCGCTGCTTGTGCCCACAGGTGATGTGCACACTGGGGTTCCTAGCAACCGGGTCATTCTAGAGAGAGCTGGCCAGCTGATTGGGACTGTGCTAGTCTACATTACATCACGGTCATTTTGCAGATGCTTTGATCCAAAGCGACTTACAATAAGTGTGTTCAACATTGGTAGGCAAAAGAACTTCAGGTCACAAGAAATCATGAGTGCATTTCCTTCCAAAACCAAACAGCTACGAGCATAACTAGTGCTAGAGATAGTGCAGGAAGTTAGGTACCGAGACAAATGGAATAATTAGGAAACAAATAAGTGCATAGGAAGCTGAGACGAAACAGGTGATGTCCTAAGAGGGCGGATCTGGGTAGTGTTTCCTGAAGAGATGGGTTTTCAGCCTGCGGCGAAAGATGGGCAGCTGTCCATCTCAGCTGTCCTGACTGTTGCAATTCGTGGATGCGACGCGTGGAAGGACACGGATGCGGACTTTCAAAAAACAAGACTTGATTTATTATTCAAAACCAGGTTAAAACAAAACGCAGCTGAGCCAGATGACAAGAACTAGACTGGAAAAAAAAAAACATGACTAAGGCAAAACAAAACAAAGAACATGACTTGGTATTACATGAAAGGTACTTAGCTTCGCTGTGACGTGGTGAAAGGTGTAGGGTGAAAGGATCTCACGAAGTGGATGGGGAAACCTGGAAACTAAATACTGACTGGGTGATAGGTGAGTGAGTGCAGCTGATGGGAAACTACAGGTGAAGTGAATGAAGGTGATGGATGAGCAACATAAACTGTGGGGAAAACATGGCAAAACTAAATACTGGACTGAACTAAGAAACTAAGGCATGGGAGAAAACTAAAACGTAGCAAGACTAAGAACTAAACATGAACTTGAAAACTAAGACATGACTAACTAAAACATGGTAAAACTAAGGACTAAAAACATGGCGAAAAACCCCATGTTCGTGACACTGACATCAGTCGGGAGATCGTTCCACCATCGGGGTGCCAGAACAGAGAAAAGCCGTGACCGTGTCGATCGTGCGCAGGGACCCCTGAGTGAGGGAGCAGCCAGGCGCCTGGAGGCCGCAGAGCGAAGTGGTCGGGCGGGGGTGTAGGGCTTGACCATAGCCTGGAGGTATGAAGGAGCTGTTCCTTCCACTGCCCTGTAGGCCAGCACCAGAGTCTTAAACTGGATGCTGCAGCTACAGGGAGCCAGTGTAGAGAGCGGAGAAGGGGAGTCGTGTGGGAGAACTTGGGGAGGTTGAACACCAGACGAGCAGCAGCTTTCTGAACAAGATCCAGAGGTCTGATGGCAGAAGCCGGGGCACCAGTGTACCCTGAGCCGAGTCGAGTCGAGCCAACCCGAGCCATGCCAGCCGTGTGGGATGGAATTACCCGCATCTCAGCCACGTATATCAAATTGCCATACAATGCAGTTGGAAGCAGCTGATGGGTACCGACAGGCCAAGCGGAACGCAGCCTCGGCGGTTGCTGAGGCAAAAACTCGGGCTTGGGAGGAGTTCGGGGAGGCCATGGAGAACGATTTCCGGACGGCCTCGAGGAGATTCTGGTCCACCATCCGGCGGCTCAGGGGGGGGGAAGCAGTGCACCGTCAACACCGTGTATGGTGAGGGCGGGGCTCTGCTGACTTCAACTAGGGACGTCGTGAGTCGGTGGGGGGAATACTTCGAGGGCCTCCTCAATCCTACCGACACTTCCGATGAGGAAGCAGAGTTGGGGAGCTCGGACGTGGGACCTCCCATTTCTGGGGCTGAGGTTGCCGAGGTGGTCAAAAAACTCCTCGGTGGCAAGGCCCCGGGGGTGGATGAGGTCCGTCCTGAGTTCCTCAAGGCTCTGGATGTTGTGGGGCTGTCTTGGTTGACACGCCTCTGCAGCATCGCGTGGACATCGGGGGGCAGTGCCTCTGGACTGGCAGATCGGGGTGGTGGTTCCCCTCTTTAAAAAGGGGACCGGAGGGTGTGTTCCAACTATAGGGGGATCACACTCCTCAGCCTCCCTGGTAAGGTCTTTTCGGGGGTACTGGAGAGGAGGATCCGCCGGATAGTCGAATCTCGGATTCAGGAGGTGCAGTGTGGTTTTCGTCCTGGCCGTGGAACAGTGGACCAGCTCTATACCCTCCGCAGGATCCTGGAGGGTGCATGGGAGTTCGCCCAACCGGTCTACATGTGTTTTGTGGACTTGGAGAAGGCGTTCGACCGTGTCCCTCGGGGACTCTTGTGGGGGGTGCTCCGGGAGTATGGAGTGCCGGACCCCTTGATATGGGCTGTTTGGTCTCTATATGACCGGTGTCAGAGTTTGGTCCGCATTGCCGGCAGTAAGTCGGACATGTTTCCTGTGAGGGTTGGACTCCGTCAGGGCTGCCCTTTGTCACCGATTCTGTTCATAATTTTTATGGACAGAATTTCTAGGCGGAGCCAGGGCGTTGAGGGGGTCCGGTTTGGCGACCTCAGAATCGGGTCTCTGCTTTTTGCGGACGATTTGGTTCTGTTGGCGTCGTCAGGCCGTGACCTTCAGCTCTCACTGGAGCGGTTCGCAGCCGAGTGTGAAGCGGCTGGGATGACCATCAGCACCTCCAAATCTGAGACCATGGTCTTCGGCCGGAAAAGGGTGGAATGCTCTCTTCGGGGCGGGAATGAGATCCTTCCCCAAGTGGAGGAGTTCAAGTATCTCGGGGTCTTGTTCACGAGTGAGGGACGAATGGAACAGGAGATTGACAGACGGATTGGTGCGGCGTCTGCAGTGATGCGGGCTCTGCACCGGCCCATCGTGGTGAAGAAGGAGCTGAGCCAGAAGGCGAAGCTCTCGATTTACCGGTCAATCTATGTTCCTACCCTCACCTATGGTCACGAGCTGTGGGTAGTGACCGAAAGAACGAGATCGCGAATACAAGCGGCCGAAATGAGTTTCCTCCGCAGGGTGTCTGGGCTCTCCCTTAGAGATAGGGTGAGAAGCTCGGTCATCCGGGAGGGGCTCGGAGTAGAACCGCTGCTCCTCCGCATCGAGAGGAGTCAGATGAGGTGGCTCGGGCATCTGGTGAGAATGCCTCCTGGACGCCTCCCCGGTGAGGTGTTCCGGGCCCGTCCCACTGGGAGGAGGCCCCGGGGAAGACCCAGGACACGTTGGAGAGACTATGTCTCTCAGCTGGCCTGGGAACGCCTCGGGGTCCCCCCAGAAGAGCTGGAGGAAGTGGCCGGGGACAGGGACGTCTGGGTCTCTTTGCTCAAGCTGCTGCCCCCGCGACCCGATCCCCGGACCAGCGGAAGATAATGGATGGATGGATGGATGGATGGATGCAGTTGAACAGGCCAACATTAAAGCTCAATTTGAAGCGAGAGCCGGTTTTGTAATCGGCGCTATCGACTGCACACACATTGCTATCAAAGCGCCATCACATGATGAATTTGTATGTTAACAGGAAACATTTTCGTTAGATCGATGTACAGATCATATGTGATGCGTAAATGCAATTAACCAACAATGTGGCGAGGTGGCCTGGTTCAACGCACGATTCATACATTCTGAGTAACAGCATGTTGGGAACAGACTACAGGCTGGCACTGTGCGTGATGGTTGGCTTCTTGGTGAGTAACTTTATTCGTGTAATCGTCCTAATATTATTCCAAGTGACTTGCATTGAGTATGTGCGCCCCCAATTTCTATCCCGTCTTCACAGCATCATTACTAGTCTGTGGTTAAAGTTAGTTTCTTGCTGTTTTTTGCTGGTTAAACTTCAGCACCCCCACCCGTCTGTTTTGGCCACACTGCGGCGGTGGGCAGCCAGTCTCCGGTTCACATCCACCTTAATGTGGGACCACTTCTTCTTCACATCCACCTTAATGTCGGACCACTTCTTCTTCACCTCCATCTTAATGTGGGACCACTTCTTCTTCACCTCTGCTTGTGAGGCTTCTCAGACCCCACAGCATTGACAGCCTCAGGCTCTCCCACCCACGCATCTTGCGTTTGCTGCTTATGCCGGAGGACAGCGTGCCAAAGTTTTTCTTTTTTCCCGTCTTTCATTCTTTTTCTTTATTTTCTGATCGTGCACAGAGGGGAATCGCAGGTGCAGGGCTCATTTAAATATGATTTGCATATTTAAGTAGGGGCGTGGACAGGGAGGAGTCGGGTGCTCCGACGTGCGCTCAGTTCCACGTTGATTGGGATGTACAAACGAAATGTGCTTGGATTGATGCGTACGCACAGATTCATACATCCGGATATTTTTGTGCGTAGGAGGGCATTTGGATTTGAGCGTACGCCATGTTTCAGCAGGAAATCTACGCAGGTCTTTGTACATGAGACCCCTGGTGTTTGTTCCTCGTCGGTAGAGGGTTTGCTTCTGGTTTCCATTGTGTCGGAGCCAATGTAGCTGACAACGGGTCAGCATAAGTCGCCGCACGTTGGTTACCAAAATCCTAGTTAAAAACATTTTCAGTGTTAAGTATTGTTTGTACTGATACTGTGTTATTACCCATGTAGAGGGCAGACAGAGCCGTGTGTGCTACGTCCAGTTGAGGGACGAGGCTCTTAAGCTACGAGCTAAGAACAAGTGAGCACATGACTTCATTTTCTGATTAAAGTGTAATGTAAAATGAATCAGTTCTGAGAAGCGTGGCTTAGAAATGTATTTCTGTATGTTTTTTTTGTTTCCATTGAAATACGGCTACTGCTGTTGTCTTTTGTCTGTTTTGTTCTTTTTTTTGTACTGACAGTTAAGTCAGGAAAGAGAGGATATAGTATGTTTTATTTCTTTTTATTTGACCGTGATAAACATTTGCCTCAAAATTAAAAGATGAATGCTGTCCTTATTCGAGGTCAGTCGGGGGAATAAAGATCCTACAAAATTATATTTCTTTGTGTCCAGTCCTATCCTTAATGATCCGGCCACATAAAGTTGAAGTTCTTTCCTTCGGTTGATATGTATTGAAATTGTCCAACAAGACTTGGACTCTGAAAGCTCCATAGGTCATGTGACGATCGAGGGATTTGAAATTTCGCTGTCAGTGTTCTCTCTAACTTTGGTGCTCCAGCTTGGATCATGAGCTGTTTTGTCCTGGTGATCGCGAAGGGTCACAGGGACACACATTTTTCATCAAAGTAGTTTACTAGTGTTGTCATCATTACTGCAGTCGGGTTTTGTGAGGACTTCAATTGTTATAAATGTGTGACGGGGCTTTCAGTATTTCTTTGGCCAAGAACAATTTTAAGATAACTGGCAATTAGTTAGGTTCCTGTGGACCAAAGTGAGGCCAAACAAGTGTTTATTCATTCATTTATGTGACCAGGGGCCTCATGTTCAAAGACTTGCGTGGATTTCCTACTGAAACATGGCGTATGCTCAAACCCAAATGCCCTCCAACGTCGGATGTACGAATCTGTGCGCACGCATCAATCCAAGCACATTTCGTTTGTACATCCCAATCAACGTGGAACTGAGCGCACGTCGGAGCACCCGACTCCTCCCTGTCCACGCCCCTACTTAAATATGCAAATCATATTTAAATGAGCCCTGCACCTGCGATTCCCCTCTGTGTACGGCCAGAAAATAAAGAAAAAAGAATGAATAAGACGGAAAAAAGAAGAACTTCACGGAAAGCGAGATGTCAGTGCTACTTTCTGAAGTGGAGGCCCGCAAAAATGTGTTCTTTGGCACGCTGTCCTCCGGCAAACACAAGAAGAGTGGGTGGGAGAGCCTGAGGCTGTCAATGCTGTGGGGTCTGAGAAGCCTCACAAGCAGAGGTGAAGAAGAAGTGGTCCCACATTAAGATGGAGGTGAAGAAGAAGTGGTCCCACATTAAGGTGGAGGTGAAGCGGAGACTGGCTGCCCACCGCTGCAGTGTGGCCAAAACAGTCGGGTGGGGGGGGTGACCGACTGTTTGAACAGAGAGTCGGGGCAACTATGGGTGACACTGCTCTCTCTGGGGTGGTGGGAGCACATGTGGGTGACTCTGATTACCCCCAAGGTAAATACCGATGATTTCTGTGTAACTCACAACAACGTGTTCATACAGTAACGTGCAGAAGTGCGCCGGGGAAAAGGTGAAGCTGATTAAAACATTTCACACTTTAGGCACAGGGTCATTAACATTTGCCCACAGAGACGATCAGGGGCTTGTTGGAAAGATCTTAAACTGAAGTTTAACCAGCAAAAAACAGCAAGAAACTAACTTTGACCACCGACTAATATATATAATATAATAATGATGCTGTGAAGACGGGATAGAAACTGGGGGCGCACATACTCAATGCACGTCACGGGGAATAATATTAGGACCATTACAAGAATAATGTTACTCACCAAGAAGCCAACCATCACACACAGTATCAGCCTGTAGTCTGTTCCCAACATGCTGTTACTCAGAATGTATGAATGGTGCGTTGAACCAGGGCACCTCGCCACTATGTTGGTTAATTGCATTTACGCATCACATATGATCTGATGAAAATATGTATGAAAATACATATGATGAATGAAAATGTTCCCTGTCAACATACAAATTCATCATGTGATGGCGCTTTTATAGCAATGTGTGCGCAGTCGATAGCTCCGATTACAAAACCGGCTCTCGCTTCAAATTGAGCTTTAAGTTGGCCTGTTTGATATACGTAGCTGAGATGCGGATAATTCTGTCCCACACGCTGGCATGGCTCGGCTCAGGGTAGACTGGCACAGTCCCAATCGGTTGGCCACCTGCCCCTGGAATGCCCCGGTTGGAACCCCAGTGTGCACATCACCTGTGAGCACAGGCAGCGCATGGCTCCTCGCTGTGTTGCGCACCAACGCCGGCCGCTGCTCTGCGCACAGTTCCAGGAAGATTTCCCTCAAAACGGCTAATGAGTAATCAGTCGCCATCATGTGCCAGCTAATCCTCTCTGTTGTAGTGAACACACGCTCTCTTCAAATTGCACCATTTGCAAAGTCTTCTAATACTTTTAAAGCAGCCATTGTTTTTAATGGTATGCATTGCACCACTTTGCGCTGCTTTTATATCCACTCGTGTAAATGGAGACACATGGGTGTATTAATTGTTTATCAGTATTAATTGTTCATCACCTTAGGTGTCGCCAAAGAATCAGCAGCTGCAGAAACGTGCGTACGCCAGCCCTGAAGCTGCCGTGTGGCACCACACATTTCCACGGTCTTTTCGTTCTTGATACATCTGATCGTTGACGTGAAAAGGTGCGTACGCCACTATTTTGTGCGTACGCACGCTATGTACATGAGGCCCCAGGTGTTTGATAGGATAAGATATAATTCATAATTAAACTTTTTTCTTGGATACACATAACACTTTCATTTTCTTCTCTATAACAATACTAAAAATATATATGACTGGGAAAAAAATGCCCCTACACCCTTGCCTTATACCAGAGACACCAGATCACATTTCAGAATCTAAACAGGAGTCAATATTCCAGGTGAGTTGAAATATATTCATGTACTCCAAAGAAAATGGGCATTTGTTGTGTCTATTTGTGACACATTACACGTCAATTTTTTCCCAAGGGCAGTGGTCCAGTTTTTTTTCTTTTAATGTTTCTCTTTAGGATTCAGGCACTTAATCAGGCACATATTAAGTACAGTACTTGCAACCAGGTAGTCAAAAGAGCACTTGTTTACTCGTAAGCCACAGTTTTTTCTTAACTGTCAGTAGGTGTCACCATAAACACAGCGAGTCTGTCAAACCTGTAGCCACTCACTGGAGCATTTTCCCCTGCAGATATTTCACCACAGTAAAGAAAGATACTGCTGTAGACATCAAGTATTTTTATTAAAACTTGTTATTATTATTAAAGCTTATTTATAAAGATCTGACACAATAATACAAAATAAGAGCACTCTGCTTTCTAATGGAAGAACCTTCTTTTGTAAATGCCTCTAAATTCACAATTCCTCAGCTTCTGTTGCTTACGAGTCTCGAAATGTGTGCTATATTTTGATCTTTAATATCAAGTAAGATGTAGTACAAAAGTGAAAATATAAAGTAACAGTTTCTGTTTTTACTTTGAAAAATTCAAGTTGCACAAAAGAATCTGTCTAATTATAGAATCCCAAGCAAATTTCTGTCAATTCCACCAGAAACAATGAGAATAGCAGAGTTTAACGCTTCAATTGGCTGTTTGGAACTCCTGGGTATGCCCCTTTTCCCAATGACTGCACTGCAAGGGCCAATCAAAATAGAGGAGACATCAGACATATGAACGAACTTGATTATTTCATGAATAATTATGATTACAATTAATTGAATTCCAATTGGCTTGAATTGGACTTTATTATCTAAGTGCCTTGAGATGACATTTGTTGTATTTGGCGCTATATAAATAAAAATGAATTGAATTGAATTGAATTGAATCAGACACTGTCCCTGCCTTAGCTCAGTGCTCATCAAAGCAGGGTGCTTTGAAACACATTAGTGCACACAGTGAAGGTGTTCGTCCTCGCGGGTATACTTCTCTGCTCGTGTCCACTTTTCTGTACACTTGCAGAGTAGAAACACTCTCATGTAGTGATAGTTTTCACTATTGGGTACTATTTTACACACTCGTACCACGTTGGTGTGCTCAGTGATTGCCCCGTGCAGGTTCGCACACTGTTTTCACATGCACAGGTTTTGCAATGAATTAAATGCTGTAGCACTCTGATGACTGTAAGGTAATAGAATAGAAAAATACTTTATTCATCCCCCAGTGGGGGAAATTCAAAATTAGTCAAGTAGCTCAAATTATTATTATTTCTTTTTGAATACATTACAATGATATGTCAAAAGTTCTTCATACAACAAAGTCTCTGCTGACACTTTGTATCTCAAAATTGAAAACTCTAATCCTGTGTCAAACAAATGCATCTCTTGTTACAACACACAGCTTGTGAGCATTTTTATATTTTGAGTCCAGTGAAATGAACCACCAAGCTGCTGATATGGTCAGATAAGAAGGATGGAAACACACAACCAATCTCAAAAACCATTTCAGATCTTTTTAAGTCTATGTAAAAACTGTGAAATATTGAATAGCATTTTATAATTGAGTTATTTCATTTTTGAATTAACATTAATTTACAAATTAATCATTTATAAATAAAGGTAATTCCCCGTCGGCATAGTGTATTCCCTAGCCTTTACTATGACTTGCCATCGCAGCCAAATGCCCAACCCTAACCATCAACCTAAACCTAACCATACCCTAATTGTAAGCCTAACCATAAAACCAAGTTTTGACCCTCAAAAACACCTTTAACCATGTAGGGCCCACCATTTCATTGCCCTGCATTAATAGAATTATAAAGAGCTACAGATCTAAATCAATTTGAAATATCAGTCTTTTTATTTTGTTAAAAACACTGGAGCACTATTGCTTTGTCATAGTTATCAACACAGCATTTTGATCATTGTATAGTTTTGATTGATGATATTTATGGCCCCAAATATAAATACCTTTCGCAATTATTTTGATCCCCAAAATATTTTTTTTTACTCCAGACACTTAAGTACATTCATAATTTCATTCCCAAAATAGCATTGCACTCTTATTATTTGAAGGTTACAAAGTGAAAAAGCACGAGTTGTGGATCATCTGCTTCCATTGCATTGCTGACTCTGGCAGAGATTAGCACAGCCTGTAAAGAACAGATGACATTACGAACACAGGCTGTTCTAATTAAAGCCACAACCATCATATCTTCCCCAAACATTCTTCAGTCTTTGCCTTTAGATGGATGTACAATGTTGAAGAAAAACACTTTTGAAGGTTTATAGGTTTGATACTTTTAACGATTTATACATTTATACACAAATCAAACACATAGACCTAAAATAATACAAAAATGACTCAATTGCAAAGATTGGAAAATATGCTTTCAAAGTAAGGATGTATCCAGGATACTTGATATGGGGGAAAAAAAATCAACTTTCATATACTCTTAAAGTGTTCATAAGCAATCAAATAAAATATAAAGTATTTGATTCTCTTTGAAAAAATAAGTAGAATAAGTCAATTCTGTGTGTTTGTGTATGATAAAGCAAAGGAATATTTACTTGGCCCCCACGAGGCTTTTTAGTTGAGTGCTTTTAAAAAAAGCAAAAAAAAAAAGCGTAATAATTTCCGAAGACTGTCAAAAGTCTGCGTATAGTGCACCCATATCAGACTGTACAAAATACATCATAGCTTGAGTATCCTACATGTATTGCAAACTATTTTACTCAAAAGTATGACCTTGTTTGGACTTTAGATCTCTCGGCATGTCTTGATACTTAATCCCAGTCACAGTAGATTTCTGACAATTTCTGTCAATGTATTTATATATATATATTATGTAAACTGTGGAAACCAAAATGTATTTCATTTCATTCTTGAAAGCTAATTAACATATTAATTTGAAAATCCAGTTTTGGAGATAAAGAATTTTGCTTGTTTTTGTAATTAGTTCCTTAGTCCATTTAATGCTCCTTACTGTCTGTGCCCACGGCAATCTTAATTCACTGTATCTAAGACTTATTACAAAAAAAAGAAACATTTTAACCGATAAATTACTGAAAATTAAACTTACCAGTCCTCAAGTCTCCAGTGCAATAGCCTGTTGGAAAATTTGACTTCACTGGTGTAGATTTCAGTTGTGGCTCAGACTTGCTCAAACCTGAAGCTCCGCCTCTGACTAAAGCGCTGCCTGTTTGCAGAGGAACATCTCTGAACTCTGCAGTCACCAGACATAAGATTCAATAAGGGACTGTGGGGCATTTAAGCATTAGAAAATCAAATATGAGAAAAAAAAAATGAAAAAGACATGTACATTTATGAGAGCTCTGAAGGATGGTTGATTGTGTGTAATTTGTCTAAAATAAATAATCCTTTATTGGAAATTTACACCTACTCACTGCCAGGGCTAAAAAAAAAAAAGAGACAAAACATGAAATCTGGTTAGAATTGAAATGTTTGGTATCTGTGTATATTTTTTCTTCATAAAGGACATCTTCTTGATATATTGATTGAGCATAAATTATCCAGGCACAAGGGATGAATGGGTCTTGTCTCTGTACATAACAGACATATACTTTGTTCTGTTTTATTTTATTGCATCTATGGAATAAAAACAAAGATAACATATCAGTGTAGATTCTCAGTCATCCAGGTAATGGAAATCCTAAGAGCTTGAATAAGGGCAACTGGACTTTTTCCTTTCACTTGGAAACAGTTTCACAGTTTGGATCTTCTTCACAAAG